>NC_048598.1:25775118-27212618 GCF_003668045.3 Cricetulus griseus
GTTCAGGCTTGGACACCTCTTTCAGATGACTTTAGGGTTTAGTTAAAATAGATAGTTAGGAGGTGACATAAGCAGATTGTTGTATCTTCTTATATTTTACCTTTATACTGTTAAGTTTTAATCCTCTTTTAGACTAAAAGAATTGTAGGGGAAGCTGTAGCCACGCCTTCTTGGGGGCTGGCTACAGGAGTACCTGACCAGGCTTGTGAGGGCATGGTCAGAGTGAGTAGGGGGACTGCATTTCGTTTTCGGTTTCTCTTTGCTTCTTGCTGTACAGACTACCACCGGCTGGCTGGTTCGCTCTGTAAGTAAGGCTTTTCCCTATTAAATACCCTTATATTTCTACCTGACTCCGTATTGGTAATTTCCCACTATAGAAACCAGACAAGAGGGAAACCCTGTTCAGCAGAACTAAATCAGCTGGACTGGTTCAAACTTCTAAAGTCTGACCCTGGGCAGTTTTTTTTTTTGACATAGTACAACTTAGGGAAAAGGTTTCCTCCTGACAATTATCACAATAAAGTTTAAGGCATGACTACATCAAAATTCCTTTGTGAACTGCACCTCTTGCAGAGCACCCGCGACCTCTTTCATTAGCATGGGCTTCATTCATGAGAAACAATGTCCAGAATATGGGTCTAGGGGGGAGGGGTTTGTAACAAGCACAGTAGTGAAGTGCTTTTGCAAAGTGCAGGGGTCGTCTTTTATAAGAATGGTGATTCATGTGCGGTCTGGCTCTACAGATAGTAAAAGATCACCAGGCTACTACACGGCATCCACTCCCAGCCTTCTGTATGAAAACAGGCAGGCATATCCTGTCCGCTGAAGAGATAAGCCTGCTTGTTTATCTATTCTGGTTTCTTTATTCCTACCTGTAAAAACAGAGGCCTTGTGTTTTCGTTCATTCTGGCCCTTCAGTGAGAGAGCTCTCAAAGCTCTCCACTCTACAAATGTGTGTCACAGGCCACACATCCAACTCTCTTCAGGCGAAGTCCATTCCAGCCTTCAAGGTTTAGGTTATATGACTTGCTTATTTGCTTGAAATGCACTTCCTATATATCTCTTTAGTTCCTGTACCCATCTCAGGCCCCATTATTGGCTCCCACGAGGACCCCACCCCACTCTGGCTTTTCCCTTTTTCACATCTCTACTGTATTTCTGGAAGTAGATGGGAAAAAATATCAAACTCTATTTTCTCCATTTTTAGCTCTCAGATTTGAGTGAACAAACAGCAAAGAGAGGTCTAAATTCTTTTCACCATCTTTCATTCTTGACCCTGTCTTGAATCAGCCCTCCACCTGAGGACTGTTTATGGATATCTATTGGCTAATGGACTCGGTACTCCCAGACACAATGAAAGGGCTTTCAGAAATCAACTTTCCTCTTTTCTCCCCGATTTCAAGAAAGCCAGAAGGCCCCATTGAAAGTCCTGCCTTTATTGTTGGCCTCCTGGTGCCCTGCAACTCCAGAGACCTTTTCAGCAAAGCTGGAATGTAGGAACACCCGTCAGTCATCGAATGTGAATAAGGGCTGTCAGTTGAGGATGGAGGCATCATTCCTCTATTTCTTCCCATGTGTGTTATCACACCTTACCAACTGGACTACAGCTTCCTGCGGGTATGGTACAGACTTCCTACTTATTTGGTCCTGTGGACCAGTCTCCTCTGTGTGCTCAGTGTGTGTTGTTTGCTATTCAGTGGACGAAAGATGGAGCGATCATGTTTCTGCAACATAAACTTAGGAGTAGTGTGTCTCCTCCCGAATCTGTTAAACAGAGAGGGAAAAAGTAACAGTTGATATAATACAGCCTGCTCCAGTTGATCTCATCTCATTGCTCTAATCCAGAGATCAGAAGAAAGTGGAGGCTAAGGAGTTTGTGGTCCTTCAGCTTTCCCTGGAGCTTCCCTAAGTAACCATCTCTTCTCTTCCCATCTCTCTGTTCTGTGGCAGTTTGCTACCTGTATTATCAGAGTTGATGGAATCCCTTAAAGAAAAAAAAAACATGGTTAACATCCTAGGGATTAAATCTTCTACATTAAAAAATGCTTTAGGTGCTAATAAAGACAGAAGGACAGCAGAGGACATTATAAGAAATGTTTGCAGCCATTTCTGAGCAGGCTGTTTTCATCACCTTTAACTTCTGCCTTCGTCTTAATGTAGGATCATTAAGATTGACTGGTTTCCTCCTCTTGGGGCCTGCAAGGAGGCTCTGCTCCCTTACAGTAATTTCTGTTCCATAGAGCTCCAAATAAGCTGAAGGCACACAGTAAATTAGATTGCAGGAGACAGTGGATCTTGGAATCAACAAAACCCAAATAAATGGTGTTTACTGTCCTAGGAAAAGGATGCTGTTGTAGTCATTGTGTGTGGGATTTCTTCTTTTCTCCCAGCCGACTTAAGTGTGGCTTAAGGAACAGAGGTAGGAGATGGCATGAAGTGCTATATTAGCTGTTTGTTTTCTGGTCATGTGAGCAAATGTTTAAGAAACAAGAGAGTAAAGATTTGTTTTGGCTCATGGGTTCAGAAGGTTCAGTCCATGGTTGGTCGGCTACATGTACTTACACAGAACATCACAGTGGAGAGAGATGCTATGGTGAAGCACAGCCATTCACGTCACTGTGGACAGGTAGTAAATATAGACAGGGGCCAGGGACAACGTTCACTTGAAAACATCTGTCCTGTGAAGGACATGTCATATTCAAACTGTAATGTTCAGTCTCTGGCCCCCAAAGGCTCAAGACCATTTCATAATGCAAAACACATTTACTTATTTCATTTTTTGAGACTCCCTGAAGTTCTAACAATTCTAACATTGTTTAAAGCTAGAAGTCCAGAGCCTTTATTATAAGTCAAGGTACTCTGTGAACACCTATAAAATTAAAGGAATGTTCTTCCAAGATATAATGGCACAGAATAGACACCCCCATCTCAAGAGGGCAGAACTAGAGAGTAGCCAGGAAGGATCCGTTCAATGTCAGATAAATGTCAGCAGGTCAAACAGTAGATCCTGAAACTCACTGTCTTACAGAAGAAGCATGCTGCGTGTATACTGAGTCCCAACGGGTTTAGGCAGTCCACCCCCCTCCCCTCCACACAATGCGGCTGTTCTCTTGAGCTAGCTCTAGTCATTACCTGTAGCTTTCCTCAGAAGATGTTCTCTGTTCTTGATGTCAGCAATATTGTTTTTGCATTGCGACGGTAGCTTTACCCTCACAGCATGATGAATTGCCCTCTCAAGGAGCTTCCTGTAGAGAACACGACTCCTCTACATAATGTATGACCCTACCGAATAGCCTTTTTAGAGTTTTAGTGGGAACTTCATGATCTCACAATTCTCCTGCTTTGCTTGCCCACAGAAACACAGATGACACAAATGTCTCCTATCCCCTCCAATAGTGGCTTGGACTGTGAGTGCTGGACCTTTATGTGCTTTGGCAGCTGAACTCAAGAAAATACCTTGTAAAAAAACAAGGTGCCCTAGTAGCTCTCTTCTTTCAATGAATTTAAAAATGTATAGGTTCCAGTACCCACAGAGGGTAGAGTCTGACTAATCTTGAGATGCCCTCAGATCATCCTTCCATTGCCCTAGTGCATGGTGTTGGCATATTTTTAATGGTATTAATCTTTTAAACAGCTATACATTGTTTGTTCACAGCTTGTAGCTTACTCCTTTTATGGTTATACTGAATGATTTTCAAATCTTTCCACTTACTCTTTATTTCAGAATATTTACTGTAAATCTGTGCTAAAGGCAACCAGTCACAATTACGTCATCACAGGATCACCTTCAGCTCATCCTCTCACAAAGAAAAAATGTAGATAAATGTTTATCCAGAATTTAACATAAATGGCCTCTAGTCCAATTCTCAACAGAGTCATTTCTTCTGTCTGAAACTCCATGGGTGCATCTTTCTGGTCCACATTCCTACCGGCATTGTGGTCTCTGAACTCTCACCTGAATCACTAATTAAGGTCTGATTAGAACAATCTAGTACTTCTCTGGCCTCCATCTCCAAACTTCCAAATTCGTCCAACAAACTACTTTCAAACTAGCTGTGAAGGTCTAAGAGGCAAATGGAGGTGACTCACTCCAGATACCAATATTTCATGTTAAGTTACTTTTCTCATTTCTCTGACCAATTAGCTGAGAGAGACATTTACCTATCTGTTTTCATATGACAGGGTCTTGCTGTGTAGCCCACACTGACTTAAACTGGTGGTCCTCTTGCCTTAGTGGGATTACACGTATGTATCACAACACCTAAGCAAGTCTTCTAGTTCCTTTGTGTGGGATTTGAAGTGAAAAGGCTTGTTTTGGCTCAAAGGTTCAGAGGGGTCAGTCTGTGATGTCTTTAACCTCGTGTGTTTGTTAAGAAAATTGTGGAGATAGGAGTGCTTGGCAGAAGAAAGCTGTTCGAAGCATAGCAGAAAAGAAGTAGACAAAGAGAGTAGAGACTGGCTAAAACATGCTCTGAGGATCTTCCTCTGAGGATCTTGCCTAAAGTTTCCAAAACTTCCCAAAAGAATGCTACCAACCGGGGGCCACATGTATAATACACGAACCATTACAGGCATCTCATATGTATAACAAGTCTCCTTCTTTTGTAAGGGTAGGGCATTAGAATGAGAGTATCTCAAAAACATAGGGTTTGTGATCAATTTGTGCAGAGGGCTGTGAGAATGTACAGCAGTGACAACTAGTATTTAACAAATTGACCCATTAGATGTTACTGGAGAATCCTACTTGGCAAAGCCAACTCACCAGGTGTTATTGGGGACTCCCACTTGGCAGAGCTGTGGGATTATTGACTGGATGACTGGTTGTTCCTGTAACTTTCTCCGGTACCACTGCTATGTCTCCCTAATAAGAACAGGTGTGGGATTCTTTCCACAGCCCTTTGGTGGTGTGTTTTATACTTTTTGAACACACCTATAACTGTGGATGGCCAGAATATGATTTTCTGCTTAAATTGTGTAATATTGATGAACAAAAATAATAATTCTCAGTCACAAAGACAGCTAACTTTAGATTTCAGAGCAAAATCAAAGCCATCTAGTTGCCCCTAGAGATAATATCTGGTTGCCCATAGAGACAAGTACACCAGGTTATTCTTTCAGATATTTTTTACTGATTCAAAGCCAGAGTTCAAAGCAACTTTAGTCTGCACATAGTCCTTACCACTCAAGGTCCAGATAACTAATTGTTATTGTCAAATCTTGTTTTCCAATGTCATTTTCTGTCTGGGAACCCTCACCAACTTCGAAATAAATGCATAGGTCATCATGACATTCCTAGCCTAAGAGAAACTAAGTGACAAAACTTACGTTTTAAGTAAGCATCTGTGCTTCTTTTTTTATTTCCTCTTCAGATTTAAAAAAAGGGGGGCAGGTGTCTAACTATTAGATAGATAAGAACTTTTCCTAACCTGTCACCACATTTGTGGACTTTTTAAAGACATACCATGGTGCTGACCTGGGTCAGCTATAAATTTGTTGTAAATAATCAGAGTTCCTGCCTGAACATCTAGATTGTGTCTTCTCATTCCCATAAATTAAATATCACCAGTCAGTGACATTTTAGCCAACTTAGAGCTGGAGACGTTCAAATTAAGCAGTCATAGTCGTGATCAAATGGCACAAGCAAAAGCCATTCAGAACTGATTTTTGAATCCTCAGGATCAGAAAGATGGAACTTTAATTGTTGTATTAGTGGGAAAGGGGACATAAATAACTCAAATTTACATTAAGTACTAGTATGGTTTCTCTTTTATGCAAATAATATTTTATTTCTTAGTAAATAATATATGAACATGGTTTGAACTAAAAATGGTCAGGAAATCTGATGGTAAATGGCAGGATTGTCTCACCACATAGTCTTCATTTTCCAAAGCAGTTGCTTCTAGCAGGTTCTTATATATCCCACCAGTCATATTCTATGCCTACACAAAAACATGTTTCTTAGTCCTTAAAAATATGAATGTTGGCATCTGTAGTCTGATCTTTTTCACTTGATAATATAGTGTCTTTGTGATTAAACCATGTCAATTCATATTAAGCTGACCCACTATTTTTTTTAATAGTGGCATAGTATTCAATTATAATAAAGCATCAGATTTTTAAAAAGTTCTTTACTGATATTTACTTTCCAACAGAGTGCTCCTATAAACAAAGCTTCAGTTAATTACAATAGGCATACTGTTCACATGTATATTGCTCATACATGTAAAGTCCTAAAGTTGTATTTGCTAAGATGTACACACACACACACACACACACACACACACACACACACTGATGCATGCACACATATACACATGTGTACTCAGAGAGGGGGAGAAAGAGAATTTTGATAGATAATGCCAAATTTATTTGACCAAAGGTTTTTATCAATTTATGTTACTATCAACTATGTGAGGGGAATGTGTCTTGTTACATCATTGCTAACATATTTCCAATATTTAATATTCTATTGTGTAGTGGATTAATATAGCTTATATGATAATTGGTTCTAAGTATCAACTTGACACAATCTAGAATCATAGGAATGGAGTCTTGGTGAGGGATTGTCTAGATTAGGTTTGTCTGTGAGCATTCTGTGGGAGATTACTTTTATTAAATTAATTGAGATGATAAGACCTGTATACCATTGGCATTTTTATCTCAATGATCCATTTATTGGTAAAATTAGACATTGAGATCCTCAATTATTTTTCTATTTTCTTCTTTAAGTGTTATGTTTATTTTATATATATGGACACTGCATCATTTGATATGTGCTATTTCTTATTAAATTGATTCCTTTATTATTATGCCATTTATCATACTATAGTGACCTTGTCTGGTTTTTATAGTTCCTCATTCTTTATTAGTTACTACAGTTTATTCTTTTTAACAGCTGCTGCTGCAGCTCCTAGCTATGCTTTCTTAAATTTAAGTTGCTGAATTCTTTAGCTCCAAGATTTCTGACTGATTCTCTCTTGTAAATCTCTCTTTGTTGAATTTCTCACTCACATGCATTTTCTAACTAGTTTTGTTGAATTGACTATGTTTTTGGTTCCTTTTCCTGGAAATTTTTCTTCTGAATTTATTAGTTACCTATTTTGTTGATTTACTTTTTTAAAATCAGCATCTGGTAGATTCCTTTTCAAGTGTCAGGCTACCTTGGTATTTTTCACACATGTGAAGCACATTAGTGTTTGTAATGTGTCCTAGGGTGTTGTTTGATATGCTATTTGGATTTGGTTCAGGTAGGTCTTGATGCCCATGCAGTTTCTTTAGCTGCAGTCAATGTTGGCATTTTCAGTTGGTGTCTACATGGTCTAGGCCCCATGGAGTATAGGATTATATTGCCTGCTTGGATGTAGTACCCTAAGGTATGTTGTGCCTGCTGGCAGTTCTGAGCAAGTGTCCCTGGTTGTGGGTACGGACTACTCATCAATTTTTATAGGTCCAGTGAAGGTCATTCCAATGGAGTAATTGTGGCCTAGCATTCCCAGTAGCATTGCTCACTGGGGCCACAGAAATATAGACCATGCCGTGATGGGGAATGTACTTCTGTGTATGTTCATCTTATTGATTATTGAATAAAGTACTGTTTGGCCAATGAAGCAGCAAGTTAGGTGGGACTAGGAGTTGAGGAGGATTCTGGGAAATGTAGTAAAGAAGTCTTGTGATCCAGGCAGGAAGTAACATAGAAGGCAGACTCATATATAAGCAAGGACAAGAAGGAAGTCATTCTCCTTTCTCTTGCTCTTCCTCTTGGTCTCTGCTCGGGAGTCACCATGTGAGCCCAGGAAGACAGGACGCTTCAGAGGGCGTCCTACATAAGATAAGTCTTATAAAATATATATATTTATGATAAATAAGACTGAGCTAACAGATGAGAAATCCTAGTCATTGGCCAAGCAGCATTTGTACTTAATATAAGTCTCTGTGTGTTACTTGGGACCTTAATGAGGCAGAGGGCAGAACTCAGGTGGCCTGGCAGAAAGCACACATGTGGCAGCAGGGCTCGGGTTGCTTGGTGGAAAGACTTATTATAACAATGCTATCTAGTTGCTTCCTAGGGTCTGAGTGGATCAAGTCATTCTGAAAAGGCAGGGATATTTCACAGGTTTGTATGTGGATGAGCAGAGCTTCTTCTCTGTTTTGGGGGGCTTTGGGATCTCTTTGGCCTAAATTTGTCAAGGCTGGTTGCTCTGCTGCTTCCCAAGGTTGACCATATTTGTGTAGGGTCACTTGGCTGCCATCTGGGCAGCAGTGGAGTTGTGTGGAAGCTTCCAGAGTAATTTGAGTTGGGGAAAACTATCCAGCTGTTGCCTTGGGGCCTCTATAAGATGAACCAACCACACAAGATGGGCCACTTGGGTATTTTTGTGAGGCTATGGGAGGGTAGGCTGAGCCTCACATTGGAATGTAGGATTTGGAGTAGTTGTTGGAGAATGGTGTACGTGGCTGGACTTTTCACTGTGTGTGGTGTAACAGTGTGGTAGCACAGCAGCTTCCCTAACAGGAATCATGATTTCTCAAGGACTACAGAGTTCTCCAGCATGAGTCCTTGGTCCATTGCATGAGCAAGACTTCCAGGTGTCTTTTGCTTGCCCTTCTGCTGGCCTGTTGAGTCCTTCTTCTTGAGAGAGGTAATGACAGATGCTGTATGATTAGTTTTATTTACATAGTCACCATGTAGTTATGTGGCCTTAAACATCCTTGCCATTGTCCTTCTCCTCTCCAATGCAGCCCCAAGCACTCAGTGGAAGTGCAGTTCTTTTGCCTTTGTTTTGGGCCCCTGTTCTGGATTGAAGCACAAACACACCATTAACTCTTCCTCTGCCATGTTGGTCCTAGAACCTATTCATTCACTTTGGTTTAATGTTTTAAAATTTCCATTTCATTTTATTTACCTTTTTCTCTGTCCTGATATTCACATTCTTTGCTATATTTTCAATGGGATTTCTTTGTTTTTACTGCACTTTTAACTTTTTTTTAACATGTGATTCCATTTTTTCCCTTATGTTTGAATTTGCACCATCTTGTATCTTTCTGTCTCTTTTGAGGTTTTGAATCTCTTCTCTAAGGACTTTCCAATGGAGGTGATTATTAATTTTTAAAAATTGTAAGAGTTGTTTAAAACTTTACTTTCTCTGTTTCAACAGTTTCCTTATGCATATTCTCTCAAGTGCTTTCACTTTTCCTGTTTCTTTTGTGTTTGCATTTACTTACTCTTTAAAGTCCATATTCATTTTGAATTAGTCTGTCTTTCCTGGGCAAGCTGTATGCCAGAGATCTTTGTGTGTCGGGGGCTGAGATTAGTTCAAGCTTTCAGGGATCTTCCTTATGACAGGACTCTGTAAGCATGTCCTCCTCCAGTCTTCCACTCTCCTCAGGCAAACCAAGTAGGAGCAGCAGTGTACTCCTAATACAGTTTCCTTTTCCCCTGCCATTCTGACAGATTGGTTTTTGCAAACAGCTTGTTTGTATGATACCTCATTCAGTTATCCCTTACTGATTTCTCAAGGCTTTGCATCAAAAACCACCTTTGAAAAATCCTTCCAGACTCTGGGTTTTGCCCTGTTAGATGTACTCATGTTTTGGGAACTTCAGTTCTGCATCAATTCTAAAGCCATAAGTATCTTTTCTTGGCTGTTGGCATTTTTGTGAGATCTTTAATTTATGAAGTTTCATTTATATAGTTGTTCACGGTTACATATATCTTACAAAATCAATGTTCTTCAGCATTAAGCAATATGCTCACAGTACATTGATTTTTGTAATTCAATAAGTAGATGTTCACATATCAGGCCCAGCTTGGGGTAGGTGGTTCTCAGGTCAGTTTTCAGTCATTTGGCCTGGGGTGAGCTACTTAATCTATCCACCCTTCACAATCTTCCTGTCTAAAATGTGTGTAACTAAACTCACATTCTGGAGGTAGAAGTGTCTTGAACAAGATCAATAAACTGTTTTACATAGACTTGGAAGAATAAATACACAATGATTATCAGTCTTGCTGTCCCGGGAGTTCTGTGAGGTGCAAGCTTCTGGAGCCTGTAAAACTCCCAGCGGATCCCAGTGCTAGAATCTTAGATACTGGATCTCAGTTCTCTTTGTGAATGGCAAAGATGAGATGAGTGACAAGGTGCTGTGCTTCTCAGACACAGCGATAGAAATGAAAGTTGTCTGCCTCTGTCTGTGCTCTAAAGGTCAAGAATAGACACATACCACATGGTTTGTGAGGAGCAATAGGCTACACACATATTGTTAATGAAAAGGTCTCCCTGTAAGAGGATAATTATAAGTTTAGAGGGTTGTATTTACAATGACACCCATGAAATAGAAGGCCTAGACATGACAGTAAAAGCATCAACTACTCATGAAGCTTACAGGTTAAAAGCCCAGGCTCGGAACACTGGGTGTGTGTTAAGAGTACTCTTCTACCCATTGACTGGGAGACCTGAGAAGTTACCTGCTTATTGATGTTCCAACCTCCTTAGCTGTTCAATGACATTAAATTACTGCTTAATGCTTAGGGTAGTTTTGAGTATGATGAGCATTGAGAACTCTGAACTTTAAAACTTAGAAGGCCACATAGCAACGCTAAATGAAGACTAGCTGGGCTTCCTGTTTTCAGGAGCAGGATATATTAGTTGCTTCATTATTCCATTTCCTTTATTTCTACATTATTTTCTTAGCAGCCTCCAATTCAGCCATCCAGCTCTTCCTGAATTTCTTAACTATGAGAATTCCATAATAATGGATTAAAGGAGGATTGACTTTGACCCAATGAAATAAAAAAAGGATATCATGAAACTACTTAAATTCCATTTAGTCTTCACTCTTAAAATGAATGACGAAACAAGTAAAGGATTTAAATGTGATGAGAAGAAAAAATTGCCAAGATAAACATTTGCTGAGTCTACAAATATAAATACTCATTCTCTTAAAAGAAAGTGGCACAGATCTCCCCAAATATTTCTAGTACATGAATGCATCCCCTTTATTGGAAGTAATTGGTGAGCAAGTGATACCTTTCTTTATTGAATCAGTTTCCTCTTGGAAGGTAATTTCATTAGCTCCAGAGGCTTTGGAATTGGCTGTTGGAGCTGAAGTTCAGCACTGAATGATTTAGAGGGAACCTTTGTAACTTCCTCTCCACGATATGGAAGAGCTAAGGCTGAAGAACCTCTTGAAATGACTTGTTATTATGGTATGTCATAGGATGTATTTGGATGTGGCAGGAGGTGAGGAGAATCTGGGAAAAGTTGGGGGAGGGGGAACCATAATCAGAATGTAGATTGAGAAAATGATTTTCAATAAAAATAACAATAAAAGAAACTAATAATTTTTCAATAAATTAGTGTTAAAAGGATTTTTATTTTCTGAGTTATTATTTTTCTGCAGATTTTTAAATTTTAATTAGAAACAAGATTCTTTTACATGACAATCTGAGTTCCCTCTCCCTCCCTGTCTCCCCAACCATCCCCCCAACTAAGACCCTATGAGTTATTATTTTTTTAAGATTTTTTGTTGAGAATTTCAAGTATTTACTGTAAGCTAATGATAAGACTGGAATTTACCCAAAGGCAGACCAAACTGGACAGACCTTCCTCTGTCATTCATACATAAGTGGTAGGAATTTAGATCATTTAAAATCTTTGAACTTTAAAATGAGAATAAACATAAGGTTGTTGTGAGAGCTGAATGAAATGATCGTATGTAGCATGCTTAGCACTGGTGTAGCTCGTGACGTGGGATACCGAGGAATTAAAGGTCAATGTTTTCAGTGGTGACAATAGGGATACAAAACAGATCTTGGGCCTTGCAAGTTCTGGAGCAAGACTGATTTGCCATCTCAGTAATCTAATATACGGACACATAGACTTTCCAAGCAGTATGCTTTGACCTACCAGATAGGTTAGCCTCGCCTTCCTTGTTGATAGTGTGTGTTCACATACATTTCTGTGCACTGTTTGCTTACACAGATGCACTTGGATAGTCTCATTTCTTGGCACCACAATTTCCTGGGCCTCTTGAGAAATTTGGAGCCAGACCTTTGCTCTTGGTAGCCTCCCGCCTCCCCCGCTGACAAGTCAGATGGCAAATCCAGGTTTGCCACCATTTCCCTAGGTTCTGGGAAGTAGGGACCCTGATAATTTGCTGCATTCCAGCTGCCAGAGCCCTCCCCTGTTTCTGGCTTTCTGATCCTGTAGCAGTAGCTCCTAATTGTCCCTGGTCTCTTGCTTGTCCTTCTTTTTTCTCCGTGAGAGAAGCTCAGCGTGTAGATCATTTTCTGCTAATCGTTTAGTTAATGTGCCTTCCGTTTGTCAGTGGGTTTGTATCTGTGCACCATTCTTTTCTTTTACGCTGGGCAGGTGTATAAAAAGGTCCTTATTATCCTCCTAATCTCTCCTGTGGCTCCCCACCCCCATCCCTTCTCTTTCTCTTCCTCTCTAAGCTTTTACTGACACAGCAGATCCTTAACTTGCTTCCTTTGATTTTTTTTTTTTTCCAAAGTACAGATGGTTGCTTAACCCCTTGTGGTCAGGTGCTTTTATTTATGAAGCCTTTTCTTATTCTTTCCAGGCACTTGTTTCCCTTTATCTGACACAGTCTTTAAAAGAATTCCCTTTTCATCCCTGAGCGAATGCCTTAAAGTACAGCGAGGAGAGAAAGGCAAGCACACAGAGGCTGCTTTTTTGACATTTTTTCTTCCCTTCCGTTATCCATCCCCTCTCTGTTATATCATCTATAGCTATGTTTGTATTTACGGTTCTACCAATAGCCATGTTAAACTTCAGTAAATGTTAAGTATGGCACCCTGGATCTGGTGAGTATTCATAGAATTGGGAGGAAAGGGCATAAATTCAGAGCCTATAACAGAAATCCTTCACTCCTCAAGTGGTGACAGAAATGCCAGCTGGCCATCTCTGGCTTGTTCTTCAACAGGGTATTGGATTGCTCACAAACTGCTAGGATTTCAGTATTTCAGTACATGATAGAGTTCAGGATGTAAGTTGTTTTGAAATGCCTCCTCCATCTCCATTGAAAAAGTTCTACTTTTTCTTGGCAGGGATATTTCTCATTGTAAGTCTCACCTCTCACCTCTCTGTGGAGTCATTCTGATGCTATCTGAGCTGCTCCCCAACCCCCTCCCACCTCACAGATTTTGGCATTATAACAAATTGTCTTGTATCTTACTGTGTGTTCTTATCCAGTGTGTTTATTTTCATGCCGAATTGTTAAATATGTACAACTTACAACTTGTATCGCTTAGATTTAAAGTTCCTAAAGTTATGTATTTTTCACCTGTTACGATAAATCCTTCTGCCAAAAGCTGCCTGAGCCCCACCGCCACGTGTACGCTTTATGCCAGCCGCCTGCCCGAGTTAGGCCCAAATGAATACACAGAAACTTGTATTAGGTACAAAGCTGCTTGGCCAATGACTAGGACTTCTCATCTGTTAGCTCAGTCTTAACTATCATAAATCTATATATTTTATAAGACTTATCTTATCGGACACCTTATTGGCGTCCCTCCTTGCTGGTGGATCACATTGTGCCGCTGGAGCAGGAGGTGGGGAGGGAAGAGGGAACTTCCCGGTTTCTCCTCGCTCAAATATGAGTCTCCTTGCTATGTCACTTCCTGCCTGGACCACCACTTTTCTACTACATCTCCCAGAATCCTCTTTGACTCCTAGTTCTATCTAACTTGCTGTCTCATTGGCCAAACAATATTTTATTCAACAATCAATAAGATAAACATACACAGAAGTACTTTCCCCATCATTCACCCTTTTGTCTTAATCTACCAGCAAAATTTTAATCCACATAGGAATAAACTGGGGACCCGAATTCAAAAGATTCTGAATTGTTTCCCAGCTAGCTGATTCCCACACTTCAGGGCTTAGGACCTAGAATCTTGTGTTTAAGTGAACTCCTGGGGGCATAGAGCATCAACCAAAATTTGTTAATAGGAGATACCTGTAAGAAAGCTTTCATATTTCTCTTCCTTGGTGTTCTATTTCCTCACTAAGCCAGGCCCATTTCCATGCCACTCAAATGCACATGTAGTATGTGTATGTACATGTAATTTTCTTATTTTTAAAGTTTTGAATACTTTTAATTTTTTAATTTTATAAATTATATAAAGTGGACAAATGCATAAATTGTATTCAGTACTAAAAGTAGAACATTTAATATGAAGCTCTATGGATTCCATTGTGAATGTCTATTCTAATTATATAGAAGTCCATTGACTTTGGGTCTGTTTAATTTTGGTGTGTTTTTAAGTTTTGAGTATTTGACAAACATTAATGAGTGCTTCAATGTGTGCTAGGCACTTGTAGTTGTAGAGGTGAATGAACTGTGACTCTATTCTAGGGCCACTGACAATGCTGAGTAGAAGATACACACACACACACACACACACACACACACACACACACACACACACACACACAACCCACATAAACAGAGAACAAGGCCTTGAATAAACCATGGCTGCTTCAAGGCTGTTCTTGGAACATAGGTGTTAATTTAAATACTCTTCATAGACAAGCTTGCAATTAGTTTATCTTTACATTTTTCGAAGGGGATGATGCAGTAAGCAAGAACAAAGAGGAAGAGTGTGATGCCTAGCAAGGACCTATCAGACTGGCACTCCTTCCACGACTCAGAGGGTGAGTGCACACAGGCGTTGTTCACTGTGGGCTGTACAGTTAGCAATTGGAAATGGCCAATGGGTGGCTGAGGTCTCTTAATTAGGTATATGTCAGAAGTGAGCTGTCCTCAGACTTGGGGTAGGTGGTTGTAACCCAGGATCTGTGATCTTGGGAATGCATTCCTGGTCTAGTGTAGCTCAGCTGATTCATGATAAATAACCACGATGCAGAGGAGGTCAGCAATTTTTCACTGACCCCTGCAGCATTCTCATTTCTTGAAACAGAGTGTGTCATTTTAGAATATCTAGCACTTCGAAAACAGCTTATTGTGGGGGTACCATGGCAACAAAAAGAGGCTTTCTTTCTGCCATTGTACTAAGTAGGATTGAGAGGTGTCTGAGGGCAAAGAGAAGCCGTCTGCAGTTTGGTAGTTTGGTGTGAAGGGACAGTTGAGAAAATGGCAGGGGTGAGCTCTTCCTCTGCCAATTGACAGGATTGCTTCTCTCCTCTGCCTCTGGTACTGTGAGCCTTGCATCGTGGCAGGTCCTGGGCTCAAGGACTGTCTTTTCTGAGTCATGTTTTCCCCATTTGTTTTTGATAGGAGCTTTCTTTTCCAGTGATGAGAGAGAGCATCTATGCTAAAGCCTTGACTATGGATATTATTCTGGTTCAAAGAAACCCAGTTATTTCTGCTGTAGGTTGCTCCAGGTCACATCCATTCTTTGCTCAGCTTCAGCTTCTTATAATATAAGTGACTTAGAGTAGATCAGTGTTTTCCAGAATGGGATGGGCATTAGATTAGTTCAAGGGTCCGGGTCCTAAATAAAGTTTCCAGAGACCCACCCAATTCCAATGAGAGTCACTGGAAACTTTTGATGGTTTCCATGTAGGCTGGTCTCTCTTTAGCACTGAGAACCACTGGTTAAGGTACTGTGCTCTCTTGGGCTTTTCATTCTGTAGATACAAGATCCAGTGGCCAGCCTGTTCCCAACTCCCTCCTAGTCCACTCTTCCACTGACAGGTGTCAGTCCCTTGTTAGGTGACTCCTTTTGGTACTAGCAGGCTAAGTGGCAAATGAGTCCTTTGCAGGTCACACATCACCACCACTGGCAGACTGCTGAGTAATGGAGGTGCTTTACAGGATGACTCACTGTCTTCATACAGAATTTACAGCCTCTTTTCTGGTACTCACATATATTTCCATAGAGGACCAGGCTCAAGAGTTACATGAGTTGCTGTGTGGCTGGAAGACTACAGAAAGGACACAGCCCATGGTAATACTGAGCTGGATATTCTAGGGAGATAAAAAAAAACAAATAAGGGTTTAGAGGTGTCTTTGTGTCTGAATCATGCAGTCCAGCCCTTCATGCTGCATTCTCCTAGCCATCCAGGAGAGTAAGATCCATGCCTAGCCAGGAAGACCAGGCAGCTGATGTCCTGTAAGCATCCTCTTTGAAAGAAAGAAAGGAAAGAGAGATAATCAAAGGAAAATAATCTCCTCTTGAATTAGTAAAATTTGGTTTGTTGTTTGAGTCTGATCTGTTCTGTTTGCAAGGTGAAGTATGCTAGCCGAGGAGAGGGCACACTTAGAAAGCACAACCACCTTCAAATCAATAGTAAAGAAAGCCGGCTTTGTCAGAAATGAACTTTACTGATGATCCAGGAGTGTGTTTCTGATGAAGACTTGGCAAATATCCAACTGAAGTGACCAGGGATTTTCCTGAGCAGCAGGTTTCCAGGGAGACCTACGATCAAATCAACAGTGTGGTGACCTGCCGGAGTGAAGGGTGTGGACTGTGAGATGTGAGATAATGAGAGTCGGGCAGAAGGGCGTTAGTCACTCAGAGAGATGGAAAGCCTGTCAGATAGCCTTGGACCATGTGTGACCCAGAGGCCTGCATCAGGGACAGTGTCAAAGGGAAACTCCATTATATTAAATTGCAAATTGTGTGTCTGCAACCACATTTACTGAATATCTACTCTGTGGTTACTTAGGTCCTTTAAATTTAATCCTCACACTTGCTTTATCCGCATTTTTAGTTATACAGTAGATTTTATCATGATATATATATATATATATATATATATATATATATATATATATGCATGTAACCTATTTTAATCATGTTCCCTCTGTTACCCTAGCTTGTCTTCCCACTTTAACTGATCCCTCCCTCTTCCCAATTAGTCTCCCTTTAATTTTAATGGTTCCCCCCCCCCAATAACCCAGTGAGTCTCATTAGGGTTTCTTACAGAAGCATAGTTGAGAGGTTGTTTACAGGACCATGGATACCTTACCAGTGGCTAAAACAACCAAGAAAATGTCTCTTTTTAAACAACCATTAACTGTGTATAAATTCCCCAGATGTCTTGAGCCCTTCCCCCACTCCATGAGATAGGATATTGATGGTACCAGTTCTGTGCAGATCTTGAACAGAATTTAAGAGTGCCGGGGCCATGTCATTAAATCTTTGTAAGAATAATATGGCACAGGACCATCATTATGTGTACTTCTTGTTGATGAGGAAACTGGTGTTTAGAGAGTCTTCTAAGCCAGTCAGTTAGAGATGCAGGATGTAAAGAAAGGGCTGTGTCCCTCCAGGGCATTGGCTACTCTGCTTCCCAGCCTCTTGATTCTGCTTCCAAGTCTTCCTTAGTTGAAATGACATATGTTCCACATTATCCAACTCCTGGTCATTAACACCATGGCATTATCTTCCCGAGGGACTTGGTAGAGGGAAGGAAGGTGTTCTGATGGTAGGAAATTGATCACAAATGTTATCTTGAATTTGAGTTATATATTCACCTCCTACTAACCTGCTCAGCTAGAACATTCCTCATGAATCTAGGTGAACTGACAGAGTGAGTAATAGAAACACTACAACTCTGTTGGTGGGAGCTTTGCTCAATAGTTGAAATGACCTGGGTTTTATTCTTGGGTTCATTGCTTATTAGCCACAACTGACTTTCAGCTTTCTCATCTGTAACGGATACAACTGTAGTTCACACTTCATGGGCTTGCCAGAATGATTAAAGAAGGGTACTTAGTACAGGTCCCAGCGTGTGGCAGGCACTCAAAACACATTTCTGGATTTAGTTCCTGAACCCATGAAGCCAGGTCTTGGTCTGTGGTTACTCTCTATGGGGCTGTCATCAGCTGTAAGCCATTTTCTTCTGATGAAAGCTTTTTGGCTTTCACATACAACAAAAATGCTTTATCTTTCCCAAGCTCTCCTACTTGAGAAATGTTATGGTTTTCACTTATCCACATAACCCTTTTCAAACACTTTATTGTTTTCATTTTTTTTTGTTTTTTTTTTTTTTTTTTTCGAGACAGGGTTTCTCTGTGTAGCTTTGGAGCCTATCCTGGCACTTGCTCTGGAGACCAGGCTGGCCTCAAACTCACAGAGATCCACCTGCCACTGCCTCCTGAGTGCTGGGATTAAAGGCGTGCATCACCAGTGCCTAGCTATTGTTTTCATTTTTAATTCAGCACATCAATAGAAACACATACCTTACCAACTTCAAAGCATGCAAAGTCATATGAGCCTAAGAGTTGCCACTCTCCCTCTAGTCCCAATCATTCTTTCTAACTTTTCAAATAATATATTCATGAGTTGCATTCATGAGTATAGAAGGCTCCCATTGTCTCTCTTACCTTTTCAAATGTGAACTTTCCTGGGCACACTGCTCTTGAAACTGTTTGTATTTTCTCATTTGTTCTTGTTCTTCCTCAGTTTACAAATACAATAAATATCCTTCCATGTTGTTAACTACCAATTTTCATAGTTCTATGTTGTCTTCAGGTTTTTCTGCTGAGGCTAATCCTTCAATGAAGGCTCTTCAGCATGTATCCATAGACTACTTTTATGACATTATTTTTGTAAGGCTCTCCTAAGAAGTGCAACTTATGGGCCAAAGGAGTCGGTGTTATAACTAACCATTATCTTTTAAACAGGTAAATCTGAATTATTTTTTAGTGTTGAACTGAAAAAAATGCTGTAATAGCCTTTGGCTATAACATTAATTTTGAAAAATTTTGCTATTTATTTTTTTCTTATTTTACTAGAAATTTGAGAATTTCATACAATGTATTTTAATCATATTCACCCCATACTCCTATTTCTCCCAGATCCATCTCCCACTTGTATCCTCTTCTTTCAGTTTTTATTAAATAGTTTTAAAATTAAAACATAACTGTACCTCTTATCCCCTTCCCGTCCTCCTTCCAACCTCTCCCGAGTCCCCTACTTACTTCCAGCCCTTCCCTCATCCCCTTCTTCTGATGCACCCCTCCCTACTCCTTTTAAAATTCATGGCTTCTTTTTTATTATTATTGTTACACATTTTCACATATATGCAAAAATAAATAAATAAACACATCTTGTTGAGTTCATTTAGTGTGGCTTGTGAGTATATGATTTCAGGGCTGACCATTTTCTATTGAATAACAGTTAGGGAAACCATTCTCCAGGAGAGACTAATTCTCTACAAGTAGTCATTAGTTGCCTGTAGGTAGAATCTTTCTTTGCCTAGAGGTAGAATCCCATGAGATTTTCCCTGTCTATGTTAGCATATCTATTGATATTATCATTGTTTAGGCAGCCACATAGTGGAGGTCTCTTGGGTGAAACCCCCCTCTCATTTTTTAGAAGACAAAATTTCACAGCAGATTTTCTACATCCTTAAACTCAATCAGAAAGTAGTTGGTTATTCCATTGATATTTATGCCACTATTGCACAGTGGGCATGTCTTTGCAGATCATCAATAGAGTCTTACCAAGTTCTGGAGTGTACCCAAAATATTGACAATAGCCTTTAAAATAACTTATTAATAAATGATACTAGACATCATGGTAGAATATGCTATAGGCCAAGGACCAATTGAATGTGATCTCTCCATTATATTTATCTTCTGGTTATGTGACTCATCTTACAGATGAGAATGCCTAAAGGGGTGGCTGAGTTACAGCATCCAAGTGGAAGATCTAAGATTTGAAATCAGGCCAATTTTATTTCAAAACTGATAGTTTATATCAAAATGTTTCCTATTTTGAAATTCTTGAGCTTGTTGCCAGTGGTGGGAAGTGACCACCATTGTACCATAAAAGTAATATGCTGGGGTAGTGAATGATTGAATAGGAAAGTCATAAGGTTTGTATATCAAAAAATCCTCCATTAGTGCGAAGGAAAACTTCTGATATTGTTAAATGGTATTCATAGTCTCTGTGCATTGAGTAGAGGTGGATAATAACTCATTTAATATATGGGAAAGATGAAGCAGTGGAAACTTCATAATCACTTTACCTAGTTCAGGACTTACTTGATGCCAAAGACTCCATGGAACTGATTCCTATTGAGAAACACTGTTTTTTTTTTTTATCTCCAATCAAATGAAGATTTCAGAAATATAAAAAGAGCAGGCAGGGTATCCAGTCAACAAATCAAACTAGGAAAATCTTTGGGAGGTGAAGAATTCTGGAAAAAAGACTATTTCATCTGTGAGACTTCCTACAGGAAAAGGATAGTAATGTTTCTTCAAGGGACACTGGGCCAAAGAGCTCTCTGGGACAGCTAGTCAACTTTGATACTGAGGTCTGACATAAGGAGGGCCAGGAATAGGGAGACAGGTTGCAGGTCTTTAGAAACTTATGTAAACCTGATACATCCATTGGTGTTTTTATATTACCTGCAGTTCAATAAATGAAAGATCCATACTGGTACTAGTAGTAAGCAGGAGAGTTCCAAATGTAGCCTAAGGAGTTCAGGTTCACTGGGCAGGAGCCACCAGACAGCAAAACATGTGTGGCCAAGGAAATTGGCTTTGAATAATTAGCATGAAACCAGGTCCTGGGGGTACAGGTGGCATTGTACAGCAAGTGCTATATAAAATAGGAGAAATCCAGGTAGTATAGGGCAAGCTTTGAGGTTACAAAGCCCAGTGACAGGAAGAAGAGGTCACAGAGGAAGAGGATTTCTATCTGTGATGTGCAGGCATCTATGGTCATCCCAGACGGATCAAATGAAGCTCGGAGGACACCCCACAAGAGTGCTTCATTGCTCTTCAATGCGTATCCATAGCCACCGCTCTCTTCAAATAAATAAGTGAATAGATGATACATACAATATATGTTTTAAACCAACGTTGTGTGGCTTGAATATGAGATGTCCCCCATAGGCTCATTTCTTTGAACACGTGGCCCTCAGCTGGTGGTGCTGTGTAGGAGGGCTGTGAAACTATTAGGAGTTGTTAGAGTGTGGTCCTGGAGGCTTTGTAATCCTACCCACTTCTTGTTCATTGTCTGCTTCCTAAATGTGAATGCAAAGTGACCAGCCAGCCTCCGACTTCTACCACCTTGCTTTCCCTACCTTCTGCTGTGTTCCCTGACATGATGGACTGCATTCCTCTGGAACTATAAACCAACATCAATCCTTTCTCCCCTAAATTGTTTCTGTTGGTTGTTTTTTTTTTCACTGCAGCAGAACAGTAACTAATACAAGTGATAATTTGTTTGGTTTATGAAAAGTGATTCCAACACCACAATCACAAGTCTCTGGACCTTAGTTGACCCTTCTGTACAATGGGGGTGAAAATGTCCTTCTGAATAGAGTTGAAAGGATAAAATAAAGCCTTGGAGAATAATAAAATGAGGTGTCTCTCACTATCTCTAAAACACTATTTAGTGTCAGACACATCAAAAGCCTGATGACCCAGAAGCTCAGCAGGGCCCTAGGAGCTCTCCCAAACACTCCATGTTGGTTCTGCCCATGCTGAAATATCAACATTGGTATCATTGCTCTGATAGGTCATCATTTCTGGTAGGATTTTGTGGAAAGGGATGCATAAACACCAGGCACAAGGTAAGGGTGATAGATATAGATATGACCATATTTTTCATTAACCTGAAATATTTTGCCTCACAGTTTTCCTCTTCTTACCCTCTCTTCCTCCTATACATCCATTCCTTCTAAAAGTTATTTGTTTTAAAAACACCCACTGGGCATCCAGGTCACTCAGGCCATCTGTTTTATTGCAGGAAATGACAAATTGCTCTCCAGATGTCACTAGATGGCTTGAGGGTTCCTCTTCACTTTATCCATTATATTCCCATTCAAGCATCTCAGATGACAGCTAGGTACCATGCAGGTTGCTTGCCCTTATTATCTGGTACTCTCCCTACGTTCTTGCCTCCTCTGGCCTTGGCATTCTGCAGAGCCTAAAAGGCTTTAGGCAATACCAGAGTCCTTGAAAGCTTGCAGTCTCCAGAGGCCCCACTGAAGACTGTGGTGGTGCAGTGGGCAGTGTGTACGTGACCACCCTGAGGTGCCTATGTCTTTTCTTTCTCTAGCTTTTAGATGTAAGGGATGGGGAGACTTCCAGTGAATGTGCCACCCCTCCAGGGTAATCAGAGGGTAGTGTAAGGAGTCCTTGTGCCCATGCAAGCATTAATCGCTGGGAACAGCACCTAAGGAATGGGAGCCAGACTTTCCTCATGTGGGTCAAGCTGTATGTATGCATCAGGATGAATGTGCTGGGAGTCTCTATGAGCATCCACGAGGAGTCTCTCTCTGTATTTGTCTCTCATCAGAACCCACTGTAGCTCTAGGGTGCAAGAGTCTTTCCTCAGAAGGAACTTCCTGAGGATGTGTACAGGTCAATTCCACCATGGAGGGTTCAATTAGGGAAGCAGAGCATCACATTATTCACCTGATGTGATGGGATCCTGTAAGATGAGGTGTGTCTACACAGGTGTCTCTTCATAGCTTGAATTCCATAGCAATTGATATCATTATAAAGCAAAGTGGATGAGGGAAAGGAAAGCCACATTAATTTGTTCATTAAATATAAAGTTTAGGCTTTATCCTACAAGAAAGGTATTATTGTTGAAGACTTTTATGTCAAAGAAAGAAAAGAAAGCATGCTCAGGTTGCAGTGTGAGAATAATCAGGAGGAGGCAAACCTATGGCGAGGACAGCAGGAAGCTGCTGCAGAGCCTTCACAGTTAAGAGCATCACAGAATCATGCCTAAGGATGAGGAGTCTGATGGGAGATGTGCAAGGGTGGGAGAGGTGTAAGGATGGAGAAATGTCAGGCAATGCACTTGATTATAAGCGGAGGTTTGTGTGAGAGAGGAGCCCAAGGTGACTGACTGTAGGATGTGTTATTGGGATCTCTGAATTAAGAGTGGTAGTATTTACTGCTATGGGGGAAACTGAAGACGATTAGAGAGGAAAAGGATGTTTCATTTGGAACGTGCTGCTTTGAGACATCGGTGGAACAGTGTTGGGTACACAAACCTGGAGTTCAGGGAGAGATCTGGCCTACATATGTAGATTGTGGAGCATCAACAAGTTCAGGAGTCCTTAGCCTGGTGTTTTCATGGATCCCCTTAATAAATATGAGGGAAGCTATTTCCACACATCTGTCCCTCAGGAAATACACAGATCACTGGGAGCCCATTCTGGGTGTACTTTGGGAATGGAATTGTGTGACTGAAAGCTGGATAGAGTGAGAAAGGGAGACGAGGATAAAACCTGGGGAGAGGAACAATTGGAGAAAGAGCCTGAAAGAGAGGCTAAGAGAATGGTGTGAGGAGAGACCACCCAGCAGTGCACAGACAAGTCAAGAGAGAGGATTTGAAAGGAAGGTAACACCATAAAATCTGTTGAAAGGGCAGGAAATGTAAAGGTTTTTTTCTTTAGTGTAGCACAAAAGAGCTTTAAATGTAGACGATTTGGGGCCCCTAGGGAACTTGTGCAAAGATACAGAAAATGGGGGGGGGGGTGAAGTAGACATGATAATGTGGCAGGAAAAAAGGAAGGGGCAATGCAGAAAAAAAAAAAACAGAAAATCTAGTGGTTAGAGAAGTGGGCAGAAGGAATGTGAGGGGAATTCTGAGGCTCTGTTCCCCTGTCTTTTCTGTGAATAAGGGCGTGGGCAACTAATGGAGTGACTGGTGGCTATTTTATCGACTTCAGGCTACTTGGCTGTTATATTCAAATTGGACTACTGATGGGGGAGGTCATTCTTCGTATATGTTTGTCTTATTGGTTGATAAATAAAGCACTGTTGGCCAATAGCGAAGCAAGTTAGGCAGGACTAGGAGAGAAGGAGGATTCTGGGAAATGTAGGAAAGGGAGAGAGTCACCATGTAATCCCAGAAACAGAGGACCACATAAGGCCAGAATTCTCGGTAAGATAAGTCCTTATAAAAATATATAGATTAGTAGTTATGGTTGATAATTAAGACTGAGGATTCTTCCTTCCCTTTCCACCGACTGATCTGCAATGAGGTGAGTGAGCCCCTGCTCTTACCCAACTCCTGTCCAAAGTTTCATTAACCCAGATCTCCCAGGGCTTGTGCGTGCCTGGAGTAGACACTCCAGGCAGGGAGGAGCTCCCTGAATCTGGGAACAGGCTACTCTCCCTTCCCTTTCCGCCGACCGATCCACAAAGAGGTGAGTGATCCTCTACTCTTACCCAACTACCTTCCAAAGCCCCATCCACTCTGATCTCCCCGGGCCTGCTACTGCTTGTGGTAGACCTGCCCAGGCAGTGAGGAACTCCCTGAGCCTGGAAACACCCCACTTTTCCTTCCCGTCCCCCCCCACACACACCTGACCCCTACGGAGGCCTAACTCCTTCAGAGTGGGGAGACTACCAGGAGAGGCAAGACCATCCAGAACTGCACACATTGAATTCCTGGCCCCCACACACCACTGGGTAACAAGAGGAGATAGAGAGAACCCTCCTGCACTCACTGGAAGAAGATATGGGAAGAAGACAGAATAAGAACTCACTCAACAACAGAAAGACCAATATGACACCACCAGAATCTAGGGACTCCACTCCATCAAGATCTGAAAAGCCCAGCACAGTGCATGAAGAAGAGATGAACCTCAAAAATTATCTTAGGAAGATGATAGAGACCTTTAAAGAGGAAACAAGAAAAATCCCTTAAAGAAATAGAAGAAAAATCAAGCAAAAATTACACAAAATGGAGGAAAAGACAATCCAAAAAAATTCAAGAAATAAACAAATGTCTTAAAGAATCTAAAGAAACCCAAGAAAAAGCAACCAAATAAGTGAAGGAAGCTCTTGAAACAGTTCAAAGCATGAAAGCTGAAATAGACACAATAAAGAAAACACAGAATGAGGTGATGCTGGAAATGGAAAGACTGGATAAACGATCAGGAACTAAAGACGTGAGTATAACTAATAGAATTCAAGAGACAGAAGAGAGAATCTCAGCTATTGAAGACTCGCTAAAGGATATACATTCATCAACCAAAGAAAACCTCAAGTCCAACAAATCCCTAATACAAAATATCCAGGAAATATGGGACACTGTGAAAAGACAAAACCTAAGAATAATAGGTATAGAAGAAGGCGAAGAAACACTGCTCAAAGGTAAGGAAAAACATATTCAACAAAATCATAGAAGAAAACTTCCCCAACCTACAGAAGGATATGCCTATGAAGGTAGAAGAAGCTTACAGGACACCAAACAGACTGGACCACAAAAAGAAGTCCCCCCGACACATAATAATCAAAACACCAAATCTACAGAATAAAGAGAAAATATTAAGAGCAGAAAAGGAAAAAGGCCATGTAACATATAAAGGCAAACTAATCAGAATCACACTGGACTTCTCAATGGAAACTCTGAAAGCCAGAAGGTCTTGGATAGATACCATACAAGCACTAAGGGAGCATGGATGTCAACCCAGACTACTGTATCCAGCAAAACTTTCAATCACTATAGATGGAGAAAACATGATATTACATGACAAAAACAGATTTAAACAATACATATCCACAAATCCAGCACTACAGAAGGTTCTGGAAGGAAAACTCCAACCCAACAAACATAATTACACTCACAAAAACACAGGCAATAGATAATCTAATTTTACCAAACACAAAAAGAAGCAGGAGGGCGAAATCCACACACAATGACACCACCAACAATAAATCCAAAACAAGTAAGAACAAACGAACAATGGACATTAATATCCCTAAATGTCAATGGTCTTAACTTACCCATAAAAAGATATAGGCTAACAGAATGGATACGAAGACAGAATCCATCCTTCTGCTATTTACAAGAAACACACCTCAACTTCAAAGACAGGCGATACCTCAGAGTAAAAGGATGGGAAAAGATTTTCTAATCAAATGGGCTCAAGAAACAAGCTAGTGTAGCAATCCTAATATCTAACAAATTAGACTTCAAACTAAAATCAATCAAAAGAGATGAGGAAGGGCATTTCATACTCATCACAGGAAAAGTCCAGCAAGATGAAGTCTCAATCCTGAACATCTATGCCCCAAATACGAAGGCACCCACATTTGTAAAAGAAACATTACTAAAGCTCAAACCACACATAAAACCACACACATTTATAGTAGGAGACTTCAACACCCCCCTTACACCACTAGACAGGACCACCAGACAGAAACTTAACAAAGAAACAAAGGATCTAAAAGAAGTTATGACCCAACTGGGGTTAATGGATGTCTATAGAACATTCCATCCAAACTCAAAAGAATATACCTTCTTCTCAGCACCACATGGCACCTTCTCTAAAACTGACCACATAGTAGGCAGCAAAGCAAACCTCCATAGTTACAAAAGAATTGAAATAACTCCCTGTATCTTATCAGATCACCATGCATTAAAGCTAGAATTCAACAGCAATACGAATGGCAGAAAACCTACATACTCTTGGAAAATGAATAACACCCAATTGCACCATTCCTGGGTTGAGGAAGAAATAAAAAAAGAAATTAAAGACTTCCTAGAATTTAATGAGAATGTAGACACAACATACCCAAACTTATGGGACACTCTGAAAGCAGTGCTAAGAGGAAAGTTCATAGCACTAAGTGCCCACATGAAGAAACTGGAGAAAAGTCACATCAGAGAATTGACAGAACAATTGAAAGCATTAGAGAAAAAAGAAGCAAACTCACCAAGGAGGAGTAGACGCCAGGAAATAATCAACCTGAGAGCTGAAATCAATAAAGTAGAAACTAGGAAAACATTACATAGAATCAATGAAACAAAGAGTTGGTTCTTTGAGAAGATCAAAAAGATAGACAAACCTCTAGCCAAACTAACCAAAAAGGCAGAGAGAGAGCATGCTAATTAATAAAATCAGAAACAAAAAGGGGGATATAACAACGGACACTGAGGAAATCCAGAGAATCTTCAGGTCATACTTTGAAAACCTGTACTCTACAAAATTCGAAAATCTAAAGGAAATGGACAGGTTTCTGGATAAATACCACTTACCAAAATTAAACCAAGATCAGATAAACAGTTTAAATCAACCCATAACCCCTAATGAAAAGAAGCAGTCATCAAAAGCCTCCCAATCAAAAAAAGCCCAGGGCCAAGATGGCTTCACTGCAGAATTCTACCAGAAATTCAAACAAGAGCTGATACCAGTACTCCTCAAACTGTTCTGCACAATAGAAGCAGATGGGATATTGCCAAACTCTTTCTATGAGGCTACAATCACTTTGATACCCAAGCCACACAAAGATATGACTAAGAAAGAGAACTACAGATGGATATCCCTCATGAACATCGATGCTAAAATACTCAATAAAATATTGTCGAACTGAATCCAAGAACATATCAGAAAAATCATCCACCATGATCAAGTAGGCTTCATCCCAGGGGTACGAGGATGGTTCAACATACGAAAATCCATCAATGTAATCCACCATATAAACAAACTGAAAAAGAAAAACTACATGATAATCTCACTAGATGCTGAAAAAGCCTTTGACAAAATCCAACATCCCTTCATGATAAAGATCTTGGAGAGAACAGGAATAACAGGAACATATCTAAACATGATAAACGCAATGTACACCAAATCATTAGCCAACATCAAATTAAATGGAGAGAAACTCAAAGTGTTTCCTCTAAAATCAGGAACAAGACAAGGCTGTCCACTCTCTCCATATCTCTTCAATATTGTACTTGAAGTTCTGGCTAGAGCAATAAGACAAGAAAAGGGGATCAAAGGGATACAAATTGGAAAGGAAGAAGTCAAACTTTCACTATTTGCAGATGACATGATAGTCTACATTAGTGACCCGAAAAACTCTGCCAGGGAATTCCTACAGCTGATAAACACCTTCAGCAAGGTAGCAGGATACAAAATTAACTAAAAAAAAAATCTGTGACCCTACTGTATACAGATGATAAACCCAATGAGAAAGAAATCATGGAAACATCACCTTTCACAATATCCACAAGCAATATAAAATATCTGGAGGTAACACTAACCAAAAAAGTGAAAGACCTGTACAATAAGAACTTTGAGACTTTAAAGAAAGAAATTAAAGAAGATACCAGAAAATGGAAAGATCTCCCATGCTCTTGGATAGGTAGAATTAACATAGTAAAAATGGCAATCCTACCAAAAGCAATCTACAGATTCAACGTAATCCCCATCAAAATCCCAACAGTTTTTCACAGACATTGAAAGAACAATACTCAACTTTATATGCAAAAATAAAAAACCCAGGATAGCCAAAACAACTCTTTACAATAAAGGATCTTCTGGAGGCATCACCATCCCTGACTTCAAGCTCTATTATAGAGCCATAGTTCTGAAAACAGCTTGGTATTGGCACAAGAATAGACAGACAGACAAATGGAATCTAATTGAAGACCCTGATATTAACCCACGCACCTACAAACACCTTATTTTTGACAAAGGTGCTAAATCTATACAATGGAAAAAAGATAGCATCTTTAACAAATGGTGCTGGCACAATTGGATTCTGACATGTAGAAGATTGCAGATAGATCCATACCTGTCACCATGCACGAAACTTAAGTGCAAATGGATCAAAGATCTCTCCATAAATCCAGCCACATTGAATCTTCTAGAAGAGAAAGTGGGAATTACCCTTGAACAAATTGGCACAGGAAACTGATTCCTGAACATCATGCCAGTAGCACAGACACTGATGTCTGCAATTAATAAATGGGACCTCCTGAAACTGAGAAGCTTCTGTAAGGCAAAGGACACAGTCAGTAAGACAAAACGACAGCCCACAGAATGGGAAAAGATCTTCACCGACCCCACATCTGACAGAGGGCTGATTTCCAAAATATACAAGGAGCTCAAGAAGCTAGCCACCAAAACACCAAACAATGAAATTAAAAAGTGGGGTGCAGAACTAAACAGAGAATTTCAACAGAGGAATCTGAAATGGCTGAAAGACACTTAAGAAAGTGCTCAAAATCCTTGGCCATCAGAGAAATGCAACTCAAAACAACTCTGAGATACCACCTCACACCTGTCAGAATGGCTAAAATCAAAAATACCAATGACAATCTATGCTGGAGAGGATGTGGAGAAAAAGGAACACTCCTCCATTGCTGGTGGGAAAGTGAACTTGTAAGACCACTCTGGAAATCAGTATGGCAGTTGCTCAGAAAAATGGGAATCAGTCTACCTCAAGATCCAGCCATTCCTCTTTTGGGTATATACCCAAATAGTGCATGTTCATACAACAAGGGCATATGTTCAACCATGCTCATAGCAGCATGGTTTGTAATAGCCAGAACCTGGAAGCAACCTAGATGCCCCTCAACTGAAGAATGGATAGAGAAAATGTGGTATATTTATACAATGGAGTACTACTCAGCAGAAAAAAAGCAATGGAATCTTGAAATTCGCAGGCAAATGGATGGAACTAGAAGAAACCATCCTGAGTGAGGTAACCCAGTCACAAAAAGACAAACATGGTATGTACTCACTCATATATGAATTTTAGACATAGAGCAAAGGTTTACCAGCCTATAATCCTCTTCACCAAAGAAACTAGGAAACGTGAAGGACTCTAAGGGATAAATAGACCCCAGGAATGGGAAGTGGCATGAACTCCCGAGCTAATTGGGAGCATGAGGGTAGGGGGGAGGGAGCTGCTACAATAAGAGTAAGATAAGAGGAGTAGAGGAGAGGAAATGGAGGGGCAGAAATATTGAGTTGGGGAAAGAATAAAGGAGAGAGAGCAGGATGAGAGATACCATATCAGAGGGAGCCACTATAGGTCTGAGAAGAGATCTGGAACTAAGGAGATCTCCAGAGACCTACAAGGATGACACGATCTGACAATTCAGGCAATGGTGGAGAGGATAACCTAAAAGCCCTTCCCCTAAAATGAGATTGATGACTACTCTTTATGCCATCCTAGAGCCCTCATCCAGTGGCTGATAGAAGCAGAGACAGACATCCACAGAAATACACTGAGCTGAAATCTGAAATTTAATTGAAGAGAGGGAGGAATGAAGAGCGAAGGGGTCTGAACCAGGTTTTAGAAACCCACAGAAATAGTTGGCCTGAACAAGGGAGAGCACATCGACCCCACATGCTGTCTGGGAGGCCAGTATAAGACAGATCAGCCCCCTGAACATGGATGTCAATAAGGAGGCCTCTGCACTCCAGGGAGCCTCTGGAAGTGGATTAGTATTTTTCCCTGGTGCAAGAAGGGACTTTGAGAGCCCATCCCATGTGAAGGAATACACTCTGGCCCTGGACACATGGGGAAGGGCACAGGCCCAGCACAGGAAGATTTGGTGGACTTTGCAGAGTCCCCGTTGAGGGCCCTACCCTGCCTGGGGAGTGGTGGGTGGATGGGGTGGGGGGTAGGTTGGGGTGGGGGAGGAGGGATGGGGGTGAGGGGAGGGAGAGGGAGAAGGGACTTACATGTGAAACAAGCTTGTTCCCTAACTTGAACTAATAAAAAGAAAAGAAAAGAAAAGAAAAAAGATCATGGAAAAAAAAAAAAGAGAGACTGAGCCAGCAAATAAGAAATCCTAGTCATTGGCCAGCAACATTATAAGACTCTGTGTGTTCTTTGGGGGTTCTAAAGCGGCACAGAACCCAGGCATCTTGTGGAAAGAGTTATTGTTACAGACTACAGCAAATGATGTGGTCCATTTGTTGAAAAAAAAAAACATTTTCAACTCAAGGGGCATGTCATCACCCACCCTTGGCCCCTCCAAGCAGCTCAGCTAAGTTTACATCTCATGTTGGACTAAGAACAGACAAGTCAAGCATGCCTAGATAAGTTTCAGAGCCCTTGAAACAATCTCCTGACCTCTGTCTTGTGTTCATAACCATGCCAGTTTCTTCAGTCTCCAGGGGAGCAACTTTGCTCTTCATTAGTCTTTGCCTGCCAGGTCAAGACCCTCTTGTCTTCTCAGGAATGATATTGCGTTTTTCAAAACAGCAGCCCTATAAATAATCTCACAGGATACCCCTGAGGTAGAGTCCAGTCCCAGAACTTTCTGCTATGGATTCTTTTATAAGATACATCCCATGCAACAAAATTATAAGCCTCAAGAAATTTGACTCAGCCTCAGATCAAGTGAAAAATAAACTGCATTTCACATTTGTATTTACTGAGAGGGCTAAAGAAAATAATCTTGTTGACCTAAGTATTTAAGAAATGAAACTGCTGTGTTGGTTGATATCTTTCTCCACAATCCAGAGAGGGCATGTGAGTGAATATTTACACTTCAGTGCCTGTGGAAGTGCAGAGAACACAAAGCATGGATCAGCTCTGAACAGAAGCCAACGGGCAGAAGAGCTCATAGAGCTCTAACTGTGTTATCACAGTTATTTCTTTTCTTACCTTTTACGGGATGGAACAGGGGTCTCTGAGCTATGTGGTTGTTAAGTTCTGTTTTAGTGTTTCTTATTTCCAAACAATTACAAATTGTAACTAACATAGAGAACATTTTCCACCTGCACCATATGAAAGGAGGCTGCAAATCTCCCTTCATCCACCCAGTCTCTAGTGAGTGTCTCTCAGACAGGATAATTCTCTTTAAAAACAATCTCTTGTTATTAAAATAAATTAACACCAACACATTACTCTCTGACCCTCATCTCCAGTTGCTCAACAGTATTACATACAGGGAAAGGATCAGCTTCAGAATTTCCAAGGCCTTTGCTTGCCCTTGGTTTTGATGTTTTGTCTAAAACGGTCCTTCAGCCTTCTTGACTTTAATCTCCTTAAAATTTTAAAAGTAAATAGGCAAGTTATTTGGTGGCATGACTTCAGATTTGGGTCTGGCTGATGACTATTCATGCTTTGATTTGGGTTGTGCATCTTTGGCAGGAATCTCACCGGAGTCACAAAGCTGGTCTACATTGTCATCAGGGAGCAAATAATTCATATTGGCTCCATTCAAAGTGAGTTATTTGGGTCATTATTAAAGTAGCGTCTACAAAACTTGTTCAATGAGAGGTTATCCTTTCTCCCTTTATACTCAGTAAGTATTTTGTGGGTATTTATGCAACTGCATAATTGTACCGTTTCTCATTAAATGAATAACTCACCTAATTATTCATTTATACCTGGATGGGTTCATGCTAACTTGTGTCACCAGCTATAATCCGTCATTATCAGCTGTTGTTTTGATATACAAACTGTTCTCATCCTTTCAAGTGACAAACTTCTTTGTTTTTATATGCATTTATAATTCTTGAATATTTTCTTGTATTATGGCCACACTTTAATTTCCTCGTGCAGCCATTTCTCCAGAGGCAAGGTTCCAGTGTTCCATTGTAGGAGTATCCAGAAGTTTCTGTCTGAATGATAGGTATGTATTCATGGCCATGGCGTTCTCATTGCACCAAGAACGTTTTGGAGGGTCTGGCTTTTCTCTGTACTCTGGTTGGAATCTGATTTCCCTCAATGGCTTGCCTCTCATCCCCACACTACCTAGGTCTGTTTCTTCACCCTGATTACCTCCCCATTCTCTAATGCATTCCCTCCCCTTTCAGAGCTATGACACTGCATGCTTGGTTCCTTTTCTGTGAGGATACCCACATCCTCTTGTTTCTGCTTACTGCCAATCCTAAGCATGAATGCCCTGGGCTCTGACCCTCCATATAAGGCACCTCTGTACACATGTTCAGGAGTCTTCCTTGGTATCCAAGTATGTACAAGCTATATATCTGCTTGAAAATGAGATGTGCATATCTGGATTCTAGGGAGGACTCCCTTTGAGAGGGAGTATATGCTGCACGCCCCTTCCTGTCATCTGTCCAAACCCCTCCTTATACATGAATGAAAAAAATGTTACTACTTAAGCTAAAATTTTTGTTCTCTATTTAAATGTGATGTGTTTATGTTACATGGTTTCATTTCTTCAGCTTTAGTAGACATGTTTTAAGCTTTAATTTGAATAATTTTTCAGTTTTATTTTCTGTATGGTAGAATTTCTCATTAAAACAATTGTGGTGATAGGATGCAGATTTTAGCAATGACGGCAGAAACCATGTGTAAATAGATACCCCCAAGTTTAGCCTAGAACAAGACTAATGAACTCATGGACTTGCATGTTGGCTAGACTGGGCTATGCTTAGATGGTAAACTTTGTTGATTTGGGGTTGGCCTCACTTGTGTTTGGGGATCAAGTGGAGACATATCAACCAACAGGTTGATATTGGATCAATCTGGGCAGTTCTTCTCCTGGCATAGGAGACAGAAAGCCTTCTCATGTTTCTATTTGTCTCGTATCTGGTTGAGGATGGGCTGGAGAGCAATACCAAAATGTATACAGGGAAGGTTAAAGAATTGGAGCCACAGATTTAAACTGTCATATTGAGGTTATTATGTAATGTAGCTTTTTAAGCTGAAATTAGAAACCCTCTGTCTTCATTTTGAATCCCTAATTTATGAGTATCCTTGGGTACTACCAAATAAGGGATCTTTTTCTCAACTAAATTTGTTCTTTGCTAATGTATATAATGTATTCTGATTCTTCTTACCCCCATTCTTTCTTATCTCCTACTATATCTATACTGGCCCTCTTCCTTAAAAATTCCTTCCCCAGATTTATATTATTTTGTATGTGTATGTATGAGCCACTGAGTGTAACCATGGTATTTGTATGATTGTGGTTTTAGAGCAATCTTTTGGAGGCTGGAGAGATTGTCAGAGCATACACAACAGAAGGCAAGGATTTTCCATCTCCCAGAATATGTAGCCAATGGTTTAGCAGGGAGAGGTAGAGCCCATGTCTACCCCTACCCCCATACATGACTAATTATGGACAAGGCTAGTTTTGTGCATGTCCAGCGCAGGTACTGCAGCTTCTGAGAATATATGATTTTAGTGTCTATGTTACTTTTCAAAGATGGTGTTTCCAGGCAGTCACCCTATCTTCCAGCTCTTAATATGCTCTATGTGTCCTTTTCTTCAATGTTCCTTGAGCCTTAGAGGAGATAAGTATGAATGTCTTGTTTAGGGGTAAACACTCAACTGTCACTTATTCTAAGCACCCTATTCAGCTCTATCTCTGCATTCACCACTGTTGACTGAAAAATGAGGCTTCTCTGATTAAAGATGAGTGTAATGTTTGTTTGGGAGTATCAACATAGGTATTTAGAAGTCAGTTTGATGCTATGCCAACTTAGCCAATCAACAGAAAGTCCCCACTCCACCCACCATCTTGGGCCTGTAACTTCCCTTGCTATACACTTTTGACAATGTTCACAGTACTGGTCATGATACTGTGGAAAGGGTTTCAAAACTACGCAGAAAGTAGTTGGTTACCCTCAGAACAGTCCTGCTCCTGTGACACCAGTGGGTATATTTTGCCTGAAAGGTTAGTGTTATAGTACATAAGATCCACAACAGGGTGTGTCTGTAGATGCCTTTTCTTCCCCATTGGCACAGGACTATCGGTCTCATGAAAGCTAGGCAGCAGGGAAAACGTTTCTTGCTCAGTTTCAGTTTGATTTCTTTATAGCTCAAACAACCATTATGTATGGTGTCTTCAGGAATAGAATTGCATCATCTAGTTCTGGTGGGCAACCAAGAGGAATTGCAAGAACTTGTGCTGTTTCACATTATTTACCAACAGCTCCTACGGCAGTATCCCATGCCCCACTATGGGAGTTTAGTAACCCATAGCTTCTAAAAGCATCATTATCTAGCCATGTAGACTATCTCCCTTTAAACTGTTTCTTTAAAACTATTACATTTTATAGTTGGATTACAAGGCGATGGGTATCTCTGTGGCTTTTTCATTTGCCATTTAGTTTGATTAACTTCTTCTATACCCTACCCCCTCATCGCTCGTCTCTCCCATCCACCCCCCCTGCTTATACCTTACTGTCCTTAGTATTTCCTTCTATATTTTCATTTTACCTATGTTCTGCTTATACCCTGCTCTGAAGGCACTTCTCCCCCATCGTGGTCTCTAATTTGCTGGCTTCTGCAGGCACTCCAATTAAACACATAGAACTAAAGACAAGGCTAAGATCCACATGTGTCAGAGAACACACGGTGTTTGTCTTTCCAGATCTGGGCTGCCTCATTCAGCATAATGTTTTTTCAGTTCCATATATCTACCTACAAATTTTGTAATTTCATTTTCTTTGTGGCTGAATAGAATTCCATTGTGCATATATACCATGTTTTCATTATCTATTCATCAGTTGATAGACATTTAGACTAATTACATTTCCTAGCTATTGTGAACAGAGCAGCAGTGAACACAGCTATGTAAATATCTCTGCAGCAGGATGTAGAACCCTTTGGGTGTGCACCCAGGAGTGATATTGCAGAATCATATGATTTCTAGCTTTTTGAGAAGCATCTAGACTTATTTCCAAAGTGTCTGGCCCAGTCTGTGCTCCCCACCAACAGCTCTTTCCCCACATCCTCACCAGAGTTTGTTGTTTGTATCCTGGATGGTGGCCGTTTTGACTGGAGGGAGATGGGATCTTAACTTGGTTCTACTCTGCATTTTTTTTTGGATGACTAAGGATGTTGAACACTTTTTAAAGTGTTTACTAGTCATTTGTGTTTCTTCTTTTAAGAACTCTCAGTTTATTTACATAGACTACTTTTTAATTTGGGTTGCTTGTAGGTACTCTAATATAATCTGTATTTCTTTTAAATTTTGACAATACGTCTCTCTTTTTCTCTTTCTCCTCTTTCTCAGAAGGTAATAGGCTTAGTTTAAAATGACTTACTATTTTTGTTTTAATTACTAATATTTTACATTAACTTTGATAGGAAAAGTTGTAATTGCAGTGGTGTATTATGACATTGTCCATTAAAGTAGAAGCTACTGTGCATGCACTATAATGCACTATTTGAAATTACCTTAACTTTATTTCCAGAACACTAATATATGATGCTTATTTAATATTCTTGTTTAATTGTGGAGGAAATGGTGGTTTAGCAAACAAGCCAATCACCTAACAAATAGGTTGATTATTCCAACTATCCAGGATGCACTCTGTGCCACAGTCTATATTGCCTCTCTGTCTTCACTGAATTCCTTTCATCCTCCATCCAGAAACCTCTCAGCGTCTTCCCCTGGAGACATTTTTTACTCATGGCATATATCGTGACAAATAGTGTTGATAAAGGCAAAAACAGAATAAAGCCACAAACCTGCTTTCTTATTTGGATTCAATAGTAAATAGTGACTGTAATATGTTTGTGTCATCTTTAGCAAAGGCAAGAGAGAGAAAAGTTGACTGCACAACTGGCTAAAACATTTAGGTCTGATTAAAAATAAAAGACCCTTCGTTTTGTTAAATTCTGTCATGGGATATCTAAGAAGTTATCAAACATTGTTATTCAAAGGAATCATTTAAAACCTTCTGCTTTTCTCCCTTCTATTCCTGTTTACACGGGATCTTTATTTTTCCCAAATAAACTCTGGAAAGTAATTCTATCCTTCCATTTATTCATTCCATAAACACTGAACAGCAACTATGCTGGACACTGTGCTAGACTGAGGATATTCTGTTGAACACAGATAAAATCCCACCCTTGGATTCTAGTCTAGGATCTGCTTTGTTTGCAAGAGTAAGAAACTCAGGGATGTCCCCACTGGGTATCCTCTTCCTGTCCCTGTCCCTAATCATCTCATTGCAATACCAACACCTGGAAGAACACCAGGTGTTCTTTGGAATGTAGAGGAGATGGGAGTGTGTGTGTGTGTGTGGGGGGGGGGGTGGAATGTAGCTATCTTCCTTAATCTCCATGGCTACATCTTGGTCTTGAAGAATCCCTGCAAAGATCACATGTTTTGTAAATGTATACAAATGTTTGTGTTTTGGGGAACTGGTTAGAACAAAGGTACCCGTAAAGTCAAAGTGGACTTCGCTTGCACTTCTCTGCCCTTCTCCCTCCTGCCTTTTGTCTCTGTCAATCTACTTTCCGAGCTGTCTCTGAGGCAGCTGCTCCAGTTGTCTTCATAAAATTTCCGATGACTCCCTGCTGACTTCTTAATACAGTTCAGTCTTTTAAACAAGTGTTCAGGGACCTCATGATCTGCACTTACCCCCACCCCTTTTCAACAGTCTCGGTTTCCATCGCATCCATTAGTGCATGCTGCAGTCTTCTTCAGTGATCACCTGCTTGTTCCCCAGGCATGCAGTATGTTCACGCCTCCTCACCTTCGCCAGCCCCAGAATGACCATTACTTCCCCCACTAATCAAAATCTCTGCAACCTTCAAGGCTCAACTCATTTACAGCTTATCCCCAAAGCCTTCCCTTATGCTCTGTCAGAATTAATTGCTTCTTCCTCTGTGCTCACACAACCCACCTCATTCTTCTGTTTAGCACATTTTCCATGCTGCCTCATCCAAACAAAATCTGCTTACATTTCTCTTTCCGCAACCCTCCTGGATGCTTCAGAATCAGGGTCACCGGTTCATGGTAGTTCATCGTTATATCTTCCAGTGCTTTACTTCTAAAATGACCTCCACAAAATATCACACATTACTGGATTACAGTCAAACTCCAAGTTTCTGCAAGATCAGCTGTGGTCAGTTGCATAGGTAATTTCATTTTTAAAATGTATGCTCTGACTTGACATAAGGCAGTCCTAGGCTGAGAGCCCATCTCTTTACTTACTTTATAAGCTATGATGAATGACTTTACTTTTTTTGATCCTCAGTTTTCTTGTCTAAAAGTGGGCATTGCACTTACCTTAGTGAACTATTATGACAATAAAAACCTAAGTGTTTACTAGGATGCCTGTCTCATAGCAGCAAAAGACAAGTATTGACCATTATTAACATTTTTATTTTAGAAGAAATCACAGTTTAGATTATTGGCTTCTTATAATGTGCAAACTTGTCTCCATACTTCACTATATTATTTCATTTCAAACTTATACCACCCCTGTGATGGTTCACAATTGTTATAGATTAAGAAACTGGGAGGTTACTAGTTTTCCTGGCATCTGCACAATCAATGAGGGGTATGCTTGAATGGGAACTTCATCCTTAGCCCATTGATTGATTGATTGATTGATTTAATGTGTGTTAATGTTCTATTTGCACATATGTATGTGCACCATGCATGTGCATGGTGTCCGTGGAGCTCAAAAGAGGGTATCAGATCCCCTGGAACTGGAGTTACAGATGGTTATGAGCCACTTTTTGTGGGTTGGGAACAGAAACCAGATCTTCTACAGGAGCAGCCAGTGTTCTTAATTGCTGAACTGTCTCCAGCACCAATATACTCTTTACTATGCCATTGGCGGGTTTGATAATTAATAAAAAAGAAATGTCCCATTTTGATGGGATGGAGAAATTGTATGGTGACACCATCCCTAAGCAGAGCATCAGTGATGACATTCGCCACTCCTGGTACTTAGGGGAATGATCTCTTCTGACGCACCATTAAGCTAAAGAGCCTTTCACAGAGTCTCTGCAGAGTCTACTTTTTCCCCAGGACTTTTCTGTTCCTTTTCTAAATGATTTACCCAGCTATAATATGTTGAGAAAAATTATGTTATCATTTTCCTCAAAACTCTCCCCCCACATGGAAATAGGTAGAAGTTGAGTCAGCTAGATGACATGACACCTTTAATAATTCTAGACTGTAATAATAAGCTCTAAACTTTATTTAGTTTCCTTGTAGTTTCATTGTGGTGAAGAGCAAAAATATCTCTTGCACCATCCAGAATTTTTATTTGCCATCACAGCAACTCCTAGGATTCGCTATTTTAGTCACACTGAGGCTGCCTAATCTGAACTGGCAAGTCCCTCTGATCTAACTAAACAGTATTTTGTATCATACTTTAGTTTTAAATAATTCCCAGGTCCAAATCAAAGAAGTATCCAAGCCTCTCTCATTTGCATATTTCTCACTTTTTCTTCTTGCCTTCCTTTTTTTTTTTTTAAAGAGTTAGTTCTTCAGGAGTTTCATACATTTGATCATACTCATCCCTCCCCCAACTCTTTCCAGATCCGCACCTCCTGTTTCCAACTTTGTGCCCTTTTTAAAAAAACTAATCAAGATCAATTTGTGCTATCTGAATATTCTTGAATCCTGTGACCTTCCCTGGGAGCATGGTCCATTTACTAGGGGTTATACTCCTGGAAAACTGACTCTCCTTCTTCCAATTGTCAATACCTCCGTGGCTAAGAGTGGGATTCCCTGTCTAACTCTCCACACAAGGATTTGGTCTTGAGCTTGCACAAGCTATATGTGTACTGTCATAACCTTTGTAAGTTCATATGTGCAGCTGCACTGCTGTGCCCAGAAGACATGGTTTCATATGTACAGCTGCACTGCTGTGTCCAGAAGACATGGTTTCATATGTACAGCTGCACTGCTGTGCCCAGAAGACATGGTTTCATATGTACAGCTGCTCTGTTGTGCCCAGAAGACATGGTTTCCTTGTCCTTGGCTGCTTTCAGCTCTTACACTCTGACCCCTCTTCTGCAATGATCCCAGAACCTTAGAAGGAGGGATTACAGTATATATGTTCTGTTTATGGCTGAGTATTTACAGTCTCTTATTTTCTGTGCCTTGACCAATTGTGGGTCTCTATGTTAATTATCATCTGCTGATGAGGGCTGAGCGATGCACTACTTCATGGATATAACTACAAGTCATTAGGGGCAAATTTCATACCATGTCCATCTAGCAAAATAGGCTCTGTCCACTAGGGCCTATGACTGCTTAGCCACTTGTTCTTGACCAGATATTGGTGCCAGATATGGGTTTTATCTTGTGAAGTATTACTTAAATACAATCAGAAAGTGGTTGGTTACTTTCATGATGTTTTCTTGCTGTTTTTCCCCTCAAATATTTAGAATTCTAATGTCTACAGTGATATTTTTCTGGTTGGATTTTTATATTTTTCCACAATGCTAAACCTAAAAGCTTTCTCCTTCCCCTTTCACTCCCTTCCTTGTTTCCTTAATTATAGATTAATAAAATATATATGATGATAAAAAATATAAAAATATTGTTCAGGTATACTTTTAACTACAGTTTTACTATGTGTAAATTTCAAGTTTTTCATGATTAAAGGAAACTCACAAATTTGTATGTGTGAACATCATTAATTTTCTCTCCCCATTTGCAATATAATTTGAGTGTTTTTCATTATAAATATTTAATTAATCATTTAAAATTTGTATTCCCCATTGTAAACTTAGTTTATTATTTATTTTGCAAAGCTTAAAAAGGATTTGAAGTGATATTTCATATTGAGACTGGTGAGTCAACTAAATTTTATTTATATTCTCTCCAGACAGTCAGCAAAATGAAATGATTGAGATATAAATTAATTAATTAAGAGAGTGTGTGTGTCTGTGTCTCTCTGTGTGTGTAACATACACATATGGAGGTTAAAGGAATCATCTTTCTCTACCATGTAGGTCCCAGGGATCAACCTCAGGCATGATGGCAAACAGCCTTACCCTCTGAGACATTTCACCAGCTCCTGATGGGTATTTTTTTAAGGCATTAACTTGGAAACACAAAATGAGTAGTAGACACGAACTAGTATTCATAAACCAAAAGCAGAACAGAGAGAGAGAGAGATTGGGAGAGAGAGAGCTCACTGACCAGGCTGAGTGTCTTATAAAGAGAGATACTGATGAAAATAGACAGTCCACTGGACAGATACCTCGTGGTACCTCAACAGGGTAAAGGCAGATGTCTTGGGGTAATGGCAGGAGGATGGGCTTCAAGGTGCTTCATAGAGATGTGAGACCTTCCTCCAAATTCCTCTACTCAGTTTTCACAACCAAGTAACGACACAGCTCCTCCTGAACTTTCCCTCCCTCTAGGAGGCAGTATTTCCAAAGTTAGAATTAAAAGGCTATAGAGAAGACTAAAACAGGAGTGGGGGGAGTCGAATACATTAAGCCATGAAGCCTTCACCACCACATCTCCCTTCTTTGAATTTGCACACCCTGCCTGATTATCTTTCTTTTTCTGTTATTCTCAATCAGGAGAACAAATAATTCTTCCCTGAAGACACGCTGACATTTAGGGATTCCCCAGTGAAAAGTTGGCTTCACCCCGCACTATGAAACTCAACAGTTGAGGATCACTTTTGTGATGAAATTAAAGAGGAACACAAGATGAAGTATTGGATTTTATTTGAGGAAAGGTTAAAAATAAGTTACAACTGGGAAACAACAAAGAAACAGAATTCGAGAGAAAACTAATAGTTCTTCAGAGAACAGAAAAACAATAAAAATCACATTATATCCTTATAGACATAAGCAAAAACATTAGTTGAATGCAATACACTATGAAAAAACCAAAATAAAACAATTAACAACAGCAAAAACCCAGAAAAGCAGCAAGTTCCTACAACTGAAAGCATGATAAATATTAAATAGAAGTGTTTTTGGCAACTTGAGAATTATTTATTTATTATTAAATCTATTCATTTATTTTACATCCTGACCACAGTTCCCCCCTCTCCTCCCATCCCTCTCCCACCCCCTTTTATCCCCCTCCCAATATACCCCTTCTCTGTTTCTGTTCAGAAAAAGGCAGACCTCCTGTGGGTGTCAACAAAGCACAGAACATCAAGTTGCTGTAGGAATTACTCCTCCCCTTGTATTAAGGCTGGGTAAGGCAATCCAGTATGAGAAATGGGTTCCCCAAAGCCAGCCAAAGCATTAGGAACAACCCTTGCTCCCACTGCTAGGAGTAAACAAGTAGACTAAGCTATACAACTGTCATACATATGTAGAGGGCCTAGGTTGGCTCCATGCAGGCTCCTTGGCTGTCAGGTCACACTGTGAACTCCTAAGAGCCCGGGTTAGTTGTTTCTATAGCTTCCCTTGTGATGACCTTGACCCCGCCCCCCATAAACCCTTCTTCTCTCTCTTCTTTGGGATTCCCTGAGCTCAACCCAGTGCTTGGCTGAGGGTATCTCTGCATCTGTTTCCATCAGTTACTGGATGAAGGCTCTCTGGTGACAATTGGGCTATTCACCAATCTATGAGTATAGCAGAATATCATTAGGCATCATTTCACCAGGATCCAGAGGCTGGATGGCCGAGAGACCTAGGATAGAACCAAACACAGTTGGAGAATAAAAAGAATATGTCAACATAATGATGCATATTAGAATTTTTTGTTTTTTGAGACAGGGTTTCTCTGTGTAGCTCTGGAGCCTATCCTGACACTCACTCTGTAGCCCAGGCTGGCCTCGAACTCACACATATTAGAATTTTTAGAAAGAGTTTTTAATATTAATTATAGGAATGTGTGTGTGCCTGTGTGTGCATGTGAGTGCAGTGCTCACACAGGCCAGAAGAGGGCGTCTGATTTCCTGGAGCCGGAGTTACAGATACTTGTAAATGGTCAAGCGGGTCCTGGGAATCAAGCCTGCGTCCTCTAGAAGAACAGTCACCTCACCACCCCCTCCCCATGTTATATCATATTAAAATAAAAAATAATACTAAGTGTCTACATGATAGCCCATGGAGGGCCCATGGTCTACTTTACTTTTACTGTTGTCGTTTGTGGTTCTTTGTTTCCAGCACTACTCAGGATTAGCCCTCAACTCTCAACTGGACAATTGTTCTACCTCAGCCATGTGATTAGGAGACAGGTATGGCGTGGCTGAAGGCTGGTGTTTATTATACCCTTAGCCACTGTGCTGTGAAGGGCTTAAAACCATGATCCATCAGAAAACTTCCTTGGAGAGAGCTGGGTGAAGCTGGAACGTGAGCTTGGAGCTGCCATGTGAACCTGGGTTCACAGGAGCCGGCCTCAGAACTTCAAGCAGAGGGGAGTGGAGACGAGAGGAGTATAGAGACCCAGAGACCAGAAGGGACGGGACAGAGTCAAAAGGAATGAGCCTGGCAGTCTTTACACCCTAAGTAACACTCCCGAAACTGGCCTTGCTCTATCCCTCTTAGGAAGTCATCACGTCCGCCAACGTATCTTCCACACTTATCATGCTCACACAACTTGACTGTCTTTTTATTATTTACAAATTACTAAACCTTCCCTAATGTAACTTCTGAACCAGAAGCTAACATTCAAGTTGCTTAGAGTAGATAGTTAATAAAACAGTTACGCTGAACTGAACTAAGTGAACTTACTTCCCCAGAGGAGGATAATACAGTACAGAGTATGGGCTCTAGAAACTGTCTGGCAGAGGTTGGAATTACGAATCTTTAAGACATTTGACAATTTACTTTATGTGTTAGGGCCTTTATGTTTTCTTCATTTTCATCCTTATTAACACTATAACCTCTAGCATTTGTTAAGCTGTTGTGTGAGGCATATAGTAACCCATGGTTTGAAGTTTGGGGTAAATTAATCTGAAGGGCAGATTTCTTTTTCTGTCATGACATTGTCGTGGTCTGTAAAACGAGAATGAGGTGAAGCAGCCAATATGAAGCATCACGTTCAAACCATGGTTCCTCTTCCTCTCTTCTCTCCTGGACAGAAACTCTTCCCACTTGGCCACCATTCAGAATTATGGCCTCTTGACTTTTGGACAGATGACTCTGTTTCCTGTTTGTCATTCAAACCTGCTACCGTTTATTTCCTGGCCTTTGTACCTGAACTTGGTGTGAGATGAGATCAAGAATGACAGCAACAACATGGTTTTGGAACAAATGGAAAGGTTTGTCATGTTTTACTTAGGAAGGCTGAAAGTCACAGAGAGGCCAGTTCTCTCTAGTTTATAATTTAATCCAATTCTCATAATGATACCAGTAAAACAGACAGTCTTCTCTTTCTTCTCCAAACTGAGAAAGTTGTTTCTGAAGTCCACCTGGAAACAGACAAGCTGAAACAACCAGGAAATCTCTGAGAAAAAAACAGCAGAGAAGATGAGTTAGCCCCTTTAAATAGCAACACCATTACCCAATCTCAATAATTAAAATGGTGGGATACTGGTATCTGAATGGACAAACAGGCCGTAGAAAGGTTGGGAGAAGAACCAGCTAATAAAATGGTTTTGTAGACTGAGTGGTGATGGTGGTATCAACATCCAAGTTAGACAGCACTCCAATGGTAAGGCTCCAAACACTGGCAGAGCACCATAGAGCTCAGGCTGGAATCCTATAACAGGATAGCCATTAATATTAATGACAACTACATATGCACCCATCCTTCTCCTGGAATCTCATCTGTATATTAAAATGCACATATGTAAAGATGTTAAGTGTGCAAAAGTTATTCATGTTAGCTGATTTATAGAGTCCATCAATGGGAGCCCTGGATAAACCATTAGCACATTAGAATGCTATTTAGCTTCAGTATCGCACAGAGAAATTGTAGGGAGGTAGCTTTATAGATAAAGTGTTTTCAGCAAAAGCAGAAAGACCTGAGTTCAATCTCCAACATCCATGTGGAAATGCCAGGTATGATGGCAAGTGCTTGTTACCCTAGTGTGGAGACGCAGAGATGGGAAGATCCCTGAGGTTTGCTTGCCAGCCAATCTAGCCACTCTAGAGAGTTATAGGCCAATGAGAGATCTTCAAACAAAGAAACAAAGTGGACAAAGTCTTCTATGGAATGTCACCTAAAGGTGTCCTCTAGCCTTCCCATGCACATACATGCATATACATGCAATTATATGAATACAGGTACACACACACACACACACACACACACACACACACACACACACACACACACACACACACACGCCTTCCAGGTATGGTGGTGCATGCCTGTAACCTCAGCACTAGAGATATTAAGCCCAGAGGAGCAAGGCCAGATTCTCAGCTGCATAATGAGGTCAAATCCAGCCTGTGTGACATGAGATCCTGTTTCAGAAACAAACAAACAAAAAATTGTGATGAAACTGCAAATGCAGTATAACCTGCTTGTATAGCAAAGGCAAGATTTGAATATATTTGTATTTGCTTTTATCTGTGTAAGGAAACATTAGGAAAGTACATAAGAGTTGTGACCTGTGAGGAAAGGGCGAATCTGTTAACAGAGATGAAAGACAAAAGCAAAATTCATCAATGAATGCCTTTTAAATGTCAGTTTTGTTATTTTTATCATAGGTTTATGCTACTCATGCAAATAAAACATAAAGGGTTAAGAACTATGATGAGTGTGTACTGTGTGCAAGAAATGCACTAAGCTTGTAAATGCATCATCTCACTTAATCCCCACAAGAGTCCTGAGAGGTTTTATTTTAATCTCCATTTTATGGATGAGAAAAGCAGTTACTTAACTCGATTAAGCGATTTGTTCATCCCCTCTGCCAATCTATGTCTCTCATCTCTTGCATGCCCCAGATCAATTCCAACTTCCTGCCAGTCTTCAGAAGTTATTTCCATCTAACTCTAGCTAGTTATCTCTTTGACTCTCTTTAACAATTAAATACTCACTTTACAGCATTTTTTAAACTATCATTATCCTTCAAGCAGTTGGCCTGTGCTCGCTCTACCTCTCTGACTAGCTGTTAAGAATCATACTGTATACACTCCATATTTACCTCTTTGTCTCCAGAGCTGTCAGATATACTTACTGTATAAAGTAGTTAATTATAGGACATAAGATAACATTTATGGAGGTCCATGGAGTTTACACAATTTCTAATTAAATTAATCTACCCAACACTGCCAGGTAGGTTTTGTTATTTTCGTTTTATACCAAAAGAAATAGGAGTCTAGAAATACTAAGAAAGACTAGGTAGGAGTCTTAACTAGGACCTCTGACTTTAAGACAGGAGTTTTATTCATCATATAACAGATATTTCTTGTTGGTCTCCCCCAAACTATCTGGTTGTACCATATGCATGTCAAGAAAATGCCTCACTTGATTATTCTAGGAATGAGGACATGGCAGTGATTTGTGTTTCATTTTAGGAAACAGCCAAATATTTTACAAAGGGACTGTAACATCTGACATCCTCACCAGCAATGAGTGAGGGTTCTCATTAAAAGCTGTCATCTCTTACACAGCACTACACGCACATGATGAGAGCGTGGTGAGTAAGGACATCCAGGTAGCATTTGTTTCTCAGTTCTCCTGTGACCAGTCAAGCTGAGAAAGTTCAAAATGTGGTCCTTGTCTAGCAGCATAAACATCGTCTGGAGGTTTGCTAGCAATGCGGAATTTCAGGTCTCACCTCAGACCTGCCGACCCAGCATCTCATCTGACCCTGAGGTGATTAGCCCCACTCTCCACACTTACTTACTGGCAATTCTCTTTGATTTTCTGACCTAAAATCTCTCCATCTCAGAGAACCAAGCATGGACTTGCCTCGTCCTCCTCCCTCAGATCATCTGGAGCACCTATTAAATTTCTCTAAAACATGTTTCAGGGTTATTTTGGTACATAGGATGAGAAGTTGGTCCTATTTGCAAAGATTCTTTGGGAGCTAAATATGAATAGCCACAAGGAAGGATAAAGGAGTCTGAAGTCTCTGTTTGGATGGTCAGTACATGGCCCCTTGCTAGGAGACTTGTTCTCAGCTTTGTGCTGACAGAGCTAGGATATTTTGTTCAGGGAGTTCCGGGCAACTCAGAAAAATGGAATCCCAGGCTGCTGTGTGTGCAGTTCCTAACTAGCCTAGCTTGAATTCCTTGGGGAGGGCATTACCTTTACCTGATATGGCATCTCTGTGACCATCAGTTCATTGTCTTTCTATGTATGAATTCCAAAGGCTGTTGTGGTGTTAGTCAACTTGATAGCTTATACATTTTTGTTAAAAGAATTACTTGTATGTTTGCTTTTTGTGTTTTGTTTGTGATATGATAGATGTGTCAGATTATAAAAACAGAGATCATATCCCAACAGGAGAGCAATAGAAAGTTGCACATTAATATAATTAATGGTCTGTATTTTCCTATATCTTTTGTGGCATTAGGTATTTTATTTCTAAAATTTACATTATTTTAAATATGTCTATAATTATGCCTAGTTCTGACAGAAGAGTATTTGTGGGAGACTGGGGAGAGAACATGGCAATTAAGAGCACTTACTGCTCTTGTATGGGACCAGACTAGTCCGTAATACCCACATTGGGCAGCTCACAACTCTAACTCTAACTCAATGGGATTCACCACCCACTTCTGGCTTCTGTGAGCACCTGCACAGACTTAGCAGACACACATTCATACAAATAAATAAAAATGAATGTTATAAAAGAGCTTAAGAGCCAAAGGGGCTGGAGGACCGAGCAAAGCTCATAAGAACTCACAGCTACTGATGCAGCAAGCACAGGGCCTATGGGAGTCTGCTCCAGGTCCTCTGTGTACATGTTACAGCTTTCAGTTTAGTATTTCTGTGGGACTCCTGAGTGTACGAATGAGGTCCTCTGATTCTTGTGCCTGTTCTTGGTCTCTTTTCCTTCTGTTGATTTGCCATGTCCAACTTCAGTGTGATGGTTTTTGATTCATCTTATTATTTATTTTGTTATGTTTTGTTATCTCTTAGAAGCCTGTTATTTTCTGATGAGAGACAGAAAGGGAGTGGATCTAGAGGGGAGGGATGGTAGGGAGGAATTAGGAGAAGTAGACAGAGGGGAACTGTAATCACCATGTATTTGATGTGAAAATAATCTATTTTCAATAAAAGTTTTAAAATGGAGTGATCTTTAAAAAGAGAGAATTTTGACTTTTGAAATTCTGGGAAATTCAGAGACATTTAAGAGGAAGTAAAAAATAATAAACTCTAACACAGCATTTTATTTTTCCACTCTTTCTTTTCTCTTTGGAGTTTTCTTGTTTACTTCTCCCTACTTGCAACTTACAATAGGGAGCTTCCTTTGAAGATGTCTTATTTCATTATGACAGGACAGACACTGCACACAGATCAATGGGATGAGTCAGCTAAAGCAACAGGAAAGGGACACAAATAGAGACAGTCCTGGACCATCTCCAGAGCATCTGGAGCTTGCCTCCTCCCCTGACTCTGAGACCATAGAGTGCCCTGAATCCCACAAGATCCAGGGACCCTCAGCACCAGTTTGTGGTGCCTACAGCTCAGCTCACACTCACAGGGCTGTGAATCTGGGTTGGAGGTGTATGCTGTGACCATCTCATTTGTCAGAAAGGACAACACTCCTCCAGGCTCAGTCTGTTTCCATATATATGTGTGTGTGTGTGTGTGTGTGTGTGTGTGTGTGTGTGTGTGTGTGTGTGAGACACACATTCTCCCTTCCTGCATATGGGCAAATACAGGCACTTAAGCTTCAGTGCCAGGCAGCCCTGGGCTCCAACTCCTCTAACTTACTCACTTGGTAGCTTCATGATATGACTTTTACATCACTCAAGTACTCTGAACTTCAGTTTTCTCAGCTGTAGGATAGGGATACTAAAACCTACCCTGCAGGGTTGTGACAAGAACTGGAGATGATAAGTGTTCATTGCCTGCAGATTAACAGGCCCTTGCTAAGTTGTAGATAAATTGTCATTGTCTTTTTAGTCATCAGTTTTGCAGACTTCTGTCAAGCCAGCCTTTAATTTTTAGTTCTATCCTATTTGTCTTTTAAGTGAATTCCTTCTGGAATTACAGAACCAGCCCCACAATTCCACCTATGTTTTCCTAAGATTCCAAATAGATTCATATTCTCTCTCTCTCTCTCTCTCTCTCTCTCTCTCTCTCTCTCTCTCTCTCTCTCTCTCCCTCCCTCCCTCCCCCCTCTCTCTCCCTCTCTGCCTGTCCATCTCATACTTTCTTGCCAGGGGTAAAATGATTCAAGGGAAGACTCAAACCTCAGCTCTGTCCTTTGGGAGCTTTTGATCTCATTGGGGAGACAAGATGTAGACACAAGATGCAATTAGAGAATAATAAGAAAGAGCCAGGGCATTCAAATGTGCTGAGCATAGTGTTCCATGCCTCTTCCTGCTTCTGAATTCCAACCTTGCTCTATTAAACAATACTGCCAGACTGCTGACTCATGTTGGGACTCAGGACCTATAAGACGATGATATTTCTCTGCTGCATGTGTGACCAGATTCCTCTGTCATACACAATATATGTTTTATGCCGCATTTGAGCAGATTTCCTTGAGTATCTTCCATGGCACTTGTCCCTTCACATGATCTCTTTTTCTCCACTGTCATCTCTGTAATTAACACTATGCACCAGCTTCCACCAGGGGTAGCTAAGCTAAAGCTGTCTAAACACCCTTCCTTGCCTGTTGTGTTAATACTCTACACTTTCTCTCTGTACTTTGAATGATTATCCCTAGTGTCCTGGTGGGGCGATGGGAGGCAGGTACAGTAGATGACCATGGAGTGATCACTTCTACTCCTAAGCCTTTAGTTTGCTCTCAAGAGAAAAGAAGCTCAGTGAGAATTTGGTTGTGTTACAGTCTAATGACAGGCAGTAATTTTTGATACGACTTTAACAATATGCAATGTGCTGATGAGTTAGCAGTTATTTGACAGGGCACCTTCCTCTCCTCTCTCCCACATTAGACAGGCATGTCTGGGGAACTGTAGCTATCTTCCGAAAATTTTAGTAGGATCATCTTCAGAGTCCTTCTGGTCTCATGACGGGCCTGTGACAGAGAGGGATAAGCTGCCAGGCAGGAGAGAATGTGTTTAGCAGGAATACATTTTAGTTTCCTGTTTGTGCTAGGAACAGGACAGCTGGACAGCTGCAGTCAACAGAAGACAAGCTCTCCTGAGGCAATAGAATGTGGTGGAAGTTTCAGGAGCTGTCCTGAACCAGAGGAAAGTTAAGCAATACACAGAAATCTAACCAAGGAGCCACATGGACCTACATTCACCTGGGCCATGTGCGTGAGCACCAAATACGGGCTTACCAGTGAGGAGACACGGGAAGACCATCTTGGGACGTCACACTGTGCTGATGAGAGGACAGGCTTAGAGGTCAGATGGTAGTGAGACAGTCTTGGTGGTGGCTTTTAGCAGACTGGAAGAAAGAACTTTGGTTTCCTGCTGATTCTTCCATCGTTCCTTTTACTGCCATGTTCTGTATCTGCCAAGATTATTGGATTTGGGTTGGTTAGTTATGGTTGCTTGAGATGGGGGTCTACTCAGGTGAGGGAAGTATGGTATACCTGGGATGTACATATTTTGAATTAATATAGGTAGTCTTACAGTAACAGGTAAATGTCCAAAAAGTCTAGACTACTATTACTACATCTTGAACTTAGTAGATCTTGGGTAATAGTTAACTTGAAACGTAAGTACCACTTATTAAACACATACACAAATCTAAAACACCCATCATCCTTCTCGATTAGTACTTCTTGATGGAGGTGGAAGTGACTGAGTCAACTTTGTAGGTAGATTTACTTAATTATAGACAGTCCAGCTGGTAAGTGTGTCTACAGAGCCAGACAAAAAGCTTCTCCCACGAGCGCAGAGCATAGGTGGGAGAAAGGATAGCTGCTGCAGTCAACCCAGCGATCCAAAACCTGTAGCAAAGTGAGTTTTTTAAGCCATGGAAGGAATGAATAGCACAAAGGTACTTGGGTCCTGATATGAATCATCCAGTTCAACAGCTGCTGTCCTCATTTGACCCACGGATAGTGCTATAATCAAATACTCAAGCTCCTTCTCAAGCATTTGTGATCAGGTATCTACTCTGATGGAAAATGCCTTGTTAGTCAGGGGACTTGAATGCTGTCCTCATAACAATTGACATTTTGCTTAGTAATAGTTGGTTGGGCTTTCCAAAGCTGTGTTAGTGACACATGTGACACTTGACCTCTTTGAACATTGATCAAATATGTTTGAGTACTTCACAATTACGTCTTATCTCCTAAAATTTCCAAATGCTTTTGAATTGTCTCACCATGGCCATGCAAGAGTCTTCTGAGAAAATACTGATTATGGGTTCCGTAATACAGAACCAACAGAGAAAGTGTGCTGCTTGGATTCAAGGATGCGAAATCTGGCCATATTTCAGCTGGGGTCTTGGCAGCTATGCTTTGGGTTTAGAAAAATCCAGTACTTATGGGCCTTTCAAGTTAGGGTAAGTGAGGTTAAGTGACTGGTCAAGACCACGCAACCATCACACAGCAAATCCAGAATGCCACCCCAGGGGTCAGATTCTCTTCAGTCCTCTCCTCCAGCCCATGTCAAACAGTGAGAGCATCAGCATCCTTACCTGGAGGCTCATAAAAACACAGACCACCGGTGTTTATTCTGGAGCATTGGGTCGGGAACAGAAGGTAAGGCAATGAATGCAAAAATCCTCATGTATTCTAACAGGTTCTCTGGTAACACTGGAGCTGCTGGTCTGAAGACCACATGCTGTGAGAAGTACTTGCTGATAGAAGTGTGGTCCCAGCAGGCATCACCCAGGAGCTCCCAGAACTGCAGCATCTCAGGCCTGCCAGAATAGAATCTGCATTTTAACAAGATCTCCAGATGATTTGTATGCAAATCAAAAATTTAGGAGCCTCCTCTACACCACAGCTCTCGGGTTGCAGAATACTACACTGAGTCCTACAGAGAGAGAATGGTCTTGTTAACTTCATTACCTGGCACTTTGTATTATAGCAGAAACTCCCCTGAACCATTTTAGGCACTTACTTTATTCTCCCAATGATCTTATGGGAGAGATACTAATACCATTCCCATTTTAAAGTTAAGGAGGTAACAAGATCAAGGAATGTAGGTAACCTGACACAAGTAAGCTATATTCAGGGTACAAGACTGGGCAGGCCACTCCCGAAGACCACACTGCCATTTACTAGGCTATACAAGCTTACAAGCCCTGGTTGTCACTCATACAGTAGGGATGATGGAAAGTCAGGTCAGGCAAAGAAATATAACACAAATGATGACTGATTTATATGCCACCCTAGAGCCTTCATCCAGCAGCTAATGGAAGTAGAAGCAGACACCCACAGCTAAACACTGAACTGAACTGGAATCCAGTTGCAGAGAAGGAGGAGTGATGAGCAAAGGGGTCCACACCAGGCTGGTGAAACGCAAAGAAACAGCTGAGCTGAATAAGGGGGAGCTCATGGTCCCCAGACTGATAACTGGGAAACCAGACCCAGAACGTGGGTGTCAGTGAAGAGGCCTAGGAAATCTATGGGGCCTCTTGAGGTAGATCAATACTTTATCCCTAGCATAGGAATGGACTTTGGGAGCCCATTCTACATAGAGGAATATGCCCTCAGCCTAGACACACGGGGGTGGTCCTAGGCCCTATCCCAAAGGATATGACAGACTCTGAAGACACCCCCACCCCCATGGAAGGCCTCACCCTCCCTGGGGAGCAGAAATGGTATGTGACAGGTAGGGTGTTAGTGGGGGGCAGGGGAGGAGGGAGGGAGAGGGAACTGGGATTGGCATGTAAAACAATCTTGTTTCTAATTTAAATAAAAATGGAAAAAAATAAAAACAGATTTAAAAAAGAAAGAAATATAACACAAAAAGAGAGGTTGCAGATTGCCCAGGTCAAGAGAACTAATGGATTGATCCCACTTGAAGCCAGTAGTCCTGGGTTCGTGGGGTGTCTGCAGCAGTTTCGCAGGTTACAGAAGATGGCCATTCATGCTTCAGAGTTTCTTCACTTATTAAGCAGAAACAATAGTAATTGATGAAGATAAAAAAATTCCATTGGCAGTTGGACTGGAAAGCAGGGACTGGGAACTGAAATGGAAATTAAAGTCTTTCATAATGGACTGGACTGTAATTTGACAGCATAAACTGCATCAGATCAAAACTAGAATGTTCACAAGCTAAACTTTGACTCTTTTCTGCCAGACAACCCAGACTCCTGATTTCTGAGACTACACATAGACAGGACCTCGCAGTGACCACAGTCTCACAAGTTGTGAGAGCTTTTTAGTCATTCCTGCCCAGCCTATCAATGGCTAATCCCAATTCCTGAGCGCCAGGTGGGCCTCTCTTCTCGCTCCTCACTTTGGAGGCCCCTCACAGCTCTCTTGGTATAGCAAGTGACAACCACCCCAGTGTTCAGTATAGGTGTGTTCCCGGGGGCTGAGCCACCAAGTCCAGACACAATCACACTCTTCCACCCACTTAGATTTGCTGTAAATATCAACTGAAAATAGCACAGAGAGCCTTGTACAAAGGTGAGTTTTAAAATTTATTGTCATCTTTATATACTTGGGCATCTTCCCCGCTGAAGGCCACAAGACCCTGTTATAAGAAGAAACTTATTTATCTTTGTGTCATCTCGTCTAGAATAGTCCCTAGTGCATAGTCACTTAGTGACTGCTAATAGATAAAAAGTCAGAAGTGGCCCCATCCCCAAACCAACCATCTTCAGCTCTCCTTTCTCCAGATCCAACCTTGTGATCCCCTGAAATGGAATAAATGTTTGGATTCCCTCAAATGGAGTAAAGGAATTGCCAAGGGTTTGTGAAGGGATGGCCATTGCCTGGGCACACCGTCAGCAGTGTAACAGTTGTAGACTGTTGTTGTTGTAACAGTTGTAGACATCCTCTTAACAGCCTCCTGGAATTGTTATTAGAAATATATTCCCTTTACCCAGAAAATCCACCCTGCAGCAGTAACTACACAGCTAAGTAGCAGCAAGCTTTATGCCCTGTGGAGCCGGTGTGTATCACTCTATTAGCTGGGTGTCACTTGTAATCACACACCATGTTTAACACGGTGATTTATTTAGGTACTTTTGTAATGGGCTTGCACCAAGCACAAGTCAAGGTGCCTGGAACACAGTGACTACACCGAACATTTGGATGCCTTTCAGCTTGGCAAGTTCCATCTAGAGCTAGGATCTCTGGGGATGCCTCTGTCCAACAGGAAGCTGCAGAGAGTTCCTTGCCCTCAGGAAGTACAGAGCTGTTGGGTGTTGTGTGACTTCCCTTTTCTCTTCTGGTAGAGGCAGTACATGGCCCTCCTTGTCTTCCTTTGTCCCTTGGGCCAGTGTCTAGCTGCCATGCCTTCTGAGAGATGTCTTGTGGGGGAGAACTCTGTTCTAGAAAGGAAGTACATAAATATCATTGCCCTACAGATTGGAATGTGGACCAGAGCTTCCTGCAAGCCCACTGTGTGCTGGGGTTGGCCCTGTGGGCAATCTTATACGGGAAGGAACTCCAGCAGCATCCCTTCCAAATACTTTATCCCTAAGGGCAGAAGCGAAGACAAGGAAAATACCAGAGTAGCTTCCATTTCCCTTTTACAGCAGCCAGGGAGACATTTGTCCTTTAAACAAATGCAAAATGCATCTTCAGTGGGTTTAGTGACGATGGCAACACTCCTTTCTGCTCAGAAAAGACTTGAGGCTGCCCAGTGGCTCCTCTTCGAATCCCAGGGTCTTCCTGTGTCCAGAACCTATTCTCAAACTGAACAGGACACAGTTGACTTAAGGTGAGGAAAGAAGATATCTTTTTGAAAAGCCATTCTCTTCACACTTGAACATCGGTATCTCACAGAAGCACACCCCACATTTCTCATTTCTGTTTCCTTTCATTCTCTCCTTGCATCACTTGTGCCTGTATCAGACTTCTCCAGGAAAATATAAGCATTCCTCAGGTACATTCTCTTCCCTTCCGCCATAGCTTACAGCTCAGGAATGGTGCTTGATCCCTTGATCTGCAACAAGTACAGGGAAAGATGCAGAAATGCGTGTACCACACTTCTACAGATTCAAGATTCAGCATCATCCTTACCCTGCATTTCAAAGATTTCCTTTCATAACGGAGCTGGGAGAAGGGCAGTGGAGCTCTTTAGAGATGAAAGTCCTCTCTGAAATACCTGCTGTCCCTCTCTCCAGGGGATGCAGTTCTCTCTACCTACTAACATAAGGGGCATTCTTGCTCTCTTATTTATTTCTTCGGCACTCTGGGTCACATTCTCTGCCACCTGTCATTTTGGAGGTTCATTAAAGGATTTGAGAAGACTAAGCTAATGAAGCAAGTCGGCATTTCCTAGTGGACAGCAGCACGAATCGGTCACAGGTTCTCAGAGTTCTAGGGGACGGTGGGGTTGTTTCATATGACATCACTCTCTTTGTAGTGTGGCAACTTATAACAAATTTACATATTCGTTTTTAGTTAACTTGTTTGAAATTTCATTGGCATTGAAATTGTTCCTATTTGTTAATTTCAAAGTTTTGTTTACATGAATGTATACACTGTGCAATGATCAAATCAAGGTAACCATCATATCCATAGTCTTAAACATTTAACTATTAGAATAATTTAAATATTATTTCTTTGTGATGAGAACATTTAAAATCCTATCTCCTTAGTCATTTTGAAATTGACAACTTACAGAAGACCAGGACTTGTTCCTTCCTTCAGCCCTTCCCAACCTCTGTAACTACCCTATACTCTCACCCTCAATGGATGATGTTAGCATTTCTAGATTCTATATCTAAGTGAAGTTATGTGGTATTAGTTTTCCTGTGCATGGCTTATTTCACTTAACAGGGTCTTCACACTCATCCATGTTGCCATAAATGACAGGACTTCATTCTTCCTTTTGTGACTGAATTATATTCAATTGTACCAGAAACTTCTCAGTGGACAGAGGGTGATGCCAAGAAGAACATTTTTTTTCCCATTGGAGCATTGTCTCTTTCAGAGAGAGGAGGCATGGTTAGGCTTTACCTGTTATAGAAGGGGCATGTACAATCCAGAAACCAGCCAGATGCTACCACCACCATCACCACCACCAAAACCTCCTTCTCCTCCACCTCCTCCTCCTCCTCCACCTCCTCCCTCCTCCTCCATGCTGGTGCTCAAACCCTGTGCCTACTGTCTACTAGGCAACCACTCTACCACAAAAGCCCTGCTTTACATTTCTGATGACTTCGTGTTTGCTGTGGGTGATGTTATAAGCTTCTGTCCCTGGCCTTGACTTGTATCCTGAAACAATTTGAGCCATGCATGCTGCTGAAAAATGTGGAGAAATCTGAAAGAATGAACGTTGATGGCAGGTAAGCTTGTGGAAAACTTCAAATTGGAATGTGAATGTTATCTTTCTAGTTGTAGGTTCAAGCTGTCTGGTTAACTTTCTATTTAGTAGAAGAGATAGGGGATGAGAGCTATGTATTTTGTAAATTGATGACTAATGTTTAAAGAGACAACAGTATAAGATATGCCATATTTTTACTATGTGGGACATACGTTTTATATGATTCATAATGTACTTTAGCATCTTGCAGTCAACCAGAAAACATGCTTAAAAAACTCTGTTTTCATATGGCTAATTGAATCTTGGATAAACTCTAGATTATCATATAGTTAGTAGTATGTCAAGAGTTATGGAGTCCTTGCTATGAGTGGGATGCTGTAATATATGATAAGAAAAGTTAGGATAAACAAAATAAGATTGTAAGATGATGTAGACAACAATTTAATTAAAAGGAACACATCAAAAGTGTGAAGACAGAAAGCATGTGGTGTGATGAAGGCTGTAGTTGGAAGCAGAGGCTTCTGTGGGGAACAGAGGCTCCTATGGGAAGTAATAACAGTTATTTCAATATTGCACATGTCATTTACTGAGCATTTACCACCTATCAGGCATTATGCTAAGTTCTTTGCAAGAGAAAAATCTCAAAGCTTCACAGCAATCCCAAGAAGGAGCTGCTGCTTCTAGTCCCATTTCTCATATGGGAATACCGAGGAACTAAGAGATTAATGTACTGCTGAGGCTTGAACAAAACATATGAATGGAAATATAAGAAGAGGCCCTTGAGTTCATTATTAAGATATTTAAGTATTCATTTTCATGAATTTGGTAACACCTCTCTTTTCCTTCTGCAGTTTTTTTTTTTTTTAATCTTTCTGGGAATAGCTTGATAGAGAGATGGGTAGATTTGGGCCGAATAACAAACTGCCCAACTTTGGACTAGCCGCTTAGCCTCTCCAAATTGAAATGTCCTCAGCTATAAAATAGGAAATAATAATTCCAGGGTCATCATCACCAGGGTCAAATCAGATATCATTTATAAAATCTACAGGATGGAATCTGAAGCCATTCACAGAAGCAAAGTGGCTCCAAATAGTCCCTTTCACAAAGGTTATCAGTTCCAATTATCTACAGTAAGCGGTTATCCTTGAATAATGATTTATTTACTCATTTGTCTCCCATCTGCAACTCGAGTGCTTCAAGGCCAGTCATAAGATCTCTTCAAGCCTCACAGCCCTAACAATAGTACAGCTCTTACTGATGGTTCAGTGACTCCAGTACCCATTCCCAGCAGGATAGAGCTGGGGAAATCACCAATTTTGTCAACTCACTAGGATATCAGCTTGTAGTTGAGAAGACAGGAAAAGGGGGTAACTTGTTGAGGGACCAAGCATGGTGTGATAATAGGTCAGATGCGATGTAGACAAAGAAAGGCCCCACACTACAGTAAGAGTTGCATGATGGGCCAGTATCTGTTTAAGAAGCACCAACAGGAATGGCCTGAGGCTGTCACACTGGCCTTAGCCTGTCTGTGTCTACATGCCCCTGTCTTCTTCTTATTATTATTTTTATTGTCTCCTTGCACCTTGCTTCTACCCTCCCCTACAGTGAGATGTGGATATGACTTGGGAACTATTTTAGCATTCATTTAAAAGTCTTATATACTCATCTTCCTTGTTTGAAAATAGAGAATGAGATTGTATCTGCATGTAATTTACTATAAAATACGAATTATAACAACTATTCACTAGTTCTTTATTCTAAGACAGGCACTAGACTAGCTCTTTCACATAAGTTAGCTCTAGTTTTCACCCAGATTCCAAAGATAGTACTATTACTAACATTGGCTGTTGAAGAAGCTCCTGAACCAGTGATATGGCTGATAAGTAGTTAAGTCCAGTTCCTAAACCATCTCTACATACCAAAGGCCTTGGTATTGGAGCTAGGAACTTTTCTCTTGTTTGTGTGGTATAAAACTGACCACATCACTGACCTTCCAGTATTTTCTCTATAAGTAAGATATAAAGAATACAGAATATAATCATACCTGTTCCATTTTATAATGCAGGTAATTATGAGGTTAAATAGTGTATTAGTCGTTTTATGCTACTGCCAACAAAATTCCTGACACTTATTTCTAAGAAATAAGATCTCTTTAGCTTGCAGATTTGGAGGTTCAAGGGTATGGGTGATTGCACTAGCTTGGCTTTGCTGAGGATATCATGGCAAGCAGCTTCACAGTGGTAAAAGTGCAGGTAGAGACAACCATTACTTAGTGAGATATTGAGCCGGGACCCAGGGAGAAGTCAGTATCTCTCTTTCAGTAATCATTCTCTTAGGAATTAGTTGGGGTCCCATGAGAACCATGTTAGTCCCTTTTAAGTGCAGCTTCCCTAGTAATTTGATGACCGCCATAGTTCCCACCACACCCCCTTCTTCCAGTGAGGACCCAACTTCCAACATTCGAACCTATAGGGGGCACACCGGAGCCATATCTAACCATAACAGATGATGAATGTGATGATATTCTTTTTAACCAGGCACTTGCTCTGTGTGGGCCAACACTGCTCAAATATTGGATATTATTGCATTACTCCATCCCCTGTGGTCTCTGTCCTCGGGGTTAGACTTCTAATGAAAGTGCTTTGCCTGGACCATCATTCTTGGAAAAGTCTGCTCCTGATTTAGAGCCTTATCAGCAAAGCTCTCACTTCCTTCCTCATCCTTTTTCTCATCTAGCAAATGAAGATGAAGATAACAACTTGCCCTTGAAAGCTCTGAAGAGAAGCACTATTTTAATACAAAGCATTACTTAGGGGAAAAATTCATTCAAAGCCGATGCACTCAAAGTTTTGATTTTTAGCTCTTTTTAACAGATGTACAGACACAGCAAGGGGTGAACAATCCTCACGGACATTTTGAACAGTCTGCACTGTAGAAGCAGGGAAGGCCTCAGCTGCCTGCTCAAGACTGTAGACATGCAACATTAAGTGCAAGTAAAATAAGGTTCCTGGTCCTTATAAGTGTTTCCTGCAGTCCAGGGTTGGCACTAGCCAATGCTAGGAAGACTCCAAACTGGTGGGATGCCCTGAGGGTGCTGTGTGACACTACGTGACCAGATGGACAGATGGCATTTTTAATATAGCGTGTACTGTGGATTCGATAGTGCAGCAAGAATGCAGTCTTGGTCCCATCTGCCAGGTGATGCTATTAAAAGCTGAAAAGGCATAATATTCATCCTTCCTGATCCATAATCTGACTTTCCCCCAAACACATTAGCATGTCTGTATTTGCCTAATCTATGAACACAGCCCTCTGGACTTGTGATTACATTAGCAGTGGCCCTGGCTACTACTGTACTATAGGCTTCATGTTTGATCCTGTGGACACATACCTAAGTGGGAAAGGATGGAGCTCGCCAAGTACAAAGACATTGTTCTTGTTTTGTGATCCTCCCACTCAGAAGTAGGAAGGAATCAGGAATCCTGGCAGAAGGTAGGGAGGTCAATAGGAGCTTTTGGAACGGAGCTAAATGTGCTGCGGTTGTAGAAAGCAAAAGCTACTATTTAAAGAGCAAAGGGCTAAAAATTAGGACTCCGGGATTTTGACATTGTAAGACACATGACCTTGAGCAAGTCAGTTGGTCCCTCAGAGTGTCAGCATCCTTGTGGGTTATTCTTGCCACAGAGGGCAAGTGTACATCAAAGCCCTTTGTGAACTACAGAAAGCATTCATGTTGAGGACCGCATGGGCAGTAGACACTTGGAGATATTCCTGTTTGCATGGCCAGCTCTTAGGTCATGGCTTGGCATAGGGTGAGCACTTAATTATGTTTGGGGACTAATGATACAAATCATTGAGCTGCAGGAGATGAGAGTGGTAATGAGCTTGGCTGACCTAGAAGACAGAATTACCAATGAGTCCAATTTGCCTCACATCTGCACAGGTCAGAGGTTAAGGGCATTCTCCTACTTGCAGGCCTAAATCGTCAAGATATGCCCTATTTCTAAACTCACGCTGAGTCTTCTATGATGGAAGAAAATTTCCCGTGAATCCCTAGGACTCACTGAGGTTACTTGTGTGTTTGTTTAAACTGAAATGATTAATAAGATGAAATCACATAAAAAACATTGTGATCATCAATTCCCATACAATCATAGAAATAAAAATAAATTAAATTATATAAAGTAAGTTATAAATTAAACTAAAGTGGATTTCAAATTCAAATGGGCACTAACTGAGTCTGATGGTTGATACTGTTTTATGGAATATAGTTGACCTAGATGTGAATAAGGGACTGAGACCAGGGAAAGACTTTTTCATTTAATTTTTTTCTAAGGCTTAAGTTTTTTTTGGCAGTTTCACACGTGTATTCGACACACGATTATCTTCATGTCTCCCATTGCCCTCTCCTCCCCCCTCATATGTCTGTTGACCCCTTTCCTCCCATTTCCATCTCTCTCCACATCTCTCTCTGTCTGCTGGGAAATTACTATGTTTCAGACAGAATTCCAAATGCTTGGACCACACTAGTAAAATAGAAAAAAATTACGAAAGCTTTTAAGTTTTTTCTGGGGAGAATGGTAAACCCTGAAACCCATAGAGTATATATGGTGTGTTAGAAGTTAATGTGTGCTGTGCAGACAACCAAATAAGGAAAGGTAAGTAGATTATTTTGAATTATGAATGGGAAAGTGAAAAGATACTGCAATTTTTAGCAGTGTAACACTAGGTATTCTTGGGGAGGTTACAGTTGAGCAAAAGAGAAAAGGAAGTGAGGGATAAGTGAGGGGCAGAGAGAAGAGTCGGTGAACAGACTGGAAGTACCCGAGGCCAGGGCCAGCTGGGTGTCAGTGAAGGAAGCATGACCAAAGGGAGCATGGCAGGACCTCAGAAGGGCTGGCATTTATTCTGAAAGAGATGGCATTTTCTTAGAGGATGTGGAGTTGAGCCATGACAGGGTATGAGTGACATTTTAGTAGTAGCAGCCAGGCTGTTACATTAGATGGTGGAGTGATAAGGCTTGCTTAAAACATTTTTTTTTGTAGTGATGCAGAAGGCCTGTGATGTGATTCATACCAAGATGGTGGCAGCAGACACAAGCCTACTACTCGGTTTCTGCATGCTATGAATAGAGAGCCAAAGGAAGTAGGAGGAAATGGGAACTAAGCCTGACTTCAATATTTTTGGCTTGGGAATTTGGATGACAGGAACTGCCATCCACTGAAATGGAAAAAAACAAGTGGACAGGGTAGTTTTACTTCTTTTATTTTTAAGTTTTTAAACCTTAAAAAAAAAGTTTTGTCTTTTGACTCAGAGGAGACTTTGAGACTTTCTTTGGTTGTTCTGAGCCAAGGGCATCTGACATTAGCCTTCATGGTTTTTTCTCATGTTTGACCCCAGTGAGATCTAAGTAGACCCTTACCTTCTGTGGCCTGACTATGGGTGGAGTCTTTGCTCTTCCAGAGTAGGCTTGAGGCCATGGCAGCTCATCCTTAGGCCTCAGCACCCATGTGTGTAAATGAGAACAAACACTCTTGCAACCTAGGTACCTTAGGTATACCAAAGGTGCAGGAGAAGCAAGATCACTACCGCATCCACCTTGGCTTTCAAGATAGGTCCCCTGGGTCTGCTTCTCAAAAAAGTAGGCAATGACATTGCAAAGGCAACCAGTGACTGTAAAGGACAGAGGATTATCAGTGAAACTGATCAATCAGAACAGACAGGCCCAGATGAGGTGGTACCTTCTGCCTGTACCCTGATTATCAAGTCCTCAAGGAGCCACTGAGAGACAGAAAGACGCAGAACACTAAACACAGTGGAAGTATCACTTTGGATGAGATTGTCAATGCTGCCCAGCAGGTGCCCTCAGCCTTTAGCCAGAGAACTTTTTGGAACTATCCAGCAGATCCTGGGTACTGCAGTCTGTATGGCGGCCACTGTCATGACATCATAGATGACACCAACAGTGCTAACATGGAATGCCCATCTGCATAAGAAGCGACAAGAGGAAATACTTCAAGGTCATCTGATGGTCAAAGATAAATGTTTTATTCTGTTATTTTATGTGTATGGGTGTTTTGCCTTCACGTATGCCTATGTACCACATGAATGCAGGGTTTCTTTAAGCATCAAAATAAAAGATCTTTTGAATGCAATTATTTGGATTCACATAATTTGGAACTGAGGTTTCAGTTTGGCTGTTTATTAGTTATACAACTTTAGATAAATAACATCACCTCTTTGTGGCTTTTTGTTTGTTTTGTTTATAGAAGCCCACATTGCATATAACCCCACAGCATTATGGGAATCAAGTGTGTCACTAGTGCACAAAATAATTAACAACTAACAAATGTCTAAATGTTAGTTGCTGTTATTGTCTGCTATCATTATTAACTTTAATATATTGAGCAAACTTCGCTAGCTTCGTTGTGGCAGGAGATTTCAAAGCCACTTGAGAAAAACAAAATGTACAGGAGCAGGAGCTTAGAATCAGGCTGCTTTGATTCTGTCATTATGTAAATGCTAACCTAATAGACTGATTTTTTGAGACAGTAATTTCTGTTCCCACCTCTGTTGCTAAATATAAGAACTGACTTTGATTCTATGTATTCAAGAGAAGCTCACTGTTCATTAGTTCTATTGTTTCCTTCATCCTAAGTTTAACTGGGTTGGTTTATCATTTGATTAGACAGTGCCTCTCATTTGCAGAACTCCATTTAGTCACATTATATATTTATTCAACAAAGATTTATGGAGTTTCTGCTATGTGGTAGACAATGTAGAATCTACAAAATGAGCCATGCTGGAAAACTCCCTCCCTACAGCTAAAGGTCAATCAAAGACAGCTAATAGCAGTCATTAGTACAAAATGAAGAAAGAGGTTCAACAGTGGCACCAATGACACACTGTGGCTACGAGAGAAGATGCCTTCTATTTTGGCTAAGATTTATCAGAAAAGTTTTATCATTGGAAGCAGAATAAGGAAAGAGAAATAGTATTCTGGGAAGTGGGGAGCTGCTTGAGCAGAGAGAGAGAGAGAGAGAGAGAGAGAGAGAGAGAGAGAGAGAGAGAGAGAACATACACACAGATATAGACAGACATACACACTCAGAGAGAGAGAGAGAGAGACAGAAAGACAGACACAGAGAAGGAGGATGTACAATGTGCTTGTAAAATAGATGGAGAGCAGGGACAAAATGCCTTTCCTCGTCTGCATCTGAGCTTCCCCCGAGCCTGGCAATCCTCCTTTCTCGTTCATCATCTGGTGCTGCTGGCTTTATATCAAACATTGCACTAAATGCCGAGGACACAATCAAGAACAAGATATTGGGGATAGCAAGGCCATCCAACATTTCAACTCCAGGCACAAAGTTCAACCCTCTCAGGAATTACCTTCTACCTTCTTAAGATCCGCAGTCCACTGGTCCCACCAGTTCCCTGCCCACCCTCACTTAAATTTGTCGTCATTCCTGTTCACCTAGAGTCCACGTTCTAACACTGTAGCCACTCCTTCATAAACATTCCTGAATTCTTCCCTCATTGCCTGTGGTAAACAGCTGGCAGAGTTGCCATGAGACTTAAACAAATGGTCCATTTGTGCCAGAGAAGCTGAGAAGCTTTAGCAGTAGCTAAAAGACAGGGAAGTGTTTGCAAATGAGACTTTCTGGATGTCTTCAATAGTTTTTGACATAGACCTTGCAAGACAGCTTTAATCTGGCCATGTCATCCAACTGTGCTTTCCTAAATGCAGAGATTCATTCACCTCCTGCATCTTTGAGATGGCTGAATGCCTTCCTTCCTTCCTTCCTTCCTTCCTTCCTTCCTTCCTTCCTTCCTTCCTTCCTTCCTCTCCACTCTCTCTTACCACCCTCCAGGTGCTGTGCTGCTTCAGTGACATAGCAGGACAATCATGCGTCTTACTCTGAGACAGTTCCTCTCAACTATTGCACCAGGCCGTCTCTCCTAGACTGCTGTCAGAGGAAAATGGCCCCGATTCTCTCTGAGGTCACTACCCCCCTTTTTTTGCTTTGTTCCTCTCTTTTCTCACCTTCTTATGGAGAATTTAAGTTTTCTTGTTTCAGAGTATGTTTGTGTTATTTCGTATGAATTTAGTTTTCCTTTGGAAAAAGTAATTAGATGCCTGTATACCTTTGGATAAGTGGCTTAGCTTCAGAGTCACACTTTTCTTAACTGTGCATTGTGGGTAACAACTTGATTGCAGTGGGAACCAAACATATTGATGAAATTGGAAGAATGTAGTAAGCTGTGGAAGCACTACAGAGGACCAGGGAATGAAAAAAGACGACTACATGCCCCCTCGGATGTGACATTGGCTATATAAATATTCACCATAGGCAGTGCAAATTAAGAAATGTGAATTTAAAAAACTGCAGATGTGTGTTTAAGGTTGAAGCAACAGACAAGGCTTATGAAGGCATCCAGAGTTTAGCCATAGAGAAGGGCAGTTGTCATGTCAAGGACTCAAGAGGCAAGGGAGAACGACAGAATTGTCAGAACTCAGTGAGAGGCAGCTCAGAGGGAGGGACCCTGGCATGTTCTAGCTGCCCTAGAAACATGATGCTCCTGTGATGACACTCTGTGATGATGCTCCTGTGATGACACTCTGTGATGACGCTCCTGTGATGACACTCTATGATGACGCTCCTGTGATAACAACACTTCTGTGAAGGGACTTGTTTCTGAAGTGGAGTAGGACAGGGGAGGCCACGTTCAGTTAGAAGACAGGGGCAAGGCCACCTAGACGAGGTTGACAATGGGGCCAGCCTGTGGTCACAGCATATAGCAGAGAAGAGAACAAATTTGCAGAGGTGGCAGTTAACAAATACAGAGCAATGAACCAGAGCCATCCTATAAGTAAGTGCCGATTTTCAATAAACAGACTGCTACTGCAAAAGCAAAACAGAAAAGGAAACACCGATAAAGATGGAATAGTCGACCTTATATACTAAACTAGAATTAACTTTTCTCCATATAGTGGATGTTCCAGAAGTAAGCTTAAAGCCCAGCAGGCTCCAGCTAGAAGCTTAGAAGTGGAAACGCGAGCAACTTTCCAACTGTTACCATTTTTCTATTGCTCATTTTTGTTTTATTCCTACTTTTTTTTTTAAAAAAGTAAATCTTAGTTATTGAATAACTGTTAGCATATAGCATGTATCTGATGCTCTCCCTAGGAGCTACCTCTTTGCTTGGTAACAGTCAATCAGCATTCTTCCCTCTTGACAATATTAACATCCAAGACAGTGAGATAAACAAGCTCATTAAAAAGCAAGTTGCTACATGAAGCAAACACCTTAGAGTAATAAAGCCTGGCTTTCTCTGTGGTGCGCCCAGGGAAATGGCATTAGCATCCTTGGCAGTGGTCTGCATTTAAGAGGAAATCTCAGAAAGAGGCCAGCTTCTCCTGTGGAATTGTTCAGGCAGCATCCTCCATTTACAGTACCACGGGAAAATACCAGGCCCATGTCCTCTGAGAGAAGTGTTTAGATAGCACACTTAATGGGGGATCCTTTCACTGATATAGTGGGACTTTTCCCATTCCTTCAACATTTATTGAGTCAAAGTGACATGCACCATGCTGGGGCCCGAGCATCTAAGGACAAATAAGGTACCATCCTAGCCACAAGAGGGCTCTTATTTTTCAGAGTGAGGCTTACCACGAGTAAACAGCCAGGGAGAAAGAGTTAATGTGTAAAGGGTTTGAAGGCAAAAAAAAAAAAAAAAAAGGTGGAATTTACTTAATTAGAGGAGGATGATAAGATGGAGACAACTGGTCAGGGATTGTATCTTCTTTATTGATTTCAGGATCAGTTAATCCGGCATCAAACGTGGAGTGTTTCCAAGAGCTTTGCTGAACCAGTCTCTCCTTCTACACAAATTGAACTGGTTGCCAAAATATTTTTACCAGAGACCATGTGATAAGGCACAACTTGAAAAGTTGAATATATTCCCTGCCGATAGCCAGCCCAAGATGATTGCGGAACGTAGTGTGCACAGTACCCAGGCTGCTCAGGGTGTCCTGGGCTTAACACCTAGCTGAGATGCTAACCAAGACTAACTTGAGTTGACAATGGGCGCTTGTGGCGTCTACATGGTTAAGATGAGATTCATAGGATATCATTTGAACTGGTCTGATTGTTGAAAATAGTTGGAGGTTCCATACCCATTTTCCTCTTTGGCCTTGGATGAGAATCTTCACCTATGAAAGGCAGGGAGTATGAGCAGTTTTAATCCTTATCAAAGTCATATTACCAGCTTTGTAACTCTGACTGCTCTTAGGTTCATTTAATTTTCCCACATTCCTATAAGAGAAGGTGTTTCATATTTTCATTTTTAAGTCTGTATCTGAGAGAAAGGAATTTGGAGTTCCAGTGGGCTTTAGGGGAACTTAAACTAGTCACTAAAGACATAAGAGGTGGCAAGGGTGGAGCTGAGATCTGGCTGACCTTCCCACCCCACACCCCACAGACTCAGCTTGGGTCTGGGCAGCCTCCTGGCTCTCAGTTTGCTTCCCAGGTGGCTGAAGCTTCAGCCATGTCCTTGGGTGTCCTTGGAGTACCATTTGTTTGGTGAGTCAGGATGCTTGGCAGGCCTGCACCTGCCAAGTCTGTATCTCTGTACTGGGGGGGGCGGGGTTGTAACAGACCCATCAAATCCTGGATTGGTGGGCTTTTGTCAAAAGAGGAACAGCCAGTCTCCAGGTCTCAGTGTCACTTTAGAAAAAAAAGGGTCATCAGATAGCCCCATATTTGTACAATATGTTTGCTAAGTACATCATCTACTAAAGAAAGCTTCTGTGCTGGCTTATTTCTTCAGAAAATATTATTTTTGCTTGTCCTTTTCTGAGCTGGTGTTGGTTCTGCTGATTTGGATTGAGGCCTGAGACTGAATCTTTCCCAGCAGGCTGTGGGAGGCATTGTTGTGTCTCTTTTCTAGCCAGCATCACACCTACAGCCCTGTCCAGTTCCCCACGGGTATATCATATGAATTCCTTGAGTGATTATGTTCCAACAACAACCTGAAAAGGCCACCAACACAGTCTGTGAGATCACCCTGGGCTGTGGGTCCATGTGAACTGTATCCCAAAGGTTCATGTGTTTGAGTCCTTGTTCCCCAAACCGGACACTCTAGTTTAGAAGATTTTGGAATCTGGAGGAGGCAGAATCTCACTGGAGGAAGTAAGCTCTTGGAGATGGACCTTGAGTGTTATCCTAGTGCTCCATTTCCTGTCAGCTCGCTGCTTCCTGGCTCAGATGCACTGTGACCAGCAGCCTCATGCTCCTGCTGCCATGCCAGTCCTCTGTGGTAGACTAAATGCCTTCATAGACTGTGAGCCAAAGATACCCTTGCTCATTTACCCTTGCTTTCGTCTGGTGTTTGGTCACAACAAGGAGAAAAGTAACGGATACATACAGGAAACATGCACAGCTCCCGCCACCGAGTATTTCTCTGGTTAAGGGTAGGGAGATGATCAGCTGTCTAACATAGGCAGTCACTGGTGGAAGTTTCCTGGTACGTGTCCTGTGCCCCCTGTCCTGTTATCGTCTATGCTCCCAAGTTCCCCAATAGAAGTGGAGATCGTATTGTGTGATTTTTATAAATAAGCAGATTTGTATCCCTGGAGTAAGTTCCACTTGGTCATGCTAGATATCTACTGTAGATGTCACTGGAAATGACTTTTGCTTTGTTGAGGACTTTTGGTATGGGGCTCATAAGTACAGTGGTCTGCAGTTTCTTTCCATGCAGTATTTCCATAGTTTTGATGTCAGTACAAGGCCAGTCTCATAAAGAGAGTTGGGAAGTGCTTTGTGAAGAAGTTACGAGAAACTGATGTAATCTCTCCCCTAAATGCTTGGTAGGAGTCACAAAGCAAGTCTCATGAGCCTGGAACTTTGTTTTGTTTGGGGAGGGAATTGAGCTACAGATTGAATTTCTTTCATAGAGATCTGATTATTCCAACTGTTTCTGTTAAACAAGATTTGGTGGTTTGTAGCTATCAAAGATTTGATTCATTCCACCTGAGGCTTCAGAATCATTAGTATGCACTTGGTAGACTTTCCTTTTATTTCTTGCACTGTTGGTGGGATGTGCAGTGGTATCCTGATATTGGCAATGTCACTCTTGATATTCATAATTTGTATTTTTTCTTGGTCTACATGTCTAGAAGTTTGTTAATTTTATCGATCTTTTAAAATTTTTCACTAAATGTTAGTGATTCACTCTATTGTTTTTTAAATCATTCAATTTCATTGATTTTGCCATTATCTTTATTATTACCTTCTGCTTGCTTTGGGTTCAGTTTTTCTCTTTGTTTTGTTTTCCTGAGCTGGAAGTTTATATCAGATTCATAGCCCACCCACTCCCCACTCTGCTTGCTCACTCTGTCACTCTGTCTGTCTCTTTCTCTATGTCTCTGTCTCTCTCTCTCTGCATCCCCCCTCTCCTCTCTGTGCTGGAAATTGAACCCAGGGTCTTCTGCATGCCAGTCAAGCACTTGACTGCAAGCCCTCCTTCCCCAATAAAGATTTTTCTTTTCATGTGAAATCATTGTTTAATTTCCTTTAAGCATCTGTTCCCCTTGCACTGTACATTTTGATTGACTGTTTACTCTCAGCATCCTGTTGCTCATCCACGCTGTCTAGTTCCATAATGGAGGAAACCCTTTAGTCAAAACCAAGAGACAAAAGTGGACAAATAGCTAATGAGTTTCCCCAAGTTCTGTACTGGTTGCTTTGACTTTCCAACTCAATCTGAACGTTAATATCTACTTTTCAGAATTCTCTTGTAGTTGTTGGTGATGCATTAAACTGTTTGTCACTATAGTTATTGAAATGCTTACACCATTATGATTAGAAACTGAAATCCTATTCTGTTTGAGAATATACCTGTTGGATGATTAGTAGAGTGTGTGTTGAAAGATATTCATCTTACTGGGCAAGGATCCTTGATGCCCTTGTACAACTCCCACCCATCTCAACCACATGTGAAGAAGGGACAGGAAGAAATACTTAAAATATGTCCTCTCTTCCTAAAGTAGAGTAACAGTCACTTGTACTTTCAAAAGGAATATGAATTTCCTGGTCACTTTCAGAATAGAAGAATGATTCTACAATGGACTATGTTGTCTAGAGAGGGGAGAAGTTCTACCCTGTCAGGATAGATGAGTAAGAGAAATCCTGAACAGATGAGTCATTGGTATGACTCCGTACACCTCAGACACTGTGGAGGGCACTCTTCTCATTGGCATAACTCCATACACCTCACACATGGTTATCTGTGGTGGGCACTCTTCTCATTGGTATGATCCTGTGCACCTTATAAACAGCTCAGGAGAGGAAGGGTTCATTTTGGCTCCAGGTTTCAGAGGGTTCCATTCATAGTTCTTTGACCTGTGCACTTGGGAAGAAAATCATGAAGGTGAGAGCATGTGGCAGAAGCTGCTCTTCAGGTTTTGATGAATGGAAAAAAAAGACTAATGGAAGAGACCAAGGGCAAGGTATGTCTCCAATGACATGGTCTCAGTGATTTACTTCCTCTTTAGTTACTGTCAATAATACTATCACATTATAGATCAATCAATGGATTAATCCATTTGGTGACTTCAGAACTTTGTCATATAATGATCTTTGGAAACATCAAGACAGACCCAGAAGTATATTGTATTAACACCATGGATATTTCTTAAGCCAGCCGTGTTGACAATGAAGACCAGTCATCACACTGTTCATCTGTAGATACTCATATCTAATTGAGATTTTTGACCCTTCATTTTTCAAACTTCTTCCCTTTTCTTTTTCCTTAACCTTAAATCACTAATTGCTTATACAATGGTCTCAAAAATTTTAGTTGATTTTTTTCTATGAATAAAAATAATTGTAAACCCTTACCTCAGGCACACCATTACAAACTGTATAATTTACACAATCCTTTATATGTTGCTTACTGGGTATATCACATAATTATCTGTGGTGATATGTTTCTTGCCCAACTAAAGCCTGTCTGGGGGTCAGAGAATGGAGCTTGCCATAGCTAACCATAGAGAGCTGTAGGTCTGTTCAGACAGACAGGAAGTGATGATATAGCTAGGCAGAAACAGAATATAAGCAGGGAGAAACAGGAAATTGCTCTCTTCTCTGCTGAGATGCTTAGGAGGTAAGGTGTGCTGTGGCTTGTTCCTTCTCCCTGATTTCTCAGCATTTCCCTCTATATCTGACTCTGGCCTTTTATTATTTAGGACAATCAAGTACTCCTTTTACAATGATCTGGTAAAGTAATATATTCAAGTAATTATGAACAAAGCTTAACTTTTTTCTCTTTCATATAAAATATAAACATCAATGCAAATTATGAGTTTGTCTTGTCACATGACTTGAGGTATCTTGAGCACTTTGGGCTTCATTTTCTTTCTTTTAGAACCATTCACTCAATCATCCAAGTTGGAACCAAGTGGTTGTCTTGTCTTTTGGCAAGTGTCTGTATCACAGATAGGAACTAAACACAGCAAGAGGTGAATATGCTTTTTAGAAAGTTTCTGGTACCCACATGGTAATGCTGACACATAGGAGAGCTTGAATTTCAACCTCTAATCATGTTATTTTGTTTTCACCTCAATTCTCCCGGATTACATTTTCTATAGCTTATTGAGACCCCATGAATAGAGAAGCAGGGCATGCTGGAAGATGGGAGATAAAGGGTTGAAATAATCCTGGTGACAGCCATGACAGGAAGTGGAAGCTCCATCTCTCCAACATCATAAATTTCAACACAAAAGAAGGAAGTCATCTCCTCCCTTCCTCTCTCTGAAGTCAGCTTCTCCATCCTCCTCACCAGTGTGGCAGCAGAAGGACCAGTGGGTTCTGTCATCACATGTTGGCTCTTTCTCTCTTCTCCTCCTGCCATTACCTATCAGCTCTCACCAGCCTCCTATGCTGTTCCTTGCAACCCACTAATGAAATTCCTTTTTCTTTTGTAATTGTATTTTAGCATGGTTCACGCTTTGATACCAACCTTAAATCAAACTCCTTGCAGAAAGACTATCACAGGGTGACAAGCTCCTTTCTGCATGTCTCATTACTGAAACATTTATTCAGGACTTTCTGAATGATATGAATGGCTGCCTTTGAGTGCTGCAATGACTTAATACACTACAACTAAGGATTTTAATTTCCTCTCCTGGTCTGCTCACTGGTTCTTACCTAAGTTCCTCTCTTATTATGGATACACTATCAGGAAGGGGTGCTGGCCCCATTTGGACCTGTAGCCTAGAGACAGCCAATTGTGGGCTTGGGACCTGAGACACAGATCATAGAAGGAGCCTTCAGTTCTAGTTCCATGTGGTTTCCCCAGATTCTGGATAGCTTGTTTTCTTATTTTGGTATATGATCTCCCCCAAAGAGCTATGGGTAAATATAAAATTGAAAGGATAGCTCTTAAGAGGAGAGGAAATTGAAAATGAAAATCTTCTTGGTTTCACTGCCAAGTGACTTATATCTAAGATGCTTTATGATTTTTTTTTTTTTTTTGCTCAGCAGATGAGAATTATGTCAAATGTCTCATGGGCCCTAGATAAGAAAACAACCAAAAACAGGTGTACGTCTACATAAGAAATACAGAATTCTGGACAGAGACTCACCTATGGCTTTCTACAAGGTGAAAATATTACTTGGAAGATGTACATAACAAGATGCTAAAGATGATTTTCCTTTAGTTCCAGAACTGGCAAGTCAGACTCAAAGAGGCAACATGGGGAATAATTTCTGTACATTCTAAAAAGAATCAAAACCAATTAGAAGCAGACACCTATGAAGGCTTAATTAGAAGCAAAGTGTCCTTGCTGAATGTCCCACACTTCCCGAACAGCTTGAACTCCTTCCCATGTGAACATCAAGTAAGCACTTTCTAATCATTTGTTCCACTCATTGAATCCCCATTTCCTTCTCTCTGTTGACATTTCAGGCATACCCCGCAGTGTGTCATTCATCTTAGTTCTTGAGACACATGGGCTGTTTGTTACTTAAGATATTTAGCTAATACCCTCTCTTGTTCCTTCACAGCTCAGGATCAGCCAGTGCTTCCGGTATGCTGTCAGAGCCCTGTTTGGGCTACTTCTCTGACTTGCACTGGTTATTCCTGAAGTCTTCTGTATGGCAGCCTCTGTACATAGTCTTTGAGGATGCAGGCTTCAAGGAGGTACTTTCCATTCTTTGCCTTTCCACAGTCAGACACTACCTCTGATTTGATCATTTCTAGAACACTCTGACGTTTTGGCTCCTAGCACGGCCTCCTCTGTACCTCAGCCCTCTGAGTTGGGGTAACAGCAAGATGTCTTACAGCATAATCCTTCTGATGCATCTGCTTAGCCTGTATAAAAGCCCTTGTGTATCCCTGATTCGACATACATGAATCACCAGATACAACCCATCACACTAATGGACTCAAGGCAGACATCACATGATTGTCTTAAGAAATGTAGAAAGGCTTTTGAAAAAAATCAAGTATCACTCTGGAGATTTCTTTTTCTCTAAGGGTGTGGCCTCTGGAAGGTTGACTGTGCTCCAGTGGATGACCTCATATCCATAGACATCACAGACTGGATTTGATAAGAGAAGACACAAAGTTGGAAATAGGGGAAGTGGAGTGCCCTATCCTCTGGCAGGTAGGGCTGGGGAAGGGCCCATCCAGCTAGTTCCTTCCTGGGGCTGAGCAGGGTGGTGAGTGTCCACAACTCAGACCCCGCCACCCCAGTCACCACCGGAGAGAACCACACTGAGTTGGGAGACTTGTGGAAGCAGAGTCTTCTTTTATTGCATCAGGCATGGGATTATATAGAGTTGAGAAAGTGGGTGGGGACCTCAGGATGGGGTGAGGTGTAAGGGCCAATAATATTTCACCACATTATCAGTAGCTGGGCAGAGGCAGGTTTGCTGAGACAGGTTGCCAAACTCTAGCCAGGCTCAGGCAGTTCCACTAGGCCTTGCATCCAGGCCTTTTTAGGCCCAACAGTGGAGCCTAGATCTGGGAGAAGTTAGGAGATAGAGTAGGGGTTGGATAGGATCAAAATAAATTACATAAAAATTTCAAAGAATTAGTAAAAGCACTTTATTTTTAAAAGGCCCAGAGAGACTAGGAATGGGGGAGACATGTCTCAACTCGATAAAGGTTATATGTGACAAACCTACAGTGACCTTCATGCCAAATGCAGAGAAATTCAAAGCATTTCCACTAAGGTCAGGAACAAGATAAGGATGCTCACACTCCCTATGCCTGTTCATAGGTTTAGCTAGAGCAACAAGACAAGGGAACCAAAGGAACACCAAGAAGTTAAAGGGTACTTATTTTCAGGTGACATGATTGTATACACAAGAGACCCCTAAGACTACTGCAGGAAACCTCTGGGGTTGATAAACATCTTCAGCAAAGAAGCAGGTTACAGAATTAACAGACAAAAATCAACAACATCCTATATACCAATGCAAAGTATACTAAGAAAGGAAACAGGGAAATAATACCATTTGTACCATTCCAAGATGCCTTGGAATAAACATAATGAAGGAAGTTAAATATCTTTACAATGAAAACTTTAAAACACTGAAGAAAGAGATTGAAGAAGACTTTAGAAGATAGAAAAGCTGGAAGATAGAAAAGCCTTAAATGCTGTGGAGTGGTAGGATTAATACTGTGAAAATGGCCACCCTACCAAAAGCAATCTACAAATTTGATAGAATCCCAATCAAAATGACAATTCAATTCTTCACAGAAGAAAAACAATTAAAAATTCATATGGAAGCACAAAAGTCCTTGGATAACCAAATCAACCCTGAGTAGTATGAACACTGCCCAAGTATTTCAATTTCAATACCTGATTTCAAGTTATATTATAGAGACATCGTTGTAAGAAAAAAATCATAGTATAGGCACAAAAATAGAGACACAAGTCAAGGGAATAGCATAGAGAACTCAAGTACAAGATATTAACTACAGCCACCCAACTTTTGATAAAGAAGCCAAAGATATTAGAAAGAAGACAGCATTTGTGATAAATGGTATTGGGAAAACTGAATATGTTCATGTAGAAGAATGAAACTTGATTCTTATCTCTACCCTGCACAAAAATCAATTCCAAATTGATCAAAGACCTCAGTGTTAGAACCCTCTCCTGCTCACCAGCTTTCCCAAATTTCTATCAGGTAAAGAAAAGAGTACACTTAAATGTATAGACATAGGATAGAACTTTCTGAGCAGGATGCAAGCCACTCAGGAAATAAGGACAATGGTTACATGAGAGCAAGTGAAGTTAAAAAGTTTGTGTGCCGCAAATCAAACTGTAAAGCAAGTGAAGAAACAGCCTGTACAATAGGAGAACATCTTTGCAAGCTGTACTTCTGACAGAGAATTAGGGTTTAGAATATATAAAGAATTTTACAAACTAGATGTCAAGAAAACAAACAACTTCATTAAAAATGGACTGTGGAACTGAACAGAAAGTTCTTTAAAAAAAACAAATAGTTAACATATACTTTTTAAAGTGTTTAAAATATATGACCATCAGGGAAATGCAAATTAAAATTGCTTTGATATTTTTATCTTATTCAAATAAGAATAGCTATTACAAAGGACTACAAATGCTGGCAAGTATGTGTGGGAAAGAGGACCTCATATTCATTGTTGGTGGGAGTATAAACTGGTGCAGCCACTGTAGAAAATCAGTGTGGAAGTTTCTCAAACAGCTAAAAATAGAACTGCCATATGATCCAGCTATAAAATTCCTGAGTGTATACCCAGAAGATCCTATACCCTACAAAACAGGTATCTGCACTTCTGTGTTCATGTAGCTGTATTCGCAATAGCAAAGAAATGGAGCAAGCCTAAGTAACCATACGTGGATGAACAGATAATGGAAAATGTGGTACGTACACACAATGGAATTTTATTCAGTAGTAAAGAAGGATGGAATTGTTATATTTGCAGGAAAGTGAATGGATCTGGAAAATATACTGAGTGGGGTAACTCAGGTGCAGACAAATGCTACATGTTCTCTTTATATGTATATTCTTAATATGAAATTTTAGGGTAGTGTATTTAATTATGAGCAGTAGTAAGGGCCAGAAAACTAGAAAAAGGACATTAGAGGACAAGGGGGTGGGAAATGGAGGATAGTAGAGTACTTTGAACATGAAACTGGAGGGTAAATACCAGGGCCAGAAAAAAACTAAGCAGGAAGGCAGACAAGAGAACTTGGGAAATAACACAGTAGAGAGGAGTAGCCAAAATTAAGGATATATAAAAAAGGTATATGTCAAATGAAGATTTTATAAGCTTATAAAAAATAAGATCTAAAAGAGGAGGGACAGTCTGTTAAGGGATAATGCTTCCCCCAGAAGCCAAAGGTTATCAAATGAAAATCTGGGTGCCAGATGTGAACTACCACTCTATGAGTTGTCGGTCAGGGATTTTCCAAAGACCAGCCCTAAAACCAGAACAGACTATTGCCATTCCTTTTGCTTGCCCACCAGAACTTGACGGTAAAACTATATTGCTCAAGACAACAGATGCTTTGGTTATAGGACATAGAGAAATCAAACCGTAGCTAAACTTTCTCCTTCCTACTGGTTAGCTTCCACACTGCCAGAGGTGCTATGCAGGCTGATGGGGAATAAGAGTCATTAACAGTCTTACCTAGCTGTGAATCCTGAGGGCTACCATAATGACCTACCAGGCATGTTGTATACTCTAGTGTTACAGTGGCCACACTGATATGGGAGCAACCAACTACTTTGAGGCCTGTTCCACAAGAAGAGGCTCATGGTGCTATAAATCCAGTCAAGATCTCATAACTAGAAAGTTTGTAGGTTCTAGTGTGGGAAGCTACCACTGTTTTTGCTAAATGGTAATGTTGCCTTTCATATGTTTATATTTAAACCCATAAATTAGCTCCATGCCCCATTTTTATTATGGGCATATCTTACAATTTTTGTCAGCCATTGATGCAGAAAACTATAACTGGTCAAAGCAATAAATAAGTAATCGTATAATAAATACTCTGACTTAAATGGAATAGCTTTATCCCCCGCTTCAAGGCTCAGGGAACACGATGGAAAAGGGAGCAAAAGGAATGTAAGAGCCAGGAAATATGCAGGAGGAAAAAAAAAAGAAATCATGTTCTAGAATGACATAATCGTTTCACTCATAAGCTCCTTGCAGCTGTGGTTATCTGCTAAGACCCATCCAAGATTGGATCTATCATTGGTTTAAGGATATAAAACTGCAGTTGGACAAGAGGCATGGACTCTCTGAAGTCTTGAGGTCTACTGAGAGCATGACAAATATGGTTGATAACAATATGCTATATTTTAAAAGTTGTGAGATAGTATACTCTAAGTGTTCTCAAAACAAAACTGATGAATATGTATGATATAACATGTTAATTGGTTTAATTTAGCCATGCCATTGTATTCTGTATCATAATTATGCATGACTTTATTTATGAACTAAATAAATGAATGGAAAAAAAAGATTGGATACATCAACATTTCTTCTTGGATGGGGGAGGGGTTACTGAGGCATCGGCCCTTCCTGAGGGACTAATGGATGTTAACAGTTGTTTGGAGAGGACAGTCTTCTTTTCTTCAGTGGTATAGCTATTGATGTGTTGCCCTTGCTCCAGTAAATAATCTGCTATCCAAACTCATACAAGAAACTCAAATGAAATAAATCTCTCTCCCTCCCTCCCTCCCTCCCTCCCTCTCTCCTTTCTCTCTCTCTCTCTCTCTCTCTCTCTCTCTCTCTCTCTCTCTCTCTCTCTCACACACACACACACACACACACACACACACACACACAGCATGAAAGCAAAAGTATTTTCTGGAAAGAAGAGTTTCAGAGGAAGAGGGAGAGTGACGAGAAAGGGGGATAGGCATGAGATGACAAAGACATTCTATAACCTGTGAAACCATCGAAAGTTTTTTAAAACTTATGCATGCCTGCTGACGCCAATGGTGGGTGCATAGGATTTTCCACCTGCACCTCGCTCTGTCTTTGTGCCATACTTCTTTCTTTCAGATAGGCTCAGAGGCAAAACAAGTCTCCCCTCTGGATGATATCCAACCTAACGATGAGAAAATTTCAATCCCCATAGGTACCGTACCCACAGTGCAACTATTGATTTGCTTGGGGGCTTTCACAGGTTGGCAGTAGCCTACAAGCTGATGTCAATGATTCCCACAATCTCTCTCTACATTCTTCCAGAATTTAAACTGGTTAAATATAGGTGCTCCGTTGTTGGTATTTACAAGCTAGGGTTGGCTCTGCTATAATTAACCTAGGTGTCTACCATAACTGGAGGCCATGTTTGCAATCTACCTTTTCTGTCTACAGTCTTGAGACCTGGTCATCAGGTCTTTGAGCAGTATGAAAGGTCCTAGCTCTTATCTGTTGCCATCCTCAGCTCTTTATTAAAACTGACACCATGAGGAGGATGATGAGGTGCAATAGGAGGGTGGATTCTGACTGTTCCAAGGATTGTTGCCTGTCATTTCCCGGAAACCTAAGAGTGTTTTCAGAAAGCAGTTTCATTCGGTCACTGGCCACCAGTTTAGACCACACGAGTTGGGGGTGGGGCTTGTGGATGTGGTGTATGAATCTTGAGGGGAGACTTGGTTGTCAACCAGCAGGTATAACCAGTAGGACTTCTTTTCTAAGCATTCCTGGAATGGCCTTGTGACTCAGGCAGCATGTGAAGCCTGACCTTGTTGCTGAACAACATTCTGTAGCTTTCCTTTGCCAGCCCTTACCTGAGTTCAGAGCCACAGCAGGACGCCTGGGAGGAATGCAAAGCACAAGCATCCTGAGAAAACTGCTCCCTTTTTATTTCAGATTCTGTTTGTACCATCTAAGGGCAGCAGCCTCCAAGTATTGTCCACCCTCCCTTTATTCTAGAAAAATGTGGGATAAAAATTGTGGCTGTCTAGTTACATGGGGGAGGGCCTAGGCCCTGCCCCAAAAGAAGTGACAGACTTTGATGATCCCCATGGAAGGCCTTACCCTCCCTGGGGAGTGGAAGGGGGGTAAAATGAGGGGGGGCTGGTGGGGGACATGAGAGGATGGAAGGGAGAGGGAACTGAGATCAATATGTAAAATAAGATTGTCTCTAATTTAAATAAAATTTTATATATATATAAAATTGTGACTGGGCTGGAGAGATGGCTCAGCCCTTAAAGGCTGGGCTCACAACCAAAAATAAAAAATTGTGACTGTCACTATAACAGTGACTAATAACATGCATATATAATATACATATATAATTATATAATAATATAGATATATAATTAACTTATTCCGTGTTCAGTGTTAGCATTGTTAAAAATGCCAACCGCTTGGGGGGAATATGCTATTTTACTCCTATAGATAAGGAAATGGAGACACTTAATCAGATTTTCATGGCAGACAAGCAGAGGATCTGGGGTTGTCATGTAACCCATGTGACTCTACATCACCCCCAACCAGCAGGTCTCATGCTTTGTCATTTGTCATACTCCTGTCTCAGAAGTAACTGGCTCTTTTCTAGAGCTCAGGTGTCTACAAAGAGTCTACTCGGACCAAACATCTTAAGAAAATCCTAAATGTATAGACTGGAACTTAATGATAAATAGAAAGAAATCTCCCTCACTTTAGAATGTTTCCTTGCAAGTGCCCTGAAAATATGATTTAATTTACCATAATCTAATGTGCCTGTAGCTTGTTTTAGAAAGTGTATTATATCAATTACTTTCCCAGTTACTGTTAAAAAATACCTGAGAAGAGAAAGTTGGGGTTTTTTTTTTTGTATCTTTTGTTTTTGTTTTTGTTTTGTTTTGTTTTGTTTTGTTTTTCAAGACAGGGTTTCTCTGTGTAGCTTTGGAACCTATCCTGCCACTCTCTCTGGAGACCAGGGTGGCCTCAAACTCACAGAGATCCGCCTGCCTTTGCCTCCCGAGTGCTGGGATTAAAGGCGTGCGCCACCAACGCCCGGTTGAAAAAGTTTTTTAAAAAGGAAGAGTTTATTTTGGATCACAGTTTGCAAATACAGCCCGTTATGACGTCAGTAGGAGGGGTGTCACATCAGAAAGAACTTGGGGTGACTGGTCACATTGTGTCCACAGTCAGGAAGCAGAGAGAGAGGAGTGATGTTGCTTACTCAGCTATCTCTTTTCATGCAGTCTAGGGCTTCAGCTCACTTATTCATGCCCCCCATATTTAGGGTAGGTTTTTACACTCAATCCAGACTACACACTGTCTCATAGATATGCCCAGAATTTTGCCTCCAAGGTGACCTCGTCAAGTTGTCAGTCGATATTAACTCCCCTAGACATCTTAACTAGAGGTTCTCTGTCTCTACAAATGAGCAAAATTTGAAATAAGGTCTGAAAACAAGCTGCAGTAGGAGCCAGAAAGGGAATCAAATTAAAAATAAGCAAAACTTCATTAGTAGTGGATATATTTAAGAATTTTTCCAATAATAAAGGAAGACAGGAGAGAAATTTTAAATATGGTGGGGTTTTTGTTTGTTGTTGTTTTGGTTTTTGCTTGTTTTTTTTTTTCACCAAAACAATCCCAGAGTCTTATGTTTTGTTTTGTTTTTCTTAAACCAGTTGTTTTCTAATATTCTGTGTTGGTAGGGCTGGAATTTTGTGAAGTGAATTAGTTCAAATGCAATGCTGAGTCATCAAACCTCACCTCAAGTTTTCTTCTGTTCTTTCACCATGGCTTAGGACACAGGACATAGAGACAGTAAAGGATCAGAAATCCAAGAGACATGTTTGTCAGTTGTCGTTTTGGAACCCTGGCACACAGAAGTCAGTTGTTGAGGGGGTATATTTAGTCAAAACTCCATAAAATGATCAAAACTGAGGAGAAATAAACATGTAAATACATTTTAGAGAAAAGAATCTAAGTCACAGTGAGAGGTGAGGCCAGGCACAAGGAAGCATTGGGGCACGTTTTGGTCAGCATTGTTAAACATCACTGTTGCTTAACATGGAGGTCCAAGGAGAACAGTTTCCTTCTAGGAAGAGAAATGGCAACAGAGCTCTCCATGCAGGACTGACCCATGATGGAGGCAAAGTCATGCATATGTGCACACTGGGCTGAGATTTGAGCCCCGTCCTGCCACTTACTAGATTTACAGTAGTTAACAAATTTCTTAACTCCTCCTAGGCTCTTATTGATAAACTGTAAATAACCCTTTAGAAGCACAGGGGGGATTTAATATGTTTCTGTCTATAAAATGTTAACGTTGCATGTATAATTATAAGACACTATACGAGTAGGTAGCTGTTAGTATATGACAGTGGCTCTGCCTTTGAAAGCTTCTAGCATCAGCATAGTTTTTTTTTTTTTCTCAATGTTTTGAAATAATCCCTCTGATATCAAAAGTGCTGATGGCCCCATTCCGGTCCAGCTCTAAGACTTGAGACTTTTTGATGGTACTTCTCTTTCTTGAGGCTTCAAGGTGAAGACAAATTCTTCCTGGGTAGACTCAGTTGCTCAGGACTTTGGCACCCTCTAGTGCTTGATGCATGTTGATGCTTTTCCAGCTCCCACCCTACTACTCACAGCGTCTGGAAATCTCTGTAGCTCTGGTTATAGTAAGCCACTTAAAAACAATTGCCCGGGCTCCGTGTATGTTGGACATCCCTGACTTTGCCAGCAGTAGCAACGACAGGTGACCACTGTTGAGTCCTTTCTGTGGCTGATAATGTGAAGGGGAAACACCGTGGTCATATGTCAGTATGTGACGGTCAGACCTCTGCAAGAATGCCGCAAGAAAAAAGCTCAGAAAGAGTTCGGTTAAAGAGGCGTATGCATTTAACACAGGAGACATGAGTGAAGAGCCCTGTGGGTCCCTAGCCTATGTCTTTAAATATTAGATGCGAAAATGTACCATTTACCGTCAATCCTCAGATGCAAGCTCTTTCTTCACATTTCCCATCCTGCTGGAATTGAATCCTTCTTACACATAACATTATGTATGTAATTTGATTTGTGGTAATTTTAAATTTCTTTAGTGGTATGGAATGATATTTAAATTCGTTTTATAACTGCGGACATATTGATGATTATAATGATGAAGCCTGGTAACATAAAGTAATATTTTTTTTTGCTCAAATCCTCAGCCAGTTGGTTTCCAAATGCTGTGCAGAGCTCCACTTTCTAAGTAAAAGCCAGGAGTGGCAGCAGACTTCTGTAGCTCCAGTGCTGAGGAGTTGGAGGAAGACAGAGATAGGTGAATCCCTGGAGCTCCCTGGCCGGTCAGCATACCCAGATGGTAAGCTCCTGGTTCAATGAGAGACTCTGTTCTCAAAAACTAAAGCAAAGAGGGGCAGGGTCAGTGGGTAAAGACACTTGCCACTTGCCACATGCCACCAAGACTCGTGACCTGAGTTTGATCCCCAGGACTTACTTGGTAGGAAAGACCTGACTCTAAGTTGCCCTCTGACACCCCTGGTGGTTTGAATTAGAGTGGCCCCATGAACATGAATGCTTGACCCATTGGGAGTGGCACCCTTAGGAGGTGTGGCCTTGTTGGAGTACATGTGGCTTTGTTGGAGAAAGTGTATCACTGTGGAGGCAGGCTTTGAGGTCTCATACAAATGCTCAAGCCATGCCCAGTGAGACAGTTCACTTCCTGTTGCTTGTGGATCAAGATGTAGAGCTCACAGTGACCTCTCCAGCATCCAGTCTGCCTGCAGGCTGCCTTGCTTCCCTCCACGATGGTAGTGGACTAAAGGTCTGAAATTGTAGGCCAGCCCCAATTAGATTCTTTTATTAAGAGTTTCTGTGCTCATGGTGTCTCTTTGCAGCAATGGAAACCCTAACTAAGACAGACCCTCCCACAATAAACAGATAAACAAAGAAAAGAAATCACTGGATAATGAGAGAAGACACTTGATGTCTGCCTGTGTCTTCCACATAGGCACACATAGGCAAAAGCACCTGCCACACTTGAGCATCCCCATAAAACACACCCATATTTTTAAAAATGTTAAGTGAATTATTAAAAATTAATAGGGAATAAAGAGTCAACTCAATGGTCAGCTCCATAGAAAAAGAAGCAAACACCTGACTAGACCATAGCCTCAGGAATAGCTGAGATGGAAGCTGCCAGTGAGGGGATACAGGGTAACTTCAGTTCCCTTTGCTGCAAGGCTGTATAGTCACTTTGGAAAACCAATGGCCTCTACTTAGGCTTTGTGCCTCCCCAAGGACCCAACAGTGTCATCTTCATTAGGCATATACCAGAAGAAATACGTATCTACCAAAAATGTTTATGAATAGTCACAGAAACACCATGTGCAAGAGACAAAATCTGACAATGTCCACCGTTATTTGAATGAATATCTTCACTTTTCTAATCACACCACAAACACAGTCATGCAAATAAATAATCAATACCGACAAGAAACAAAGAAGATCGTAAGCTTGACAATGAAAGAAGTTAGACACAGAAATTAATTTATATTAATTGTCTATGACATTAAAACTGAGAGGTTCACAGCACAAGCAAAGTATTGCATCTGGGTGCTGGTCATGGTCTATTTTTTTAATCAGGATATTGGTTGCATGGATATTATCATTCTATTAAAATCTATTGATTGCTATGTCTATCACTCAGTTGTTAGAGTACTTTCCTGGCAGATGTCAGGCCCTGGGCTCAGTCACCAGTGTGAGAGAATGTGAGGGTGGCGTTGGAATTCAGGAAGCTCACAGGTCACAGAGGCTGAATGACACTAATCATCATCATAAGGCGAGACCTAAGAAGTGATGTATGTGTACATGTGTGTCTAGGTGTGTGTAGGGTGGGGAGAGTCACACAAGGAAAAGAGACAGCTGGAGAGAGACATTGGGTTGTCACTGAGTCCCCATTTGCTCTCCCTTCTTAGGCTTCCTTGGGCTTCTCAGGACCCTGCAGCACCACACAAAGGGCTTACTCCTGTTGTCATCCACATATGCAAATAGGGGGAAGCTTTCCTCCAGCTTCCTAAATGTGTTAACAACTCTGGCTTGTGCGCACAGTTTATTTTTATCAGCCTCTGAAGCTTGATACTTTGGATGTCGATGACAGCGTGCTGACAGCAGAGTTCTTTTCTAGCCTCGCGTATGAGCGGGGGAGGGGAGAAATCCAAAGGAGATGTCCCTTGGAGATGACTGCTGCTGGGGAAGTCTGTCTTCAGACCTGCTGCCTCCTCTTTTTCAGAAGCCCAGGTCAGGTGCCCATAGCTATTGACTGGTTGCTATTCTCCATCCATGAGATTCTTAGTTTTTTCTCCCATTTCTACATTGTGTAAAATGGTGTATACAGGACAGCAGTTATCTATAGCTAAAAAGCTGGGTTCAGTTTGGAGAGCAGGACCTCTGGGTTCTTCTGCAGAAGTTTTACATCCACCAGAGTCACAGACAACTTATGTTCCCACAGCTGACCTGGGCATCTCCGCACTTTTGTTTACATTGTCTTCACGGACAGGTCCGATGGTACCGTGTCACTAGTTTATTCTTATAAAGTGTACTTTTTAAAAAAATTTATTAGTTCAAATTAGGAACAAGCTTGCTTCAGATGTCAATCCCTTCTCCCTCTCCCTCCCCTCCCCCCAACATCCCACCTGCCCCTAGCCATGCCCCCTTCACTCCTCAGGCAAGGTAAGGCCCTCAAAAGGGGCTCCCCAAAGTCTACCACATCATCCTGGGCCAGGCCTAGGTCCTTCCCCATGTGCCCAGGTCAAGAGAGCATCCCTTCACAAGGGATGGGCTCTTAAAATCCCTTCTTTTTTTTTTAAGACCTTACATATTTAATACAGTGCGTTACCCCTGTACAAATGGAAAAAAATTAAGTTCAACATTTCTAGACCAATATGGCTGTTAATTTTTGTACAATGCCAACTCAACACGGTAAACTGGGATACTTTTTTCCAAAGTTGACAGCACAGCTAAAGTTTCCAAAAATTCAAATTATATATATATATATATGTGTGTGTGTGTGTGTGTGTGTGTGTGTGTGTGTGTGTGTGTGTGTAAAAAGACCATTAATGGCAGTATGTTATGCATCAATAGCAGCAACAGCTTTTCCAGGTTCTGTAGTCATTTGAACCAAATTGTAGAGACATCCAGCACTCTCCATTAAAAAAAAAAAGTAAAAACAAAATCCCAGAAAAACAGCACAGTTCTGTTACTCTTGTGGTACCTGGCACCATTTTTTTTTAAAATTAGCTTCTCAATCATCATCTGGAAGGAAACCATTCTGAGCAACATCATTAAAAACAGCTCTGATAAAGCAAGGTCACTGCTATGTATCATAAAGCAGGTCCACATATGAGTGAGTACATAACATGTTTGTTAAAGTGTACTTTTAAAAGTTCCTTTCAGTTAGTTTTTAAGGATCCAAGTTCAAAGCCAGAAAAATAGATGATTTCTGTCTTCTGGATCCCAAGTTCTATAGGCAGCCATTATCATGTGGATTTCAGAACAAAGTAAGCCATGACAGTTCCATGTGCTTGGAGTTTTATAAGAGCAGCCATCTATTTCCTCAGTTACTTTAAAGATGATTAATATAATAGAGCATATTCCTAATAAAGAGCCCATGATTACATTACCATTAATATTAATTACTAAACATTTCTTTCCTCTGTGAACCCCATGGTTAAATGCATGTGACTTGGGAAAAATATAACATAGGCACCATTGTGTCTCCTACACTCCTTCCAAAGTGCTCTTACAACGTGCCAGAGTTCATTTTCATTGTCAGCTAGACAGGATGCACACTTCTGGTTGATCTCTGAATGTGTTTCCTGACAGGTTAGACTAAGGCTGAGAGAGCCACCTGGAATGTGGGTGGCAGTATCCCATGGGCTGTAGAGTTCCACCATTCTCTTCTCTCTTTTCTGTTCCGCCCAGATGTGAGAAATCCTCACCACACCCCTGCTGCCATGAACTCTGCCGGTCCTTCCCCACCATGAAGTCTTTCTGAACTGAGTCAAGATAAGCCCTCCCTTTTACAGCTTGCTTTTGCCAGATGTTTTGTAATAGCAATGAAAAAGCAACCCATGCACTAGCCTCTCTGCCTGAGCCCCAAGCTCATCAGTGAATTCCCACAGTAGCACATCGTGCCTCCTGAGTTTTGATTGCATGCCTAAGCGATGTGGGGATTTCCAGTGGGGTGAATTCAGTAGTAGACATGTACTTAGTCTACCATTCCAATGTGTTTTGAAATGCATTCTGTAAACAGAATCCTTTACTGTAACTTGGATTAACCATAAAAGGATACAAACAGGGCAAACACTGGCTTAGACAATAGGGTTTGTGATTTGGGAATCAGTCATTTGGGTAGTTGGACTTCAACAACCCTTGCTAAAAATGGGAAATTCTGTATACTTTACCTAATGTATCTTGGAATCTCATTAGGCATGTAGTCTTTCCTGCCAAGTAACAGCTCCATCATGGGCACTTTGGTCCCATCACTTCTTAGGGAAAGAGGCATTGGAGTTAAGAGAAAGGAGAGCAATAGGAAATCCTAATATGAGTTTTCTATTTCTAATTAGGCCCATTCATTATTAAAACTAGAAATTTAAATCTAAACATCATAGACCCAGAGGAAGTGAAAAGAGGGACATTTTCTCTTGATTTTTAAATTTTGCTTCAAGAGCAGAGACTTGATTACCTCATACTAATGGGACCCAGGAACCCATATTCTCAGAGTCACAAGCTTGGTTTGTCAGTCCAAACTCCATTAACACAAGCCTCCTGGTCTCTAGGATTAGAGAGGCTCAAAATGAAGCTATGTGAGGAGATCAGTAAATGAGAATATCTGGGACTTTCAGGGTCATGAATTTCTTGTCTCAGGATGTTGTATGCTGTTGTGATGTAACATTTATTTTAATGGCCCCAGAAATGCATGGAGCAATAGTGCAGCAAATTAACAGCATCTTCCCGTCTGCCTCAAACTGTAAGAGGCAATTTGAACCACATTTGGTGTTTATAATTATTTTGTAAACCGATTTGCAGAAGTGGAGCAATTATTGAGTGTGTAGGTAGCACATAAATCTTAAAAGAGATTTTGACTTTTTAAAATGAAGATCTGCACAGTCCACTTGGTCACTGAAAGCGAGAGGAAGGAGGAATGTGTGTCTGACTGTCTATGATTTTATTATTATTTTTACTTTCACAAGTATGTGGCAGAGGGGTGGATAAGAGAAAGAGTGAGATTCTGGGGTCAGGAAGATGGCTCAGTGGGTAAAGTGCGTGCTGTGCACATATGAGGACCAGAGTTTGGTTCCCAAGCCCTCATGTAAAATCTGATGGGTATGGCCTGTAACTCCAGCATGGAGAAAGAGACACAAAATCCCTAGAGCTATCAGCAAGGTCAGCAAGCCAGAATAGTGAGCTATGGGTTTATCCAGAAATGTTGCCTCAATACATAAAGTGGAGAGAAATCTAGGAAGACAGGAAGATACCAGACATCATTTGTATCAAAGTTTGACCTTTACACTCCCCTGTGCATAACGTACAGTCTGCATGGGAATAACACACACGCGCGCGCGCGCGCACACACACACACACACACACACACACACACACACACACACACACACACTTCTGTTATAAACTTCTCACAGGAAGTCAGTCAGATGTGTTACCCTTTTGCCCATAGAGGACTGTATTTGACCTTCCTAAAACTTGGATTAATTGAAGTCTGTCCCAGAGCAACCTCTCATTGAAAGCTGACTGATTGAACCTTTCAGTCCCCGCTCACCTCCCAGCCCTGCCACATGCTGAGATGATGACCATCAGGGCAGCCACCTTGGGTTCCAGAGACTTCTTATTGAGGGAGGTTGTGCTGTAGAATTGCCTGGAACTGCAGCTACATAGTGACTATCCCTTCTTCATGTGAGGCCTCTGAGATCCAAGGGGTTGTTTGTTATAGCAGCATGACTATATGGACCAACACAACTGTCATAACAAAGTAACATTGACTGGAAGGCTTAAACAACAGAATTTTTGTTTTCTTTCACTGGAGGCTGGGCCGTTCTAGATCAATCTGTTGGGCAGTTAAGTTGCTGACAGGTGGCCACCTTTTCACTGTGCCCTCACACGATGCCTCTTCTAAGAGCACTAACCCCAACCAGAGGACAACATGCCTACTGAAAGCAGCCATCTGAACTGAGAATCCTAGAGGCTGTGTCTCAACACTGTCACTTTAGAGTAGAGCTTCAACACGTGATTCACTTCACAGCAAACACTTGGCTCATCTTGACTAATGCAGCAACTATTTTAAGATTTCTAAAAGCATATTTTTTGCTCATTTACTGCGGTTTAGACAAAACCTGACACCACTTTTATGTCTGTGAGTGTTACTGTTTTCATCACTTTACTGTAAATGACCTCACTGCAAGTTCTAGAATTATGCCCAGAGAAGCAAGTTGTCTCTTAAGGCCAAGCGTCCTTGGGATGCACTCCCTGGATCTTCCTTTCATTCTCTCTGAGTTCTCTTTGTGTTCTACTCTGGGAGGTGAAAGGTAGGGTATGGATGCCACCCATTTCACACTGCTAGTCTTCTGCTCACTATAATGAACTGGGAAAGGAAAGATGGGCTACATGGCACCCTGGAGAGCAGATTTCCCATCATTTCACTCCTCTCCTAGGAAGCCTTTACCTTCTCACTTCTAGGCCAAGGGGGTTCAGGGAGAGAAACTGACAACTGAAAGGGAAGAAAGAAAAAATTCGTTCACCTTTCCATTATGTATTTGCATGTATTTGGTAATGTTATATTTTCCACTTGGTGATGAGGGATAGGAGGAGAAGGGTGGTCTACTTTCTCGTATACATCCCTTGTGCATAGCACATAAGATAGCACAGAAAGAAAAAAAAAAGATAGCTGTCTTCATCATTAAGAGTAGAGCTGAGTCTGTACTAGGAAGGTGTACGTGACTTCCATATTCCATGTCCTCGTTGGTACATCCTTCGGACTTCTTCATAGCATTGCCCGACTGCTGCATCTGCATTCCCCTGTTAGAATGAATAAGTCATAAGAGTATGGCAGCAATTGTCTCAATCTACCTTTACTGTCTCTATTTCCCCAGCTGCCAGTGGAGACCAGAGCCCTGCACTATTTACCTTTGTATATCTCTCCACCTTTTACATCAATGGTGTCTATGCCATTGTAGTGTTTGGGTGAGTTTGCTCTCATGTTTTCTCCTTTTTGGTTTCTTAGAAATAGAGCCTGTGGAACTCTGCCCTTTTTCTACATGAATTTTTATTGTATCTACCCACAGCATCTTTGATCTGTTTGCCGACCTTTCATCTGAGGCTGTCTAGCACAGTCCTAGTACAGAAAGGCCTCAGCAAATATTCTGTGTTGATAAATGGATAATGAGACACACAGGAGACAAGGAACTTGCCCGCTGTCTCACAGTGGTAAATGGAAGCTGAACTGCTTGTGTATATTGAACTCTCAATCCACACAGCCCACTGTCATAGCATTCTCCACTCTAGCAAGCATTTCTTTAGCTCAGCTGTACAAAGCATAACATTAATAAAGAAAGAATTGTGGGATTGACACTATGAATTCTTGGCATGGCCATGTTTGTGACCAGAGCCTATGGTCCAGCAGCCATAGGAGAAACCTATTATAAGGAGGTTAGAGAGGACCCTCCAAGTGCATTCAGCATCAATAGTGAGTCTACAGCATTGCTTCTGAAAATGCAATGCTTTTTCTACTAATACATTCAATTCTCAGGAAGAACGTGCATTGGGCATTTACTAATTATTAACCTCAGGGTAACCTAATCCTTAGCTCTAAGCTTGGCATTTGTATATACATGTGAACTACAAAGGAGCCGTTTACTAGCCCCCATGAAAATGAGTGAACCACTCCCTTTCTGGTCAATCCCATGCTATCTCAGAAATCATAACTGAAAAACAAACAAGAAATCAAAAAGTCAGCATCTCATAATGGAAAAAAGAAAAATAACTGTGCAAAGGGTGTGATTCCAACCCTGGAAGAAAGTGTCAATGAGGTCCACTTTTGATCATTTCCTACAGAACTTACTCAATGGTTATCCTTAAAAAGTGTGTCAATAAAACCTTATTAAATTAAACATTTCTTTTTCTTGATTATTCTTTTGATCACAGACTCTCCAACACTAGGCAACTCTTTCCCTTGGAAAAGAACTAAGCTGTTAATGTGGCATAAACCCAACATAATCCTTGAAACTTTAATGGTTTACTTTAAGTAGATTCAGTGTACTTTATTGTCTAATTTCTTTAATTTCAAATATGAATTGTGCTCTAGCTCATTGAAAATGAAGGGTCATGATTCTGTGGGCTCCCAAGTAGGTCACTATTAGCTTTGGCTCATAACTTATCAGATGCCTTCTTTCTTTTTTACTTTTAAAATAGTGTCTATGGGTATAAATAAGCATGTATATCTACATGTTCGTGTGTGTGTGTGTGTGTGTGTGTGTGTGTGTGTGTGTGTGTGTGCTCGTGTGGAGGCCAGACATAAATCAGGTGCCTTTCTCAGTGTATCTTCATCTTATTTGGGGAACAGGGTCTTTCATTGGCTGTTCTGCAGTTCCCTATGTTGGCTGGCCAGTGATCCCCAGGACCCTTCAATCTCTGTCCTCCAAGGGCTTGGTTTGCAGGAATGCTCAGCTTTCCCATGTGATCTGGGCGTCTGAACTTGGGTTTATATACTTCAACTGAGCTGTCTTCCAGTCCTTCATTTCCTGCTATAGAGCCATGAATCCCTGCCTGACAAAAACTTGTACTCTCATTCTGCTCTGGTCCCAGGCCCTTTCCTCTCCTTCTGCTCCTTTCCTTTCCATCCTCCTCCTTCTGGGCTTCTCTTTTGGTGATGGGACAGTTGCCTCAAGGCCCATTCATTTTCAGCTTTCCTGACATTGGAATTCAGACCCTGGTCAAACCATGCTCCACAGAGTCATTGGTAGAGCTCTACAAAACTATGCAGTCTCCAGGAAGCACAGCAACCTCTGTGGAGAGATGCTTCATCTAAATTAAGTAGCAAGTGCAAATATGGTTTGAAAACCAGACTAAAAGTTTTGACAATGTGGCTGCAGTGGATAAAAATTGTCTTATATGTGGCTGGAAAAGTACTATTTGTATAGAGAAACTTGAGAAAGTTACTGAAACATATATCTATATTTAGAGAATAATAGTGTGGAAAATGATAAGGGAAATTATTTGTCCCGAAATCCTGGGCATAATGGATGGCTGTTGCTGTTTTTACCTCTTTACAGATGTACTCATTTGCTCAGATCATTCATCTAGACTGCGGAAGGTGGAGGAATGCCCATGTGTTGTTTTCACATCAGTATGTGCTTTGTGTAGTATCTGCTTTGTGTAGCAAACCGAATGGAGCCATGCAGCTCTGCATCGATAAGGAAGACAGCAAAGACACTAGAAAACATCCTTTGAAAAAAATGATTTATGACTGTCCTAGGTGTGCATGCCCTTAACTCCTCCATACAGCCCACAGCTAATGCCCTGGGAAGTGCAGTGTTTCCATGTCCTCTAGTTCAAAATACTGTAGCTTTCTTGTTACTGCTGTTTCTTTATAATATTCCTCAGTGTTTCACTTGAGAGACAAATCCCATACCAAGCCACCCTGTCTAGGAAGACAAGTATTACTTTCAAGTCTGGTACTTACTGAAAGTGAGCAAGACAAGTCCCAACCTCACTCCTCTAAGCCTCCTCTCCTTCTGCACAAGCTCTAACACCCATGGTACTTACCGCTCTTACATAGACTAAGTACCAAAGAGCCCTGGGGTTTGCTCTTCGCCTGTGCTCTTAACCTTATTAACATATATGACACTAAGCATCCTTCGTAGAGGCCCAGGAAAGGTGACAGGGCTATTTAGAAGTTTCCACAGGAAAAATACCTCATCTTCCCCCCTCTTTTTACTCATGGTTCAGTAGCTATCTCTAGAGACAAAGAAGTCAGATACTTTCTAGGATGTCCTGCTAATGTTTGTGCAGTGGGGCATGACTGTGTTTTAAAATAAGAGTTTACTAGTGCCTGTGCTTTTTTTTAATCCTGTTCCAATAGCAGATACCATTGACCAAATACTTTATGTCTCCATGATCTTGTCTATCACATCCCTGCTACATAAAATTATTGCCACCTTGTCTTTACTGCTGGAGAAACCAAGGTACAAAGAAAGTAATTTCTCTCTTTGGCTAGTAAGTGATAGAACAGCTAGTTGCAGAACCTTCACCTTCAACCTCCATGCTTTGCCATCTCTTGGTCAGACAACAGAGCACTGCTATGACTCGTATTTATACCTACCCTTAAAGTTAGAGCCATGTGGGAGTTTTCTTATTTTGTTTGTAATGGTCCTCAAGTCTTTTCTTCCAGGTTAAGCAGGCTACAGTGGAAGCTTGGTTGTAGCATTCGAGGAAAACATTCCATGCGATCCTATAGTCAGGTGTGAAACTCTTCCCTCTAGCAAACTAACTACCTGCAGTTTCAAAACTCTAGCAGCCGCATGCACGGAGAGACACATGACCAGTCATCTCTATGCTCTGCTTCTTGGGTTTATTTTTAGAAGGAAATGGGACAGATTCAGATCTCTTCAACCCGCAGCCTTCTTTGCTTCTGACTTGCTATGTCAGCTTATTCCCTTCCAACCCGTCTCTCCCTTATCAGAAGAAGGGCAACCTACTTCTTATTTTTCAGGTAGGAAGTGTTTCCTGCCTGTCCTGACCCAGGTGGATCTTACTCTCTTGGGAACACTTCCATGGGGCCACATCATGGTGATCAGATCCTAGTTATAACCCTGTTCAAAGGAACTTGTTCACCACATTGCTCTGACCCCTCTACCCTGAAGACCTCAAGATGCACAGCCAAAACACCAATGCAAAAGATTGCCAGCTTTACAGTAGATACCCTCTCTTAGCTACTAATCTGTGCTGTGGTCAAATACTCTGTCAAAAGCAACTTACAGGAAAAAGGGTTGGTTGGTGTACAGTTGCTGGGTGATACAGTCCATCACAGTGAGAAAGGCATGGCCGCAGGAGTAGGCAGTTCACTGCTCACCTGGCATCTTCAACCAGGAAGCAGAGAAAGAACAGGAAGTGAGGTGAGGCACCCATTGACGTACTTTTTCAAGGGAGTCTCCCCCTCCTAAGGGTTTCACAACCTTCTCAATCATAACACCACCATGGAAGTAAGTGTCCAGACATCTCCCTCTCAGGGACATTTCACATCCAGCCACCACAAGTGAAAGGGGAGTGAAGTGACCAGTTGAATAGACATCAAATAATCCTCTGATTTTGCTCTTGTCAACTTGGAATGGAACAGAAGCAATTACATTTGTTTCTCCTGTGTTTCTGTGACAGAGTGTCTGGTGGAACCAACTTATGTGAAGAGAGTTATATTTTGGTGCATGATTTCAGAGGTTTGCAGTCCATCATGCTGGGGTTGATGGCAGTGGTAGGGCATAAGGGCGACAGAGTAGAAATCAGGTCAGAGCTGGCATTACAAGTGGGCCAGGGTTATCCTCTTCAGAATTTGGCACTAGCAACCCACTTTTGCCAGCTAAGCCCTACCTCCTGAAGAGCCCACCACCTCTGAAAAAAGTTCCCCCACCTGAAGATCAGGATCTAACATGTAAGCTTGTGGGGATGACATTAGCATCCAAGCCATAACAGAGAGATTCTCACTCAGAGAGCATGATCCTGTGTCTACCATAAACATCCCACAAAGCTGCACTCATCAAGCCTAGAGCAGTGTGTGTAATTTTAAGCTGCTCCAATAAAAAACATTAGAAAAAAAGAGGGTTTTGGAGTAGAGGAGAGGAAATGGAGGGGCAGAAATATTGAGTGGGGGAAAGAATAGAGGAGAGAGAGCAGGTTGAGAGATACCATAGCAGAGGGAGCCACTATAGGTCCGAGAAGAGATCTGGAACCAGGGAGATCTCCAGAGACCTACAAGGATGACACGATCTGACAATCCAGGCAATGGTGGAGAGGATAACCTAAAAGCCCTTCCCCTAAAATGAGATTGATGACTTCTCTTTATGCCATCCTAGAGCCCTCATCCAGTGGCTGATGGGAGCAGAGACAGACATCCACAGATATACACTGAGCTGGAATTGGGAATTTAGTTGAAGAGATGGAGGAATGAAGAACGAAGGGGTCTGTACCAGGTTGGAGAAACCCACAGAAACAGTTGGCCTGAACAAGGGAGAGCACATCGACCCCAGATGCTGTCGGTGAGGCCAGTATAAGACTGATCCAGCCCCCTGAACATGGATGTCAATAAGGAGGCCTCTGCACTCCAGGGAGCCTCTGGTGGTGGATTAGTATTTTTCCGTGTTGCAAGAAGGGACTTTGAGAGCCCATCCCACTTGAAGGGTTACACTCTGGCCCTGGACACATGGGGAAGGGCCCAGGACCAGCACAGGAAGATTTGAGGGCCCTACCCTGCCTGGGGAGTGGTGGGTGGATGAGGTGGGGGAGGAGGGATGGGGGTGAGGGGAGGGAGAGGGAGAAGGGACTTACATGTGAAACAAGCTTGTTCCCTAACTAGAACTAATAAATAAATTTTAAAAAAAGAAAAAGAAAAAAGAGGGTTTTTAGAACCCAGAATACTCTATTGGGATGTGGCTCGAAAGTAGGGTGCTTGTCTTGAATTCTCCAAACAATGGGCTCTGTCTCCAGCACTGAAAGATAAAACAAGAAAAAGCCCCTTCATCCCATTTTTGAATCACATTAAAATGATGGATTTTGGAGAGATGGCTCAGGGTTAAGAGTACTGACTGCTCTTCCAGAGGACCCCAGTTCAATTCCCAGCATCCACATGGCAGGTCACAACTGTCTGTAACTCCTGTTCTAAGTGATCCAATGCCCTCATATAGACATTTATTCAGGCAAAACACCAATGTACATAAGATAAAAACAAATAAATACATTTAAAATGATTGCTTTTCCAAGCTAGGATACCAATATGAATGTCCGTTCCCCAATTACTTCTGTGTCTCTTCTAATTTACATAATACTGAAAGTTAGGTATTGATAAATGACAAATAGTTAAACAAGGATTATCAACTTGAAGGCACTATTCAGAATTATACTCTCCGTTGACGTCAGGCAAGATTTTCATGTGGGTTTTTGACATTTACTGGGTTTGCCTAAAATGCTCTCCAATTAGACACCTTTTAGAATGCATTTTCCATGAAGATTGGCTTGACCAAACACAATCTACCTGGTGCATCTTACCCTTCCCCACTTCATATAGCTTCTGTAGTGTTCTGCTGGCCTATCTTGCCAAGATCCACATCAATAGACTGACAAGTAAAAGCATCCTTGTTTGCTGGGCTCTTGACCACCCATGCCTTTTGTGGACTGTATATTGATATACATAGCAGAAGATCTTTGTTCATACTTCATGGTCTTGACCCTCATCTCTCATCTTCATCCATGCAATTTTGGGTTGTCTTGGTTGTTGTCATAACCTTCCTCACCTCTAGTTTCTTCCTTGTATGAGTGAGTCATTTTAAATCAAACACTCTCCCCGCTCATGTACTGTGCTGTGGAATAGACTAAATCCCTTACAACGCATTTCGACCTCTAGGAATTCTGGCTGTAATACAAGTTTCTAGACATTCTGTCTTCTCCTCAAGATACCACTACCAAGTCTGTCTGTGCTGCTCTAAAGACATGTTGCATTATTTTCTTTTTCTTAGGCTTTAGTCATTTCTGGGACTTGTTATGACCTTGTAACCCCTCTTCGTCTGCTGACATTTACACTTTCTTAGCCCAGCTTACATTATAGCATTTCCTTTTTGAGACTTTTCTTGGCCCCTGGCCACTTCATTTGTATTTCCATAGACTTCTGGAGTTTTGTTATTAGTGTTTAACAGCTTTTGCTTTGCATCATTACAGCTGCTCATGCATATTTGTCTGTCCATTCTGTAACTTCCCTAGAGGAAAGACAATTTCTTCCCTAAGAGCTGTAGCCTCTGCATGGCTCAGCACAGCACCTTGCTAATAATAGGAACTCCCTGAATGCCTGACAACTTAAATACATTTTAATAAAGCTGGTGTCTGTCTGTGTGACAAAGGTTATGAGATCACTAAAGCTGTCTGTTTAAGAACTTAGCACTAAAATTATTTTTAGATTTTTCTGTCACACTGACAGAATTACATACTTGATCAGATGCTTTCTTTAATGGAATTCTTTCTGAAACACACAGAACCTTGATGCAAAGGAGCTTTGTCACCTGCTCCCGTTTCTAGGCGTCACACTTGACCTGTTTACTTGATGGGGATTTTTAGCAGTTTTTGGAGAAACAGAAGAACCTGAGCAAAGCCCATCAGAATGTTTGTTGTGACCGTGGCTTGTGTAAACTCAGTTCCTTTCTCTTGGTACCTGCTCTTTTCCTTTGTCTGAGTTAAAATCCGAAAGACAAAATTGATTATTGGTGGCCCTTAGTATTTATAAATCGTCCTTTGCCAATTTTCTTTTCTCCCTCTCTTTTTCCTTTCTGATTTATAAGGCTTTGTTTGGATGATAACACATAGCATATATTCATCTATCATCTTATCATATATGTATGCATTTATATATCATTATCCAAATCCATATAGCTACAATGTGAACCTGTCTCCCCCCAGCCCCCTACCCCCGTCCCTGCAAAATAACAAACTTTGGAAGCTAATGGTAACATGTTCAGTGGATAATGTTTTAAAGCAAATGTATAAATAATGGTGGGGGGGGGATGGCTCAGCAGGTAAGAGTGTCTATTATGAAAACATGAAGACCGAAGTTTGAATCCCAAGCACCAACATTAAAAATGCCAGGCATGACTTTGCATGTCTGTAAGCCAAACCTTAGAGGAGATGGTTGGATCCCAGGAGATTAAAGGTCAGCCAGTTTAGCCAAGTTTCTGGTTTAGTTAGAGAACCTGTCTTAAGGGAATAAGGCATAGAAATAGAAGAAGGAAAATACTCCTCTGCATTTGTATGTTCAGACACATATACCTGCCTTCTTATGTGTATAAAGTGAGCATACACAAAACAATAGCAATAATATAATAAAGTGAATAGTAACTACTATGCAAATATCTTAAAACTTAACTTCTGGTCCTTTGAAACAAATAATGTCATACTGAGGCCTAGAGGAGAATATGTGTCAAGATCATGTAACATGACTACATAATATAACTCATCTGAGAACTCCATATGGCTGTAGCCTATGGATTAAAAGACATATGGAGAATTTTAAATCTATTTTTAGATTGCTCATGGAAATAATAAAGCCATGAAAAATACAAATAAGTCACCAAAGTAGAATTACAGTAGCAAGGGGGACTTCTTTATAACCTAGCTTTCAAATTAGCACCTATAATATGCCTTCTTCTTCATCCAGGTAGGTGTCTTCAATGCATGCAGGAGCTTCAGGGAATCCAGACCCTCTCCTGTGCTGGGAGTAAAGTCCCTTTCATCTCCTGAAGTACACATGGCAAACTCTCTTCATTCATTTGTCTATGACCTGAATATGAGCTTTGTTGTATTGTCTGTGTATCTGTAGTTTTCATCTTTTGTGTCATGATCCTTGATCAGAATATGATTTTTCAACAAGCTATTTGTTCTCTTTCTGAACAATGCATGTAATTTTGGAGGTTCTTAAATTCCCTAAATCCAGCCCATAAGATCTAAGCTCTTACTGCCTCCCCTAGATTATGAACTGGACAGCAGAGATTTACCTCGTTCATATTTACATTTCCAGTGAACCAGCATATAATAAATACTTTGTAAGAGTTGTTGAACTAATCAAATTGGACAAATAATTTGGAGAAGGGTAATGTAGCATTTGGTCTCTTAGTAACAAGAATGCCCATTACATTTAGCTATAGCTGACCTCTACCACTACTGAATAAGAGAGAGAGAGAGCGGGGGGGGGGGATCATGTAGGACCTTTTCATGACTAATCTGGTGGCAAGGAAAGCATTTCTATGGTAGATCTGGAGGCTCACAGTGAATGTCCCATGCTGCTTTAGACATGTCTTTCATGGGAATCACCAGAGTGGACCCCAGGACACAGCATTTAAAAGTCAATTATAAATAGATCAAAGAACTCCAGGATTTTAAGAAGAAGGACAAACCAAAGGCACTTAGAGAAAATGAGACTAAACTCCTGAGTAAAGTCCAAGAAAACACAAGCATAAGGCTGAAGGAAATAAAGACAATGCAGGATTTGAAAAGTGAATTCATAAAGAGATAGGAACACTGAAGAAAATTCAAACTGCAATGGCGACAGAGTGAAAAAGGCCAATAATTCAATTAGAAAACTCAAGGGAAAGTTTTACCATTAGAATAAATCAATTCACAGATTGATTATCAGGGGTTAAAGATAATTAATTAGAGGATTTGGACCCCTCAATGAAATAATAGAATAAAAAATTAAAAACACAAAAGGAATATAAAGGAATTGGGGATAACATAAAAGAACAGAACTACAAATTAAAGGCATAGTAGGAGAAGAATCATAGGTCAATGGCACAGACGAGATCTTCCACTGGATCAGAGAAAAACCTTCCCTAAATTAAGGAAAGATGTGTCCATAAAGGTACACAAAGCACGTAGAACAGAAAGGAACTTTGAGACACAGAGCAAAGAAAGGGTATTGAAGAAAATTCACAAGTCACACAGGTCCCTTATACAGGAAACCCCTCAGAATAGCAGCTGGCTTCTAACTAGAAACTTTAGAAGCCAGAAATTCTGTAGGTATCTGTTAGGTCCATTGTATGCATGGTGTCATTTAATTCAAATGTTTCTCTCTCTTTTTTGTACAGATTACTTGCCTATTGGAACAAGTAGGATGTTGAAATCATCTACTATTACTGGAGTTAATTTGTGTCTTGAAACACAGTAATGTACTTGTTATGAAACTGAGTCCAAAGTTTGGTTTGTTTATTTTTTTATGGTTATAATGTCTTCTTGGTTAATTCTCTCCTTTATCAGAATGCAGTGCCCTTCATTATCTCTTCTGATTAATTGTACTTTGAATTCTATTTTGTCTGATATTAGGACAGCAGTGCCTGATTACTTCCTGGTTCCATTTACTCAGACTAGTTTTTTTCTATGCTGTCAATACAAAATGGTGCCTGTCCTTGAAGGTAAGATGACTTTCTTGTAGACATCAATAAAGATAGACTTTGTTTCTTAATCAATTCACCTAACATGTGTCTTTTGACTGGGGAGTTGAAGCCATTGATATTTAAGTTATTTTTGAAAGCTGTGTGTTGGTTTCTGTCATTTTTTGGTAAGAGTATTTGCATTTTCTTACTTGTATTTTTGTCCTATGAATCCTACAAAGGCTATGCTCCTTGGTCCTTGACACAGCATGAGTGTAGCATGAATTCTAACTGGTCTTAATAATAAAATCCTAGAGACAGATACCAGGGGTAAAAGGGGAAGGATCAGAGAAGCAAAGCAGTCAACCTCTAGAGAGTTCTTACCTCTACCAGGCTCAGACCAAAAGGGTGACCCTGTACTCAGAAGGTATCCACCAAACCTCAGACTGCTCCCAACTGCAATGCTCCTCAGACTGAGCTCCTGTGTTCTTATTTGTTTTCTTTCCTGAGCTTTTTTGGCAGAAATGGATGAAATAGAAACAAACACACACAAACAAATGAAACCCAAATAATTAAGAAGCTAAACACTGGTTCTTTGTACAGATAAGCAAGATTAACAGACCCTTGGGCAGATTAAGCAAAGCAATGGAAAAGGAAGCCCAGATTATTCTGACCATAGAAGAATAGGAAAACATTACAACAAATATCAAAGAGATTTAGAATCTTACAGGAGAATACTTTAAAAAAACCTCTACTTCACTAAACTGAAAAACTTAAGAGGTGAGATCTCTTTTTAAAAAGACAAATGCCTAGATACATCTGAACTGCCAAATTCAATCCAAGACTAAGAACTTAAACAGACCCATGACAAATAATGATATTGTAACAGTTATAAAAAGCCCACCAACTAAAAAGAAGCCCAGGTCTAGAATGATTTACTGCAGAAATCTAACAGACTTTCAAAGAACTACAACTAATATGACTAAAATTATTCCAAAAAAAAAAAAAAAAAAAGAAACATCAGAAGCCCTCCCAGATGCCTTTTACAAAGCCAGGATAACTCTACTATTAAGGCCTGGTTAAAAACAAAACAACAAATATCTCTGAAGAACATATATGTTAAAATTCTCAATAAGTTACTTACATGTATGTATGAAAAAGACCAACCATCATCAAGCTGGCTTCATCCTGAGATTTGGTTCCACATAGATAAGCCATCTATGTAATAAATCATACAAATGGGCTTAAAGACAAAACTCACATAGTCATCTCAATAGATGCAGAAAAGGCCTGTGACAAAATTCAATACACCTTCAAAGTAAAAGTCCTAGAGAATGTAGTACTGGAAAGAACATACCTCAACATAATAAAGGCTATCTATGACGAACCCCCAGACAACATCATCCTAAATGGAGAAAAGTTTGATGTTGTCTCATTAAAATCAGGAATGAGACAGCCCTGTCCACTATCTCCACTTCTTTCTGTCATAGTACTCAAAACATTAATGAAAGCAATGAGGCAAGAGAAGACAATTAAAGGGATACAAATAGGAAAAGAAGTACCCAGATATACAAAAAAAGTAAAAATCTAATGTCAAGTGATGGGGGCAAAGCTCTCTTGTATTCTAAAAAAAAAAAAAAAAAAAAAAAAAAAAGAGAGAAAAAAAAAAGAGAAAGAAAGAAACTTGTTTCCAATTCCCATCTAATGGAAGTCAGCCACCATGCTGAGATAATGCCAAGGAACCATACGGAGAGACACTGTATAGGTATTTGGGCCAACAGCTTCTACAGAGTTCCTAGCCAACAACCAGCAACAGCCGCCAGAACTGTGAGTAAAGAAACCTTCATATGCTCCCAGCCAGCCCACAGCTCTAGCAGCAGTCCTAAACTCTGATTTTCCCCAGGTGTGGCTTCTCATCTCTCACTGTCTTAGTTTACAGACTCACAGAAACATAAGCATAACTGAGAGAGTATTGCCATGTCATTAATGTTGGGCTTTTGTTAACATAACAAAGGATGAAAGAAACAATAGCTAACCTTCTGTGTGTTTTCCCCAGGCTTACTACTGTTCCTGACTCATAGGGCAGTGAATTTGATGTTAAGAGCTATTACTAAGATAGGTGTTATAATTCTCATTCTTTGATTAGGGGAAACTGAGGCAAAGGGGGAATAGCTTATCATATCCATGGTGGTAGCCTGGCTCTGAGGTTATGTACACTTAGCTACTACAAACTCAAAAACCAGGATATTTGCCATTTTATGACTAGAATATTTAACTGTTTAATATTTATTTATCTATTTATTTATCTATTTATTTATTATTAACTGTGTAATTGTGCCAGTCAGGAGACATTCAGAATGTAAAATTTTGTACCTCTGATACCTGCCTCTCTAGCCCCTGCCTGCAGCTGTTACTAATTTTAGTCTTCCTTTCTAGAGGATAGATATTTTTAGACCCCACATCCAAGTGAAACCATGTAGTATTTGTAGCTCTATGCTCTAATTATTTCAGAGTAATGTCCTTTGGACTCACCTGTCACAAATAACAGAATTTTCTAGGTCTTTTAATTAGGCCTACCACCTCCCAACAAAGGCCACCAATTTATGAATCTATTCACAGATTAATCTCCTGGTAAGGTTAAAACATTTTTTGTTGTTGTTTTTGTTGTTGTTGTTGTTGTTGTTTTCGAGGCAGGGTTTCTCTGTGGCTTTGGAGGCTGTCCTGGAACTAGCTCTTGCAGACCAGGCTGGTCTCGAACTCACAGAGATCTTCCTGCCTCTGCCTCCCTGGGATTAAAGGCATGAGCCACCACCGCCCAGCAGGTTAAAACATTTTAATCCAACAATTTCCCCAACAACCATACCATTACCATATGAACCTGTTGGGGGGGTCACTGTTCATCTACAGATGCCTCTTGCAGCTGTTTTTTGTTTTTGTATCAAGAATACTTTGTATATTTGAAGGACTTTTTGTTGTGTTCTATATGAACTTGAGGACCTTTTAATCTATGAGAAGGACAGCATCATGGTAGGGATCTCACTAAATATGCACACCTCTGATTAGCGGATAACAGTGCTTTCACTCCACGCATGTCTTTCCACTCATTTGTGTTGTCCTCATTGGTTTGCCAACATGCTATAACTTTTGGAGTACAACTTTATCATTTTGATTACATTTTCTTTTAAGTACTTCATTTTATTTTTGATAATATCATCAAAGGAATTTGTTTTCTTAATTTCTTTATCCCATTATTTCTGTTAGTGTATGGAAAGAGTACATCTCATATAGCATGGAAATAGTATGTAGAAATTTTTTGAATGATCTAGATTTTATCTATCCTACAGCTTTACTGGGTTTATCAATTCAAGTAGCTTTTCTTAAAATTTTGGTCATTTGTCTGCAATGTCTTGTGCCAGTAAATAGAGATAAGCCCACTTCTTCTCGTCTTCTTTGCATACCTCATATTTACTTTTGCTGTCCACTTGCTCTGCCTAAGACTTCTAGTATTTTTGTTGAGTGAAAGCAGGGAGAACTGATTTTCTTCTCCGGTCTTTAGCGCAGATGAAAGGCCCTCGAGTTTTCATCATCGTGTGAGTGGATGGTATCTGGCTTTAGTTGTGCTTTATTATTTCTCACAGACATAATTTGCTGCAACCTTTTACTATTGTGAAAGGAGGCTGAGTTTTATCAAAAGCTTTTCCTGCACCCACTGAAATGATCATGCAATTTTAAAAGTCCGTTATTTTGTTAATGTGCTGTGAAATGTTTTTATTAATGACAGTGTCTTTAACCATTCTTAAATCCCAGAAATAAATGCATTTGCTCATGATGTATGATCTTCTTTAATGTGTTGTGAGATTTAGTTTGTTATTTGTTGAGGTTTTTTGCACTCACATTAATCAGAGAAATAGTCCATACTTTTCCTGAAGTGTCATTGTCTGGTTTTTGCATCACTGGCTTAATAATAAAGTGAACTTGAGAGTGTTTTCTCTCTCTCTTTTTCCCTGTGTTTTTGGACCAGTTGAAGAAAGATTGGCAGTAATTCTTCTCTAAGTGTCTGGTAGAACTTGCCAGTGAAACCATCTGGTCCCAGGCTTTTCTTTGTTGGAAAATTTTTGACTACTGATTTAATCTCCATACTAATTATCAGTCTGTTCTGACTTTCCATTTCTTCATGATCAATTCTTGGTAGGTTGCATATTTCTAGGAGTTTACTCAGTTCTTCTAGATTAATCAGTTTGTTCATCTCAGCTCTTGCCTTTGCATGTCTGTTACTAGTTGAATTATCTTTTCTCACTTCCTATGTATTTGTTTTGAGTTGCCTCTCTCTCTTTATTTTAGCTAGTCTAGCTAAGAGTTCCACAATTCTCAAATTTCATTTTAATGATTTCTTTCCTATTATTTTTCAGTTCTGCATCTTGTTTCTACTCTGACTCGCTGGTGATTCACTCATTATAATAACCTCTAGTTTGGGTTTTTCCTATTTTTCTAATCCTTTTAGGTATAAAATTAGTTTTTGTTTGTATTTGACACACTTCTTTTTGAATGTAGGTTTTTGTCACTATAAAATTGCAGATTGAGTATCCCTTTTACTTGGAACCAGAAGTGTTTGAGATTTTCAAATATTTCAGAGTTTGGAATATATAATGAAATATCTTGGGAATGGGACCCAAGTCTAAACACAGAATGAATTTATGTTTTATGTACACAAAAGCTGTGGATAATTTCATACTGTATTTTTAGTGTAACTGTTTTACTGTGACCTGTCACATAAAGGCAGGTGTGGAGTTTTTCACTTGTAGTATCATGCTGGTACCCCATAATTTCAGATTTTTGAGCATTTTAGCTTTGATTTTCATATTAAAGATGCTCAAACTTTTCTGTTTTTTCTGCATCCCATAATGACTTGTAATTTTTATTGTCATTTCCATGTGTCTTAAGAAACTCTCTGATTTCCCCTTTGATTTGTGCTTTGGCCCACTGATTATTCAAATGTGTGTGGGATGGGTTTGTGTGTGTTTTAATCTCTTCTTGTTTGGGATTTCTAATTTTCTTTCTGATGCTGGGTTACAGCTTGATTTCTTTGTGGTAAAGATGCTCTGGAGAATTTCAACCTTTTAAAATTTGTTCAGATCTACATTTGACTTTACACGTGGTCTGTGTTGGAGAATCTTCTCGACATACATTAGAAACATGAATATTTTGTTGTTGCCTTGAATGCTTAGGTGCATTTGGTCTATGAGTGTGGTTCAAGTACGATGTTTCTTCACACACCTTCTGTCTAGAGGAAACTGACGCTCCTGCCATTGTTGTATGACCATCTATCTATTCTGCCTCTGACATCGGTGTTTGTTTTGCTTGCTTAGGTCCTCTGATACTGCATCATGTGTATCTGCAATATGGTGGGTTGATCCTTTTATTTCTCTGTGGTGTCCTCTTTGTCTTGGATGTTCCTTATTTGCAGGCTGTTTTGCCTTTTATCTGCAAATGCACCTTCTGCTCACTTTTAGTTATTAGTGTGTACTATTTTGTGGGAGTCATCTTATCTGAGACCATTTGGGTTTCTGGGCCTGGTTGTTGATTTCGTTTCCTAGATATGGGGATTTTTCCAGCCATCAGGTCTCTGCATAAAGATTTTGGTCATTTTTCTCTTCTCCTTCTAAGACTCTAATGATGTATATTTGATGGCACCCCATAAACACCTGAAGCCATCTCCATCTTTTCCTTTTTCTGCTGTACTTGGATAATTTAAAATGTTCTGTCTTCAACTTTAGTAGTTATTTCTTCTGCCAGCTATAGTCTACTTTTGAATACTTCTAATATTTTTAATTCGGTTACTGCATTCTTCTCTTCCAAGACTTCTGTTTTGAATGTTTTCTATCTCTTTGTTGAAAATTTAACTTTGTACTTTGTTCTCCCTTATTAATCACAGTCAATTTTTCAGCTTGAGCCAAAAAGAATACTTTGTCCCAGTAAAGTAAAGATTTTACTTTCACAGATTCCTAATTCAAATATATTATCACACAAAGAGACCTGGTAGAGTGTTTGCTCCCCAGCCCCCAAACTTCACAAACCAACCCTCTATTATCTTCATTGCTCTTAGCACTATCTTCCAAGTTCCAGCAACAGTGTAATAGGCTCTGAACACTATTTATTTATTTAGCTCATAAATAAAGTCATGCACAATTATGATACAGAATACAGTATGTTCACAATGGCATGGCTAAATTAAATCAATTAACATGTTTTATCACACATATTCATCATTTTTGTTTTGAGAACACTTAAAGTATACTATCTCACAACTTTTAAAATATAGCATATTGTTATCAACCATATTTATCATGTTCTCAGTAGACCTCAAGACTTCACAGAGTCCATGCCTCTTGTCCAACTCAGTTTTATATCCTTAAACCAATCGTTTCCCCATTGTTAAAAGTCACACATTGAAGCCTAATAGCCACAATTCTGCACTCTGTTCCCATAAGTTCATTATTTCTAGGTTACACATAAAATTGAAATTGTGTGACATTTGTCTTCCAGTGTGTCACTTATTTTTTTTTTGGCAAGCATATAACTTTACTACTTACTAAAGATGAAATCAAATTTGCATGCACAGGTGAGCACTCACTGAAACACCTTGGATTCATCACATATTTGAGTTTCAATTAGCATATATATATATATATATATATATATATATATATATATATATATATATATATATATAGAGAGAGAGAGAGAGAGAGAGAGCAATAAATGCAATATGTTATGCATCAATAGCAGCAACAGCTTTCCCAGGTTCTGAGGTCATTTGAACAAAATTGTAGAGACATCCGGCACACTCCATTTAAAAAAAACAAAAAACAAACAAAAAGCAAAAACAAAAAACAAACAAAAAACAACAAATAAAAAGCAAAATCCCAGAAAACAGCACAGTTCTGTTACTCTTGTGGTACTTGGCACCATTTTTTTTTAATTAGCTTCTCAGTCATCATCTGGGAGGAAACCATTCTGAGCAACATCATTAAAAACAGCTCTGATAAAGTATGGTCACTACTATGTATCATAAAGCAGGTCCACATAGGAGTGAGTACATATCATGTTTGTTTTTTTTGTGATTGGGTTACCTCGCTCAGAATGGTTTCTTCGAGTTCTATCCATTTTCCTGCAAATTTCAAGATTCCATTGTTTTTATCTGCTGAGTAGTACTACATTGTGTAAATGTACCACATTTTTCTATCCATTCTTAGGTTGAGGGGCATCTAGGCTGCTTCCAGTTTCTGGATATTACAAATAATGCTGCTATGAACATGGTTGAACATATGTCCTTGTTATATGAATGTGCTTCTTTTGGGTATATGCCTAGGAGTGGAATTGCTGGATCTTGTGATAGACCCATTCCCATTTTCTTGAGGAATCTCCATACTGATTTCCACAGTGGCTGTACAAGTTGGCACTCCCACCAGCAGTAGAGGAGTGTTCCTCTTTCTCCACATCCTCTCCAGCATAAACTATCACTGGTGTTTTTGATTTTAGCCATTCTGACAGGAGTAAGATGGAATCTCAGAGTTGTTTTGATTTGCATTTCCCTGATGACTAAGGATGTTGAACACTTTCTCATGTGTCTTTCAGCCATTTTAGATTCCTCTATTGAGAATTGTCTATTTAGTTCTGTACCCCACTTTTTAATTGGGTTGTTTGGTGTTTGGGGGACTAGCTTCTTGAGTTCTTTGTATATTTTGGAGATCAGCCCTCTGTCAGATGTGGGGTTGGTGAATATCTTTTCCCAGTCTGTGGGCTGTCGTTTTGTCTTGCTGACTGTGTCCTTTGCCTTACAGAAGCTTCTCAGTTTCAGGAGATCCCATTTATCAATTGTTGATCTCAGTGTCTGTGCTACTGGTGTTATGTTCAGGAAGCGGTCTCCTGTACCGATTAATTCAAGGGTATTTCCCACTTTGTCTTCTAATAGGTTCAGTGTAGCTGGATTTATGTTGAGATCTTTGATCCATTTCGACTTAAGTTTCATGCAAGGCGATAGGCGTGGGTCTAACTGCAGTCTTCTACATGTCTGCAACCAGTTATGCCAGCACTCGGTGGCTTTTCTAACTCTTCCCAAAAATCCACCTTCCTCCAATAAAACTCAAGGACATAAAACCCTTTGGTCAGGTCCATTACAGCAATCCCAATCAGTTGTATCAATGTTCACTATACGCTTTTTTGTTGTAACAAAATACTAACTGAAAATAACTTTTGTGTGTAGGGGGTTTATTTGGCTTACAAGATATAATCCATGAAAGCCAAGGCAGCAACTCAAGGCAAGACCTGATACAGTGACCATAGAGGAATACTGCTTACTGGCTTGTTCCTTGGTTCATGTTCACCTACCTTTATCATACCACCAGGCCTACTTGCCTGTGTGTGTGTGTGTGTGTGTGTTACATGCAAATGTAAAGAAGAGAAGAGGCAATACATTAATAGACATTTAAGATGAAAATCTACAAGGAAAAACATTCAAGCATTATATTTTCTGTCATATGCAAAATCTACTTAAATATAAATATATGTAAATATGGGCTGAGGAGATGGCTCAGTCAGGTAAGTGAAGGGCATGAGGGCATGACTACCTGAGTTCAGATCCCCAGCACCCATACAAACTTGTTTAGAATCCACTGTAAAAACCAAGGATGGGGAATAATTATTAGTGATTCTGTACATGGTGACAGTAGCTGTCAGATGGAGAATTAGACAGACATGAGCCCAACCCACATGGAGGGATACTCCCTGAGCCTAGACACAAGGGGGTGGGCCTAGGCCCTATTCCAAAGAATAAGACAGACTCTGAAGACCCTCTACAGAAGGCCTCACCCTCCCTAGGGAGCAGAAAGGGTATGGGATAGGTAGGGTGTTAGTTGGAGGGGGCGGGGGAGGAAGGGAGGGAGAGGGACCTGGGATTGACATGTAAAATAATCTTCTTTCTAATTAAAATTAAAAATAAAAAAGAAATAAACAGACATTAGGCATTTTTAGATAGCAGAGTTTCCTGCCGTGTTAATGTGAGGGGGTAAGAGACAAGTGGAATCATGGTCATGAGGGACTGATGACTGAATGTCTCAATTCCGAACAAAGCACCGAGGTAACGGCAGTGCCATTTGACAAAGGGCAGACAATGGCGATGGTTGAGTGCAAGTTAGAGGATCTAGTAAGTATATCCTTTCTTGTCACTGTGACAAAATACTTCACAGAAACGAGAGAGGAAAGATTCACTTGGGTTCAGAGTTCCATAAAGTTCATTCCACGGTTGCTTGGCACCATGGAGGAGGCAACCTGTGGTGCAGAAGTGCTAATTCAAGAAGTCGAGATGGAGAAGGGCATCTTAGACCCATACAGCCTTCAAAGGCAACCCCTAGAAACCTACATGCTCCAGCTAGCCTCCATCCCCAAACATTCAAAACAAGAACCAGGGGCAGACTTTTCACACTGAGACCATCACAGTAAAATACATATACCAGACACCAGACACTTCACGAGTAACACAGTGATGGTTAAATGTAGTTATGCGTGCTAGCACGCTCATTTTTTTAAGGGTCATGAAGAGACTAAAGAGGATGTTTTAAAGAGCAGGATTAAAGAGAAGGGTCCGCTGTTGAATTTTTTTCTTCTTATGATCCGTCTTTATCCTATAGGCTTTCACCCTGGAATTGCTGTCCCTAGCTGTTCTATCAATGGAACTGCAATTTGGATGGAGTGAGTTATTAATCAGCCATGTTTAATTAAACTCAACAAAACCAGATCCACACAAACTAATAATTGATTCTGTATAAGGTCTTTGTGGAGCATAGGTACAAAGAAGAAACAGGCCCCACCATCAAGGGACCATACAAGTGGGACTCCTGAAGAGAGGAATGGAATACTTTGAGGAGCAGACAAGTAAAGGAAACCCTGACATGGGCCGTCTGCCCGGCAAAGGGTTTGAACTGGCTCCTGAAGAATGGATGGAGGTTGTGAGAGAAATGGTATTACAAACTAATGGCTGAGCCTTAAGAAGGGCAAAGAGGTGAGTGAATATTTGTGCACTGACAGAGTAGCAAGAGAGCCCCAGGCATAGCCAGGCTTGTGTGTGCTGCTTGGGCAACTTAATTGGTCTTTTAAAATCTGTTAAAGCATCTTCTAACAGTTTCCTCATGAGATCTAAAAGACAATGAATTTGAGGTTCTGAACATAGTTTCTAGCTCAGAGAAAGTGCCATGGGTGGTCTGTGGATAGTTATGGGGGAAAGGAAGCTAAGAGCTTGGAATCAAGGCTTTAAATGATAAGCTAAAGATTTTAAACTTTACTCTGTGGGTCATGGAGATCTGCCAAAGGGTTATTGAACAAAAAAGTAGCATGCACAGAAATTTCATATATGATCCTGACTGTTTTATGCGGAAAAATATGAAAGCAGGCGACCAATATAAAAGCTGTCAGGTGTCCTCACACAGAAAACTTCTCCAAGACTACAGTGTGTTTTGCTTTATATTTTCATTGATTCATTTTACATGAGTTGAATGAGTCATGGAGTGGTTTATCCTGGGGTAAAGAGTCGATGAGCAAGGACATCCACTGAAGGGAATGTTTTCTGTTTTCTTGAACACTGCTATGTAGGGAGACACTGTAACCATGCCTCCTAAGGGCTGGCTACAGGAGTACTTGACCACGCCTGTCAGGGCATGGTCAAGGGGAGGTGAGGATAGGTTCTTAAAGGGCTGCAGACATGCGGGGACCCCTTTCCTCTGGCCTCCCTGCCTTGCTGCCTCTGGGCACTCTCTGGCTTGTGCTTGCTGCTATATGGAATTGTAATGGAGAAGTAGCATACTCAACTTACATGATACTCACCAAATAAGACAAATTCCTGTGTGGTAACTTTTTTTTTCTTTTTTGATGAATGGTGTCTTTAAGACTTCTAGCAATGGGTACTTAGCTTAATTTGGATTTGGAACATGCAGATTATCTGAAGGAAATTGCATTTCCATGATAATATTGAGATGTTGGGGATCTGGATTGTAAGGCAAACTTACAAGTCACTGACTGAAAACACTGTGATTCTCTCACAGCTTTTATGAATGACAGAGTCCCTGGAGCAGTGAGTTCTTGGTAATTTTCTTTCTTAAGTTCCTGTCTAAAATTACTTTTCCCTTTTAATACTTTTTTCTTTCTTTGTCACTGTGATTTGGAGGTGTTTAATTGTGTCCTTGCCAAAGGTCCATTGCTATTGAAAGACTGTTGTGTGGGTCTATGCTGTTGGGAGGTGGGGGCGCCTTTGCAAGATGGAGTCTAATAGGAGGTCTGCATGTCATGAGGGACAGGCCCTTTAAGGAGCTGTTGGACCTTAGGCCCATTTTGTCCTCTCTTTTGCTCCCTGGCCATGAGGTGAGTTGTTCTGCTCTGTCACATACCTGACTTCATTGTCATCTGGTACCCTACCAGAAGCCTAACATCAGTGTCTATCTGGTCATAGAGTAGAACCTCCAAAACCATGGCCCAAAATGATGGCTTTTTCTTTATGAGTTGATTCTCTCATACAGATAGAAGGACTAATACAAAGGTCCTTAGGTCATTGCATGAATAAACTCGATGGAGCCCGTGGCTGCTCCTGTAGGACCCTTTTGTGGTCCTTGTGTTATTCTTCGAGTTCTAACAGGAAGGTTATTATAAAATAAGCAATTCTGGCCCCATTCATTTGCTTTCTATTGATGCTCTTGGTCCAGTATGTAATCACTTACTTGTTCACTCCTGGTGCTATTATCAGCCATGATGATGATGTGAGGAACTTGCCCTATATCAGAACCACACTCTTAACCCCTAACAAGGAGCTAAACGAATCTTCCTCCTTTGTCTGTTAGGGGTCATGGGCATTTCATTACAATAACTCAAAACTAATGTATTGGTTCTGCTGTTATCACAGTAAGTTAATAGCCTCTACTTCATCACCTCATTTCTGTACACCTGATCATAAAAAGGTTGACAGGTGAACACTGGGCTTTTGATATATTTTTTCTGCCCCCATTCTCTAATGTTCTACAGCCAGTGTATGAAAGAAAATGCAGTGCAGATAAAACTTCCTCAAGTCATGGCGAAGGCCTCCAGCAGTTGCTCTACACATGATGGCTTTCACTAACAAAGCTGGTGCACTTCTGCTCTAGCAGCTTTCTCTGAGGCTGGGCAGGTGGCTATGGCATCCTTCCTGTAATTCGGAAGCACTGTCCTCATTTAAAGCCTTTGTTCTCACTGTGAGGAGTGGCTCCAATGGATGAGTTTATTCCAGGGCCCATCTGTGATGTGTTAGTGAAGGCTTAACCACAGCATCTGAGAGAACAAGCCCACCCTGGACTGTTGTGCTTGCTGAGTTACTATTAGGTGTTAATATTCCCCAGAGTCATGTCAAGCTATCAGATGATGCCACTGGATGGACAGTTGTCTTGTCCACTGTATAAATGCAGCACCCCAAAACAGCCTTGCAAAGCATGGGTGGTGGAAATACATGGTAAAAGAATAAAGGTTCAGTTTGGTCTTGTATTAGCTTTACTTCTAGTAAAATGTATTTGGTTTCAAGTTTGTGTCATTTAAAGAGTTAAAACCAGCCTGTGAAATGCCTGAAAACTTGACAGTATTGGCCAACTGATCCCATTGCTTTTCACTGGTCAGTTCTACAACCTCTGCTGCTTAGGGAAGAAATCCCCATAGCCCCATAGAGTAAAAAAACTGGTTATTATTAGAGGAGAACTCAATAAACTAGAGACTGTCCTGTCAGTCCTGACTCCCAGAGTAGATCATCTGCACCAGTGTTGAGAAGCTTCAGGACCTGTACTGGATCCCACAGCTAAGACCCAGCCCAAAGCAGTGCACCAATAGAGAACAAGTATATTACACAATGGAGCTTCAGTATTTCTGAAATTCTGGATTCGGTAATTCAGAATCCAGCTTAAAGAAGATGGCCCTGGTATTCATTGTGCTAAACACCATTCATTTATGCTATTCTAGTCACAGTGGTGGGATGAGACAATTTGACATTAGGCAAATAGTAAAAGCTTTTCACATTATTCTTTCTTTAAGAGAACACTTCCAGTGCTGCCATTGGTAATTTATTCATTTGTTCATTCTTTATAATTTTACTGGGTCCTTTTATATTCCAGAGTGCTGTGTTAGTTATAGCGTATTCAAAGCAAACTCATCCCTTCTGTCCTGAAGGTCAAAGTCTAGTGCAGAAACAAATGTAAATTCTCAGATTTGACAAGTCTATGACATGTGATCCTGAAAGGCTACCCTAGCCACCTGTGGAGCACCACAGCTCTTCTGAAATCACACATCCCCCTCATTACTAACCCTGAAGGGCTCATACCACACCTCCAATTCAGCTGTCACGTGAGATGGAAAAAAATAGAAAAGATGGGAAAAGGCACATTATTCAGGGGGTGACTAGGATCTTAGAAGACCCAAGCAATAATTTCTCAGAGGAAATCTTGGTTAGACGGTCATTTTGAAATATAGTGGACAGTTCCTGGAGAGTTCTAGGCCATGTAACTAACAGAAAGGCAACCAGTCTTCATATTTGGTCTAGTTGCATTGTTTGCTACTTGTGGGCCTGGAACAAATGATTTTTCTCCAGTGGACTATGATTCACCTCGTCAGGAACATGGCATTGTGTCTGTTCTTGCGCGTGGTGGTTAATCTTGTCAACTTGATGGAGTTCAGCATCACCATGGAAACAAGCCTCTGAGCATGTCTGCAAGGGAGTTTGTAGGATAGATTAAATCAAGTGAGGATTCCCACACCAAGTGAGGGAGACACTCACTGTGGGCTGGTGTCCTGGAGCGAATACAGAGCTGGAGAAGGCAAGCTGAGCAGCCGCATCGCATCCACTCCCCGCTGCTTCCTGACTGCATGTGGTACCCCAGCTCCTGCTGCCATCTCTGCCAGGCAGACTGTGCCCTCAGATGCTGAGCCAAATAAACTCTTCACTTAAGTGACTTTTGCCAAGCATTGCCACCAAAACCACAAAACAACTAATATAGAAACTTGGTAGTGAGAAGTGGGGCTGCGGATATGATGAACCAGACCATATAGTCTGTAGATCTTGGGATGTGGTTTTCAAGAGGAAGCGCTGGTCAAGAAAAGCCCAGGAACACCGGGCATAGATACTAATGAGCTGTTCTGGTGAGAGCAGACTGTATGCCCTGGAAGTGTAAGCTGGAATAAACCCTTTCTTCCTTAAGTTTCTTTGTAAGGTATTTTGTCTCAGTGGCAAGAATAGTAACTAGTACTATTATACATACCATTTGTAAGGGTTACACTGGGTGAATGTTTATTGAGGTACTAGGAAGAGATCTAATCATTGAGCAAATACAGGATACTTGGATAACACACACACACACACACACACACACACACACACACACACACACACACACACACACACACACCCCTCTCCTACCCACCACAATAGTGACAAAATGGACATAACTTTCTTTCAAAACGATGAGTTGAAGAAGAGGCTGTCGAGGCTACTGGGCAGGGCCTGAAGATACTGGCTAGACTTTGCTGGTAGGCAGAGTGTGTGTGCTCTGGGGAAATACCTCTCTCAGTCTGATGTTTATCTAACTGCCCTACTTCTTCCTTGATTCCTTTTCTGACTTGACCAACTTTCAGAAACAAGAGCTGCCTCTTGTCTCCTGCCCCACAAGAGGAGATGCGTGTTCTCACTCTGCTTTTCCATTCTGTCATATTCTCCTCTTAGGTCATTTTTAAGAGAAATTGTGACCTCTTTGAGTGAAGGTAAAGGAGAGAATTTTGTAATGAATACCCTAAAATATTATTCAAGCGCAGTCTCCCTTCTCAGGTCATTAAAGACTTAGGAAATGCACCTGGCTGTATTGTCACCAATTCCATTGGGAAAAGGTTGGAGGAAACTGACCAGCATCCTGGGACTTTGGCTGATTTCTAAAGACACTGTTAGAAAGTTACTGAGCTAAGTGATTGTCCATCCTCATTTGCCTGGATTGGCAATGCTGATGGAGGTCTCTACTCTTCTAGGCAACACAGGGTACTCATGAAGATGAAGAATGGAGGAGAGACAGTGGCCAGAGCTACAGTTACATTCCAGAGCCATCACATGTTTTTCTGTTTGTTTTTTTGTTTCCTTAGAAAGAAAATTATTTTACATGTCAATCCCAGGTCCTTCTTCCTCCCCTCCGCCCCTGCTCCCCCCCCCAATTAACACCCTACCCATCCCATACCCTTTCTGCTCCCCAGGAAGGGTGAGGCCTTCCATGGGGGGGATCTTCAAAGTCTGTCATATTCTTTGGGATAGGGCCTAGGCCAACCCCCTTGTGTCTAGGCTCAGGGAGTATCCCTCCATGTGGGATGGGCTCCATTTCTACGGTAGTGATAAGTACTGATCCAGTATAAGAGGCCCCATAGATTTCCAAGGTCTTCTCACTGACACCCACATTCAGGGCGTCTGGATCAGTCCCATGCTAGTTTCCCAGCTATCAGTCTAGGGACCAAGAGTGCTCTCTTGTTCAGGACAGCTGTTTCTGTGGGTTTCACCAGCCTTGTATGAACCCCTTTGCTCATCAGTCCTCCTTCTCTGCATCTGGATTTCAGTTCAGTTCAAGGTTTAGCTGTGGGTGTCTGCTTCTACTTCCACCAGCTGCTGGATGAAGGCTATATGATGTCATATGAATTAGTCATCAATCTCATTATCAGGGGAGGGCATTTAAGGTAGCCTCTCCTCTGTTACTTAGATTGTTAGTTGGTGTCATCTTTGTAGCTCTCCAGACATTTCCCTAGTGCCTGATTTCTCTTTAAACTTATAATGTCTCCCTCTACTATATTATCTCTTATCTTTCTCTCTTCTGTTCTTCCCCCAACTTAATCTCTCTGTCCCATCATGTCTTCCTCACTCCTCCTCTTCTCCCCTCTGGCCATCAGGGAAATGCAAATCAAAACAACTCTGAGATACCATCTTACACCTGTCAGAATGGCTAAAATAAAAAAACACCAATGACAGTTTATGCTGGAGAGGTTTTGGAGAAAAGGGAACACTCCTCCACTGCTGGTGGGAGTGCCAGCTCATACAGCCACTTTGGAAATCAGTATGGCGATTCTGCAGGAAAATGGGAATCAGTCTACCTCAAGATCCAGCAATTCCACTCTTAGGCATATACCCAAAGAAGCGCATTCCTACAACAAGGACATCTGTTCAACTATGTTCATAGCAGCATTATTTGTAATAGCCAGAACCTGGAAGCAACCTAGATGCCCCTCAACTGAAGAATGGATAGAAAAAATGTGGTACATTTGCACAATGGAGTACTACTCAGTGGAAAATAAGCAATGGAATCTAAATTCGCAGGCAAATGGATGGAACTTGAAGAAACCATTCTGAGCGAGGTAACCCAGTCACAAAAAGACAGGGATTTTATGTACTCACTCATATGTGGATTTTAGTCATAGAGTAAAGGATTGCCTGCCTGCAGCATGGACTGCCATAGAGGCTGACAAACAAGGAGGACCCTTAGAGAGACATACATGGTCCCCTGGAGAAGGGGAAAGGGACAAGATCTCGTGAGAAAATTGGGAGCATGGGGGGAGAGAACTAGGAGAATGTTTTTCATAAGAGGGCTGGAACATGCCTTCTTTGAAAAAAGAGATAGCAAGGATTTCAAAGGATTCTACTAATTCCAAATGTTCCTATGACAGAATGCAGTTCACTTCCAGCCTGCAACACTACAAGTATAAAATGAGAACTTTCTGTGGCTTTGTGCTTCCTGTGGGCAGACAGCACATACCCCTCTCTGCTTGAGCTGTAGTAAGAAGATGGAATAGATTGTTAAAGCACAAGGCAGAGAGTTCCCAGGTGTCTTGGAGGTGTGGCAGATGGCAGGGTAATTATGGTGGACGAGCATCTTGAGGCAGGAAAAGGACCTCAGAACAAGACTGAGGAATCTCGAGCAGGAGCGCTTCACCCCATCTGTTCTAGGAAGGGCCTAGGAAGGGCTAATCACCAGTTCGTCACAGGTGGACTATGTGAGAACATCTTAGCCTGGCCATTGGCTACAGAGACCCAGCTTGAGAAGGTGGCACTGGTAATCATCACATTTGGTAAAGAACCTTGAGGTTCTCGGTCCTACAGAAAGAGCAAAATGCACTCTAAATGGCAACTCCAGGTCTCATGAGGTTCTTTTGTACATGGGGAAAGAGGAGGACAGGGTCCCAGGGCCTAATTTCATTCATCGGTTCCCCTCGATATGAACTGGTAGAGCAGTTCTGGAAGACAGCGAGTGTGACTCTGGTAGGAGAAAACAAGAAAGAAGGTCATTTGCTTCTAGGACATTTCGATAGAATTCTGTTGGCGATTTCCTCCTAGCAGATATTAGTGAAGTCTGGTAGCTGAGTTGGCTTTAAAATACCTCTTAAAACACGAGCTTTCCCACTGCATTTGGTGGGGGTCCTACTGGAAACGCTTCTCTTTGTTCCTGGCAAGAACTCTACAGATCTGTAGCCATCAGCACGTCCAAGGAAGTGACCATCTTTGTGATGTCACCACACCTAATCACTTTCAAGATTACACGCATGACTTGGTGGCTCCTGCAGTAGTTGAGTGTGTGCACACAGCACTTTGGCCATGTGACCGTCACCTATTTCCAGATAACCAGGATCTTTTTGTTAAACAAACCCTTGAAAACCTAATGAGGGGAATTCGTACCTTTCTCCAGCAGTGGGCTTGTAAATACAGTATTTTCAATCCCGTTTCAGAGAATTACAAACTCTGGTCTAGAAATACTGGTCATCAAACTAAAGGTAATGCCACACTGGTTTGGGAAATCTTGCTGCTTGTATACTGGAATTTTGTGAATATTGTCTATATCAAGCATATGATTTTTGCTCTTAGATTTGTTTTTTAATAAACTCAATATTTTAAAAATATTCTTTGCTGGGGAGTCTCTGTTTAATGAACCAGTGCCTACAGGACACTTACACTGGAACCGGTTCTTGTGTAGGAGACTAAGGTCTTCATCATCTCTATAGACTCACAAAAGCATGGCCTCAAAAAGCCTATGCTCATGGTACCTCTCTCTTTTTTCATGCTTCCTGATGGACATCTAATCTGTGGTTGATTTCCTCCCATGGCAGGTTGTTGACCATTAGCAAGGAAAATAAGAAAGAACTTAGAAAAAAATCCCAATTGTTTCTCTGATATCTTGGATGGTGATTGGGAATTATCTCTAGAACCAAAAAAAATGGGGGATTTAGAATGATAAAGATGGGTGGCTTGAATAATGCATACTTTTCAAATCATATTTTTAAATGATTTACTCACTCAGAGGTCTAGGAATAATTAGTTAACATGTGTAGTGCCTACTCAGTATAGGTAACAAGATACAAACAGATCACCTGTTGGAAATGTGCTAAACACTTATATAATAATCTCATTGTACACTGAGAGGAGCTAACACATAAAACCAAGGGTCAATCTTGTGGGTGTGCAAGTTTGCCCTCTGCTGGTCACTTTGGGGAAAAGCACAGAGATTTTACAGCATCTGTCATGGTTCTTTATCGAAGAGAATTTGTCATTCACTCTCTATGTGCCATATCCAATCAAGTGTGAGACTGCTATCTGATGTGCCTGTCTCAGTATTTTTGTGTGTTTAAGACGTTTCATCAAAATATAGCATATAAAGAGCAAAAGTGTCAGAAAAATTACACCAGACAAAATATTACATCTTTAAAAGAAATTCTGATATTTATTTGGACCAATTAAATGAGATGAATGTGTTCATTGATAAAAGGTCATAGTACTTTAGAACTTTGAACATTATTTAGAGTCAAGAAAACTGAAGTTTTAAGATGTTAGCTAATATTTAATGAAAAAGGAAATTGGAGAGTCATCTGACGCAAGTGACCTGCGTGCCGGACCCAGTTTGGCAGTGGCAGGTCCCGAACACGGAACACCCAGAGGCAGCCCAGCCTCCATCCGCCGGCCGAGGTAGGCAAGGAGCTGTTTCTGGCTCCTGTTCGTCGTCGCTGCTCAGAGTCATCTGACACAAGCAACCTGCGTGCCAGATGGAGTTCGGTGTTGGGATCCGACACACCAGTGTCATCTGGCCTGGTGACAGCTCTGCCTCCAACTGCCGGCCCAGCGGGATCCGGCATGCCTGGACACTGTTGACACCCGGGGAACAGTGACACCCCCATCCACGAGAAGAGGACCGACATCAGAGTATTGGATCTGTTTGCATGTACCAGAAGAGAACCTTGGTCCCACACCCACCAGGAGAACAAGAAACTCTTGCTACACCCACCAGAAGAAAGGATGAGAAGAGGACAATATAAAAGCACATCCAACAACAGAAAACCCAATATGACACCACCAGAGACTAGGAACCATATGTCAGTAAGACCTGAACATCACAATGCAGATGATCCAGAAGAGAAAGACATTAAAAGCATCTTCATGAAAATGATATAGGACCTTAAAGAGGACATGAAAAAATCCCTTAAAGAAATGGAAGAAAAAACTAACCAAAAAATGCAAGATATCAACAAATCTCTCAAGGAAACAGTTCAAGACCTAAAAACTGAAATTGAAACAATAAAGAAAGCACAATCTGAGGGAATGCTGGGAATAGAAAAGCTGGGTAAGCTATCAGGAACTACAGATGTAAGCATAACCAACAGAATACAAGAGATGGAAGAGAGAATCTCAGGAGTTGAAGACACACTAGCAGAAATAGATTCATCAACCAAAGAAAATCTTAAGTCCAACAAATCCCTATCACAAAATATCCAGGAAATATGGGATATTGTGAAAAGACCAAACCTAAGAATAATAGGTATAGAAGAAGATGAAGAAATCCAACTCAAAGGCGCAGAAAACATATTCAACAAAATCATAGAAGAAAACTTTCCCAACCTAAAGAAAGACATACCAATGAAAATACAAGAAGCCTACAGAACACCAAATAGACTCAACCAAAAAAAGTTTACCTCGCCACATAATAATCAAAACACCAAACATACACGGCAAAGAGAAAATATTAAGAGCAGCAAAAGAAAAAGGCCAAGTAACCTATAAAGACAAACCTATCAGAATCACACCTGACTTTTCCTTGGAAACTCTGAAAACCAGAAGGTCATGGATAGATATTCTACCTACACTAAGAGACCATGGGTGCCAGCCCAGACTACCATACCCAGCAAAACTTTCAATCATTATATATGGAGAAAACAAGATATTCCATGACAAAACCAGATTCAAACAATACATATCCACCAATCCAGCCCTACAGAAAGTACTGGAAGGAAAACTGCAACCCAAGGAAGTTAACTACAACCAGAAAAACATAGGCAATAGATAATCCCAACTTACCAACAGCCAAAAGGAAAAAGGGACAGAATCCCACACATAATCTCACCACCATCACCAAATCAAAAACAAACAAGAATGAACAATAATCAATGGTCATTAATATCCATCAGCATTAATGGTCTTAACTCCCCTAAAAAAAGACACAGATTAGCAGAATGGATAAGAATACAGAATCCATCCTTCTGCTGCATACAAGAAACACACCTCAACCTCAAAGACAGACGGTACCTAAGAATTAAAGGTTGGGGAAAGATCTTCCAATCAAATGGACCCAAGAAACAAGCAGGAGTAGCAATCCTAATATCCAATAAATTGAACTTCAAACTAAAATCAGTCAAAAGAGATGAAAAAGGTCATTTCCTACTCATCACAGGAGAAATCCATCAGGATGAAGTCTCAATTCTGAACATTTATGCCCCAAATACAAAGGCATCCACGTTTGTAAAAGAAACATTACTAAAACTCAAATCACACATAAAACCGCACACACTTATAGTGGGAGACTTCAACACCGCACTCTCACCACTGGACAGGAACACCAGACAGAAATTTAACAAAGAAACAAAAGAACTAATAGAAGTTATGGCACAATTAGACTTAACAGATATCTATAGAACATTCCATCCAAATACAAAACGATTTACCTTCTTCTCAGCACCACATGGAACCTTCTCTAAAATCGACCACATACTTGGCAACATAGCAAACCTCAACAGTCACAAAAAAAAATGAAATAACCCTCTGTATCTTATCAGACCACCATGCTTTAAAGTTAGAATTCAACAACAACATGGACAAAAGAAAATCTACAAGCTCATGGAAATTAAGTAACACCCAATTGCACAATTCATGGGTCCAGGAAGAAATAAAAAAAGAAATTAAAGATTTCCTAGAATTCAATGAAAATACAGACACAACATATCCAAACCTATGGAACACTCTGAAAGCAGTGCTAAGAGGAAAGTTCACAGCGCTAAATGCCCACATGAAGAAACAGGAGAATATTCACACTAGAGAATTAACAGCACAACTGAAAGCTTTAGAAAACAAATAAGCCAATACACCCAGATACCAGGAAATAATCAAATTGAGGGCTGAAATCAATAAAATGGAAAGTAGGAGAACAATACAAAGAATTAATACAACGAAGAGTTGGTTCTTCGAGAAAATCAACAAGATAGACAAACCTTTATCCAAACTAACCTAACAACAAAGAGTGAACATGCAAGTTAATAAAATCAGGAATGAAAAGGGGGACATAACAACAAACACAGAGGAAATCCAGAGAATCATCAGGTCATACTTTGAAAACCCATATTCCTCAAAATTTGAAAATCTAAAGGAAATGGACAATTTTCTGGACAGATTTCACTTACCAAAATTAAATCAAAAACAGATAAGCAACTTAAATAGACCTATAACCTCTAATGAAATTGAAGCAGTCATTAGAAGTCTCCAAACCAAAAAAAAAAGCCCAGGGCCAGATGGCTTCAGTGCAAATTCTACCAGAAATTCAAAGTACAGCTAATGCCAATTCTCCTCAAAGTATTCCACACAATAGAAGCAGAAGGGTCATTACCAAACTCTTTTTTATGAGGCCACAATAACCTTGATACCCAAGCCACACAAAGACACAACTAAGAAAGAGAACTACAGACCGATATCCCTCATGAATGTTGATGCAAAAATTCTCAATAAAATATTGGCAAATGGAATCCAAGAACACATCAGAGAAATCATCCATCCTGATCAAGTAGGCTGCATCCCAGGGATGCAAGGATGGTTCAACATATGAAAATCCATCAATGTAATCCACCATATAAACAGACTGAGGAAAAAATCACATGATCATCTCACTAGATACCGAAAAAGCCTTTGACAAAATCCAACACCCCTTCCATGATAAAGGTCCTGGAGAAATCAGGGATAACAGGAACATACCTCAACATAATAAAAGCAATATACAGCAAGCCGACAGCCAACATCAAATTAAATAGAGAGAAACTCAATGCAATTCCTCTAAAATCAGGAACAAGACTGTAGAGAGCTGCGTGGAGCCACTCCTTAAAGATGGCACTGGCTTCTGCCTTCCACAATCCCGAAAGCGAGTGCTGTCTGTGATAAACAACACCATATTTGGCTAAGGCCAGACTCGTGCTACAATCATGCGATGATCGTAAGCTGCTTGCGTATGCGTGGACCTATGGACAGTGCCCACGTGGCGATCCAGGGTTGGTGGCCTAGGCCTATTTAAGGGCTGGGAGAGGCTTGCCCGGCAAGAGAGAAGCCATTGTTAACAAGGTCCTGAATAAACTGCTTGCAAGAAGAGCTCTGGTGTTGCGTCATCCTTGCTGGTCGAGGTGATCGTGACACAAGACAAGGCTGTCCACTCTCTCCATACCTCTTCAAGGTCCTTGAAGTTCTAGCTAGAGCAATAAGACAACAAAAGGAGATCAAGGGAATACAAATCAGAAAGGAAGAAGTCAAACTCTCACTATTTGCAGATGATATGATAGTCTACATAAGTGACCCGAAAAACTCAGCCAGGGAACTCCTACAGCTGATAAATACCTTCAGCAAAGTGGCAGGATACAAGATTAACTAAAAAAAAATCTGTAGCCCTACTATATACAGATGACATATTGGTGGAGAAAGAAATCAGAGAAGCATCACCCTTTGCAATTGCCACAAACAACATAAAATACCTTGGAGTAACACTAACGAAAAAAGTGAAAGACCTGTACCATAAGAATTTTGAGTCTCTAAAGAAAGAAATTAAAGAAGATACCCAAAAATGGAAAGATCTCCCATGCTCTTGGATAGGCAGGATCAACATAGTAAAAGTGGCAATCTTGCCAAAAGCAATCTACAGATTCAATGCAATCCCCATCAAAATCCCAACACAATTCTTCACTGACCTTGAAAGAACAATTCACCAACTTTATATGGAGAAACAAAAGACCCAGGATAGCCAAAAACAACCCTGTACAATAGAGGAACTTCTGGAGGCATCACCATCCTTAACTTTAAGCTCTATTACAGAGCTATAGTCCTGAAAACAGCTTGGTATTGGCACAAAAATAGACAGGTAGACCAATGGAATAGAGTTGAAAACCCTGATATTAACCCACACATCTACAAACACCTGATTTTTGACAAACAATCCAAATATATACACTGGCACAAAGAGAACATCTTCAACAAATGGTGCAGGCATAACTGGATGCAAACATGTAGAAGACTACAGATAGACCCAAGCCTTTCGCCTGCACAAACTTAAGTCAAAATGGATCAAAGACCTCAACATAAACCCAGCCACACTGAACCTACTAGAAGATAAAGTGGGAAATACCCTTGAATTAATCAGTACATGAGACTGATTCCTGAACATAACACCAGTAGCGCAGACACTGAGATCAATAATTAATAAATGGGATCTCCTGAAACGGAGAAGCTTCCGTAAGGTAAAGGACACCGTCAGCAAGACAAAACGACAGCCCACAGACTGGGAAAAAGTATTCACCAACCCCACATCTGACAGAGGGCTGATCTCCAAAATATACAAAGAACTCAAGAAGCTATTCTCCAAAACACCAAACAATCCAATTAAAAAAATGGAGTACAGAACTAAATAGACAGTTCTCAATAGAGGAATCTAAAATGGCTGAAAGACACATGAGAAAGTGTTCAACATCTTTAGCCATCAGGGAAATGCAAATCACAACAACTCTGAGATACCATCTTACTCCTGTCAGAATGGCTAAAATCAAAAATACCAATGATAGTTTATGCTGGAGAGGATGCGGAGAAAGAGGAACACCCCTCTGCTGCTGGTGGGAGTGCCAACTTGTACAGCCACTTTGGAAATCATGACTCCTCAAGAAAATGGGAATGAGTCTACCACAAGATCCAGCAATTCCACTCCTAGGCATATACCCAAAAGAAGTACATTCATATAACAAGGACATCTGTTCAACCATGTTCATAGCAGCATTATTTATAATAGCCAGAAACTGGAAGCAGCCTAGATGCCCCTCAACCGAAGAATGGATAGGAAAAATGTGGTACATTTATACAATGTAGTACTACTCAGCAGAAAAAAAACCAATGGAATCTTGAAATTTGCAGGAAAATGGATAGAACTCGAAGAAACCATTCTGAGCGAGGTAACCCAATCACAAAAAGACAAACATGATATGTACTCACTCATATGTGGACCTGCTTTATGATACATAGTAGTGACTGTTCTTTATCAGAGCTGTTTTTAATAATGTTGCTCAGAATGGTTTCCTTTCAGATGATGACTGAGAAGCTAATTAAAAAAAGAAATGGTGCCATGTACCACAAGAGTAACAGGACTGTGCTGTTTTCTGGGATTTTGTTTTTTACTTTTTGTTGTTGTTGTTGTTTTTTTTTTTTAAATGGAGTGTGCTTGATGTCTCTACAATTTTGTTCAAATGACTGCAGAACCTGGAAAAGCTGTTGCTGCTATTGATGCATAACATACTACTATTATTGGTCTTTTAATATAAATATAAATATATAAAGAAAATTGGAGAAAAGGACATAAAACAATTGAAATTCCACTTCTAATGAATTTGTTGCATGTGCATGCATGTCTGTGTGTGTGTGTGTGTGTGTGTGTGTGTGTGTGTGTGTGTTTCATAGTGAGCAGTGGTCACTGATTCGAAAAAGGACACATTTAAGAGCTAATTTTTACTATTTATGGATGGATTCATTATGATTAATTCTTGTTAATGGCTGAACCCATGATAGGCTGAGAATACCAGACAGTGAACTGACAAACAAACACGAGGAAAGCTGATTCAAGACCTAAGGTTTAAGAGTAAGGAGCTCCAGTTAGAGCCTGGTATGGTTTGGAAGATCAAAGACACAAGGCTGTGGCGTGCCAGGCATCGCTAAAGAACAGTAAAGTGCCTGATCTCAAAAGGCCGAATGAGTAGCAGGAAAAAATATAGCATCCTGTCATGTGAGATGCGTGTGCTGTTTTCAAGAATCAAGCATGGGGGAGGGAGGGCTGCTTTCCAGCCAGCACCATCAGCAGGGTTCCCCGCATGAGGCTCAGGGCTGGCCAGCACCATCAGCAGGGTTTCCCCGCGTGAGGTTCAGGGCTGGCCAGCGACCTCAGCAGGAAGTGCTGCAGATGGGGAAAAAGGGGGGATTTGGCTCACATCCAGGTTCTGGTAGATTATCTGGTAGTTTTAGCCAAAGCAGTCAGACACCTTCTATGCTTTGTCTTAAGTCACTCGGGTAGCCTCAGCGCCACTTCAAATCCCTTTTTATTTCAAGGACCTTCTCACATTAGGTGACAGTCCTGGATATGGAACCGTGTTTAGGAGGAAGGCTTTTCCCTTGGATCTTGCCATTTTCACTCATTTTAATACAAATCAAGAAGACTTTGATGATACAGATCTATGTCAAATAATTAGGCAGAGAATAATTAAATTTCAAGACTCAATCGTAAGATCTATGGCCTTAAAGCATTCCTGCTCATGTTTTTTTTATTGTTTTATTTTTTTGGGGGGGTGCATGCATTGATCTTTGAATTTTGTCTCATCTGCTGTGATTATGAATACTCATGGTGGTCATCTGGCTGCCATGACACAGGGCTTCACTAATGAGGCAACATTGGAGATTAGCACTCAGAGTTTGCTGCCACTACTTTACTGATAATGCTAACTACAGCTTGTCTGCTTCAGGTTCAAGTAACAAGTGAAAGGGAAAGCGACACCGGCTACAGACTCTTTGACAAAAGCTGTGATAATGAACAGTACAGGGAAGAGATAGTAAGATTGAATTATGCTATCCAGGCAGTAATTATGGTGCTTACACAAGAATGAGCAATAGAAATGGTCACATTACGCTCACTGAACACTGGTTAAGAAATAAGACACTAGGGCAATAAATTTTAGAAATATTCTCATTAACATAAAGTGAAACTGTAAGGGAAGCAAAGGAAAGATGTGTGTGTGGGGGTGTGTGTTTGCTGTATGTATGTACGTTTGTGTGTATACAGCTTTGTTCAGTTGTTTTGTCCTTATGGAGGCCAAAGGCCAATAGTATCATCATTTATCATTTTTTATCTTATTTTTTTGAGACAGGGTCTCTCACTGTCTTGGAGATCCCCATTTCAGCATTCCAAACCCTCCACATGGTAGAAGGAGAGAACCAACCCTGCATTTGGGTGTATTTGGGTATTCTCAGGGCTCTCAACTGGACGTCAGAAAGACCATGTAACTTGATAGATAACTTCACATCTCCAGCAAGAATGACTCCAGTTTGCTCTCTCTCTTAATTCACCAATACAGATCTAGCTTTGGAGGTTTTCTTTGACTTGTGTGCCCATACCAATACTGTTTGCAGGTACCAGAGAAAGGAAACAGATCAAGGAAGAATGAAATTAGGTGTTGGGTACATGGTTCCGTGGAAACTGTGCTAACTGCCCCAAAATGAAGACCTGACTGAATTCAGATCCCCAGCACCCATGTGCAAGTGAGAGGCAGTGGTGTACATCTGTAACCCTAGGTAGGCAGAGAAACATAGATCCTGGGTCAACAAAGCTAGCCACAACAGCAAGCTCAAGGTTCAGTGAAAGACGTTGTCTCAAAAATTCAAGTGAAAAGCAATAGGAAGATACCTGAAATCAGCCTCTGGCCTGTGTGTATCCATGTACAGGTGAGCATACCCACTCAGACACATACACACATATCTGTATCTCTTTCTTCTCATGTACACACATACATGTGCATGCATGTGCGAGTGAGCATGCATGCATACATGCGCGCACACACACAATGGACTTAGTCACAGGAAGGTTTACATGGTCATGAAGGTGGCCCTCAATCTCACAAACCACTCTGATTTCCCAGCTCCATAACCCAGCCATCTAAGTGTTAGAGGTGACCTGTCAATAACCCTTCCAGCATTGTAGGTGACAAAACGGAGCCAAGGCAGCTTGATTCTAAGCAGGCTCCCACTTTCTGACTAGGCATGGCTTCATTCCTCTCACCTGGCCTGCTCTCAGAGTTTGCGCATGGAATATTGTCAAGAGAGAATGTTTGACTGGCTGTCACCATGACGCTTGATCAATTATTTATCAGTGCTCACCATGAGCACAACTTGGTGCACAGCAACAGTTACCATCCCATGCTGTCCATGTCTTGAAAAATGGGTACCTATAAAATTCTATTGGAACAGTATCTTCATTTAAGAAGAACAGCTGGATGGATGGTGGCTTTACCTAAACCTCTGTTATATCTATTCTCCACAGAGTGCAATTTATCAGACAACCCCTTCTAGAAGGCTGAGTCATTGCACAGCTGCAGCTGGCAAATGCTTGTGTAATATTCAGCTAACACACAAATAAATGAGTACTTATCTACTAGATGCCAGGCATTCTGAGTTGTTTACACATGTTATGTTTTAAGTTTTAATGTCTGAAAGGGAAAAACCTTTGAGAAGTTAGCCCAATTGCCCTAGGTTGTATAATTAATAAACGGTGGTTCAATGTCTGAACTCTTGATGTCAAAGCTACTGTCCTTGGCTGAACATCAGACTGTTATTTCCCACTCGTTGTAAGCTGATATTTTTCAAGTGTTTGCTTAGCTGGGATATTTACAACTTCACTACTGCAAAATGCATTTTCTTTACTGTTGATTGCTTGCTGAAGCAAGCAAACTGTTATAATAGACAAAGGCAAAATATGTATTTTTCTAACTACATGTATAAATATTTACAACATAATGCCTCCTTGTGGTGCTTTCCTTCCATGTAATTGATAGATTGCATATTAGAGGGATGTGAGGTTGGAACTATTTTTCAGTTGAATTGTTTTTCCCAACATGAAAATGTTTACCACTTGGTGCACTGTAAATGTTTGAAAACAAGAACTTCCCATTTGAAGCCTTTCTTTGGAAGATCAGCATGTTCTACATCCTCAACTCTCAATTTCTGCCTCACAGATGGAACCAGAAGTAAAGATTTCAGAAAACATCTTTAGCACTGTAAAATATTTGAGAAAAATCTAACTCCCCAAACTCATTGAGATTATTAGTTTTCCATCAGTATTTCTGTTCTCTTTCCGATCGCATAGTACGGTTTATATCCCCATAACCTCTGAAGCCAGGCATGTTGATTTTCATTGGCCACATACATGCGAGCAGGAGTGACCTATTTTACTGTCATGTAACATCCACAAGACATAGTAGCAACCATATCTTTCCCCTGACAAGGCTAAGACACCCGAGGGAGGACACCTTTTGTCTAAGTTCCTGAGTGATTAAAATGACCATACCTTTGGCATGTAGTCTGAGCTTTGCTTCGAGACACAAACATTTGGGGACTTTTGTTACAGGAACATAACCAAGGACATACTGATTGATCAGCTAAAATGATAGTTATTTCCATTCGGTGTATTTCCTTCACACTTCATCTGTACAAATACAGTTTTCACCTCGATGTAATTATAGTTATGTTGATATAAACTTTTGTACTAAACTTTTCAAAATATTATGCTACAAATATTTCCATGGTTTTCTCATAGACAGTGTATTTATCATTTTACTGGCTGTATGATGCCCTGTTAGACCCACTTAGAATTAATTACTTAATTACTTGAGCTGCTTTTTTTTAATTTTTATTTTATTTTATTAGTTCAAATTAGGAACAAGCTTGCTTCAGATATCAATCCCTTCTCCCTCTCCTTCCCCTCCCCCCGCAACATCCCACCTGCCCCTAGCTTGAGCTGCTTTTTATTTTTTATTTTTAGTTACAAATTATGGCGCTCTAAGTATCTTTGGACACAGCTGAATTCTCTTTTAAACATACATTTCAGGATAAAATAAAGCACTTTTCTCTTTGACTCTCAGTCTTGTAGTCGGGTATTTTACAACCAAACTCACTGACCTTTTTATGGATATTTGTACAAGAATTGTAGCGATAACAGAATTGAAATATTTCTGTTACCTTTTATTTTGTCATGCTTTCATATCATAATGCTAACTGTCCTGAAATATAATGTCAGAATATTCTTTCAGAAATATCCAGACACAAATTATGGAAAATAATGGGCTACTTAAGACAAGGGTGTTATAAACACCTGTGACTTCTGTACTCTGAGGCAGAGGCAGAGGCAGAAGGAACACAAGCCTGGACTACATAGCTGGTTCCTGGCTAGCCTAGGCTCCATAGTGAGATCCTGTGAAAAATGATATTTGATTATAGAATTTTACACCTACCATCAATGGCTTAATGTAGGCAAATCCACGAGAATCCATTCAAATGTGTATCAAGGATTTATTGGAAAACACTCAGTGATACTCAACAAAGTAGATAGCCACCACAGTTCTGCGCAGGGGTGAATGGAACCAGCAGTCCGATCTCTGACCACCACATGAGAGTGAGTGACCGCCCCCTTCTTTCCTTTAAAGAGCTCATGTCCACAGACAAGAAACTCCACCTCTATCAGGCCAGATAGCCCAAGGTCATGGGCAGGGCGAATACCCACTACAGCTTAAAGTTGTACAAACTAGTGTCCCACAAATAGATGGATCACTTTAGCTGAGACTAAACTAGCAGTGTTTCATCTTCTCACTGAGCCAGAGAATATTTCCTTGGTTGACAGTAAACATGTTTATACAACGTTAATCCTTAGGAAAACCAGTCTGGTCACTGTGCCAGAAAACACAGCAACTCTGCCTTTGTCACTTTACATTGGTCATTTTGATGAATTTAGCAATTTTATTTCTTCTAATGCATAGGCTGTATGTCTGAGAATCATTGTCTCTTCTTATACACCTAATATTTCATATTTGTCTAGCGCTGCTTTCTGAGGCACTCAGTGATTCGTAGCTATTACCCCATAAATACCTCATAGAATGATGAAGCCAGCACCTCACACAAACATCTCAAACATTCGGAGACACCAGCTTCAACTTCTTTACCTACCGCTAGGGTTTCTTTTTCACTTCTCTCTCTCTCTCTTTGTTATCTCAGGACTCAGTTGGATTTTCCCTTGCATTTCAGTGACCAAGAGAAAAGCAACAGCCTGATGGTAAGGGTGAGGTCAGCACACAGAGGGGACATTGATTAATGAATGCCAGTCACTGACAAGACCCTTAGTGACACTTGCAGGACACCTTGTGTTGGTCACCTGATCCTGCCAACACAGCATTTTGCCTATAAGATTCAATTAGTCACTTTCTAGTTTTCCATTCTCAAAACTAGAGATTGATCTGGCCGTAACAGATCAATAATGCTTGTGATAGTACTTCGAAATTGTGTAGGCTACACAGAGAACCACAGGTGATGGACACACCTGGGAGGAGGGATCCTCCAGTGAGGAATTGCCTCCATCAGATCGGCATGTGGACCTGACTCTGGGACATTTTCTTAATTGCTAACTGGTTTGGGAAGGGGGGGAACTCACTTCCCTTCTTAGGCAGGTGGGCCTGGCCTGCATAAGAAAGGTAGCTGAGGAAGCAGGAGGAGGAGCTGGTAGGCAGTTCTGGCCTCCAGCTCCCTGCCTTGGCTTCTCTTGCTGATGGAATGTAACCCATGAGGCAAGTAAACCCTTTCCTTCTCCAACTTCCATTTTGGTTAGTGTTGTATCACAGCAACAGAAACCAAACCATAGTAACATCAATCTAATAAAATATAATTGACAGCATTATTAAATACTGACTTGCAGGAGAAACTAAAAAGAAACTCAAAGAAGATCATTTTTCTAAGTGAAACTTGTATGCCTGACTATAAGAGGACGTTGAAAAAACTATTATTTTGAGAAATTGAACACACTTTGTGCTGAAAAGCAATTTTTATAGATAAAGGCTATGCCATTTAAAGGCTCCCTTCCAATTTAGTTTTATAGCAGATCAATTACTGCCATCAGCTACAAGGCACAGGATTTACCTGCTATCCAGGCTAGAGTTCAAATCTGGGATTGCTTCATTGTAACTTGAAGATAAATTATACCATTCCTCCATGTCTGTTTCAGGAATAAAATGAATTTATCAATACCCTTCTGAGGTTTGACACAAAATTGTACACTGAAAATATTCTATTAGGAGCCAGCAAGATGGTTCAGTGGGTAAAAGAGCTTGCTGTGTCACCCTGCCAATCTGGACAATGGAAGGAACGTGGGTGAGATGAGAAGCCACTGCTTTTGAGTCAATGAGTCAGTTGCAGTGTTGTGCATAGATTGCAGGGGAACAAGTGCAACCTAGTTTAGAGAACACTACATGAAGCCCCCAAATAGAAAATAGGGCCCTTAGCATAGTGGCGGGTGTGAGCAGGAGAGACGGAAAACAAACATTTAGACATATTGACATTTTCAATAAATATGTCCCAAAAAGGATCAAAGAGATTAGATAGTGAGATGATGAGAGATGAACAGATATCAACAGGGACTTTCTCTCTCTCTTTCTCTCTCTCTCTCTCTCTCTCTCTCTCTCTCGTGTGTGTGTGTGTGTGTGTGTGTGTGTGTGTGTGTGTGTGTGTGTAAAAGGATGCATAGGTAGATAAGTGTCATGCCACACTTATGAAGAACTTTGTGGAGTTGGTTCTCTGCTTCTGCCATTGAGCTCAGGTCGCCAGGCATGTTCAGCACACACTTTATCCTCACCTCACCACCCCTGTGTTTTGTCTTTATCTGCTGATGGAAATCATCCCAAAGAAAGTCGACTTTTGGGCCTGGTTTTAATTAAGTGGTGAGCAATGGTTCTTTCATTCAATAAAATTCAATTCAGTTCAACAAATACTTACGGAGGCTCTGTGTATGACAAAGCACTGTTTTACACAGGATACATTTGTAAACAACAGTGAAAAGGTCATTGTCCTTGTCTAGACATGACAAGTTAGTAAAATATACAGTGTATAAGAAGAGAAACAGGAAAACAGGACTAACTAAGGGGCTATAGAATAAGGAACAAACTTGGGGTTTGGTTGTAAATGGGGTGGTCAGTCTGAGCAGGATGTATTTGGAAAGTGAGGAGCTGACATTCCAGGAAGTATGATGGACTCTAAAGCAGGGACAGTGTCAGGAGTACATGGAAAGAAAAAAATAGTATTCAAACAACTGTCATTAGCCTCTGGTTGTCTAGGAAGATAAACAGTGGGGCCTGCAGGACCCAGCTGGGCTGACAGAACTCAGGTTGAAAAGAAAATAAGGAGGCACTGGGCAGGCCATGATTTAAGACAGGTGGGAAAAGATTGTTCTGGGTGCCAGAGGCGAGGAAGAAGATGGGAGGACACTGGCAATCCCAAAGGGACAGACTCCAAATCTCAGCCACAGCAGCTCTTGTCTCTATACTGCTCTTGTTTTCTAGTTGGAACTCTTGAGCTGGGCACTTGCACCCTCCCTCACCCAGGCATGGCTATTCACTGCTTCCCTTCCTAGTACCAAGGACCTGTTCCTTGTATGACTGGCATCCCTGAAGTACCTCAGTAGGACCTGGAAGATCCCACCCCAAGGCCACCAGAGCCACTAGGAAGCTAAATTCCTCAAAGGGAGCAGAGCCAACCAGAAACCACTAGATTAGCCAGGACACCTTTCTCACACTTCCGTTTCACTTTCTCCTTCACCCAGAGTTCCAATAAAGACAATTCCAATAAAGCTCCCCATGCCCCCATATGAGGAACCAGGTTAAAGTGCATGTTCCATGCAGTTCTGTGTGGGCCTGGAGTCTGCAGTTCTAAGAAACCCAAGAAGAAGCAGGTACTCCATGTCTCGAGCCATTCTGAGTACCAACGTGCCAACTGATCCTCTTCTTTAGCATATTTGCACAGAACATGCATATTTAGCATTTTGCATAGGAACATGGTCAGAGACACTTAACTCAAGAAACATTTCCTTGTGCTTGCCTGGGAAATCCCCATTCACACATCTGTTTCTGTCCTCTTTAAGTTTTGTTCTTTGAGTGCATTTTTTTTTGTAAAAAGGACACAATTTGTGATTAGATTTGAAAATCTGAAACACATGGCCTGATCCTCTCTGTCTCTGTCTCTGTCTGTGTCTCTGTTCTCTGTCTGTGTCTCTGTCTGTCTGTCTGTCTGTCTGTCTCTCTCTCTCTCTGTAGATGGAAACAATATTGCTCAGGTAATATGCAAATTGCTGTGCTCAAGCGACCCTCCTGCCTCACTGTCTTGATAGCTGGGCCTACAATTACATACCATACTAGATTCTCCTTTCGATAGAGAATAGGTTTATGTTATTTATTGTTCAGGGGTTAACAAGTATCTCTGTGGGAAGATGTATTGACTATGTCTTTAAAAGGACAGAAAAATGCACTCATTTTTTTATTATGTGCATTTGTGTGTCTGTGTGGGAACACATGTGTATAAGTGTAGGTGCCATTGGAGTCCAGAGAGGGCACCGAATCCTGTGGAGCTGTAAGGTGCCAAACATGGGGGTTGGGAACCAAACTCAAGTCATCTATAAGAGTGGCACATGCCCTAACCACCAGCCTACTCTCCAGCTCCAAGGCAGTCAGTTTTTAAAATCAGAGCAGGAGCAAGAAAGTAAACCATGAAGAAATCAAAAAGTAAGGAAATGATAAAGATAAAGCAGAAGTTAACAGAGAGAAAATTTAAAGTTGCTGGCAGGCTTTGAAAATTTCAAAATGTGTTCCTCTAAAAAGAACTGAAAAAAGAGTGCTATGAAAAACGTTTTAAAGAATATGTTGTAAGAGATACTGTGAAGACTGGAAGAACCAAGGGCCTATGACAAACCCTCATGGGAGTTTACTAGTTAGTAAGTTAATTTCTAATCATAATTTCTAAAAAGGAGTGTGGGTGCTGGAGAGATTGCTCGGTGGTTAAGAGCACTTGCTACTACTCAAGTGAACCCAAGTTTGGTTCCCAGCACCCACATGGGTGGCTCAACCTCCTGTAACTCCAGCTCCAGGAAACTTCATGCCATCTTCTAGTCTTTGAGGGAACACACACACACACACACACACACACAGAGAGAGAGAGAGAGAGAGAGAGAGAGAGAGAGAGAGAGAGAGAGAGAGAGAGCACAATCATAATCATATAAACATATACAAATACACATAAATAAAAATGAATATTTAAAGAAGAAATTACTTAGAAACAGAGGCACCCTGCATGGATGGACAATGCTGCCTCCAGAGGCACAAATAGTTCCATTAAAATTGCAGGGTAAGACATGGAACACTTCCATGTGGGTCAAGGAGGCCTTATAAGTCTCAGAAACAACATAGTCTATTGCCATTACCCCTGGTTACCCACCATAGCTACATAATAAGAATCTGTTGCTGAAGACACCACACACTTTGCAGGTCATAGAAAAATCCATCTTGACCCAACCAGGAGACTTAATCCTCGCTGGCTTGCTTCCAGAGTGCCGGGAGGTGCTTGCTATGCAGGCTACTGAGGGGGCAACATCAGTAGTCTTATCCAGTGCTGGTCCCTGCATACTGCAATATTGGCCTGCCTGGTAGAATGTGCCCACTAGTACAATGGCAGTATGAGTGTTACAGGTTAGCAAACTGCTTTTGAATTGGATTGAAGCTGACTGTGTGGGAGAGAATTCAGGCCTGGTACTGTAAACACTGTCAAAAGTCAATTTTGATTGAGATTTTTCTATGGCTTTTTGGAAACATCAAACATGGTTATATCTCATAGTATTTAAATTATCTCAAACTATACAAAAAGATTGAGGATTTGACAATTTTAAAGGTGGTCATATATACTTAACCAAGCATAAGCCAATTTAAATAGAACAATAAAATAGATTAAGAAGTACTAAAAAATATTACCAAATGAAACATAAACCATACACCACCATGAAGCAAAAGATTCAAGAGTTGAGAATCCTTGGACGATAGGGAAACTACCAATACAGCTTATTTCATCAGTCAAGTAAATGAGGACAAAAACATATTCCAACCATAGACTCTCAGATGGTATTTGAAAGCATTCCATTGATAATAAGAGGACATTTAAAAATATCATTTTGAATAGAAAACAAGTACTAGAACTATATGTAGGCTATGATAGTATGTATATAGGGCTAAAACAGTACAAAACAATGGCTTATTCTTTGGAGATTGATACCTAAATATTGTACAATTAAAATGTATAAAACAGAGGTGGATATTTGGCAATTTCAGAGCCAAAGAAGAAATAAGTATTGTGTCAATACTACTCATCAACAGAGCTGACTAGGGACCTGAAATTCCTGAGACCATACTGGACAGCCACTTGCTACTTTGTGTGTGACCTTGGTCAAGCTGCTGAACTTCATTTTTCATGACTTTTTGTTCTGAAAAGTGTGGGCTAATAACACTGACTTTGTAGATTAGCATTCAGAATTAAATGATGTGGGACTCATAAGAGAGCCAGAAACAACTCCTGGGTCAAAGTAAAGATCTAACAAATGATAGCAGTCATAACAGATGTGCCATCATCATCATCACCATCATGGTCACCATCATCACCATCATCATCGTGGATGTTCACTCAGCTGTACCTGGGAATTGTGAGGGAAGCCAGAGCTGTGGAGTTTAACTGGAATCAGAGGAGGAAACTTCAACAAGAATGATACAGATGCTTTAAAAAAAAAAAAACAGTCTTAGCAAATATACTTTGTCAGTTAATGGGAAACCCAGTAGTTATTTACATACAAGAGATCACAAAATTTAATTAACATATTTATTCAGTCTATATCTCATTATTATGAAACTAGATTTATAAGTCAGATTTCTAAGAGCAAAGGGCTAGCCTATAATATTGAATATTTGTTTTAATTTTTCCGAGGATTGTTGACTTAAAATCTTGAGACTAAGTAATGCTTGTCATATGATGTGACATTACAAAAGTATTTGTAATAGGATGCCATGTGTTTATTCACTATGCACAAATGAGCAAATTTGGAAACTATAGCAGTCACACAGATTGAGTTTACCACCAATCTCATGACATTTAACTTTTTATCATGTCATGGATCTACTTCTACTTAACTACACTATACTAAAAGAATTGTGGGTTTTTTTTTTTTTAGAAATGATTTATTGGTTTTATTTTATGTGCATTGGCGTTTTGCCTGCATGCATGTCTCTGTGAGGGTGTCAGATCACCTACAACTGAAGTTACAGACAGTTGTGAGCTGCTTTAAGGGTACTGAAAATTGAATTCAGGCCCTCTGGAAGAGTAGCCAGTGCTTTTAACCACTGAGCCATCTCTCTAGTCCCACATTATGGATTTCTTTAAATGGGCAGCACAAATGAAGTCTTTATTATTTGTTATTTTGGGAGGGTGGTATGTTGTGTGAGTTGGGGCTTTCCTTGTACTATGTGGGTTCTGGGGATTGGACTTGGAGCACAAAGGATTAGCAGCACATGAATCCAGCATCCACAGGTACCCACAGGCATCCAAAGGGCATAGAGATTTATATACACGCGAAAGCTTGCATGTAAATATATTTAGCAGCTTTATTCATGATTGACGAGTGGGTAATGAATAATGAAAGCACAGTCCAGGCAGATGATGGATTATTACCCAAGACTGAAAAGACACAGAGGAAACTAAAATGCATACTTCTAAGTTAACAAAGCCATTGTGAGAGGCTACACACCCTATGACTCCAACTTCTCTTTCAGAAGGACAAAGCAATGGAGAAAATAAAAAGACCAGTGGTTGCTGCCAGGTTGGGAGGGGGAAAGAGAAGAATCTCAGAGCAGTGAAAACACTTTGTGCAATACTGTATTGGTGAGATATGCAGCCATTATAGATTTATTAGGATATACAACAGAAGAGTGAATGCTGATGTAAACCACAGACACTGGTGAGAGCCACGAGTAAGTTCACAAGTAAGTTGGTGGTAATAGCAATGGTGAGATACGGAATCTGGGTATACAGGGAAGTGTAAAGAAAATCCTCTGTATGTTTCATTCAATTTTTTATGAACCTAAAATTGCTCTAGAATAACACTAAATTTTTAAAAATGCACATTTCAAGTAAAAGTAAATTTGAAGATTGACTTTAAGACCAGCGCAACTGAACTGAACTGGAATCCAGTTGCAGAGTAGAACGAGTGATGAGCAAAGGGGTCCATACCAGGCTGTGAAACCCACAGAAACAGTTGAACTGTTGAACAATGGGGAACTCTTGGTCCCCAGACTGATAGCTGGGAAACCAGCATGGGACTGATCCGGACCCCAGGGACGTGGGTTTCAGTGAGGAGACTGTAGTTCAGTACTTATCCCTAGCATAGGTGTGGACTTTGGGAGTCCAATCCACTTAGAGGGATACTCCCTGAGCCAAGACACATAGGGGTGGGCCTAGGCCCTATCCCAAAAAATATGATAGACTCTGATGACCCCCTATGGAAGGCCTCACCCTCCCTGGGGAGCAGAAAGGATATATGACAAGTAGGGTATTAGTTGGGGGGGTAGGGGGAGGAGGGATGGAGTGGGAACTGGGATTGACATGTAAAACAATCTTGTTTCCAATTCAAATAAAAAGTGAAAAAAAAAAAGACCACTGCAAAAGCCATACTACTGTTTGGCATGAGACCCTGTACAAGATCAAAACCAAATAAAATCAAAATTAAAAGCACATGGATGTACTGGAGGATATTTGCACCTGGTGTGAAGATGTGTTGCTGTGGTTGGTGTAATAAGAAGCTGAATGACCAATAGCTAGGCAGGAAAGATAGGTAAGACTAGGAACAAGTCTAAGCTATAGGCTGAGCTTTTATAATTAAAAAGAAGCCTCCATGTCATTATTTGGGAGCTGGCTGGTGGGAGAGAGAAGGACATGTTGCACGAATGGACTTCCACAGATCAGGTCTTGCTCAGTTACAGGCTCTCCTATCTCTGTTGACAGCCTCATGGCCACACCCACCTTCTTTGCTGCACAAGGAAACTTCCTGATCCCTCATTAAGTCTCTGTCTTCTTCATAAAACCTTGAGTGAAACTTAAGTGGACTCAGTGCAACTTCGAATGATTGATCCCATTGGGTTCTTTTCAGTGTGGTAACTGATGATTTACAGGTCTGTCCCTAAAGGATAAGAAGCTCAGTAAAGAGAGTACATGTCTTTTTTGCTGCTTTGTTAATTCAAATGTGAATTCCCTCTTGGCTAAACTAATCCAAGATAAAGCTACTTTGCTTTAATTCCATAATGTGATGTGGAGTTTATCTTAATAATGCATTAACACAGCTGTGTTAACTGATACATGTGTCCAGTGACAGTTCCCTGGCTTATTGTTGAAGGTTTGACTTGGTCATAATTTCTTTCACTGTTGTATCCATTTGGTGTTCCTGTCTATCTCAGTGCTCTCAAAACACCTTCCAAGGAACAGAAGTCAGTATCCCAACTGCTCGTGACTTATAAGGACATGTGAAAACTTTTAGCTGAAGAACAACTGTACTGATAGGAATACTACGAGACCCATGGGTCTCAGACAGGGGCAATTCTACTACCCTAGAGAACATTTAGGCATTATCTGGAAATACTTGTGGTTCTTGCAGCTCATAACGCAGTGGCATGGAAGCAAGAACTAGAGGTGAGCATGTTGCTAGGCATCCTGTGATGGGTGGGGTCACACCTTTCCTTACCAACAAAAACCACCTGGCCCAAAACGCCAGCGGTACCAAAGTTGAGAAAAACTATATTGAATTAGCCAGGTGGTTATGCCCTCTGAGTGAATGATCTCGTATTGTACTGTTCTTGTATACAAATCCTGAAAACGATTTATGACTTAGCATCTGCTCCGAAAATACATCCTTAAGTGAACCCAGAGAGTGTTTCTTTGATGGTGACTATGGCTTTATTTTTACCCCATTTTAAAGTCACATGTAGCTGAGGAGTAGATCATGATACTTTAGTGTATGTGTATATATATTATATATATATATATATATATATATATGTGTGTGTGTGTGTGTGTGTGTGTGTGTGTGTGTGTGTGTGTATGAAAAAGTACATGACTTTTATTTTTTGTTTCAATAAAAATATAATTAGATTATTTTCCTCCTAATCCCTCCAGTCTCTCCTCAGCTTAAACCCTTTCAAACCCATGGCTTCCTTTTCTTTTATTATTATTGTTACATATGTGTGTGCATAAATATATAACTACAGCCTGCCAATCCATTTAGAGTTGTGTGTATGTACATGATTCCAGTGCTGACCACTTGGTGTTGTATAGCCAGTTAACTCACAGCCTAATTTGGTTTCTTAAACTGAACCTGGGGCCATATTATTTTATCATAATTCCTCAGCACGAGAGGGCTGGATGTTCTATGTATTTTTTTAGGTGTTGTACCAAACTTAAGAAATAAGACTTGTAAACCTTTCCATGAAGGAATGTCAGCTCTGGGGGAAGAGGAAACATATCTACAAATTATTGCTACATATTGAGCCTAAAAGTAACAGTGAAGGAATAATGGTGGCAAAATCATTGTAGTATGCCATCTTATTACAAAACAATTGGCACACACAAAGGTATTTATAAAGCCTCCACTTCTCCAGTCTACATTGCAAACCCAAAATTTGCACTCAGGAAAACAACCCCAAGGACCTACCTCAGGTAGATATAATAAATGGAGGGAATGTCATGCTGTAACTCAGTCCTCAGGCTTACACAGTGGCAATTTCTTTCAATATTGAATATGAAAGCCATGCATTCCAGGTTTCCTTTCATTGTTTGTTCCCCATTACTCAACGATTAATTATATCATGTGATTAGATTATGGGTCAGAAGAGATATTGTATGAAAGTTATATACAAGTTCTAGACCAACTATAAACTTAAAACAAGTAAATAAGGTTTAAAATGAGGTAACATGGACTAGAGAGATATAGCAGTAGTTAAGAGCACCCATTCTTCTTGAAGAGGACCCAAGTTTGGTTCCCAGCATCCATGTCAAACAGCTGACAACCTCCAGTAACTCCAGCTCCAGGGGACCCAACACTTCTGACCTCCAAGAGCACCACACTCACATATACACACCCCTATATACATACATACACATAAATTTACACACACACACATACACACACACACACACACACACACACACACACACACACACACATATATATATATATATATATATATATATATATATATATATATATATGCCATGACTTTAATATATTTAAAATCTTTTTTAAAGGAGATGATAAGGATTGAGGAGATACATGTACACACAAGCACCCACACTCATGCACATACATAAAAATACACACACACACACACAGAAATGATAACACATATAATAGGGACTGAGTTCAGTAGTGATGTGGCACTTATCTCGTTTGTCTGAGACCCTGGGTCGATTATCACCACTGAGAAATAAGAATGAGGTGATTCCACAGGAAGGAAAAATACAGGAATGATAACTACAGGTGGTGGATACTGCTAGCTTATTTGACTATAATAATCACATGCATCCCATCTGTATGCATATGGTTTATGTATCGGCATATGAAGTACATGCATATGCACATGTAGGTATGTCTGTACATGTGTGCACATACATGCAAATGCATCTCATGTGGAGGCTAGGCCTTCTAAATGCACGGGAGCAGCCTCACTTCCTGTTCCAGCTTCAGAATCCATGCACTCACTTTCATTGCATTCCATTGATTACAACGGCGTCACAGCCCATTTCGATTCAAGAGGAGAGGACGTACCTCCGCCATTAAATAGAAGGAGCATCAAAGAAATGTTTTTGTAAAGCTGCCACATCAGTCATGAAGGAGGTGACCAAACACAGAACAATGAGTGGGGATTTAGGAGTTAGAAAGACAAGGGTTTACATTCAAGTTCTGTCTTTCTTGGACAACTAATCTGGCTTGATCCTATTTTTCTAGCTATGAAATGAGAAGACAGCTTGTTTGTAATTGGATTATCATGAGGGTTAGACGTGCTTATGTCACAGTGTGCTCATTACAATGCTGGGCACACAGTCAATGCCTAATAAATAATAGCTCCCTCTCCCTACCCAAATTAAATCCAAGTGCTTAATTATCATGATATCCTATGACAGAAATTTCTTGCAATACATAGATAATTCATATCTTCTGTTTCGTACTAATTTCTATTTTAAGAGCTATTTTCAAATTTTCCTTGAAGTTGGATTTTTTTAAAGAGATGAAAAAATGGAAATAATAAATACCACAGTTATTAGGAGGCAAAGAAACTGCAATGCACATAAAAGACATGAGAAAAAGTTAAAACTGAAGTCAGTGTCACTAGGTAACACTCGTCCCAGGCTGCTGTGAAGAAGGGCAAGAAGGAAAGAAGTCACCAGCTGCTTGGTCCACACTTCAGGGACTGACTGTGGCTCTCTTGGTGGAGGGAGCCGCCAGCAGCTCAAGTGCCAAACTTAGAGACACCGCACTGAGAAAGGCTGCCCTGTCTTGAAAGGCAGAGCAAGGCGAAGATATCATCCCACATGGGCAGGATGTTCCAAGTAACAGCAAAAATACTGCAAAATAAGTGAAGTGTGTTTTTCATGGAAAACTTAAAATCATAAAGAGCACCAAAGGTCACATATGAGAAGAGGATAAAGCGAGTTTTGTTAGACACTAAGAATCCAAGTTTAAGAGGCATCAACGTTTATGCATAACTATCCACAATAACCAGGAGAAGGAACCAGCCTAGACGTCCATCAGCAGAGGAATGGATGAAGGGGATTTCTTTCAACCAATAGAAGAACAAAGTTACGTTGTTTGCAGGAAAGAAAGTGGATGCAACTGGGGATCAAATCAAGCAATTAGGCCAGGCTTAGAAAGATACAATGTAGCATGTTTTCTCAAAATACATAAAAGTAGAAGTGAAACTGTTTAGGAAACAAAGTGGACTACTGGGAAGAGGAGGCGAGAAGGGAGAGGCGGGAGCGTGGGAGAAGTCAGCTCAACTTAGAATGTATGTGTGTGAACTTTCAAAAAATGAATAAGAAAACCAGGATTTCTCTCTTTCTTCATTCACACTTTTATTATTTAAATACCATTCAGTCCTCTTCCCCAACAACAAACACAAAAACAGTTCAACATTGGAAGTCAACACTCCCCCTCCACAACCATATTCACTCCTCCCAAAGAAAGTCGCCTGTCTTAACCAGTGGGAATATGGCAAGTCCCTTATTGAGCTGTCAATATTTGGTCGCCATGCAAAAATTATTTTTGTTCTCCTAAGTACTTCCAGCCCATGGACACGCACGGCAGATAGATGCTAAGGATTTTAACATACCCAAGAAATGCAAGCCACAATTCGACAGGGAAGACAGTGCCCAAGAAAGCTGCTCATATGACCAGTAGAGCATGAAATAACTCTCTGGTTCAACAACAGGCAGCAAATGACAATGGCCTGCTAAGGAAACTGTAAGACTCTAGGAATGACTTACATCAAGTTTATAGAGTGTCTCTTCCTTTCAAGTGTACAAGTTCTAGCCTTAAAATGCACCACAAGAATCTGAAAGTTGAAAATCCAAAAGTAAGAAAGGTTCTGAAGTTGTAATGAGCTTTACCCATCACTTTCTATGTGACATTGGGAACTCTAACACTTAGTTTAATCTTTTTTATTGGTAAAATGGAGATGGACTGACATCTGAGTTTCTTGTGAGGTCTAACTGAGAAGCCAAGCATGCACTTGACAATATGTATGAACACGGCACCTAATAAGTGACAGTATTGCACTGTTATAAGTGATAGTGTTGCACAAGTCTTTAGCAATTCAGTGGATTAGTAAAAACCCTAGCTTAACTCTCTTCTTAAGGTTTCAGATTCAGCAAAAAGAACAGCATTAGCACTCATTTAACTCCCCAAGTGACTCTAAGTCTCAGCCAGATCTGGAAATCAAGTTAGTTAACTTTCTGGGTAAAAAGCAAAATTTTAAGCTGTACTTTATTTTCAGATATTTATGTATTTATTTACATATTTATTTATTTTTCTCTCATATATTATGTCCAAACCACAGTTTCTCTCTTTCCTCTTTTCCCAGCTCCCACCCTCCACCTCCCCTCTCCCCAGATCCACTCTTCCTCTTTTCCCCTCAGGGAAGGTTAAGCCTCCCAGGGATATCAACCAAACATGGCATATCAAGTTATAGTAAAACTGCACACCCCCCTCATATTAAGGCTGGATGAGACAACCTAGTAGAGGGAAAGGGTCCCCCAAAACTAGTGTAAGTGTCAGAAACCGCCTCCACTCCCACTGTTAGTACTCACACAATAGCACCAAGTTACACAACTATAACATATATGCAGAAGACCTAGGTCAAACTCCTACAGGCTCCTTGATTGTTGGTTCAGTCTCTGGGAGCCCCTGTATGCCCTGGTTAGTTGATTCTGTGGGCATTTTCTTATGGTGTCTTGGCCCCTCTGGCTCCTACACTCCTTCCTTGCCTTGTTCTGGAGGCTTCTCCAAGTTCCACTGAAAATGCTTACCTGTGGGTCTTTGCATCTGCTCCCATCGGTTGCAAGATGAAGCCTCTCTGAAGACAATTATGCTCTACTTTGGTCTTGTTACAGAAGATGGATGGTTCATGTTCCTATTACTAGGAGTCTTCACTAGTGTCACCCTCATGATTTCCTGGAAGTTTTCATTGCATAGGTTTCTACCTCATCCCCAGAATGCTGTCCAATTCCAGTCATCTCTCCCAGTTTTTGTTTGTTTTTGTTGTTTTAAAACCATATCAGAATTTTGTGAGGTTGGTGTTAGTTATCTCACTCCATAATTAGAAAGTAGAGTCATTGTCTATGTTCTCACAGACAATAACAACAGAACTCAAGAATTCTTCTGATTCAGTATATCTGATTGCTTCGATTTGTGTATTTACCTTCGTTTGAAACATTTGTAGGTAAGTTTTAAGTCATTAATGTAACACAAATAGTGTAAGCAACCATGATTCATAAGATATTTAATAGTCAAAATGTATATATGCAAATTTATATTTGTGCGCACCTTCTCCAGTGTGTGAGTGTGTATGTGTGTGTGGTGTGGTGTGTGGTGGGGAGGATATGGTGTGTGTGTGTGCGTGTGTGTGTGTGTGTGTGTGTGTGTGTGTGTGTGTGTGTGATGTGGTCTCTGGTGTGAGGGTCTGGTGTGTGGTGGGAAGGATATGGTGGTGTGTGTGTGTGTGTGTGTGTGTGTGTGTGTGTGTGGTGTTTGTGAGAGTGTGTATGTGTATATGAGTATGTGTGTGTGTGGTGTATGTGGTGGGGAAGATATGGTGTGAGGTATGTGTGTGAGTGTGTGTGTGTGTGTGTGTGTGTGTGTGTGTGTGTGTAATTATTAGTTGGGATGTTAGCTTCCATTTGTACCTTTCTTCATTCTCTTCAGAATCTCTAAAGGGGAACTGAGGCTGATGGTTTTAGAGACTCCCAATATTCAAAAAAATTCCTTCTTATCTCTAGTTCAGAGACTTTTCACCTTGTCTTACTTTAATTAATTATATTAATCACATTAACCATCAAGGAGACACCCCAACTTTAATTAACTAGAGAGATATTGGCAAGAGACTTAATTAAATGGTAATCAGATTTAAGACAACGTTAATAAGATGTGATTATAATGTCATAGTTCATTATCATGAAATTAAGTGTATCAAGAAACAATTGTCTAAGCTTTCAATTTGTTTTCCATCATTTATAAAGCAAAACTTGACTCAGCACCTCAGAGAATGCAAACTGAATTCTTAAAACATTTTTATAGTTATGGGAAGGCATTTGTGAAGCCTGTGCTTCTGACAGGAGACAAGCCAAGAAGAGATGCTGAGATCAAGGCAGCTTCTTTCAACTTTTGTGCCTACACTTTGGGGTTCTGAATTCCACTGCTCTTCTGTATGTCAATACCAAGAGGGTTTTGCACCCCATTAAGACTGAGGGAAACCCAACTGCCATAAATATTCTGCACCCAAGGACTTGTTTCCTTTGGTGTCTGCTTTAAGTTTATTAATGACATTTTATTTCTGAGGTCTCCTCACCCGTGGACTGGGCTAGAAAATCACCCAAATAAGTAAATTATGTTTTTTTTGTTTGTCTTGGGACTTTTCACTTTGGAAAACGGTCAAAGGATAATGGCAATGGCATAGTTTTAAGATGTAAAGCAGATTGGGTTTGGTCCCATGGTCAAGTCTTCAGTCTATAGCTCCTATGTTCAACTTTAGACGTTACTGTGGAGTCCTAATAGAGTAGTGTCCACTTCAGAAAGCCAGAGATTACTAAGGGACATGAGCCTTTATCTGGGTGTAGTTTCTCCCCATCAATTTTATACATTCTTCAGGTACAAATATTGGCCCAGTATCAATAATTACTCACTATCATGTGCTATAGGTTATCATTTCCCCAGGCACTATGATAAAAAAAAAAAAGCCATCCTTAAATTCCTTGGTCATCTTTTACATTCCTTTTCTGATGATTTAATTTGGTATATTTGGGGCTTGCTAAGACTTTTTATTTGCATTGTTGGCAAGGTCTTTTAAACATTTTTGAATAATATCCACGTATTCCTTCAGCAAAGAAGAACTTTTTGGATATTGCCCCCTGAACTCCCATTACATGTATATATCCTTTGTGCATGCCAGGGGGGTTCATGAATCCTAAAACCTATCCACAGCATCTTAAGGATCAACAGTATACAAAATGGTTATTCCACAGTGCTTGGGTCCCATGAGCAGAAACAGGTAAATGCATAGTTGTTTTTCTCATGAGGCAGAGGTTATTTCTTGGGATATTTTCTGATTCTGTACAAAGTAAACTCACAATGGCTAGAAAAGAGATCTGGATTTCAGCATTTCTTCCTGCCATGATTTTCTCCTGTGTGATTATCACAGGGTGGGGAGACTAGCCTTAAAGGGCAAGATCTCTGTTAATTTTGCTCTAGGTAAAATTATTCCTTTTCAGTTCCTTGGTGGCTTTGCAGAATGACTATTGTGACTGGGCTGAAGGAGGCAACACCACAACTATTGTGAAACAATTCTGCATTTGCATAAAGGTCTGCTGTAGTTTGTGTAAACACCCCTTTTAGAAGGTTGTACAGAAAGACCCTTGGAAGCTCACGCCTCCAGGATCTTTTCCCAGGACCTCAGCCACTCCAATCACCAGGCAGAGGCAGAAACTTGATGCAAACAGCAAGAGGCTTTAATGAAAGGTGGACGTTTGTACAAATGGGCCTCCTCAGCATGCAGGCTAGAGAGCAGCTCCGTCCCCCAGGCACAGGCGTTTTTAAAGGCAAAAACCACAAGCTTAGGGAGAGGGCTCGACTCTCTGTCCATTGAGTACGTGACCAGAGTCCTGGGTTCCTAGGAGGCCCTTTGTCTTGAAAGGAGGGCTGGGAATCATATGGCCTCCTGACACACCAGTTGTAAAACCCGCCAACTTCAGGAAGTGCTAACTAATCTTGCCTGAGCAAATGGTAGCTATCTCTGTTTCATAGAGACCCTAATTGTTAACTATTGACACATTGGCCAGTGGGGCAATCTTTTTCCTTCATAAGCCCCTCGGGAGAGGGTGGCCATCTGGGAATTTTTGGTACCCAGCTATCTTATGGCCTGTAAGGGAGTAATTGCTGGCAGCTGGTAAATTCCAGGCACTAAGTCATAGTAAAGGCCTGGTCAGTTTCTGGGTTAGGCTGCTCTACATTCCGTTTGGGGAGTTTCCTTATCTGAGCTATATTTCTTTGCTAATTTTTAAGTCTTTCAGTACAGCCCACTTTGTGGACTGGTCATGAAGCTTCCCTGCACTGTCCTCCCTGTATCATCACTGTAAGTCCAACAATCCTCCTGATGGCTCTTTTGTGCCTTGTTTTGGCAGAACAAACCTACCGTGGTAACATGAAGAAGCAGAGGTGGTGGTGACAGTGGCGGAGACAGGAGCTAAAGGAGCCACAATGGCAACAAAAGGCACGGTGGCATCGATAATAGTGAGAGTTTAGACAGTGAAGCTGCAGAAACAGAGTGGGGTAGTGACAGCCCCAATGGCAATGTCAGAGGTCACAGCAGAGGTCAGAATTGGCAGCAAAAGCTACCACAGCAGTAGCAGAAGTGACTAAAATCACAACTAGAGACAACTGTGAAGTTCAGAAAGCAGCTAGGACAAACAACAATGAGGCGTGAAGAGAGGATGAGAGAAAGGGTGGCGCTCAAGGCTACAGAGAGCCAGAGAAGCTAACAGTGGGCCCTGGTCAGTGGAAGAGTCAGAGCCTCCAGGACTTAAGAGCCAAGGTTATGAGCTTAGGTGCCCTAAGCCTGTAAACTACAATGCTCACTGCTGCCAAGGGCTGAAAAAAAAACAGGGTCTGTGTGGGAACAGGGTAATGCTAGTCACTTCCTGGGAGCTGGAAATCCTGGCTGCCTGGATCTATATAGAAAACTTTAAAAGGCCTTTGCCTTTAAAATTTTTGCTCAAGGTTCAAAAAAAAAGGAACTACAAATAAGCTAAGGTACTAAAATCTGAGGGAAAAGGGAATTAAATCACATGCAATTTCTCTTCTGCATGTTCCCTTATTCTTCTTCTGCTTCTTCTTCTTCTTCTTCTTCTTCTTCTTCTTCTTCTTCTTCTTCTTCTTCTTCTTCTTCTTCTTCTTCTTCTTCTCATTTCTGTCTCTCTGTCTCTCTGTCTCTCTGTCTCACTATGTTTCTCTGTTCTACCCCAGATCTTGGGGTTACAGGTATATATATATACATTTGCAACAGTAATTCTTTTTGCAATACATGTGAGGCTTGAGTTTCTCAGGGTCAGCAAGGCAGATAAGATTTACACACAGAGCAATAAAATAAAACTGCTAGGAGAAACTTTTAGCACCAGTTGTTTAGGGCTATGGGTCAAGGAAAGAGTCTAAATTTAATTTTCACAAGAAACAAAACCTGGCACCTTCCAGTGCTCTGGCCTTAGGAAAGTTTACTTTTCCCTGAGGAGGAGCAAATGGGCTGATTACTTTTGTCTTTGTCTTCTCAGGGGAAACAAGAGGGAGCAGTAAATCTCTGAGCTAAAATTTTGAGTTAATAAAACAAGAAGTTTGAGAATCTTTTAGTGCAGGCTTAGTTTAGGTTATCACATCTCTGTCAGTGAGGTAAAACTATGCTTATTTTTTCTATCCATCTAGGCAGCTATGAATCAACAACCTTGGGCATGTAGAAATTCTTTGTCCTTGGATACTTTTGCTTGGGCCCTAAACACTGACCAAATTCCTGTCGATAAGGATAATTGCAGGATGGCAGATCTCTGCAATTACATAGGAGAGGGGAACAAGGACCTGATAGTGGGAGAGAGGTCTCACATATAGCTAAGGAATGTAATCAGTACACTAGGACCTGTCAATGGAGAACAGGTTTTACACATAGCTAGGAAGTGTAATCAGTAAACTCCAAATGCATGGGAGAAATTGTTCCCAGTAAGTGATCAGATAGTGCTAAACTGTGGAAAGTAAATCCCAAGCTTATGGCAGAAAGGAATAAGCTAAAGGGGGAATCTACAGCAAGAAACAGCCAGTTCATTCATAAGACTATAAAGCCAAATACAACTTTTGTATTGGTTTATCCATCAGAAGAATCCTTAATTCTTCTGAGTTATCTCATGATACAGTAGCTGTATAATTACTGTGTGATCTTTTTTTCCCCAGAAATTATTTTTAATTAGTTCAAATTAGAAACAAGCCTGCTTCACATGTCAATCCCGTCTCCCTCTCTCTCCACTCCTCCCCTACCCCCACCAGCCCTTCACCCCATCCCCCTGTACTCCCCAGGGATTGTAAGGCCCTCCATGGGGGATCCCCAAAGTCTGTCATAGCATCCTGGCGGAGGGCCTTGGCTCTCCCCCTTGTGTCCAGGCTGAGAGAGCATCCTTCCAGTGGAATGAGCTCCCAAAGTCCTTTCTTATGCCGGGGATAAATACTGATCCAGTACCAGAGGCACCATAGTGTGCCGAGGCCTCCTCATTGACATCCACATTCAGGGGTCTGGATCAGTCCCATGCTGGCCTCCCAAACATCTGTCTGGGGTCCATGCTCTCCCCTTTGTTCAGGTCAGCTGATTCTGTGGGTTTCACCAGCCTGGTCTTGACTTCTTTTCTCTTCACTCCTCCCTCTCTGAAACTGAGTTCCAGAGTTCAGTTCAGTGTTTAGCTGTGGGTGTCTGCCTCTGCTTCCATCAGCCACTGAATGAAGGCTCTAGGATGGCATATAAGGTAGTCATCAGTCTCATTATAGGGGAAGGGCACTGAGGGTAGCCTTTCCACTATTGCTTAGATTGTCAGTTGGTGTCATCCTTGTAGATCTCTGGAAATCTCCCTAGTGCCAGATCTCTCCTCCAACCTATAATGGCTCCATCTGTTACAGTATCTCTCATCCTGCTCTCCTCTATTCTTCCCCCCAACCTTCCTGCTTCCCCATTTCCTCCTCTCCCCTCCTCTTCTCCGCCCTCATCCTCCCAGCTCCCTCTCCCCTCCCCTCATGCTCCCAATTAGCCAGAGATTCTGTCCCCTTCCCCTTCTCCAGGGTCCATACAGCTTGTAGCAGATCTACACAAAAGCAATAACATGTTACCATTCAATCACTGAAATGGTAACAATGGTTACCCTTCAACAAGTAGACTGAAGGAATGGGCTCAACCAATCAGGAAAGGACACCACAGCTGTAAACCAACCAGTCATCCTCTCCTTGTTCAAACTGGTCAACCCTAAATTAGAGGAAATTAGAGGAAAAGGAGGCTTCAAAGACTTAAAAATTGCCAGCCTTGGATTTTTCAGCTCCTGAACACACTCTCTCTCTCTCTCTCTCTCTCTCTCTCTCTCTCTCTCTCTCTCTCTCTCTCTGTGTGTGTGTGTGTGTGTGTGTGTGTGTCCCTCTCTCTCACTCTCTCTCTCACTTTCTCTCACTTTCTCTCTCTCTCTCTCTCTCTCTCTCTCTCTCTCTCTCTCTCTCTCTCTGTGTGTGTGTGTCCTCTGTCTCTCTCTCTCTCTCTCTGTCCTCTGACTGCATGTGTCTTCACTTGTCTCAAATTGCCTGCCTTGCTCTCAGGCTTCCACTTCAGCTGTGAAGATACTGAGACACCTTTGAATTGGCAGGTAGGGCTCTCCCAAAGAGACTGTAATGTATGCGCCTGCACTTACTTACCTGGCCAAGCTCACTTGATGTGGCCTTGGGAAATTAAATCAGGTTGCTTGGAGGGGCCACAGCAAGACTAAGGATGTGACAATTTTATTGAGAGCAATCACTTTTTATACCTTTATCAGAAACATAATATAATGACAATTTCTAGAATCAATACAGTTGTAGTTGCCAGGATACAATGACATTTGCAAGCTACACAGGGGACATAGGATTAATGTCTAATATCAGTTGTCCTGTCAAGCTTCCTGGGCTACTAAAGGAACATACAGAGAAATGCAAAGCCACCTGAATGCTGCTTCACTGCCTGAGGGAGTGCATAGGTCTCTCAGGAACTGGAAGACACATTGGTGCCCCAGCAGCCATGGACTCTGACTTGGAAAACCTATGCCTCTTAAGGCAGCTAGGTTCCCTGCACTGTGACTCTCAGCTTTCAGCAAAAGTTTGTAAAACCTGCTCCTTCCAATGTCTTTCCAAGAGACCTTACCAGTCCAGAATAAGCCTACACACCAGGTCCCCTGTGTGCTGGTAGACTCTACTTCCCTGGATCCGTTTCTGTGGGTTCCCTCCAGCCATTCAGTACAACCTCAACCATCATCACTTTTCCTCCCCAAGACTAGTGAGCACCTTTCTGGCACTTTCTGCCTCACTGGCCTTCCTGTTTTCAATCTTTCTGAGTTTTCTGCTGGTTCTGAATATGGCAGGGACCTAACTGGCCTTCTCCAGGCCAATGCTTACCTGTCCTGCCCTGGTCAACCTAACTCGACCTCCACTCAGCATCTCCTAAAAAAACCCCCTCATTTCCCTTTATAAGTTATGTATCCATAGAACCCTGGGACACATCAGAAAGCCACAAAATCCCACACCACACCATGCTGTCTGATTCGTTATGGATGATCAGGCATTAAACTCCCCATATTTGGTCACATTGTCAGAGACTGTCATCACTGAGAAGCGTACTGACACAGATGTATCAGCATAGCAAACTTTATTAATTTATTAATGTTTCTTTAAAGAAGAAAATGTAGTAATCTGTCAGTAAGTCTTATTTACTTTGCCAATAATTGTGTTTCATGTTTCATATCTCAAAGTTAGGCTATTCACAATATATGCATTACTAATACTTTATCAATGCTCCACATGAATTAAAAAATGTGTTTTGTGTGTTTATAAAGTAAATTGATGTCTTCATGAGTATTATACAAATTATTTCGTTGGAAAGATCACACATTCCATAGTCTTACATATTCTTTTGCTTTCTATCTTTCATTTGACAATCAAGAGTGGTCTCTAATTCCTGTGATGGATATTGCATAGTCTACAGACCCGTAATTATGATTTGAAAATGGAGGCAGAAAAAACGTGCTTTACAGGACTGATTCAGCAGATATATGCGAAAAACTCCCAGGATAATCCATCTCTTAATCCTGAAAGAATAAGAGAGAGAATGGAAGTGTACTAAAGGCACCCAAGGCTGACTTAACCTGGAATTAGAACTACAGCCAGGAGGGCTGGGAACCCTGGGGGTAGCAGGAACGAGGCCATGACCTCCAAGCTGACAAAATAAACACACATTGGTTGGAAATAAGCAAGACTGTGCCTCTCCCTAGAAAGCCCACAGCTGAGGAGTTCTTTTGTGCAACCCAGGGGTGAGGCAGTGTGGTGATATTTTGTTTATGATCTAATAAAGCTTGCCGGAAGATCAGAATGCAAAGCTAGCCACAGCCATAGGGGCCAGGCAGTGGTGGCACACAACTTTAACCCCCACGCAAGCTAGCCATGCAGACCAGGCAGTGGTAGTATACACCTTTATCTCAGCACTCAGGAGACAGAGGCAGATGAATCTCTGTGAGCTCAAGGCCACCCTGGGCTACATGAGAGTGTATCAGTATAAAAGAGAAACAGAGCTCACACCTTTAATCCCAACACTAGGGAGGAGACAGGAGTGATATGGCTGGGCAGAATAAGGTGGGAGAAGACAGGGGCAGTCTAGGCCATCTAGGTAGTCTAAGAAGCGGCGTAGACTGGAGATAGAATCAGAGAACATGATAGCCCCTTCTGAACATTGCCAGAGGTGAGTGGCTGGCCGCTTTGCTTTTCTGATCTTCAACGTGAACCCCAATATCTGTCTCTGGGATTTTATTATCCGTGCTACAAGGCAGTATACCAGCATTGTTAACTGAGACAAGAGCTCTTGGGAAGGTGGTTACTGAGTCTGCGTGTGCTTTGTTCTCAGTATCTGTCTCTGTTGCAGTGAGTGCAAGACTGGCCGGAAAAGAAACATACTTCTTTGATGCAACTACAGTATGTAGTGCTTTCTCTCACCCATGTTTCCCTGTTCCAGATTATGTCACGCTGAGTGTTATGGCACTGATTTTATAGAGGGCTGTCATTGTCATCATTATGTTTTGTACAGAGATTACAACTCTGAAAGTGATAGTCATCTTATTTTCACAGTATACATTGCCTTTTCTGATTATAAAATAATGAACATGCTTTGAAAGTTTAATCAAACCATAAAATTGAAAATCAAGCCAGCAAGATGACTCAGGAGGTAAATACACTTACTTATAAACCTAACAAGTTGATTTCAATCCCTGGGACACACACGGTGGAAGGAAAGTATTTATTCTTGCAAGCTGGCCTCTGACCACCACATGTATGCCATGGTGCACACATACACATTCATGGACACATATATACACATGGTAAATAAACATGTAAAATATTTTTAAATAGAAAAAATATCACTAATGCCCCATCACTTTGGGTAATTTTTACCACAATTAGAAGACTGTTTTGTGTTGGTAGAGAATATAGTAAGAACAAAGCTAAAGATATTTTAAGATTTGGCTGTACTTCTAGATGTGTTTACACACATATAATGCAACACACAGATAGATACATATAGCTATCGTGACAAATATAAACAGCAATGTGCTAATGTCAGTATGTCTTATAACGTCATGCTATTGTTTGATATTTGGAAGTTAAAGCAACCTGCCTTTGAAAAATGGGGAAGGAATGATTTCCCTCTACTACCACTCCCCCCTGCTTACCTCTGGGAGTGGGAGGTCTAATAAGCCTTGTAAAGAATGCCAAACCTTAGACTCCTCAGGGGATCTCAGGGGAGCTGGAATCCCCCACAGCACTTTCTAAGAATGCCTATTTCTAGTATGGGAGAAGACAGAATAATAATTGGCTAAGGGAGAACTATTTTAATTAACTGTTAATTAGAGACTTAATTACTCTTGTATTTATTCATTCAATCAACAATATTTCTGAAAATGTTTATTGAGTTCAACCATGTGTCAGAGGCTTACCATAGAACATACATGGCAAATTTTCTGTCTTCAAGGAGTGTGAATGATGGCAGTCAGGAGACAAAGATAAATGATAGATAAATTTACCAATGGCAATAACTTTTAAAAAGAAGAAATTAGTGAGGAAGAGAAAGGGGCTTTAGCAACAGAAGGCTTTGTTGTGAGGTTGGATAAGGTTGCCAGGCACAGCTTTTTTGAGAAAGGGACACTTAAGTAAATATTCAAAGGGGCTGAGGAAGTGATGTCATCATGTGGGGAAGTCTATTTTTCTGAGTTAGTGCAAATTCTTTGACTAGGATGGTGTTTGACTGATCTAATATGCTGGAGTGAAGAAAAGAGTAGGAAGAGATGATGTCACACAGTGAACAGGAGATCAGATGGAGAAAAACCTTCTTCCCCCACTGGAGCAAAGAGTAGGGAGATGGAGTGATGTCACAGAGTAAATGGGAAATCAGATGGAGAAAAACCCTGCTCTCCTGCTGAAGTAAAAGGGTGGAATGATGTCACAACGTGAACAGGAGATGAGATCAAGAAGAAGTTTTGTCTGCCAGCCTGACCCCTACCATGGTGAGTGTACCTCTGCTCCTGTCCTATTCCTACCCAATTTCCCATTCACTCAGGATCTCTCTGGGCCTGTGCCTGCTTAGAGTGGATCCTCCCAGGCAGGGAGGAGCTCCCTGAGTCTGAAAACACCTCACTCTTCCTTCCCCTTTCCACCCACCGGCTGGACCCTTACTGAGTGAGGAGACTACCAGGAGAGGCAGGACCATCCAGAGCTGCAGACATTGAAATCTTGGCCCACACACACCACCGGTGACAAGAGGAGATAGAGAGACCCCACCTGCACCCACTGGAAGAAGACATGGGAAGAAGACAGAATAAGAACACACTCAAGAACAGAAAGACCAATATTACACCACCAGAATCTAGGGACTCTACACCAACAAGATCTGAAAAGCCCAACACAGAGGATGAAGAAGAGATGGACCTCAAAAATTACCTTAGGAAGATGATAGAGACCTTTAAAGAGGAAACAAGAAAATCCCTTAAAGAGATAGAAAAAAAAAAAACAAGCAAAAAATTACATGAAGTGGAGGAAAAGACAAACAAAAAAATTCAAGAAATAAACAAATCTCTTAAAGAATCTAAAGAAAGCCAAGAAAAAACAACCAAACAAGTGAATGAAGCGCTCGAAACAGTTCAAGGCATGAAAGCTGAAATAGAAACAATAAAGAAAACACAGAATGAGGCGATGCTGGAAATAGAAAGGCTGGATAAATGATCAGGAACTAAAGATGTGAGTATAACCAATAGAATTCAAGAGATGGAAGAGAGAATCTCAGTTGTTGAAGACTCTCTAAAGGATATACAGTCATCGACCAAAGAGCTCAAGTCCAACAAATCTCTAACAAAAAAATCCAGGAAATATGGGACACTGTGAAAAGGCAGAACCTAAAATAATAGGTATAGAAGAAGGTGAAGAAATACAGCTCAAAGGTAGAGAAAACATATTCAACAAAATCATAGAAGAAAATTTCCCCAGCCTACAGAAGGATATGCCTATGAATGTACAAGAAGCTTATAGGACACCAAACAGACTGGACCACAAAAAGAAGGCACTTGACACATAATAATCAAAACAACAAACCTACAGAATAAAGAGAAAATATTAAGAGCATCAAAGGAAAAAGGCCAAGTAACATATAAAGGCAGACCTATCAGAATCACTCCTGACTTCTCAATGGAAACTTTGAAAGCCAGAAGGTCCAGGATGATATACTACAAACACTAAGAGAGCATGGATGCCAACCCAGACTACTGTACCTAGGAAAACTTTCAATCACTGTAGATGGAGAAAACAAGATATTCAATGACAAAACCAGACTTAAACAATACATATCCACAAATCCAGCACTACAGAACGTTCTGGAAGGAAAACTCCAACCAAACGAACATAACTACACTCACAAAAACATAGGCAATAGATAATCCTATTTTACCAAACACGAAAAGAAACAGGAGGGCAAAATCCACACACAATGACACCACCAACAATAAATCCAAAACAAATAAAAACCAACAATCAATGGACATTAATATCCCTCAATGTCAATGCTCTTAATCTGCCTATAAAAAGATACAGGCTAACAGAATGGATACGAAGACAGAATCCATCCTTCTGTTGTTTACAAGAAACACACCTTAACTTCAAAGACAGGCATTACCTCAAAGTAAAGGGTTGGGAAAAGATTTTCCAATCAAATAGGGCCAAGAAACAAGCTTGTGTAGCAATCCTAATATCTAACAAATTAGACTTCAAACTAAAATCAATCAAAAGAGATGAAGAAGGGCATTTCATACTCATCACAGGAAAAGTCCATCAAGATGAAGTCTCAATCTTGAACATCTATGCCCCGAATACGAAGGCACCCACATTTATAAAAGAAACATTACTAAAGCTCAAACCACACATAAAACCACACACACTTAAAATAGGAGACTTCAACACCTCACTTTCACCACTAGACAGGACCACCAGGAAGAAACTTAACAAAGCAACAAAGGATCTAACAGAAGTTATGACCCAACTGGGCTTAACAGATATCTATAGAACATTCCATTCAAACACAAAAGAATATACTTTATTCTCAGCGCCACATGGCACCTTCTCTAAAATTGACCACATAGTTGACAACAAAGCAAACCTGCACAGATATAAAAGAACTGAAATAACCCCCTGTATCTTATCAGACCACCATGCTTGAAAGTTAGAATTCAACAGTAATACAAATTGCAGAAAACCTACAAACTCGTGGAAATTGAATAACACCCAAGTGCACCATTCTTGGGTTGAGGAAAAAATAAAAAAGAAATTAAAGACTTCCTAGACTTTAATGAGAATGTAGACACAACATACCCAAACTTATGGGACACTCTGAAGCAGTGCTAAGAGGAAAGTTCATAGCACTAAGTGCCCACATGAAGAAACTGGAGAATAGTCACACTAGAGAACTGACAGAACAACTAAAAGCTTTAGAGCAAAAAGAAGCAAACTCACCATGGAGCAGAAGATGCCAGGAAATAATCAAACTGAAGGCTGAAATCAATAAAGTAGAAACTAGGAAAAAATTACAAAGAATCAATGAAACAAAGAGTTGGTTCTTTGAAAAGATTAACAAGATAGACAAACCTCTATCCAAATTAACCAAAAGGCAGAGAGAGAGCATGCTAATTAACAAAATCAGAAATGAAAGGGGGATAACAACAGACACTGAGGAAATCCAGAGAATCATCAGATCATACTTTGAAATCCTGTATTCTACAAAATTCAAAAAACTGAAGAAAATGGACAATTTTCTGGATAGATAACACTTACCAAAATTAAGCCAAGAACAGATAAGCAGTTTAAATCGACCTATAACCCTAATGAAATAGAAGCAGTCATCAAAAGCCTCCCAACCAAAAAAGCTGAGGGCCAGATGGCTTCACTGTAGAATTCTATCAGAAATTCAAACAGGAGCTAATACCAGTACTCCTCAAATTGTTCCACACATAGAAGCAGAAGGGACATTGCCAAACTCTTTTTATCAGGCTACAATCACTTTGATACTCGAGCCACACAAAGATACAACTAAAAAAGAGAACTACAGACCAATATGCCTCATGAACATCGATGCAAAAATACTCAAAAAAATATTGGCCAATCGAATCCAAGAACACATCAGAAAAATCATCTACTATGATCAAATAGGTTTCATCCCAGGGATGCAAGGATGGTACAACTTACGAAAATCCATCAATGTAATCCACCATATAAATAAACTGAATAAGAAAAACCATGTGATCATCTCACTGGACGCTAAAAAAAGCCTTTGACAAAATCCAACATCCTTTAATGATTAAAAATCTTGGAGAGAACAGGAATAACAGGAACATATCTAAACATGATAAAAGCAATATACACCAAACCAACAGCCAAAATCAAACTAAATGGAGAGAAACTTAAAGTGATTCCTCTAAAATCAGGAACAAGACAAGGCTGTCCACTCTCTCCATATCTCTCCAATATTGTTCTTGTAGTTCTAGCTAGAGCAATAAGACAAGAAAAGGAGATCAAAGGGATACAAATTGGAAAGGAAGAAGTCAAACTTTCACTATTTGCAGATGACATGATAGTCTACATAAGTGTCCCACAAAACTCTATCAGGGAACTCCTACAGCTGACAAACACCTTCAGCAAAGTAGCAGGATACAAAACTAACTCAAAAAAATTAGTAGCCCTACTATATACAGATGATAAATGTGCTGAGAAAGAATCAGAGAAACATCACCCATTGCAATAGCAACTAACAGCATAAACTATCTTGGGGTAACTCTAACCAAAAAAATTGAAAGACCTGTACAGTAACAACTTTGAGTCTTTAAAGAAAGAAGTTAAAGAAGATACCAGAAAACAGAAAGATCTCCCATGCTCTTGGATAGGTAGAATTAACATAGTAAAAATGGCAATCTTGCCAAAAGTAATCTACAGATTCAAAGCAATCCCCATCAAAATCCCAACACAGTTCTTCACAGACCTTGAAAGAACAATAATTAACTTTATATGCAAAAACAAAAAACCTAGGATAGCCAAAACAGCTCTGTACAATAAAAGGTCTTCTGGAGGCATCACCATCCCTGACTTCAAGCTCTATTATAGAACCATAGTCCTGAAAACAGCTTTGTACTGGCACAAAAATAGACAGATAGACTAATGGAATCGAATTGAAAACCCTGATATTAACCTATACACCTACGAACACCTTATTTTTGACAAAGATGCTTAATCTATACAACGGAAAAAAGATAGCATCTTCAACAAATGGTGCTGGCACAACTGGATTCAGACATGCAGAAGATTACAGATAGATCCATACCTGTCACCATGCACAAAACTTAAGTGCAAATGGATCAAAGATCTCAGCATAAATCCAGCCACACTGAATCTTCTAGAAGAGAAAGTGGGAGATACCCTTGAACAAATAGGCACAGGAGACCGCTTCCTGAATATTACACCAGCAGCACAGACATTTGAGATCTGCAATTAATAAATGGAACCTCCTGAAACTGAGAAGCTTCTGTAAGGCAAAGGACCCAGTCAGCAAGACAAATGGACAGCCCACAGAATGGGAAAAGATCTTCACCAACCCTATATCTGACAGAGGGCTGATTTCCAAAGTATACAATGAACTCAAGAAGCTAGCCACCAAAACACCAAACAATGAAATTAAAAAGTGGGGTGCAGAACTAAATAGCGACTTCTCAACAGAGGAATCTGAAATGGCTGAAAGACACTTGAGAAAGTGCTCAAAATCCTTGGCCATCAGAGAAATGCAACTCAAAACAGTTCTGAGATACCATCTTACTCCTGTCAGAATGGCTAAAATAAAAAACACCAATGACAATCTATGCTGGACAGGATGTGAAGAAAAAGGAACACTCTTCCATTGCTGGTGGGAGTGCAAACTTGTAAGACCACTTTGGAAATCAGTATGGCAGTTGCTCAGAAAAATGTGAATCAGTCTACCTCAAGATCCAGCAATTCCTCTCTTGGGCATATACCCAAATAATATGCATTCATACAACAAGGACATATGTTCAACCAGCATGGTTTGTAATAGCCAGAACCTGGAAGCAACCTAGATGCCCCTCAACTGAAGAATGGATAGAGAAAATGTGATACATTTATACAATGGAGTACTGCTCAGCAGAAAAAAGCAATGGAATCTTGAAATTCACAGGCAAATGGATGGAACTAGAAGAAACCATCCTGAGTGAAGTAACCCAGTCACAAAAAGACAAATATGGTATGTACTCACTCATATATGAATTTTAGACATAGAGCAAAGGATTACCAGCCCATAGTCCTCTTCACCAAAGAAACTAGGAAACAAGAAGGACTCTAAGGGAAAAATGCATGGACCCCTGAGAATGGGAAGGGGCAGGAACTCCTGAGCTAATTGGGAGCCTGAGGGTAGGAGAGATAGCTGCCAGAAAGAGAGGAGAAGAGGGAAGAGGAGGAAATGGAGGAGCAGAAATATTGAGTTGGGGGAAGAATAGAGGAGAGCAGGATGAGAGATACCATATCAGAGGGAGCCATTATAGGTCTGAGGAGAGATCTGGTACTAGGGAGATTTCCAGAGATCTACAAGGGTGACACGAACTGACAATCCAGGCAATGGTGGACAGGATAGCCTAAATGCCCTTCCTCTATGATGAGACTGATGACTACCTTTTTTGCTGTCCCAGAGCCTTCAGCCAGTGGCTGATGGAAGCAGAGGCAGACACCCACAGATATACACTGAACTGAACTCTGGAACTTAGTTGCAGAGAGGGAGGAATGAAGATCAAAGGGGTCCGTACCAGGCTGGTGAAACCCACAGAAACAGCTGGCCTGAACAAGGGGGAGCACATCGACCCAAGACTGCTGCCTGGGAGGCCAGCACTGGACTGATCCAGACCCCTGAACATGGATGTCAATTAGGAGGCCTCTGCACTCTAGGGGGCCCATTGTAGTGGATTGGTATTTTTTCCCTGGGATAATAATGGACTTTGAGATGCCATCCCACATCTCGGCTGGGACACATGGGGGAGGGCCTAGGCCTGGCCCAGGATGATGTGGTGGACTTTGGGGAGCCCCCATTGGGGGCCCTACCCAGCCTGGAGAGTGGAGGGTGGATGGGGTGAGGGGCAGGTGGGAGATTGGGCGGAGGGCTGGGGGGAGGGGAGAAAGGGGGAGGAGGGATTGACATGTGAAGCAAGCTTGGTCCTAATTTGAACTAATAAAAACATTACAAAAAAAGAAGAAATCCCCACCATTGATTTTGAGAGAGATGAAAGTTGTTAAGAGACTCTGCAGGAAGGAAAGGCAAGGGCAGTTGGGGAAATGGCTGGTATCAGAAAGCTGGAGAGCACTTAAGAGTCTCTTGCACTCAACCAAGAGATGAGAGACAGCAGCATCATGGGTCAGGCTGGTAGGCACTGGAGGTGGAGGAGTGCTTGGATCTCAGGCACAATTTCTTTCAAAGTTGAAACGACTTTATGGTGGAGGCAATAATAGCTAACATCATTGGCCTGACTGATACGGCTTTCCTAATATAGAGAATTCTGGGCAAGAAGGGATGCTGAGAGAGAGAGAGAGAGAGAGAGAGAGAGAGAGAGAGAGAGACAGAGACAGAGACAGAGACAGAGACAGAGACACAGAGAGAGACACAGACACAGACACAGACACAGACAGACAGACAGACACACAGAGAGAGAGACAGAGAGACAGAGAGACAGAGACAGAGAGAGACAGAGACACAGACACAGACACAGACACAGACAGACAGACACACACACACAGAGAGAGAGAGACAGAGAGACAGAGAGAGAGGAGAGAGAGAGAGTATTGAGAAGGCCAGAAGGTCCTCAAGCTACTTGTTTTAAAAGGTCCTGGATGTGATGTGAGAGAAGGTGCTCAAAATGTGAGATTTTCAGGTGTTTCTTATGTCCAGGAGCACATCAAGGGATCCTTGTACCATTCCTGTAAAGCCGGTAGAATGATTTTCACTTTATACACCATAGATGCAGCCCCCAAGGGAGAGCTGGTGATACTCATACCTAGGTTGTTTGACTACGAAGGGTGACGTGCTGACACCTCCTACCGTGGATAACTGAGCAGCGAGTTCATGTTGGAATAGAAGAAAAACCTTTTCTCTTGAGGCTAAGCATACAGCAACGGTGAATCAGAAAGAACCAGCCAATTTTAGGGTTCTAAAACTCACCTATAATCTTTGTTATTTGTATAAATTATAAAGATTTTTAGAGACTAAGAAGGATCACAGTGGGCCAGAGAGAAAGAAAATAACTGAAAAAGCTACAGTGAGTCTTTTGACAGGGGGTCTTCCATGCCAGTAGGCATTGAACTTGGAAAAGTTGGAACATGAGAACAATGAGATCTATGCCAGGGGTTCACCAGTGAGTGTTGAAGGACTTGCTTACAAGGGTGGGGTGGACCCTTCGTGTCCCAGGAGAAAAAGCAGGTAGAAGTAACAAATAAAATCCTGTAAAATCAGTTCACTTTTATGATGTTGGCATGTGAAGTTTCTCTACAAGTCAAAACAAGTTTTTCCATGTACCCCCTTAGTTTCATATACTGTGTTTGCCTTCAGTAGAACAGAGCAATGATGTTAGCAGAAAAGGAAACTAGCTGGACCCTGGAGATAAAGGCATATATATATATATATATATATATATATATATTATATATATATATATGTAAAAAGAAGGCAGAAATGAGATACCTACCTGAGTTTCACAGAATTCCCCTCCCAGAGGCTTGTATGGGCATGAGATGTAAAGTCCAAAGTGTAACTGTCAGAGGATTCATTCTGCCCGAAGCTGTTAGGCAAGCAAAGCTCTTGAAATTGACATCCTAGTAATACAGTCTATAGAATTAAGAATGGAATAAAAATGGGCATTTCACAATGTAGTGATTGTCACATTGTTGATATTTCCCAAAGATTGCACAGGATTTGTCAGGTGAGCCACAGTTGTTTTTTTTTTTAATTTTTAAAAAAAAATTTTTAATGAGTACACTAGATAAATATTCTTAAATTCCTTCAATTTTTGTGGACAGGACACTCAACACCATCTCCCAACTCTAACACCTTCCATGCTTAGATGCTAGGATAATGGTTAGTGACTTGCTCTAGATCATATAATGCTGTGATTAGGAGATGGACTGGATCTTATGTGTTGATTTGTATTCTTATGTACTCTCCTTGTATTCTTTTGCATGAAACACTGTTATGGAAGATTCCAAGAGTCAGTGTGTGGGGAGGTTCTGGAAAACCTTGGGAGCTACCAGCAACATGTAGTGTGTGTGTGTGTGTGTGTGTGTGTGTGAGAGAGAGAGAGAGAGAGAGAGAGAGAGAGAGAGAGAGAGAGAGAGAGCACTTTAGGTTAAAAAGACCTCACGAGCCAAATGAGCCAAATGAGAGCTATTCAAAGTGCTAAGCAAAGCAGCAATTTTTAAGTTATTTGCATTTCCCCTCAGTCTTTTTCATCATGATTAGGTGTATAGATCTGAAGATGGGCACTGTCTTTTTCAGCATCTTAATTATCTTGAACAAACTTTACATTCTTAATTAAAAGGTATGCAGAGAACAAATTAAATGATTTAATCATGAAATAATGATAAGTTCAGTTTTTTTCAAATTTTGTACTTTTTGAAATTAAAACATTACATCATTCCCCCCTTCTCTTTCCTCTCTCCTGTCCAGCACTTCCCATATAACCCTTTATTTTCTATCAAACTCATGGCCTCTATTTCCTTAATTGTCATAAAACACACATACACACTCTCACACACAGACACTTAAACATATAAATACAATCTGTCACTCCATACAATGTTACTTGCAGGTATATTTTCCTGGGATGGCCACTTGCTATTACCTAGCATTTAGAGTCTTTTCGCTGGGAACTACGATTTCCCCTGCTCTGGGCATTCTTTAGTTCTGTGTCGTTCTTTGTGTAGGGTTGAGGACCCATTAATCTTTCCTCTTCCACATTAGTTTATCTACTGGTGTTGTCCTTGCTCTGGGCTTGTTTAGGCTAAAATGTTGATGAGAATTCCTGGGTTTAGGTTCTCTAATATTTCTAACTATATCCTAAGTGTTTACCCTTGTACCCACATGCAAATATAGGTCTTTTTCCTTATCAAAAAAAAAATATCACCTTGCGACAGAGACCATTACAGAAAACCACAACAGATAAAAATGCAGACAACAAGTGACCATGCAGTTAGCCTGGCCCCATCTACGACACAGCTCTTGTACCTACCTAAGGCTCGGGGATCATAGTGGAAGAAGAAAGACAAGACAGGAAGATTGTGAGAGCCAGTGGTACTGAATGTTTGCTGTGAGATTTTGTCTATCTTTATGGAGTGATATTATTCAAATTGAAATAAGTTGGCTCATTTGTTTCTTTTTTCTTTAAATAGTTTCTCATCCCCCCTACCCCTGAAGGATGTTCAAACTCTCAAAATTCAGGAAGTTATAAGATGACACTTTCAAATTTATGTTCAGCAAAAAATAATCAAAAGTCAATGAGTCACCATTAGTTTTTATGATCTAGATTTATAAACTAAGTTATAAATTGACCAACACAAGCCACTTCTTATGACAATAGGGTAATGCTTTGCTTACCAGTCTTAAGACACTAAAAAGATCTGTGTCCTGTCAACTCATAGAGACCCCTTAATCATACCTTCTCGTGTTCAAGATTTGAACTCCACAGGCACAGATACATGGCAAGGACTCAGGTTGGCATGTGGGATGCATGAGTACCCATCATGATGCTGAGCGGAGGGCAGACCAAAGTAGCCCATGGGTCCATCTCCCCCAATCCCATTCCACTTTTCTGGTGATGTTCCTTATGAAGTAAATCCTCACAGTACCTACTTCTTCCTAACATCACGGCTTCTCAAGATAGATGTGTTTTAAAGTGTAATTATTTTCATTGTATCAAATAACTTAATGAATCATACAATTGCTGACATAAAGTTGATTTTTAAAAATCATGTAGTGAGGCATTTGTTTCTTGGTGAAAGTTAGTTAAAAGTGTTTAGTTTCCACTTGTTTCTTACCAAGTATTCTTTATCGTATTTCATCACAGGATCTGAGTTTATTTGCCTGGACCACGTTTCAAACTATTAATTTACTCACATCATCTTTAGTGTACGTTTCATATGTGGAATGTACTTAGGGCAGAATGGGTACAAGATAGTCCTTTTGGGATCTTTAAATTTTTGTTTAAAACACAAGTATTTTTAACAGATACAAATTTATTATAACCTTAGGAATTCAAGGTATATATGAAAGTAATAAGTTTCATTCTTTTATGCAGTTTGAGATATAAGTCAATGTACTAAATGAGCCAGCAAATCACTACAGAAACTGATGAAAAATCGAGTAGGAAGCACATTTTCTGAGTATGACAAGGCCAGTGCACTCCTGAATTCACTTTAGCTGTGGTTATCTGCACAAGATTGGGCTGATGACATTTCATCACTGATCTGAGGTAGGGGGCTGTGTGAAACCCCACCCTTCCTTGAGGGACTAATGGCAGTTAAATGTTGCTGCAGGAATGACATGTCATTTTCTTCAGTGGTGTAGCCACTGGTAGGTTGCCCTTGATTCAGCTCCCAGCTATGCCTGGGCAAGAAACTCTAATTAAAAACTCAGCAGGTGCCACTCCATTAGTTTTCCAAATGTGAGTGTGTGTGTAAAACAGATGAAACCTAGCAATGTATAAGTAGCTCTATGCAGATTAGTTATTGGGTATTTTATATGATGGATTAGGTTATTAGAATCATATATATTTCTGAGACAGGGTTTCTCTGTAGTTTTAGAGCCTGTCCTGGAGCTAGCTCAGTAAACCATGCTGGCCTCAAACTCACAGAGATCTGCCTGCCTCTTCCTCCCAAGTGCTGGGATTAAAGATATACACCACCACTGCCTGGTATTTATATTGGGATTTTTTGGAGGGAGGGGGCTCAAGACAGGGTTTCTCTGTGTAGCTTTGGAACTCACTCTGTAGATTAGGATGAGCTCAAACTTATGGAGACCCACCTGCTTCTGCCTCCTAATTGCTAGAATTAAAGGTGTGTGCCACCACCAGCGGCTTTGTATTGGGAATTTACAGTTGATTTTAAATTGCTACCTAAAACATGTACCAAATTACAAATAAAAGAAAAATATAGTCAGCTATTCAATAGAGACATTTTACATTTTCTCAGCAGGTGATTATAATATATGCTAATTACTAAAAGGACAAACTAATAATAAGGGATGAAAACAATGCTCCCAAGTGAAAATAAAGCATACATGTCATTGCCATAACATTTTATTGAAAAAAGAAAAAAAACTCACAAGGGTACATAAGAAGACATTAAAGAATCAGAAGGACTCCACTGGAAGGAAGGGTTTCAGTGGGAGAGAAAAGAAAAGTATAGAGGGGAAATGGGGGTGAAAATGGCCAAAATTCATTATATAAATTTATGAAAGTGTAAAACAATAAATTTAGGGGCCAGGTGTAGTGGTCCTCAACTTTAACCTCAGCACTTGGGGACTGATCTCTGAGTTCAAGTCCAGTCTGTTCTACATAGTGAGTTTCAGGTGGGGCAGGGCTACAAAGAGAAACCCTGTCTCAGAAAAACAACAAAACAAGCAAAGAATTAAAAAACAACCAAACAACAAAACAAAAACCAATGGTTATTTTTTTAATTTGCTATTTTCTTCTGGACTACACACAGGATTTTTGTAGCATAACAAATCCCAGACAAGCTGAGTTCTCCTCAGCATGTGTTTCTGGAAGACACAGTTTGTTAACTGCAAACTGATACATTTTGTGGGCTTTGTTGTTGTGGGATTTGTTGTTGTTTCGGTTTGAGTTTTTTGTTTGTTGTTGTTTTAACTAAATCATAGATTGGGGCAAGAAGCAAGTCTTCAACTGACCTAGAAGCTAACAGTGAAAGATAACCTCATCAGACCCTGATTCCATGAGAATCATTTTACAGAACTGTAAATATCTGAGGTAATAAGCTGCTAATGATAATTTTCACGTTTAAGGTTATAAAGGATGACATATAGTGGAAAAGGAAATAATGTAAGAATCAAACATAATTTCATGTTATGAAACGTCACCAAAATACACTCAGTAAGTCCTACAGCACACATATAAAATTATATAACGACACTCAGAAGAATAAGAAGTAGATGTGGGGGGCGTGGAGGCATTTGCCAGCCGCACAGACAGAGGAAGCTCCGCAATGAGCCCTCCTCACTCACCGGCTTATAGCTAATCTAATCTGGATATTCCGGATAGCACTCTGGGTGTTTTTGAGAATCTGAACTCTTCTAGTCTTTTCAGTTCTTAGAACATACTTGTTAAGCATCTGCTGTGTTGTGCTGAAGCACTGAAAATGAATGGGTACGTTGAGCAGCCTTCTGTTTTGTGGACTTAACGTCATTTATGCATCACAGTCTCAGACCCGAGGGAATGAGCGTTGTGAGGCTTCGGGACAAGCAGTTCTCAGAGGGAACTAAAGCTGAAGAGCACAATCATCACTTGTCCAGCCAGCATTTTCTAGCAACTCAATCAGAACTCAGCAGATCGCCCCCGAGAGAGCTTTCTCTGTCTCCAGGAATGCAACTACATCTTTTCTTTTTTTTTTTTTTTGTCAACCCCAAACCCCATGCCAGGTTTGGAATCCCTTAATGCCTCCCTTTCATAGCCTGCACCCAGTTCCTTGTCAAATGGTCAGCTCCGAAACAAACCCAGGACCCGCTCCTCTCTCTGCTTCCGCTGCTGCCGCCTGCGTCCCTGCCCCATCTTTGTCCACAGCCTACAGACTCTGCTCACTGGGCTCCCTGGGATCTCAGTACACCACCTCCTGATATTTTAGGAATACAAACAATCAGGATAACACACTATTCCCAGAACTTCTGGGGCGCTCCGCATCCCTCAGAGGCAACATCAAATCCTGAACCCTCAAGTCCTTGTATGATTAGCTCCCCTGGTCTTTTTTTTTATTGCAGGTCTTTTATATTATCCCTCAAATAAGCCAAGACCACTCCTATCTCATGGCCACTGCATTTGCCGTTCCCTCAGAAATGCTTCTCCTCAAGCCTCACAATGCTCAGCACCTTGGTTTTTCGTAAATGCTACCTTCTCATGACTATATACAATCGCATACCTTGAAATAAATTTCTTCCTGGCCTTCAAATGCTGCCTCTTTTCTTCCTCCCATTGGAACAAGAAGCGCAACATTTTTTTCTGTCATTTCTCGTTCTCTCTCTTCTGAGTGACAAGGACATTCACTATTTTGCCTAGAATGGATCTTTCCACACTAATTGCTTCCCTTTTTTTTTTTTTTTTTTTTTTTTCTGGAGTAAGTGCAGATAGATACCATCCCTGTCTCACAGAGCTCACAGTCAATAAGGAAAAGGAAACAGATAGATAAGTAAATCCTGAACATTTGTTGGTCTGTTTATGCCAAGAACAGCCAACAAAGTACAAGGAGAATTCAGAAGACAGAGCAGAGAATGAGCGGAGTACAAGTGAGGCAGGGTTCACACAGATGGGGGACTGATTTGGGTCATACAGCCGTGATTGGGGGAAATTCCCTAGAAAAGAAACCATCAGATGTGTGACTGTGCAGGTAACAACAAGAGTCTGAATACTAGAACATGGGACTGAGTAGTGCTGATAACCCGGATGGGTGGTGTGGGAGGGAAATTAACATAAAAAATACCTCTGTCTTCCGCTCTATCCCAATCCTTTAGCTCATATGAACACACTTTACTCCATCAACCTGCCATATCTCCTCATCCATCTCATCTCTCTGCATCCAGCAGCCCATACCATACACAGCGCCCCTCAAAACACCACTAGAATTTGCTTTCCCCTCTCTCCCCTCTCTCCCCTCTCTCTCTCCTCCCCCCCCCCTCTCTCTCTCTCTCTCTCTCTCTCTCTCTCTCTCTCTCTCTCCTAGGTCTATAACACAGACTAACCTGAAACACACTATATATCCCAGGCTGGCTTCAAACTTACAGCGAAAGACTTATCTCAGCTTCCTGAGTGCTGGGCTGGGTTTACAGGCATGCACCACCAAGCCACCACACTTGGTTACCAGAATTGGCTTTCCAAAATTCTAATTTTTTTTTTGGTGATATTGTTCCTTGCTTCAAACCTAATTTACTCTCCCTTGTCTGCGTAGTCATGATGGAACAAAACTCCTTCAATGTGCACACAGGGCTTATTTATATATTGTGAAAATGAAGTGAAAATTTCTACTCCCATTTGAGGTTGTCTGTATTAGTCTGGAAAAGCAATGCTGGCATTCAAATTGCAAGTGGGTACACGTTTCAGTTGCCCCACATCAGACCTCTGTCAGCAGGCTTCGTGTTGCTGTGGAAGGTTCTTTTCTACCTGACTTCTCTCCCCACAAGTTCCTTTTGGATGTAATCACCCCTGGGCAATTCCAAACCTTTGGAACACTTTGCTTTTGTCTCACGTTTGCTAATGCTTTATTTTAGTTTTGGTAGTTGTGGTCTGAACTCTCTCTGAAAAATGGTCTTCTAAGAGCAACAGTCCCTAAATGTTAACAGGCCTCAGAATGCCCCAGAGAGTTTGTCAAAGCCCAGGCTGCTGTGCCCTTCCTCAGAGACTGTGACTAGGTAGCTGTAGGTATGATTCCGGAAGCTGCATTTCTAACAAGTTCCAAGGTGTCAGACATGGGTTCCCTAGGGCCCATAGTCTGAGAATCATTGTCCTTTAACAGCTGTGGTCATATAGGCAAGACAACTTTCCAACTCATTTAGTATGTCCTTGGGGAATATATTCAGCCAAGATGATCCAAGTGCAGTTATGGTTACCAATCTCTCACTCTAGAGTGAGCGGAGGGACTGATAGGTAGGTACCAGATGTTCTGCCACCCTGGAGAGGCAGAAAGTACAGAGAAATGAGATCAGTTAGTGCTGGGTTGACTCAGAGGCTCCCTGGGCCAATGGGCCAGTGAATGGCAACAAGTCCTTCCGCCATATCAGCTCTTATCCATCCCATGCTTACGACTGAGCTCTCACAACAGAAGCTAACAGCAAATGGTCATACTTGAGTGAATGAGTTTCACTCAACCCAAATTTGTTAGAGGGGCTCAGCCCAAACAGAAAGCACTTTCCAAATACTTTGCTTGCCATTGGCTTATCCTGAATCTTTGGTGGTGTCTATTACACATTGACAGTAATTTTATTTGTGTAATAATTTTTATATTGGATCAACCTTTGGAATGATCTTTCAGAGGTCAGTCTTAGTAGCCTTTCATCTTGGAAAATGAAACAAATCTGTTAAGCTATGTGGCCTAAGGCTCCACACTGAGTCACTGGGTGTGGAGATGAAAGCCAGAGAAACCTAAGCTCTACATCTTATGCTTGAAACAACACGGTTGCCTGGTCACACGACCTTCATACAGCTGGGAAAATTACTAAAAGAAATTAAAAACAAAACTTAAGAGCTCAAAAATAATGAATTTAGAAGTTGAATTGTTTTCAGAAACTAGATAAACATAGAAAATCCCAATAATTATTTCATTTTTTAATCCAATGCTGAATAGGAAAGCAGCTATTTCCACTTATGGTCAGTATCTACAGACCCTTGCCAGTCCAGTGGTCATTTTTAGTTTCAAATAATTGTGGTCTATTCTGGTCTAGGCACAGATTACTTGGTAAGCATAGCTCTCAAAAGGTTACCTTTTTAACTGCTTTTCTCCAGTCTACTCCAGGTAACAGTAGCCATTAACAGAGGCATATCTCTCTATGCTTCCTAACTTGGTTGTATTTCCTTGTCTCCCTATCCATACCTCTCCAATCCAACACCTCCGCCCTCTTCCTTGCATTTCTCTCCTCACTACCCCTTCCAGGAAGTCATTACAGATTTGGAGCTTTTGGATATCAATGTGATAGCAATAGCTGGAGTAGTTTGAGCTCTCTAAAAAGACTTCCTTGGTGCTAGGGCCCTGGCTGTACCTTGAACATTTCTTCAACTCACAGACTGCACCTTACATTTGACCCAGGTCCCAAGACTGAAAATCAATCAAACTTTATCATGCAGAGTTCTTCCAGTTCTTCTTTATAATTCATTTTCTGGGTTCAAAAGCAGCTGCACTCTCCAATATTTCAAGAAGGGAAATGTTTAGATTCTCTTGGTTCTTTCTCATCCCCATCAGCCAATTGGCCAACTCTCTTACCCACACTTCTTTCTTCCTTGCAGCACTAAATGGTTCATCAACAACATGCTCCCCTAGTACTTTGATCAATATTTTTAGTGTCTAGAGTGGGGTTCAGCAGATGTTATAAGATTTAAGACCAAAACAGAGACCATTTGAGATCTATAGGCCAATGACTCCTGCCACGGGGCTCAGCTCTTCCTCCGGTCATGCAAAAGTAGCCACAGGAGGAGTGATGCTTCATTCAAATGAACCTTCATGTACAAGCATTAGCCTTTGAATTTTTATAATTTGTGTGATGTAATTTTTTTATCAGCCATCTAAAAATGTAAAAACTATTCTTAGCTTAAAACAGCTTATGAAAGCAAGTGTGAACCAGATCAGGGCCATGATGGCAGTTGGCCATCTCTTCCTCTGGTGTTACATGGCGCATCCTTCCCTTCCAAGCCACCGCTGGGATTGTTTTACCAAAATCCTCAAGCTCTGTACAACTGAGGCGACAGACATTTTGCTAGACTTTTGCCATGGTAGCATTCTGCTTCAAATGCCCATTCCTCTCTCATTCTAGACCAGATTTTGCTGCAATCACAAATAGTCCCCAGGTATCCAACCCCAACTGTTATGGCAGCATGCAGCAGGCACAGCAGCGAGAGTAGGGAGGTGAGAGAACACGTCTCTCACCACAAACACAACGCAAATAGCAAAGTAGAGTCAGAGTGAGGCTGCAGACTCTCATAACCCATCCCTTCTCTACCCCTCCAGCATCCTGCCCTGCTCCCCAAACAGAGCCACCAGCTGGGAACCAACTATTCAAATATTTGAGCCTATAGGGGGCATTCTCATTTTAAACTACCATAAGTTGTTTTGTTTTTTGTTTGGTCTTGCTTTTGCAAAAAGAGATTACTGACCCCTAGATCAGACTGCAAATGAGAGAATAACATAAATAGTAAAAATGACACTAAACCAATTATTACAACAGCACTAATATACCAGCATGAAATGTTAGCCTTTATTAATGGTCTAGAAAACTCCTGAGTGTTGAGTTACTCCTTTCAATCTCATCTCACCTTAAACTCTACTATAGAATCTTTAAGGTAAAGGCTTCTTTGACATCTCAAATCACAATTATTTCTTTGCAATCATGAAAGGTAAAAATATTATTAGTCTCTCTTTCTATCCTAACTAATTCTTCAATCTCTACTGTCCTCTTTTTCAGAGGACAGTGTTTGTGTGAACCCTACACCACCACCGAGGACACAGTGTTTGATATAACAGAGGCAACCTTCAAACACACAAAGAACTTCAGGCTGTGTGTGCAGCATGTATTTACAACATTCACAAGGATGCTAACAGCTTCATTAAAACAAGGTAAGTTCACAGTGATGAACTTTGCATGTTAGGAAAATCCATGTGCTCTTTATGAATGATCTGGAAGGTTCTCCCATAGCTGGAAAAGATTTGTCCACTTGGGCTGAAGAGAGATTACCTTTCAGGAGCTAAGCTACTCCTGCTCTAGAAGAAACCTGTTCTTCCATATCCCTGAATGTCAAAACAGTAGTTCATAGGTATGATTTTTGTGAGATTGCCAAGACTAGCAGTTCTGAAATCTGTGCAGTGGGCCAGCAGCCTCAGGCCCAGGAGGATCCTGCTACAGTCCAGAGGCTGCATGCAGAATTCTTTTCTTCCCAGATGCCTTGATTTTTTTCCCATAAAGATTTCAGCTGATTGCATGAAGGCCCCTCACATAAAAATGTGTCCTCTGCTTTATTCAAGGCCTACTTAAATGCTATTTTGGAAACACCTCCACAATAAGTCGTACCAAGGCATCTGTTTGACTATGAAAACTGTAGCCTAGCCATACTAGCCTAAAATGACCCCTTATAACAACTGCATGTCAGGCATTGAGACCACAGAGGTCATCAAGGCTGCTTGATCTGTGACCATGAGTGACAATAAAATTAATAGAGCAAAACTGAAATAACACAAAATGAGTATAGAGAAAAGTATGTGTAGACATTAAGTGTAGAGAGCAGGAGGACTTGGTGAGTGAATTGAGATGCTACCCTCACAGTAATACTAGGTTGTAAACAACACTATCTGAGCCATCTTTGTGCACAGACTGCTCACTCTGATCCTTGTGGGTTGCCACCCGATTGCTAGAACACATACAGACTTAGAAACACATATCAGCTAACTGCTTAGTGTAGCAGCTGTTTCTCTCTTCCTGCTACTTCTGGCTGCATCTTTAGTTTTTTTCCTGGCACCATTTATTTGAGACTCGCCGAAAACAGAAATAGACCAAGGCATATGTTCTTGAGAATGTATCATTTAATTTTGTTGCCATGACTTGGCCAGCAATGCCCTTGTGACAGGACAGCACATTCAAATCTTTGTTCCATGATGCAGATTACCTACTTCATTTTGAGATGTAAGACCTTCTATGACTACTGGTCTGCTCAGGTTGGCCTGTCTCGACCTGGAAGTGATCTATCAGCACAGGACCCAGAAGCATTTCCCAGATTTATCATAATACCTTTAGGATCCACAAGGAAATAGAAATGGGATGTTGGCCAGGAGTTGGACAACAATTCAGGAATTACTTGAGAATCAAAATTAACTTGCCCCTGGGAGTTCAGAGAGGGAAGGTTTCTTTGAGGTAATCCAGTCCTTCTAGAACTTGATAACTTCTGCCCTGTGAGGACTCCACCAGGAAGAAAGGGCTGTTTAAAATACTGAACATTCTCATTTGTTCTTTTGCTTCTCTTGTGGGCAACATATTTTCCCATCCCTTTCTGAGGTCAAGTGTCTTCGTCTTCAGCCATCTGCTACCTTGTCTTCAACTGCTATGCTTCTGCTCCGGATCCTAACTTCTATCACTAGCCCAGTGACTTCCCTCAAAATCCTACTCATGTTCCTCTTTTCAATGTTGTTTGTTTTCACTAGGGACTTCATCTTAAAAACAGTAAGTCAACACGAAGGAATCGCATGCCAGCTCTTGTCAAATATTGTGCAAATACCTATTCTTGTTCATAAAAGGAAGGAATAGATAAGAGTTTTGTATCAAATCAAATCTGTCCCGTGCAGTATGCTTATTATCACATTAGCTAAACTCCAAATCATGGAATTGTCTTCATGCCTAATTCTGAAAACATTTCCCCACTATATTGTCAATTATGTTAATAATTTGTAGGGTCCCTGGCACCTTTGCAGATTTGAGGGTTGTTTTATTATTTAAGTAATAAAGGAGTCGAGGAAATGGTTTTCAGAAAGAGAAACTGCTCCACGGTCTTTCAAAAGAGTCACATCGTGTTACAGACCAGACTACATAATGATGTCTGGCTACTAACTTCAGTATTCAATATACATATATATGCTGTCTCAGTTAGGGGTTCTATTGCTGCAATGAAACGCCTTGAATAAAAGGCAAGTTGAGGAGGAAAGAGTTTATTAGGCTTCTACTTCAGCATTGCTGTTCATCACTAAAGGAAGCCAGGACAGGAACTCAAAAAGGGCAGGATCCCAGAGGCAGGAGCAAAGGCCATAGATGGGAACTGCTCACTGGCTTGCTTCCCCTGGGTTACTCAGCCTGCTGTCTTATAGAACCCAGGGATGGCCCCAGGGATGGCCCCATGTACCACGGGCTGGGCCCTCCCCCACTGATGGATAAATAAGAAAATGTCTTACACTTGGATCTCAGGGAGGCAGTTCCTCAGCTGAGGCTCCTTCCTCTCTGGTGACTCTAGTTTGTATCATGTCGACACAAAAAAAACAGCCAGTACACATGTTTTACTTTAAAGGGACATGAAAATTAGTTCTTCTAAGAATGGAATGTTAAGATGCTAGCTCTGACCAAGGACTGTATTTACTATACATCTATATATAGAGATTTTTTTTCACAGCTAGTTCTGGTCTACTTGATTGGCAAGACAAATAGCAGATCTCAGGCTTTTCAATTAAGGGGCTCAAAATCAATATTCCTAGACTAGATATGCTGGGAACACAGATTTTTAGTATCCTTTTGTAAGGTAATTTCTTCCAACATTGGGTTTATACCTCTGTCTCTTTTCCCTATCTTTCATTTTATTTTGTTCATATGCGTCCTTAGTTCTTAGTAGCTAGCCACTCGTACAAAAGCCACCATTGAACTTTGAGTGTGTTGCAGGAAAGAAATCAGCTGCTAATAGACTTGACCTTGCAGGGCCACCTCTCCAGGTCAGCCACTCACATGGGCACAGATGTCCATGGTAATGTGGTCATCAAGGTTTTCATGTGAACCAAAAATCTGAAATGATTTCTAAGGAACATTCTCAGATGTATTTCCCACGTAAGTAAACAGAACAAATAGAGTTGCTGGTGAGAGGAAGCTGTAATGGTGTTCTGGGAACACAGAATTTTTAGTATTTCCTTTCATAAGGAAAATTCTTTGGGCATTGGGATTATACCTTCTGTCTCTGTCATGCTGGTGAAAGGAAGCCGTTCCATCCACGGCTGCTGTTCCAGTGGCAGCTCTGTGAAAACATTGCTCATTTCTAGTTTATCTCCCTGGAAAACTGCTGACCTGTGCTCATGATCCATTTCAGAGGATTATCTGCATCACTTGTCAAGGAGTGTCCTCACACCTCCTACTTCAGCCTCTGTAAGAAGGTGTGCCAGGTCAGAACATTTTATCCGCATCGCTGATTTTCAGTATTTCCAGAAAACTCAGAAGAACAGGTAAGCCTTGTAGATCATTAACTCATTTCATTTTTGAATAATGTCTCTTGATCCAGAAACACTTCAAAAGATAATCATCCCTCTATTTGCAACACCACTTTAGAGAAAAATGGTAATAAAGTTCCTACAGTTAAGAAAGCAAGTTAAATTACTCTGTTATCATGTTACTAGGGATAGGTATACAAAGTGACACGTTATATGTGTGCCTTAAGTGTATATGTAAATACATGTATGTGTAATGGTGCATATGCATACATCTCACACAAAGAGGGACTTGGTACCTTGAAGGAACAAGACTAGCAACTGTAGCTTAACTATGTATATATTTTAAAGGAAATAAATTAAAGAATAAGGTTCACACACCCCACACTATCATTGTACTTTCAGCCCTGTGTTTTTCCTTTTTTCATGTCTATTTTCATCCGGTACCATGCTATCTATATACTTACACATTGTGTTGGTTGATATTGACAGGTGCTCTTGTTAAAGTACAAGTTCTCTGAAGAGAGACATATTCGTGTTTCCAACTGATATATTTTAGATGTTTATGTTAGTACTCATAGTTCATTCATGTGATTGATATCACAGAACATAATAATTCCACAAAGAGAAAGACCTTAATATTCAAATTTATTTCAGATAACAACATAAGTTCTACAATATATGTTCCTTAGCCACAAAGTGCCAAGATTTGTTTCTCCAAAAGACCAGGCATTAAACATTTTAGAATTTCAAGACAAGAGGTCTCTATACAAATAGTTTACCTCTTATAGTTCATAAATAGCTATATAATATAGGTTAAACATAAACACTGAAAAGTTCCAATAAATATTATCAATAACTGTTGAACATAATTCTAAGTGTCATGAAATATTTTTTCACGCACTCTATTTAGAAAGCAAAATCTATTCTTTGCTTGCAAACTAGATTTGACCTATGGATCACAGTTTGACCATTTCTGTTAGAAGCCACACTTTATCAGTTATCTTGCAAAAAAATACATCAGAAATTTAAGTACAGCAAAGAACTTATATTCAAGTGGCTCTAAGAGGATTCCATCAAGGGTTGAGTATGCTGGTATAGGGCACCTCAGCACCTCTCTACAATGACCAAACAGGAATAGTGGGGATTTTAATGTGCTCATCATTTCCATCTTATTTCTTAAAGGGGCAGATGACATCCATTGGGTAAGACAGAATCCTGTGTCTGAATTATTAATATTATTTTGAAACAAGGATCTCTGACAGTACATTTCATTGACCTGGAATGGTAAGATCTCATATTGTATGCAGTAGATCCCAGATAAACTGCTACATATCACAACATGCTAAGGGCAAAAGACCTAGTGAGAGCCATGATCCAGGACATGATCCAGCACCGCATATCCCCAAGGATCACCACAAATGATCTGTTCCTCAAACCTCTGACACAGCATTTGTGTTAATATTGACGCATAGATTCAATGTGGTTGAGTGCATTTGGGACAAATATATGATAGATATGCCAGATTTATTATTGTTTCCTCAATGGACGATTTCCCCCATCTACCCCTTCTGTAGACCAGGATTCTGGTACATTAGTAGTTAAAAGACCATGCACAAAACCACTTCCTATGCAAAACCAGAGAAATGTTTTCATTTCAGTAAATAATTAGAATTTGCCTGGAGAACTTCCTCCTTTCCCTGACCACTAGCAGCAAAAGGTCTTCGGTCTATTCTGATGGGAATAATGAGCACTGAGCCCCACTGCCATCCCTGGGTGAGGTCTGCTTTAAAAGACATCAGAAAAACGCACAACGTTTACAACAAAGAAACATCATAAATACACAGAGGACGAAAAACACCCAATACCAGCGAGAAAGAACCATTTCATTGATGTATTTCTTATCAGTACAAAACAAAAGACAGAGGAATAAAACATACATGTTGACAGAAGGACAAGCCTGAAGTAGAAAGTCTTGTACCCTGATAGACAAATAGAGCAAAGTAAGGTTTCATTTGTTGTTGTTGTTGTTGTTGTTAGTTACTTTTTAAAGAAAAGATTAAGCCTTTATTATTCACAGATCTTCAATGACAGGGCTATAAGGCATAGTATTCAAACTAAATTTAGCATAGAAGAAAAATGATGAGATGGAGTAAAGAACTATGCTAAAACACAACATAGCAATAAATCAATTGCTATAAAATTACAACTCTTTAGCCATCAGGAATGTGCAAACTAAGCTACAGGGAAAAGTGGAGTGTGGTGGTATGTACCTATAATCAGGGCTTTTGTGAGACAGAGACAAGAGGATTAATGCGATTTCAAAGCCAGCCTAGTCTATGTAGCAAGTTTCACTTTGTCTAATATAAAAACAAAACTAACACAAACAAAAACAATGATATTGGGATTCCACGTCATCCTATTTAGAAAGGCTATCAAAAAGAAAACAAAATCCGGGTGTGTGTGGGGGTGTTATTTCCTAACTTCCTATGCCAAGAGTGAGAGGGGTGTGGAACCACACTGACAAATTGAAACTTAAACTCAAACCTAATTCTGTTGGTCCATTCAAAGCCTGGTGTTTATGGTTCTCCACACCAGGGGGCAAATTTATAAAGAAGACATGGTGTTTTTTGCACTGAAGCTTTTTTTCAGTCATGATAATGAGTGATATTATGTTATTTGCAGAAAAAATAAAATGGACTCTAGTTTCTCAAAGACAAATGTTGTATGCTCTTCTCACATGTGAAATCTAGGGGACAAAAAGGTCAGGAATATTATGGAAGTGGAATGGGGAAGGGTAGTTGGGGTACCTGCGACAGAAGTATATTCTATGCATGGCTATGTCATAATGACAATCCTTACTTTACATTTAGTGTACGCTAATGAAAACTGAACTTACTATAACAGAAAGAGTATCTTTCTAAAAAGTAAAATAACCATAAACAAGGACCTAGAATTTAAATTGAATAAGAGAATAAAAAATGGCTTATGTGAAGCCCTTAAAATATCAACCAAGGTGAGTGATAATGATAAAAACTGAAAAGTATTTATTACCTAACATACTAATTTAGTTAGCTGTCTTCTTAACTGAAAACAATGGGCCTCAAGTAGCTCTAGATTTCATCTTTCATTCTGAAGCAGGTTCATTTCCTATGGCCAGGAGTGGGAGGAGACATAGAAAGAACCACACTGACCAACTGAAGCATACACCCAAATACTAACTCCTCTGGTCCACCCAAAGCCGGATGCCTCTGTTGGTCATCCCAGTCATGTATTGACATCGCAGGTACGACACACTGAGCTAACACACGTAAAACCTCAATGGCAATGTAGTGACAGGATCTACTTTCTTGTTCACTTTATATTTGAAAACCTGTCTGGCAGGTCCAAGGAGAAGTGGCACACTAACTCAAGTAGAATTTAACTTGGCAGCAGGAGACAGGGAACATTTGAATGTCCCAAAATCCTTTGAGCCACCTAAGCTGTGTTGCAAAGACTTCAAATTGAGAATTATTTAAACAAATCATTGCCTGCCTAGTAGTGGAGGTGCTGATTTCCAAAGGGAGGGTGCTTAATAAAACGTCACAAACCATGAGAGGGAGAGAAATGGGGAGAAAGATTTTAAAAATATAATTCAATCAAGCATTAGTTACAAACATATGATGTTTCCTAAAAACCAACACTCAAACAATGCTTGCAATGGCTGTGTGTGTTTAACATGGACAAGCTCTTGGTGGTGCAGACTGCTGCGTGTCCACACATTAGTGTGCTTCCTTTGGGGACAGCAGGAAAGGAGGATGAAGTGGAGGATCAGAATGTGGAGATTTATCACTCCATTTCAAAAGTACACCAAACACATAGGCAAATGGCAGCTCGGGGGAAATCCTGCTGGCATGTACATTCGCGTCTCATATTGCACTTCCCAAACAATTTTTACTTCAAGACACATCATTTAATATAATTAAATGCTTACTGCAGGCGAGTGAATGCGAGGATCCTTGAACATTAGTGCAGCTGGGCTAGGTGAGCCAGCAGTCCCAGGACCCTCTCTATCATCACAATGGGATAAAGGGGTTCATCAACCCAGAACACTTTAACTCATTTTCCTATATACACAGCTGAGGTGTTTTGCCTTTTATCAGTTCATGAATTTTTTCTGTACACTTGAGATATTGAAAAGCTGATCTGAAAAGAAATATCCTTTTAGTGCCCTCAATAAAAAGGCTCTCAACAAATATGGGCTAGACAGAAGTGGGTCAATAGTGAGCTTTGTTCTAAGCACGACAAAGGAAAAAGTGAATTTTGTGAGTCTTTAATTCTGCGGTCCAGGAGCACTACAGTTTCGGCTGAACCAAGTCTGAAGAAAATGTCCTGACGCATCTCTACTTGGTTAACATGGGACAGAAGGAAATGCCATATATAGGAATCCAGAGTGAGACCAGTGTGTCTATTCCAGTAAGTGGACTAGCTCAAAATACCCAAGCCCTACGAGTAGTATTTAACTTAATAGTATCCAACTTAGCATGCTAAACCTTGGGTCCCGCTCTGCCACAACGCGTCTTTAACTAGTTCCTTCAGTGGAGACTGCTTCCTGTGAGGAGTCTTGAGGCTATGAGAAAAGCTCATGGTGTGGGGAAAATACATGTTGAAAGTCTACTGGACTCATTTTTGAGGCATTAAATGCTGGACCACTCTTCTGAGGAAGGAGCAGCCATTTCGGGAGATCATTGTTTGCAATAATTGCCCTCCTTTCTCACCTTTTCCCTTGTTCCCTTAGAGCACAGCTGAGTAGCATTGAGTTTTCACCTTGAGATCTCCTCTCCTGGGGGAGGAGACAGATATACTGTGTCTATAGAGATTCAGATAGAAAGACAGAAATTTTAACAAAAGAAAGAAAAATAAAGCATAGCCCAGACCAAGAAATACCACAGGTGAACCGAATGCAATCTCAGAGCGGACTTTCCCACGTGTGGGAGGAACCAAGTGGTGATGGTGTAAACTGGGAGCAGAGAAAAGCCGCAATAAGGAAGGTGTGGTGACAGGCCTCCAAGAAATCTGCACCACCAAGCTATTATCTCTTCCGGTAACTCCAGTGAAATTAAACTCTTGATTGACAGATTATTTTCTTTAGTACCAACCTTTAGCTCACTTCTGCCCTGACAAGTCATACATCAAGATGAGGGGAGAAAAGGTGAACATGGGTTTATCTTTGTAACTTTGTACATGAAACATCACCAAAAAAGATAAACCTAATCCAGGAGACAGCATGTATTCATCATATTGTAGTCATAGAGAAATTCATCTGTCATTTCAAGGAATTTATGATATAATTTGACAGGCTTTAAGTTAAAATCATTTATTGTATTTTATAAGAAACAAGGGGTTTGTGAACACTTTAGGAAAATCTGTTGTAACTGCATGTTTGTTTCTCAATGTTCCTTCATATCTACACCTGAAAAGGGTGGTGTAATGATAAATCTTTCCACCGAGCTGCCTGAGTTCTGCCTGCCATGTTAGGGCCCCAAATAACACACAGAGACTTATATTAGGTACCATGCTGCTGGCCAATGACTAGGATTTCTCATCTGGTAGCTCAGTCTTAATTAGCAACCATAATCATAAGACTTATCTTATGGAGGATGCCGGCAGAATGCATCCTGCCTTCCTGGAATCACATGGCGGCTCCAGAGTGGAGAGCAGGAGGAAGAGGAAGAGCAAGAGAACGTCTTCCTACTTGTCCCTGCTTATTTTCTGAGTCTGCCTGCTATGTCACTTCCTGCCTAGATCACAAGACTTCTTTACTATATTTCCCAGAATCCTCTTTGACTCCTAGTCCTGCCTAACTTGCTTCTTCATTGGCCAACAGTACTTTATACAACATCCAATAAGATAAACGTACACAGAAGAACTTCCCCCATCATCTCCTCTTTTCTGTCTAAAATAAAAAGGGTTTTAACATTAACATAGTAAAATATATAACAAAACAGTTATCAAGTAAGAACTATAGTTATGATATTTAGTTCATTAACATTTAGCAAGATTTAAAGAAAATATCATCTATCCTGTTTTTGTGAGCCTAAGGTCTTATACGTAGCTTATCTTTTACAATAACTAAAGAAAACTATAACCATAACTATCTGTCTTCAACTCCATCAAAGACCACAGATTTGGATAATACATAAACTCTGGAATTGACAGAGACATCTCACTACCTGGACAGTCCCCCAAAGTTCCTCTGTAACATTGGGGCATCTATCTTCAGCCTCTAGGCCACAGTGTGTCTGGCAGACTTCTCATGAAGCAGGAACCCTTCAGGACTGTTCATCTTGTTTTGTAAATTCAGCAGTCACTTTCTTGTGGGTCCTGCATGTTCAGTTTATCAGCAACAAACAGTCAAGGCAAGAGCAGTTTCTTGCCCAAATGGTTAATCTTGCCATATTGAAAGCAAACTCCATAACGAGTTTCTTTGATGCCCATCTTCCTCTCAGACGTGGCATCAACTGTGAATGTGAAACAGTAGCTGTGGGGATGATGCTTGCTTTCTGTAGAGGGAGAAGCGCATGAGACTGGAGATGCTGTGCCTTTATGTGACATAAATTGATGTTGGATATGGCTCATCAAAAATGTAAAGAAAGTTAAATGAATATGGCTTGGGGGGAGAAGAAGTCAGAGTATTTTAGAGGAACAAGAAACTCATTGAGAGTTTTGTTGAACTGAATAAACTTATGATTTCCTCTGCATTCAACAACCTCTGAAACACTGACATAGAGTATCCAGGACAATCACTGGATTAGATGGTTTACATAATGGAATACCAACCAATGCTTGGTAAAACTAAAGGCTGTTTAAAGGACATCTGTCCATTCAGATCTTAGTTTGCTTTCACATTTATTGCTGTATCAGTCATGTATTGAGAATATTTTCCCATCAGTATGAAGACTAGAGTGTCCATTCTCCTCCTCATATACTGCAGGCAGTCAATGTACACGGGGCAAAGGCATTTTCTAGACAGACAACTTGGGACATTGTCAGCAGTTGAAAAATAAAGACCACTTTTCCATCACAGTAGTTTCATCCTGCTAACAGACACTACAAATATGGTGACCGACAGAAGGACACCTATTATCTGCAAAGGTTGCCGATGTCTGTGTACCGAACCCATAAAAGTCAGAGGGAAGGGAGACAAGGCAACTATGATGGCAGTATTCTAGAAAATGATCCCAGTGATTCGCATCCTATAGAATCCCCCACCTTTATGGAGGATTCAGAGAGATCACAAGTCTCTTCTAAGGCTAACTCAACACATGTTTAGTTTTTGTCAAACATGGGTGTTTTGACATTTAATAAAGTGAGAACACTGAGTATTTAATTTTTATTACATATTCCTTTTTGTAATTTATAATCTATTTAGTTTTCATAGAAGTTGACAAAAAATCCATTTGTACCATAGCCAGTTAAATAGCAACATTGCTCATATTCCCAAATTCATATTATGCCAATGTCAATGATTTCATTGAGATAATTTTTACAGTGTGTCAATTAGTATTAAAATGTATTGCAGACCGATGTCAGTGGTTAATTATACATACCACCATTAGATATAGTCCCTTTCCTAATATGCCCATGACATTTTTAAATCCAAATTAGACGAGTCATGGGAAAGGATTATACATTAGTCAATTCCATCAACTATAAAAGACTTCAAGTTGCTGTGGATTTTATTTTCAAGAGCAGGGGAGAAGATCATCTCTATCTTCATTAAGAAGTCCAAACTAAACTTCAGCTTCCTTCTTCACAAGGGTTGGTACCTTAGTTTTTCCTTATAATATACAGTTTCATGTAGGGGAAGTTTGAGATAGTCATTAATATATTTTATCTGATTATAATGGATGGCATAATACTTTCTAAGCATGGTAGCAAGTTTAAAAGGAGGTTAAGAAATTAATTCATTCACTCTTTTGAGTCCATAGATGTTTATTAGGTTTTATCCTTGGCACCTAATAAATCTCAGATGTTGCAGAGAGTTTGTTGCTGATCCACAATGAGACAGAACTGCAATAAAGGTGTCATACCTGTAATAAGATATTTACACAAGTCACTATGGTTACTGAGAAGGAAGGGCTTAATTAACTGTGCCTGAGCTGCTCATAGAAGACTTTACACCGTAGAAACAAAGAGGGTAGGGGTGCCAGTGTCTGCAACACAGGGCATCTTCATCAGCAATGGACATAGATGCACCAGTCTTAGATGTGGTTCAGTGAGACTGAAACACAGTGTACTCATATCTTAACATTTACCCACATGCTGGGTTTCCCTTTATCTGTGCCTCTCTGTTCCTTTAGGCTGGAGCCACTGAGGTCAATCACAGTACCTAGTCTGCAGTTTGGGTCAGTTTTCATTAGATAATATATAAAAAACCGTGAGTGGATGAATACAGTCTAAGGCGAGAAATACTAAACATTGATATGTCATCATTCTGAATGATAGTTCTTATAATTGTCCCAACTGTGTCTCTGAGCTTTCACAATACCATTAAAAAGAGAAGAAAATATCACATGAAATTAACTTTGCTTCTACGCGTGCTTACGAAGTGTAATTACTGGTCACCCTCTACTTTTAGCAGTATTATTTTCTCCGAAGATGCCTTCTATCCCAGGATGCCACTAAAATTTGTCTGTTAAAGATCCCATGACGCCACAGTTTTGGCACACAGTGTACCCACTTCAGTCCCTGTCTTATTGATCTACAATCAGGCAGCTCCCAGCTCTGGACTCCCATGACACTTTCTTCGGCTTCTGCCTTCAGTTAGGTTGTCTTGACTCTGGAGTGTTAGCACACCACACAACATCAAACACACCAACACACCCTCTCCCCCGACATACACCTTCCTAGCTCCACACCTAGCTAACTCCTGGATAATCACTCTTAACTTTGCATCTCTTATTTCCTTCACAGGCCCCTTCTGTGCCATCTGCCCATAGCCCACATGGTGAAATGTTATTATTGTACTAAATTTAGTATTATTTAGTATTATTATTACTAAATAGCCTAGAATTATACATCTGTGTTTCTGTGGCTGACTATAGGTGAAATTTTGCAGGCAGAACAAGCAGGTTTCTGCACATTTTTTGTGTGTCATAGCTTTGCTGCTTTCTGTGGAAGGTATTCAATATATTAGTATTCTCCATGCTCATAAGAAAAATAAAAAAGAATTTAGAACAACAAGCTATTGGTCTTTGTGATAAAGCAGTTTCATTTCAATGGATTGAATGATCGTGAGAATTATCTATGCTTAATAGTCAGTGGTGGTGCCATGGCTAAGAAGCAGATAGCTGTGATTGGAGCTGGGATCAGTGGCCTGGGAGCCATCAAGTGCTGTTTGGATGAAGATTTGGAGCCTACCTGCTTTGAAAGAAGTGACGACATCGGAGGCCTTTGGAAATTTCAAGTACATTTGCATTTTATTTGACTTTAAATATACTTTCACTGAAATAGCTACAATAATTTGGATAGTTTCATTAAATGAAACATACAGGATTTCACATAGTCCCATAACTAGTCAAGAAGTGACTCTAATCTCTGTGTTTATATCACTTATTGAGGAAACTTGTCAACTTTAGATGAAGAATAAAATTTTTAAGACTGTATTCAAAGCAGCTGAAATCCGGTGTGACCCTCGAAAATATTAGTAAAGTGGTGGTGGCTATGGATTGTTTTTAATTGTTTAGAAAGTTAGAGATTCCATAGATTTGGATGGTAAAATAGAATGATGGTCCATTGCGCACTTCTATTATGTAATTTGACATTCTGTCTTGTAATAAATGCATGCTACTCTTTCTTAAATATCCTAGGGCATAGTATAGGGATATAGATCAGTGTATGTAGATCTCTCTCTCTGTGTCTCTGTCTCTCTGTCTCTCTCTGTCGGTGTGTGGATGTGTGTGTGTGTGAGTGTGTGGGGGGTGTTTTACAGGACATTTTTTATATAACAATGACTATTTTTTTCTCTGAGTTCTAAGTAGCAAGAGATGCACTGCTTTCAAGGGTGGTAACTGCTGAATGGGCCCATTTCTTTTTTAAATTAGATTTTAAATATATTTTACGTGACAACCAGTTTCCCTTCCCTCCTTTCCTCCCGTTCCCTTCCCTTACCTCCCTTACCTCCCTTCTATCCATCCCCCACTCCCTACCCCCCCTCCCTTCTCATCCAAGCCTCCTCCATCTCCCTTCAGAAAGGCTAAGGCCTCCCATGGAAGTCAACAAAGCATGGCTTATCAACTTGAGACAGGACCAAGCTCCTCCCCTCTGCATCAAGGCTGAACAAGACATCCCAATAGGGAGTAGGTTCCAAAAAGCCAGTTCATGCACCAGGGACAGGTCCTAATCCCACTGTTAGGCACCCCACAAACAGACCAAGCTACACAATTGTCACCCACATGTAGAGGGTCTAGGTCAGTCCAGTGCAGGTGCCCTGGCTGTTGGACTAGAGTATGTGAGTTCCCATGAGCTCAGGTCAGCTGTCTCTGTGGGTTTCACTATCATGATCTTGATCCCCCCCTTGCTCATATAATCCCCTTTCCCTCCCTTCAACTAGACTCCCAAAGTTTGGCCCAGTGCTTGGCTGTGGATCTCTGCATCTGCTTCCATCAGTTACTGTTGAAGGCTCTAGGATACCAATTAGGGTAGTCACAATCTGATTACAGGCCAGTTCAGGCACCCTCTCCACTATTGCTAGGAGTCTTAGCTGGGGTCATCTTTGTGGATTCCCTGGTACCCGGTTTCTCCCTAACCCCATAATGGCACCCTCCACCAAAATACCTTTTTCATTCCTCTACCCCTCAGTCCCTCCCCCAATTTGCCCATCCTGTTATCTCATGTTCTCATCCCTCATGCCCTCCCCTCTACTGTCCTCTGCCCCCACTTTATCCAGGAGATCTCTTCTATTTCCCATCCCAGGGTGATCCAGTCCTCCCTCTTAGGGTCCTCCTTGTTACTTAGGTTCTTTGGGGCTGTGGATTGTAGCCTGGTTATCCTTTGCCTTATGTTTAACATCCACTTATGAGTACACACCCAGTTTGTCTTCCCAAGCCTGGGTTACCTCACTCAGGATGATTTTTTTCTAGCTCCATCCATTTTAGACCCAAGTGTCTAAGTTCTGATGATCCTACAGAATCATTTTGCTCACCAGTCATTGATGGCCCATGTGACATCTTAGGGGTCTTCAATAAAGTTTCCTTTATTGCTCTTGGCTTTTGTCCCCACTCAGACCAAATATCAACAGCTTAACTATGAGGTCTCTTCATTTCTGTGGACAATGGTTGCTCGGGCAAAGTGATTAGCATGACTGTCTCACTGGGATCTCCCTTTGGTATCCCTGAAACAGAGAAGTGTCCAAGGAGCAGCCTCACTCTCCCCAAACACCTTTCAACATGGTATTGTTATAATTCAAATACCCTTCTGGAACCCGTGGGATTTCTCCAAGGATCAGCTTTCTGTTTTTATGTACCAAAGTCCATGCTATTTCTTCTTTAAGAGTTCACTCAGTCAATGAAGATTTTTGAATACTTACTATGTACAAGGAACTTTTACAAGTGAAGGAATATAATAACAGGTATGAGTGGAAAATCCTAAAAATGAAATAAATAGTATAGATAGTAACTGTAAGCATAATGCAAAGAGTACAGCAGGATCTGAGAGTTGGGACTATAATCTAAGTAAGAGGTCATAGAGAACCTCAACATAAAGTGATTTTGGAACAATGAATTAACAAATAAAAAGGCAAGGCTGGAGATCATCCGAGAAAAGGGTTTAGGGGGAACTTGGGGTGCAGAACTGACTGTGAGGCGGGAGCATGACTAACATGGCAGGGACAACCAGCAGGCTAGTATAGTTGGCTAGTAGTGCCCAAGGGGGAGAAAGCTAGGCTATGGTTCTGAGGGGCACATGAAAGTGGGTTTTGTTAGTGGGTATAGACTGTAGTAAGGACAAGAAGAGCAACATCCTTTCTTTGTACAAGGACTTTCTTACTATGTTGACACTAGATCAAAGGGAAGGCTGAAAAAGAATGTCTAATTTCAAAGACTCTCAATAATAAGATAGACATGATGTTATGTTAAACTTTATCAAGATCCATGAGAGTATAGCAAATTGTACTATTTGAAATACAATATAGTGTATCATATATGTTAGTGTCTATTACATTTCTCTTTGCAGTTTTTATCATGTATACAAATGTTCACTGTATGTGCTTATGAGTTCATGGCTACTTCATGTTTTTAATTGATAGTTCCTTTCATTAATATAAAAATCTTGTTTCTAAAGAATAATTTTAATGTACATTACATGGTATTTGGTATTGCTATTATCAAATTACCTCTCATTTTGTTAGAGCGGGTACATAAAGCTGCATGAGCCCCAGCTAGACCTGGAGTGTGAAGATTGTAGGAATGGGTACTGTCTGGGGTGCCTTGGACCTTCCCATTTTGTGTAGTCATTTTTGTTTACCTCAAATATTACTTCACTTTCATACTTGAGGGAATTTTTACTGGGATTAGAAATCTAGAAAGACACTTTGATTTGTCATTTTAAAGACATTATTCTCTTTTCTGACATCCATTATCCTGGTTGAGAAGTCATACACAGGATTTGTTGTTGATTTATCGTGATATTTTTCTCTCTCTAGAAAATATAGGAGCTAGGGAGAAAACATCAGTGAATGTTTGACAATATATAAAAAGCAATGTTCTACTTTTTAAATACCTGAGGCCACTTAAAATATTTTATTACCTTGTAGTTATGAAGTTTGTTGTATTGAGGGGTTTTCTCTTGTAGAAAAACCCTTTGGAGAAAATGCCTAGCATCTACAAGTCTGTGACTATCAACACTTCCAAAGAAATGATGTGCTTCAGTGACTTCCCCATTCCTGAGGACTTTCCCAACTACATGCATAACTGCAAACTCATGGAATACCTCAGGAAGTACGCCACGCACTTCAGCCTTCTTCGTTACATTCGATTTAAGGTGAAATGTTGCACTGTGTGTACCTGTGCATGCATGTGAGCAAATCCACTCACCTAGGCACACACAAAGTTATACCCAGCATCTTCTGATTTTCATGCATGAAGAAGAGGTTATCAGTGAGCTCCCACAGCATGAAATCATCAAAGGTTGAAATATTTTGATAATTTCACTTAAATGTGAGGTTGGAAGACTTTGCTCATCAGAACCTATTGTGATCATGCATTGCAGTGGCATGGCCTTCCTTATCAAGTCAAAATGTTTGAGAACTTATAATTATAGCAGTAGAGCTTCAGCCAAATGATGTTACTTGTAGAACAAGAAGCAGGCTCATACAAAGAATATTTGTTTCCTACCTTCTACCTATGGTCAGCACTACAACTTGAATACACAAACCTGTTTTCATTTCATGATGAAATTTTAATTCTTTGAACTTCAAAATGCAGGCCTGTCTTATAGAATGAAAAACATGAAGAAATATTATCTCCATGCATATAGAAGTCTTCCTAGGGAGATATTAATGTTGTGGATTCAGCTACTCCAATATTTCATAAAGCCTTAACTGTTTCTATTTCTATAGAAGATTAGATCTGTAACAGAAGTTCCTGAATATATTGAAAATGCACCCAACACTGAACCTACTGTGGAAGGAACAGGAACTATATTGGTGTGAACACCTTAGATAAGTGTCCCATCAGGGTTTGTAGGACTTGAGGAGGAGGAACTGTAAACTGAGTCACCTGTGTTTCTATCTGTGCTTCCTCATTCTCAGACCACAGTGAGGAGTGTGCGGAAGCGTCCAGACTTTGGAGTCAGTGGACAATGGGATGTGGTTGTGGAGACTGATGGGAAACAGGAGAGCCTGGTCTTTGATGGGATTCTGGTCTGCAGTGGCCATCACACAGACCCCCACCTGCCACTTAAGTCCTTCCCAGGTATGTCATGAAGAATCTGATAGAGAAGCATTTTCCAAATAACTTACAGGCAGAAATGAGTGGACAGAAATGTTACTAAGGTTTCATGAGTGGGCATACATGTTATTAAGTTTCATGAATGAACATAAATGTTATGAAGTTTCTGTAAATTTTCCCTGCTAAATCTCAGCAGCAAAGTGTTCATTCTCTGTTAACTGGACAATATAATCCATTGAAATACAGAACCAGGCAAATACAATGACCCATGCTCTCTCCCTTATCATTGCATCCAGCTTCTAATGAGTAACAAAACTCAGTTGACATTCTAATGGCTTTAGTTTTGTCAATTTATTTGGCTTCAGTCTATTCCAGAGAAAGTGAAATTAATAAAAATGAGGCACAAAGACAAATGACAAGTAAACAGCTGGCAAATCCATAAATTTAGAAATCTTAACATATGGGGAAGGAATTTCAGTGTATTTATTTATCATGAGTTTATTTTTAATTTTATAAGTAAAATATAATTACTCATCCCCCTTTCCTTTCCTCCCTCCAACAACAATATATGTGATATATATGACTTAAGGGCTGCTCACTTGGTATTGGATAACCAACTGAAGGGTCTTTTACCTGGCGAAGACTATTTCTCTGGCTCTCGGCATTTCTTACTCAAATATAGTCTAGGTGTGGAGGCCATGAGGTTTCCCCCTTCCACATCCTACCTTTTCATTGGCTAATACAGCCAAATGAGAAGCTTACTGCTCCCTTGTAGATCTAAATGGTAAAATGGTATTCATCTCATGGCAGTTGGTGGTTTGCTCCCCTATCTCCCCTAACTAAACCCTCTCTCCTTACTCTTAACCCACTTGCCCTCTATTTCCATCAAATTTCCACCAGGAATCAATTAGAAATTATTTTATATTTCAATTCCTTTCTATGGTGCCCAAGAAACCATTGGGCAAAATGGAGACACAGTAAATAAGATCGCTTTAAATGGTTGCTCAAAAATTCTGATCCAATTAGGCATAACAGGTGTATAATCTTTTTGCAAACTAACACAAATATTTGTAAAATGAAAGTCCCTGGTTGCAGGCTTTATGAAGCATGCAGCCAAGCCAGGTACAGCATCAGGTACTGGCATCAGGCACATAAGGCACATACCAATGAAGAAAAGGTCGCCAGATCCTAGAGAATTGTAAAACAGTACAACACCCAGTAGTGCCTTGCTTTGTCAGTTTGCTTAGAACTGTGAGAATAACATAATAATGAATAGCAGTAAATCCTGGTGTGGTGTGACACCTTCACTTGTACAGAGTCAAGACAGATAGATCTGTTATTTTGTAAATACTTAATAAGATCACCAGTCTGTATTCAGAGCCTGTGAACTCTTCTTCTGAGTCCTCCATCCCTTGAACTCCCTTAAACATAAATTGCATTTGAGGACCATGTGTGGTCTTCAGCTGGCTGATCCTGATTTCATTTCTTCCTCCTTCAGGTTGTTCGGGATGTAGCTTTTTTATGTATGTTAGTATGTGAAAGTTCTCCTCGTAATGACAAATTATCTTCTTCCACCACAGGCATTAAGAAGTTTGAAGGCTGTTATTTCCATAGTCGGGAATACAAAAGTCCTGAGGACTACACAGGAAAGAGAATCATAGTGGTCGGCATTGGGAATTCTGGTGTGGACATTGCAGTGGAACTTGGCCGAGTAGCAAAACAGGTTTGTTGGCAATCATTGACTTCACCAGCAGAATGCTGTGCATTTATAGGTGTCATCCTGAATGTAGGTTTGGCTTAGGAAAGTCCAGAAAAAAAAATGTAGAGAAATCTATGGACCTACCCTTAAGATGTTTGAATTCATGCTAAGTACAAAATGAATGCAAAATAAATCCATTATACTAACAATTGGAACCGGCATGTGAACAATTTACCAGGTGCCCTAAGTGAAGAGAGAACCAGCATGGCATCAAATAACCGATTTGATTTTCCTTGGTAGGATCTTCTTATGAGGGGATCATGTGCTAATTGTCTTCTGAGTCTGGGTTACTCTCACCAAATATTTTCCACAGATTTATTTTAAAGAAAACAATACAGACTGTTATAGCAATTAATATGGTGATTAACTTATGAATTCAGACTCTTTTTTATATACAAAGAATAGCTATGTCAATATCCAGGGGTATTTTTTTAACATGGTATTTCAGAGACAGGTAGATAAGTGAATTGCCTGTTAGTTTTCATGAATAAATTTGGTGTCATATAAACAGCCTTTTTTCTGGGGCTCAATAAAAACTCTGGCAAAGCACAGCATGGTGACTACTGCACAGTGGTGCTCGGCTTCCTGTCTTCAGGAACAGTAGCTAACATTTGAACAGTACAGCAGGTAAACATTCCTCTGTTCTCCCCTGCTTAATTCTGCTTTCCACAGGTATTCCTCAGCACTCGACGAGGATCGTGGATTTTACACCGCGTCTGGAGTAATGGATATCCCATGGATAGTTCATTCTTCACTCGGTTCCATAGCTTTCTCCAGAAAATATTAACCACAGCAGCAGTAAATAAGTATCTAGAGAAGATGCTGAACTCCAGATTCAACCATGCACATTATGGTCTGCAGCCACAGCACAGGTGACAAACCCAGGGCTTGACGTGGGTAATCGTGTGTAGATACGATGAACATTTTGCTTTGAAGACAACTAAACTTTGGGCTCCTGACTGATCTCACACCGTTAGGAATGCAAAGCACTCTGATTTGCATAATGTACATCACTGCATGCAAATGTGTGTGCCCTTCTTGAATCACTTGTAAATTCTCATCCATTCATCAATCAACTAACACTTGATTGCTAGACACCAAAAATTCAGACAAAAGGCTATAAATGCCTCTCCCATTAATAGGTATCAACTGTGGAGATCAGAGAAAGCACAGACATGGGTTTCAGCACAGCAATGTGAGATGCCATGATGAATTTTGGACAGGGGTATATCTAGCTCCAAATAAGACACAGTTATTTTGAGGTTGGGGTAGAAGTATCAGGGAAGCTACGTGGAATGGGAGCTAAGGGATCCTTCCTCTGTAAGATCACCCTAGTAATTCCAGGTCTTATCCCATGGAAGTTTCTTGGCTCATCCTAGTAATTCCAGGTCTTATCCCATGGAAGTTTCTCGGCTCAGAAATCATCAATGGCTTCCAGTTAATAAGAAAAAGATAGAGTGGGATCAGGACTAAGCGGAGTTAAGAAAAGAAATAAATACAATGGAATATAATTCAAACAAGTTAGGTACTCCAGAATTCATTCACATATTATGATATGTCGAGGTGGTGCCATCAAGGGTAATTGAGAGTAGGTGGTGTCCTGAGGATGAGGCCCCTAGGAGGGCTTAGGATTTTACAAGAGGAAGAGTTAACTAAATTAGAGGTTTTAATCTGTCTTCCTGTGTGGTGCCACTTCAGACTATGACACCTTAGACTATACAGTGTCCCCAGCAGCAAGAAGGAACTCACTAGATGTGAGTTCTTGACACTGGCTCTTCATAACTGATCTAAATCAATAAATGTTATGTTTTTATAAATTACCCAGACTTATATATTGGTCTAGCAAAGGTAAACAGATAAGCCAACAAATACTATCTTTCTTATATGACTATTTATGTCTTCAAGTGTGTGTGTGTGTGTGTGTGTGTGTGTGTGTGTGTGTGTGTGTGTGTACATGCATGTGTGTGTGTGAGTTCATGTGGAGGCCAGAGCTTGATGTAAAATGCCCTATGAAATTGCTCTCCATCTTATTTTTTTGAGAAAAGTTCTCTCACTGAACATGTTGCTCACCAACTCAGTTTGACTAGCTAGATAGCGTGTCCCAGAGCCTTCTTGTCTCCTCCTTCCTACTGGTGGGATTACAGTTACACACTGCAGTGCCCAGGTTGTCATGCAGGTGCTGGGGATAGAACTCAGGTCCGCCTTCTTGCACAGCTGGTACTTATGAACTTAACTGTTCTGCCTCTTCATTGTCTCATGTGTTTCAGCAGATGGTATAAAGGAATGTGACATGTATTGATATGTTCACTAAAAAATACTAATGACCTCCTATTATGTTGTGAATGAAAACATTACATTCTGTGTAGGATGATAAGAACATTTCTTCAACTATAGTGGTGAGAAGGGTGAAGGAAGAGGATGGTGACTATGACAAAGACTGTCACAGTAGACTGCCTAGGGGTAGAACTAGGTGATAAACTAATAGAATGATCTAGGAAGCAGTTCTCAGGAGTGAAGTTTAAGCTAAGACTTAAAGAGCAAGAAGGAGTGAACAGAAAAATCATCCAGGAAAGAAGGCTGAAAGTAAGGGGATTCTCAGGCAAAACATCCTTGAGCTAGGAAGAGGCTGTGTGCAAAGTGAGGAACAGAAGAGAGCCCAGAACTATGACGAAGTCAGTGAGAGGACCACCAAGAGGCAGAAGCTAGGACACCTAAGGCTGGAGCATGGGGGAGAATTTGGATTCTGTCCATTTTTTAAAGATGATTGCATAATTTTAAGGTAGCTCACTTGCTCTGCTATACATGTACAATGGAACTGTTACTATAGTGAGGCAAATCAAAATATCCACAATCTCACGTAGACTATTTTGGCAAAAGCACCTGTTGGCTATAGTCCCTATGCTGTGAATTTTGTTTATTCTGCACACTTCAACTTTCTATCCTCTGACCTACACCTCTCCAAGTCCTCCTCCACCCTAAATGCCTACAGCCATTGTATTCGCTACTCATTTGGTTTCTTTTACATTTTACATGTAAGTAACATAATGTAGTACTCCTTTCCAGTATCTGGCATATTTCAGGTAGCATACTATTTTATAGGTTCATTATGCTGTGGTAACTGGCAAGATCTTCTTTTTATTAATTTTTCTTTTTTGTTCATATTTTGAGGATTCTGTATAATGTATTTTGATCATATTCACGCCTCCCAAATTCCTGACAGATCTACACATCCCATACACACCTAATGTTGTGCTATTTTTAAACCATCAAGTCCAATTTGTGCTACTCATGTACTGTTTGATGTTGGCCTTTTGAACTCGGGTACTTGTGCATACTAGGCAAGTACTCTACCACCAGTTTTAAAGCTGAATAACACCCCCTTGCACACATATATGACAGTCATGGGTTGCATAAAGACAGACAGTCAGACAAACGTGTATCATAGTTTCTTACTCTAATGTAGCTACACTTAGGTTTTGTTTTTATTTTTTGGTTAGTGCAAATGAGACTACAGTGAACATGGAATACAGACATGTTTTGAGGGCAGTGATTTTATCCTTTTGGGTATATACTAAGAATAAGGATTTAGAGGTCATATGATACTGTATTTTTAAGCATCTCGAACTAGGAGGCAAAGGATCCATTAAGGCTTTGAACAGTATATAAGTCTTTCTTGTCCATAGGTCAAATAAGTACCTGGAGATTAATTTTAGGGATCCCGAAGGTGAAAGACTGGTGCACACTGGGGAGAACTTGGTGTGGGGTTCTAATGAAAGGCAGCATTAATTCTTCATGAAGTAGTCCCCTAGCACTGATGAAGCAGAGAAGACGAACAGGCTGAGTCCCTTCCAGAGGCCATAATGCCCAAGAAGGAGGACCCAGAAAGGCCTCCTCTGGATGATGACTCAGCAAGAATAGGGATGTCTGCTAGATTCTTTGTCACAGAGTCAGCCCACTTACCTTGTACCACTTGCAGAACAGCCACCCAAAGGAGCCTTCGGTAACCAAAGGCAACTGTCAGAAGTGTCAAAAAAAAAGCTTCTCCTGTATGTCAATAACCAGAATCTAGACAGAAGGATCCAAACATCAGGGCAGGTGCTAGAGAAGTTGAGTGGAGAAGAGAATCAACTTGCATGAAAATTTGAAGCAATCTTTTAATAAAGGCAAGGCTACATAGAACTCTTTGGTAATTAAAAATATCATTTCCCTATTAAAAGCCAAAGCAGATAGATAACAGAAAAAAAATGCTTACTAGAAAGACGAGAAATAAGAATATAGAGGACATGCAATACTTGGAAGAGTAGAAAAGATTTTTCATATTGCAAAGGGGGACACTGGGCTCCAGGATATAATACTGCCAATGCGCACACACACACACACACACACACACACACACACACACACACACACACACACACACACACACACACACACTCCTCAGTAAGCCCCTCAGTTATGACACTCACTTCCCTGTCCTGCATGGAGTGTACTGGTTAGCCACATGCATTGTCTCCTGAAAGTTACCTTGAGACTGGGCTTGAAAAACCACAGGCATTTACAAAGATCTTTATGTCTTTCCCCCAAATACCAAAAGAAACAAACCCCAGCCTTAAGTCAAAGTCTTTTTTTGTTGTTTTTTTTTTTTCCGCAGGGGGTATTCGAGACAGGGTTTCTCTGCAACTTTGGAGCCTGTCCTGGAACTCACTCTGTAGATCAGGCTAGTCTTGAACCCACAGAGATCCACTTGCCTCTGCCTCCTCGATGCTGGGATGTACCACCACCACCCAGCTTAAGTCTACAAACTTCATAGCCTGGCCTGATCACTGAAGCACACCCTGATAGAGCATCCCTTATCTTATTCCACCAGGATACCCTGCAGCCTCGGTGATTTCTTCTAGTACGTTCTTTGAACATGTGAGCCTGTTTCAGTACTTCTTACTTTAGAATTCTACCCTATTATTTCTTAAAGTGTCTGCAGTCCCAGCCTCAGACAGACAAAACTCTTGGGTAAACTGTAGCAGAAAGGAGGTACAATCTGCCTTTTATTGATCTGTATATATACAACCTTGGAAACTATAGTGCAATAGAATGCAGATTCTGCTTGAAAATGTCTCAAACTCAGGCCCCTAAATCCCGTAAAAAGAAAAGAAAGTCATGCAAGTTTGGTCCACAATAGCAAAGTGTCAGAGCAAATACCTCAGAATAGAAGAATAAAAGGGGGAAAGGTGATGAGTAACAAATAAATATTGTGTACAGTTAAATTTGAATAAAGGTAGACAGAAAAGAAATGAAAACACAGAAAGAAATCAGAAAGGAAGAAGTGAAGGAAGGAAGAATGGGTGGATGGATAGATGGGTGGACTAAAGCAAGCAAGCTCCGCGCATTCCCTCTGGGGCTGATGGGTACAGCCTATGGGAAGCATCCCTGAATGTGCTACTTCCTCTTCATAAACTCAGGCATTATGAGGGAATTCGTACAAGCCAAGTGGTGTCAGGGCTTCATTTCAGAAAGTAAAAGAAAATACCTATTAGAATAAAGCACTGAGTGATTGAAGCCCCTCTTAATTAAGACACATATGGTTCTTTGTAGGACTCTTGAAATATTCCAGAAGCCATGCATATTACATTTCTTCTCATCATATTTTCCCATTGGTTTAGCTTGAGGCACTGTTTTACTATGCAAAGACTTAAATTTTAAACATTCGTGCGTGTGGTGTCTGTCTTTCCTCTTGTACTTCCTTCTTAAAGTCTAGATAAAGATGGGCTCTCCTGTCGCAAGAATGTAAACTTATTTTCCAAAAATTTACTCACTATATTTGGGACTTTTAAGTATTTCTTAGCATAACCATTTGATCAGTTAAGAACATGTTTGCCCAGGATGACTAAGGGGAAGACGTAACATCACACACCAATCAGAAGCCCTAAACCCCTCAGGCAGAGTGAAAACCAGGTAACCCTATACTTTCATCCTTCACTCCTTTCTATAAATTTCCTCTAGCCAAACCTCCTGCTACACACCCTCATGTGCACTCTTGAGTCACTTCCTGACAGAAACGCTTTCTGAGAAGCTTGTCCATCGTCAGAGGCTTTTGTTTTTCTGTGTACATCACACTTCCATGACAGGGGCCAATCATTTCCTAAGGGCCACTGGTGCATTGAGGAGAAAAGCGAAGTGAGTCATCCAAAGGGCTGCTGGTGGAATGTGGCACACTGATTACAGAAACATTCTTACTTAGAAGCAGAACTAGCAATCGGTATGTGTATGGTAAAGGAAATGCAGGAGAGACAGTTACTATCATTACCAACCGCTGCACACTGTGCAGAATTGGACAAGTTGGCTTTCACCTGCCGAGCAGCCACACGGTAGCCTGCTTTATACCTGCATCACCATACACATGGGCAGTGGGCTACATTACAATGGCTGTGAGGTAGTAGGTGACAATCTTGCAGTTCCAATGCAATTTCAAAGCATTACTGTCCTATATCTGTGGATTTGTTTTTAATCAAAACCCTGAATGTGGCACATGATTGTATACATTTTGACTTTTCATGACCTGACCGTCAACACATTTCATTTATAATCATAGAAAATTGTTCCTCTGTGTTATTTCCAGTCCAATTCTTACCTCTGTAGAAAGATTCTCTCACTTGTTTACTAGGTACCTCTTCCTTGCTTGAGCAGAAGATTGGCTGGACAGGGTGGTCAGGTGACATGGCTTCCTCAAATGGGACTGCATTGAATATAAGTCTGAAGAGACTAGTGTGTACCCAGAAAAAAATGCCACACTCGGTATACATAGTCTTCGCTCTCTCCCTTTCTCACAATTCCTCTCGATAATGGGTTCAATGCCTGGGGGCCGGTTACTCAAGACAAAACTTTATTACTTAACAAATACCTGAGCAGGTGCTGGGGTGTCTGGTAGCTTTCTGGCTATCTCTGCTACAGATGTTTTCTGCATACATTTCTACATATATTTTAATCTCACAAACAATAATAATTTGATACAAAAAGAAAAAGAAGGAATGTTAATATAGCCTATGGCTTGTTTTCAAAAGTCAATGTCATTTTCCCTAAAATCTAAGAAGTAAAAATATTTTATAATAAAACAAATAAGAAATACATGAATGAATGAATGAATGAATGAATGAATGAATGAATGAACGAATGGATAATGTTATACATGCAGATTTTCAAGATAAAATATGACACAAAATATTTGAAGTAAAGTAGATCTGAGATAGCCGCTAAGCCCTCAGAGTATAAAATATACTATCTTATTTACTGAGATAGATCAGTAGATAAGATCACTTAATGTGCAAACATGACGTCCTGAGTTGACTCCCCAGAACCCACATAAGAAAATAAATTTTACAAGTCAGGTATGGCCACATGTGCATGTAACCCCAAATTTGGGAGGCAGAGGCAGGTAGATCTGGGGAGCTCAATGGCTAGACAGCCTAGGCAAAACCTCAAACTTTAGGTTTAGTGAGAGGCCTTATTCCAAGGGAATAATACCTAGTGTGATAAAATGGGATGCTTTATATCCACTCTAACCTCTGCATGCTTGTGTATGAGTATACACCTACACACACACACACACACACACACACACACACACACACACACACACACACACACACACACACACACTCCTGTGTTTGGAGAGAGAACTGACAAGGGAAGTTGCTAGCTTCAAATCCTTCTCTCAAACATTGCTTTCTCCTTCTTAGAACTGATTAGCTTTTTATTTTTATATACAGACCACTGAGTCAGCATCCCACCATCAGTGATGACCTTCCAAATCACATCATTTCTGGAAGAGTCCAAGTGAAGCCCAACGTGAAGGAGTTCACAGAAACAGACGCTGTTTTTGACGATGGCACGGTGGAGGAGAATATTGATGTTGTCATCTTTGCCACAGGATACAGTTTTTCTTTTCCATTCCTTGAGGATCTGATTGCAGTTACTGACAATGAAGTGTCCCTGTATAAGTTGATGTTCCCTCCAGACCTGGAAAAGCCAACACTGGCTGTCATTGGACTCATCCAACCCTTGGGCATCATCCTACCTATTGCAGAACTCCAGTCTCGCTGGGCTGTGCGGGTATTCAAAGGTCTGTGAACAAAGGCTGTGAGGGGACTGGCATTTCACCTAACGTGAACCCTACTTTCTCTTCACACTAGTTCCCTCCTTCTGGTTAAACATGCCCTTCCTTTTTTTGTTGTTGCTGTTTTCCTTGTATTGAAAACAGACTTTTTTTATCACATAATATATCCTGATTACAGTTTCTCCTCCATCTTCAAGTTCCTTCCCACCCCTCTCATCTATATACATTCCCTGCCTGTCTATTATTAGAAAAGTAACAGGATTCTAAGGGAATATAATATAATATAATATAATATAATATAATCTATTAAATCTGATTGAACAAAACAGAGGGGGAAATGCCCAAGAGAAGACACAAAAAACGAGACCCATTGGTTAACTCACTAAGGAATGGAATCATATTACATACACAAAGGACCTGTATGGCAAAAAGAGAAAAAAAAGTTATAAATGAACAATTTTTTAAAAGTTAATTTTTTAAAAAGTAGAAATCCCTGTCACAAATTATGAGACAAGGAACCTGCAAAGATACTGTTGAGTGTTTGGCCATCTACTGCTGGGCATGAAGCCTGCCCTCAAAAGTAGTTTGTCTCCTCAGTGAGATTCCCTTGGGAGAAACTAAATTTTCATTTGCAAATGGTTATCAATTGGAAATTATCTCTGAGTTAGAAATAGGGCATGTGCCCACTTCTCCTTTCAGCTCTAGAAGCCCATCTTGTGCAGACCTGTGCAGGCAACTTATTCTCTGTGAGTCCATATGTGTGTCAATCTCATTGATTTAGAGGGCCTTTTATTTCCTGGTTTCTCCATCCCCTAAGACTCTTACACTCTGTCTGCCTCCTTTTCCATGGAGTTCCCTGAGACCTGAGGAATAGAGGACACTTGATGGAAACATCTCTTTTGGGGGCTGGGTGTTCCAAGGTCTCCCAACTCTCTGCATATTGTCTGGCAGTGGGTCTCTATTTCTTCTCATCTGCTGCAGGAGGAAGCTTCTCTGATGATGGCTGAGCATGGTCAGAATAAAATAATCATAATCACAATCATAGACTATGTTATCATATCTATTAGCAGAATGTCACTAGGAGTTAAGTTATTGCCATATTTTTTGTTGGCTTGGTTTTTTGTTTTGTTTTAGAACAGTAGTATTTTGTTTTACTCTAGATTCCAGGCTATTTAATCTCAGGTTCATGGTCACCTAAGCAGTGTTGGGTATAAATTCCATTTTATGGGGTTGGTCTTAAGTCAAATCAGATATTGGTTGATCATCCTCATACCTTTGTGCCACGATTGCACTAGCATATATTGCAGGTAGGACACAATTGTAGATAAAAGGGTTTGTAGCTGTGTTGGTGTTTGTTTCCCCTTTGGTAGTGTGTAGAATACCTTTCTGTACAAACACTAGTACATCGTAGTGAAGGCTCTAAGTAGGCATCAGTTCAATGTCTCTATGATCAATGAGTTATGCAGGTGTTGTCTTCATCAGTGGAGCCTTGCCATCAGAGTGTGGAGAGCAACCAATAGTCTTGGATAAAGCCTTGGTTATTTAGGGATTTCCATGAGAACCCCTTAGCCAACAACTCAATGAGATACAACCCAATCCTGATATTAGAAGTTTCATTTTGGTGAGAAGTGACCAGTTGGGGATCTATCTCCCACATTATTTGAAATTTCATTTATATTTCCTTCATGTATGTATATATTTTAGGAAGATTCTACTCTATTAGGCTTCCATGCTACCCCTCAAATAGTCCTTAACTTTAGTTATCTCTCACCATATCACCTCCCTTGTCTCTCTTTTCCCTCTGCCTCCCCACTTGATCCTCCCATTCCAGCCATGACCCATCCATAACTATCTATTTTATTTCTTTTTCCTAATGAGATCTGTATGCCCTCCATCCTTTCCTCTATCCCTAACCTCTGTGGTTCTTTAGATTATAGTTTGTTTATCATTAACTTAACAGCTAGTATCAACATTGAAGTGAATACTTACCATATTAGTCTTTCTGTGTCTGGGTTACCTCACCCAGGATGAGGTTTTTTTTTTCTTTTTTCCTAGTTTGATCCATTTGCCTGAAAATTCCATGATTTCAATTTCTAACATCTGAGTAATAATACTCCATTGTGTAAATGTACCACATTTTCTTTACCCATTATTCTTTTGAGGGACATCTAGGTTGTTTCCAATTTCTGGCTATTGTGCATAAGGTAGTAATGAACATGGTTGAGACAGTGTCTCTATGGTAAGATGAAGCAACTTTGGGTATATGCCAAGAGTGGTATAGCCAGATCTTGAGGTATATGATTCCCATTTTCCTGAGGAATGACCATACTGATTTTCATAGTGGCTGTACAAGTTTGCCCTCCCACCAACAATGGGTGAGTGTACCCCTTAGTCCACATCCCTGCCAGTATGATCTGTCATTTGCTTTATTGATCTTACCCACTCTGCCAGGTGTAAGATAGAATCTCAAAGTAGTTTTGATTTGCATTTCCCTGATGACTGACGATGTTGAACATTTCTTTAAGTTACACATTCCCTTTGTATTTTTGTAAAATCTGATGGATTTTTCACTTCCAGGGTTGAGCAAATTGCCCTCCATGAAGACCATGAAGGTAGACATTGACCAAAGGAAAAAGGCTATGGGAAAACGGTAAAAATTCTGTAACAAGTGTTTGAAAACTCTAAAGGGATGATGAGAGTCTTAGTGTGGAATTCTAACTCAGTTCTCCTTGTCTCTCTCATCCTTCTCCATTCTACACCATGCTGTTACACAGCACAAAACCAAGTGCACACCTTAGTCCTCTGACTCAGTTCTGTGGTGAATGGGTGTATACTTATCCTCTGTATCTTATTAAATCTGCAGTTATAGATTTAATCTCCATCTTTAGTGATGTTTCTTCTGAGATCTCACCATGGAAACTTAATCAACTCCTGAAAAGTGACATTAATCTGACTTTCATCACAATCATGTTTTTTACGCACCAGCTAATGGCAGAAGCTAAGGTACATTTAAAGACCTAAGGCCAGAGCCCTAGTGACTACTATCTGATTACTCACTGCTGGTTCACAGTGAATACAGGGAGGGACCAGAAATTAAGTTCTCCAACCCATCTACATATCACACAGCTAAAAAAAAGAAAATCTCTCCCTTTACTATATGGGTTGTGAGAATCAAACTTAAATTCTGAGGCTTGGCAGAAAGCTCCGAGTTCTTCAAGGTTTTCTCTGACCTCCACACATGTGCACTACAACACACACACACACACACACACACAGAGAGAGAGAGAGAGAGAGAGAGAGAGAGAGAGAGAGAGAGAGAGAAAATAAATAAATAAATTAATTCTAAGACAGGCATATTAAAGATCACTGTGAACACAGTCTGCAGCTAAACATCCTGGTGTAAAAACAATGAATGTACATCAAGGACAAAAGCGTAGCTTCCATGTCTGCAGCTGCGTTCAATAGCTAGATGGTGCTGGGTTTCTCAGGGAAGCTTGCTCGCTCTCAGTTTCTTTAGCTCTAAGGCAGAAATAAAGCTCCTGCCTAGTACTGGAAGCTGAGTCTTCCATATTCTGTCTCTGCTTTAGGTATGTGAAGACAGCCCGGCACACTATCCAAGTGGACCACATTGAGTACATGGATGAGATTGCCACTCGGGTTGGGGTGAAGCCCAACCTGCTGCTCCTGTTTCTCTCAGATCCAAAGCTGGCCATGGAAGTTTTCTTTGGACCCTGCACCCCATACCAATACCGTTTGCGGGGTCCAGGGAAATGGGATGGGGCCCGGAGAGCCATCCTGACTCAGAGAGAGCGGATCATCAAACCCCTGAAGACTCGAATAAGTAGTGAAAGCAATCACTCCACCTCAGGGATCTCTTGGATAAAGATGGCACCAGTTGGCCTGGCATTTCTGGCTGCAGGTTTAGCTTACCTTAAATATATTTACCACGGTAAACGCAAATGAATGAGGGAATTGTTTAGTGGGGGAAACATGTACTCCTACTCAGTGTAGCTCATTACAAAGTCTTTAGTGAGTAACATATGTCAGTCTCATTTAACACGACTACAGCTACAGAAATGTTTAGATATACATTACAAGTAGAAGAGTCCTTTAAAATGGGTGCGAATTAACTTCTACAAACCATTTTGAGTCACAAGAAGGGCTTACATTTAAAACAGTCTTGAGCCCTTACTTAAAGTTTAAGAGACTTTAGCAGTCAAGCTGATCCTAACTGGTTCCACAAATGTTGGTTATACTTATAGGAATTTATAAATATTAATTGTGCACTGGTTATATTTTACACTTAATAATTTTTCCTTCCTACTTATTCGGTAAACTTGTGTTAAGATGTGAAAGCTTAAACTTAAAGCATAGAAATTTAAAAATATGTCAGAATGTTTTGTGTTTCAACTCATTAGAAACAATGAAATTTCTTTTCATTTAAATTGTGATCATTTAAAGAAAGAACTGAAGAATAAAATAGAATATAGGTCAGAGCTATCTATGAACTACTTTAACTTTCAGTATTCAGAAATGTAATTGCTGTGCTGTATTAAGGCTGTCTGGAGATTTAAGTAGCAGGCATGAGTCCATGCTGGCTGTCATTGTCACTTTACCTGGGGTTTAGGCCATTCTCTCCCTGTGTGGGATAAGTGGTTCTTCATTGTTGGAATTTGAAGAGTGCTAAAAAGCTTCTTTGTCTCAAATGCCTTCTTGTTCCACCAACTATTATAAAGTGTTCCTAGGACTCCATCTCCGCCATTTTGCTCTCCTGGCTATAAAACTCCAAAAACCCATGGAATGGGAGTGTGAAAGCTGAGTGCAGAGACTGAGGAGCCTATGAAATGGCCATCCCAGAAGATTCATCAGCAAACTATTCTATTTATTCACTGAGAAGTACCTTGCTTTCTCACCTGAATAACTCAACTGGAAGTTTACTTATTCTACTGACAGAAAAATGCCCACATGCCTTCCAGGCACTGAAATGGAATGGACACTGTTGTGCCTCAAGACTTCCTTCCATGGCTACAAAAACGACAGCATAATCACTTGATGCAGCTATCCTTAACCGTAGAAGCTACTGACAACTGTTGGAATAACCAAATCTCAAAAGCTAAAAATGTAAGAAAGGGAACTGTGCAGATATAATGGAGATAAATCTTAAAAATCAGGCAGGAACAAACACCTGAACAAGACTTCTCTCTTGAGTCACACCTCACATTTATGCCACAGTGACACCAAAGATAAATTGTTCTCTCATTTGAAAAGAAAGATGACCTTATTTTACTGATATAGACTATGTTTTCCTCCATGCTTCTTACTTATTCTCATAATATCCAAGTGAAAAATCTAGAGGTCCTATTATGTGCTTCCATTGCCTACTGTAGGCTGTGCTTCTGATGCCTCCTGATTTTACCTTCTGGGCATCCCTGAAAGCTATTTCATCCTTCCCAAGCGAGCCACCTCCACAATTTCACATCTCAGCAGGTTAAATATTCTTTCTTTCCATAACCTTGCCTTAGGTGGAACCTCTCCCTGGTCCACCCTCTTCCACACCATTGTCATGATTAGATCTAAAGGGGAAAAATCTCACCTTCCCTCTCCCTTAAAAGCTTTTCATCTATGAAAGCGGACATCTGTCTAGAACTGCCCTTCACCTGCCCCTTTGGTCTTATTCCCAGACATTTCCTTCCCAGTGAAGCAAACTCCTACACCCCAGGTGCATTTTGCTCCACATCATTGTACAGACTAATCTATTTGGAAAACAAATCTCTTTTCTCTTTTCCACACACACAAAAAAATCCTTCATCTCACAAACACGATTGTAATACCACATCCTTTGAGAACCATTATCTGAGCCTTAGTTCTCTTACCCTAAGTAGACACAATTAGAAGAAATTAAGAAAAAAAGTAAAACGAGAGGAAATTAACAACAAAAATTGGACCTTCTGGGTAAGAGGGAAGCCTGGAGATAGCCACTGTGGGAAATGTTGAAAGAGACAGTCACAATAAGAGGAAAAACAGACTCTTTTCTAGTCAGGAAAAAGAGAGGAAGGGGTTTGGAAATCCATAAAACATGCCTTGGAAAAAAGACAGGTGACATAGAAAAGTAAACCAAGCCCATCTTAGTGTGTGCATAGCCCTGGCAACAGGAGGGCAAGTAGAACGTTTTCACAAGCCGGGTCTCATCCTTGCTGGGGGATGCTTGGAACTGATCCTTCAAAAGTAGGATAATTGACAAGAATTTACTCCTGACCCCACAAAGAGATATACTTGCTTGCAGATGTGCAAACTGCAATTCAGAACACTATAAACATGGAAAATCAAGGCAAGATGACTCCTCCACAAGATTATAACTCCTTAACTGTAGAAGCTAAACATCCTGAAATAGGCAAAATGCTGGTGAAATTTCAGAAGTTTTCTGATAAAAAAAAAAAAAAACAAAGACCATTGACCTAAAGAGAATACAGACAAGCATAGGCAGATAGTACAGGACTGGAGAGGAAAGTTAGCAGCATAGAGGGGAAATTCAGCAATATGAATGACAAAATCAGTGATGAGAGTAGAATGTCATCAACATGGAAGGACAATTCAGCCAGGAAAATGTAGGGGGAAATAATAAACTGCTGGAAATGAAAAATGTAGTGAATCAAAAAAAGCAGTGTAAAACATTTTCAACAGACTTAACCAAGCTGGAGAAAGAATATTAGAGATGGAAGAAAAAGTTGACACATTCAAACATAAAATAAGGTGAGGGTCTGGAGAGATGACTCCATGCATAAGAGCACTGGCTACTCCTTTGAGGACTTAGGTTCAATTTCCATCAGCAACATGGTGGCTCACAACCATCTGTGAGTCCAGTTCCAGGGGACTTGATGTCCTCTTCTGGCCTTTACAGGTACAAGCATGCAAATCAGGCATACACACAGGCAAAACACCCAAGTACATAGAATAAAAATAGTTACAGAAAATAAAACAAAATAAGCATGGTCTTAAGGTCTAAGAACTCTAAAATGTGACCTAGACAACTAATCTAAGAATCTATGGGACATAAAGAGCTGAGCTAAATATTAAAGACATTGAAAATGTATTCAGTGAAATTATAGCAAAAAATTTCACAAATCCAGAGGAAGAAACAGATGTGCAAGCATAGGAAGCATTCAGAGCCTATATAGACAAGATCAGAAAAGAATCTTCCTGTGATACATCATCAACAATATGTCAAAGATACAGACTAAAGGAACACCATTATATCAGCAACACAACCAAGGTAAAAAGACTGAAACAACATCCGTTCTCTTATCAACAGCCATAAGATCAACGAAAGCATGGAATGATGTTTCAAGCCCTGAAAATAAGCAACCTCCAATAAATATTACTAGATCCAGTAACCTGTCTTTTAAAACAATCATAGAAATGAGGACATTTCAAGACAAGCACAAACTGTAACATTCCATGACCACCCAGCCAGCACTACGGAAGTTACTTATTGGAATACTGTACACCCTGAAGCACCCACAGATGGTCTCAGTCACAAGAACATGGGAAAGAATAATTTTCATGACAGTAATAGATGGACAAAAGAAGAATGAGGAAGGAACTAAATATGTTTAATGCAGTGAACAAACAAAACCCTGCTAAAGGAGAAAATATAGAAGCAACAAGGGGAAACAACCAACAAAATTGCAGAAATCAGTAAATATCTCTCAACCTTAAATATGAATGGCTTTAACTTAACAGTGAAGAATGGAAACTGGATGATTAAACAGCTTGATCCAACTATCTATTTTGTTTCTAAGAAATGCATGTCATATATAAGACACCCACATACTAAAAGTCAAAGAATGGAAAATAATTTATCAAACAAGCAGAAACCTTGAATTGGTTGACATAGCTATTCTAATAACTGATAAAGTAGACTTCAAATGAAATTTAGAAAAGATAAAGAAGCCCACTATATATTAATCAGAGCACAAGCCACCAAGAAGATAGAACCATATACTCAAAACACCAGGCCTCCTATTTCATAAAACAGAATCTAACTAACACAAACAGATTTCTATATAATAATAGTAGTGACTTGAACGAACCACTCTTATCTCTAGATAGGCCATTCAAACTAAAAATCAGCAAAAATACACAGGTAAGCTATATCATAAGGCATTTAACAGATGTCTACAGAATATTCCATCCAACAGACACAAACACATATTCTCCTAGTAACCCATGGGACTTTCTCTAAAATAGACTACACCACAAACCATAAATAAAGTCTGACAAAAGATTCAAAGAACCAAAATAATTTTATTGAAAAGACAAAAAAAAACAAAATAACTTCTTCTATGTTATCAGATCATAATACAATAAAATCAGAAATCATTAGCAATAAAAATACAAAAACTACACAAATATATGGATAATGAACAATACACTCTTTAATGCCCAGCATGGCAGAAAAGAATTTCTTTTGTTTGTTTTTTGAGACAGGGTTTCTCTGTGTAGCTTTGGAGCCTGACCTGGAACTCACTCTGAAGACCAGGCTGGCCTTGAACTCATAGAGATTGGCCTGCCTCTGCCTCCCCAGTGCTGGGATTAAAGGTGTGCACCACTAACACCTGGTGGAAAAGAAACTTTAAAATTACTAGAATCAAATGATAATGAAAGCACAAATTACCAGAACTTTTGAGAAGTTAAGGCTATTTTAAGAGGAATTTGTAAACCCATGTTTCTTACATTTAAAACCAGAAAGGTTAAAAACAACAAGAAGAAATTATGTACCTCAAGTCCTAAAAAGGCAAGAATGATTCCCCATTCAGTATCTTCTGCGGTGCATACTGAGGTACTGCTGTGGCCTTTTGGAGAGTTATATTGTTTTGACATTTTTGTGTATTTCTTATATTTTTGTTCCAGTTCGTACAACATTGGGTTTTCTGAGTGAGCAGCCATTCCTTATTGGCTGAGTCTCTACTCTAACTCAGAGAGAAGAAACAAACTGTACAAAAGCAAGACCACCAAACCAACTAGATGTCAAATGCAGTTAAAATGCACTGGAACCAACTATACCACTTTAGCAATAACATGGAAAATAAAACAACAAAGTCAAGTAGCATAAGGCATGATGTTAAAATTAATTATAGTAAAAGTGAAAATAAGAAATGAATACATAAAGGAAGGGGACAGGCATATTAGCTACTTTTCTGTTGCTATGATAAAATACACAGAAAAAATTAAGGAAGAAAGGTTTGTTTTTGCTACAGTTCTAAAAGGGGTACAGTACAGTCCGTCATCACAGAGAAGGGATGACATCAGGATTGTGAGGCTACCTTGGCAGTCTGAAGCAGAGCAATCACTTTTCACTTGCACACAGAAAGAGGACAGAAATAGAAAACAGTGGCCACTTGGCAGTGATGTAATTCCTACATCAAAACTCCATGTCCTGAAGGTCCTGAGCATCCCCAAACAGCACTGCTAAGTAAATAGAGACTTAGTGTTCAAACTTATGCATCTATGAGGGGCATTTCTCATTCCAACCACTCTGTGAAAAAGAAAGAGGAAATGGGAAATTGCAATAAAGGGGAGGAAAAAGAAAGTAGAAAGAGAAGCATACTAGGAAGAGAGAGAGAGATCAGTAGGAAAAGCAAATGAATGAAGGTTGATAGATATAAGAAAAGAAAGGAAGGATAAGACAGAAAGGATTTGCTTTAAGTAAGGGGGCTGGGGAGATGTCTCAGTAGTGAAGAGTTTGCTGCTATTTCAAAGGACCAGAATTCCACTCCCAGCACCCATATGTAACCGCTCACAACCACCTGCAACACCAGCCCAACAGATCCAATGCCTTCTTCTGTCCTCATTGAATACACATACACACACTCATGCACACACGCACAAATAAACAAATCTTTTCAATTAAATAAAAATAAAACTAAGAAATATTACAAAAAGAACAAAATGAATGCATAAAGAAAAAAGAGTTGAAGAAAAGACGAAGTGTTATTTCAGCTTCTTTATGTCTCCTCCAGTACTGGCATTTACCAGGCAGAGTGGAAACTCATTGCCTTTCCTATGTCTGGACAGATGATGGTGCCAGATCTGGCAAGAGTCAGTTGCCTAGTAGATCTGTAGTCACCCTAGGATCCTCCCTTCTTTGAGTACCAGAAGCCAGTATTGGCTTCATTTATTTTTTGTGTCCTATGGGCTGGTCGGTTTCCTACTTACTCCAGAGACTCTCAAATTCACACTCCTTTTAGTTGCTGATAGCAGGCAAGAGCTGCTATCCAAGTGTGATGAAGGGTGAGGGGAACAAATGACCATGAGATTTGTAGTGCAGGATTCGTCTCGTTGCGTTCAGCTCCCACCTAGCATCAAACCTCATGTGGGAAGGTGAAGGCTGTGGAAATTGAGTGCTCTGGGGTACATAAATTTCAAGAGTTCTCACCAGCAACTAATCATGCATCAGAGAAGCAGCTACTGAGGCTAACCACCCTGCAGAGGCTTGCAGCATTCACTTTCCAGAGGTATCCTCAGGTGATGGGTTTTGCTGCCTACTACAATGAGAGGCCTCCCACTACCAAGCCCTTCACACCCTCAGTCTCCTCCACCTAGACTTCTTCCCATGTTCCAGTTCAGCCTTCTCTCTCACCACCATGCCTGGCACAACCATCTCCTACACAGACTTAGTGGCAGAGTGTCCTCATGCTCTGACTTTTGATTAATCCTTGTTTCATTATTGGTTCATTTTGGTAGCTCATTTTTCAAACAATATGCACTCTCTCAAGATTGTGTGTGGTCATAGCCCTCTGAGACATAAGGAGTGACAAAATGGATTTCCTTTCCAATGGTGAGCTGCCACACAAGAGGACTCAGCGGCACAGCAAACACCCCTACTGGATTTAAGGGTTTTGAGAACCATGAGCTTATTCTGTAAGAGACTTCTACTTTCTTTTCACCAGAAACTTTTGCCTACTTTGTGGGTGATATTTTCTTCCACTTCTGTGGGAAGCTACTGGGTGCTTCCTTCCTTTCACTGTGTAGCTTGTTTCTCTCCACTTTTCAGTTGCCATGATATCTCTGTTGTGATGTCTGAGGTTCTGCCTTTCCATAGAATCGTCCATGTCTTGTGACTCCACTTCTCCTCTGTGTTACATAGTTCCTGATCTTCCATCTTACCCTGGAGCCTCACTGCATTTGATTTAAATCAGTGCCTCATACAATGAATCATTTCCTCCATAACTGGGATTCACAAGTCCGAGAATCAGAGAGTAGAAATGAGAAGTAGGCCAGTTACCATTACTCATAGTGACCAATGAATAAATATTTATTTCCTGATCCTATGGTTTTAGCCTCTGCTGACCTAGATATCTTTGTTCTTTAGAAGGGAATGATTTCTTTTTGCAATTCGGTATTCCCATTAGGGTTCCTCCTGTTGACTCTGACTCAGCAATCTAAGAAAGCAATGCCACGCTAGATGAAGTAGTGGATCCAGACTACAGGGAGATATCAGAATACTACTCAACCACATAGATAAGAAAGAGCACAGGCAATCTCTTGCCACAGCATTTAATATTTGGATACCCCTGTGATTGAGGTCAATGGAAATTACAACATGATTTAGATAAGACTATAAATTACTCAGATTTCTTAAAAAGAATATGTCGATCATTCTACCAGGTACAAAACATGGCCAGCTGAGTTTCAAGTGGAAGGTGAGTGGAAAAAACACTGAGTAGCAAAGGGTTGGTTTATTCAACCAGAGGATAAAGGGCTGCTATTGTTACTATAGCTAAGATCATCCTTGATTAGTCTGACCTGAGACCTCTACTTCTAGCCAGGCCTGTCACAGGAAGTTTAAAATGGCTCTGTAATGAGATTTTCACAGATGTGAGTAGTCGGGGTGCTAGTATTGGGTCATTCTGAGTCCCAAGATCCCCCCAATCACCTGGAAAGCATGTCAGATCTTTTTGTATTGAGATTCCATGCCAGTTGCAATTTGAACACCTTCACCGTGTCAGGCACTGGAATTAAAACAAAATTACCTTCCCTGCTGATGAACCCAGCATAATCAGAGTACTGATCATGTCCCAGACAACCTGGGGTTTGAACTCAGAGAATAATGGTTTTAGGATGGAGCCAGACAAAAACCAATGGAGCTCAGAGATGTTCTGGGGTCTCCAAACCCCTGATCCCAGGTTCTGGCTTCACCAAGAAGGTGAGCAAATTACAATCTGCCATGTGCCACCTGCAATGTCCCAGAGGGCAAGTTAGGTTAGTTACATGTACAAGATTGGTGTTGCCTTACCAACACCTTGGACACGTGTGCTTGGCAACATAGTGTTCTACTTGGGAGTCCTTGAACAGCCTCAAGTCCATGGATGACATTATTCTGGAAGGCTGCACATGGAGCATTTGGGATTCCAAGGAGTCAACCTTCACCCTGCACTTCTCTTGAGCCTTCACCATCAAGAGCCAGGCTACCCAAGTAGGCCAGGTGAAGATTCTGTTACAAGCCAAGATGCAAACCCTTGGAACAGCAGTAGACTAACTTATGGACAGAGAGATGCTTCACTCTTGACACTGACTAGTGCCTTTCCACAAAAAGGAGCCATCTATGCCTTTTAGAGCGCTGTATACCTTAATCACCCCCAAGGACACCTCCATTGCCAACTCCTGGACTAGACCAGAAGCTATGCCATTGTTACTCAGCCAGCAAGTCTCTGTACCCAAAAAGCCTCTCAACATAGAAGCAGGTCAGAGTTCTGAGATCAGTGGCTCCATAGCCAGGCTCAGCTCTGAAGAGGTAGGTGTGCATCGTGGTCCAGAGAGCACCAAGGTTATGATAATGCATAGATGACAGCCCCATATCCCACTTGGACAAGACCAGCACCGACAAGACCAGCACCCCGGTCTTAAGAAAAACTGAGGACAAGACCAGCCCTTGGAGTCCTGCAAGGCCCACTTCTAGAGGAGTGCTGAAAATATAGACAATGGGTTTGAGATTGAAGTTAGGACTGTGGGCTGAGAAGAACAAGACTTTGGGGTGCTATCAAATCAGATCCTAAGGAGAATCTAGAGTCTCTAAATAGAACTCGGGAAGACTGGAAGGCTTTTTTTCAGACATTTTTGTGTGCTTTTGGTCCAAATTATCCAGAAAAGGTCTTTCCCTGGCAGCAGGCCTCTGTGAACCCACAGATTGCATGCTGACTGGACTTGACAAGAATCCATGGGCTGGCAAGCAAACACTATATCAACCTGGTCCTGACAGCTTCATAACACTGAACCCTTGGCATGGATTTGGTGACACCATGCCACACCTGGGACTAAGCTTTTGTTTCAGAGCCTACCATGGAAGCTGCACAACTTGTAATGTATAGCAAGAATACAGAGTTTCCTGGAGCCCATGACTGGCACCCTTGGCTAATCCTGTGAATCTGATTTCATAAAGATTCATGTAGGCAAGAAAGACTGCAGGCCAACTCGCTGCCTCAGAAGTTTCTAGGTGCTGACCAGTTATGACCATGACTAGAAGACAGTTCCAAAAACTAGTACTACAATTGCTGCAAGTATTCTCTCTTTATTTTGTTATGAATATGTTTTTGTGTGGATGTGTTCATGTGCATACAACATAGATTTATTTTAGTTGTGCTTATCATTCTATCATGTGCATAATATTTATATAAATGCCTAAGCACTAGTTTTACATTATGTGTGCATCATTTGGGGTTGGGGACATCAGGAGATAAGCAACATCACCCAAGTACTGTGCCTCCTCTTTTGGGGATGGTTCAATGTTCTTTGTCACCAACAGAATAATCATAGCATGTTAAGTGAAGCAATTACATTTTCATTGATTTCATTTGTTTTTTATAAACTTTATTATAAAAAATTAACCAGATCCAAAGTCTATACATCTCAGTGAATCTCGGTACAGTTAGAATAGCCTAATTGAAGATTAAGAATGGCTTAAGGAAAAGCATATGGATGCCAAGTTAACAAATGGTGGTTAGTTTTACATGTCACTTTGACTGGATTAAAGGATGCTGAGCTGGCGAAGTATTGTTCTCAAAGTTCACTATGAAGTAAGCCAATTCCTCTTCTGCTGGATGGGAAATTGATACTTCATCATTTGATTAACATGATCAAACTAACTCAGGTGTGTCTGTGAAGGTGTTTCCAAAGACCGGTAAGGGACTCAAGTGCCCACTAAGTTGGAGTGACCCAACTTCAGAGAGGGCAAACCATCATCCAATTGGCCAGGGGCATCCATAGAACAAAAGTGCAAAGGAAAGACAAAGTGATCCTTTGCCCTTGACTTGGAATACTCCTCTGCCATTGAACATCAGAACTCCAAATTCTTGTGATTTTGGACTCCAGCAATTAAAATAGCAACTTTGTGGGTACAGCTTTCATGTCATGTCTAGAAGGGATTATTCTGCAGCTGGCATCCTGGTCCTCTGGCTCTTAAAATCTCTCCATCCCCACTTCTGTGATGTCCCATGAGTCTTGGGTATACAGGTTTCACTGTAGATGTATGGACTGGGGCTAGGCACAGCATGGTCACTTTTTCTCTGCATTTTGTTTAGCTGTGGATATCTGTCTTGGGTGGGTTCCATCTGTTGCAAAAAGAAGTTCCTTTGATAAGGAATGAGAGGTACATTTATCTGTGGATATAAGCTTAATGCCCTAGAATATATTTAGTTAGAAGTTATATTGGTTGAGGAAATGGCAGCAGTAGGCTCTCCTCTAGGGAGAATAGTTGTCTAGATTTACAGTGTTACAGCAGTAGATTTACTCCTGTTGGGTGCCCTTAAGTATAAATAGACATCTGTGGGTTACCCTCAAGATAAAAGTGCCACTATTGACCATTGGGGATGTCTTACCAAACAGGTCACTTTTGTAGCTCACAGGTTTGAATACTGGGTAGGACTACTGATTGCTTTTCTTCCATGGTAGTTTGCACAACACCTTCAGATACCATGAGAACCAGCCCACAGGGAGAAGGCCTCAAGGTCAGTTCCAGCACTATTCCTCCAGGTTCTATGGTCAAAGTATGGTATCTTCAACAATAGGGTCTTACCGTTAAGTTCTGTGGTATCCTTACCAAGGACAATAGCAACTGCCTATATTGATTGAGGAGTCGCTGAGACTCCTATGGCCAACAGTTCAAAAGGATATTTCCAATGTCTAGCATTGGGAGTTTTGCTAGTTTATGACTCTTGGGGAGAGTGTTATTACCCATATGACCTAACTCCATTTCAAAATAAAAATTAAAAAAGTATGTGTATGTATCAAAGATAATTAAAGAAGATGAGATTGTGAATTTGATAGGGAATGGGGGGACACAGAAGGAGCTGAAGGGGAAGAAGGAGAGGTGTAAATGATTTAAATACAGTACTCACATGAAATTTTCAAAAACTTAATTAAAACTTAAAAGACTAGTAGAGAGGAAGATGGACAAATGACATTTCATATGTATATGTCAATGTCTCATTGAAACCCAATTTTTGTGCAACTAGTATAAACTAATAAAATAAATTTTGTTAAAGCAGCAGTTCCCTGGATTTCAGAGAATCCAACTGTAGATGGAAAGCTCCGCCATTAATGAGCCAGCTTTGAGGATTCTGGCAGCATGGCGTGGTCTCGGGCTTGCTGTGGAACTCATCAGCTGGCATGGCCGTGTCAACAAATCCTACAGTGAGTCCTATGCCTTTCCTATGCCTCTGCCTCTGTGCCTGCCTCTGTATATCAGTGCCCTGCGAGGGCTAGAGACCCCAACCACACAAAGTAAAGAGCATAGCCTATTGGAAATAGTTCTGCGGTGCTTATGATGGGAGTATCCTGATGAGATTCGCGAAGGAGAATTTAATTGTGCTTGGAAGCCCCAAAAGAGGAAGTTGGAGATAAATCTTTCTTGGAAGCGATTTTTGGCAGTTGTGTGGAAATAATTTACCTCTATCTGCAGTGATCGTGATTTTTTTTTTTGTTCCTAAGAATCAAAAAGGGTGGGTCCTTCTGGGAGCTTGTAGAAAGATCCTGCCCTCTCATGGGAAAAAGGGGGAGGAGATAAACATAAAAGAGGATTGAGGGTGGGAAGAAACTAGCAGTAGCCTAATGTCTCTAGAGTGAGAAGCCACCTGAGAACTAGCAGCAGCCTAATGTCTCTAGAGTGAGAAGCCACCTGAGAACTAGCAGCAGCCTAACGTCTCTAGAGTGAGCAGCCACCTGAGAAGGGGCCCTCAAGGACTGGCCAAGGAGAGCAGACTGCAGCTTTGCTGACGGTCCCTGGGTACATAAGCAACCCAAACCTGAGGGACTAAGGATAGAGAAATCAACACTGCTGAATCCATTAAAGGGCAACCTCACCCATTAAAGACCGTAAGTTGGACAACCCTACGCTGGGGACATTCGGAGACTGTGCTTGGCAAGCTACTTCTTCTTCTAACTCCCTTTCCCTAAATTCATATTGTATTGAATTCAACTCTTCCCCAGCTGCAAAATTATAGCTCAGAATTGCCAGGATTTCTTGATTTAAAATAGTTTTGTTTTCCTAGATTGAAACACAAATTAAATAAATGCCAGCTATATATTCTGGTAATGTAGCATTTCTCAACTTGGCACTTAGGTTTTACTATGCACCATACCTACTGCTGCATCAATGCACATGCATTTCCTTGATGTTCCAACCAAATGTTCCTCATAATATATAAACTTTCTGTTTACTTTATGCTTGTTTAATAACAAATCTGTTGTATCAAAATTTCATATGGACACGAAATTAAGGAAAGAGGAAAAATCAGAAACTATAATTAATGGGGTGAAAAGAATGTATAAATGAAGGTAGGGAACCAATAGACTCATTTCCCAGTAAATAGATATGACACCCTAGGCACCATTCCAAGAGAGATGCCTGTGTTCTTATAGCCTGGGAGTAATAGACACACCAGATACAGACAGAAAGGAGATAAAGGAGAGGTAACTTTATATTAAGAAAAGATGCAAAAATAAGAAAGCTCTTGTTTACTTATAATAGAGGGAAAATCTAAATATGCTGCTGAAAATTATATATGGAAAATTCCACAAAGATCAAGATTCAAAAATAATTAAACAGATTATATATACATATATACATTTACATATATGTGTGTATATATATATACATACACACATGTATTTATATAATCACTTACTAGTTAAAAATAGAAATAGAAAGAAAGCAGAGCATTAAGACATCACAATGGCTTTATTTCCTAAATTACACAACTCTCTGTTCACTCTGAGCTACAGAACATGACTAACATTTAAACTTGAACAGAATTACTGTTTCTTCTTCTACGGCACTTTGAAACTGGAAGAATGAATTCTTCAGATAACTTATCATTTGTATGGATAACCACCATATGCTTCATTCCCTTTAAGGACAAAAGAAAAAGTCTCAGTGAGAGACAGAAGGGTCATGGTCTTGCTTCAGTTTCCAAAATAGACAACGGAGCCTTTTACTTGCCAAAAGTGGGGACCATTCCTCATCCCATAATAAAATAGAACCAGAATGTATGGGAGCTTAAGAGAATGCTCAGAGCTTAAGAGCACTGGCTGCTCTTGCAAAAGATCCCATTAAATTTCTAGCACCTACATGGTGGCTCACAACCATCTGTAACTCCAGTTTCAGGGGACCCAACACCTTCTGATTTAGGCTGCTGGGTTTTTTGTGATGATTTAGGCACAAAAGAATAACAAAAGAATGTAATGGGGAAATGGGAAACAATTCCCTCAGGGACTGGGAGAGAAGATGAGACTAATGGGGAATACTATGGTAAATAGATAAAAGTCCCTCTGCTTCTTTTCACTCCTACTCAGCATAAATCTATGACTACCCTGACTGCTGCAAAAGAAACTACCTTATCTGAACCCACTAAAGAATCTTCAATGTGTCCTGTTGATTGTATTTTGAGAGGCACTGGTCCCAGGAAATACTTTACAGACATATGGTATTAGGAACTTACTGGTACATTGGCTACAGGAAACTTGACAACATCTGGTTGTCCAGAGCAAGGTTTAAAGTCTACATTTGTGCCTAAAACAGCTGGCATAAGATCAAAGGAACATGAGGAAGGCGTGCCTATAATTAAACCTAGAAAATTCAATGCTTATTATTCTACATGGGCCAACACTGCATTGGGCATCTTGAAGAATGAAAATAACATTCAGATTTGTTTCTTAAGACTCAATATCTTGTACCTTATAACCACAAGGGGCAGCCAGTCAAAATATTTCAGGTAGTATAAAAAGGCTTAGTCTCTTGCTCTCCTCAGGGTCTATCTGTTTCCTGTCTGACCCACTGAGAGGTGTGGTGCTCTTTGAATGTAGAATTGATGGAAGGAGAAAGTGGGCAGAAGGCTTGGGGAACACTGGTATGAATCTTGGAAGTTGCTGGAATTTGGTGTGTAAAACCCATGTTTTATATGCCTTGATGCACATAATGGTTTCACTATTAGAAGGATAAATATAAGAGGTCCTTTCTTAGAGAGACAGACTGTGCAGACTCATGCAGGCCTTGTGCATGCTGCTGCGGTCTCTGTGAGTTGGCATAAGCTTTGCTCATGTTGATTTAAAGGCCTTGTCATCTTGGTGTCCTTTATCACTTCCGGCTCTTACACTCGTCACACCTCTTCTACTTTGGGGTTCCCTGGCCCAGAGGAGAGATTTTCTGGAGACAACCCATTTAGGGCTGAGTGCTACAAGGTCTTCACTTTCTGCGTATTATCTGGCTGTGGGTCTCTATATTTGTTCCAATCTGCTGCAGGAGGAAGCTTCTCTGATGATGGCAAAGCAAAGTGCTGATATATTAGTGTAGCAGGATGTCATTAGGAGTCATTTTATCACTATGGGTTTTTATTTGTTTATGTTGTGTTGTATTTTGTGTTTTTTTATACCCACGGTATTGGTTTTATCTTAGGTCCCTGGGCTATCTCAGTCTTCCCATAAGCATCACCCAAGAAACCTAAAACCCAATGGATAGATTATTATTCAATCTTTCCATTATTTTCCATTTCTAAGACTCGGGACAACATGCCAACAAAAATTTATGGCAACCTTGTACACCTTGTTAGCTATTAGTAAGCATTTGTTTCACAGCATGACTCATTTTTTTGTTTTGTTTTGTTTTGTTTTTTCTGAGATCCGGGTTTCTTTGTGGCTTTGGAGGCTGTCCTGGAACTAGCTCTTACAGACCAGGCTGGTCTCAAACTCACAGAGCTCCCCCTGCCTCTGCCTCCCAAGGTCTGGGATTACAGGTGTGGGCCACCAATGCCCAGCTCACAGCATGACTATTTTAAAGTCAAGCTTTAGTAGTATAGTAAAATCTGGGATGTCTCTACAATAATCATCTTGACATTCATTGAAGAAAATCTTGTTTTGACCAAATGTTCTATTTAAAATGATCACACAGTCATCTCTTGTACCTGCAGGTGATTGGTTCTAGTATTCCCTTCAGACATCAGAATCTTCAGGGGCTCACTTCCAATGTGCACAGCATCATGTGTGCTTATAGTCAATCCCTAGACTCCCACAGGCTTTAAATCTTGTCTGCATTACTGCTAATACCCACCAACTTCTCTAAATGGATTTTAGACTATGGTGTTTAGGGAATAGTGACAAGAAAAAAAATCTCTGTATGTTCAGTAGAAATGTACATTTTAAGAAGATTTTTCCATCTGCTGTTGTTTGACTATGTGGGAGCATAGTGTTCTGAAATGGAGAAAAGTAGTTATCTAATATATAATTAAAATAGAATATATGTGTTAAGATAATAGAAGGTATAATAGAGGCAGTTAAAGTTGTGGCCCAAAAATACATCAATGCTAAAATGAAGGGGGGACACTGACATAGTAATGAACATTGGCTTTGTTGCTCAAAAGCACACTGAAATAATTCTTCTTCATTCAAGAGACCATGGCAGTAAAAAAAATTGCAGTGATTGGCGCTGGAGTCAGCGGACTAGGTGCCATTAAGTGCTGTTTGGAGGAGGGACTAGAACCCACATGTTTTGAAAAGAACAGTGACATTGGAGGACTGTGGAGATATGAGGTAATTTTATAAATATTTTCAGAGTATGGCATCATCTATGTGTACGAGAGTTGCGTCTATTCAACTAATAAATAAACCTGATAATATAAATTATTTCGTAAATGTACTTTCCAAATGAGTGATAAACATTTAAATAAATTTGAGATATCTTGTAGAATAAGCATGATCCTGTTCAGTTTCATGTCCCTGGCAACCCCACAGATAATACATAGGATATTGATATATGCAAATTTTGCATGAGAGTGTTGAAACTCAAAAGATCATGCAAAAGTATTTTCCCTCTAGCAAACTTGCTTTTAGTTATGGCATTTTCTTCCGTATCATGCAATCGACCTATATGATGTTTTGTGTTGTTAATTAATTGCTGGAAAAACATGTCTCTACCAAGAAAGGTGTGCTTCCTTACAAACAGAGTCCTGTATAATAACTTTAAGGAGTGAGTCTATCTCATAGTGTCTCCAGAAGTTACAAGGATGGAAGGGAAATCTCAGCTTTAATGTGTTTTAGTGAAGCATAATACATGATTATTAAAAACTGTTCTTATGAATTCACCACATCTATCTTATTGTTGCCATTATTATTTCTTTATATTTTAATATACCACACAGTTGCATGCCTTTTTTGCCCCAAATCATATAAGCATTTTATCTCTATTACATTCTCTTAAACAAAATCCCTTCTGTTGTGAGGCAGATTTTACCCATTGGGAGTCTCCCTTCCAAACCTACTCTGGGTTATTTTTCTAATCTTGTCTCAGTTTGTGTGCCTTCTTGAAGCCTGTCATCTGTTTCCTGTTGTAAAATAATTATTGCTACAATGGAGTTAGTCACTACAAATGAAATTATAGCAAGAGAACCCTCATCAGAAAATGAGTCTAATGCCCTCATCCTGCTGGACTACTATTACAAAATCTGAAAACCAAATCATGACTTTTCAAAGAAAAGTATACCAAACACCACGGTTCTGGTCACCCCTAACACATTCTGGAAGCCAAGGGTTGGTTTGTTTCCTTTAGAAGACACCAGAAAGTGGAAGGGCTGGGATATACAAATCTTTGACCTGCAATACATCCAAGGAGATGACAGCTTTCAGCGACTACCCCATGCCTGACCATTTCCCCAACTACATGCACCACTCAAAAATGATGGAGTACCTCAGGATGTACGCCGGGCACTTTGGGCTCATGAAACACATCCAGTTCCAGGTAAGAAGTGAAACCCCACACACTTCCTGCTCATCGGTCAAGGCAAAATCTGTACATCCAGAGCCAGCTGGAGTGGGGTATCAATCTGCATTTCCCATCCATGTCTCCACCACTTTCATGATTAATGAAGATATTATATTTGTCTTATGAACCCCACCAGATGAGCACCGTCCCAGATGGAACCTGAATTCCAACTTTTGGCTAATTTTATAAAGTAAAAATATATGGCATAGGAAATAAAAATCAATGCACTGGTGCTCTAAGAAGCCATAACAATTGGGAAATGGTCATTTTAGGAATTTTATGTGCACACAAATCCTAACCACTCAGGAGCTGTGCATAGAGCTGCTTTATCTACTTAAACATAAAATTCTACAGGAAAAAGAATGGATAAAAATGTCCTAGAACTCTGGCTTTGTTCCTTGTTTCCTAGACAAAGGTGTGCAGTATAAGGAAGCGCCCTGATTTTTCATCCTCTGGCCAGTGGGAAGTTGGGGTGGAAGCTGATGAGGTGCAGAAAATGTACATCTTTGATGGGATAATGGTCTGCAGTGGTCACTACACGGAGAAGCATTTTCCTTTACAGGATTTTGCAGGTATTTCTCTTGTGTGTGTGAGAGAGAGAAGACTCTTAGGATTCTATTGCTTTTCAATCAATTAATTAATTCACTAATTAATTTCTGTATCCTGACCACAGTTTCCCTTTTCTTCCTCTTCTCCCAGTCCCTTCTCCCTCTCCTCTAGAACCACCTACCCCCCACACACATACACCATCCACTCCTCCATTTCTATTCAGAAAATGGCAGGCCTCCCACGGATATCAACAAAACATAGCATATCAAGTTGCAGTAAGACTAGGCACCTCCCCTCATATTGAGGCCAGACAAGGCAACCCAGCATGAGGAATTGGGTTCCAAAAGCAGGCAAAAGTCAGAGACAGCCCCTGCTCCCATTGTTAGGAGCCCCACAAGAAGACCAAGCTACACAATTGTAACACATGCAGAGGGCCTAGGTCAGTCCCATGCACGCTCCCTGATTGTCGGTTCAGTCTCTGTGAGCCCCTATGGCCCAGGTTAGTTGATTCAGTGGGTTTTCTGGTGGTGTCTTTGACCCCTCTGGCTCCTATAATCCTTCCTCCTCCTCTTGCACAGAATTCCCTGAGGTCCTCCTAATGTCTGTCTGTGGGTCTCTGCATCTGTTCCCATCAGTTGTTGGCCTTTTGATGACAACTGGGAAAGGCACAAATCTATGAGTACAGCAGAATGGCATTAGGCATCATCATGCAGACATTTTTTTTCCAGTCACGTTTGGTTTTATCCTAGGTCCTCTGGGTCATCCAGCCTCTGGGTTCTGGCACTCTAGACACTGTCAGGGGTGGGTTCACTCTGGTGGCATAGGTCTCACTCTGGACTGGTCCTTGGTTGCTCATTCCCACAATCTCTGTGCCATCCTTAACCCAGCACATCCAGTAGGCAGGACAGACTGTAGGTCGAAAGTTACATGGTTGAATAGGAGATGTCCTTTTCAGGCTACATATCCCTTATTGCTAGGAGTCTTAGCTGGGATCATCCGTGTAGATCCTGAGAGTTTCCCTTGCACTAGGTTTCTACCTCACCCCAAAATGCCCTCCTTTGCCAGTAGTCTATTTCAATTACTCTTAATGCCTATCCTATCATAGGTATTGGACAAAGGTGTTTATGCAGAGGGGACACAACATAGGATATCGTAAGCTCATAGAACAGTCAGGGAAGATCTAGTAATATAAATAAATTTTGAACTGGAAGTAAGAGTTCTTTGACAAACAAGATCTGAGAGAGACTTTCATGGAAGAGGAAGCAATGTGTAAAAAGCAGCAAATGGGGAAAATGTGGGGACAGCTCAGGGATTAGCACATACTTACAGTGCATAGGTTGGGAGAAGCATGTAAGAGTCAATGGAGAAGCATCTCTCTCTCTCTCTCTCTCTCTCTCTCTCTCTCTCTCTCTCTCTCTGTGTGTGTGTGTGTGTGTCTGTGTGTCTGTGTCTGTGTGTCTGTGTGTCTGTGTGTACTTGTGTATGCACGTATGCACATGCGTGTAGGAAAAGCAAGTATATAATCAAGTTTGCACTTTATAAAGGTAAGTCTTGCTGTAGTGTGGGACATTAATTGATAGAGGAAGATGGCTGAGTCAGGAGCATCAATAAGAAAGACTTTAAACAGTCCATTTAAGAGAAAATGATGGTAAAGACTTAATAAAACAATAGAAGTAGTATTCAGAGGAGAGATTTGGAGATATTTTACAAGTCTTTGGCACACTCAATAAATGGCAGATTATATATCATGGAACTTTGTAATTTATGGCAATTATATTGTTGAAATATAATTTTTTCCAGAATGACTTGAAACTTCTAATATGCCAAGCGTATGGTGTTAAAAAGAGTGGCCACTAACCAGATGTCACTGATGACCCTTTGATATGTGAAGGGTATAAAATTAAGATATTTCTTTTGTAAACTACTCGCCACACTTAGAAAACACAGTAGAAGCATACAAAGGATCTCATTATTAACCTTACATCAACAATGTATTATCATCTCAAAATATCCTGGGTTAAGTAAGATATGGAATTAAAATTACAATCATTCTCAGCACTCTGGGCATCTGGGAAGTTTAAAACTGAATATGTGGTTGGCATTCAATTGCTTTTGGACAACACTGATGTACATTGCTAAGCATCTTTACAAATTTGTGAATTTTCAAAGTGAAGAAACAGTATCATATCTCTGAATAGAAAACTAGAAAAACACAATAACATTACAAAGTGACAAGAAGTTAACACATTGAGTAAATCTTAAATGGCTATATTTTTATTGGCTCCTTTAAAAAATCTGCTCTGATTTTGGTTTTAGCCATATAATCACTGTTGTTGACTGTTTTGTTCCTTGGATGAGAATATTCTGTTATAGTGTCATAAAATCCAAAAACAAGGAAGAGAATTAAGTAACGCGAACTTCAAGTTTAGGAACGAAGTTTACCAACCAGTGTTTGCCACTTCTGCTTGTGACTCTTCCTTCACAGGAATCACCAACTTCCAAGGCAGATATCTCCACAGTTGGGAGTACAAGCACCCAGGCAGCTTTGAGGGGAAGAGAGTAGTCGTGGTTGGCCTTGGGAATTCTGGAGCAGATGTGGCAAGCGAGATCAGTCGTGTCGCTGAACAGGTTTGGTGTAATACCCTGATTCTGCTCTTGGATGTAAACCTGGTAACAGCAGAGAACATGAGTCTAGACTTTCTCTGACTTTAGCAGTGATGTTCCCATTTGGACTGCAAGGACATGTTTTTCTGCTGACTAAATATGAATAAGAGAATAAAGAATTCCAAAGTGACAATACTCCAAGTCCATAAAGCACTGGAGTTATGGAAGTCTGCTAACTCAGAAATAGCTACAGGTAGCTAAATGGGACATTTCAAAAAGAAATTAATTTTACAGAAGACACTGTTGTCATGTTGGAAATGAAGTTTAAAGAGCAATCAATATACACAAATCTGAGTATTATAAACATATTGTTGATCTGTGTGTGAAGGTGTTAAGAAAAAGAAAAATACCATGAACTCCACTGACTATGAACAAATAAAAAGTAGGGAAGGATGTGGAGAAGTCCTTCTTTTGTCTGAGCATGGAGCATCATTCGAACAATTCAAAATTAACTTTTTTATTTTGATTCATACTTTATAGAAAAACACAGGATTTCCAATACTGAACACTTTTTGTAAAATAAGTTAATCATGTCATGATTCTTAGATGAAAGAGCCACAGATCTCTGTGACAATGGCATCACTCAAGGGATTGTAATATAGACTTAAAAAAAACCTTTCTTTTCAAGGTCTTGTTAAATGACACAAAATAGAACAAAATATTTATCAAAATGTATGCTCCTTTCTTTTGCACAACAAACATTTTTGTTTGTAATTTTCCGGTTGTAAAAGTAAGAAAACCCCAGTGTGAATTTCTGTATCTGTCTTGTTTTGATCCAAAACATTTTAGTCACATGTTTCTCCATCACTTTGAAATATCATCTGAAAGAGCTTATGTGGAGCCTGAATATGAACTAACACTCAAGGTGAAAACCTATTGTGTTGTTGTTGAGTTTTTCCCATGTTTTGGGACTTTCAGATACTCCAGACATCTAACATAGCTGGAACAAACATCACAAGGAGAGAAGGCCCATGACAAACATTAAATTAACTGAAATGACTTCCAGTAATTGGATATCTTTATAAAGTAGGGGCAGGGAAAAGGGAGCTGTGTAGGTGGACAATGCAATACAAGAAGTCGATTCCATTCCCTTGACAAATGAAAAAAAAAAAAAAAAAAAAAAAAAAACAATACTCCAAGGATCTAAGACCAGAGTGATTTGCAACTAAATACTCACCAGGCAACCACTTCTCTCTTGAAGGTTTTCCTCAGCACAAGACAAGGGGCATGGATATGGAACCGAGTTTGGGAACATGGGAACCCTATGGATGCCACACTCTTCACTCGTTACAATAAAACTATCCAAAAGTTCTACCCTGAGTGCCTGATCAACAGATATGTAGAGAACAAGTTAAACTTGAGGTTTAACCATGCCAATTATGGACTACTGCCTCAACATGGGTAAAGTTTGGAATTTTAAACAGACAATATCTTTAAGCTATTGCACTAGTCAATTAAATGTATAAGTAAATGAATGTGATAAGCGATTCTTTTAATTCATCACGGCATTTCTCTTATGGGGAATGCCAGAGTCCAGAGTCCAGCTCCAGCGGGGGGGGGGGGGGTTTGTGCTGAAGGATGGATGTGGGAAGTCGGTGAAAAATGAGGAGTCTGACCACCATTGTCATTCAAACTGATGGCCCCAACTAGCTCAGGCCGTCTTTATTTGCACAAATTCTAATACATTCAAACATGAACAGTTTCAAATCATTTCTCTTTAATCATTTTCCAAGAATCACTAACATTTTAGTTTCTCTTCTTCTTTCCTACTCCCTTGATTTCATTGACCTTCACCCCATATCATTATATAGCAAGCCAAATGTTTATATCTAGCCAGGTACATCTTATTCATACTCTGCCTTTCCCAGCAGCAAACACGTGGTTACAAAGTAAGAGATTTAAGCCCTGTGATTAATTCTTAACAATATGAGATCAGCTAAGTATATTGTGATGCCTAGGATAACATTTTCAGGTGTATACCAGTTTCTGAGTAATCTGTATGTCACCTTTATTATCTGGATTGCAGTCATAATCTTATTCTTTATAAGCTATAAAAATAAATACCTAACTCTTTTAACTATGGAGACTGAACTTCTAGTCTTCTTGCAAATGTATACATGTACTTTTCTTTTCAAGGAACTGAGAATTTTAGATTATTTTACTGATACTTGATATTGGAAAAGTAAGTGTTCATGTCTTGGTGTCAGAGAGATGTCTGACCTTTCATGTCCTATCTCTTTTTCCTTCTCTGTCTCTATAAGGTTTTTTAATGTCAACTTTTAAGAAATCATTTTTTTATTCTTAGGTTCTTTGGACTATATTTATCTCTTTTGGGTATTGAATAAGCAATAATCATTAACTTTAGTGAGTTCCTCTTGCTTCCTCAGGATGACTGCCAAGGCAGCCAGGGACAACTGGAGAAACTGGTTTCTGTAACAGATCAGAGAAATTTAGTTTTTCTGTAGAGGCTTTTGTTCCCTGTAAACTCAGACATAATCCCAACTAACAAGGCAAAACTAAGAATTACCATAAGAATAAGCATAGCAAAAGTTAAAGAAGCCTGAAGCCCATGAGTTCCCTAAAATCAGCTCAGGAGTTTGCAGCATTGTATCCATAGGTCCTTGACAAATGGGTGGGATTCTCCAAAGGGCCTTGCCATCTAAGGAGCTCCATTTGTAACACACCTAGGCGCCAAGGGTGACAGCATGATTTCTGCCACGGGAATATCCAAATTATTTCCTTCCTACTGAGGGTTCTTTGTTATCCCACTAAAGTACAAGAAAAGCTGTGCAGAGTGGGGAAGTAGAGACTTTAAAATTTATCTTATTTTTGAAATCTGTACAGGGTCACTTTGCCACATTCTCCCACTCTCTCTCCATCTTCCGTCAACTACTTCATGTCTGTTCTCTAAATTAAAAACTCTGATTCCTGATTCCATGCTTAACTTCAAATCCATCATCAACCACCAGGACAATTCATTATCCACACACAACAACCTCACAGCCTTTCACCTGCACTGCCATTCCGCCCTATCCTGTGTTCATGACTCCTAACCCTTACCACTGAAGATTCTAATGTTTATAGACATCTTTCCAAAGCTCATTATGTATTTGAGAATTCTAAGCTTTTTTTCTCTTGCCTCACTCAACACCAGCCAGTTCTCAGGCCTGGTCTCATCCTCTCATCCCATGTCTTCCTTCTCCAGGTCTTCCAAGTTTATGGCCACTTTTCCTCTACTTTTGTCTTCTTTCCTCCTTAAGACATCTAAGGTTTGATGTCACTGTGTGCTCACTCTCAGTCCTGTTTTCTTTTCATCCTAAGCAGCTCCTGTAATAAAATTTTAAATCCCATAGCTGGAGAGATGGCTCAGTGGGTAAGGGCACCTGCTTCCAACCCTGATGACCTGAATTTGGTCCTCAGAATCCACATGATGGAAAGAGAGAACTGACTCCCACAAGTCACTCTCTGACCTCCACACATACACTGTGGCACTCTTGATGGCACACATACACCTAAGTAAGTAAATGTAGATTTTTTTTTATTCCAGGAAAAATATAATAAAGGTTTGAATTGCTGAAAACAGAAAATCAATATTAATAGATATCTAGAAGAATGCATAAATAATTTTTTCTGAACTTAGGTCATATGTATGACTACAGGTTCCTTTTTATGGAGAAATTATTCACAATCTATGAAATATGTTTAAAAATATTACTTATGTACTATGTACCCTGGGAATGTGACTCCCTTCTACTAATTCATACCTGAAACCTTAAGCTAAAATTTACCAAAGGTCTTAGTGTCCTGATCACAAACATTCTCATTGAAAATGCATTCTTAAATGCTGCAACTAGGGCTAGCAGGATAGTTCAGCAAATAAAGCCACTTGCCACGAAGCCTGACAAATCTGGAGCCCACATGGTAATAGGAGAGAATTAACTTCCACAAGCTGTTCTCTGACCTCTACATCCTCATGCATACACACACACACGCACACACACACACACACACACAAATAAATACAATAAATCAAAAATATTAATGACTAGTTAATGTCAACTGAGTTTACATACTATCAAGAATAAATAAATACATCAAAAATTATCATACTTTGTAGATCACACCTTTAATTCAATCACTTAGGAAGCAGAGACAGCAGATCTCTGTGAGTACAAAAACTCCCTGAGCTACAAAGTGAGTTCCATGCCACCGAGGGCTATATAGTGAATCTGTCTCAATAAACAATTAACACATTTTATTCCTTGTAAAAATATTATTATCTAAAAAATTTAGCGTGTATTAACAAGTCTGATACGGTGTTTATTAGTGGTTTGCAATTAGGGAAGTAAAATCAAAGAGTTTCATGGTTTGTCCAAGGTCTCCCAATGGGTAGGAGACTGAGAAAGTTATCGAGATTCTATTCTGAATCAGAAAACCAGGCTTTACTAATGAGCTACGTTGCCTTTCTGAGGAGCAGAATACTGAACACAGAATACTGAAAAGCAGAATAAAAATTGTTGAAGCTATGCAATCATTTCCAGGGATTTTGCCTATTCTATGTTTTTATTAAGAAGCTGTATATTCATCTCTTGATACTCAGAATTCTTGGCCACCGAACAGTTTTCAGTGATGACCTGCCAAATCGTATCATTATTGGAAAAGTGCAGATAAAACCAAATGTGAAGGAGTTTACTTCGACATCAGCTATCTTTGAGGATGGCACTGAAGAGAGCATAGATGTTGTCATCTTTGCCACGGGCTATACATTGTCCTTCCCTTTCTTGAACAATGACTCCACAATTCTGGACAGCCAGTACTCCATGTTTAAGTATGTCTTCCCTCCTGCATTAGAGAAGCCAACCTTAGCTTTCATTGGCATCATACAACCATTTGGAGCCATCATCCCTACATCAGAGCTCCAAAGCCGATGGGTTGTGCAAGTGTTTGCTGGTATGTATTGATCTTCCCATGAATACAATATGTTCCAAATGCTCTGCAAATTTAAGAGTCATTCACAGGTCTTCTATTCTGTTGATCTCTCTCATTATCTGAAATTTCACCATTAAAAATAAACTGTTATAGCCAGGAGGTGGTGGCACATGTCTTTAATCCCAGCACTCAGGAGGCAGAGGCAGGTGGATCTCTATGAATTTTAGGTCACTCTCATCTACAGATTGAGTTCCAGGACAGCCAGAGCTACGCAGAGTAATCCTGTCTTGAAAAAATCAATAATAATAATAATAATAATAATAATAATAATAATAATAATAATAACAATAATAATAATAATAGTGAAATAAAGAAACTACTTTGGGCTCTTCTTAAGGGTGATGTTTCACTCTAAAAGAATTCAACTAAAAATGAAAACACCCAAATAATAAAAATCATAAAACCAAAAAAATTGTAATGAGGTTATTTATATTTTAATGCAACTGCCTATTCATTTGCTACTTTTCAGCAGAAACTTAACTTGGGGTGAGGTTTTATGGAAACATAAATTGACTAAGGTTGGAGAACAAACAAGGGACAAGCCACATGGGACACATATCAGAAGTGTAGTGAAGTCATTTTATCTTCTTCCTCTGTGCAAACGGAATCATAGCTTATGTGAATACCGGGGCAGGAAAGTTCAAGAAGATAGTAGAGTGATATGGGGGAGGAAAAAGGTGTGTGGGAGAAGGATTGGCCAAAATGAAGAGTGCATGTGTAAGCTAAATGGGAACCTATGATTTTGCAACACACGTGAAAATATAGTAAAGGGGTTGGAGGACATAGCAACATGAAAGAACTGGGGAGGAATTCTGGGAGCATATGCACTATATGGTGTCTGGCTTCTTTCTCCTACAATATTGTGAACTGAATCCTCATTTTACAGTCATTCTCTTCACTTAATATACAGCACCCCATATTCTTTTCCATTCAATATATGGGTGTATGTACACATATGTCTACAACTTTTTGTGTTAAAGGTCACTTAGGATTACTATAGACAGTAATGCCTGGACAAGCCTGAACATGTGCTTCACTGAGGATGTGCACATGTCCATTTGGTATATGTGTAGAAGAATAATTGATGTTTTTCTAGGTGTGCATTTGTGTACAGTAGTAATTGAAAGTCCTACATGACCTTTCAATTCAGTTCTCCAGTTCTGTTTCTTTCCTGCTTTGCACACTCATGTTTGAAATGTGTTTGGAAATACTGGAGGTACTTGTGTGCAGGCCATACTTCTGCAGATACTAACAGATATTGGCAACAGGTGGAAGCAATGGGGCAGATAATTTACAGGAGCAAGCCTATCACACTTGCTCTGCCTTCCTAGTGTTATTTAACATTCTACCTGTTGTGTTTTCCTTGTCCCTGACACATTCACATATATAGAATTTCCATTTGCAATTACTTGCTCTCCTTTCAAACTGTAGTTATTGCAGTTTGGGGACATCTACCATCAGTGTGTAGTTTTGGGGTGCACAATGAAAACTAAGAAATGTTCTTAACTCAAAAGACAGAAAAAAAATTGTGTTTGGGATGTAAGCTCAGTGCTAAGCAATGTTCAGATAAGAGAAACTTTGAGTCAGGTCCCAACATAGTTTGGGGGTCTTTGAAAGATGCTAAGGGTATATTTAAACTAGGAAAAGTTTAAACATCTATTTACCTTAAAGGGAAAGCTGAATTCCCTGACTGACATCCTGGGCATGATGATGGGAAGGCAATTCTCTTCCTTTGAAACTCTTTAAACACAAGGCTTTGATTGGAAATTGTGCCGAGACATGATGATTCTATTCTATTCTATTTCAAAGACATCCTTTTTGTTTGCTTATGTACCTCGGTCCTCATGCCAATCCTCCAATGTCTGTATCTTGTTTTCTCAGGACTGCAAAAGTTGCCCTCAAAGAAAGACATGATGGCTGACATCAATAGAAAGAAACAAAAAATGACCAAAGAGTAAGAAACCTAATTTTTTGTTAAGCAAAACCTGTTCAGAGAGGGATATTTGATTTTTTTATAGTTTACACCTAAGTGAGCCCAGTAAGGTAATCTTAGTTCAGTGATATCATGCTGAGTTTTTTTTTTTTAAACATGGGTCTGACTGTGGAACAAATACCTGACATGACATGTTAAATAACCACAGAACACCAAGCCGACATGAAGAATAGAATCAATTCTCATTTCCTGCTGTAGAAATAAGAATAGAGGTTTTAAAACCTCCCAACATAGACCTACCAGATATACCACTTCTCAGTATTTACCCGAAGACTCCAGGCCAACATAGCATATCAGTATCTATTACATTCCCTATTCACAGTAACCAGGTTAGGGAAACAATTCAGATGTCCATGGGGATAGCAAAAATGTGCATTATATTCACAATGAAGATTTTAACCATAAGCAAGAATAAGTTATATCATTTGCAGGAATATGGATATAAATGAAAAAGACATTGTATTGTATTTGTCATTTGTGAGTCCAAGACATTATAGATACATAAACTCATCTGTGTTGATAACATGAAAATAGCAATAAAACAATCTGGGCAGCTAAGGAGACTAATGGCGGTATGGGGAAATAAAATAAAGGGTAGTGAGGTCAAGGGGTCCATTATATTCTTGTATGAAAAGGCACTTTATGTAACCTGTATAATGTTAAAGAAATTAAAGTGGCAGAACAAACGCAGAAAGGTTCGCGATATCCAGAAGACAGCATTTTGCAGCCCTTTTCTTCATCTTCTGGTTTTACATTCTTTCCTTCCCCCTCTTCCCTGATAGTCTCCTAAAACTCCTCTCCTAGAGGAGATGATACAAATGTCCTGTTTGGGGCTGAGCACTCAGCCGTCATTCATTCTCAGCACCATGAGTCCCTGAATCCATCACCACCCATTACAAAGAGAAACTGTCCGATGAAGGCTGAGAGTAGCGGTATTTGATTATGAGTGCAAACATAAATATTTAGAAGGCAGTTTGGAGTCGCACAAATCTAACTACACAAGAGTACATTCTCTCCTAATGCCTCAAAACCCTTCAGTCATGGGGGTTTTACTGGGTTTATAGTATGAGGCATGAATTTCTTCCTGTGGAGCAGGCCTCAGATCTAATCAGAGGGAGATTGGGCTCCCCCACAACAGTCTTGCTGTTATTGCACCTGTGGGCCTATCTTGCCTGGCAGGTAGATACTGATACTCACTAAGGTTCACAGTTAGGAAAAGCCAAAGATGACTGTCCTACCCTTGCAGCCAAGAATTTGGTACTTAATACTTTAGCACTGTTTTCCTTGGCCTTATTTTACATTTCTTTCTAACTTATTTGGCTACTTTCATTGACTTTTTAATTATAATTATCTGAAATAATACAAATGTATCTCCTCCCAACATTTTCAAAAGTTTTGATATTTTTTAAATTGTGACACTTTCTATTTTGTGTCTCTTTTACCCAAGAATGATTTAACAGAGTGGTTTCTTATTTAGTTTGGGTATAGAGACTCATTTTATAGCCTAAGCTAGCCTTGAACTCACTATGTAGCCCAGGCTGACCTTGAACTCATGATGATTCTCCTTCCTCAGCCTCCCCAGTCCTAGAACTACAAGTAAGTGCCACTGTGCTGCTTGCAGAGAGGCTTTTAATTTTCAAGTATTTGGTCCTCTAAAAATAGTCACTTATGATTATCTAGGAATATTCAAAGGAAGAATTTGTGCACAGAATTGTTATACGGGAAAGATAGCTTATGTAGCTTGGAAACTTTAAGTGAGCAATAGAGTTTCATACGTTGTGACTTATATATTCCTTGCTAATTTAATTCATATCACGGAACTGGATTCTGTATCTAGAAGGGGAATCCAGATAAAAGACTTCATCCAGTCATTCAATGTTTTCTTTTTATATGTGTCAGTCATTCAGCTGAGTACTTGGGACCTTTAAAGCCTCAGGGACTTACATCATGTATTAAGATACTATAGTGTGCTAAGGAAATTGAGGCAAATATATAAGATTTAATGAGTGTAAAAGTGTGGAATCAACAAGCCAATAAAAGCAAGCTCTACTGGAAACTCAGGGAACAACAGAGACTGAAATCTGATTCTTATGTTTCCTTTCTCACCCAGCTCTATGAAAAGCCTCAGAGACCCTGCTCGAGTACAGTTCATCAACTACATGGATGAAATTGCTTCGGAGTTGGGTGTCAAACCCAACCTGCTCTCTCTCTTCCTCTGGGATACAAAGCTGGCCAAGGAGATTTTCTGGGGACCCTGCACCCCATACCAGTACCGTCTCCAGGGGCCAGGGAAATGGGCTGGGGCTCGAGCAGCCATCCTCACTCAGAGAGAAAGAATGCTCAAACCCTTGAGAACCCGTGTGCTCCAACCCACCCAGGCCTCCCTCTCTGGTCTTCTCTGGGTCAAAAGTATCTGCGTTGTTATTTTTTTCTCCATTTCCGTGTTAGTTGTCATGCATATCACAAGTCATTAACCTCATACTGACCTGGATATTTATAAAGCTCGAGAGTAAACTATTGTTATTTAAATTGTATAGCTTAGGATCTATGAAATATATGGGGAAACATCTTTATTAGACTAGTTCACAAACGGATTTTCAAAAGTAGAACAAAATTACTTCAATAACGACTTTATGAGGAGAGGTTTGAAAAGGCACAGTTTATTTCCATTTTATTCCAAAAGTAATTTGAGAAGTTTATATATAACAAGACCATGAATAATAATTAAAAGTGATATGGATTTGATTTACTAAAAGACAGAGAGATTATTTAACCAGGAACAAACCTTATTTAACAAAAACAAAATGGAATAAACCTTATTTAATAAAAGAACAGAGAGAATATGTAACCAGGAATAAACCTTAAAAGTACATTCTATGGCCTCAAATCATTTTCTCCCTCCCCAGAAAATCAAAGCTGTTTCCATCTGTTGGTTGGTTAATTGGTTGATTGTTAGTTTTAAGACAGGGTGACAATGTGTATGCAGTCTGGAACAGCCTCTTATCCATGCTTTTTACTACCACATGCCAGCACTAGCCACTGGCCCTTTTGAGAAAGATTCTTCAATAGAAAAATATGGAATTCATCAACTTATCACATAATCAAACATCTCTATTTGTAAGAATGCGACCTGTCAACATGATATGTTGCAGCTCCTGATTTGATGCTCTAGAACGGCTGATATTACTGTCCAGTACTGCTGTCGGAATGCTTAGCTTGCATGAAATTGTAGAATGTGAGGAAATGAAGAAAGGTCAACATTCCCAATAAGTCTTGGCTCCATTCCAAATGAAAGCTAAACGAGAGTGTTATAATGATCAAATGAAAGTATGTGAAAACTGAATGATAATTCCAATACAAATGAGGGAATTTTAAGATATACTAATAGTGGATTAGTAATAACATTGTGTGGTATAATAATGTTATGTTTATGCAATAGAATATGCTTATGATACATATATTTTATTTGCAATAGATATATAAGTTTATCTGCATGTGAAAGCCTGACAATTTCTGGTTAAAAGTTGTACAGCTGTTCATAGTCCTAATCTTTTCATCCCTTTTGTAAACCTGAGGATTTCAAAATAAAAAAATAATTTTAAGAACTTAGTTTCTACAATGATTTATGTACTAAAAAGTGGGAGAGGTTTCTATGGGAGATTCTTCTAATCAATGACCACATACTGTAATGAAAATATCTTACCATGACAGCCTTGGTCCTGATGCAATGGAACATTGAGATTGCAGGAGACCATTCACTATGAAACAGTTCTCCATCATTCATTGGCTCTTCCTAAAACATTCCTTCCTGAAAGGAGGTGGCAGGGGGGATGCTGCAAGAAGCTCCTAACACTGAAGATGATGAAACTTGAAAGGCTTAGGAAGCTCCTGAAAAGAATGGCATTCACTAGGCCCCACCCCTTGGCTAGCTATAAAGGCCATAAACAACATCTGGAGAAAAGAGACTAGTGGAATTACTCACAAGCTGGGAAGAAAGCTCCAGGGATGCAGGTTGTATGAGTCACCAGCAGTATAGGATGGACTTTTGCTTGGTGAAGCCTCAGTCACATCACAAGTCCAGGGCTGGTAGAATTTCCAGGCACCTGGCTTATGGTAGCAGAAGAAAGGACCACATACCAAATTGTCAAGTTCTGTTGACATACACGTCTGTTATTGAATTCACACTGAGAATAAGAGAAGTGTCAGCTCAGACTTTCTTCTGCCTGTGTTGCATTGTGAATGCCACATATACCTTTTGTGATGAATCATTTTACTGAGCTACCGTAATCTAACCTACAAATCTACCCCAGTCTAGGCAAACTGCCACAGTCTACAATGTACTGAGGGAAAAAAGATGAACTGAGAGTCCGGTGTCCAAACTCTCATCGTTCCTTAGAGTCACAATAAATGGCTTCTGCCTTGAACCTTTGACATAGGACCTGTATCACCATCAAACCCTGTATTAAGTAAAGTAAGACATATGTATTACTTACTCTTAGATTTAGAACAAAATTTTAATGCAAGTCAAAACTTTCTTCTTCTCCTCCATGAATGGTCTTACTCATTGGCCCCCTCTTTGAAAACCAGAAACCTAGCATACATGTAGACCATACTTAAAGCCACAACCAACATCAAATCACAGGTAATCTTCCATTTTAAGCTGTACTAATTAGAACTTGCCAGAAGCCCATTTTTTAAAAAAATAAATTTTTATTTAAATTACAAACAATCTTATTTTACATACCAATCCCAGTTCCCTCTCCCTCCCATCCTCCCATTTTCCCCACCAACCTCCCCATCCCACTGCCTATCCAATCCCCAGGTAAGGTGAGGCCTCCCATGAGGGATCATCAAAGTCCAACACATCATTTGAGGCAGGACATAGGCCCTCCCTGTGTTTCTAAGCTGACAAAGTAACCCTCTATGGGGAAATGGGCTCCCAAAGCCCATTTGTGCATTAGGTATAAATACTGGTTGCACTGCCAGAGGCCCCATAGATTGCCCAGGCCTCCCAATTGACTCCCAAGTTCAGGAGGCTTGTTTCAGTCCTATTCTGGTTCCACAGATGTCTGACTGGAGCCCATGAGCTCCCACTTGCTTAGATCAGCTGTTTCTCTGGGTTTCCCCAGCATGGTCTTGACCCCTTTGCTCATCATGTCTACAACTGGATTCTAGGAGTTCAGCTCAGTGCTTAGCTGTGGATCTCTGCTTCTGCTTCCATCAGCTACTAGATGAAGGCTCTAGGATGGCATTTAAGGTAGTCATCGATCTCATTATAGAGGAAGAGCATTTAAGGTAGCCCTTCCACTATTGCATAGATTCTTACTTGGAGTCATCCTTGTGGATCCCTGGACATTTCCCTAATGCCAGGTTTTTCTTTAAACCTATAATGGCTCCCTCTATTATGGTATCTCTTTCCTTGCTCTCCTTCTCTATTCTTCCCCCAACTCCATCTTCCTGATCCCTTATGGTCTCCTCCCCCCTTCTCCTTTCCTCTTTCTCCTATCTCCCTCCCCTGTGCTCCCAATTTTCTCAGGAAATCTTGAACATCTGTTCAACTATGTTCATAGCATCATTATTTGTAATAGCTGGAACCTGGAAGCAACCTAAACACCCTTCAACTGAAGAATGGATAAAGAAAATGTGATACATTTACACAATGGAGTTCTTACTCAGTGGGGGAAAAACAAACAATGAAATCTTGAATTTGGCAGGCAAATCCATGGAACTAGAAGAAACCATCCTGAGTGAGGTAATAGAGACACAGAAAGACAAACATGGTATGTGCTCACTCATAAGTGGATATTAGATGTAGAGCAAAGGATTACCAGCCTACAATCCACACCACCAGAGAATCTGGGAAACAAGGAGGACCTTAAGAGAGACATACATGGTCCCCCAGAGAAGGAGAAAGGGACAAGATATCCAGAAGCTCTTTCTTATCTATCCTCTGTCCTACTTTCTTAGCAGTCACTAAGAGATATCATCTGTAGGTGCAGACCATCCTAAGTCCCCATCTTGTTCTGATGGGAATGACATACATTAAGACTTATTGTCATCTTTGGGAGGGTTTAAAATGTGATGCTTCTGCATCTGACCTGCTCTAAATTTTGGTCTTCTTGTAACATATCATTACAAGAAATGTATATTTACACTAGGAGTAATATAATTAAAATACTTTGTCAACACTTCTCTTAAATGCCCACTCAATTCTCTTTCTAATATATTTCCCCAGTGAAGTTACCCACTTTTATGAAATGAAATCATCTGCATATGATTCTTACCTTTATATGCCTAAATTTAGTCATCACACAGTAAGAGTTCACACCACATCTTCCTTCCCCAACCACCAGAAGCACCACCTTCTATGATCTCTGAACTCTCTGCAGAGCGTCTTTGTCATGAAGCATGATTTTTGTATTGTCTGCATTATTGCCGAGAGAACTCCTTAAAGACACATATTGAACTTATTCCTGCTTTTACTTAAGATTTCCACCAAGAAAAGAAAACTCAGCACTGGCTTTTCAAACACCGGGGAATTGTCACTTAAAGAAATGTACTAATCCTGTGTCATCTAAGAAGACAAAACTAGGGTTTATAAGAAAAGATTCTAGAGAAATAGAGTTCTGCTCCAAGCCTGGAAGAGTATTCCAATGATTGGGGCTTCCATAACTAAATAAACTGACTTGGGAAGCTGTGAATTACCAGGGCCTAGAGTGCTTCCTGAGAGGGTGAGTGATCACCACCCAGGTGATGGGAGCTCCTGATGATGCAACCTGCAACAGTAACCAAACAAAGTGACTGGGAATTTTAAATTTTACATAATTTTAAGCCCAATTCTGCAAATTTATGCATAGGTTTGAGCAGAGTAAGTTTTAAGATATTATGAAAATTCATAAGGCCAAGAACAGCAAAAATCTTAAGCACATGCCAAGGAAAACATTCTTCAAAGAAGCAACAATTATATTAACAATCTCTTATCAGAAAAAAATATGAAAAAGTTAAATATCTTTACTGGAGAAAATATCTACACAACTCACAGAACATGGGAAAGTTGAACTGGTGCCTACCTGGTGCCTTAGCCCCTGTGAACTAGTGTTCATAGTAAAAGAAGGTATTTTGTGTCCTAGCAAAGTAGCATCCAAAAACCAAGGATTAGAGTAGCTGGGGTGTCAGAAATGCTATGCACTTAGATGTCACCAGCATAACAGATGGCATGAGGTGGGCTCTCTGCTAAGAGTAAGGACAGAAAGGTAGACACTAAAATTTTAGTTATAGCTTTATAAGCAACTGAAGCTAAACAACCTCCCTAGAACACCAGCTTCTAGTGGTGTACAATGGCCTACCACAATTGGAACCATTGGCCAGTACTTACAGAGTGACAATATGAACTAGCCAGTCTATAAAGGACTTGTGTGGATATTTTATTTTGTCAGTATAATCCACTATAATGTATCTCCCTACTCTAATCAGTGGTATGTGTTCTACAACCACGTAATACACTGAGCTGTGGGCTGTGATGGCTTCTGGTTACCTACAAAACTACCCCAAAGCCCAGATGCTGTGTAGTATCTTTGACCCTACAACTACAAGAGAAGGTGGTCTACATACATGAAAATGTATGGTAAACACATACATGGGTCTATTGAGGGTGGGGTACATGTCTGAACTACTGCTGCAGTATAATCTGTCACACTGTTCTGAAGTGGAAAAGAACCAGAACCAGTAGGCTATGAGCATCATAAAATCCATGACGCTAGCCAGTTGTTCTTAATATTGGGAAGCACATTAAATACATACACTGTGGATGTCACTGTGGAAAGCAGAATGTGATCTACTGATCTCATCAGTCCTAACAAGACAGCCAATGAAATCACCACTGTCAAAGGTCTTAAGGAGGTTAAGTGTGATACAGGTGTATCTATTCATGACAGATTGACAGTGACAAGGACACACTGCCCAGGAATGAGTCTAAACACTTGATAAATCATGGCATAATCATGTGGCTGACATAATCATCACATATGAGTGGCGGAGCACACTAGCCACTGATACCATGCACACTAGTCCAGACCCTGTATAGTCACAGTTAGTGCAAGGGCAGCGCTGCTGTTTTGCCCTTTGCAAACAATCAAAAGATGAGATAGTTAGATTGGTACACAAGTGGTCTGTTTAACCCAGATTGTTCTGTGAGTTCTCATCCCAGTGTGAGCAGTCTATGACCCTTCTAACTCAGTTTCCATCTGTCCTCTTGAAGTCTAGCTGTGTAGCCATAGTTTATGTCCTGAGTAGGGTAAAGAAAATATCTGGTACATCTACAGATGATCTAAATATTATTTTAATGATCACTTGGGGAGAATCACCCAGGGACCCTGTCCTGATGGAAAACAGTTGGTTGCTCCTTCTGGCTATGGCTGTGTTTTTAAGCACACACCGTGAATTCACATCTCAGTACATACACAGCCAAAACAGGTGCACCCAAGAAATCAAAGATTGGAAAGGGATCTATCCACTGTAGCAGGAAAGGAGAGCATAGGAGATCTCTCTGGGGCAACAACCTCCTCGGGCAAAAGAAGTGTTGGGGTTTATCTAGAGGACTAAATATGTGTTCTTACAGGAAAGCCTGTTAGGAATGAGCACATTTGTGAGCATGCTCAGTTTCAGGTCATAGTTCAAGAAGGAAGATGGTAGGCACCTTTTGGGATGTTCAGAATGATGGAATTCAAGAATTTAAAATGATAGGAACACCTTAGGGAATATTCATCTTGTTTTATAGACAGCATGCCCAGAAATGCCTCTGAGTGGATTCAGCTTCCCCTCCAAAGAAAGCTGTAGCTAAAACAAGAGGAAAGGACATTTGAAGGTACATTAAAATAGAGATTTTCTTCTCAAGGAATTAGCCTCACTTAATGGCAAGCATATTGACAATGCTGCCAATAGCATCTTGTGGGATGGTGTAGCTCTACCTTTACAAATCCCTACTGAACATCTATCTTTACATACATATATAGATTCTAACACTGATTTTTCTGGAACCTGCTAAAGTCAAATTAATCCCTTGTCTGATCTTGTTCCTTCTAAAGGAAAGATGCTGACCATTGATTTGGTTACTCTACTCGTGGGAAAATAAAGGTTGATATTTTCCCTTGCATTAGTGTTGCTTGTCTGTTTTGATGCATTAGCCTCTCCTGTTGATGTGGACTCTGCTGAAAGCCAGGTGAATGGTTTCACAGAACGCTGCTGCACAAAGGTAAAACCCCTTCCAAGTCCAGGGTGTATTGTAAAAGTTGGAGGGGGTGACACTGTAAGATTTTAAGACCTAGTTACAAGCATTGACTCAGCTTGCAGCCATCTTGAATATAACCACTGTGATTGCCCCATTACCCTTGAGTAACCTAGTCAGTTGTCCCTACACGGTTAACCAGCAGACAGACTGGAAGCTGTGGTATGTGGAGCTTTATTAATTGATTGTGGTGCTGGGTATGTACCTGACTCTTTGACATTAGCATGATATAAAATGGATACATTCAAGCTTGGTCACTCTTGTCCTGAACACCCTATAAATGCCATCTTCTAGCCAAAATCATAGGGACATGCTTGGGTTTACTCATGCCAGAGACCATACTTCTGTCAGTATCTCTAATAACTGAATTCTCAGTCTGCCACTTCTCATTGAATTAACAGTTCTTCCAAACTAGGAACAGTTTATTCAATAAAACAACTAACTCTTTGGTGTTTTTGAATGATGGACACACTTAGGCCTTTGATACAACCCTTCCTTTTTGGTGAGAGTAAAGCTTGTAGAAATACCAGAGTGTTGTGAATGTCTGCACACATCCAAACCAGCTTTGCATAGGATTGAAGGGCTAGGTCTTAGCTGTGAAACTTATTTTTAAATACTTAGGATGTTTTCTCTGGCAAAGAAAAGACCTGATAATAAAAAAGGAGTTTTAACAACCAGCTTTACCCAGATATGATGGCACATGCCTGTCATCCCAGCACTTAGGGGACAAATGCAGAAAGGTTGGTGTGAGGTCAAGTCCAGTCTGTCTAAATCCATCAGTCCATACCAATTTTAACCGTGTGACTAGTTACATAAATTAATGTCCGAATTGTCATACATACTCCCTACTTATTTCATTGAAAATGTTGTGGCTGTGGTAGAATATTTTTCTCTGTACTCTATACATGCCAAGTACAGAGAAAAAAGAATATTTGTATCTGACCAAAGGAGCACATACAGTTACATTATCAAGCAACTTGTCCAAGGCCATTTAGCTGTGAGCCACTAAAGAAGCTAAAGCTAAAGGCAACAGGTAGCATCCCAGTCCTGAACCTGGTCTTAAATATTCACAGCACTATGGACAAATGGCTTGACTGAACTTGTGCTAGGATGTTTTATTTTAAATAGTTTGTCATGGATTGAAACAGAAATAGAAAAAATGTAAATTTTATATTCAGAAAAAGCTAATTATATTCATAACACTCATGTGGTGTCATGAGTCATATCTTCACTATACTGGTTTTGTCCTCACAGGGCACACAAAATTCCTGGGAAGATTCAAATCTTACTTCTCATAGCACACTGTGCCTCTGGAACCAAAATTCCACAGGGATATGACATTAAAATATGGGGAAAGCCAGAAACTAGAGAAAGTGAAATAACACTGCATAAAACTAGGTAGGGAACCACTAATAATTGGACAAGAGTTTAATAGATATGTCCTCTCCCCCCAACTATTACATTTTCATTGTATTGTTTATACAGTAGAAATTTCCAAGTACTCATTAAAATGCTGACTTCCCTGTGCCGAACAAGTACTACCTTCCAGGCACTATCCAACACAGGCAATTATGTCCCATAACCTGGATATTAAGCAGCTCTACTTTCATAGAAAGAAAGTAAAGTAACAGAACTTTTGTAATTAGAAAAGAACTTTTTTTCATTTATTAATTTTATTTCTTTCCAATTTTTTTCCAACTTTTTTATTTGAATTAGAAACAGTATTGTTTTACATGACAATCCCATTTCCCTTCTCCCACCCGTCCTCTCCTACCCAGCCCCCCCCAACTAAAACCTTATCTGTCACATATCTTAGAAAAGAACTTTTGAAAAGTAAGATAGCCTTTGTTTCTTTGCAATAGTGGCAAGCAAGAAGATTCTAAACCAGAAGAGAATACTACATGATTGAAAATCTTATAGCTATTAAAATTCACCAATTCATTTACCAAATATTTCCTGAAAACTTTCATATAAGTAGAAATATATTTACAATATTTTCACTGAAAATTGGGTGGCATGCTACATAGCACATTAAAACTTTGTGGGTATCTAAATATAGATACACACATAAGCATATTTTAAAAAACAGTTTAAATCCATGTGTAGTATACTGGATAACTTCTTGGTAGGACTTATAATTTTGCTCATTTTTTTAGTTAGCTATTTCATGTTTTTTGCAAAATTAACAGTCAAGAGTTAATTGTAAAATAGGAAAAGGGAATAAACAAGATTCCTGAGTTCCTTAATAGTTCATAACTACAATAGCTGTCTATTAAAAGTCTACATGGTAAATGAATATGAAAGTTTAAATAGTATGAGTTTAGGAGTCTGGCCACACCTCACCCTTGTCCCCCCTCCGCTCTCTACCCTCAGACTGTCACCTGAGGTGAGTCTAGGCACTGCTCTGCCCCCAACTTCCCACACTACACACTCCTCAATTCTTCCTGAGCCTGCCCCTCAACTTCAAAGACAGGAGTTACCTCAGAATAAAGGGTTGGGAAAAGATTTTCCAATCAAATAGGCCCAAGAAACAAGCTTGTGTAGCAATCCTAATATCTAACAAATTAAGACTTCAAACTAAAATCAGTCAAAAGAGATGAAAAGGGCATTTCATACTCATCACAGGAAAAGTCCATCAAGATGAAGTCTCAAACCTGAACATCTATGGCCCGAATATGAAGGCACTCACATTTGTAAAAGAAACATTACTAAAGCTCAAACCAACATGGAGGTACTTAAAATCTAAACATATGTTTCACTTACTGATTTTTTTCTTTTCATCATTTTTTATTTATTTTACATACCAACCACAGTTTCCCCTCCCTCCTCTCCTCCTGCTTCCTCTTCCTTTTTGGCTCCCCCCATCCACTCCTATGTCTCCACTTAGATGTGGTGAGGCCTCCCATGGGAATCAACAAAGAATGGCACATTAAGCTGAGGCAGGACCAAGCTCCCCTGCATCAAGGCTTGGTAAGGCATCCCACCATAGGGAATAGGTTCCAAAGAGCCTGCTCATGTATTAGGAACAGGTCCTGGTCCCACTGCTAGGGGCCCCACAAAAGACCAAGCTACACAATTGCCACACTCAGAGTCGTTTTGATTTGCATTTCTCTGTTGGCTAAGGATGTTGAGCAATTCCTTAAATGTCTTTCGACCATTTGAGTTTCTTCTCTTGAGAATTCTCTGTTTAAATCTGTACCCAATTTTTTCATGAGCTTATTTGGTATTTTGATGTCTAGTTTCTTGAGTTCTATATATATTTTGGGAATCAGTCCTTTGCAGATGTGGGATTGGTGAAGATCAGTTAGAAAATCACTTACTGATTCTTCAAGTGAGGAAAGAACATTGGCGGAAACCAGGCACTAAAACATTGTAGGCTTGTTGCCCAAAGTGCAAGGCTTCCCATTCAAGATGTGTTAAAGAATATATCTCACTCGTCAACCTGAATAGAATTCCTATTTCTTCTTCCACAAGCCTAGACTGGAAATTGACTGGGAGAACAGATTTCTCAGAGACCACATCATATTGGAGGCATGGGTGACCACAGTTCACTTTACAGCATTCCAGGACAGAATAAAGAGCTTAGAAAAGAGGGCACAATCCCAGGCTTGCTATATCTCCTGTCATAGTTACCAGAGTCTGCATGTTGTCCTCCAGAGGGACCATTCCCCCTTGCACATGGATTATGATCATAGTGTAGAAGGTAGAAAAACAGGAAGCAAAGCCCCTCAGATTTATCTCAGGTGAGAGTAAATCTGGAGCCCCACCCCCATCAAACCAAGATAGATATATGGAGGACTTAGTCCTAAAAGAATTGAGAGCATTTCTGTGTCATTGAGTCCCATCTTGTCCCTTAGCACTATTATGCAGACTCACAGAGAATGTGATGTCCCCATCATGCTTCACCACCTAACTGCAGAAGAACGTGATGTGTCCAAATAATGTAGTGCAAAAGCAAATGAGATAACTAGAGTGAATTTCTAGTGTGACAGCCGAGGGTAAATGAGAAAAGCACAAAGACACATAAAATGGCCAGATTCATTCACAGTAGCCAACTTACAAAGTCAGCCCTCTTGCTGGTCAATAGGAGAATGGATAAACAAAGGTGTTACACAGCCTTATTCAGTCACAAACAAGAGTAAAAATAGGTGTTTTATGAAAACAATTTAAAAAACAAAAAGATTCTAATATTCAAAACTTGCATGATTTAACAGAATAACTACTGGCCATGTATTATTATTATTGAACACCAGAAATACAACTCACACAAGGTCAGGAGAGATGACTTAGCGGTGAGAGTATTAGTTGCTCTTCCAGAAGACCTGGGTTCCGTTCTTACCACCAACATGGCAGCAGCACACAGCTGCCTGTAAATCTAGTTCAAGGGGATATAACACTCTTTTCTGACCTCCACAGCAATGCACATGTGTGGTGCACTCACATACATGAAAGGCAAAATACCCATACACATAAAGTAAAACTAAATAAACCATTTTCTAATTTATTTCCTTTTACTAAAAATAGAAGACTTTATAATGAAAAGTTGGTTCTTTGAAAAAATCAACAAGATAGACAAACCCTTATCCAAACTTACCAAACAGCAGAGAGTGAACATGCAAATTAATAAAATCAGAAATGAAAAGGGGGAGATAACAACAGACACTGAGGAAATCCAGAGAATCATCAGGTCATAATTTGAAAACCTGTATTCCTCAAAATTTGAAAATCTAAATGAAATGGACAATTTTCTGGACAGATTTCACTTACCAAAATTAAATCAAGAACTGATAAACAGTTTAGATAGACCTATAACCCCTAATGAAATAGAAGCAGTCATCAAAAGTCTACCATCCGAAAAAAAAGCCCAAGGCCAGATTGCTTCAGGCCAGAATTCTACCAGAAATTCAAGGAAAAGCTAATACCAATTCTCCTCAAAGTATTCCACAGAATAGAAGCAGAAGGGTCATTGTCAAACTCTTTTTATGAGACTTCAATAACCTCGGTACCCAAGCCACACAAAGACACAACTAAGAAAGAGAACTGCAAACCAATATCCCTCATGAATATTGATGCAAAAATACTCAGTAAAATCCTGGCAAATCAAATCCAAAAACACATCAGAGAAATTATCCACCACAATCAAGTAGGCTTCATCCCAGGAATGCAGAGATGGCTCAATATGCAAATCCATCAATGTAATCCACCATATAAACAGACTGAGAAATAAAAACCACATGATCATCTCACTAGACATTGAAAAAGCCTTTGACAAAATCTGACACCCAGCAAGGTAGCAGGATACAAAACTAACTCAAAAAAATCTGTAACCCTACTGTATACAGATGATAAACTCAATGAGAAAGAAATCATGGAAACATCACCTTTCACAATATCCACAAGCAACATAAAATATCTGGGGGTAACACTAACCAAAAAAGTGAAAGACCTGTACAATAAGAACTTTGAGACTTTAAAGAAAGAAATTAAAGAAGATACCAGAAAATGGAAAGATCTCCCATGCTCTTGGATAGGTAGAATTAACATAGTAAAAATGGCAATCCTACCAAAAGCAATCTACAGATTCAACGCAATCCCAACACAGTTTTTCACAGACATTGAAAGAACAATACTCAATTTTATATGGAAAAATAAAAAACCCAGGATAGCCAAAACAACTCTTTACAGTGAAAGATCTTCTGGACGCATCACCATCCCTGACTTCAAGCTCTACTATAGAGCCATAGTTCTGAAAACAGCTTGGTATTGGCACAAGAATAGACAGATAGACCAATGGAATTGAATTGAAGACCCAGATATTAACCCACACACCTACAAACACCTTATTTTTGACAAAGGTGCTAAATCTATACAATGGAAAAAGATAGCATCTTCAACAAATTGTGCTGGCACAATTGGATTCGGACATGCAGAAGATTGCAGATAGATCCATACCTGTCACCATGCACAAAACTTAAGTGAAAATGGATCAAAGATCTCTCCATAAATCCAGCCACACTGAATCTTCTAGAAGAGAATGTGGGAATAACCCTTGACCAATTGGCACAGGAGACCAATTCCTGAACATCACGCCAGAAGCACAGACACTGAGGTCTGCAATCAATAAATGGGACCTCCTGAAACTGAGAAGCTTCTGTAAGGCAAAGGACACAGTCAGTAAGACAAAACGACCACCCACAGAATGGGAAAAGATCTTCACCAACCCCACATCTGACAGAGGACTGATTTCCAAAATATACAAGGAGCTCAAGAAGCTAGCCACCAAAACACGAAACAATGAAATTAAAAAGTGGGGTGCAGAACTAAATAGAAATTTTTCAACAGAGGAATCTGAAATGGCTGAAAGCCACTTAAGAAAGTGCTCAAAATCCTTGGCCATCAGAGAAATGCAACTCAAAACAACTCTGAGATACCATGTCACACCTGTCAGAATGGCTAAAATCAAAAATACCAATGACAACCTATGCTGGAGAGGATGCGGAGAAGAAGGAACACTCCTCCATTGCTGGTGGGAGTGTGAACTTGTAAGACCATTCTGGAAATCAGTATGGCGGTTGTTCAGAAAAATGGGAATCAATCTACCTCAAGATTCAGCCATTCCTCTCTTGGGTATATACCCAAATAGTGCATGTTCATACAACAAGGACATATGTTCAACCATGTTCATAGCAGCATTGTTTGTAATAGCCAGAACCTGGAAGAAACCTAGATGCCCCTCAACTGAAGAATGGAAAGAGAAAATGTGGTACATTTATACAATGGAGTACTACTCAGCAGAAAAAAGCAATGGAATCTTGAAATTCACAGGCAAATGGATGGAACTAGAAGAAACCATCCTGAGTGAGTAACCCAATCACAAAAAGACAAACATGGTATGTACTCACTCATATATGATTTTTAGACATAGAGCAAAGGTTTACCAGCCTATAATCCTCTAATCCTATAATCACCAAAGAAACTAGAAATCATGAAGGACTCTAAGGAATAAATAGACGCAGGAATGGGAAGTGGCATGAACTCCCGAGCTAATTGAGATCATGAGGGTAGGGGAGAGGGTGCTGCCCCAATAAGAGCACAAGAAGAGGAGAGGAGAGGAAATGGAGGAGCAGAGATATTGAGTAGGGGGAAGAATAGAGGAGAGAGAGCAGGATGAGAGATACCATTTCAGAGGGAGCCACTATAGGTCTGAGAAGAGATCTGGAACTAGGGAGATCTCCAGAGACCTACAAGGATGACACGATCTGACAGTCCGGGCAGTGGAGGAGAGGATAACCTAAATGCCCTTCCCCTAAAATGAGATTGATGACTATTCTCTATGCTATCCTAGAGTCCTCATCCAGTGGCTGATGGAAGCAGAGACAGACATCCACAGAAATACACTGAGCTGAAATCTGGAACCTAGTTGAAGAGAGGGAGGAATGAAGATCAAAGGGGTCTCTACCAGGTTGGAGAAACCCACAGAAACAGTTGGCCTGAAAAAGGGAAAGCACATCGACCCCAGAAGCTGTTTGGGAGGCTAGTGCGGGACTGATCCAGCCTCCTGATCATGGATGCCAATGGGGAGGCCCCTGCACTCCGGGGAGCCTCCGGAGGTGGACTGGCGTTTTTCCCTGGTGGGGGGGTACTTTGAGAGCCCATCCCACTTGAAGGGATGCGCTCTGTCTCTGGACACATGGGGAGGGGCCTAGGCCCAACACAAGAAGATTTGGTGGACTTTGTGGAGCCCCTGTTGGGGGCCCTACCCTGCCTGGGGAGTGGTGGGTGGATGGGGTGGGGGGTAGGTTGGAGGAGGGATGGGGGTGAGGGGAGGGAGAGGGAGAAGGGACATACATGTGAAACAAGCCTGTTCCCTAACTTGAATTAATAATAATAAAAAAAAATCTAAAAAAAAATATCCAACACCCCTTCATGATAAAGGTCTTGGAAAGATCAGGATAACAGGAACATACCTAAACATAATAAAAGCAATTTACAGCAAGCCAACAGCCAACATCAAAATAAATGGAGAGAAACTCAACCTGTTTCCCCTAAAATCAGGAACAAGACAAGGCTGTCCACTGTCTCCATACCTCTTGAATATTGTCCTTGAAGTTCTAGCTAGAGCAATAAGACAACAAAAGGAGATCAAGGGGATACAAATAGGAAAGGAAGAAGTAAGCCTTTACTATTTACAGATGATATGATAGTGTACATAAGTGAACCGAAAAATTCTACCAGGGAACTACTACAGCTGATAAACACCTTCAGCAAAGTGGCAGGATACAAGATTAACTCAAAAAATCAGTAGCCCTACTATATATGGATAATAAATGTGCTGAGAAAGAAATCAGAGAAACATCACCCTTTACAATTGCCACAAACAACATAAAATACCTTGGGGTAACACTAACCAAAAAAGTGAAAGACCTGTATTGTAAGAATTTTGAGTCTCTAAAGAAAGAAATTAAAGAAGATAACAGAAAATGGAAGGATCTCCCATGCTCTTGGATAGGTAGGATCAACATAGTAAAAATGTCAATCTTGCCAAAAGCAATCTACAGATTCAATGCAATCCCCACCAAAATTCCAGCAAAATGAAAAAACAATTTTCAACTTTATATGGAAAAACAAAAGACCCAAGATAGCCAAAACAGCCCTACACAATAAAGGAACTTCCAGAGGCATCACCATCCCTGAATTCAAGCTCTGTTATGAAGCTATTGTCCTTAAAACAGCTTGGTATTGGCACAAAAATAGACAGGTAGACCAACGGAATCGAGTTGAAAGCCCTGATATTAACCCACACACCTGTGAACACCTGGTTTTTGACAAAGAAACTAAAGATATACAATGGAATAAAGAAAGCATCTTCAGCAAATGGTGCTGGCATAACTGAATGCTTGCATGTGAAGAGCTGTGGATAGATCCCTGTCTATTGCCATGCACAAAACTTAAGTTCAAATGGATCAAAATCCTCAACATAAATCCAGCCATACTGAACTTATTAGAAGAGAAAGTAGAAAATATCCTTGAACAAATTGCTTCCTGAACATTACACCAGTAGCACAGACACCAAGTTCCACAATTAATAAATGGGACCTCCTGAAACTGAGAAGCTTCTGTAAGGCAAAGGACACAGTAAACAAGACAAAATGGCAGCCCACAGATTGGGAAATGATATTCACCAACCCCACATCTGACAGAGGGCTGATCTCCAAAATTTACAAAGAACTCAAGAAGCTGGTCTCCAAAACACCAAACAACCCAATTAAAAAGTGGGGTACAGAACTAAATAGAGAATTCTCAATAGAAGAATCTAAAATGGCTGAAAGACACTTAAGAAAGTGTTTAACATCCTTAGCCATCAGGGAAATGAAAATCAAAACAATTCTGAGATTCCATCTCACTCCTGTAAGAATGGCTAAAATCAAAAACACCAATGACATTTTATGCTGGAGAGGATGTGGAGAAAGGGGAACACTCCTCCACTGCTGGTAGGAGTGCCAACTTGTACAGCCACTTTGGAAATCAGTATCTGCAAGAAAATGGGAATCAGTCTACTACAAGATCCAACAAGTCCACTCTTAGGTATATACCCAAAAGAAGCACATTCATACAACAAGGACATCTGTTAAACTATGTTCATAGCAGCACTATTTGTAATAGCCAGAACCTGGAAGCAACCTAGATGCCCCTCAGCTGAAGAATGGATAGAGAAAATGTGGTACATTTACACAATGGAGTACTACTCAGTGGGAAAAACAACAATGGAATTTTCAAATTCACAGGCAAATGGATGGAACTAGAAGAAACCATTCTGAAAGAGGTAACCCAATCACAAAAAGACAAACATGGTATGTACTCATTCATACCAGCGTACAACCCACTCTGCCTGAAAAGCTAAGAAACAAGGAGGAGCCTAAAAGAGACATACATAGTCCCCCGGAGAAGGAGAAAGGGACAAGATCTCCTGAGCAAATAGGGAGCATGGGGGAGGGGAGGGGGAGCTAGGAGAATGAGAAGGGGAGAAGAGGAGGGGTGAGGAGGACGGGGAGAGCAGTAAGGTTAAGTTGGGGGAAGAATAGAGGAAAGCAAGGTAAGAGATATCATAATAGGGGGAGACATTTTAGGTTCAATTCAGGCACTAGGGAAGTGTCTGGAGGTCTACAAAGATGACACCAACTAATGATTTAAGCAACAGAGGAGAGGCTACTTTAAATGCCCTCCCTGATAATGAGATTGTTGACTAACTTATATGCCAACCTATAGCCTTCATCCAGAAGCTGGTGGAAGCAGAAGCAGACACCCACAGCTAAACACTGAACTGAACTGGAATCCAATTGCAGAGAAGGAGGAGTGATGAGCAAAGGGGTCCAGCCCAGGCTGGTGAAACCCACAAAAACACCTGACCTGGACAAGGGAGAGCTCTTGATTTCCAGACTGATAGCTGGGAAATCAGCATGGGACTGATCTAGACCCCACGAACATTGGTGTCAGTAAGGAGACCTCAGAAATCAATGGGGCCCTTGTAGTGGATCAGTACTTATCCCTAGCATAGGAATGGACTTTGGGAGCCCATCCCACATAGAGGGATACTCCCTCAGCCTAGACACAAGGGATGGGTGGGCCTAGACCCTATCCCAAATGATATGACAGACACAGAAGACCCCCTATGGAAGGCCTCACCCTCCCTGGGGAGCAGAAAGGGTATATGGGATAGGTAGGGTGTTAGTGGGGGGGCCCAGGGGAAGCGGGGAGAGAGGAAGAACTTGAATTGACATGTAAAACAATCTTGTTTCTAATTCAAATAAAATAATTTTAAAATAGAAGATTTTTCTCACATAATATATCCTGATTGTGGTTTCCCCTCCCTCTCTACTCTTCACTATTCCTCCCAAGGCCGCTCCTATCCAGATCCACTCCTTTTCTGTTAGCAAACAAATAGACATCTAAGGAATAATCAAAAATGAAATAAAAGTATAAGATAAAACAAAAACTAACACATTACAATTCAATAAAATAAATGGAAGAGAAAGAGCCCACGTGGAAGCACAAGAAATAGAGACCCACTCATTAGCACACTCGGGAATCCCATAAAAACACTAAACTGGAAACAATAATATAATGCAAAGGCCATTTCTTAAATTTTTAAAGAAATACATCTGACACAAGCTGAGACGTACATTCAATGTAAAACAAACACATGGTTTCAGAGACTGTGCAGTAAAATGTATAAAATGCTCATCAATGTTTTGTATGTTGATTATGTACTAATATTTTAAATTATGTTTTAATAAGAAATGTCATTGAAACTGGGCATGGAGAGATGGCTCAGGATTCAGATTACTTACTGCACTTCTAGGGGACTCAAGTTTGGTTCCCAGCACCCATGTCAGGTAGTTACAGGAGGTCTGTAACTCCAGTTCTTAGGGAATCTAACACAATGTTCATAACTCCCCAGGAAGCTGCACTCATGGGCTCATATTCACATGCACAAGTGTACACACACACACACACACACACACACACACACCATACAAATAATAATAGAAAGTATCATTTTACCCATTTTATGTGGCTGTTACAAAGTTGTATATATGGTTTGTATTCAGTTTCTTTTGAACAACAGCTTTTGTTGTATATGGAAAGGGTCTTGCTTATTTGTGAAACTCGTAGTCAGAGTCACAGAGAATGATGAATAGCTGCTCAGACAGAAACAGAGAGAAATGAAAAGCCATGGCCTCCTCTTGCCACGTGATGATTGCATTGGGCAAATTTAGAATTGGTCATTTTAAAAGAAACATTCATCTGCTTTGATTCTGAGCTTTGCCAGAGTTGCTGCTAATGAATATTTCCTTCCTTGGACAATCTTATTTTATGATATCAGCAATAAATGACCAAGGACAGAGAAGGGGGACTATATAATATGAATTTAAAGTTTAGGAAGGCAATTTGCCCAAGTATTTGCCGCTTCTGCTTGTGACTCAGGAGATTTGACTCTTCGTTCACAGGAATCACTGACTTCCAAGGCAGATAGCTCCACAGCTGGGAATCCAAGCACCAAGACAATTTTGTGGAGAAGAGAGTGGTCATGATTGGCTTTGGGAATTCTGGAACAGATGTGGCAAGCAAGATCAGTTGTGTCGCTGAACAGATTTGGTGCCATACCCTGCTTCTGCTCCTTGTGTAAACTTGATATCTGCAGAGAACATGTGAGTCTAGACTTTCTCTCTGGTGTTCTCATTTTGGCTGAAAACTGAGAAAGGTGATTATTCATTGTTTTCTGAATTATATGAAGGAAATAATAGAAAAATACCTAAATAGTGACATTCTTCTACATAATGAATGAACTGTGAAAGATAACAGACTAGAGTCAGTTACCAGCATTATCTACATATGGCTACACTAGGGAGAAAAATACTTAAAAACTGAAATTAAATCTACAGGGAATTCCCAAGTGTTCTTAGCGGATGTGACTTTACAGAGAAGAATATGCACAGACATGAATAAAGGTTTTCTGCTGATTCATGAAGGAATATCCAGGAACACAGCAGCAGCTTCATGAGATCTCACTAATTAAGAATATAAAGAGGAAGAAAAACAAGCAGCCCTCTGGGTTGCAAATGCTGCTGACTTCTAAAGAGCATGGAAGATCGCTTTCCGTCATTCAAAATTAGTCTTTCATATTAATTTAAGATAGCCACCAAGAACACATGAGTTTTCAAACTCCGGGTACTTTCTGCCCACACAGTACGTAATCATCCATTCTGTGGTCTACTGACTCACACCAGGCTTTGTGTATATAATACAAGCATCATAAATCTCTGTGATTATGACCTTGCAAGACAGTGGTTGTGTCTTCATTAAAAAGCTGCAGTCTTCTTCAAAATCTCAGTTAAATAATTCCAAGTAGGGAGCAGAGCTAGTTCTCATAGGTACATTCTGGGTTGTGTGACTTTATACTATTTATATGGAAACTGTCCATCTGTAAATAAGAGAACATTTGCAGTGTGAATCTTCCCATTTCGCTTTTGTTGTTACTACGTACCTTGTATTCAGCTATTTCTCCATCAGTGCGGATTATAGATAGAATGACACAGCTTTCAGGGAACATGGGGTGAACTTATAACTCCCAGTGTAATAAGTTATTTGGGATAAAGCCTTCGCATGCTGGGGCCTAACACATTTCAGACATCCGGCACAGGTAGGGGAAGAAAGACCTGTGACAAACAGTAAGTGAATTGAAAGGTGCTATGTTGCTGGTGTAACAGAGTGTTAGTGTTACAGCTCTGGAGCTGCAAAGATACCCTGACTTATCAGGAAGCCCTGATACTTAAAGCCCCAGTAGGACAGCCCTGAAGGCTAGAGCCACAGTAGGACAGCTCACCCCTGGAAGGAGAGGTGTCCTGACTTGTCATGAAGCCAGGCTACCTGAAGCTGTGGTGAGATTGGGGATGGTCTCCCTGCAGCAATCCTGCTCCTCTCCTAGAGAGAGCCTTTACAACTGACCTCTGTTCTGTTCCCCAGGGAATGTCCTAACAGAGTTAGCCTCTTCTTCCTCCACTGGGGATGTTACTTGTTCCGGTACAATCTGCTAAAGGGGAAGTCCCTGCAGAAATGTTGCAATCTCATCCAGCTCCATTGAAAAGCTGTTACTTTTTCTGCTCAGCCTTGCTGAACTCCACCTAAGGGACGTCTCAGCAAGGTTCTATTCTTAATCAGCAAATGAAGATCTTCACCCAAGACTCTTTTGAGAAAGAGATTTATTTGGGAAGGAGGAGTCCAGGAAAGTGACTGCCTCTGCCAGGATGGGAAAGGACAGCCAGCAAATGAAATGACAGAGAGGTTTATATAGGGATTCCTAGGGGTGGGGTTTTCCCAGGGAGAAGGTTTCCTGCTCAGGGATTGGTTAGTTTTCCTGCTCAGGGATTGGTTAGTTTAGTCAGGGTAGAGATGGCCCTGATTTCAGGGGCAAACTGTGTTTCTTTCACGGACCCTTTTTAGCCTTTTGATTCTAATTTCTTTCACTAGCTTTGATTCTAGGGACACAGTGTGTTTCATTGGCACTGGTTCCAGAGTCAGGGTGTTTTTCTTTGGTTCTGGGTCCAGGGATAAAGTGGGTTTTTTTGTTTGTTTGTTTTTTTACTGGCTCAGTTTTCAGATCCTGGGTGTGTTTCTTTCACCGGCTCTGAGTTCAGAGTCAGGGTGCTCAGAGATTGGTTGGTTTCGTGTTTCAGTTGGTCACAGGCAGAGTTGGCTCTGGTTTCAGGGCCAAACTGTTTTTCTTTCACTGGCCCCTTTTAGCTTTCTGGCTGGTTCTAGTTTTGGGGCCAAGGCATATTTCTTTCACTGGCTCTGGTTCCAGGGCCAAAGTGTGCGTGTGCGTGTGCGTGTGCGTGTGCGTGTGCGTGTGCGTGTGCGTGTGCGTGTGCGTGTGCGTGTGCGTGTGCGTGTGCGTGTGCGTGTGCGTGTGTGTGTGTGTTGGCTCTGATTTCAGAGTCGGGGTATGTTTCTTGGGGTCCGGGTTCAGGGCTAAAAATGTTTCTTTCTCTGGCTTAGGTTTCCGATCCAGGGTGTGTTTCTTTAACAGGCTCTGGATTCAGAGCCAGAGTGGGTTTCTTTGGCTGGTCTTTTTACCCTACCACTGGGCCGGTTCCAGCATAAGAGGGGAGAAGCAGGCAGGCGGGTGAGGTGATATGTGCAGTTTCTCCTACCTCCTTGGCAATGAAAAAGCAAAGCTATCAGAATTTTAAATCAATATGATTAGAAACGGAGGTTTACTGGGTGACCACTCCTCTATAGGTTTTCCTCAGCACAAGACGAAGTGTATGGACATGGAACAGAGTTTGGGATAATGGGAATCCCTTGGACACCACACTCTTCATTCATTATAGCAGAATCATCCAATGTTCTATCCCACATCTTTATCAACAGATGGGCAGACAATAAATTAAATGCAAGGTTTGACCATGCCAATTGTGGACTACAGGCTAAACACAGGTAAGATCTATACAGCATTTAAGACAAGCAAATATTTTAAGCTACTATGCCAGGGCTGAAGAGATGGCTCAGCAGTTAGTAACACTTACTGCTCTTGCAGAGGACCAGAAATCAGTTCCAAGCACCCACATCTAGACACTGACAACTGCCTGTAATTCTAGGTCCTGGGGATCTGATGCCCTCTTGTGGCCTTCAGGGATACTGCATCCCCCCACCTCCATACCCTCACACAAACACAGGCAATTTTTTTTTTTTTACTTTCTTTATTAGTTCAAATTAGACACAAACCTGCTTCACATGTCAGTGCCTGCTCCCTCTCCCTCCCTTCCTTCCCAACCCCCCAACAATTCCCCACCCCATCCCCCGTCTGCTCCCTAGGGAGGGTAAGGCCCTCCATGGGGATCCCCAAAGTCTGTCATATCATCCTGGGCAGGGCCTAGACCCTCCCCCATGTGTCCAGGCCAAGAGAACATACCTCCATGTGGGATGGGCTCCCAAGTCCTTTCTTACTCCAGGGATAAATACTGATCTACTACCAGAGGCCCCATAGAGTGCCCAGGCCTCCTCACTGACATCCACCTTCAGGGATCTGGATCGATCCCATGCTTGCCTCCCAGACATCAGTCTGGGGTCCATGCACTCCCCCGTGTTCAGGTCAGTTGTCTGTGTGGGTTTCACCAAAGCCCAGTCTTGACCTTTTTGCTCATCACTCCTTCCTCTCTGCAACTGGGTTCCAGAGTTCAGTTCAGTGTTTAGCTGTGGGTGTCTGCCTCTGCTTCCATCAGCTACTGGATGAAGGCTCTAGGATGGCATATAAGGTATTCATCAGTCTCATTATAGCGTAAGGGCATTTAGGGCAGCCTCTCCACTATTGCTTAGATGGCCAGTTGGAAACACAGGCAATTTTAAAGAAACAATTTAAAAAACACTATGCTAATCAGTGATTGTTCAAGTTAGGTGTGTGGAATAACTAAAGGGTGACATTCTAAGTCTTAATAGAATTTGTTTTCATTGGAAATACTGAAGTCATTTCCTGCCAACTAGGCATTCCGGCCATCCTACTGAGGCATAGAAGAATGCATGTGGAGTGCACACTGGTGAAGCAGCCTTGAGTTCCAGCACCCTGTCTCGCTGTGTCACTGTACACCAACACTTACCTCTTCCATTGTCACCTGTCAGCCGCTTCCTATTACTTGTCTAGATTTAAATTCGTGCTTCCATAGCATCCTTCAAGCCTGCTATCAGTTAGGACAATTTCATCATTCGTATTTCTGACCACCCATACTCATGCAGCGCAGACATATCTGGATTCGGCTGTTCTGTTCTACCATCCCATCACTCCATCATCTACTAACACCATCTACTCTCGCCACCACATGAAACCGTGCTTCCCAGAGCTATCGTGGTTCCAGATGACATCTGTGGATCCATTCCCTCTCTTCCTCCTCACGCCTCAACCCAGTCTTCTCTTCTTATCTAGTTTTCTCTCCCCTCTCACTCTTCTCTGGTTCTTTCCATTTCATACATAACCTCCCTCTACTCCATTTCTCAATGCCTTACCCCATCCAGGCACTTAGAACTTGGTGCCATCTGTATGTCTTTCTTGGTCCTCTTCCCTTCTCTCACAACATTGATTTCTGTATTTTAAAAATCTACGATCTCGACATGCCTATGATCTCAACACTCCAGAGGCTGAGGCAAAAGTATTGTCTTAAATTACAAATGCAGTCCACACTACACAGTGTGTTCCAGGACAGCCTGAGCTACAGAGCAAGAACCTGCCTAGTCGTATAATATTGAGTGTGTAATCTTGGTAAAAGAAGACAGAAGATAAATGTATCCGCTAGCACACCGTGAATGGGACTTTCTGCAAGGAATTTGTGATTCCTTATAATTACCAAACATTAATCTGTCATTAAGAACAAATACTTCCCAGTGAAGATTTAGTTTTAAAGTCACATGGTTGCACCTTGTAGATCCTTGAAAGAGACTGATAACCAATTTATGTCAGTCTTTACATGATCCCAAGCACAAATGCCTAAGTCAGCTTTGAAGAACTTTAAAAATCCCATTATCTAAATATACTGTTATCATGATTTGATTAGTGAGGTCGATTTGATTGTCATGTCATTATTACCACCTTACAAATTCTGAAACTGAGAATAAACTGTTTCATGATCTGTCCAGATAGTCACGGTGAGAAAAAAAATAGAAGTATAAAGCCCATCCTGAGTCCAAAATCTAGTTTTTCACCAATAAACACTATCAGGTGTCCAAGGGAGGGTAGTAAATAATATTAAAATTTTTGAAATACTGCTGTGGTTTTCTAATAGCTAACAGCTTCAGCTTCTTTATGAAAATATTCATTCTCATTCCATATTATTATACTCCTTAATATACAGATTTCTCAGCCACCAGTCTGTCTTCGGTGATGACCTTCCAGATCGAATCACTACTGGAAAAGTGATGGTGAAGACAAACATGAAAGAGCTCACCTCAACATCAGCCACCTTTGGGGATGGTACTGAGGAGACTGTAGAAGTTGTTATCTTTGACACGGGCTACACCTCCTCTTTCCCTTTCTTGGATGACAACTCTGAGATCCTCGACAGCGAATACACAATGTTTAAATCTGTCTTCCCTCCTCAGTTAGAGAAGCCGACACTACCTTTCGTTGCATGCTCCAGCCTGTGGGAGCCACCATTACCACATCAGAGCTCCAAAGCCGAAGGGTTGCACGTGTGTTCACAGGTATGATGGTCTTCACGGGAGCAACTGTGTGCTCCTGGCCACACACTCAGATGATAAAGACATCTAGTTTTCTCTTCTATCTATTCCCTATTCTGCCAAGCCAAATGTGTAGCTCAGTGCTAGAGCACTTGCCTGGGTTCCCCACGATTCTAGTTCTGGTTGATCAACACTGAAAAGAGAGCCATCTCAGCCGGGCGTTGGTGGCGCATGCCTTTAATCCCAGCACTCCAGAGGCAGAGGCAGGAGGAGCTCAGCGTGTTTGAGGCCAGCCTGGTCTACAGAGCGAGTGCCAGGATAGGCTCCAAAGCTACACAGAGAAACCCTGTCTGAGAGAGAGAGAGAGAGAGAGAGAGAGAGAGAGAGAGAGAGAGAGAGAGAGAGAGAGAGAGAGAGAGCCATCTCTCCATCTCCTCTTGTGGGTTTTAGGTGCATGCTATCTGTTTATGCCTGCCCCACCATCTCTATGACACCGTGAGCCCAACTTTATTTTCTCTCTGCTGTTCTGCCATAAGCAAACCCGCTACTTTGTAAGTTAATTAAAAACTTCTTAAAGGAATGAAAAGGTTTAAGGTAATGGGTACGTTAATTATCCCAAGCTCATTATTACCCCATATATACATGAATCAAAACCTCATACCATATTTCATAAATATATGCAAATATTATGTTTTGACCAAAAAGCCATATTAACGTGTTTAGCAGTCATGAGTTTTAAGCATAGATTTAAACTGAAAAAAGAACTCAAAAACCTATTTTCCCTGAGAGAAAACTGACACCCCTTGCTGACAGCCTAAAGCTGATTGTAACAGAATGGCCTTCTGGGAAGTTTTCTAAATACAGCTTTGACTTGTTTGTTCCGTGGAGATTAGACACCATAACCATTCTATTTCACAGACATCATTTTGTTTGCTTCTCTTACCCAGCCCTCCTGACCGTCCTTCAAGGACTGTTTTGTTTTTTCAGGACTGAAAAAGTTACCCTCACAGAGTGACATGATAGTGGACAGCCGGCAACAGAAGGAAACAGAAAATGGAAAAGGGGTAAGGAGCTTGGTTGGGGGGAGTTTTGTTATTGTGAAAGTCAATGAAACTTGTCCAGAGGGAACTACTTGATTTTCTCTTCTCATGCCTTCTGCCTAACTATGATCTGATATGATTGCTTTTGTTAAATCACACAAAGGGTGTTATATGTAAAATCGCCCAGCAAATGCATCCTGAGTCCCTACACTAACTGAACCACGCTAGGATGCCCTAGTCTACACAACCAGCAAGCTCCAAACAGACCACAAAAATAATTACAGGAAGCAGTCATTCACTGCTTGTAAGAACTATGGTCAGAAAGAATCTGTATAATAAATAGCTGAATTCAGAATCTATAGGAATGTCAACACTTTAATGCAGTAGCTGGTAGCTAGATGCACAGTTATTCAAATTTGTTTATCAGCTACTCTGGGCACTTCTATCAAGATCACCCTTAGGGAGATCAGAAGAGGAGATAAAATATTCATATCACAACTTCATAACTTTAAATGTACTTATTTTACTATCCAGCTTTCTTTTTCAAGATACTACCTTTATTATATATCAATTCTCCTTTTCCTGACTTTATTAATTTAATTTTCCTTAAATAATAAGTTTTTGCTGCTCTCTTGTGCCTTGGTTTGTGGTCTCCAACTAACTTTTTCATTTAGTTAGATGTTCACATTTTATTATGTTTTTAAAATACTCATTAGCATCTTCTAAACATTTTTGAAAAGTTCCAATAGTTCATAAATTGTCTATAATGTTAGTTTTGTTTCTCTTTTTACTCAAGAAAAATTTAGCCAAGGGCTTCTAAATTTCCAAGCTTGTGGAACAAGTTGCTATTTCCTAAGAGTATTTGAGGGCATAATTTGTATCCAGAAATTAATGTAACAAGATATTTTGTGTAGCTAGGAAGCATGAAATAGACAGTGTCATTTATCACACTGTTCCACCCCACTCGAGGTTCTTGTTTATCGTTTTTATACAGTGGAACTGGATTATCTGCCTGGAAAAAAGGTGCATATCTCTCCAAGAATTAATCTAGTTGTTCAACAGTTTCTATACTTATGCACTCTACTGAGCCCTTTGGTGAGTTTTAAAATGTCTATAAAGTATGACTTATCCTTAAAACCTGTAGTAAAACATGTATGTGTACAAAATGAAGATGATTTGTGAATAAAAGAAAATAAACATGCTACCAAGCAGGAAAAAAACCCACTGGAAACTCACAGGTGAAATCTGTCTCAGGCATTTGAGTATTTTCTTCTTGTTCCAGGTTTGTGAAAAGCCTCAGAGGAATATATCAAGTGCATTATGTCGACTACATGGATGAAATTGCTTTAGAGTTGTATGTCAAACCCAACCTGCTCACTCTCTTCCTCTGTGATACAAAGCCAGCCAAGGAGATTTTCTGGGGACCCTGTACCACATACCAGTACCACCTTCAGGGGCCAGGGAAATGGACTGGGGCTCGGGCAGCCAACCTCACTCAGATCCACAAACCCTTCAAACACTCTGAGACATCACCCTCAGATGACTTTGGATCACATGTATCTGTTGTCATTTTATTCTTTGTTCCTGGGTTAATTATCATGCAAGTGATGCATTCCTAAGCTCACACCAGCAGAGAGAAGCAAGCACTAGAGAGAACCAGTCATTGTTATTTGACATGCACACCTCAGTGCCAAGTGAGAATATGGGAAAAGACGTTCATTAGACTGACTAGCTAGGGAACAAATGAAGATATAAATGAAAACAAAGTTACTCTGTTATGAATCTCCCAAGAGCTTTATATGTAAGGGGTTTGAAAACAGCTTATTTTCTTTAATATATATATATATATATATATATATATATATATATTCTTTATTATATATACATATATATCATAGCTTATTTTGACTTTATTCCAGAGGTGAAAGGACATACCTTATAAGTTTACCCAAAACATAATAGTATGAAGAACAATAATTGGGGTTCAATAAGTAAACAAGGTAAAGGAAAGGTTAAGCCAAGCATAATACTCAGAAGTACATCGTGTGTCTTTTCAGTAGAAAATCCGACAGGTACCAGCTCAAGCAATGCTGAAAACTCAGTCTATCACTTTTCACACCAGTATTACACAATAAGAAGTCCAATACTGTGTGGTCTTACAAAAAGTGTTTAACTTGAATGTGATCATGAAAGACAATCAGAGAAGCGAAGAGAGCAAAACCTCAAGATATCTCACTGATAGTCTAAAGGAAAGTCAATGTCATCCAATAAAAGCACCAGTAAATCTTTCTATAATCGTGGAAAGGCCACCTGCAAGGTTTAAATATGGGTGGACTGTTTTAGGACAACTAGGTAAATCTTACTGGATTACTGATCATATTGATGAGTGCTAAGATTATAGCTAAATATCCTCATATGCAGAAGATACCATGTGCTGAATGAGTTATCCATAATGGTTGATTAATTTGGAAAAAGTCTTTGTAGGAGGGTGTGGAAGGGAAGTAAAGAGTGAAACATATTGTGACTCGAGGTTATTTAAATGTTCATTGAATTATTCCTTCAGCTCTTTTGTAAACTTGAGAATTTCAAAATAAAAGACACTTCAAAATAAAAGCATGTGATGATTTATATGTGTGCCACAGGTAAACCACAAATTATTTTTATTAGCCAAACCATAAAAAGGAAACCTAGACAAATAAGTAATGAGGTTCATAAGACATTGTGTTTAACAAAAAAAAAATGTCTTGAAGACATGCGTAGCCTAATGGCAACACGCATTTATTTGTGACCTGGTTTTCCATCTCACCATGAGCTTAATTGCAATCGGTGTTTTTAGGATAGTGGAACAATCTGAGCGAACTCTTCAAAATATTTTTTCAACCAACATAAATTTTAATGAACATAGGGCATAGTCTCGGAAAATTTCTGGAATACAGGTACTTAAAACCCTATGGTTGTTGTTTTAATTGTAGGTCTCTCTATCTCAATATATAACAGAGTAGGGTTGAAGCCCTTTAGAGGAATTGTAATGATCATGAGCAGCCTCGATGAGGGAAGTCATCTTTTACCAAAGGTCTGGGCCCCAAGAAAACTCACTCTGGGAATCAGGAAAGTTTTTAGTAAACCACATTAAGTCTGCTTCACACAGACAAATGTTTGACTGGAGCCCCGGAGCTGTATTCTCTTTATCAAAGCCAGAAGAGTTTAGTATGAAAAAAAAAAAAAAAACAATTTTGGGCAAGGTTTTCAGATCCTCATTCATCTCTGAGCTTTGTATAAACTGTGATACCTAACCCCAACATGACATAATTTATTGTGAAAGTTGCAGTTTACAAAAGTGAAAAGTTAAGAAACTTGTGTCAAAATTTTAAGATTATATGTGGTTTAGAACAGAAATACTTTCCCACTTTTTTTCCTGGCAACAGCCTGCTAACAGGATCATTTGTCTAGTTAGTCCCCTCAGATCTCAAAACTAGAAACATGTTGCCTCAAAAATAAAAGATACAAAGATAAGGTGTGTAGGAGAGGACAAAAGTACCCATTCTTCTAGGTTCATTCCCAGTTTTACATCACAGAGAGACTGCATGATGGCTCACCGTTTTTTCTGTCATTCAGAGCTTTGACTAAGACAGCCAAAGGACCAATGGTTTGAAACTAAAAAAGCCTTCCATTTTCCTTATAAGGTAAAATCCAATACCAAAATAACACAAGGTAATTAAAACTATTTCAGAATTAACTGAGAATGTACATAATGTATGACAAACTTTTCAGCAGCCTCCTGTCTACGTGGAGGCCACACTAACCCCATAGTCATCCCCACTGTCTCAACCCAATGACAGTGAAGTCCAAGGAAACCATTATTTTTTCAACAAGTTAAAGTCTCATTGTCTATCTGACGGCTCTCACTTTTTATCTATCAGATCTCACAGGTGTGAAGCAGTCACTGTGGGCAAATTTCAAACCTCAATTCCCTTGAGGGTCATCCTAAGATCAACTCAGGGGCACTGTGAGGAAACCCAACTCAGTTGCCCATGGAAGCTACAGTCTTACTCAGAATAACCAACAATAAAAGTCGTTATTTTTATTTCCATGCATTTATTTCCTGTGTCTTCCTTTGTCTCTGAATTCAGGAGAGATACAATGACTTCTGTAACTGTGGCCCAAACTCAAGCAAAGAGGAAGAAAAGGACTCATTCAGGAGATGGAAGAATGGTACATAATGAGAGGTGACAAACATGAGCTCTGGACACCGATTGCAATCCAGTGAGGGAGGCTGCAGATGTATGTGTAGAGCAGAGGGTTCTAGGTGAGGAGATGAGGAATCACCAAGTGAGATCCTGTTACTTCACCTGACCCTTTGCCCCTCCGTCTCTCATCAAAGAGGAGAGATGGAAACTGTTGGCTGATACATGAAAAGTTAGCAGATCAGATCATAAGGCAGCCACATCAGATTCATTTCTCTAGGAACTCCACATTCTCAGGTGCAGAAGGTCAAGTTTATCAGACAGTAGGGTGCTGTCTAGCAATACTGTCTATTAGTGGGTAATACTCCACTCCCCCAGTGACTTATAAGTGAGATTAATGCATTGTTCCTAAATACTTCAAATATTAAGGCCAGCAGTCCATGAAACTTTTGATTTCCTCTTTGCTTGGAGGTTTTCCTAAGGAATATGTAAGTTTATTCCAGCAGAGAGTGTGTATGTGTGTGTGTGTGTGTGTGTGTGTGTGTGTGTGTGTGTGTGTGTGTGTGTGTGTATTGTAAAGGGGATCCTTTCTCTGATTTCTTTTTATCTTTTTTATTCAATTTTTTCATTTTACATACTAACCCCAGTTCCCCCTCCCTCCCCTTTTCCCTCCCCCCATCTCTTCCCTTTCCACCCCCCCCCATTCACTCCTCATATTGATAATGCCTTTCCTGGGGAGTCAATAAAATCTGACATACCAAGTTGAGGCAGGACCAAGCCCCTCCACCCTGTATCAAGGCTGAGCAAAGTATCCCACCATAGGTAATGGGTTCCAAAAACACAGGATAGGTTCCACTGCCAGGGTCTCTCCCAATAGATCAAGACACATAACTGTTACATTCAGAGGGCCTAGTTCAGTCCCATGCAGGTTCTCCAGCTATCAGTCCATACTTGATGAGTTTCCACTAGCTCAGGTCAGCAATCTCTGTGGTATTCCCCATGATGTTCTTGACCACCCCCCCTCCCCCGTTCATATGATCCCCACCCCTCTTCATCTGAACTCCAGGAGCTCAGCCCAGTGCTTGGCTGTGGGTCTCTGCATCTGTTTCCATCATCTGGATGTAGGTTCTCTGATGGCAGTCAGGGTAATCACTAATCTGATTAAAGGGGAAGGCGCATTCAGGTACCCTCTCCACTATTGCTATGAGTCTTAGCTAGGGTCATCCTTGTGGATTCCTGGAAATTTCTCTAGTACCAGGTTTCTCCTTAACCCCATAAGGGCTCCATCTATCAAGGTATCTCTTCCATTGCTCTCTTCCCTTTTGCCCCTTCCTGATTTCTTTTTCAGTATGTTTGCCATTGCCGTAAGGGCTGTGGTTCTGGCTAGCTCCTTCCTTGCTCTGTTCCCTGAGTGTTTTTGTTTACATGCTCCTGTTCTAGCTAAATCCTCTTTTGCTTGTTATTTCACATTTCCAATAAAAGTTTCTGCCCCTTTTCATTCACCCCCATTAATTTCAATTTACAGGAACATCCAGTTGGTTTTCAAATGACTACTCTAGCCAACCACCACAGGTATGAGATTTGATAAATTATTGCTTATGAAATTGGCCTGAAATTGCTACAGAATAACAAAATGTAATTGTTGGTGGCCTTGGTGTGGTTAACCTCATGAAAGAAATTTCAGAAAACTTATAAGCATATGCCTAAGACTGTTTCCATATTAAGTGCACTCCCTATGTATTATATTAATGTAAGCTTATCAAGTATGTGTTAGTTTATTAATATTTATCAGCAATAACACATCTACATATTTTTCAGAAATTCATATAATGCTAAATGCCTTGTGCCCATTCCATTCAGAAAATATGGGCAATATTCTAAAACTCCAAAATTACAACAGCTGGCCCAGGCAGGATTTATTATTCTTTTCTATAATAAAATTAGTGAGTGTCATGGTTTTAAAAAGAATTCCTTATCAAAATGTATATTCTTAAGCCTCGGACTATCTGTGTATAGTGTTGCAGGGGAAGAAATGAATATCATGTCATGGTATGCTATGGTGCCTATCAGTATGAGGCAGTGTGGGCAGCCACAAAATTTGGGATCCTCGGTCTTCTCATGAGTCAGTGAATCCATCTACTCAAGAGGAGTCAGAACCTGAGTTTGTCACTCTACCCATTAAAATCCTTAAGAGACTCATGACTTTTTTACTATAGAGTTTGACGTTGTCTTGGACATCTGAGAGCAGTGTGTACTAACGATCCACGTGACCTGCAGTGCTCATTGGTAAGAGGAGCACAGGTCAGTATGTAAACGCTCTGGCTTTGGAGTCAGAAGGCTCCGAGTTTTGCAGGCTCCGTAAGTTTAGACAAGCAGACTTCTGTTCCCACTTACGTTCATCTCTTCATCTGTAAAATGGGAGTCATGATTCAGGACTTTAAATATTAATTCTGGGATCGGGGGGGGGTTAGCATTTGCAAAATCATTCGCACTCAAGAACCAGCCTTGTTGCCAGAAGTTAACTTCATTTCCCACACTCGCCTATACGTAGCTCTTTCACGATTCTGATGTGAGATTCTCTGGTGTAAAAGTTTCACGTGAAACCTAAAGGAAGCCACATTTAAAACACTTGGCAAGCTCATTTCCGTTCCCTGAGTAGAAACATTCAGGCGCACGGAACTGTTTGTACCATTTCTTCTTCAGACACGATGCTCTCTACCTGCTGGTGTGACATGCCTATGTATTTCATTAAGAAAACGACCAATACAGAAACTTTCTGTTTTCCAGAGTTCTCCGGTGCCCTCTTATTGACTCTATTTCTCCTATGCCTCTCTCCACTGGTAGCAGTCTCTTGGGGACAGGAGGTGAAGGGGAGGATGGTTCACTGTTTCCTTTGATGGCCCAGTTTCTGGCTATCCTCCTGTACTTCAGGTTGCTTTGACACATTGCTTCTATCTCTTGTAAGCATTACAGCATCCTGGCAGCCAGAAGCCAAGGAATACCACAGTCACAACACACAACAAACCTCACACAAGAGATTTATTGGTAGGGAACAAACCAGGAGGGTGGCTGCCTCTGCTCGGGCAGGAAACAGCAGCAAACTGTAGAGGATACAGGACTTATAAAGAGATTCTTGGGCAGAGGGGTGGAGCTTTCCAGAGTGGAGATTGGTGGGATTTCATGTCCATGGCTTTTTACTCTGTAGGATGGGGGCAGGGTCCAGCAGTGATGACAGAGTATTCTGTGGGTAGAACTTGGCAGTTTGAGGTCCTTGCGGGAGGAGGCTGGCCACTCATGTGGCTCAAGGGGCTTACACCTCTATCACTAGTTCCTTGACTATCTAAACCTCAATGAAAAGCCTCAGTGCCAACAAGTCTTTCTGTTCTCCCATGCTGCAGAGTTATGAGAACTCTCTACCATCCCCACCCCACCTTCACACGCCCCAGGGGCCAGTTTCAAAGACCACTGTTAATGACTCAGTATAGAAAAAGGAAAGTACAGCCTCAAAGACACAAACAAGGTCAGGGCTGCTGGAGCGTCCAGGCCTCTGGGCCGGAGCATCAAATGAGAATGAGGAGGCCCTGGTTGAGACCTGGGATTCAGTTCTAGTATCAAATTCCAAGTGACACTGGGAAAGTTCATGATTTCTCATCCCTTGTAATATAATCCATCTAAATTAAATTCATATTACTCATTTTCATGTCTGTATCCATGCAAAAAGTTAATGTTTTAATATTTAAATGGTACAGCAAAAATAAATGCAGTATTGGCATATCTTGAAATGTTTTGGGCTACTCTATTTTATACTTCACTGAATAAAGTTTTAATGACACCATCCTTAGCTCGTTTTTTACAATAAGCATCCAAAAATATAAACCATGGGAGGAGTCCAGAAATACATTGCTAAAGACCCTAGGCCCCAATGTCAGAATGACCACTGTTCAAACTCTAGTCTTAGCCCATACTGCTAAGTAACACTGGACAAGCTGACTCACCTGACCAAGGCTCTGTGATCTTGTATAAGGCAGAGTTCACCAAAGGAACACAAGTAACAGAATACACATGATTATGAAAGGAATCCATTGTGAGGCTCTTGCAATTAGAAGCTGAAGAGTCCCACAAGGGCCATCAGTAGGCAGGATAAACAAGGAAATCCACCAATGTGCAGTCAAAGAGGCTGGCAACTTCAGAACACTACAGAGGTCCTGGGTGGAGGCTGAAGGCCTGAAGATGCTCTGGAGAGCCACCTGGGAAAAGGCTGAAGAACTTGGGGTCTGATATCTATGAATGACTGCAGCACCCCTACATGAGACGCCGTCCCTCTTCAACTGTCCCATTCAGTCTATGTTTCCAGCCTGCTCGATTGTGACTCAGAGCAGCTATCCCCAATCTCAGTTCACTGACACACTACCACCATTCCCTGGAAGCACAAGGATACCCCAAAGTATATCTGCCTAACCAGTTCTTTCATCACCACCACCAAAATCATCTTTTACAGTTCCCACCTGTGATGAGTGAATCCTAACAGTCTTTACCCTACACAACACTTGTAATGAATCAATAAATATAGCACAAGTGGGACCTCCTGGTCCTGAGCCTTGTATGTTTTGAATGACATGATGACTGCAATTCTCAGCTGCATCCCAGCCTCCTGAGGAAGTCAGAAATACAAGTTAGGTCATGGTTTTCGACAAAGCAGCATGAACAGAGCTAGAAACCATCTTGATTGGCAGAATCATCCCTGCAAAAAAAAAAAAAAATGAAAGTCATGTAACTTGCCTGCTTGTTTATCTAAATCACATAGGAAATTTCAACAACAGTACTATTAAATGTGTTACCCTCTCTGTGTACTATTTTGCTAGGGACATCATACATGGTGTCATCTTAATACAAGTACCTCCTAGTCAGTGCCATACTTTTGCACAGTAATTGTGTCCTGGATGCTAAAAGCACAGTTAACCTTAAGGAGTTTTATTAGAAAGAAAGGCCAAACAACTATGGCAACTTGCAACTGGGAGGGGTATTTTATACACACATCTGTTGGAAGAGCCATCCATAAATAAGGGGAAGTTAATAAAGTTGCTGAGAATTAAATAGACCCTTCAAGATGTTTACAGTAAATAAGGTACATAGAAAGACTTGGTTTCCTCTCTGAAAAAAAAAGTATTAGGAACTTATGTTCTTATATACTCTATAAAATAGAATCTGATAAACTCTTAGAGACTCTATACTATAGAGGGAGTGCAGAGAACTCTTGTTCTATTCAGTTGATCAGAGGATATGCCAAGTCCTTTCCTCTTGTGTTTGCAACTTCTTCCTCTGATCTTTTCTGCTGCATCCCTGGCCAGTATTTATAGTGGGAAATTACCAATATGGAGCCAAGTAGAAATATAAGTGTACTTAATAGGGAAAAGCCTTATTTACAGAGCAACCTAGCCAACCAGCGTGGCAGCAGTCTGTCCAGCAAGTACAAAAGTGAAACCGAAAGAGAAACGCAGTCCCATGAAAGTCTCACACAACGTCACCCTCACCACGCCCTCGAAAGCATGGTAAGGCACACCTGTAGCCAGCCCCTAAGTAGGCATGGCTACAGCTTCCCCTACAATTCCCCTTTTAGTCTAAAAGAGGATTAACAGTGTATAGTATCCAAAATTAACAATCATAAAGGTAAAATATAAGAAGATATGTCACATCCTATTTTAACTAAACCCTAAAGTCATCGGAAAGAAGTGTCTAAGCCTGAACACCACCTTCTAATCCCAACCATAAACAATAGGAAGCTATACCTAACTAGGTATATACACTATCCTAAGTGACAACAATGGGGGAAAGGGGATGTAGCATCCTCCAAGTTACTTCCTGCTGAAATGGGATAACGATAGCCTTGTGGGTTCCTGTAGGAAGAAAATGTTAGTATAGTGAAAGTCTTGAATGGATTGTATCCAGTCCATGTTAAATGGATTCACTTGATTGAAGATCTCACTTGAAATCCTCAACTTGATTGAAATCAGTACCCAAACCTCTGGCCGGAGTGTCCGTTGAAATGGAGAAAGTTGGATCCAGTGCAGTCAAGGAGGTGTGGCCCATTTTCTCTCCAGGGTGTCCAGGGATTGCTGTCAGGCATGTCTTCATTGGCTGTGTGGGACTCAAACATAAACAGTTAGCAGAAATGTTTGCGTGTGTATGTACACATACTGCCAAAGGCAACCATAGGGGAATAACAATTATGAGAGGGTGTACACCTTGAAAGAAAGATCCAAGAAAAGACAAAGACAGTCCCCAAATTCCTCCTTTATTCTGTATTACATCAATTGGCTTCTTGATACAACACAGAAAAACTAAAGTTTAGTTAAATAACGTGCTTGGATTTTAGAGGAGGAAAGCCAAATCCACCTCCAAATCCAGCATTGGTTTAATTGAATAGGGACTAGAAAAGAGAAATAGAGTTCTCTGAGAGACAGCTGTAAAGTTTACCATATGGCACGTCCCTTTTGTTTGATGGTTATAGCTACCTTCTCGCCTTAAGCATCCACCCATGCAGTGTCCTTTGCCTTCTGGAGATGAGTTTTCCTGTGAAGATAAAAGAAAAACATTTCCCTTTCCTTTGGGAGGTTTCTATTTAGTCTATAAGATATACCTTAGTAGAATACCTGTCATTTGTCCTCGTTGAGAGGTTTTTCCTTTTCAACTCGAATCTTGATCAACTTTGATGGTATCCAAAGTTTTTCTTCTCCTGGAGAAACCAATGCAAAACCCCTACCCCTATGTAACACACGTCCTGGTTTCCATACAGAGATTAGTACATCTTTGAAGTATACCGGCTGATTTAGTTCAGCAGTTTTTTCCCTAGTCCAGTGTCTTTCTGCAGCTGTTTGTCCTTTTTCATTGGCATTAAGAAAGTAGAGTGTCAATAAAGCATTATGCAACCTATGTTTTGGGGGTTTAGACTTCCAAGCTTGTTTGTTGAACATCTCCTTTAGTGTTCTATTAGATCTCTCAACTACTGCTTATCCCGTAGGATTGTGTGGTATACTGGTGACATGCTTTATGTTATAATATTTGAAAAACTGTTCCAATTTTGTAGAGACATATGCTGGAGCATTGTCAGTTTTTATTTGTGCAGGTATAGCCATAACTGCCGTCACCTCTAGAAGGTGTGTAATAACAGAATCAGCTTTTTCAGAGTTAAGAGCAGTAACCCATTGGAACCCTGAGAATGTGTCTATAGTATGATGTACATATTTCAAATTTCCAAACTCTGCAAAGTGAAAGACATCCATCTGCCAAACCTCATTTCTCCGAATGCCCTAAGGATTACAACCTGCTGGCAGTGGAGTTTGGTTATAAAAGGAACAAGTAGGACAGTTTCTCACTAACTCCTTGGCTTGTTGACAAGTGATGGAGAAGTCCTTTTTCAAACCTTTGCTATTTACATGATGTTTCTTATGAAATTCTGAGGCTTCTAGCACACTTTCAATTAATAAACAATCTCATCATTGCCTTGTGCTAGTGGGCCTGGCAGACCTCTATGGGATCTGATATGTGTAATGTATATAGGATTACTTCTGTTTCTGATTGTTTCCCATAACTGTAAAAACAGAGAAGTTAATTCTGTATTATCAGGAACGAAGTCTGCAGTCTCAATATGTAACACGACTCTCTCTGCATATTGAGAATCAGTAACTATATTAAGAGGTTCTGTAAAACCCATAAGTACCATGAGAATTGCATATAATTCTGTGTTCTGTACAGATGTATATGGACTTTGAACTACTTTACTTACCTCACCTGCTTTATAACCTGCCTTACCTGATTTGTTGGCATCAGTGTAGAAGGTCCAGAAATGGGAGTTTGCCTTACAATACGTGGAAGAATCCAGACTGTCTTCTTTTATGAATTTAATTCTGTCAGTTTTGGGATAGTTGTTGCTAATTGTTCCCAAAAAGTCAGTAAGAGCTATTTGCCAATATTCATTATCCTTCCATAAGAAGGAAATTTCTTCATTAGTTAAAGGTACTATAATTTCTGCTGGATCTTTTCCAGTCAGCTAACAAAGTCTTAATTTACCCTTTAAAATCAAATCAGAAATCTTTTCTATATATGTTTTTAACTTTTTATTCTGTTTATGTGGCAGAAATATCCATTCCAATATAATGTCTTCCCTCTGCATCAGAATCCCAGAAGGGTATTCTATGGATGGCAAGATAACCAGAATACAGTCTAAATTAAGGTTTATCCGATCTACGTGTGCATCCAATATTCTGTTTTCTACCCATAGTAACTTTTTTTCTGCCTCAACGGATAATATTCTTGGACGGTTTAGGTCCTTATCACCTTTAAGGGCCATTTTTAAATGCTTTAACTCATGTCCTTCTACACCAATAATCGTCTGTAATTGAGAAATTTCCACTAATAATTTCTGAAGAGAATTAAGAGTTTGATAATGATCTCTCCTAATTTGTACCTTTTGAGGTCTTATTCTTTGTAAGTCTATCTTGTAACATAGTTAATAGAATCTCCTCTTTGTATCTTTTCTGGGGCAATCTGAAACCCCCAACGAGGCCGAACTTCCTTCACCATTTCAAACATACGTTCCAAAGTTTCGTTATTAGAATCTGATATAAGAATGTCATCCATGTAATGATAAACAAGAGATTGTGAAAATTTCTTACCAATTATTTCCAAAGGTTGCTGTACAAAGTGCTGACACAAAGTAGGACTATTTAGCATTCCTTGTGGCAAAACTCTCCACTGATATCTCCTAACTGGCTGTGAATTATTAAGTGTTGGTACAATAAATGCAAAATTTTCTCTATCATTTTTCTGTAATGGTATTGTGAAAAAAAGTTTTTTAGATCAATGACTATGATAGGCCATCTTTTAGGTATTAAGGAAGGTAGTGGCATTCCAGGTTGCAGAGAGCCCATTGGTTGAATTACCTTATTTATGGCTCTCAGGTCTGTCAGCATTTTCCACTTACCTGACTTCATTTTGATAACAAATAGAGGAGAATTCCAAGGACTGGTAAATTCTTCTATATGTCCAGCTGTCTAGATGTTCCTGTACTAACTCTTCTAAAGCCTCTAGCTTCTCAGAGGTCATAGGCCTTTGTCCTACCCAAACTGGTTCATCTGTAAGCCACTTCAATGGCAGGGCCTTTGGCTCCTCTGAAGGTCTATCATTTGTACCTAGTTTCTGTACAGCCTGGATGGTCAGTAATCATTTTCCATAGCGTCTTACCAGATCTTTTCTACTATCTAAAGATTTACATAATTTGTATCCGACACTGGAGGAATATTAATCTGAGTATTCCATTGCTGTAAGAGATCATGACCCCAGAGATTTATAGCTAATCTGCCACATATGGTTTCAGTATCCCTTTCTGTCCTTCCAGTTCAATGCAGACCACCGAGTTAACACTCTGTTGAACTCTAGATAGAGTTCCAATTCCTAAAAATTGTACATTTCCCACTCTAAGAGGCCATTTCTGAGGCCAAGATTTTTGTAATTTTGTAATAATAGTTACATCCGCCCCAGTGTCTACTAAGCCAGAAATAACTTTATTATTAATTTTCACTTTCAACTGAGGCCTTTTATCATTAATAGAAGCTTGCCAAAATATGTGTTTCTCATTTTGTCCATTCACACTTGATTCTACATCACTATTCAAACTACCATCTAGAGCAGTATCATTTTTTAAAATAGGCAAAGAACTATCTATTGGTCCTGTGAGAGTTTGTCTCCCACTGCTACTTGGAATGACACGACCTTTCTCAATATGGGGGACTTCTTGAGTCCCCCCTTGGGGTTACCTGTCCTTAACGGGTTTCCTTGTATGTCCCTCGTCAATCTACATTCATTGGTCCAGTTTCTGCCCTTACCACATCTTCTACACAATCCAGAAGGCAGTGGCCTTCTGTATGAGGCATTGTTAGAATTCATTTGTCTACAATTTCTCTTAGTATGTCCCATTTTATCACAGTTGAAACATCTAGGTTCCTGGTGCCTTGTGGTCTCCAGGGGAAGTCTCTTCCTACCCAAGGTTCTGGTTCATAGTAGTAGTAACCTCTAGCCTCTTGGTACCTATGTTGATCTCTGTAAGGTGCTTCTCCTTCCCAAGCCCTTACATCCTCCTCTCTAGAACTTTTCATTTCCTGTTGCTGTTTTAAACCTTTGGAGATGGCTTCTCCTACCCAAGCTCCAGTATCTTGCACATTATGGTCAATGTTGGCTGCATACAAAACCCATTCTTCTAGCGGAGCTGATCTGATCTTTAAAGGCAAAAGTATTCTTTTGCATATTGGGTTTGCATTTTCATAAGCTACTGTATATATAATTGATTGTCTTGTTTCTGGATCTGTTACCTGTAATTCTACTGCCCTTGTTAACCTTTGTAAGAAGTCCTGAAACTGTTCTGTATGTCCCTGTTCTATTCTGGTATAAGCTTCTAGGCGTTCTCCTGGCTCACGAACCTTATCCCAGGCATTTAATGCTGCTTTCCTGCATAGAGACAGTATATCGTCATCATATTCAGCCTGAACCTGTGGGTCAGCATAAATACCCTGACCAAGAAGCTTATCTAGAGGGGCTTCAAAACCTTCCTTTATGCCTTGACGCTCAAGGAACTCTTCCCTTACTAATGCCTTCCACTGGATTTGGCATGAATTCTCAAGTACAGCTGCTACCAATTGTTCCCAATCTGTGGGTGTCACCCTGTTAAAGGTTGCCCATGAATGTAATAGTTACGTATGGGCTATGGAGACCATATGAGACAACTGATTCTTTAATATTCTTAAGATCCTTCAGCTGTATAGGTTGCCATTCATAAGCCATCCGTCCATGAGGGTGTTTCTTAGAAGCTGGCTTTTCTACCATGGTAGCTGGGTACACTAATGGTGTACAAATAACAACCTTAGAAGAATAGTCATGATACCTGGGTAGAGTAGGTTCCTTGGATTGGAGTGATTCTGCCTCTGAGGCATCCCAATGATCTTTAAGCCTAGTAATGATATCTTTATGAAAAGTTTCAATCTCCTTAATCATAAAAGATTCCAAGCATGTTAGTGAATCTGTAAATTGCTCTAACTGCTCATCTACATGTTTTTCTAGGTCTTTGATAGATCATCCTTAGACAGCATCTGGATGGTAGGGAAACTGCTTTCTAGGTATTGGAGTCGAGATTGGAGGTCATGATTTGCTGATTTTGAGTCCTCAGCAATCAACCGTATGGACCTATATAATCTGTCAGCCATGTACTGTAAATTATCTTCCAAACATTCAAATCTAGACTCAAATTTCTGATCTGCTACCTTGGATGCTTCAATAATTGATTGAATGGCATTGTCCAATTCTTCAATCCTATCCTGGGTATTTTGCACCTTTGCATCTAGTTTCTAGGTAATATTGCCTATCTGAGTTTCTAGCTGGCTACAGATATTCTTTAGCTCGTCATGGTCTTCTGACAGCCTAGCCTCTAAGGCCTCAGACATGGAGGATCTCTCTGTGTTTATCTTATCATAAATACGCTGCATCTCATCAGACAGCTCTGTCTTAGCGTATTGGACAAAGAGCCAAGCTTATCATCCAATTTCTGTTCCACTTGCTGCACAATTATGGTCTGACCTAATCTGTTCTCCAAAACCTCATTGCATAAAGCTGTTATTTCCTACAAGCAGGTGGTGAGGTTATCTCTGTCCCTGTTCCTGAGTCCTCTGGCTAATAGTATTATTTGTACCAGCAGGCTAACTGCCATTATGGCATATAGGCCAGTAATTGGCAGATTAGCATCCTCCTCAAACATTGAATTCACGTAATAAGCAAAAATATTACCAATTTTTGCAAATGATAAATATTCCACCATAATTTTACCTGATTTCTACTCCAGATACAGTAACTATCTTTGACCAGTGGGTGGCACAGGTGTTCAGTTAGTCTGCGGCGTTTGGCAGTGGTGGGTGGCAGCTGAGGAGAGAGGTCACAAAAGCGGCTGCGCTTATTTTAGAGAGTATACTGCCTTGAAGCTGCAACCACTGAATGAGGCACGGCTTTAAGGCCACTGCACAGACCCTGCTGAAAGCCGAGACCTACTTGGTTCAAGGGCTAGAGGCCTCCGGGTGCAGGTAGGCAGCAGTCTAAGCTGGTCCCGAGTGCACGGTGGTAAAACCGTAGGAGGTCTATGTGAGTCTCCAAGCTGGGAGCAGCCCAGCGGCAATGGGTCAGCTCGGAGCCTGGAGTACCTGTGAAGAGAGGGACCTTTCCCCGCCTAGGCCGCAGGCCCGGTGGGTCCCACAGCCTGTCCCAAATGGGGTGTAGGTTTCCAATATCCCCCTCCTGACAACCAGATATAGTGGGAAATTAATACGGAGCCAAGTAGAAATATAAGGGTATTTAATAGGGAAAAGCCTTACTTACAGAGCAACCTAGCCAGCCAGCGTGGCAGCAGTCTGTCCAGCAAGTACGAAAGTGAAACCAAAAGAGAAACGCAGTCCCCTGAAAGTCTCACTCTACCTCACCCTGACCACGCCTAAGTAGGCGTGGCTACAGCTTCCCCTACAAGTATTCTTGTCTAGAATAGCCTGAAGCTGCTGTAGCCTTTCCTGAGACCTGTCCCAGCCACCTCATGTTCTCTCAGCCACCCTATGTCCCCGTGGCTGCATGTCTACGTTTTCCATGACATCATATGGGTCAATCTCATAAACTCTCTTTTACTTATACTCATTCTATCAGCTCTGCTTCCATAGAGAACTACCAGTGATGCAGTGCCCTTAACTAGAGAACCTGTGTGTGCTACAAATACTTCCAAAACATGTAGGATTGGCTTACCTCAGACTCTTCTCAGGCTCCTTCCTATGAGATCAGGAACACACACAACAGAGAATAGCTTAGAAGTATTTTAATTTAGATATAGGTGTGCCGTTATGAACAAAATTTAAAAATGAGTAAGGAGACAATATGATCTATTATACAGACAGCAGTTTAGAGCATTGAATTAAATTCATATAGATATGTGACTCTATAATAGTGTAATTAGGTATAATGATTGGCTTCATGACAATTAGATGAACAATATCCCCATATAGACAGAACAGGTGTCTTCTCCTACCCACGCTCCTGCACATACCACCTTTATGAGTCTATATGGTGTCTTGCAGTATCTTGCCACTATTATCATTCCTCTTTCCATATCTATGACTCAGAAGTATAAAAAACTACAGCATGAGTGCTATAAACATCTACATAGGAAAATGCAAAGCAGAAGAATAAGAATTCTAGTCACAAAGGAGATTTAAAGATGGCTCTGATTATTAAGCAGATGAAAATAAGATGACTGTCAGCCACCATGCAAACTTCCATTTGAAACCCATTTTTGAAAGTACACTCTCAGTCATGTGTAATTCGTGAACGGTGTGAATGCTAAAAAATAAAGAGGATTATGCAACTGCTTCAAAACAGTAGAGTAGCCTCCATGTTTTTCATGATGTGATGAGAATATTTCTTTTTACTGCTGATAGCAATTTTCATTTTTCCCACTGGGAAGTTAACCTAATCTTTCACCGTGCCATTTTTTCTCTTCTACAGAGGTAAATGAATATAAATATAGTCTGTGCAAAGACAATTTGTCAGTTTTGACTATGCTACATACAACTCAAGAGGACGCCAACAAAGGAGTAATTAAGAAAAGGAAATTTTAGTTGGGCGATGTGAGTTCCAGGCCAGTCTGGTCTACAGAGTGAGTTCCAGGACAGCCAGGGTTACACAAAGAAACCCTGTCTTGAAAAAACAGGAAGAAAGAAAGAAAGAAAGAAAGAAAGAAAGAAAGAAAGAAAGAAAGAGGAGGGAGAGGAGGAGAGAGAGGGAGGGAGGAGGGAGGGAGGGAGGGAGGGAGGGAGGGAGGGAGGGAGGGAGGGAGGGAGGGAGGGAGGGAGGAAGAGAAAAGGAAAAATTTACAAGCTAATGGAAATCCTTTGGTAACACAGTTTGCTAACTATAAAGCTGGGAAAGGCACAAACCAGATAAACGAAGGAAAACAGGCTCTGGACCTTTAAAAAAAATAAGCTAAAGCAACCCACTTAATGTCAGCTAGTCACAATGTCCATATTTATAGGTTTTCATGATTTTAGAAAGCATAGTATTAAAAAGTTACCAGAAGTATCAATGTCTGCTTAACAGACTTTAAGAAACTACTCACTAAGAAATATTTCAGAATCATTCCCAGTGTAGCCATTAGTAAAAAGTCCCTGACTTCTTCCCCAAACACAAGGAATTTTCAAGAACTGCAGCCCAAGACTTGTGCCCACAGGCAGGGCAGTCTTTCCAGAATTCAGATTCTCCCACTCTGCCTGTACCTGGATGGTATGTGCCTGTAATCATTGACATTGTGCTTCAGGAATACAACTAGCTTACCATGATGTGGACAAGACATTGCACCCTTTAGAAGGAATGGGCATCTATTGTCTGGAAGGGTCTTTATCTCTATAGGCCTAAGCATTTCCGCCTCAAGTGGCAAACATCAGAATCGGGAAGATCAAGACCTGTGATCTTTGTGGATTAGATTGTGAACACCCTGATAGGCACCGAAGGAGACACAGAGCCCCCAGCAAGTCTCTCTGCCCACCACTGCTACTTTCAATGCAGAATTATCTAATACAGAGGAACTTCAGCAGGCTCTATAGCACAGATGTCTGAGAGGATGTGCTGTCATTTGAATTTTGATCCCAGTTCTGCTCCTGGGATTGCAAAACTATATGATCCACTACAAAATAGTGGCCCCACAGTTGTGAAAAGCCTTATAGAGGAGTTACTGAGAGCCAATCACACACTCAGAGGCAGGGGGAAAGCCAGAAAATGTGTCAGGCGGATCTGTCCTTCTTCAATGTACTTCTGACAACAGTTACCTGTGTGTGTGCCTGTGTAGTTCACATACATGTTAGTGTGAATGCAAGTGCACACTGAATGTAGAGGTCAGAGGTCAAAGTCAGATGTCTTCCTAAATAGCTCTTTATCTTATCTCTCGATGCAAGGTCTATCACTGAACTTGTCAATGACCGACCAATTGTCTAGACTGGCTGAGCAAAGAGTTCCAGGGATCTGTCTGCCTTCACCTTCTACTAAAATTATAGATGTACAGGAGCACACCTGGCTTTTGTTTTAATGTGGATGCTGGGCTTTTGAACCCAGGTCCCCATGCTTGTGTGAGCCATCTCTCCAGCCACTCTTCTTTTGAGCCTGAGCTTTTACTCCCACAGCAAAATACTTCACACTCAAAGTAAGCACTCCGATGATAAGTTTAGCTTTTATGAACAGCCAGGCATGGAAGAATGTACAACTACAGTTGATCTAATGGGGTGTTCAATCAGGGACTCTGAACATGAAGTAATTTTTCTTTTATTCAAGGTCTCCACTAACTGGATCTGTAATCCAACCAGTGTTACTGTCCATGCAAATGCATTGTGTTATCATACATCAGTAAGTAAATTAGAGTTAATTCAAAATTGCCTTTGCCAGACCAAATGAAGGGCTATTCACAAGAGAAGCACCACTGAAGTGTGAAATAAAAATATTATCAAGCAGCAATGTGCATTAAGTTTAGATTAAAAGCAAACCAAGGTAAGGACAAACAGAATTAAATATAATTGTACATGAGGTGGTTATAAGAGATAACCTACCTTAAATTCACTCAAAACAGAGGCTAAAACAAGGGTCTGTGTGCAGGTAGTTAATTAGGAAGGAACAGGAGAGCTGGACAGCTGGCTCATTTGGTAACATGCCTGCCATGTAAGCATGAAGACATGAACTCCGATCTCCCACACACATAAAAACTGAGGGCAGTAGCGCATGACTGCAAACCTAAAACTTGGCATGCAGAACAGTCAGATCACGGGAGCTCTCTGACCAGCACATCCAGCCATTCACCCACAGTGAGCTTTGGGTTCAGTGAGAGAGCCTGTCTCAAAATGTCAGACAAAGAGCAGTAGAGGAAGATTCCCTACATCAAACCCTGGTCCCCACATGCACCCATATGTGCGTGAACACACACACACACACACACACACACACACACACACACAACACACACACACACACACACACACACACACACATATATATATATATATATATATATATATATATATATATATGTTCATACACACTGGCAATTAATTTATAAATAGGAAGAACAGAAGTGATGAACAGAAGTGACAAAAGGAGGCAGAAGATGCCCATGTAAGTGTGCATTACCGCTGCCAGGGTACCAGAGCTTCTCCTGTCATCTGCTTTGTATAATTATAATTACCTTCACAAAGCATAAGAAACTAGATTAGCTACTGGGTCTCATCTGTTACTAGATGACAGTCATCCGTGGGGGTGTCAACTCCTCTACACTTCCAAATCTTGTAGGTGTGCATACAAAGCTGAGTGTGCTGTGTGAGTGTCCTAAGAAGAACCTGGAGATAAAGTAAGCCTTGGTGGATGGGTTTAAGGCAGACACTGTCAACCTGAGGCTAGGTGAGCCCAAGCTATACCATCACTAAAGTGGTAAAGTGTATGTGATTCAAAATAAATAACAGAGTCGTCTAATAGAAAAGGCCTCCTTTAGCTGGGTGTTGGTGGCGCATGCCTTTAGTCCCAGCACTCGGGAGGCAGAAGCAGGTGGATCTCTGTGAGTTCGAGACCACCCTGGTCTACAAGAGCTAGTTCCAGGACAGCCTCCAAAGCCACAGAGAAACCCTGTCTCAAAAAACCAAAAAGAAAAAAAAAAAGGCCTCCCTTTTAGGTGACACTTGAGTGAGGTCTTAAAATAAGGAGTGAACATGAGGCAATGGCAAACAAAACAGACAGAAGGAGGAGCACATAGGCAACTTTGAATTGTGATGGAAACTTTTTGAAGAGGTTCAAACAGGGACATGCCATATTGTGATTCAGCTCTTACACAGAAAATGGACAAAATAGAAGAAGCATGGAGGTGGAAAAACAGAGATGTTAAAATATACTTAAAATGGCTAAAAGATGTGGGAACAAGGGAGTAGATAGGGAGGGTAGAGACAACATCACCTACCTACATCTCCATGAGCCTAAAGCAAGGCATCTATATACCCGAGACACATAGTCTAGAGACGAACAGTCAACAGTAAGTAGAAACCGGGTCAACTTTAGCAGAGAAACTACAGACACTAGTAGAGCACTGAGCTAAGTAATAAGGAAAGAGAAGAATAACTCCCAGCAGGGCTACAAGCAAAAGGGAAAAAGAAAGTCCCAAGGCACTAGGACCCACACTGACACATTGAAAAAGTAAAGTTTAAAACAGAAGACATGACATGGCCAGTCATGGTGGCACATGCCTATGGTCCTAACACTTAGCAAATACAAGCAAGCTTGGGTGTGTAAGATCCTCCTTACTGACTATCTGGTTTCCAGCCTGGGATATATTAGAACCTAGAAGTTCTACCAAGCAGCAAGTAGAAACTGTAGAAGAATACTCTTGTACTTCCTGGCTTGCTCACTAGCATCGTAGGCAGGAATCCTTTTAGGAGACATCTTATAGACAAAACTCTGGCCAAGGGAAGAAGGCCATGTCTTTTTACATTTTTAAACCCCAAAGACCTCATCTTCTAAGCTGGACAGGGGGTAGTTACCCTGGAGGTCAGTGTGGACTCAGAAGCCTGGTTCTCACTTCAACTGGAATTCACAGACCCAGATATGCTGGGATGGGGAAGTACAGCCCACACTGAAGAGGAAGCTGATGAGGAATACTTTGAGGAAGTTGTGGTCAGAACTGTGGTAAGAAGAAAAGACCAGCTGTGTATTAACAGGAGGGTGGGGGTAGGGCCTTAACTTAGAACTACTGTGAGTCCAGGGCCCATAGCACCAACCCATCATCACTGCCATCCCAGAGTGCTTGGGCATACCTGCCTTATACACTAGACAGATCAGTGATGGCTGCATCCTTTAAGCCCAGTGGTGACACTAATGCTTTACTGGGGTATAGAGGATCCCACATGCATCGGGAGTGTAGGAGGCAACTTCAGCCTTAAGACTGAGAAAGGTGAAAGAAAGGCCTGCATCCATACTTTCAAGATATCCTGGGGTTTAAACATCTATCCAAAGGGATGTGTAGCCCATGGACATCGAATAAACCACTGAAACTTGAGTTTACAGCCTCTATCACAGTGGAGGATGGACAGAAAACTGGCACTAGAGATTGATCTAGTCACTGGATTCAGGCTTAAAGCTATCAGACTCCAAGGCTATTCTCAGCTGATAAGACCTGCTCCTAGCCACTAAATCTCCTTATGCACAACTACCTCACTACTTCAGAGCAAGCTTCCTGTCGCATGTACTCTTCAGCTTGTCAACATCCAACACTCCTGATTTCTTCAAATGCCTCCCTGGGCCTTTCCCACCCAGAGTCTGGGATACAAGCAATGTAAGTGACCTACCTTTGAAGTAATAAATTGCATTCTTTCCAAATTTTTAATAACATGTGTATGTGTGTGTGTGTGTGTTCTACTCAAATAACAATAATAATAATAGGATAAAAATGTTCTAGATAATATTCAGTAATAACCTTACAATTCCACATTTAAAAGATCATAGCAAGTTGGTTATAAGGATGAATTTGACTTGGATTTTATATTTTTTAAATTTCCATAGTGTCTTAACTTTAATTTTTTCTTGAGATTTATTTATTTTATTTGTGTGTTAGTGTTTTGCTTACATGCATGTCTCTGTACCACATTTGTACAGTGACCATGGAGGCCAGAAGAGAGCATCGGAACCCCTGGAACTAGAGTTAGATATTTTCGAGACTCCATGTGTATGTTGGGAATTGAACCTGGGTCCTCAGAACAAGCACTCAATGCTCTTAACTGCTGAGCCATCTCTCCAGCCCACCTTTATATTACTACTACTACTACTACTACTGAAAATAATTTTTTATACAGAATATTCTGATTACAGTTTTCTCTCCCCCCAACTCCTCCCTAATCATCCCCACCTCCCACCCACCCAAATCCACACCCTGCTTTCTCTCTCTCGTTAGAAAGCAAATAGACATCTGAAGGGACTCTAGCTAGTCTGAGCATGACAAGCATGGCTCTGGCAGGCCTTGCTCTTCTACCCCTATTTCTCTGCTTTGCTAAAAACGATTAGATTACATTCCTAAAGCTAGCCACCAAGATTTAGTCTCTTATTTGGCCACTTCTTCTCCTGAGGCTGACTACCAAGGTTCAGCTATCAAAGCATGTAAGTCCAGGAATCAAAAGTCCCCTTTGGCTCACCTAATTAGCATACCCAATTAAAATTGACACCTCATCTTAACTTGGGTTTTCCTCTCTTACCTTTATAAACCACCATTTACCCGTGTGCCCTATCTGTCTCCTCTCTATCCAGAGGCAGGCCTTTGTCCCCGCAGGACAAATAACCCTTCCCCCTGTCCCTTGTTTCCTTCCCCTTCTCCCTCATCCTTGCCTTCCCTGTTTGTCTCTTGTGCCCTATCCTTGGACACTCTGAGGTAAATAAATCTCCTTTGTGCTGAGAACTTGGTCTTAGAGGTCCAATTAGAATGAATATTGATCCCTTCAGCATCCAAAATAATGATAAAAAGAAGATAAAATGAAAACAAACCAACCCAAAGAGGACAAAATAGAAAAACAGAGCCAAAGGAAAAACACAAGACATACATAAAGATGCAGACACATACATTCCAATCCCCATTAAAAAAAAAATAAAAACCACAAAACTGGGATATATAAGCAAAAGACCTCTAAGGTAACAAAAATGCATTTTGGAATTTGTTTTGTCTTGCCATCTACTGCTGTGCATGGGGCTTGCACTGCAGTATGGTTTGTATACAAAGGGAGATTCTAATGGAGAGAAGTAAGTTTCCTTTTCCAGTAGTTATGAGTTGGAAGTAGCTTCTGGGTTAGGTTAGTGATGGGGTCTTGTGTCCACTTCCCCTCTGGACAACCAGATTAGAAGAAAACTCACATAAGTCCATTTTGAAGTTGGAACCAGGTTCTTCTTCAACTGTGACTGAAACACATTGGTTTTCTGCCAAGTGTAAATTTCTATTAGCAGTATGTATAGTATCAAAACAAAGCCACAATCAAATGCAGGGACTATGTTGTTACACAAGTGTTGCATGACTCTGTTTCAGCTGATAGATAGTCACAGGTGGCTCACAGCATTCTCAAACTCTTTCAAGGGAGATGGTTCTGTGTCAAGAACGAGAGTCTTCAAGGGCACAGAAAGCTACTTTCCTAGGAGCAGAAACCCCTGATCCTTTACCACACACATCTATACTGTGCAGACAAACAAAAATAAAAACCTGAGCACAGCCACCAGAATCAAGACATTGAATTTAGAAGCTTGATATAGCTTCAACTAAACTATCAATAAAATTTCACTTTGCGTTGGCCCCTGTAAAGCAAAGCTGAGCAGGGCTGTGTCTCAACAAATGACTAATAAGAGGAAGATTTGTGTAACTGTAGAATTAAAACATAGTCAATCACTATCACAAATGTGCATGTAATCAGCAGAAAGAAGCCTTCCCTGAAAACAGCTGTCCTTTACACTGTACCGATTGGAAGCTAAGATTCAACTTGTCTTGAGTCAACAGGGTTCCAACTAGCACAGATCTTAAATGTTTAAAGACTGCTGGCTTTTTTCTGAAGTCAAATGGCACTGGCAAATTCTTCTCAACTCCACCAGTGACAATAATGCCTATACACAGGCTACGTATCTTAGTGTATCATTGGCCTTGAAGTTTCTAGGACATTAGAAAATAAGACATAGGTGAGACCAAAGCTCTTGACTTCTTCTCAACCAGGAGACACTAGAAAAGCTTTGTCAAAATATAAAACAAAAAAGACACATGCTTCAAAGAAACTATATTAAATGTGAGAGTGTTTATCTGTTAAGGATCTCAAGGAAGCCTATTTGTAAAAAATCCTATTTTGGGATTTAGCCAAAGTGCTCCACACCCTGAGTAAGAAGGTCTGAGAAATATCTGTACTTAATATATTTTAATTAAAAGAGCACTTGATATGGTCTGGGTTCATGGAATGACAAGATGAAAAGTAAACAGGGGTTGTGGCTTTTTAAGAACTGAAGGCGTGTTTTATATTGAAGAGAGTCCTGAAATAGCATCTTCACACAACCACCTGCGATCATTTGGCAAGATAGAATCTCAAACCTCAGGAAATCTCTTCCTACATCAGGGCATTGCATAATCGTCTCTCAGGTGCCTCCCAACACATCCTTGAGCAATTCGTGCCTGTTTTCGGGTATGAATGCAGGCAGAACAGAAAGAGAGCCTAAGAGTAATCAGCATGATGACACCCATCAGACTGGGGGAGCTCTATCACAGTGATCAAGACAGGGTGGAATGAGCAAAAGGAACAAACTTAAGTACTACTTATAAGTTTCAAACACAAATATCCCTACCCATGGAGAATTTAAATGTAGAATCTGAGACAGTAAGCAAGGTATTGAATGAATGCTTTTCCTTTTTGCTTATTATTTGAGAATTTCATGTATGAATACAATGTTTGGATCAAATCCTCCCACATCTCCTACCACCATCCCTCCCAACTTCCTGTACTCTCCAGCCCACTGAGTCCATTCCGCACTGTCAGTGTGTGCATGCTGCCATCCACATCCACAAGCACGTGATCAACTAATCAGGAGTGGCGTTCTAAAGCAAGCTGTGACCCTCCTTCACCAGCTGCAAACATGCCCATAGGTTCTTCAGCTAGGGGTGGGTCTTAATAAGCCCCCAAATCATCAATAGTGAGGATTTGGGCTGGTTTAATCTTGGGCAGGACTTGTGCATACAGTCCCTATTATTTTGAGTTCATGTGTGCAACAGCCCTATCATGTCCAGAAAACACTGTTTTGCAGCAGCCCTCCCTGATCTCTGGTTCTTAAAATCTTTCCACCTATCCTGCTATAACCTCTGATCCTTTGGGAGAAGGAGAGTGGGATACATGTCCCATTTAAGGCTGAGAATTCCATAGTCTCTTGATATTTCCACATTGAGTAGTCAACAGTGTTGAGTGCTTTAATAAGATACTTTTATACATACACCAAATGGAAAGAAAAGCATATTAGAATAGAAACAAAAAATGCAAAGTTATGCAACTACTATTATGCAGTAACACTACTAGCAAGCCTACTTGAAATCTTAACTAATAGTTATAATCCAGGATAAACTATAAATGACAGAATAAAATGTCAGAATAAACACAACCATTTACCAAAACTTACATTGGAAATATGTCATATTTTAAAGAATTAGCCCTCAGAATTTTTCAAACAAAATAAAGAAATACAGTAACAAGAATATTCCAAGTTAAGAACATACTTAATATATAGCTGAAACATAAGGCTTATTCTACATACGGGGAAACAAGAAGTCAATTATTGTTATTGTTTGTTTCATGTTGAGGATGCGTGAGTTAGGAAAATGTTGACACCTCAGGATAGCTTTGTCTTACATATCACAAGTGAAATATCAAAAACTACCATTTCTTTGAAAGTGGGTCATATGCAATATGTGTTGCACTACCCCAAGCATGGCAATAGCCACAATAAGTAGGTATTTGGGTTTTAATTTCCAGAGTTGAATAGTGGCCTATGGGTTTCATATGGAAAACGTAAACCCAATATGTCTGGTAGGAGATTTTGATAATCATGGAGGCTAAACATATATAAGAACAAGAAATATGTGGAAATCTCTGTACTTGTGCTGGACTTAAAACAGCTCTATTTCTATTATATGTATCATATGTGTCACAGTTTTTTGAATGAATAAATAAATATAGAATAATATATCCATTCCCACACTACAAGATCAGAACTGTCTTGGTCATAATTTGTTTCTACTTTTTATATTTTTCATATTTCTGTTCTCACCATCAAGGATCTAAGTCTTGTAAAAGTAGATTTATCCCTGAAATATAAGTCACAAAACCATGTCTTCAGAACTGGCCTCTCATTTGAATAAGTAATCCCCCTGAGCTTTTAATTCAATTATATATTCAAACGCCCTTCCCTTACATGTACCAATTAAAATTTTTCTGTGTTGATGGTGTTCTCTGCTTGGTAACATTAATTATTCTTATATCCCAAGACACAACTGATCATTTGAAACCAAGGAAATTTTTAAAAGAATTATGGATACAAATATCCTTCTTCCCACACTAGTTTAAAAAGATTAAAGTTGGGAAAGCTGTTTGTTCACTTATAACATTGGCAGTATTAGTGCACTTTAGACTGAAAGAAAAAAAAAAACAAGCAGCATTGAGATTCCATGAAATCATCCATGCCATGATCATGAGATTATTTCCCGTGGGTCTAGGACAATCTGGCCAACCCAGTCCCAGAACAGACACTGGGACCAGGGATAGGAGGGTTCCATCACAAGGCTTTGTCCATGATCAGACCCTGAGCTTCTGAAGCAGCATGCTGCCCAGCACTGTTTTGCTCCTTCAGAGAACCATGCTGGCAGGAGCTATTAGCCACACCTACTAGGGGAAAGTCAGGCTGGTAGAGCAGAGGCTGTTTCACTTTCTCAGTGTTTCCAGGAGGAAAACAGAACAAAACCCATCTTATTACTGGGAATAAATATATTGCAAGGGCACATTAAACTTAAAGGAAATGAAATGTTATAACGCAGTGAAAGGAAGAGTTCCCTGTCTCGGAATGCAGTTTAGTCACTCCAGGATTACAGAAGGAAACGTGAATTCTATCTCCTATCACCCACGAAATCCTGTGACTTTGGGTGGAAGGAAAATAATAAGCCTCATTGAGAGGTTCAGGCATTATGCTGGCCTGCCCCTGTTACCTGGTGGAACAGGCAGTACCCTGGTCAGCCCAAAGTTCCATGGGAACTAAGTCTGCACGCAGGGGCAGATGACCCCTTTAAAAAGACAGATCCCTGCCCATTTACTCTCTCTGCTTCCTCTCTGTTTCCTCTCTACTCTCTCTCTCACCTATGCACACTCTCTGCGGCAACCGGCCATGGCGGTCAGCCATTATCCCTGTTCCTTTCCTCTTCTTAGTCTCCCTACTCTGCCGGGCCTTATAATAAACTTACAGTCAACATGTCTTATGTCTCAGCATTTCTCTTTTCTTCTTTTCAAACAAAAGAATAACACTCATGAGGGCCTATGCACACTAAATATAATCCATGTTCCCCGGAATGATAAGCCATGGCTCAGAATGATTCGTTCATTGACCTAAGGACACACAGCTAGAACATGAAAAAGAAAAAAAGCCCAAACCATGGTCCTCTGCCTCCATGTTTATCTGTTAACCATAATACCTCACTTAACTTCCCCAAGTCTTTGGTCTCCTCAGCTAAGCTATCTCCTGTCTCAGAAGTCTGTGTAGCCAGGCACAGTGGCACATGCCTGTAGTCCCAGCTACTTGGGAGGCTGAGACAGGAGGATCGCTTGAGTCCAGTTCTGAGATGAAGTGAGCTATTCTGATCGCCTGTCTGCACTAAGTTCAGCATCAATATGGTCCCTCCCAGGAGCGGGGGACCACCAGGTTGCCTAAGGAGGGGTGAAGCTGCCCAGGTTGGAAATGGAGTAAGTCAAAAGTCTATGTAAAGGGGTCAAGACATCGTCACTTCTCAGTGTTGGGCTAGGGGTATGGCTCAGTTGGTTAAGTGCTTGCCTTGAATGGTGTGGGATGTCCTTCTGTATGCTGTGAATATATGTTTCTCTTATTGGTTTATGAATGCAGCTGTTTCAGTCAATGGACAGGTAAGATATAGCCAAGCAGGAAGTATAGGTGGGGCTACCAGACTAAGAGGATTCTGGGAAGAGGAAAACAGAGAGTGAGTCTCGAGAGAGATGCCATGTAGCTGCCGAAGAAGCAAGATACCTGGGCATCACTGGTAAACCAAGGCCAAGAGGAGATACATAGATTAATATAAATGGGTTCATGATAAAGAGAGAATTAGCCAATAAGAAGCCCAAGCCATTGTCCAAACATTTATAATTAATATAAGCCTCTGTGTGTTTATTTGGGACTATTTATATGGCGGTGGGACTGGGCAGGACAGAAACTTCCACTCACACTTGAAAGCATTAGACCCCAAGGCTAATGTGCATTAAAGTGTCTGTGTTCATGTGTACATGTACCCTTGATGCAAAAGTACATGTGTGTGCATGGTGTCCAGGAGACTACTTTGGGTGTCATTTCTCAGGCACTATCCATCTTTTAAAAGTATTTTTGAGATAGAACCTCACTGTGTAGGCCTGGAATTTGCTCTGCAGACCAGGAATGGAGTACATGCTTGTAATCACAGAGCTGGGAACATACACGCAGGTAGATCCTTAGGGATAGCTCTCCAGTCTAGACTACTTGTCAAGCTCCAGGCCAATGAAAGATCCTGTTTTAAAAGTAGAAGATGGTTATTATAGACATGGTGTGTGTGTGTGCTTTTAATCCCAGCATTTGAGAAGCAGAGGCAGGTGGATCTCTGTGACTTCTAGGCCAGCCTGGTCTACAGAGCAAGTTCCAGGCCTGGGCTACATACTGAGGCCATATCTCAAAAAAATATTGTTTTTAAAAGATGGATAGCGGTGCCTGAGAAATGACATCCAAAGTGATCATCTTGCCTCCATATAAACACATGAGCATTCAGATCAATACACACACGTGTACATAAACACACATGTATGCACATACACTCCTACAAGAAGTTAAGCATATAGTAAGTTCTTAGTAAGACATTTCTTCTTATAAAAGATAAAAATTAATATTATTTTTAAAAAATCAATTCTCTCTGGATCTGTATAAACTAGAAATTAGTTGTTCTTGTTTAATCATATATATATATATATGTATATATATACATATATATATATATATATATGAAATGTAAGTAGATAGGATCAGGGACTTGATAAATTGATGATAGACTAAGCCAAGATGACAGTCCCTATTCCTGGATCCAGAGACCTAAAAGCTCTATGGTCAATTTATCACAGCAACCCCCTTGAAACTGACCTTGTCTGTATTAACTGTTTCCAATTATTAATTATAACAAGATAACTGTTGTAAAACAACATTAGAAATGAATTTGTTTGGGCCGATAATTTAAGGGTACAGTCCACTATGACAGAAAAATGTATGACAATGGGCTGATAACGTGTAGCTGTGGTGAGGAGAGCTTGTTCACCTCTGCAGCGATCCCAAAGCAAAGAAAGGAGAATGCCCCTATCAGCTGACTTTTCCTCCTTTCCCCATTGTTACTCAGCTCAGGACCTCAAACCATGGATAATGTCACCCAAAATCAAGCTGGATCTTCTCAGTTAAACCTGTTAAACACTCTTAATGGTCTGGAGAGATGGTTCAGAGGCTAAGAGCATGCTTTGCTCTTCCAGAGGACCCAGATTGGGTTCCCAGCAACCATAGTGGCCAAAAGCCATCTGTAAGTCCAGTTCCAAAGGATTTAGCAATGTCTTCTGCCATCCTCAGGCTCTGTGTACACATGGTACACAGACACACATTCAGGCAAAATACCAATACACTAAAAACAAAAAAAAATGTATTTTTAAAACACACACATAGATACTTTCAATGAAATGCTGATAGATATGTTTTCTAGGTGATTCAAAGTCTACTTGACAACCGAACTTAACTGTCACACTTCTGTGAGAGTCAGCTTTCTCTAGGGCTGGGGACTCCTCTACACTGCCCACTGTCTATGGATGACTGGACAGCAGTGTACAGATGGATAGCTCTAACTAGTATCCATAGTTTACTGTTTTTAAGTAGGGTATGAAGTTAGGAGCAGGATATGGGCGGTCTGAGAGAAGACAGAGATGTCAGGAAGTATGATAAAAATGTATGTATCATCCTCATGTATGAAATCCTCAAAGGATAAAGAAAATATAATTTGTAAAAATAATTTGTTATGACGGGCAGTGGTGGTGCATGCTTTTAATCCCAGCACTTGGGAGGCAGAGGCAGGTGGATCTCTGTGAGTTCGAGACCAGCCTGGTCTGCAAAGCTACACAGAGAAACCCTGTCTCGGAAAAAACAACAACAACAAAAATAATAATTTGTTACAATTTTTTAAGATTGATCTTCTTTAAGGCATGGTAAGTAGAAAACACAAGAAAATACAATTTTAGTCAACCACAACTAAAATCTGAAAAATAGAGTTTAAGTCGATTTAGTGTGAAAAGGAAAGTGATTAATGTGAGCTTACTTAGCTAAAACTGACATGTTTCTAATTATGCACCTGTTAATAGCATTCCATGTGCCCAGAGAGGGGTGACGCTGCTTCAGGAAAGCAATGCTTTTGAAAAATGCAGTGTTATTAGTCAGACTTTGTGTCACTATGACAAAAGACCTAACATAAATAACCAAAGAGCAGAAAGACGTTTGTTCATGGTTTCAGATGCCTCAGCCCATGGTCCTCAGCCTCATTAGCCCTGGTCCCATGATGATGACATCACAGCAGCAGGGGTAAAGGCAGAGGCTGCTAACCTCCTGCTGACAGAAAATAAAAGCGAGAAAGAAATGACACTCTCCAACATGTCCCCCTCTACCTCCAAGTCCTCTCCTTTGCATTCCTCTGCTGTAGAACAGGCCTCGCCCAATCAGAGACTATGAAGTCATAGAGATATACTCTACCATAATTATTATTTCCTTAAAAGGGTGTTTCGGTTTGTTCTCCAAGTCCTTTGTTGTGTACACAGTAATAACACCATATGCTCTCACCATGACGTCGAGAGCCCAGATGAGCCCTAGCTGAATTCATGTGTGCCTAAAGGAACTAACCTTTTAATTAGATTTAAGTTGAATTTGTGGTTTGTCTCTCTCTGCCAAAGAGTCTGTTCTGAGGTCCAGGTTTTATAAGCATGAGGTGGTTATGTATGTGCCAGAGACTGTCCTGCATCATAGCTCTCACATGCTGACAAGCTTTAATATCTGTTTATCATCTCAGAAGCCATAAAACTAATACATTGGGTAGTTTGGCCTCAGGAGCCACAATGACTCACAACTGTACAGGGATTAAGCCCAACTCTTCCAACCTTATATCACGTTCTCACCGTCACAGGATTGTCAAGTCAGCCTTAAGTCAGGAACAGAAGCCAGTTAGTCACTCTTTGTACATCAATGGTGGAGTCAATAGCATGCTTTATGTGAGGCACCCAACAGTTCTCTCCTCTACATAGCACTCTCTCTTCGGGTACAATAAAAATAAATAAATAAAAAGAGAAGAAAAAGACACGGTGACAAAAATGATTCTCCTAAATGATTTTTAGTCCAGTGGATAAAACAAAAACAAATAATTCAAGATTTGAAAAATGCATGGTACTGACTTGAGTTAGCTATTATTACATAATAAATCAACCCAGGGCTTAGCACCTGAAAAAAAATTGTATCACCTCTCCTTATTTCAATAGAAAGCTCTGGCTAAAGTTTCTCATTAGATTGCAGTCAGATGGTGGCTAGAGCTGGGGGTATGGGATATTCCTTTTTTTTCCTCTCTGTGCAGCATTCAGTTCTTCAATGTGGTCTAACCGAGTGTCTTTATAACAACATGGAGGCTGTCAGGAGTCAGACTATCCTCCAGTGTCAGAGCTTCTCTCCAGCTGGACAGTTGCTCTTTAGACCTTGTGATGGTTCTTTTTAACTGTCAACTTGACACATGTAAAAAAAAAAAAATCACCTGGTAAGAAAGTCTCAATGTAGGCTTGCCTAGATCAGGCTGGCCTGCTGGAATGCCTGTAGGGGATTGTCTTGACTATGGTAGTCAATGTGGGAAAAACCCAGGCCACTCTGGGTGGCAGTGTTCCCTAGACTGTATGAGAGTGAAGAAAGCGAGTTGACCACTAAGCATGCATGCAATTATTCTCTCTGCTCTTAACCATGCATGTGATGAGGCTAGCTGCTTTAGGTCCCTTCCACCTTGACTTCTTTGCTTTGATAGAACTGAGGTGAAATGAACCCTTTCTCCTGGACATATTTCTGGGCTCCCTCTGACAACGATGAGACAGCCAAATAGCCATGTCAGTACAAGTAGGAGAGAATGAATCGCCATTTTCTTTGTATTTCCAGCACCTAGCCCAAGGCCTGGATGCTCTTTTAGTTACAGCTCACTCGGGGCAACTAAGATATTCAAAGGATGCTGAGAAACAGTGAGGAGCACACAACCCAATCCTAGAATATGCCCAAAGACTAGAAAATATTTCAAAGCTGTTTTTACTAAGCATCCAAAAATATGTCATTTTAAATAAAAATTTCAATTCTTTCAGATGAAACTAATTATACTTCCAGTAACAAATGAGAAAATATGGCAAAACCCACAAATCTAACCACTATCTGGTTAAATTTCTGTTTATATAGCCAGAGTATCATCTACATGCTTATTTAGAAATAGCCCTCTCCTTGTATTCTAGATGTCTTCCATTCCCTCAAGCTCTTACACTATTCCCCACCTCCTCTTCTATGGGGTTACCTGAGCTCTGAGGACATGAATTTCATGGAAACATTTCATTTAGGGCTGAGTGTTCCAAGGTCTCTCCCTCTTCATGCAATGTCTGGCTGTGGGTATCTGTGTTTGTTCCATCTGCTGCAGGTGGAAGCTTCTATGATGATGGCTGAGCAAGGCACCGATCTATGAGTATACTGAAATTCATTAGGAGTACTTTTATTAATATGCTTCATAGGCCAGTATTATTTGGTTTTCCAACAGGTCCCTGGGCTATTGGTTGGGGGAGGGGAAGAATATGATCAAAATATATTTAAATTTAAAACACAATAAAAGAGAAAATGCCCGTGGGAAAAAATAGCCCTCTCATCTGTGGGTTCCATTACTCATTACAGAGAGACCGCTACAATGAATACAGGAACTTCATCTAACCACTTCTTGCTCCCACCGGATGAGGACCACCCATTCATACTCTTTCTGGTATCGTCCCTGATTTGTAGTTAATACTTCGAAGGCTTCCTACCACAGAGCTGTGTGAGTAATTTATCAATAAAGATGTTACTAGGGAGGAGCTTTGGAAGGTAAGTTTCCAAAACCAACCCTACAAGACCCCATCAGAGCAGATCCCTTGAATAAGCTATGCAAACATACTCAGTATCTTTAGCTATAAAAATGGAAGAGCAACACCTCACACACTTGATATAATTTATTTCTAGTTTTACAATACCCTTCCTACTTAGTCTGTGACAAATGGTTTGTAAATTGCAAGGATGAGGAAACGATCTTAAAATGTCATTGTCTAAATTTTATTCCCCCCAGCCGAATTGTCCTCCGTGAATGCTAATTTTTCAATGCCAGTTTGAAAGGTTTTAACACATGACACCTGTAGATGCATGGGACTGGGTTAAATATAAGTTGAATTTATTCGTGGAGAAGTCACTTACATAAGAAACCGATGAACCTCAAGTTCCTGCTCTGAAGATCCACACCCAGGATTCTGTCTGTGAGCCAACCGGAACCAAGAGAGAGCAAGACTGTCCCGGACCCCAGACCAAATACCACAAGGTCATGTACACACCTGTGACCATGCCCAAATGGGCGTGGTCAGCACCACAGGTGTGGCTCGTTGGATCTCTCACTACAGCCACCACCCAATGGACACACTTCATTTTCTCAACCCTTTGTTTCTGATTGCTACCAATTCTTTATCAATGAAATACAATGGAATGTGATGTAATACATTTCTGTCTTAGTCAAGCTTAATTGCATGAAGCCCCCAGTGTAAAATGAGCTTTATGCAGACATTTTCCCTGAGGATTTTAGATGAATTACATTTATAAAGTCACCCCAAATCTGTTTTGCTACGTTCAAAACTGTAAAAGCAGGGCCAACAAGATGTTTCAGTGGTAAAAAGCGCCTGCTGCCAACCCTGACAACCTGAGTCTCATCCGAGGACCTACATAGTAGAAGGAAAAAGCTGACACCCAAAAGTTTTTCTCTGACCACTATACACACACTTGGGCACAAACGCCCAAGGACTCGAGTGCACATTCGCGCGCGCACACACACACACACACACACACACACACACACACACACACACACACACACTAGATTTTAAAGATCTAAAAGTAGGGGCTAGCTAGAGAGGTGGCTCAGCAGTTAAGAGCACATACTGCTCTTGCAGAGGACTTAGCTCCCGTCCCAGCACCCACATCAGCAGACTCCCAGCTGCCTGTAACTCCAGCTTCAGGATATCTAATGACTTCTGAATCTGGCCTGCATAGGACCTGTACTGACAAGCCATGCCCACACATACACCTAATTAAAATAAAAATAAAATCTCGTTAAAAATCTGAAAGTAGAGAAGAGTATCTTATCTCTTTAAATGTGGAACTTCCAATTTGCATTACAAATGTGTTGGCACTTTATGGCTTCACAATAAAGGAAGATCAAAACCTTCCCCATCACCCAGTTATTATTATTAACCAATGACTCACAAGGACAGTGACAACAGTAGTTGGACTTCTGGGATGTTAGAGGGCCCACTGAGCTCCAATTTAAGATGTGACTCACATTAGCATTCTCTGACTGGAATCTAGTTTTACAGTTCAGACAAGAGCGGTTGGCATATTTAAGCTGCATGTAACACTACAGCATGAATATTTACCATGAGAAATTCTTAATTTCTGCCTCCATTTCTACCATTGCAGCAATTACAATCAGTAAAACAGTTGTTGTTAATGACCCAGATTTCCATTCAATGAGGATAGAAGCTCACGTTACATAAAACACACACATCCCATCTTAGCATTTCCTGCTTTGCAGTCATCTAAATCCAAAAGTCTGCCTTTGGGGATTTGGTAATGGATGTTGTGTGTCTATTTGGTTCTTTTGTTTTAAATGTAGAAGATTACTTTATTTCCTTCCTAGCCTTGATTTGTTTTGTTGTGTAGTGATTTGCCATTAATATTTAAACATATTCTTAAGCTATCCCTAATGAGTAATATTCCTTACAAAACAAATTATATAGCAATTTATTGCACAAAGGAAATGCACATATATGTGTACCTATATGTTATCCAAATGACACAAAAACCAACCTAAACTTTTAACCATCTAGAAAATGACATCTCTCCACCTCCTCTGTGCTCCTGAAGCTGTCAAAGACCATAAAAGAACTATTCTTTATGTGATTTATGCCTATGGATACTTACTATAATTGGAAATTAAATGGACATTTTAAAGATTTACAGTACTTGCTCATTTAAAAATAATAGTGCAATGTATGTGGGCATAAATAACACACTTTAGGAAAATACTTTTCTGTTCAGAACAAAGGCATTTTAATGAAAAGATTATCATTTGATTTGCATTTTTTGCAAAACCCCTTTATGTCTGGCTTGATGAAAGAACAGCTGGATTCTAGTATTTGCTCTGCATTTAATCAGTTTAGTTATGGTATTCTGACTGAAGTCTGTGATGGTTTGAATGAGAAACACCCATCACAGGCAGTTTAAACACTTGGTCCCCAGTTGGTGGCATTGTCTGTGGAGGTTATGGAATCTTGAGGCAGAGCCTTGCTGGAGAGAGTATGTTACTGGTGGTGGCCTTTGAGAATTTATAGCTTTGCCCCACATCCAGTTCTCTGTGCTCTGTGCTTGTGATAGAAAATGTGAATCCTCAACTCCCTGCTTCTGTCACCATGCCTGCCACTTGGTGCCATCCCTCTTTACCATGATAGATTCTTATCCTCTGGAACTGCAGACCAAAATAAACACTTACTTTCATAAGTTGCTTTTGGTCATGGTATTTCATCACAGTCTCAAAAAAGTAATTAATATACTGTGGAAAGCAGTTAGAATAACTATTCTTGAGGCATTAATAAAATGGATAGACATGAAATATTGGGAAATAACACATGTGGAAGGGAAAGAAATAGATTAAACTACCATAGGACCATTGCTTTGTTTGAAAAGTGACAAATGTCTAATTTAAGGTAGACTGGAGCTGGGGAGATGGTTCACTGGATAAAATGATGTTGTGCATATGTGCACCAGAGGTTGGATCCTCAGGACCTATGTAAAAGCCATCAGGCAGAATAGCTAACAATCCCAGCACTCAGAAGGTAGCTACCTAGAATAGACAGAATTGGTGAGCTCCAGGTACAGTGAGAGACTGCCTCAATAAACATAATAGAAAGCAATATAGAAATACATCCAGCATCAAATTTGGACCTCCATATGTGTACACATACATGGATACACACATTAGAACATGCATACACACACATGCACACAACTTGTACACACAAATGATATAAGTTGTGATCTCAACTGCAATTACTAGAATAATAATGTAGACCTATTTGGCCAAAAGATGACAAAGAAGAGGAAATGGATTATCAGAAAACTGCTTAATGGACAAAAGGCAGGAAAGGGCACAATAATTATGGAAAAGATGAATAGAAAATGCATTACCAAATTGTAAGACACATTATCTGAAAGAAAAAACAAAGATATATTGATGTAATGCTACTAATAATTACTATCAGAGGTGAAGGTCTTGTGCTGAACATTTTGCATGGATATTTCATTTAGTCCTCACAACAGTGCAATAGATAGGGACTGCTAAATTCATTTTGATCCTAACAGGAAAACCAAGGCTTTTAGTAAGAGGCAGCATCAGCACTATGAACAGAGTTGTCTGACCACAAAGCCCTAATCATTCTTCTATGAATTCCTCTGCGTTGTGAGCAAAACTAAGACCACAGACAATGACATCTCCAAGTGGTGAGTTGTGTGCACTGTGGGAAAGTGCCAGGGACACACTCAGCATAGAATGTAATGACTAAATCCTAGCATGCATGTATTGTCTTAGCCCAGGCTTCTCTAACAGAATTGCCATGGGCTGAAGCATTTATAAATGGCGGAATTTTATTTCTCACAATTCTGAAGGCTGAAAAGTCCAAGACAAGATGCAGACAGACACAGTTGTCTGGAGTTGGCCACTCCCATGTCCAAGATGGTACCTTGATGTTGTGCCTTCACATGATGGTAGGCAGAAAGGCCAACCAGACAAATGCTAAATGAAGAGTCTTTTCCATGGGCCTTAGTCCCCATTCACTAGAGAAAAGAGCATATGTCTTCAATCAACTCTTAGAAGTCTCAATTCTGGCCATTATCACCTAAGCAACACCAGAATTTTTGAGAAGAGAATAGATTCAAACCACAGTGTACATGTGTTAAAATAAAAAATAAACTACATAAAATATAATAAATCATTTTATGTTTTATATAGATGTGTACATACACATAAAGAGAGATATCGGTCCGCTTCTGCTATTTCTATCTATCCATGTATCTGCTAAGCCAAGACAAGACATTTGAGGGAAATTTTATTTTGAAATAGTTACATAATTACAAGTGGTATAGATTTTACTTGCATGGCAATGCTTTGTTCTTAACAGACCAAGTTTTGAAACATAGTGACAGAAAGCAATAAAAGCCATTCAATTTATTATGTACCCAGACTTCAATATTCTTAGAGTTATAAAACTTTGAAAAAAAAAAAAACAGCATGAAATGTGCTACAAAAATCAAGAGAGAATGGGTGTGTCACTAATATATTACTGTACTGCAGCTTTTTAAGTTCAGAAATTTCCAACATGTTTTGTATAGCATTACTTGTTCATCCATTTTGGTGTGATTTACTTGGATGTTAGTCAGGCCCACGGGTTCCTCTTTCCTCCGAGAGTGAGTTAAGAATGGCTCACTTGGTCCTCGTAGCTGGGCAAAAGACACTGCTCATGGTGTGGTGGTTGTGGAATACGATGTCAGAGTAAATGGATATTGGAATATCCAAGTGTTCAAAACTTCCTGATCTTAGGGTCCTGAAGAAAGATCTCAACACACTTCACCATTATGAGAAAAGATCCATTGACTGAGACCTGATGAGAGAAGAAGGGACCCAGAATCGGTGACACAAGGATACACAGCAGACAGTCTGTTGTAGAATTGCCCTTGGCAGCTCTGAGGTGGTAAGCATCATTCGCTCTGGCCAGTAGAGTAGTGTTCTCTGCAGGTTCTAAGTGTCTATATTCACAGACACTCGAGATCCTTGCTGGAAAGGGACAAATTGAACCATCTCAAATAGCAGAGTGAAAACCCACTGAGTGTCTTCTAATGACCAAAAACAAAACAAAAGAAAATCAAATTATTTCAAGAAAACACTGTACAAACCAGGCATGGTAGTGACAGCTCCATCTGTAATCCCAGCTCTTGTGAGACTAAGGCAGAAGAATCATAAAAGGCCAGCCTAGGCTACCCAGTGAATACCACGTTTCCTGAGCTATAGAGAGACCTTGTCTCAAAACACCATAAAAGAGAGAAATAAATACATACATACAAAAGCTAGAAAAAAAACCTGCCTTTGTCATATTATTCCACACTTTCTTTTTATTATTTATTATTGTGTGTATATTCTATTTTTGTTGCTGTGATAAAACACTCTAACCAAAAGCAGCTTGTGGATGAAAAGGCTTGTTTGGCTTGTACTTCCAATTCACAATGCATCATGTATGGAAGTCAAAGCAGGAACTCAAGGCAGGAAGGTGGAGATTCAAGCACTGTGGCAGAAACCATGAAGGAACATTGCTTGCTGTCTTCTCTCTGGTTCATTCACTCACAGGCTCATGATTACCTAGCTTCCTTATATAGTCCAGGACCCCTTGCCTAGGGATGATGCTGCCCATAGTGGGCTGGGCCCTCCTGTGTGAATTAATAATCAAGGTAGGGTCTAGAGTGACCATCAGGGCCAGATGGTCAGCAGTTAAGAGCACTGCTCTGTTCTTTCAAAGATCCTGAGTTCAATTCCAAGAACCCACCTGGCAGCTCACAGCTGTGTGTAATTCCAGTCTCAGGATTGCATTTTCTGGCCTCAGACATCTGGTGGAGATCAGACACACATGTGGTGTATAAACATACATGCAGGCAAAATACCCATACACATAAAAAATAAGTAAGAATTTTTAAAACTTAATAAGACAGTCCCCCAAAGACATGTCCACAGTACAATCTGAACTAGACAATTCCTCAATCAAGGCTTTTCTCTTGGACAACCCTAGGCTTTCAAGTTGATAATTACAACTAACTGGAACAATATGTGTGAGTGCATGTGCAATATGTGAATATGAGCATGCACACACATTATATGAGTTAGTTTTAGTTCAAATCCTTAAATATTATAAATCTCCACATGCCTAGTATTGTGCTAGATTCATTGGGGTACTCAGTTAAATCCATGACATAATCTGGTGTCCTGTGAGTTTCATCTTGCCTCCAATCAAAAGAGTGTGTGTGTGTGTGTGTGTGTGTGTGTGTGTGTGTGTGTGTCTGTAAAATGTTAAGACACACAATGATGAGAAAAAGAAAGCCATTCTTTAGAAGAATCTCAAGAGAAAAATGTGCACAGATGAAGACTGGGGGAAGGGTATTCTGTCTCCTTGATGTGTTCCTAGTCCTTCACTATCTAAGGCTGTAAATGAGGAAAATATATTTGAGACCAGCAAGAAGATTGGCCTGTCTAGGAAAGTTATTGGTGTGAGAAGTGAGGGGACTATCAGCTGCCTATCATTGTAAGGCTATATCATCACATATATGGATGCATATGGAAGCAGAGTTATAGACAGCATTTCACTTTCGCCAGTGACCAGCCCTTTGCAGTTAAATTGGTATTGACCTGTGTTGCAGACAGAACACTGTAATTTGCCTCAAGTCCTGCAGCTAGTAAATAGTGAAGGGCCTGGATTCAATCCCAAGTCTTTTTGTTGCTAAATTAACCATGTTCCGTATGGCCAGGATAGGTGAGGAAGGGATGGCCGGGTCAGACCTCATAAATTACAGTGTTCAGATAAATGGATAATGAAAACATGGCACATGAAATTTTATTCAACCATGAAAAAAATGAAATTTGCAGAAAATGGATAGATCTAGAAATTATTATATCTAGTGATATAACCCAGACTAAGAAAGGCAAATATTGCATGTACTTTCTCATATCTGATCCTAGATCATAATATATGTTTTCATATGTGGGTATTGTTTATGAAACTAGAGAGAGGACCATGACAAAGGAAACAAATGTATTTTTCCTCTGCCACTATTGAAGGACAGTCAAACTATCATGATAATCAAACCTGGTCTGACTTCAGGAGCAGTGGTCATGTCATGCCCAGAGGACAGTTCTACAACACCTGGTTACTTGTATCAATTAACCTTTCAAATGTACTGAATTTTCTGTAACTGTAATTATTCACACTGAATGGCCTCTTTACCTGAAGGTCTCCTGAAACACCCTTTGGGCTCTCAGGCTTTATTTTCTGTCATAGACTCCTGTAACCCTTTCCACAGATCTGAATGAAGGAAAAGTAGAGATATATTCATCAACCCCTTCTCTTGTTTCGACTTATTTACACTCTGCACTCAAATCCATACCAAAGACCACTTAATCTACCTATGTGTAGGATTTCTTACATGTAAAGCAGCAAAAATAACACCTATTCATAGGATTGTTGTAGCAGTCAAAAGAAAAGATCTGGGATTGCGAGGTGTCCCAAGATATCAAAGCCTTTGTACATATGACTCACCAGTGTCAACGTGGGGAAAACCCCATGCAGGGGAAAGAGATGCCACATCCTGCATATACTCGGTACTTTACATTGCAGGGCAATGTTTCAAGAGCCTAAAATGCCTTAACAAACTTAAGATAATAATGCAAAGACCTGGAAAAAGGATTTGAGAACCACATACAGAGTCACCCCAAATTCAAGCAGTGGTGTGCCAATTCCAACTAAAACAGGGAAGTGAAAGAAAAAAAAACACTGCCTTTGAAAATTAATAAATCTAATCTTACCATAATCTTACCATCAGTGGCCCAGATCCCTTACTTCCTGTTTCTGTTTCAGTTTCCTGTCAGAACTGTAATACTGGCAGCCTCTGTGAAGTGTGGGCTAGGAGATGCTACCATTCCTTTCTCAATTCTGACTGTTTGTTACTCTGGACAGAACACAGTTACAGGAGGCTAGAGCCTCGGCCTCTGCCAAGGCCATGTGTGAGTCCAGCAGAACTTATTAGACAGCATGTTCTTTTTGCTATTTACAAGAATTTTGAAGAATGACAGTATATTGTGGACACCTCAAAACAACACTGCTCAACTAAGAAAAAGTTTTAATGCAAAAAATGAATGATTAAAAGAGAAGGGTCTGTTATCCACAATCTTCTGAAGATCTTGTTCCAAATAAGCTGCCTTGGGGATTAGAAGCTCTCAACACAGTTTCTCACATTGTATATTCTGTCTTCCCTTTTTAATATTTGAAAATCCTTTCTTTTATTTTATAATCACTTAGTGTGTATGTGTATCTATACACCTCTGTGTGTACATGTGTGCAACATTTGTGTGTGTGTATACACCTCTGTGTGTGTGTGTGTGTGTGTGTGTGTGTGTGTGTGTAGATCAGAAGACAACCTCAGGGAGTAGGTTCTTTCCTTCCACCATATGTGTCCCAGGATAGAACTCAGGTGGTCAGGTTTGGCAGCAAGAGACTTTACCAAATGAGCCATCCTGCCAACATGAAATACCCTCTTTAAATTTTTCTAAATTAATAAGCAGAAATCAGTTTAGCACCCTGTCTATCCTGAAATTCAACTCCAACTGCTGTTTGCTACAAATATGGGTTTGGGGTGCCCTCTAGTGCTAAAACATTGCTAACACACCAGCCATGGCTCTAGGAAATCTGTACTGAGTCCACCATCTAGTGTTAGAGTAAGAGCAGTGACAAGAGGCTGGGGGTGGGGGTTAGGGCAGTCTGTGTAGAATTTCCAGATGAATAGAGACACAAATAAACCCATACTGTGGAGTCTGGAATGAACTCCTAGTCTCTCAAAGAACAGGCATAGCACAAAGCATCAAGAAGTCCCAGGGGACCATGACCTTACCTACAGGTGAGGCGCCTAAAACAGATCAGAAAGCAGTGGATATGTGCAAACTCTTTGACAGAGAATTCGAATGGCCATATTATAATAAATTCAGCAAACATTAAGTAGATGCATGGATCAAAGGTTAAGAGGTGCTGCTTTTGCAGAGGGCCTGGGTTCAGTTCCCAGCACCCACACAACAGCTCATAGCCATTTGGAACTCCAGTTGCAGGGGATCCGATGATGCACTCTTTTGATCTCCACCAGCACCAGGCACACATATGTATATGCAGATAAAACGTGTGTGTGTGTGTGTGTGTGTGTGTGTGTGTGTGTGTGTGTAAAATAAATCTTAAGAAAATTCACTAATTCATCAGAGATGTCAGACAGCAATTTTTACAATCAAATCTTCAAGCAGAGAAGTACTCAAAATTGAATGGAAACTATTACATGAGACGCCATTATCAGACTCAACAAACAGAAGACCATCAGTGAGCTCAAAGAAGGCTATTTGACAATAACGAAAAGAGAAAAATGAAGGAGGTGAACTGATTAAATCCCATGGATACTACAGGACAGAAATACAAGAACAAATAAATACTCAAATTGCTGGAGCTCAAGGGGGCTTTGAGAATGCCAGAGGGTGGAGAGCTCATGCAAAGAGATGGCAGAAAACTTCCCAAGTGTAGAAGAGAGTGCAAACATCCAGACGTAGAAAGGGTTACAGGTAACCAGTTCAATTCAGGCATAGGAGGTAGTTCACTTGGTAGTGATTGCCTATAAGGGCAAAGACCTGAGTTCAATCTTCAGAACCCAAGCAAAGAAATGTGATGGCAGATGCTTTTAATCCCAGACCTGGAGAGACAATTTCTGTGTGCTTACTGGCCAGTCAGCCCAGCCTACATGAGGAATTGCAGGCCAGTGAGACCTTCTCTCAAAAAAGGTGGATAGCATCTGAAGATAATCAATGTCATCCTTTGGTCTACACACACACACACACACACACACACACACATGCATGGCTGTCACACATGATCTCTCACACACAATCAAATGTGCACACACATGCATGACTGTTATACATGATCACACACACACACACACACACACACACACACACACACACACACACACCACATTTGCATACACAGGCACATACACAAAGAAAGAGGGAGAGTTCCCAAATACTACATGTGTGTTCTGATTCACCTGACATCAGACTTCTCGACAGATACCCTACGGGACAGCAGGGACTGGAATGAGATATTCATACCATAAGGAGAGACAAAATCGGCCAGCCTACCCAGCAAAGTGATCCATCAGAAATGAAAGAGAGGAAAAGACATCCCTAGACAAACAAAGCCAAGAGGATTTATTTGCACTCAGTCTTCTGAGAAATTCTAATGGGAATCTTTTCATTGAAAGATGGAAACAGTAACCAGGGGGAAAAATTAGAAAGTTAAAACTGGCTGGTAGGAGTGACTATGCAGACAGATTCAGAATGTCTAATGGCATAAACACAGTGCATGAAGGAATTAAATCTTTAAAATAAAGATCAAAAGAAAAATAATATAATATGTCTAAAACATAAAAGTGTATATATACTAAACATTAAAATCTACAAGGTATGAAAAGAACATATAAAGATATAATGATGGAGGTGTTGATTTAACCAGAGAGAAGAACAATTATAAACATGAACCCAATATTAGACATCTAGGTACATTTTAATAAATCTGAATGGAAAGACAAACCAGTTCAGTAACAATATAGGGCTTAAACACATCACCTTCATTATGGATGGATCATTCAGTCAGGAAATCAATACACCAGAGGTAATTGCATCTGGGCAAAATGGACTTAACAGACATCTACAAGGATTCTGCCCAACAGTTGCAAACATGTATTCTTCTAAATGTCATGTTTACCATTCTCCAGGACATGTCATATGACCGGCCACAAAACAGTGACTTCTAACACTTGTTAAATTGAAACAGTATGAACTTTTCTAGCTAAAAGACAATAAATCTAAAAATGAATGGCAAGAAAACTTTTGTGAACTATACAAATATGTGTAAGTTAATACAACTTCTTAATAATTAAGTGATGCAGTAGAGAAACTACTAAAGATGTTTTTTATGTCTTGGGATAAGTGATAATGAAGATGTCAAGAGCTGGGGTGCACAACAGAAGTCATGCTAAGAGAGAAGCTCACATAATTAGGAGTGTGCTGGTGCCGAGACAAAAAAATTACAGCGTGTTTCTGACTGGGTAGCAGGGGCACCAGCATCCATTGCAAGAAGCCGGGATGTTAGGCAGAAGATGCTATGATAGGCCGTGGTTAATCTTTCACCTGTGGATGCCAGAAAGACTGGCATCATCACATCTAATGAGGTGACTTTAAGTCCCACTGTTGGTGGTGAACTAGCTGCTGCCAGATGCATTTGGTAAAGTACCTGGGCAAACAGTCCAAATGAGGGGAGGAATGGTTTGTGAGTCAACACAAATGGACCCCAAGTGCCCAGAAGACACCAAGTTAGGAAAACAAAACTATTTCACACCAAACTGCAAGAATGGTCAGGAAAACCCGGCTCCAACCTGGCATGGGGCTATGCACCTGTAATTCAGCATGTGGAAAGCCAAGACTTGAGCTGCGCAGAGAGATTTGGCTTTAGTAACAATATGGGTAAGGTTCATAGTTCAGTGCCAGAGCACTTGCCTAGAATGCTCAAGGGCCTGCGTTCCAGCACCTTCTGTATCCCTCTGCACTCTTCCCTAACACACACACACACACACACACACACACACACACACACACACACACACACAGGAAAGATAAGAAAAAAAAGACTGTCACAAAGGCTCAGCCACTTTAGGCACTTTCTAGAGTTAAAGATCAAAAGTATGCTCTTTGATGGGACCTTAGAAAGGACTCAAGTATATCCTTTCAGATGCATCTGAGGATTGATGGAGACATTTAAACATCTTGTCTCAGAAGCCTGAAATGACCAAAATATTCTTACTTGGGTTAAGGGAGAGAATTTTGTCCCCAAAAGAACAGTAGATGTGGCTTTGGCTAGTAATACCAATTGGAATGAAATACTTAGAAAACTCAAACATTTTTAAGAGTCTTATGTCAGAAAAAAAAAAAAAGAGTGTTCTATAAGCATGATACGAAAATAAATGGAAGGGCTGGAGAGCCGCCTCCATAGCTGAGAGCACTGGATGCTCTTCGAGGACCCAGGATCCATTCCCAGAACATGCAGAGTGGCCCACAACTGTCTGAATTCCAGTCCCAGAGATCTGATACCCTCTCCTGGCCACTACATGCATATGGTATACAGACATAAATGCAGACAAAATACTCATAGACACAAAAATAAAAAGAAATATTTAAAATTGACTTCTGAGCCAGGTGGTGCACACCTTTAATCCCAGCATGGGAGGCAGAAGCAGGCGATCTCAGTGAGTTGAGGTCAGCCTGGTCTACAGAGCGAGTGCCAGGACAGCCAGAGAAACCCTGGCTTCTGCAGAATATTTTAGAGGAGTTGCAGGCTTCGAACCCCTGTTAGAAGGAAACCATCAGTCTAAGAGGTTCTGTCAACAAGAAAGATGCATTTCCCATCGATCTCTTCAGAAGAGCTAAGGAGAATGATGGTAAAGGACCTCCCATAATAATAGATTTTCATGGCACTCAGAACAGATCTGAATCAGGACCCACAGGACAGTCTACGCTCACAGATCCATCAACACTTGTCCACTGGAAATTCAGAATTGCTATGAATATGACTGTTTAAACTTCTACCATCTCCATTTTTCAAATGAAATCATTGTTTCTGTTATCCTGTCCCTAACCCATTTTCTTAATTCATAAATCTGACCAAGTAAACCTGATAAAAGCCATTAAAATTTGAACTTTGTGTAGATGCTATGATTAGACGAGGCTTTGGGAGATGTTGAAATGACTACAGGTACATTTTGTTTGCATGAAGGAGCTCAGATATAATGTTTATACCAAATGATGGCTCCTGCTTTTCCATTTCCTTGTGGCAGTGTTATTTGTTAGCACCTGTGTCATGGCCTCATTGTGCATTGCCGGGGGAGGGGGTGTCAGAATAATGCATTTCTATGTCTGTTGACTTCAAGCCTGGCCCCTAGAAGTATCTGGCCAGTGGGATATCAGTGTTGTCAAAACAAAAATGCAACTCTCACATCCAAGGGAATGATAGGTAGTTTATTCTGAAGCCTAATATAAGTAACTAGGCCCCAGAAAAACAGATTTAGGTCATTCCAGAATCCATGTTCCAACATGGTAACAGTTTTGTGGTGTTTTCATAGTAACAGAACATAAGTCATAGATCAAGATACATTTCAATTGCCCTGGAGATAACATTAAGGAGGGCTGAAGCAAGAGGGAAGCCTGTCATAGGTCTCAGATTCGATGTGACAGTCTATTGAGATTTTGGTTGGTTGGAAAACCAGTACTCTTGTTTGTACATTCCAAAGGACTTTCCAAATTGCCACAAAGCCCTAAAATCTGGCACAGAGGATAGCAATAAATGTCTGTAGGAGGGCTAAAGATACTCAAAGATCTTTGGCATTAGACTCCAGATCTGCAACACCCCAATCCACAGTCACTGAAGTTGTAATACGTTAATCAGCCTTGCAGAAGGTTCAGTTAGAAGGTGCAGCTTTTTCCTGGGAACTTCCCCCACACACACAATAGATATGTAGAAACTAAGGATTGGTGTTTTGGACAGTGGGGTTTTTGTTTTGTGATAATCTTTTTTGCTAGGGAGGCACAACAAACATGTTTATTCATCCCAGATAGAGAAACCACGAAAGATCAATGTGCAGACCCTAGGGGACACTAGCCCACTCGAGCATGTGGTGCTGACAGGCCTTACCCTTCTCCCCATTCCCTCTGCCCTGCTAAAAACCATTCGATTACATTCCTAACACTAGACACCAAAGTCTATTCCCTTATTTGGCCTCTTCTTCCTCCTGAGGCTGACTATCAAAGTCCAGCAATCAAAAGCCCCCTTTGGATCACCTAATTAACATGCTCAATTAAAATTAAATACCTCGTCCTAACACAGGGTTTTCCTCTTTACCTTTATAAACTGCCATTTGCCTATGTGCCCTGTCTGTCTTCCCCTCTATCCATAGACAGTCCTTTGTCCATCTGGGACAAATATCCTCATCCCTTTCCTCTTCTCCCTCACTTTAACACTGCATCCTAGCCCGTTCGAACACGTACCTCCTTTTCATTCTCTTAAAATTACACCTGCAAGGTCATTTGCTGCTGCTTTTCTGCCAGAGTCAGAAAGTGTAGGGTCCGAGAAAACGCTAAAGGAAGGCCCCAGACTCAAATAGTATGCAAGAGCCAGGAGCGTTTATTAATATTTCAGCATCCATACAGGTCATTCACCTGTACAAAATGGCGACGACCATGAAAGGAACGAGCAGAGTCCTTTTGAGCACTTCTAGAGGAACTGCAGGAAGTTAGGTCACTTAAAACATAATTGGTTAAGCAAGCAGCAGTTACATTAGTATACTTTTAATGGGCTGGGGTTTAGTTTTATCATTTTTTAACATATTTGCACAAGCTGCAGGATTTGTTCTTGAGGCATTGTGGGGCCGACTTAGGCCTTGTATGTGTTCTCTCCCTCACCCCTGAATGCAAGGATGTTGTAGATAAATGACTCGTTGTTGGGAGAGACACCTGTTTTGCCCTTCTCAGAGAACTGAAACCTCAATTCAGTTATAATAATGGGAGAGTTTTTATAGTGGTCAGGCAAAAAGGGGAGAACTTAGGGAATCCCAAACCTGCATAGACACAGACTTGGGATTGGCTGCTCCCTATGGGGTGAGGAGCTGCCCACTTCTGATTCTGGGAGGAGCCAATCAGGGGTCAGGGAGAGGTCATGCCTCTAGACTAGAGGGAGCTACTTCCCTAGGCTAAGGTCGGGGAGAGGTCACACCTCCAGACTAGAGGGAGCTACTTCCCTGTTCAGGGATTGGCTGGGTTTTCCTGCTCAGGGATTGGTTAGTTTTGTGTTTCAGTTGATGAGAGGCAGAGACAGCTCTGCTTTCAGGGCCAAACTGTGTTTATTTCACTGGTCCTTTTTAGCCTCTGGCTCTAATTTTAGGGTCAAGGTGTATTTCTTTAACTGGCTCTGATTCTAGGGGCAAGTGTTTTTCTTTGGCTTTGGTTTCAAGGTCATGGTGTTTTTCTCTGGTTCTGGATTCAGGGATATCTTTGGATGGCTCAGGTTCCAGATCCTGGATGTGTTTCTTTTGCTGGCTCTGGGTTCAGAATGTGGGTGCTCAGAGATTGTGCTCAGAGATCTGCTGGGGCCTGGATCTCTCACTCTAAAACATGTCAGCACTTGGTTCTTTGAAAATAGTGATGATTTCTACATATAGTTATTTACCTTTGAGTCACCCAGGGAGCATCTATAACAAATCTCATTCTATACCCAGTGAATGAGAATGGTCTCCATAGGCTTATTCGAATTCTTGGTCCCCAGTTGGTGGAACCATTTGGAAAGGATTAGTGGGTGTGGCTTTGTTGGAGGTGATCTTTCACTGGGGGCAGGTTTTGTGGTTTCAAAAGCCCATGCAATTATCTCTGGAGTTAGCTCTCTGCCTCCTACTTGCCGATAAAAATGTAAGTCCTTAACCACCCACTTGCTGCCATGCTCCGAACCATGATGGTCATGGACTCAGCCTCTGAAACTGTAAGCCCAATAAACTGTCTTTTCTATAAGTCGCCTCAGCCATGGAATCTCTTTACAGCAACAGAAAAGTAAGACACCAAGAAGGAAGGAGAGTGAGATTCAACACTTTTGTCATGGCAGAGGTCATCAGCTCTCAGAGGTTCACGTGGAGGCAGACTAAACCTCTTAGAACTTCCACTCAGGAGTCACATAGGGTCCTTTCTACTCACACCCTATTGGCCAAAGTGCATCACATGACCATGCCAAGTGAATGGGGCACTGAAGCTCACTCTGCACAAAACACCTCAGCAATAGCACAATGTATAACAGCACCATGGGGACACAAAGGACAGACTTGATTAGTTCAACCTACCGAAGTACCAGAGAACAGAAGACAGTGGACCAGAAGCCATGCTGATCTAAGTGCTCTGAAGCCTCCACTGAACAAGGTCAGAAAACCACATTCATCTAAAGTAGAACGCAATGGAGCCAGAACAAGATTGATAACAGATGGTTTATTAGGAAAGTATTCAAGCAACGGAGCCAGCAACCAGGTTCACACCGATGCCTGCTCATCCATTCAGCCATGCGTGTGTCTCTGATATTTAAAGCCTTGCTACATCACTCTGGCCATGCCCAAGTGGGCATGGACAACGTCACCTGTGCCAGCCCCCAAGCAGGCGTGGTCAGCATTTCCCCCTACATTTATCAGAGCCACTTCAGTCAAAAGTATTTTGTGGCTCCCTCTGATATGGTATCTCCGAGAAGAAATCTGGAACCAGGGAGATCTCCAGAGACCTACAAGGATGACACGATCTGACAATCCAGGCAATGGTGGAGAGGATAACCTAAAAGCCCTCCCCCTAAAATGAGATTGATGACTTCTCTTTATGCCATCCTAGAGCCCTCATCCAGTGGCTGATGGAAGCAGAGACAGACATCCACAGATATACACTGACCTGAAATCGGGAATTTAGTTGAAGAGAGGGAGGAATGAAGAGAGAAGGGGGTCTGTTCCAGGTTGGAGAAACCCACAGGAACAATTGGCCTGAACAAGGGAGAACATATCAACCCCAGATGCTGTCTGGGAGGCCAGTACAAGACTGATCCAGACCCCTGAACATGGATGTCAATAAGGAGGCCTCTGCACTCCAGGGAGCCTCTGGTGGTGGATTAGTATTTTTCCCTGGTGCAAGAAGGGACTTTGAGAGCCCATCCCATGTGAAGGGTTACACTCTGGCCCTGGACACATGGGGAAGGGCCCAGGACCAGCACAGGAAGATTTGGTGGACTTTGCAGAGCCCCCGTTGAGGGCCCTACCCTGCCTGGGGAGTGGTGGGTGGATGGAGTGGGGGGTAGGCTTGGGGTGGGGGAGGAGGGATGGAGGTAAGGGCAGGGAGAGGGAGAAGGGACTTGCATGTGAAAGAAGCTTGTTCCCTAACTAGAACTAATAAATAAATTTTAAAAAATAAAAAATATAAAAAAGTATTTTGTGGCATTAGAAACTTTGGGGAATTTGTGGAAGCTGGTGTACAGGAGGAGGTCCAATGTCCACCTCTACCACTCTCTACCATACTCTTTTTAAGGTAGATTCTCTCCCTGGACCAGGAACTCAGGTGTGTGTGTGTGTGTGTGTGTGTGTGTGTGTGTACTATCCTGCCTTACACCCTCTCAGAGGCTGGGAGGTGGTAGGTAAGCCTCAGTGGCCTTCCTGCTTCTAGTCTCCTCAGTGCTGGGATTATAGGCTTGCACAGAACTATGCTGTCCGAGTCCATAAAAATGGCTTTGCTCTGAACCTCTGGCTTTGCTTCATCTTGTCTTAAGGTCAAAGAGTTCAAAACTATCCTTAGCTCTTCCAAAGTTAAAGTCATAAGATCTAAGGCATGGCTACTACAGGATGTTTGGTCTCCAGCGTGGATGTCTTAATTAAATAACAAGAGACTTGGTCTAAGGTGTGGTTATGCTTAACCCTCAAGGCCGGATAATGAGACATTTGGCCTAAGGTGTGGTTACTGAATGTCTGGAGGATTTAGGAAGTCTGTTTCCTCTTTATATCATGATAAAGAAGTCTTTTACCATTTTCCCTGTTTTGGTTGAGGTATATTAGAATGTTGGAAGAATAAACTTGAGGCATTCAGTATTCACTGGATTATCCTCCTGACACTATTCTGTGTCTCAATCTTTTCTTTAGTATCTTTTACCTGCTGTTTCGCAATCCACACTCCCCCTCCCAGGTACAAACTGGGCAAGTCAGCTGGATCCGACTGAAGCCCCACAAAGATGGGTTACTAAATATTGGTGCTGCAATGTGGGACTACAGATGGCTAATAGACTATACCCAGCTTATTACCTGTCTTTACACTTGCTCTTAAGCCCTGAGCCATCTCTCCAGGCCCGCCTTTTGGAATCTTATGGTATGGTGTTACTACAATTCAATAGGACTAAGAATGAAATAAGACTGACAGCACCACTAAAGATTCATTACATTAATTACATAGTCAGGGATGGTGATGCCTCCAGAAGTTCCTTTATTGTACAGTAATGTGGGAAATTACCATTATGGAGCCAGGTAAAAATACAAGGGAATTTAATAGGAAAAAGCCTTTCTTCCAGAGCCACCTAGCCAGCCGGCAGGGCAGCAGAAGTACAGCAAGCTGAAGATAAAAGCAAAAGCATGGCCGCCACCTAAGCATCCCTCACTCTTCAACTTTCCCTTGCAGGCGTGGTCAGGCAAACTGGTAGCCAGCCCCTAAGCAGGCATGGCTATAGCATCCCCTACAATTCCCCTTTTAGTCTAAAAGAGTATTAAAACTTGACAGTGTAAAGTATCCAAAATTAACAATCATAAAGGTGAAATATAAGAAGATACAACAATTTGCTTATGTCACATCCTAACTATTTTAACTGAACCCTAAAGTCATTGGAAAGCGGTGTCCAAGCCTGAACACCTACTTCCAACCCCAACCATAATCAATAGGAAGCTATTCCTAACTAGGTATATACACTATCCCAAGTGACAACAATAGGGGAAAGGGGGCATAGCAGCCTCCAAGTTACTTCCTGCTGAAATGGGATGGCAATAGCCTTGTGGGTTCCTGTAGGAAGAAAATGTTGTATAGAGAAAGTCTTGAATGGATTCTATCCAGTCCATGTTAGATGGGATTCGCTTATTGAAGATCTCGCTTGAAATCCTCAACTTGATTGAAGTCAGTACCCAAACCTCTGGCCGGAGTGTCAGTTGAAATAGAGAAAGTTGGATCCAGTGCAGTCGAAGAGGTGTGGCCCATTTTCTTTCCAGGGTGTCCAGGGATTGCTGCCAGGCAGGTCTTCATTAGCTGTATGGAGCTCAAACACAAATGCTAGCAGAGAAATGTTTGCTTGTGTAAGTACGTATAATAGAAAAAGCAACCATGGGAGGGTAACTATTATGACAGGGTGTACACCTTGAAGGAAAGAGCCAAGAAAAGACAAAGACAGTCCCCAAATTCTTCTCTTATTTTGTATTACATCAATTGACTTCTTGATACAATACAGAAACTAAAGTTTAGTTAAACAACGTGCTTGGATTTTAGAGGAAGAAAGCCAAATCCACCTCTAAATCCAGCATTGGTTTAATTGAATAGGGATTAGGAAATAGAGAAATAGAGTTCTCTGAGAGACAGCTGTAACGTTTACTATATGACACGTTCCTTTTGTTTGATGGTTATAACTACCTTCTCTTCTTAAGCATCTACCCATGCAGTGTCCTTTGACTTCTGATGATGAGTTTTCCTATGAAGATAAAAGCAAAACGCTTCCCTTTCCTTTGGGAGGTTTCTGTTTAGTTTATGAGATATAACATAGTAGAACACCTGTCATTTCTCCTCGTTGAGAGGTTTTTCCTTTTCAACTCGAATCTTGATCAACTTTGATGGTATCCAAAGTTTTTCTTCTCCTGGGGAAACCAATGCAAAACCCCTACCCCATCGTAACACATGCCCTGGTTTCCATACAGAGGTTAGTACATCTTTGAAGTATACTGGCTGATTCAGTTCAGCAGTTTTCTCCACAGTCCAGTGTCTTTCCGCAGCTTCATTGGCATTAAGAAAGTATAGTGTCAATAAAGAATTATGCAACCTATGATTGGGTGGTTTTGTTTTCCAACCCTGTCTGTGGAGCATCTCCTTTAGTGTCCTATTAGATCTCTCAACCACTGCTTGTCCTGTAGGATTGTGTGGCATACGGATGATATGCTTTATGTTATAATATTTGAAAAACTGTTCCAATTTTGTAGAGACATATGCTGGAGCATTGTCAGTTTTTATTTGTGCAGGAATAGCCATAACTGCCATCACCTCTAGAAGGTGTGTAATAAAAGAATCAGCTTTTTCAGAGTTAAGAGCAGTAGCCCATTGGAACCCTGAGAATGTGTCTATAGTATGATGTACATATTTCAAATTATCAAATTCTGCAAAGTGAAAGACATCCATCTGCCAAACCTCATTTCTCCAAACACCCTTAGGATTACAACCTTCTGACAATGGAGTTTGGTTATAAAAGGAACAAGTAGGACAGTTTCTCACTATCTCCTTGGCTTGTTGCCAAGTGATGGAGAAGTCCTTTTTCAAACCTTTGCTATTTACATGATATTTCTTATGAAATTCTGAGGCTTCTAGCACACTTCCAATTAATAAACAATCAATCTCATCATTGCCTTGTGCTAGTGGGCCTGGCAGACCTCTATGGGATCGGATATGTGTAATGTATAGAGAATTACTTCTGATTCTGTTTCCTGTAATTGTATAAACAGTGAAGTTAATTCTGTATTATCAGGAACGAATTCTTCAGTCTCAATGTGTAACACGACTCTCTCTGCATATTGAGAATCAGTAACTATATTAAGAGATTCTATAAATCCATAAGTACCATGAGAATTGCATATAATTCTGTTTTGTGGCCCAGCATGTCTCAGCCTTAGACCACGACAGCCATGAGGTTCTACCTGAGTGGGGGGTGTGTGAACCTGGAAACTTCTAGGAACCCAACGGTGAGAAAGACCAAACACAGGCATCTTATCATCTTCAGAGAGCTCTCAGTTCCATGTTGTGGAACTAGGGCTATTTCTTTATTAGTCATCTTTTCTGGTGTCTCTTAACCATCCTGCTAATACTACGAGGCAACCATTTCTCTCTTTGTTCTCCTCTCTCCTCTCTCCTCTCTCCTCTCTCCTGCTCTTTGCCCCTTTGCTCCTCACCTTCTGTCCTAACTCACATACCTCTCGCCCTCTGCCCAAGTGAGGGCCTATTCAGATGCTTAGGCACATACAGATGCAAATAAGAGGCATATTATCCTCAGGCCATGGTAAACAAAAGTACCCCTGCTGACATTAACAATACAATAGTGGGCCTGAGTTTCCTGGCACCACCACTGTTATGGTGGCCAGAACCTGGGACCCGATATTCCGTCCCCCAAATTTCTGCCTTCTAAACAGATATATACAGACTTTGAACTACTTTACTTACCTCACCTGCTTTATAACCAGCCTTACCTGATTTGTTCACATCAGTGTAGAAGGTAAGAACTCCAGAAATGGGAGTTTGTCTTACAATACGTGGAAGAATCCAGACTGTCTTCTTTTATGAATTTAATTCTGTCGGTTTTGGGAGAGTTGTTGCTATTAGTTCACAAGAAGACAGTAAGAGGCATTTGCCAATATTTATTATCCTTCCACAAGGAGGAAATTTCCTCATTAGTTAAAGGTACTATAATTTCTGCTGGATCTTTTCCAGTCAGTTGACAAAGTCTTAATTTGCCCTTTAAAATCAAATCAGAAATCTTTTCTATATATGTATTTAACTTTTTATTCTGTTTATGTGGCAGAAATATCCACTCCAAAATGGTGTCATCCCTCTGCATCAGAAACCTAGAAGGGTATTCTCTGGATAGCAAGATAATCAGAATACAGTCTAAATTAAGGTTTATCTGATCTACATGTGCATCCAATATTCTGTTTTCTACCCATTGCAACTCTTTTCTGCCTCAGCGGATAATATTCTCGGATTGTTTAGGTCCTTTTTACCTTTAAGGGACATTTTTAAATGCTTTAAGTCATGTTCTTCTACCCCAATAATAGTCTGTAATTGAGAAATTTGTCCTAGCAGCTTCTGAAGACTATTAAGAGTTTGGTAATGATCCCTTCTAATTTGTACCTTCTGTGGCCTGATTCTTTGTAAGTCTATCTTATATCCTAAATAATTAATAGAACTTCCTGTTTGTATCTTTTCCAGGGTAATCTGTAACCCCCATCTAGGCAGAACTTCCTTCACCATTTCAAATATACATTCCAAAGTTTCCTTATTAGAATCTGATAAAAGAATGTCATCCATGTAATGATAAACAAGAGATTGTGAAAATTTCTTAGGAATTACTTCCAAAGGTTGCTGCACAAAGTGCTGACACAAAGTAGGACTATTTAGCATTCCTTGTGACAAAACCCTCCACTGATATCTTCTAACTGGCTGTGAATTATTAAGATTTGGTACAGTAAATGCAAATTTTTCTCTATCATTTTCCTGTAAAGGTGTTGTGAAAAAACAGTCTTTCAGATCAATGACTATGATCAGCCATCCTTTAGGTATCAAGGAAGGCAATGGCATTCCAGGTTGCAGAGAGCCCATTGGATGAATTACCTTATTTATGGCTCTCAGGTCTGTCAGCATTCTCCACTTACCTGACTTATTTTTCATATAAATACAGGAGAATTCCAAGGGATTATAGATTCACCAATATGTTCAGCCTCTAACTGTTCCTATACTAACTTTTCTAAAGCCTCTAGCTTCTCAGAGTTCATAGGCCATTGTCCTACCCAAACTGGTTCATCTGTAAGCCACTTCAATGGCAGGGCCTTTGGCTCCTCTGAAGGTCTATCATTTGTACCTAGTTTCTGTACAGCCTGGATGGTCAGTAATCATTTTCCATAACGTCTTACCAGATCTTTTCTACTATCTAAAGATTGTACATAATTTGTATCCGACACTGGAGGAATATTAATCTGAGTATTCCATTGCTGTAAGAGATCATGACCCCAGAGATTTATAGCTATATCTGCCACATATGGTTTCAGTCTCCCTTTCTGTCCTTCCGGTCCAATGCAGGCCACCGAGTTAACACTCTGTCGAACTCTAGATAGAATTCCAATTCCTAAAAATTGTACATTTGCCTAAGAGGCCATTTCTGAGGCCTCTTAGAGGGTAATAATAGTCACATCTGCCCCAGTGTCTACTAAGCCAGAAATAACTTTATTATTAATTTTCACTTTTAACTGAGGTCTTTTATCATTAATAGAAGTTTGCCAAAATATGCGTTTCTCATTTTGTCCAGTCACATTGGATTCTTCATCTCTGTTCAAACTACCATCTAGAGCAGTATTGTTTTTCACAATAGGCAAAGAACTATCTATTGGTCCTGTGAGAGATTGTCTCCCACTGCTGCTGGAAATGACCAAACCTTTCTCAATGTGGGGGACTTCTTGAGTCCCCCCTCGGGTTTCCCCAGCATTAACGGGTTTCCTTGCATGTCCCTGGTTGATCTACATTCATTGGTCCAGTGTCTGCCCTTACCACATCTTCTACACAATCCAGAAGGCAGTGGCCTTCCATATGAGGCATTGTTAGAATTCGTTTGTCTACAATTTCTCTTAGTATGTCCTATTTTCCCGCAGTTGAAACATCTAGGTTCCTGGTGCCTTCGTGGTCTCCTGGGGAAGGCTCTTCCTACCCAAGGTTCTGGTTCATAGTAGTAGTAACCTCCAGCATCTTGGTACCTATGTGGACCTCTATAGGGTGCTTCTCCTTCCCAAGCCCTTGTGTCCTCACCTCTAGAACTTTTAATCTCCTGTTGCCTTTTTAAACCTTTTGAAATGGCCTCTCCTACCCATGCTCCAGTATCTTGCACATTATAGTCAATGTTGGCTGCATGGAAAACCCATTCTTCTAGCAGAGATGATCTGGTCTTTAAAGTCAAAATTATTCTTTTGCATATTGGGTTTGAATTTTCATAAGCTATTGTATATATAATTGATTATCTTGTTTCCGGATCTGTAACCTGTGATTCTACTGCCCTAGTTAACCTTTGTAAGAAGTCGTGGAGCTGTTCTGTAGGTACTTGTTCTATTCTGGTATAAGCTTCTAGCATTCTCCTGGCTCATGAACCTTATCCCAGGCATCTAATGCTGCTTTCCTGCATAGGGACAGTATATGGTCATCATATTCAGCCTGAGCCTGTGGGTTAGCATAAACACCCTCACCAAGAATCTTATCTAGGGGGGCTTCAAAACCTTCCTTTATGCCTTGATGCTCAAGGAGCCTTGCCTCTTACCTAACCAATGCCTTCCACTGGATTTGGCATAAATTCTCAAGCACAGCTGCTACCAGTCTTTCCCAGTCCATGGGCATCACCCTGTTAAAGGCTGCCCACGAATGTAACAGCTGTTTTACATATGGGCTATGGAGACCATAGGAGACAACTAATTCTTTAATATTCTTAAGATCCTTCAGCTGTATAGGTTAGCATACATAAGCCATCTATCCCTGAGGGTGTTTCTTAGAAGCTCACTTTTCTACTATGGTAGCTGGGTATACTAATGTTGTATGAGTAACAACCTTAGAAGAATAGTCATGATACCTGGGTGGAGTAGGTGCCTCATTTTGGAGTGATTCTGTCTCTGAGGCATCCCAATGATCTTTAAGCCTAGTAATGATATCCTCATGAAAAGTTGTAGGGAGACACCCTAGCCCCACCCAATAGTCATGGGACAGGTGCCGGGTGGACCTGGGACTCTCCCATAAGGGCATGGTGAAGGAAAGCCAGTGTGACGTAAGGGAGCTTCTTAAGGGCTGCACCGGAAGACCCTAGCCCTTTTTTCTGGCCGCGCTTTCTGATTTCCTGTAACCTTGCTCTGGCCTGTGTTTTGCCCTGGTGTTTTCTTGAATAAAGAGACTTTACAATCCAGGATCACAGTTCATCTTTTGGCGCACGCTCCAACCTTTATTCATCAGTTGGTGCCCAACGACCCCGAAACCCGGGAAGAGCCCACTGGGCGCCCAGGAGCGGCAGGGAGCACCCCGCCGCAGCATCTCCACACCCATACAGCTTCTCCCTCCCCCAAGGCCGCCCGCTTGAATCCCCCTTGCAGCCAGCATTGGCCCGGCAAGCGCGGGCACAGCTGAAGCCACTGTTTGCGCTCCTACTGCGCGGCCACTGATGCCTCTCCACCCAGCGCTGCTGCCATGGCGCATCCCCCCGGGCCGCACCCCAGCCCGCGCCCCAGCGCTGTGCTCACACCCCATCCCCCGCGCTACCGGGACCTCTGACTCTCCCCCCCCCCCGCGCAGTATTTCCACACCTCCCGCATGAGTCCCGCCCACCCGCCTGCCGGCCCGCAGGAGACCCGGCCCCGGCCTTGCCCGGCTCCCCAGCCACCTGGAGAGTTCTCCTGCGCACTCACTTTAGCTACGTGTGTGCGCTTAGGGCCTGAACACAGGAGCTACCTGCCCGCACAGCAGAGGGTTTTCAGCTTTCATCCACAGGGAAAGCACCCTGCGGCTTCACGATGCTACCATTCCCATGTTCCTGCCTGCCTGTCTACACCTGCAGCTGCCGTCTGCTGGGCCAGACCCTGGCAGGGTAAGCTTTTCAACTCTAGCTGTGGGCCAGCCACCTGCCTGACCCAAATACCCCCAGGTACATTCTAAAGATTTCCTCAGCAGCAAAAGCAGTTTTCTGTAAGTCCAATCCTACTCTAGATAGAAGTGGCTGTGCCACCTTCCAGCCAGACATGGTTACTGCACCCGGAAATGGAATTACCAATAAATATGGCTGCATTTCCTTTGCAGTTAGACATGTATAACATATCTTATGCTTATATGCATTCACTGCTGGAGGAGCAGGCTGACTTACAAAATATTGGCTTATATGTCTTGTTAGCTGTGACTTTATTGATTCACGTGTCGTTGTTCCTCAGGAACAGAAGGAAGTCTGATTTCTCCACCCACTTGCAGGACATACAAGCCTTACGTAGCCAGGCTCTAAATGAACCAAAACTTACCTATTCATTGCTTCTTGAGCTGTTAGAACAAAAACTGGATGATGGGCTTCGTTCAATGTTCTATACGATGCAGGCAGATCTGTCTACTACTCAAGCTGAAGTGCAGCACATTTATAACAACATGAAAATAGACAGATGCTCCATCTTAGAATCTTTACAGGCTGATCGGGCAAAGGACCATGATGAGATTCAGGAAATTATTCAGACCTTACAGATCAAACAGACTACAGACCATGGTGCCTTAATGGCTAGGCAGGCAGCAGACCGTGAATCGTTGGAGACACATTCAGCCGCTTAGAAACTCAGCTAGGCTCTCTCTCCTATTCCTTTGTTACTAAGGTACAAGATACCCAGAATAGGCTTCAACAATCAGATAATGCCACTAAATCAATGGCTGAGAAATGTGAGAGGGACTATAATGAACTTAGAACTGAGTTTCAAAGCTTACAGGAGGAGTTACAGACCAGGGTCACCAAACTGGAAATGTCTACCGAGTTCATGGCCGAGATGAATCACAACCTTGATTCTAAATTTCAATCTCTGGATGGCTATTTCCAGGCCACCCAAATGCTAGCTAGGGATGAACGTATTACCCGTCTAGAAAATCTTACAGGAGAATTGGGTAAGCAAATCGTGGATTCTGCATCACACCTTGAATCTTTTATGGTGGATGAGATTAAAGCCTCTCATGAGGAAATTCTGACCAGGCTGACATATCTTGAACAAGGAGACACTGACTCACTCCGATCCAAGATGCACAATTCGAGAAAGTATTTCAATCACCCTAAAGCGGTTACACACACACCTTTAGTCTACCTGGCCATGGTGGTGGACAAGCAACCATTTAAAAAACACTCCCAGGGGCAGACAGCATATACATGGCAACCAACCCAATTAAAGGATCTTAGGCACATTAAAGAATCGGTTGTCTCGTATGGTCTTCATAGCCCATATGTAAAACAGCTGTTGCATTCATGGGCCACCTTTAACAGGGTGACGCCCGCAGATTGGGTAGGATTGGCATCAGCTGTCCTTGAGAATTCTTGCCTAATTGAATGGAGGACGTTATTCAGGGAGGAAGGCGGACTCCTAGAATGGCAAGCCGCCAGGGCCGGAGTTGATACACCCCTCCAAAAAATCCTAGGAGAAGGTATTTATGCTGACTCACAGATTCAGGCTGAATATGACGACCATATGCTGTCACTATGCAGGACAGCAGCACTAAATGCATGGGACAAGGTTCGTGAATCAGGAGAACAACTAGAAGCTTATGCGAAAATAGAACAGGGACAAACAGAACCATTTAAAGACTTCTTAGACAGATTGACCAGAGCAGTAGACAAACAGGTAGCAGATCCAACAATACGACATTCAATTGTGTATAGCTTATCTTATGACAGTGCAAACCCAATGTGCAAAAGAATACTTTTGCCTCTAAAGATCAGATCAGCTCCACTAGAAGAATGGGTTCTGCATACTGCCCATGTTGACTGTAACATACAAGATGCTGGAATCTGGACAGAAGAAGCTGTCCCAAGAAGTTTCAACAGACAACAGGAGATTAGAAAAGATAGCAACAGAAGGACTTGGGAAGGAAGAGCACCTTACAGGGGCTCACACAGGTACCGAGAGGCCAGTGCTCATCGCCACCATGACCCAGAGCCTCGCATAGGAAGAGCACGCTCCAGGAGTCCACGGAGGCGTCAGGAGAATAGATGTTTCAGCTGTGGTAAAATAGGACATATAAAGAGAAATTGTAGACAGAGAAATTCTAACAATTCCCCATGTGAGATGTGGTAAGGGCAAACACTGGACTAACGAATGCAGATCAACTAGGGATTTGCAGGGGAACTTATTGGCACCGGGAAATTCGGAAGGGGGCCTCCAGCAGGTCCCTGCCCTGAGAACAGTTTGCTCATTCCCAGTAACAGTGGAAGACAATCTCTTGCAGGACGAATAGATAGTTCCTTGCCTATGGTGGAAAATGACACTGCTCTAGAGGGTAGTTTGAATAGTGATGAAGAATCACATGTGACTGGTGAAAATGAGAAACGCATATTTTGGCAAGCTTCTATTAATGATAAAACGCCTCAGTTGAAAGTTAAAATTAATAATAAAGTTATTTCTGGCTTAGTGGACACTGCAGCTGACATAACTATTATCACTCAGAAAAGTTGGCCTAAAAAATGGCCACTTAAAGAGGCAAATGTACAATTTTTAGGAATTGGAACTCTATCTAGAGTTCGACGAAGTGTTATCTCGGTGGTCTGTATTGGACCAGAGGACAAAAGGGAATACTAAAACCTTACGTAGCAGATATTGCTATAAATTTATGGGGTCGTGATTTATTACAGCAATGGAATACTCAAATTAACATCCCTCCAGTGTCAGATACGAATTCTAGACAATCGCTGGATAGTAGAAAGGATCAGGTAAGAAGCCATGGAAAATGGTTACCAACTATCCAGGCTGTACAGACACTAAATACAAATGGCAGGCCTTCAGAGAAACCAAAGGCCCTGCCATTTAAATGGCTTACAGATGAACCGGTCTGGATAGGGCAATGGCCTTTGACCTCTGAAAAGCTTGAGGCTCTAGAAAAGTTAGTACAGGAACAGCTAGAGGCTGGTCACATAGAGCAATCTACCAGCCCTTGGAATTCTCCTGTATTTGTCATCAAGAAGAAGTCAGGTAACTGGAGAATGCTGACAGACTTGAGAGCCATAAATAAGGTAATTCAGCCTATGAGCGCTCTACAGCCTGGAATGCCATTGCCTTCCTTAATACCTAAAGGATGGCCGATCATAGTAATTGACCTGAAAGACTGCTTTTTCACTATACCATTGCAAGAAAGCGATAGAGAGAAGTTTGCATTTACAATGCCAACTCTTAATAACTCACAGCCAGTTCAGAGATACCAATGGAAGGTTTTACCTCAGGGGATGCTAAATAGCCCCACCTTGTGTCAACAATTTGTACAACAATCTTTGGAAATAATTCGTAAAAAATTTCCACAATCTCTTGTATATCACTATATGGATGATATTCTTTTAGCAGATTCTAGTGAGGAAACTTTGGAACGTATGTTTAAAATGGTGAAGGAGGTTCTGCCTAGGTGGGGTTTACAAATTGCCCCAGAAAAGATACAAAGAGGAGATTCTATTAACTATTTAGGATAAAAGATAGACTTACAAAGAATCAGACGTCAAAAGGTACAAATTAGAAGGGATCATTATCAAACTCTTAACAGTCTTCAGAAGCTACTAGGAGAAATTTCTCAATTACAGACGATTATTGGTGTGGAAGGACATGACTTAAAGCATTTAAAAATGGCACTAAAAGGTGATAAGGACTTAAACAGTCCACGAATATTATCTGCTGAGGCAGAAAAGAGCTACAATGGGTAGAAAACAGAATATTGGATGTGCATGTAGATCGGATAAACCTTGATCTAGACTGCATTCTGGTTATCTTGCCATCCAGAGAATACCCTTCTGGGATTCTGATGCAGAGGGAAGACACTATATTGGAATGGATATTCCTGCCACATAAGCAGAACAAAAAGTTAAAGACGTATATAGAAAAGATTTCTGATTTGATTTTAAAGGGCAAATTAAGACTTCATCAGTTGACTGGGAAAGACCCAGCAGAGATTATAGTACCTTTAACTAATGAAGAAATTTCTTCCTTATGGAAGGATAATGAATATTGGCAGATAGCTCTCACCGACTTTTTGGGAACAATTAGTAACAACTATCCCAAAACCGACAGAATTAAATTCATAAAAAAGACAGTTTGGATTCTTCCACGCATTGTAAGACAAACTCCCATTTCTGGAGTTCTTACCTTCTACACTGATGCTAACAAAACAGGTAAGGCTGGTTATAAAGCAGGTGAGATAAGTAAAGTAGTTCAAAGTCCATATACATCTGTACAGAAGGCAGAATTATATGCAATTCTTATGGTGCTTATGGATTTTACAGAACCTCTTAATATAGTTACTGATTCCCAATATGCAGAGAGAGTCGTCTTGTACATAGAGACTGCAGAATTCGTCCCTGATAATACTGAACTAACCTCGTTATTCTTGCAGTTACAGGAAACAATCAGAAACAGAAGCAACCCACTGTACATCATGCATATCAGATCCCATACAGGTCTGCCAGGCCCACTGGCACAAGGCAATGACGAGATCAATTGTTTATTGATTGGCACTGTGCTAGAAGACTCAGAATTTCATAAAAAGCATCATGTAAATAGCAAGGGTTTAAAGAAGGACTTCTCCATCACTTGGCAACAAGCCAAGGAGATAGTGAGAAACTGTCCTACTTGTTCCTTTTATAACCAAACTCCACTGCCAGCAGGATGTAATCCTAAAGGCCTTTGGAGGAATGAGATCTGGCAAATGGATGTCTTTCACTCTACAGAATTTGGAAATTTGAAATATGTGCATCATACCATTGACACATTCTCAGGTTTCCAATGGGCTACTGCTCTCAACTCTGAAAAGGCTGATTCCGTTATTACACACCTACTGGAGGTGATGGCAATTATGGGCATACCGGCGCAGATAAAAACTGACAATGCTCCAGCATATGTCTCCACAAAAATGGAACAGTTCTTCAAATATTATAACATTAAGCATGTCACAGGTATACCACACAACCCTACAGGACAAGCAGTCATTGAAAGGTCTAACAGGACACTTAAGGAGATGCTCCATAGGCAAGCTGGTAAGTCAAAACCCCCCAAACATAGATTGCATAATGCTTTATTAGTGCTAAACTTTCTTAATGCCAATGACAGTGGACAAACAGCTGCGGAAAGACACTGGACTACGGAAAAAAACTGCTGAACTGAACCAACCAGTGTATTTCAAAGATGTGCTGACCTCGGTATGGAAACCTGTACATGTGTTATGCTGGGGTAGGGGTTTTGCATTTGTCTCCACAGGAGAAGAAAATCTTTGGATACCATCAAAATTGATCAAGATTCGAGTTGAGGAAGACAACCCTCTCGACAAGGATGACTGACAGGTATTTACTGAGGAACCCTCCTCCAGAAGTCAAAGGACACTACATGTGTGGATACTTAAGGAAAGAACGTAGCTATAACCATCGAACAAAAGTAATGTGCCATACAGTAAAATTTACAGCTGTCTCTCAAATAACTCTATGTCTCTTCATTTCCTAGTCCCTATTCAATTAAATCGATGCTGGATTTAGAGTTGGATTTGGCTTTCCTACTCTAAAATCCAAGCATGTTATTTAACAACATTTTAAAGTTTCTGTGTTATATCAAGAAGCCAATTGCTATAATACAGAATAAATGAAGAATAAGAGGACTGTCTTTGTCTTTTCTTGGCTTTTTCTTTCAAGGCCTATACCCTCTCATAATTGTTCTTCAAGGATTGCCTTTCCCAGTACACATACATGAACAAGCGAACATTTCTCTGATGACACTTATGTTTGAGTCCCATATAGCAGACAAGAACCAGCCTGACAGCAATCCCTGCATGCTCCGGAAAAAGAATTGGACTACACCTCCCTGACTGCACTGGATTCAACTCACTCTGTTTTGACTGACACTCCAACCAGAACCTTGAGTAATGACTTCAATCAAGTTGAGGATTTCAACGTAGATCGTCAATCAAACAAATCCCATGTAACATGGACTAGACATAACTCATTAGAGACCTTCCCTGTACTAGCATTTTTTTCCCACAGGGCCCCCACATGACTATCATCGTCCCATTTCAGCAGGAAGTAGCCTAGAAGATGCTACACCCCTGTTCCCCATTATTGTTTATTAGGGTAGTGTAAGCCTAGTTAAGAATGACCTTCTTATTGTTTAGAGTTGGGATAGGAAGAAGGTGTTCAAGTTAGACACCTTTTCCACATGACTTTAAGACTTAGCTGGAATAGACATAGGATGTGCCATAGCAGATTATTGTATCTTCTTGTATTTCAACTTTATGATTGTTAGTTTTGGATATTTTACACCATTAAGTTTTAATTCTCTTTTAGACTAAAAGGGGAATTGTAGGGAGACACCCTAGCCCCACCCAATAGTCATGGGACAGGTGCCGGGTGGACCCGGGACTCTCCCATAAGGGCGTGGTGAAGGAAAGCCAGTGTGACGTAAGGGAGCTTCTTAAGGGGTGCACCGGAAGACCCTAGCCCTTTTTTCTGGCCGTGCTTGCTGGTTTCCTGTAACCTTGCTCTGGCCTGCATTTGGCCCTGGTGTTTTCTTGAATAAAGAGACTTTACCATCCCAGATCACAGTTCATCTTTTGGCTCATGCTCCAACCTTTATTCATCAAAAAGTTTCAATTTCCTGCATCATAAAAGATTCCAAGCATGTTAGTGAATCTGAAAATTGCTCTAACTGCTCCTCTACACCTTTTTCTATGTCTTTAATATGTTCATCCTTAGACAGCATCTTGATGGTATGGAAACTGCCTTCTAGGTATTGGAGTCGAGATTTGAGGTCATGATTTGCTGATTTTGAGTCCTCAGCAATCGACCGTATGGACCTATGTAATCTGTCAGCCCTATTCTGTAAATTATCTTCCACATATTCAAACCTAGATTCAAATTTGTGATCTGCTACCTTAGATGCTTCAATAATTGATTGAATGGCATTATCCAATTCTTCAATACTACACTGGGTATTTGGCACCTTTGCATCTAGTTTCTGGGTCACAGAGCCTATCTGAGTTTCTAGCTGGCTACAGATATTCTTTAGTTCGTCATGGTCGTCTGGCAGCCTAGCCTCTAAGGCCTCAGACACGGAGGATCTCTCTGTGTTTATCTTACCATAAATACACTGCATCTCATCTTGGGTAACAGACAACTTTGTCTTTAGTGTATTGGATGCAGAGCCAAGCTTATCATCCAATTTCTGTTCCACTTGCTGCACGTGCAAACTGTGGCCTGACCTAACCTGTTCTCCAAAATCTCATTGCATAAAACTGTTATTTCCTGTAAGCAGGTGTGAAGTCATTTTTGTCCCTTTTCCTGAGGCCTCTGGCTAGTAATGTTATTTGTACCAGCAAGCTAACTGCCATTACTGCATATAGGCCTCAAACATTGAATAAGCAAAAACATTACCAATTTTAGCAAATGATAAATATTCTGCCATGATTTTACCTGATGATTTCTACTCCAGATGCATTAATTATCTTTGACCAGCAGGTGGCGCAGGTGTTCAGCTAGTCCATGCTGCTTTTGGCAATGGTGGATCAGGCAAGATGGCGGCGGCGGTAGTGCGAGGCCACACAGGTGGCTGTACTTAGCTTAGAGAGTGTACAGCCTTGTGGCTGCAACAACTAAAACAGGGGCAGCCAGGGGAAGCCTTGGACCCTGCTGAAAGCCGAGACCTACTCCCGAGGCCTACTCGGCTCAAGGGCTCTGGGCGTGGGTAGGCCGCAGTCCGAGCCGGTCCCGTGCATGCAGTTAGAAACTGTGACAGTAACCGTGGGGAGGTCTGTGGAAGTCTCCCAGCTGGCAGACAGTTCTGAGCAGCTCAGCGGCAGCCGGAACACGCTTGTGGCGCAGCGGGTCGGATGCCAGCTGGGAGCACCTGTGGAGACAGGGAGCGCTTTCCCGACCTAGGCCGCAGTCCCTGTGGGACCCGCAGGCTGTCCAAATGGGGCCTAGGTTTACAATATCTCCCACTTCTGACAACCAGATAATGTGGGAAATTACCAATATGGAGCCAGGTAAAAATACAAGGGAAGTTAAAAGGAAAAAGCCTTAATTAAAGAGCGACCTAGCCAGCCGGCAGGGCAGCAGAAGTACAGCAAGCTGAAGATGAAAGCGAAAGCAGGGCCGCCACCTAAGTGTCCCTCACTTTTCAACTTTCCCTACATGACCCTGACCATGCCCTCGCCTGTAGCTAGCCCTTAAGCAGGCATGGCTACAGCATCCCCTACAGTACAGGGTTGTTTGGGGTATCCTGGTGTGTCGCGTCTATCTCGACCAGCAAGAAGGACACAACCACGACTCTTCTTCAAGCAGTTTATTCAGAACCTTGTACATCAGCTTCTCCTTCTACCTCTACCTCAGCTTCACTCTCTACTAATCAGCTTCTACCCTACTAGCGCCCCCCGCCCCCCCCCCCCCCCGCAAGCCCTTAAAAGCAAGCTCATTACCCAATTAGCTCCCGCCACCTGGCGATCCCAGATAGGTCACAGCTGGAGGAGGCACACCAGAGCCACTAAGCGCTTCCAAATAAGGCTTGTTTACAGCTAAGCTCAGTCTCCCTGGCATCCAGCCAGGTGCCATCTTGGGGCTGTGGCTCCCCACACTGGGTTTTTTTGTTTTCCCATATAAAGTTAATAATTGTTCTTTCAAGGTCTGTGAAGAATTGTGTTGGGATTTTCATGAGGGATTGCATTGAATCTGTAGTTTGCTTTTGGCAAGATTGCCATTTTTACTATGTTGATTCTACCTATCCAAGAACATGAGAGATCCTTCCATCTTCTAGTATCTTCTTTAATTTCTTTCTTTAGAGACTCAAAATTCTTATGGTACTGGTCTTTCACTTTTTTGATTAGCGTTACCCCAAGGTATTTTATGTTGTTTGTGGCAATTGTAAAGGGTGATGTTTCTCTGATTTCTTTTTCCACGAATGTATCATCTGTATATAGTAGGGCTACAGGTTTTTTTGAGTTAATCTTGTATCCTGACAACTTGCTGAAGGTGTTTATCAGCTATAGGAGTTTCCTGGTAGAGTTTTTCGAGTCACTCATGTAGACTATCATATCATCTGCAAATAGTAAGAGTTTGACTTCTTCCTTTCTGATTTGTATCCCCTTGATCTCCTTTTGTTGTCTTATTGCTCTAGCTAGAACTTCAAGGACAATATTGAAGAGGTATGGAGAGAGTGGACAGTCTTGCCTTGTCCCCTATTTTAGAGGAATTGCATTGAGTTTCTCTCCATTTAATTTGATGTTGGCTGTTGGCTTGCTGTATATTGCTTTTATTATGTTAAGGTATGTTCCTGTTATCCCTGATCTCTCCAAGACCTTTATCATGGAGGGGTGTTGGATTTTGTCAAAGGCTTTTTTGGCATCTAGTGAGATGATCATGTGTTTTTTTCCTCAGTCTGTTTCTATGGTGGATTACATTGATGTATTTTCATATGTTGAACTGTCCTTGCATCCCTGGGATGAAGCCTACTTGATTATTGTGGATGATTTCTGTGATGTGTTCTTGGATTCCATTTGCCAGTATTTTATTGAGTATTTTTGCATCAATGTTCATGAGGGATATTGGTCTGTAGTTCTCTTAGTTGTATCTTTTCATTACGTAGGCATTCTGGTGATAAATAAAGCAACTACTAGCAGAAATCTATGCTGTCAAATTACTGCAGCCATGCACTGTCTCAGAGATTTGCTTCAGCCACTTCCCATTCAGATGAAGTTGTACTGAGAATCAAATTACTGAATAAAACTGAGGGAAGGACTGTGCAATGCACAATTCATCTCTTTTTAGTAGTTGGGAAAAGCCAAGCAGACAGAAATGACTAGACTTAGGAGAACTAACTTTAATATTCATGTCTGCAGTGCATTGTTTAATAAGGTACTTGCACCTATTCTGGGAGTAAGCCTTCTTAGCAATTAAGCCCCAAAAAGGTGGGTTCCTTGACAGTAATTGAAAGCATGGAACTGTTGTTTCAAAATAAGAATTCAAGGGGCTGGAGAGATGACTCCACAGTTAAAAGTACTTATTGTTCTTGTGGAAGACCTAGGTTCAATTCCCAGGACTCACATGGTGGTTCACAAACCATCTGTAACTAGAGTTCCAAGGGATCCAATGTCCTCTTCAGACCTCCATGGACATGTAGAGTACATACATACATTGTGCTGGTTGGTTTTTGTCAACTAGACATAAACGTAGACATACCTGGGAAAAAGAAATGTCAACTGAGGAATTGCCTTCTTCAGATTTGTTTATAGGCATTCTGTGGGCCATTTTCTTGATTAATGATGGACATGGGAAGGGCCTAGCCTACTGGATGATGTCATCCCTGACATGTGGTCCTGGGTAGCATAAGAAAGTGGTTTGTGGAAGCTTTGGAGAACCAACCAGCAAGCAGCATTTCTTCCTGGTCTCTGATTCAGTTCCTTCCTCTAGGTTCCTGCCTTGAGTTCCTGTCCCAACTTGACTTTATGATGGACTCCCACTATTAAGCTGAAATAAACCCTTTCCTCCCCAAGATGCATTTTTAGTCATGGTGGTTTTTTTTATCACAGCAACAGAGAGCAAACTAAGACATACATGCAAACACTCATATACATAGATAAATCTTTAAAAATTTTTAAAGATTCAAATGGGTCACTCAAGAGCCTCTTTCTTACAGATATTTAAATGATAATGGAGCTGTCAAGGACTAGAACTCAGTATTGCTTTGTTTCTTACATCTGAATGCATATTCCTTTTTAAAAGAAGTTGAGATGCCAGCAATGACCCATCACTCTTTTCTCTCCCTGACAACCTTCTCACTTTTCCACTGGAAACTGCCATTCCCCTCAGGAAAGTTAAAATAAGAATGCCAATCAATTTGATCTGTCAGTCCTGCTTTGAAAAATCTAAATTTACACCTCAAAAGAGCTGTCCAGTAAGACAACAACAAAGAATTTCTAGCCTCCTCTCTCAAATGTTTTAATTCCTATCCAATGATTAAGCCTTCTTTGCTCTCTGTCAGGTGTCACATTTCCAAGATGTGCCTGTTATGCTATATTTTATGTCTTGAAAACACAGCACATCTATGCCATGGCATTTGCGCTTACACACACATCATGTGCACACACACACACACACACACACACACCATGTGCACACATACACAGAAGCCATGCATTTAAAATATATACTTAAAGAAAGCTTCTCTTAGGGCCGTGGAGACAGCTCAGGGGCTAAGAGCACTGCTCTTGGAGAGGACCAGCGTTTGGTTCCCAGCATCCGAACAGGTGACTCACAACTACCTGTAACTCCAACTCTAGGGGTGTCCCATGCTTATCCCTCCATGCATAAACATATACCCACGCACAAATAATTTAAAATAAATCCTTTTTAAAAGCTTCTCTCCTTATCAGTCGGCCTCTCTGTCTTGGTGCCCACCCATCTTCTGCTCGCCCAGCCTAGTTTTAACAAGCATCCCCCTAAGTCACTTTAGCACTCTTGAGATTCCATCACCCTGGCCTGCTTTCAACAAGAATCCCTCAAGGTCTGACGATTCCTCTTAGTAATTTTCCATCCCCTGACATCCACACCCCTTCCTCTTGCCTATAAATCACTAGCCCCCAAGTAGAACTCGATCTCTCCTAGTGTTTTAATAAGTATCAAGTGGGCTTTTGTTTTGTTCTTTTGGTTTTTTTTTTTTTTTAAACAAACTTCCGACAGAATTCTAAGCGCAGAATCTTCCTCTAGAATAACGAGGGTTTCAGGGTCTCCTGGGACACTTACTATGTTCTCCACAATGCTGCGGGCAAACAACTCGAAAGAACTTCTACACAGCTACCTCGCCCGGGGGAATTACATGTTTGGGAGTTAATAGGCGATGCTACAAAAATCGCGTTCCTGCCAGGAACCCTGAGCCGTGCCCTCCCTCCGCCTCGTGGGTGGGCTAGAGTCACGGTGCATTTCTGGACGCCTGAGCGGGGCGATCGCCGGTGTTCCGTCGAGCAAGCGCCCACCTCTGCGGCTGCCAGCGAGCCAAACACGCGGGAACGCCGTTGCCGCCGCCTCCAGCTCGCTCGCATCCTCGACGTCGCCGGAAGCACGGCCGAGGCCTGCTGACGCCGGCCGCCCTAAGCCCGCCCCTAACACCCTCGGCCCCGCCTCCCGCCCGCCCCCGCCCCTCCCACCACGTGTCCTCGCTCGGTCGCGAGGGGCCGCTCTGGGGCGGCTGGTGCGGCGGAGCCGATGGCGCGGTGAATGCCGGGCCGCGGCCCTCGTCGCCCCTGCGGCGACGCCGCCCGCTGGGCCGGGGTGAGTGCGCGCGCGCGGGCCGCGGCGGCTCTCCACCTCGGGGCTGACGGGGGAGGCTGGGCCGCGGCGCGGCGGGGCGGGGCGGGGGCGCCGATGGCAGCTGTCGCCGCCGCCGCCGCCTCCTTTGTTGCGGGCCGGCCGGAGCGGTGGGCGGCGCGGGCTGTCGCCGCCCCGCAGGTGCGCGGGGACCCGAGGCGGGAGCGTGTGCGGGGGCGGCGGGATAGGGTCGCGCGACATGGCTGGAGTGAGCCTGGGCGGCGGCGGGCACCTTCGGGCCGGCCCCTCCCACCTCCCGCCCCGCGGCCCGCTGTAGGCCGCGGCTCCCGGGACCTGACGGCCCGTTCCTACCTCCCCAGGCCGCCCCCCACCCCCGCCGACATTGGAGAAGCTGACTGCGAACTCCGGGAAGACCTTCGCTTTGCAAGTCCCGGAAAAATGGGACTCGCAAGATGCACACTCCCTGCACACCCAGCAATTGCCCGCAGTCTTTTAAGGGGAGGCTCTTTGTACCGGCCTGAGGCGGCTTCGAATGCAGAGAATTTGCGACCCGGAGGCGAAGAGCCCTGCCAGATCTGGGTCGGCCTTCGCCACCCGGGCACACCCCTCTCTGTATCACGGACTTGGCTTTGGGAGGTCCTTTAAGACTGTCAAGTTTCTGAACTGGCTTGTGGACAGCGTCTGTGAATCTGGAAAATCCAGGTGATAAATATTCTGTGCCAACTATTCGAATGTCCTGTCTAGGCTCAGACTCTTTGACTTGGTGGCAAACCAGCACCGCTCTCCTTTGGCCCTGACTGGTGGTGGGAAACTTATGCCTGTGAGTGCACTGTTCCAAACCTCTCCTGGAATGCTCATCCACCGTTCTCAGTTCTGTCCCTCTGTACAAATGCTCTGTGAAAAGTATTCTGGTTTCCGAACCACAGAAAGCTTTTTAAATATTTGAAGCTAGCCAGATGTATCTGCCCGGGGCCCCTCTAATAATGAAATAAGCCACTTTCCCTGAATCCCTTCTAGTTGGAAGTAGACAGTGTTTTGCAGGTTTGTGTGTGTGCCTGAGCCACCCTCTCAGGGTCCTAGAGTGTACTCTGACACCTGACTTGTCTGCTGAATCTTGCATGCAGAGATGGAGTTCCCAGCCTATCCTCCAAATTTGTCTCTGAAAGAAGAGCAAGAAAACGAGATTCAAATCCAGGAATTGGAGGATGCCCCCATAGATATGCAGAAAGTACAAATTTGTTCCGAAGGTGCATGGGTAAGTAAAAGTGTGGGATCCAGCCTGAGAGCCACGCTTGCTTTAGGTCTCCTCCTGGGGCAGACATGGGAAGTAAAAAATAGCCCAAGTCTCATATGTTTGCATTCCTGAGAAAACAGCCCTGTGGCTTCAAAAAGTAGTGCAAATAATGAAAGGAGGAGGCGGTGATGGGAACAGGGCCTCTGGCACCAAGGCTGATTATAAGTCTCAGAAACTGAGACCTTGTCTTCTTGTCACTGTCTCATTCATCCACTTCGTGTGCTCACTTAATATCATCATAGATATTGTAGGCACCAAATACAGACTTGGGCCATTGAGCTGACTGAGGAGAATTTAGGTATAACAGTTGATCCCCAGTGCTATTTGGCCCCCAGGTGTAAGTGGAAATGCTAAGCTCCAGGGCACACACAAGTGTGAGCGCAGCAGTGTTTAATGCAAACATTTAATGCATACAGTTGTTACTGGGGTCATGGAAATTGAGTATGAGTTGTAAACATTTTAAATAAGCACTTGACTAAATTGACATTGCTTAGTTTTTATTGTATATAAACATTATCAATACATAACATCCTTTGTGCCCAATAAAAGGGAAGCCCTTCACCATAGAATACAGAGCTGCAGGCAAAGAATTGGAAGGACCCTTCTTCCAAATTATCTAGTCCACCCTTCCTACAGGACCTCAGGTACCGAAAAGTTACTGGCTTTACTGCCTGCATGGATCCCTGTGTACACTGACTTCCTGAGCTGCAGCCCAGCAGTGGAGCATGTTTCTGTGTTATGTCTCAGTGTAAACTGTGTGTCACCAGGCTCTGGGCTCACTGGTCATAGCCATGGGGCCTTTTATCTATTTGTCTTTGTCCACCCTGTCCTCCCCAGTTCTGACTTGTGCAGTGGTCAGTCCTGGCAGCTTGAAGACTTTAAAGCAGCAAAAACCCTGTCTTCTGAGGCTAAATTGAACAACCCAGGATAGCTAAAATGGGCTGGAGCAGTATGGAAATCAGGTGCAGTCAAAGTAAACATCTGACTGTGTTGTTGAGCAAATGAGAAAAGCCAGGTGATGAGCTTGCCTTCCCCGGCAAAGAAAGGTGTGAGCAGGGTGGCTAAAGGAGGGAGCCTGGCAGCTTGATAGGTGGGGCTGGGATTTGGGCATTTGTAACCTGTAGGAAGTCAGCTATCTGTGGTGATATTTTATTTATTATTTAATAAAGATTGCCTGAAGTGTCAGAATGCAAAGCCAGCTACACTACAGCTATAGTTAGCTATAGAAGCTAAGCAGTGGTGGCACACACCTTTAATCCCAGGACTCAGGAGATAGAGGTAGAGGGATCTCTGTGAGTTCAAGGCCACGCTGAGCTACAGGAAATTGATCCAGTCTAAAAGAGAAACAGCCCACACAAAGGAGATCTCAGCACTTGGGATCCCATGTCTTTAATCCCAGGATTTGGAAGGTATAAAAGAAAAGGGTCTCATGAGAGAATTTGTCTCCAAACACGTTGAGTGGTAACAGTCTGGGATTGCAGTCTGAGGCTTGCTGGAGACAGGATTGCAGTCTGAGGTTTGGCAGAGAGCATTGTCTGTGAGGATTCGTGGAGACAGGATTGCCATTTCAGTCTGAGGTAGAGGTGGAGCTAGTGCTTGGCTACTTTGCTTCTGTGATCTTCATCTTGAACCCCAATATCAGTCTCTGGGTTTTTATTACTCATGTTACAGCTATCCATTGACAGTTACTGCACAATATTAAGACAAATCCGTTCCTTCATACAGCCCCCAGTCTCATAAGGGAAAGAAACCTGGCAGAGCAGCAGAGGGCAGCTCAGGATTCTCTCAGAGGCACAGAGGGAAAGTCTCATTCAGGCCTGACAGTATGCTTCTGGAGAAGGCCTAGTCTTGAGCCATGAACAGTTTCGCCCCCTTCCCACCCTGGAACATTTAGCAGTATATGGAGATGGTTTTAGTTGTTGTGAGCTAATGTAGAGTTTGGGGTTGAGGCCCTAAAAGCATCCTCAGTTTGAGCAAGGACCTCCCTATACACGTACAGTGCAGGTGAAGGTACCTGCACCTACAACAAGGAACTGGGGAGTCCAAAATGTCAGTAGCATAAGGTTGAGACACTGATCTAGCACATTAAATTAGAAAAGAAAAATAGAATCTGTATTTTGATAATAATTAAGATGATTCATAAGAACTACTCACATGTAAGCTGTGCTCTGTAATAGAATTAGAGTAGAAATACAGTTTCAAATAGAAAGAAAAAATATACTTTGAACTGAACCTTATAATGAGTGAGATGAGCAAAGGGAAGGGAGAGAGAGAGAGAGCATGTACTCCAGGCAAGAAAACAGCATGATCAAAGACACGGAAGAGAGGCTGTGGGTAGAGTTAAGAGACACCCTGAAGCTGGAGCCTTAAGTGTGAGACAGGCAATGGAAAAAGGTAAGCCAGGGGACATGGTATGCTGCACCAGGTAGTTAAGCTGGCCTGAGTAACTTTGAGGAATGAGTCTGAAACCCATCAGTCTACATAATAAGCCTCTGTAGAGCAGAGCTGGGAAGGATTACATACTACAGTCACCTTGGTAAGGCCAGGGCAGCCTGTTGACAGCACTGGCTTTGGAATCAGACTCTAGCTGTATGACTTCAGCCAAGCTCCTTGGCCACTGTTTCCTTAACCATAAAAGTTCAGTAGCAATCCCCATACGTTTACATGGATGGAAATACCCCAGGCAGTGCCTGACCTCCAAGGGGCTCCATTGATGCAGCACTTCCAGCTCCCCTCAGATGCCTACTATCTAGTAAGCTGCAAAGAAGTGTGCAAGCGCTTTACAGAACAATTACCTGGGAGGTAAGTATTGGAGTGCCAGCTTCCCAGCAGAGTGAGGCAGTGCACACCAGCTAAAGAACCCTTCTCTGCTGAGTCCTTGCCATGTGAGAGGAGGAGGACAGGAATTTCTGGTTCTTACCTGTAAGGTGGAGGAAGGATGACTGAAGTTTGAACTGCCTGCAGACCGCCTGGCTTCTCAGTTTTAACTAGAGCCAGCACTGTTTACTTTCTGTTGTGTTTGATCAAATAAAAGGCTTCTATGAAGCAAAAAAGGCCTGTGTAGCAGGACCCAAAGTCTGGCCCTATCTTCTCGGGGCCCTGGGGAGACATTCTAAGCCTCTCTGTTGTGAACTTGTTTGAGGGTCCTCTAGCCACGTGATAATTAGGAGAGGCTGAGTCCCCACACAAGCTCTTGAAAGTCAACATTTATCCAGGCCTAGAATGTGTTACCTGCCCTGCAGGGATTTATGTAACTAGGCCTGCATTTTTCTGTCAGTGAACAGGAGATTATAAATAGTTATAGCCTAGATCTGGAACTTGTAAGGGAGTGAAAAGGCCAAAGAGAATTGTTTAAAATCTTGGGTAGTAGGAACAGAGTAGACATGAAGTTCTCTGAGCTGCCTGGTTTCTAGATTGAGGAACACTGAGGAAAGCCTAGGGACCTCACCATTTTTATCTCCTACTGTTCCACATGTGAAGAATTTTTTGTTCAGTTTTACTCCAAAGAGTTGACTTGGTTTTTTGACAAATAAAATTTTAGTTTTTTAAAACTGTTCCAAGTATGAGAAGAGAACTCCAGAGGTAATATATTTGCCTCAATAAGGCATTCAGTAATATATGGTATGTGCCTACTAACTATAGTAGTAGTTCTCAACCTATGGGTCGTGACACCCCCAAGGGTCAAATGACCCTTTCACAGACATCCTGCATATCAGATCTTTACAATTCATAACAGTAGCAAAGTTAAAGTATAATAACTAGGCCTAGTTGACAAGGGAAGAAAGGCCATTGTAGGGGATGCTGTAGCCACGCCTGCTTAGGGGATGGTCAGGGTGGTCAGGGTGCCATAGGGAAAGTTAAGAGTGAGGGGCACTCTGGAGTGGAGGCCCTGCTTTTGCTTTCTTCTTCAGCTTGTTGTACTTACTGCTGCCACTGGCAGGCTACGTCGCTCTGTAAGTAAGGCTTTTCTGTATTAAATTCTCTTGTATTTTTACCTGGCTCTTTATTGGTAATTTCCCACATTATCTTGTGTCAGAAGTGGGATGTTTGTGACACACACACTTAGTATTTAGCATAAATTATTAACTATGCAGGCTAAGTTCTGAGTTCCACACCGGACCTGCACATATAAGACATTTGTCTAATTTACAGATCATTAAGCCAGATGTGTGACTGACAGCTTGATTCCTGAAGAGACTGCAGACCATATATATACATGGTTTTTCTAAGCTAAGGAGAGACAGTGTGACCACCCAGGCTCAAGACACAGCTTTGAGGAGTAAGCTTAAAGGAGAGAATACAAAGTAGATATTCTGAAGAAAGTTCATTGGTGATTTTTTAACACTAAATATGAGCTTTGGAGTAGGATTTTTAATGACCACAAAAGAAAATGCAGTAGAAAGAAAAGCAACTGAGTTGGAAAAGCAAGAGATTTTGGTTGCTGGTCATCGTTAGCTAGGAAGGCACTCACTCCTTTTGGGACTCAGAAAAGGGAGAGGTGGAAGAATGGGGCAGGGATCAGGGAGCCTAGTCTGGCATAAAAGCCCACCATTTTGCTGGGATCTCATTCCATAAGTGAAGCTCAAATTAGCCCTTTTCTGCTACTTGTGCTCCTATAGAGTGGAAGGGCCTAGTAAGGCGCCTTCTCTGGCTGGCTCCCTCTAGCTGGCTTTGGCCTTGAGTCAACAGAAAGTGTTGACTCATTTAGAGGAGGGAAGTCTGTATGATCCACAGAGACACCATGGAAAGCAAGAGTCCTGTTCAGCTTGAAACCCAGCCTCCTGGGCTTAGGGTCTCTGGCAGGAATATAGAGAGGTGAAATTGGGATGGATATCCTTTTGGGGATACTTACTTGGGGTGTGGCTGGTTCTTGACTTTGGAGTCCCAGGTGAACTGTAAGCAGACCTCAGGCAGTACCTGAGGAGATGATGCCCAGCTGCTGTGGTGATAGGACACAGGAGGGCTCTCAAACACCTCTGTCCCCAACAGCAATGAGAAAAGACAGACCATTCCCTCTGGGTGAGAGCCCTGACCTGACCTGTGAGAGTTAAGGCTTCGCCGTACCCACTTGCCTGTCACAGCGCATCAGATGTGAACATCTGTGTGCATGTCCATACCAGTCATTGAGAAAGTACTGTTCATATTCCAGGTGCCAGCCCTATTTGATGAGGTGGCCATATATTTTTCGGATGAGGAATGGGAAGTTTTGACGGAGCAACAAAAAGCCCTCTATCGGGAAGTCATGAGGATGAATTATGAGACTGTCCTGTCCCTGGGTAATGTTTTGTTTTCCTTTGTCTCTGGGAAGCTCTGGCCCTGGAGAACTGTATCATTCTGTCTTCTCTGCTGCATCTAGCCTGCTCATCTGAGTGGGACCCTCTCCCTGTGTCTGTGCCAGCTTCATTTCCTGGATTTGATTTCAATAGGACATACAGATTACACCCTTCTATTTGGCCCAAGCATTCCCATTACTTTAAAAAAAAAAGTCAAAAAATATAGCCTTCAAAAAGTCCTCATGGATCTAGGCCAGTATTTTGTTGATCTTTGGGAAAGAAAGCTTTGTTGTCCTATCAGCCTCAGACACACTTGGGGATACAGCAAAGAGCACTTGCCCAAAACACACACACTGACATCATCCCTCTTCTCAGAGTGTAACCATTTGGAAGAATTTCCCAGGTTTTATCCATTGGGTTCCAGAATGTTGATTTGTTTTGATGGCTGCATTCACCCACCTGTCAGTCACTGTACTACTTTGCTGTTGCTAATACCAGCTCCCATTAGCAGAGATCTAGGAATGTCCAGACAGAATGCTTTCCATCCTTTATGCTTTTACTTATCACCAAGCTCTGTTCTCATCTTCAACAGTGGGGGGTGAGGGTGTTCCTTACTCAATAACACACAGTTGTTTTCCTACTTTATTTCCTGTGAACAGAATTCCCATTCCCTAAGCCAGACATGATCAGTCGGTTGGAAAGGGAAGAGGAGTATCCTAATTCTGATGAGTGGCGGCTCCAGGGAGTAACCTTTGCAGGTACTGAGTGAACCAGTTCACCGTACACTAAGGGAAACAATCTGGGTTTTTGCTTTCCGTGTGTATTCTGAGGGCTATCCAGGAGTGAGGACAAAGATTATGTGTAGGCTTTGGAATATAAAGATCCCCCTTTCTAGTAGTGTGTCGACTTAGGCAACCTCTCTGTCCTGGACCACCATTTCTTCATCATTGGTTGTGAGTTTACACTTGGATGTGCAACCTGGTGTGTGGATGGAGTGAACCGAGGCTGATACAGCCTTTGGTCCACACCTGAACGAGCATGGCTACGGGGCAGCATGCCACGTGCCTCTACAGACTAGGCATGATGAGAGGAAGGACAAAGCACACTTGTATATTTATTTACTCTAGACGTCCTGTTCCATTCTGGGTAGGAAATGCAGTAACAGCTATAGTACACATTTGAATAGTTATTTCTAAGAAGTACCTAATGTATCAAAAGAAATGGTTGGAAAAATACATTTAATCCCAACACTTGGGAGGTAGAGGCAGGGGGCTCTGAAGTTCAAGGTCATCCTTGACCAGCCTGAGCTACATGAGACTATCTCAGAAGAAGAAAAAAAGTATGTGTGTATGTGCATCCTCATACCCACATATTTACACTTATATTTATGTGTACATATGAATCATAGCTTTGAGACTTTGCCGAAATATATTTGCTTTTCTTTATGGTTTAAATATAGTTAAAATGCTACGTTTCACTGATTCCACATGCTTTCCTTTGTTTTACTAATATTGCAATTGAGAATGCCTCTTAAAACCAATGACATGTGATAGCTTATTTTTCTTTTCATCATCCATAATAGTGCATTTTATAGCTGATGGCCTTTATGTGTAGAAGATACAGTAATCACCATAAACCATGTTGCCTGTGACTGCCTTCCAAATGGAAATGTATGATGAAACAGTTTTATTTCTGCTGTGCAGGAACCAGGTGTCTGCATTATAGGCTTGATTTTGTTGACATAGGTCTTGCTGTAGGGTTTTTTTTGTTGTTTTATTTTGGTTTGGTTTGGTTCAGCTCAAGGTGCTCCCAGATTTCTGTGATATTGGGTAGTAGTATGGATACATTTGGCTTCCCACCCACATAAGCATTGGGTGGTTCTGGTCATGTGGGGGTGGGGATGGAGTGTGCACATGCTAAGCAAGCTCCAGCCCTAGCTGTCTTTTTTTTTTCTTTTCTTTATATGTTGAGGCAGTGTAGTCCAGTCCAGCATTGAACTTGTAATCCTCCTTCCTTTGCCTCCCGTATAGCTAGGATTACAGGCCCACACATAAACATTGTTTTCATACAAACATGGCATGATATCATTTGCTCCAGGCTTAATACCTGAATTCAATCCCCACCCAAAGTTCTCTTGTCACTTCCTAGTTTGGTGATGTTGCTATATTTCACAGCAGCTTAACTGCAAAGGGCCTCTGCTACACACCGTACTATGAAAATAAGATTTGGTAATCCGTGCTAATGGGACATAGACAAAGACTTAGGCTGTGTTATTTGTTGAACTTTTGGTTCATCTTTGGTGAGTTCCAGATTAAACATTATGACCTCCCCCAAATCTATGAATAAACCATTTTACATGCTGGCATTATTTTTGCCCCTCCTTATTTGTCTTCTAGAAAATGAAGAATCTGACTTTAAGACTCCGCATTGGGCAAGCCCAATGACCACCAGCTCCCCTTTCCCTCAACCTCAGCACTTCAACAGCTTTTGGCATCTGCCTCAGGATATCACTGAGCTGCCTGAGTGGAGTGAGGGCTACCCCTTCTACATGGCCCTGGGCTTCCCAGGGTATGACCTCTCAGCTGATGACTTGGCTAGCAAGTTTCAGTTCAGTCGGGGCATGCGCCGCAGTTACGATGCAGGGTTCAAGTTGATGGTGGTGGAGTATGCTGAGAGCACCAACAACTGTCAGGCTGCCAAGCAGTTTGGGGTGTTGGAAAAAAATGTTCGAGACTGGCGAAAAGTAAAGCCACAGCTCCAAAATGCCCATGCCATGCGGCGGGCATTCCGAGGTCCCAAGAATGGGAGGTTTGCTCTGGTGGACCAACGTGTGGCTGAGTATGTCAGATACATGCAGGCCAAAGGGGACCCCATCACCAGGGAGGCAATGCAGTTGAAAGCTCTTGAAATCGCCCAGGAGATGAACATTCCAGAGAAAGGGTTCAAGGCAAGTCTGGGCTGGTGTCGAAGAATGATGAGAAGGTATGACCTATCTCTGCGGCATAAAGTGCCAGTTCCACAGCACCTGGCAGAGGACCTGACTGAGAAGCTCGTCACTTACCAGCAGAGTGTGCTGGCTCTGCGCCGGACACACGACTATGAAGTGGCACAGATGGGCAATGCAGACGAGACACCCATCTGCTTAGAAGTGCCCTCTAGGGTGACTGTTGACAACCAGGGCGAAAAGCCTGTCTTGGTCAAGACACCAGGTAGGGAGAAATTGAAGATCACAGCCATGCTGGGTGTGTTGGCTGATGGGAGGAAGTTACCCCCATACATCATTTTGAGGGGGACATACATCCCCCCTGGGAAGTTCCCCAGTGGCATGGAAATCCGCTGCCACCGCTACGGGTGGATGACTGAGGACTTGATGCAAGACTGGTTGGAAGTTGTGTGGAGACGGAGAACTGGAGCTGTGCCCAAACAGCGGGGGATGCTGATCCTGAATGGCTTCCGGTGTCATGCCACCGACTCTGTGAAGAGCTCCATGGAAAGCATGAACACAGACATGGTGATCATCCCAGGGGGCCTGACCTCCCAGCTGCAGGTGCTGGATATGGTGGTCTACAAGCCTCTGAATGACAGTGTCCGGGCCCAGTATTCCAACTGGCTTCTGGCGGGGAACCTGGCACTGAGCCCCACTGGAAATGCGAAGAAGCCACCCTTGGGCCTCTTCCTGGAGTGGGTCATGGTTGCATGGAACAGCATCTCAAGTGAATCCATTGTCCAGGGGTTCAGAAAGTGCCACATCTCCAGCAACTTAGAGGAGGAAGGTGACGTCCTATGGGAAATTGAGAGCCAGTTGCCCAGAGAACCAGCAAAAGAATATGACCCTGAAAGTGTGGCTGAGGGCAACTGAAGGAAGAGTTCAGGTAACTGGCCAGGAACTATCACTGATGCTCCCAGTCATGCCTAGCACTACCTTTTTCCTGGCCACTAGTTTCTCTTTTTAAGTTCTCTTTAAGCCTGCCATGCCACAGTATAAACAGCAGGTCATCACCATTTTCTCTTTTGTATTTTATTCTGTGTCCTGGATCCAGAAGCACTTGTATAGCGGGTAAGATGAACAAGAAGCTGCCAGAACACTTCACATGAGAGCAGTACGACTGCAAAAAATTACTTGGGCCCAAAAGAGCATAGTCAACATTGTTCCATTTACAAAAAGTTTGTCTGAAAACATAACTTTCTTCTCTTATAAATGTTGAACTTTTAGGGCTGGTTTGTCTGCTTGCATTACTTAACATAGTTGCACTGCCTTTTGCTGATCTGCAGGACCATGACCCAGGGAGAGAGTGAAGTCTGCCTTTAGTATCTCTAAGCCTCCGGTCTGTGTCCTAGGGTGGTCATACCATGCCCACCAGGGGGATGATGATACATATTACTTGCTTTCCTCTAGGGAATGTTGAGAGTTTTAAAACATCATCTTAGTCCATGGAACTTCAGATGGGATGAGCCATTTCAGACAGTTCCTGTTGTCAGCAGATGCCTGAAGGGTGTCTTTGAATGAATTTTTGAAGTGCTGCAGTGCTGGCTCAGCAGTTAAAAAAAAAAAAAAAATACTGTTCTTGCAGAGAGCCAGTTTGGTTCCCAGCACCCACATCATGTAGCTCATAACCAGTGACCTCTTAGCCTCCTAGGCGCCTGCAGTCACATGCACATTTCCACACACAGAAACACAGTGTATATGTAATTAAAAATAAATCTGGGGCTAGAAAGATGACTCAGTGTTTACCGTTCATTCTTGCAGAGGACTGGGGTTCAGTTCCCAGCACCCACATGACGGCTCACAGCCAGCTGTAATTCTACTTCCGGGGGATACAGTGCTCTCTTCTGGCCTCTGCCAGTTCCTACATGCATGTGGTATGCATATCCTCATGCAGGCTCACATATATACGCATAAAAACAAACCTTTTTAAAAACTGATCTGCACCAGAAATAGTACCACAATGAGTAAAGTTTAAGGCCCTGAGGTCATCAAGTTGGGGTGGGAGGTGTGTGCAGGAGGAGAGCAGCTTTGAAAGAAAGCAGGGATGGGAGCTGAGCAGAGCCCACCTAGCAAAAGCCCTGTACACACACCCTGAGCAAGCAGGAGAGTGCCAGAGTAGGGACACAGGAAGCACAGACAACTCATCCATTCTCATTTTCCTTTTCAGTCCATCTGCAGCCTTTGAAAAGGCAAGTGGCCAGTCTTTAACCAAAGACCTAAAATTATCTTAATATACCTTCTCCTTAAAAAAAAAAAGTCTACTAATGTACATTTTACTTGACCACCTGCCATGCAAGCAGAATGCTAACTGAAATCTCCACTGCTTTGTGCTGTATAAGCACAGGCTCTTAGTGACATGCACCTCCTTCCTGCCCTCATATCCTACCCTTAACACTGAGCCTTAAACTTAAGAGTAGAGCAAGCAGTTCTTAATGCTGCATTCAAGGTAACTGAAATGGTTTCTTCCCATGCCCCCCACTCTGTATAAAGTCCCATGGATTCAGAACCCTTTCTGCTGACCACTCTGCTGCCCCATTGCCTAGCAGACTGAGTGCAGTTGTTTTGTCTTCTCTCATTCCTGTTTCCCCCTCTGTTAGAAAACATTTTCAATTTTCTAAGCAATTTACCACTTGTGGAACCCAATCAAAACCCTCAGAAGAGGAGTGGGCAGGAAACCATGCTAAGCCACAGCTGCACACAGCGGGAGCCTCTGCTCCTCCATATGCCTCCATCTCTGTACAGCTGCTGGGGAGTGATGGAAATAGGGATTCACAGCAAACAAGATCCACAAGACGGGCATTAAAGCACCTCCTGTCATGGAATAGAATATGATTTTTGTTAAAAGGCCAAGCTAATTCATACTTAGGTTCTCTGTTTTCCAGCAAATGAAACTGATTGGAACACTTGGAAGGAAAAAAAAAAATTGTAAGAAGATGGCTGCAGAGAGACCAAGAAGGGGCAATAAGGCTCTGAACATCCAGGTCTGGACAGCAGCCTGAGCATCCTATTTCAAGACAGCCCCACCCACCCCATTCCATCCGGTGTCATACAGACCTAAGACCCTTAAGTTTAGCAACGAGCTCAGAAAAGAAACCTTCTGCCCCATTTCTCCTTTCAGAGCTATCTCCTCTGCCCCTTATAGAAGCCTGTAAACATGAATGGACAAAGGTATTTCCTGGAGAAGAGAACATTGTTCAGCACCAAGACATACCATGTCACCACAGCTCTTGTGTCTTTTTCTGTGGAGCAGAAACCTCAAGTATATACCTTTGCAGATACTTTGGTAGAACCTGTTTGCACACAGGTCAAGACGACAGAAAAGCTTTTGCAGAAACTCACCACTCATGTACTACTGTTACTTACACATCTCACTGAGGGAATGAAATTAATAACAGCAAAATCCAGACACTGGCTTGGTGCCAGAAGATAAGAGTATAAAATAGATGATGCTGTTACACCTACCTTCCTAATCTAGTTGGCAGCTAGACTTTTTAGGGTCTTATTCAATGGCCCTTCGTTCCCTATTAACCCTCTTTAATGAGGCAACCCTTGGTTAACAGGCCTTTGCTTTTCAGGCTGCTTGTAGATGTCTCTAAACCATCTGCTGTCTGTGCAGACAAGACCCACTGACTCATACTTGGTTAATTTCTTGAATATTTTTATCAAAAGGGCAGTGGGAGGGATTGGGCCTTGAACCACAGCTGCTTTCAGACTTCAACTCTACAAGAATAGATATGAGTCACTGACTTTTTCCACAATAGTAATTTGCATTCCTGCATAAGAAAAACATTCCTTCAAAGCTATCTGTGCTACAAAAATTCTGCCAGAACCTCACAGGCAAAGACTTTACTAGATCTGTCATTCCAGATACTCAGTCTGGCCAACCGGTTGCTATGACTGCTTTTCCTTCCTCCACTCAGCTCATATGGATGCTGTACACTGTTCTTGGCATCTTTACCAGTTTCTGCTCAGGTACTCATACTGTTTGCCGTCTAGTTTTCTGATCTGCTTTAACCAGTCATTACACCTGCCCAGTTTGTCAGAGTTCCAAACACATGAAATGACCTCTAAGATCTGAATGAACTGACATTTTAATTGTTTCTCATTAGCTTTGTCCGAACTGTCTTGTCATCCCCAAATGACATCTGTTACTTTCCATGCCATCAAGTTTTGTTTGGTATGTTTGTTTTTCCTTCTACTGTCCTCTTTCCCAACTTTGTTTCTCTTGCTTGAGAGCTTAAAAGATGCCATGTTGGGGTTTTCACACAGAAGCCAGGTAACTTAACGAAGAGTAGAAATGGACTTAACTCCTGTTCATCACTCATCAGCTGATAATGCCTTATAAGTTACATAGCACTGGAATTTTCCTAGAGTGATGGTTCTGCTGTCAGGGTCTTCTGGGGCACCCTCCTCCACTGACTTAAGATGATCTATACAGAACCCCAGTACAGCTATTAGCAGAATAGTGGTTACCAGAGAATTACCATAGCACACTGAGACTGGTACTCCCAACTAGATAGAAACTGATCCCAGTAATAAACTTTGATAACAAAGACAATAGGCTCTGGTGGTTTTATTTATCTGTTGGTATTGCCAAAAGTAAATTTTAAGCTATTGCCTATACTTTATTCATCAGATTTGGTAGCACTGTATTACTACACCTTTGAAGCAAAGTCTTCATGGGATGTACTTTGTTACAAGCATTTTTTTTTTAATTGGGAATATGGGGTTTTCAAGTATGTGCTAAGATCCTCAATGTGCCTGGTAAAGCAAGGCAAACTTGTTGCAGTCACACCTGTGGCTAAACACATGACTAAAAGCCTTAGGGTAGAAATAACTTGGGAGTAACTCTGAAATTACCCAGTTTCTAATAGCTTTCTTCCAAATATTTTTCCTAAGAGATCCTTGACAATTTGTTTTTATGATTTCTTAATTATAGGAGACTGCACATAGACTCATGCCTGGCAGAGGTATCAGAAATTGAGCCAGCCTTTGGTGGAACACAAAAGTTGAAATCTTTTACAGGAACCCTTGAATAGCCTAATTCTTATTATGTTCCTTCCTTTCCTCCAACCCCATTCTCCTCACTTCAGAAAATCTCTTGACAACTGGCATGAAAGACAGACCTGAGTGTAGACCTCAAAATAGTTAAGGTAAAATGACAGCTATGCATTTGGAGTTTGTGGTCCCACTGGAGAGGTGACTAAGTAGGCCAGGGCCTAGCAAAGTGAACAGTTGACAGCTTGGAAGTTCCTCTGCTGCAGACCCTTTGGAATTTTTCATTGCAGGGGAGACACATACCCACACCTAACTTCCTCTGCTACACAGAACCCTTTTGGAATTCATTCTCTATCTCTCTCTCTCTCTCTCTCTCTCTCTCTCTCTCTCTCTCTCTCTCTCTCTCTCTCTCTCTCTCCTTCCCTCCCTCCCTCCCTCTCCCTCTCCCTCTCTCTCACACACACACACAGAGAACCCTTTTGGAATTCTCCATTGCCAGACACACACAGCAACCCCTGAATAGCACAAGCCCTTCATACAGCAGCAGTCTAAAACAAGACCACTATGTGTGTACCTATCATTCCAAACCTTTTCAACTGCTAATGTTATTGAGTATCACCCACCTGACACTCGGAAAGGTTTGTGCCAAGAACAACTTAAGCTGTTGGTTTTTTTGTTTTTATTTTTTTTTTAATCTTAGGCCACATTACCACTAAATGCATACTTTAACAGGAACTTGCCATGCCTTGCTTGCCTAGTACATTCTTCTGGAGTTTGAGCCAAGATCTCATACGGCTCAACCTTTCCTGTTTCTATGGAAGACAATACTCCTTACCTGGCTGTGCAGTGACAGCACACGCCTTTAATCCCAGCACTCAGGAGGCAGAGGCAGGTGGATCAAGGTCAGCCTGGTCTACAGAGCATGTTTCAGGACAGCCCAGGCTACACAAACCCTGTCTACACACACACACACACACACACACACACACACACACACACACACACACACACACACACACACACACACACACGTAAAATTTTATCTGCTTATTTGAATAAACAGAAAAAGGTTTTCTCCAAAAAAACGTTTATTTGTCACATTTAAAAATACAAAACCAAATCCACATATCCAGATGCAGGAACACACAAAAATACTCACATATATCTACAGTTTAGGCCAATGAAAACCTATCTGTACATCTATTTTATCCATCAACACTACATGATATGTGTGTGTGTGTGTATGTGATATATATATAATTTTATTTGCTTATTTGAATAAACAGAAAAAGATTTTCTCCCAAAATGTTTGTCACATTTAAAATTACAAAACCAAATTCACATATCCAGATATAGGAACACACAAAAATACTCACATGTGTCTACTGTTTAGGCCAATGAAAATCTATCTGCACACCTATTTTATCCATCAACACTACATGAATGAAAAGCAACATAGCTTTAAAACAAGTTGGTTACCAGTAACACTGTCAAATGTAGTTCATAGTACCACTTGAAAGAGTAAAACAGACATTTTGTAGAAATATGAAAATTAGCAGTTTGTAAGATTTCATGAAAACCATTTCTATAGGATTAACAAGCTTGCCCATTAGCCTTTAGACACTAATGCTAAAACAACTGAATTACAAAAAAAAAAAAAAAAAAAAACCAAAAAACTATAAAGAACCACATATCCAAATCCTGTTCTCCAGTGAAAACAGTAGGTTGCCTGGAACTACTCTAGCTGCTAAGTAGTCACTAAAGGAGAATTCTGACTAACATTAGGTTATTCCACCAATATGCAGAGTATAATTCTTCATGGTAAGCAGATTTTTCACTGTTGGATACAAAATATACATCATTCAACACACAGTAGTCCTGCTAATCACAGGGACTGAGCTACAATAGCATCTTTATTCTAGTATGTCATCTATCTTAACAATAGACTAGGGATACAACACCTCAGTTGCCTTAATATCCCTATTCAGGAACAGAACAATGCCTGCTCCTATACTTGGGATACACACACAGGTCATCATCAGTCAGACATATATTAATGGCTTCACAGTAGCAACACAAAATGCACTCAATCTCATTTCCATAGGAAAGGTTATACATACATTATACACTTCAATTTTGAAATGTGGACTCAAAAGCATTCAATTTTCATCAACCAATTAATTTAGTGATGGTCCCAAATTTTCAAATCCTAATTTAGCAGAGCAAAAGTCCTTCTTTTGCTGCCAAGCGCTGGCGGTGGACTTTGTCTTGTTGTAGCTCTTCATGATTGGGGTGCCAAAGTTTCATGATGATCCTTTCAATGTTAAGAGCATACACAGTATGTGTAGGAATGACTTCCCTGTGTACCTGTGATTTTAAAATTACATGTTTTCTATTATGCTTCAGTAGACTTGTTTTTCCAGCATTCAAAAGTATAACTTGTATTTTTAAAAACTTCTTATGACTTTGGTACCCTATAAACTTTAAGTAGTAACATAGTGAATGAACCCCAAGTCAGATAATGAGAAAACTAAACAGATCTGTGGGCTGCTCAGCAGTTAAAAGGTAACTGCCATGCAAGCCTGATGACATGAGTCCAATTTCTGGAACTCAGATAAAGTAAAGGTAGAAAGAAAGAAATGACCCCACAAAGTTGTCCTCTGACCACACACAAGCCATGACACATTGTACTCACATGCATGCACACAATGGCAATTTTAACTTTAAAATTAAAAAAAAAAAAAACTTGAAAATAATAAGGAACTATAGGATGATTTGGAGTAGGATATTTGGAGTGGTAGAGGATGAGATAACTTAGGAGGAACTACAGGGTTTGAGGTTTTAAAATGAGGCTACCACTGTTGATCATAAAAACAAGTCAAAAAGTAGAATAGCTAGTATCTTTATAAACTCATAGGCATTAATGTAGCAATAACTCTAGGTAAACCAGGAGCCAAGAAATACCTGCAGAGCTTCAAACAGGTCATACATGTTCACCGGGGGCAAGGATGCAGGTAGAGTGTCCCCAGAACATGCCAACAGGAATGCGGCCTGCTGTTCAGCATCGTCAGGATGTGGTTGAGAAGCTGAATTCTGACTGGCACAGGGAGCAGAAAAGGCTGGAGGGCTGGAGAAGAAGTTTTCAAAGAAATACTTTCAGTACCCAGAATGAAGAGAAGTGAACACCTAGAATAGAGAGGCTTGCTGAAACACATCCCATTCTGAGTGTCTTTAAATGAATCAGAAACACACCACCTTCTACAGAAAGAGTCCATGATTTTAATTTTTCAAAAGGTCCATGTGTCAGGCTGGAAACAACATAATGCAGCCATATTTACTCCCTCCTCCCATAATACTAATATATTTATTTTTGCTCAGGGTACTGAGCCAAACTGTTTCCTGCCCCTAGAGTTTCCAGTTTGGAAAAACATATAGATGAACAAACAAAAAAAGCAGTGTAGCTGAAGGAATGTGAAATTGAAAAATTATGGAGAAAGGCAAATTGGACAGAATGCAAGGTTAAAAAATAAACAGTAAGAAAAGTAGCAGGCAAAATGGGACTATGGGAAAAACACCAGCCAGACCTTGCTAGTTTCCCAAAGCAGACCAAATAGAAGACAGGCCTGGCTTTCACATCAGTACAGAGAGGTAGCTAGAGCTGCAGGAAAATACCAGGAGGGAAAGCACAGTGGGGCAGCAGTTGTGGCTTATAGCCTCAGACAGAAGCAGCTCTGATCAACGAACAGCTTCCTGTGCATGGGGACAGGGATGGAGAGCTCCAGGGCAAAGCCATGTCACAGCTGACTCCCAACACCCCTTACTCCATTTTTTTCCTGGGTGAATGACTTAAATATGAAACAATCTCAAACAGGTGTGTCTGAATGAGGTTTGGGTAGTAACTCACCACAGATAGAAACCTAAACAGGACCCCAATTTGAGATGCCACTCGGTCATCACAATGTCTCCACAGCCTGGGGATGGCCGTAATAGCACCTCTCTCTATGTGCTGCCAGCTCCCCTTACATCTGCCCTCTTTCTGTTACTTTCACCACTGCTGCTCCAGCCAGCCTGCCTAGTCTTGCTTGTTTACTGTGATGCTGTGTGTATCCTCGTCACCTCTTTCCTCCCGTCCTCCACTAGGCAGATAACCAGACAGACAAAACCCAGTCTTTCAAGAAGTGCAGCCACTGCAGTAATCACAAGGAAATCCACTGCAGTTTCGTTTCCAAAAGGTTAAAATTAACACTAAATTTTGTGGGGAAAGCAGAATGGATAAAGGTAACCTGAATCAACTCATAAAAGGGTGGCTTAGAACTGAAGATGGCCCTAGGAGCCCTGAGTCAATTGAGGACATAGATTTGTTCAACAGGGTGCTGAGAACAATAGGAAGACTTTGAGCTACAGCCATGAGCGTCAGATGAGAACATGGACAACAAACCTACCCCTCTTTCTCCTTTTCCCACCATCAGACACCCAGCCTTAGGCCATGAGCAGGCCACCTTCTGACCAGGCAGAGGCTATCATTCAGGCATACTACTTGAAGGGCTACTCCATCCCACATATAAAGGGAGAGGCAATCAAATAATCACCTCTGGTTAAAAAAAAAAGTACCAAAATAATTCACTATAAGGCATGCAACTAAAGAAATAACCGATTCATTAACAGTGGTCTCTCACTAAGGCCAGTGACCAAGCAGCATAGGACCGATGCAAGAGTACAGGAAGCCACTCACCCTTCAACCAAGTTGTTGTAAGCCACCACACTATTCTTCAGGTATGGTTGTGGGGTCACATTACTACCAAAAGCATATTTAAAATGGCCATCTCGGACCCGGTAGGCTTTCCTTCTCGACACAACTGAAGTTAGTATATCTTTGAGGTGATTCTGAAAAAAAAAAGAAAAGAAAAATAGCATGAGCTCCTCAAAAGCAAACTATACAATTTCCATTGCCAAGTGGTCCTTCATTCCAAATGGTCCTTGCATTTAGTGATGCAGAATGACAGAAACACTCATGAAAAGAGCCAAGCCGATCGATGCACAGGACATGGGGGAGAGAAGGGTGTGTGGCTTCACTTCACTGTCTTTAAAGAGGCTGTTCTACAGGCAATGTTCTTTGAAGGAGACTTTGTTTCATAGTCTGCAGTGCTGAGATTGAACAGCACATGGGGCCTCGCATGCAAGCCAAGTGCTCCCTACCACTCCACATGCGCTGAGTTTGTTTCCCGTAAGCTGACATTTCTCAGAAATGATTTGTTTTAAGGCAAATGACTTTGAAATCTGACTTAAAATGAGACAAAAGTTTTAAGATCTGGTATTCACTGGTTACCAAACTCACAGCAATAGCTGTTGCTCTCAAAAGCTCTACAGACAGAAAATACTGTGCATGACTATTCAATTCTCTTCACCTTTATAAGATCCAAGCACATTAGAGCTGGTTGGGGAACATGAAAATAGGACACGCTCAGTATATGCTAGCACAGAAGAGCTAGGGTCAGGCTAGGCATTCCAATTATACCAATATGACTGTCTTCTATCAAGACTGTGCAATTAAATATGGGTTTTCATACAGAACTCATTCAATTTTTCGAGTGCAACTATCTCAGAAATGACTATGAGGAAAATAAAATCAATGCAATGTACATTTTACCAAATAACTAAATGACGAATAAATGGAATAGTGGGTCAAACAATCTCACTACTCAGACGCCCACCTGACACTCTTTAATTGCAGCACTACCTCAAACATGAGTGGCTTGAACCACTAGAATTTCTGATTTCTGTTTTTGCTTAAAAACTGTTCCTGTGTTGACAAATTAAAACAAATTTAAAAAGAGATAAGCAAAAGTATGGATGCTGCAAGGAACATTTCTAAAAAAACAGGCAAATTCTTTGGTTGTGAAGTATGAAGTGTTTCAATTCAATGATGACAGATACGAAACCTGAGTGGCATTCAGTTCCTTTCTGTCAATATCAGCTTTAAACACACATAAGCTCATTAACAATTATTATTTGTAGTTATTTCTACCAACAGCAAACCCACCTCCACAGCATAGACAACAGCAGAAACAGCTTCCTCGGTGACGTTGTCCAGCCCATGCTCGTAGGCAGTCACGATCATTCTCCCTTCAAGCTGACCTCTTGTGGGGAGCATCATAGTGTGGGAACAGAGTTTCAAATCATCATCATCCTGGGGATCCTTTGCCACAAACTGCTGAGCGCCAGAGAGGGGGTTCTGAGGCTGGAATCTATGCTGAGTAAGGAAACTTCACAATTACTCACTCCAATAGCAAGCAACGAGACAAGACAGAAGAAACCCAGCTACTGGAATCAGAGACAGACAAAACTACACCAAAGGGTATCAAAAGTTTCCAAGTAAAAAGTAAATCATGGCCTGGAGAGATTGCTCATCCATGAAAGCTAGTAAATCATGCACAAATGATCATAATTTCACACCTGTTACAGGTTAAGGGGACAATGGCTGTCTACACAGCAAATTGTTCTTTGTCTTTTTGAAACAGTCTTGTTATATATACCTAATAACCTAGATGGGCCTCAAACTCCTAATACACCTGCCTCAGCCTCCTAAGAGCTGGGATTACAGCTGTGTGCCTCCATGCCTGCAACCATTTATTATATTCAATTAATACCTTGGTGGCCACAACAGGTATGGTCTTATGCTATGTCATGAAGAGATGACACAGAACTGTATTCAGAAAGTCACAGAAGTTAAATTGTAAGAAGACTCTGGAGTATAGATATATAATTAATGCTTCAGTTAGGATTTACAAAGCCTAACTGATCAAATGATAGCTCTGACAAATATTCCAAGCTAATGCTATAGGACAGAAGCAGCTCTTCATCGTGACTGTTTACATTCCTAACAAACAGCCCAAGGCATGATCTAAAACACTCAACCTTTGCTCATTTGTATACACTTCAGCATTCCTATGAAATTAATATACTCCACCATCACTGGGAGATTTGTTCCTGGTACCTTTGATTTTACAGCGAAAACAATATCCAGTATCCATATATATTTTTTAAAAGCAATACTGGCATTTTTCCATTTAAGTGTAAAGCTGTGACATACCCAACACATTTTAAACCAGGTATGCCTCTAGAGACAGTGGAGACCCCCAGGTTGAGTAATATTACTGACATAAAGCACAGAACAGGCAAGCCTAGGATGAGAAACTTGTGGAAAACTCTTCCTACCTAAAAACATATATTACAAAAGGTTTACAAGTGTTACAGCCAAATGCTTCATAGTCTCTACACCAATCTCTAAAAGCACAGAGAGCAGCTAGGTATCATCAGAAGCTTACCAGAGGCTCCAGACTAATCCTTGACCAGATGCCTTTGATCTGACACTTGAATGAAGAGAGAACACAAGCCCAGCTTCCAAACATTGGAAACTCTAAAGTGCTAATGACAACACTTATGTGTAAAAACTGACAAGAATACATTTGTAAGATGTATTTACAATCTTTTTTACTTCCTAAATTATTTTTTTTTAATACTGCTGGTGACATTTAAAATCACAGCTACTTAGCCAGGTGTGGTGGTGCCTTTAGTTTCAGCATTTGGGAGGCAGCTGCAGTCAGATCTCTGAGTTCAAGGCCTGCCTGGTTTACAAAGCAAATTCCAGGACAGCCAGGGCTACACAGAGAAACTCTGTCTCAATCCCCCTCCCCAACAAAAAATTCATAGCTACTTTATCACACTAGTACTTAACCCACAGTTGCCAGGATCTATTGGAGAATGACCTACATCAAATTTTTGACGAACAGAAGAAAGCTTTTTCTTGCCCTTGGGTTTTCCAGGCTTGGCTGCAGAGCCCCCTGTCCAGGGCAAAGATCCAGCACCCTCTACAAGACAGAAAAACAATAGTCACAGTGAAAAAGACAATAACCAAAGTGGAAAATGACAACAGCTTTTTTTTTTTCCACTGGGGATTAAAAGTGTGGACCATCTGGGTAATGAAAATTTAAATGATGAAGTTCAAATCTGAATCATTTCTACTTCTCTAAAAACAAAATTATAAATCTCAAATCACATGTATCCATCAAAGTCACTGAATTTGAGATTATTTTAAACAGAAAGCCCGGAAAAGCTGAGGAACTCTCAAAGGACAAGGATAATAAGGCAAAGGAACAGACCCCGAAGCTAACAGATCCAGAGCCAGGTATAAGCAACAATGAGGGACAATGGACTGTGGTAGTTTTTGTTTATGATCTAACAAATAAAGCTTGCCTAAGTATTGGAGTGCAGAGCTAGCCACACTTGTTAGCCATAGAGGCCAGGCAGTGGTGGCACACACCTTTAATTCCAGAACTCGGGAGACAGAGGCAGTTGAATCTCTGTTAGTTCAGGGGTACCTTGGGCTACTCAAAATTGATCCAGTATAAAAGAAACAGAACTCAAACACACACAAGTGATCCCAGCACTTGGAATCACACGCTTTCAATCCCAGCACTAGGGAGGTAGAGACAGGAGTGTTAGGGCTGGGTGGAGAGAGGATTATAAGGAAGGAGGAAACAGGAGCACAGGGCATTCAGACTGAAGCAGCAGTCAGTCTGAAGCAGTTTGAGGACAGGATGGCCGCGTTGGTCTGAGCAATGGCAGAGGTAAGAACTTTCTAGTGGCTGGCTGCTGTACTTCTCTGATCCTTCAGCTTTCACCCTGATAGCTGACTCCAGGTTTTTATTATTAAGAACAGAGAATTTGTGCTACAATGGAAGACTCACAGCAAGGACAAAGTTCAACAGTGAGTGCATTGGGATGTGGTGGACTTGTAAGGAGCAGCCTTTACTAACAACTTTCTGTACTGATTTTCTTTTTAGAACTATGAACATAGTGAGAAATATGTATGCAAGTGTGTGTGTGTGTGTGTGTGTGTGTGTGTGTGTGTGTGTGTGTGTTGGGGGAGGGGAGATACAATGTATACATAATTGTAGGTGCCTGAGGAGGCCGGGGTACTGGGAACCAAACTTAGGTCCTCTCCAAGAGTAGTAACCTTTTTTAACTGACAAGCCATTCCCCAGCCCCACCACCAAAATCATTAAAAAAAAAAAAAAAAAAAAAACTCATAATTATAGTAATGGTTATAACATGTTTTTAAGATTCATTTTTTTAATTTTATGAGTGTGTTTGCCTTCATGTTCATATGTGTATCACAAATATGCCCAATACCCTGATAGCCCAGGAGAGTGTCAGATCCCCTGGAATTGGAGTTAAGGTGGTTGTGAGCTGCCATGGGGGTGTTGGGAACTGAACTGGCCCTCTCCCCAGCCTCAGTTATTATCATTTTAATGGAGTAGAGTTTCTGTTTTGTTTTTTTTTTTGGGGGGGGTTGTTAGTAAAGTTTTGGAGGGAGCAGGGAGTAACGTGGGTTCTATGGTTAAATGATTTCCCAAAGAAACCTACTCCTGCAATTAGACCTGGATCCTAGGTGCTGGCAGGAAGAGCTGACTACAGGAAGACTAAGAGGCAGAACAGACAGAACTCAGAGCAAGGTGCTGTGTAGACCGCAAGTGGGGTAAGGACACAAAGGGAGGAACATGGCCCAGAGAAAGGGGGGTTTCCCACAGCACCCAAGACTGGTTTTGAGCCAAGACTAACTGCCATTTAAGGAGACAGGGCCTTGGGCAAATTTTTAAATTTTTGTTTTGTTCTGATGTCTGTTTTTGTATCTATTAAAGAGGCTAACAACACCCTGAAGAGTGGCTGTAAAGATTGTTATCTACCATGCCGTATGTTAGCATATTATTAAAAATGTATAGCTGTAAACCAATTATAAAATTGTATAACCAATAACATACATTCAAGAATACTGAGTTTTTCTTTAATTAATCAGCCAAGTATATCCTTACTAATACATTTCTCACTTGCAAATGTGCTACTTGACATTCTCTCATCGTTTTTCTTGGAAAATGTTATTGTATCTATTTCACAAGAGTAAAAGCTAAGAACCATCAGGTATCAATTATACTGGTGACAAAGTCTAACCCTGAGCCCACCCCTTGTCTCCCACCAGCCTCGCTTGCTGCAAGTGTGGTGCTCTCAACATGCCGACCTAGCAAGATCCAATCTTCACAAGGTTGGCTCTTCTGCTAAACACAGGAGATTATCATTCTGGCCCATCTTTACACATACAGAAAACAAATCTGGCTAAAGTTCATTTCTATTTAAGTTAAACCCAGCACCTGAAACCTGACATAGTGCAACACGTGTGGTGACAGTGTGGTGAAAGGTCAGGGAGCCACACCCTCTCTAGTGCCAACCTTTCGGAAGAGCCACCACCATCTGCTACACTCAACATCCAACAGCTTCTCTAAGAGCCTTCAGTGGTAAGGTCATATTTGAATTCCTCATCAAATAAGCCAGGTTAGTTATAATGATTAAGAGGTATAATACAGGGGCTGGCTGGAGAGCTGATTCAGCAGTCAAAAGCATGTACTACTCTCCAAGAGGACCTGGGTTCAGTTCCCAGCACCCATGTCAGGTGACTCACAATTGCCTGTAACTACAGCTCCAAAGGGATGTGACATTGTAACTGTATTCACTTTGTACATAGACAAACACAAAACATCAGCCTGGCTGCCTTTTAAGATATCCAGAACCACTCTTGCCTTGACCAAAAGGGGAAAAAAGCAAAAACAAAAACTGACAATCTACAGAGGCAGGAAGCTCCCGTAAACGTTTTAAACGGTCCAAGATAGCTTTATCACAAGGGAAGTTTTCAGAGCACTCACTTAACCTTTGCCTTACTAAAAATGGCTGAAGGACAAGTGTATGAACAATTGATGTGAGCCTTATGACCCCAATTTCTATCTACAACCAGTTACACATAGTCTTACCAACCTTCCTACCAACAAGTTAGACAGACACTGAGCTCTTATCTCCTGGGTGCCGTGATGCTCAGAGCACAGCAGAAGCCCAAGTTTCTACACCATCCTTTCATCCAGAGCATCCCGAGCATCCCCTCCTGGTGCCACGTGCCCCTCCTCCCTGCCTTCATTTTCTGAATCCTGACTCACCCGATCCTCATTACTTCATCTAGAATATAGCAAGCTGAGTGGAGAGTAAAAGTAGAAAATATGAGGAAATCATCTGTTAAGGGTGTGTGTTTCACACACACTTTTGTGTACAAGTGTGAGTGTGTGTACAATGGTTATCACCTATATAACTTTTTTTTTGGTTCTGGGTAATTCAGGTTCTATTTCCTTTGCAAACCTGAGTGGTGTCTGATAAAGGAAGCTAAATCCCAGTGCTGCCCAGCTTTGCCAAGTGATCCACACTGGAAGCATTCCTACTCCCTTACCTGGTGTAGAAACCAAAATCTGACAACGTGTGAGGATGGCCAGCAGGAAATCATTGTGAGAATGGACTGGAAAAAAGGAAGGTTACCACAAGTCAGAGAGTATCTTCAACATAAGCAAAACATTAGCCTAGCTTGTAAATACTTTAAATGTTCCCCCACTCTCTACCATTCTTTACAGTTAACTTTTTAAACCAATATTGTTATGATTACCTACACACCATCAAAAACAAAAGTACTTATTTTAAGTCTGGGGAAACTTGGAGAAATGAAGAACTACCATTGTCCTGAGTGAGGAGCCTGTGGGCTTCAAGGTCGAACTCTTCCTTGCTGATCTTCTGCTTGAACCACAGCTTTAAGTTGGCCCAGTATCTGCAGAAGGAGAAATAGCATTAAAAACCACAGACCTTTGCCAATGTCCTCTGGTTCACTCTAGCTGCTCCAACTCCCAAGGAAGAAAAGTTTATAAACTCCAGTGTCAGTGGCTGAGCTGTGGGAAGCCTCCTAGAGTTCCTCTGGGAGCTCCAAGCCCAGGCCAAGGCCTGCATAAAGAATGCCTGAGATAGCGTGAGCCCAAGAGGGTGACTCCTAATCCAGTCTGTCTAGTCAGCATCACAGAAGGGGGCAGACACTGCAGACCCCAACAGAGTGGCTGCAGGAGAAATCTCAGAAGAAACCCACCCTTTCAACACACTGGCCCTGGATTTACAATCTCCAAAACTGTGAGAAAATTAACTCCCGTGGTTTAAGCAACAAGCCTGTGGCATTTTGTCATAGCAGGCCTAGCAAATGAACACACCACACCCAAGAGGCAGCAGACCAACAAGAGACATCCTTTCTCCCCAAAAGGAGCTAACTCAGAACAAGCACAGCTGTGCCTTTGCTTCTCGAAGCCATCCTTTTAAAGGGTGCCCTCCAGAATCCTTCATGGGGCTTCACTCCTAAAGTGCACTTTCATGGGGGGAAAGTGGTCACCTGTTATTATTATTCTGGGTGCCATACTTCCCTTCAGATGAGCTTAAGTTTTAATCTAATTAAAATTTAATTTAATCTGAGTTTCTAAACACCAAACCAAAAAGAAAATATTCCTAGATATGAGAAATATAAGGCCTTGGTTTTAACATTTGGATGGCTGGATAAACAGTAAACAGTAAACAGTTCACATCCACTACCAAGAATCACATTTAAATGGTCACGATGTACAATGCAAAGCAAACTGCTTAGGAGGAAACATAAAGAGAGAAACAAGCTTAACCAAGAGGCAATGTTTCAAACAAAAGAAGTCTGGAGACAGATGTAGAACAATCCCATACAATTCCATACCACACCATCATCAACTGTATCCCTGGCGCAAAGACCTGTGGATTTCACATTATAAATCAATAAAATTTAGATTCAGCACCCATATTTGACTAACATCACAGTGAGCTTTGGCCTTTACAAATGAACGGAGAATGCTGCTAACCTTAAAAATATTCCTGTTGGCCATGAATTTACTATGTGACTATGCATGTGTGATCCTTGAAGGCACAGCAGCTAACCGTTGTTAAACCCAATCATCTACACAAGCCATGTCCCTCAGATTTAGCATCATGTAAGACAGCTGACTTTGAAACCCTGTGAGCACTGTGTATGGAAAAAGAAACAATTAATTCTTCTGGTATGTTTTTAACTAAGATTTATCACTCATAACTAGAAAAGCATAAAGCCATCCTAATGAAGGCAAAGGGCTATCATTTTTACTTATTAAAATATTTTTTTTGAGCCGGGCGGTGGTGGTGCACGCCTTTAATCCCATCGGATCTCTGTGAGTTCGAGACCAGCCTGGTCTACAAGAGCTAGTTCCAGGACATCCTCCAAAGCCATACAGAAACCCTGTCTCAAAAAACCAAAAAAAGAAAAGTGCTGGGATTAAAGGCGTGTGCCACCACCACCTGGCTAAAATAGTTTAATTTAATCTCCTCCTTGCATCTCAGAGGGTCCTTCTGTGATACCTTATGACTGCCCATGGAGCTTGTTGTGAAGGTCTTGAGGCAGGACGATCAGACTGAAAACATAAAAAGGAAAAAGAGCCCCTCACCCCAGTCATCTTAAAATCTCTAGGCAACTGAAATAAAAAAATTCCAAATGCCTTAAGACCTCGTTCTCCATTTGGGGATGTAAAACTGCGTGTTCTAGTCATCCCAACAGAAACCCCTTGTGCAACTTTAATGGCTCCTGGCTTTTTACTGTATCAGATATAAGCCCATCCAACTCACCAGCAAAGAGAAAGAAACTTGTACAAAAAAAAAAAAAAAAAAAAAAAAAAAAAAAAAAAAGACAGCCACCAAAATGCTTATGCTAAGACACTTAATTGTGACTCTCCATTGAGAAGCCTACGCCCACACCTGAGTATGTCTTATCCTTTCCCTGGACATCTCTTTTAATTCTGGGGCTTAAAATCTACAAGCAATAATAACCATTCTTTTAAAGGGCTCTTACTAAAGCGGGGCTCCTGTGAGAAGCCCGCACCTTGACTCGCTGTCTTGAGACTATCAACAGACCCCAGTTCTGCTTCACTGCTGCTCTAGACAATCTTTCCTGCATCGACGCTAGGAACTACGGGTTTGCCAGAGTTGAGGGTCCCCCCAAAAGACTGAGGCACTTCCTCGGGCTGCTGCAGGTTGCAGCTTAGGGAGCTGTCACTAAAGTCCCAGTCACTGCTGACAACAGTCTGGCTGGGCTGGGGGCTCCTTTTCAACCCCAGCGAAGGAAGCGTCGCACAGCCGGAACCAGAAGCCTTGATCCCATCCTTGGTCGGTGGCCACTTTTGGGGAGTGACTAGCCGGCTTCTCCGGGTCCTGTCTACCGAATGGGAGGAGTAACTGTGCCGAGGGCTGGATGGGGAGCTGGAAGAGGCGCCCGCGGCGGCCAGGCAGCCGTCCCCGCGGATGCTGTGATGTTGGGGGACTGACTGACCTGGGGTCTGCGTCTTCCGAACCCGCTTTCCAAGCGCTTCTCCACGCAGCCGCGCCGGCCGCTCGCCGGCTTCCGCCTCCAGGAAGCCCGCCCGGCCCCCGGCCCCCCGCCCCGGCTCGCCCCAGCTCCGCCGGCTCCCACGCGGACATCCCGGGCTGTCTAGCGCCCGGGAGACGGTCCTCTAGCGCCTCGAGCCCCGGCCGGGAGCCGCACGGGAGCCGCGGCGGCCGCGAGGCGCCGCCTCAGGCCTCCCGGAGGTGAGGGAGCCCAGGGACTACGGCAGCCCCGGGCCAGGAGCACGCCCACGCACAGGCCCCGAGGCTGGTCCCCGCGGCTCTTACTGTTTCACGTTGTCTCCCAGCGCCTCGCTCAAGTTCTTCTTGGCCGCCTCCAGCTCGCTCACAAAGGTCGCCATTGCAGCGCGCGCCTCAGCCCGACCGTACACCGCGCGGCCCGAAGCGACCAGCAACCGTAAGATCAACCCGGCGGAAGGCCTGCGCTCGGGACTCGGCAGGCTCGGCTCCACTCGTCGGCCCCGCCCCCAGCCGCTCGGAAGCCTCGGCGTTTGTTTGGTTCTCGGCCCCGCCCGTCTTCCAGTCGGCTAAACTTCCCGGCTAAACTCCGTTCACCAACTCCCGCCTCTCGGGTCACGTGACCCGCTTCGCCTAGAAGGCGCGTGCCCAGGATAACACCCGCCGCGGAGGCGTCGGGACGGCGGCCTTGATCGCCAGACCCCTCCGTGACTGACAGGTCGGCTCTGAATTCCCACGCCTGCCTTCCTTCCGGAAGGAACAGCTCCGGGCGCGGAATACATGAGATATCCAATTTATTCTCTTGTCCCCATTTGATTTTTTTGCTTTTTGTTGTTGTTGTTGTTGTCTTTTGGCGAGTGCTCCTCACCTATTGTGACATTTAGTGGGCTCATCTCGTTTTTCTGCCTCCTGCCACTCAAACATAAGTTTCCTGATGTCAGGATTTGTGTTATTCAAGTACAGAACATTCATTATTTATTTGTGGACCAAATAGAATAATTCCCAAACAGGAAACCCTGAAGTCCCATAGGGAGGTGAGAGGCAGACAGGACGACCCTAGAATCTGCAGCCTGGCCTGCAGAGAAAAAAATGCAAAGAAAGTCTTTTTCAAATCAAGGTCAAGTGGAAGGACCTACACTCTAGCTTGTCCTCTGCCCTTCCTGTGCACGCTCAAATTCACACACAAATACACTCATATGTATCGAACACGAAAGCCATAGCTAGGTTCAATTTGCAATTTCTTAAAAGCTAATGTAAATTGTTATTTGTATTATTTTTTGTCTTTTGTTTTCTTGAGAAAGGGTCTCATTATGTAGTCCTGCCTGTATTAGAACTCTCTACATAGACCAGGCTACTACTTTTGCAGGGAAAAGGGCCAGCCCCACCCCACCCCCCAAATACCCTGAGCAGAGTCAAAGAAACACACTTTGGCCCTAAAATCACAGCCAGTGGAAGAAATATGCCCTGGCCCTGAAATTAGAGCCAAAGGGCTGAAAAGGTCAGTGACCAGAGCAGAAAAACAACCAATCACAGAGCAGAAAAACCAACCACCAATCCCTGAACATGAGATCTAGCCAATCTGAGCTGAGGGACTGAAATCTGACCAATCACCACTCTGGAAATCTTCTGCCTGGAAAAAAAAATCCACCCCTAAGAAGCCCCTAAGTCTTGCACTTACTCACTTTGCCGCCATCTTCTTCCACCCTGGCAGAGGCAGCCACTCTCCTGGATTCTTCTCTCCTAGTAAATCTTTGCATGAGGTTTGGGTGACAGCCTCCTTTCAGAGCCTGGGCAGAGGGGAGCAGAGCAGGACTGTAACACTTTAGCCCAGGGAAACCTTCTCCTGGCAGATTAGAGTTGTTATTATAGTCCAGGGGACAGGAACAGAACTGTAACGACTTTGACTTCCCTGGGGAAACCTTCCCCTGCCCAAGCAGAGCTGTTACACCGGGGAAGCCTTTCCCTGGAGCAGGGCTGTAAGCTGCTACACCTACTGTGACCATGATAGTCATTGCCTCCCAACTGCCAGAATACTTTTCCATCCGAACTGTAACACTTAGTGTTCTTTGGCTTCCAAGTGTCAGAATACCTTTCCATCTGCACTTTAATGCTTACAACTTTGCCTTAATGTTCACACTTTTAGTGGAAGCATTTTTAAAAAAGATTTTGTTTTTATGTATATGTCTTTGTGTGTGTGATGGGGAATGTACTGTGTATGTTTATCTTATTGATTGTTAAATAAAATACTGTTTGGCCAATGAGACAGCGAATAGACGGGACTAGGAGTCAAAGAGGGTTCTGGGAAATGTAGTAGAGAAGTGCTGATCCAGGCAGGAAGTGACATAGCAAGGAGACTCTCATTTAAGTGAAGGAGAAACAGGAAGGGCCCTCTTTTCCCCTTCCTCCTCCAGGGACAGGATGTGATCCACCAGCCAGGAGGGATGCCAACAAGGCGTCCGATAAGTCTTATAAAATATATAGATTTATGATAATTAAGACTGAGCTAACAGATGAGGAATCCTAGTCATTGGCCAAGCAGCATTGTAACTAATACAAGTCTCTCTGTGTATTTATTTGGGCCTAACTCAGGCGGGCAGCTGGCATAAAGCGTGGGGCTCAGGCAGCATTTGGCAGAAAGATTTATCATAACATGTGTGTTCTACATGTGTGCAAGTTCCCACCTGAGGCCAGAGGAGGCATCTGGAACTATCTCTGCAGTCTGTTGATAACATGAATGCAATGACTTGTTTCCTGACTACTAAGCTATTTTTTTAAAAGTAATACTATAACAAGCATCTTTATGCAGATTCTCCTTTTAGAATTATTACTTTAAGATGGAACTCCATAAAAGAATCATGGGACTAAATGATAACATTTATGAATGTCTTGTCTCTATGGTCAAGAGACTTCCAAAATTTAAAATAATCCTACAGATAATCAAAAGTGAGTCCCAATTTAAACCCACCAGCCTTTCATATGCTTGCAGAATTGGCTGGGCTGCCCACTTTTCTTCAGGTGCATTAAATGGCTGCTGTCATGCACCCGTCACTTGTTCTCTTTTGTTAGGGTGGGTAACTGGAGGCTGATAATATTACTCTTACATATCGCCTGCTTTCTGCAATTTCTTTCTGCAGACTAATACAATACAAAGGAAAACACCGAAGTTCACCATGGTTTTATTTGTTTGCATGTGTATGTGCATTGGGAGTTGAGGGCCACAGCACATGTGTGAGATCAGAAGACAACTTGCAGAACTCAGTTCTGCCCTTCTACCAGGTACATTCCAACAACTGAACTCACGTGAGCTTGGCGACAAGCAGCTTTGCCCAGTGAGCCATTTCACTGACCGATTTCTATGGCTATGTTACTCACATAGTCATAAAAGCTTGACCTCTGATGATTTCTCAGTTTTGGGCATTTTATACAGCACTATTTTGTTTTGGTTTAGATTTAACTGTTGTTTTTATTTTTGTTTTGTAAGAATCCAAACATGAGATCAACTCTTATAACAAAAATTTTAATTGTGCATTACTGACTGTGTGCACAACAGTATACAGTAGACCTCTAGGGTCTATTCATCTTGCTGAATTGAAGCTATGACTACTAACTCCCCATTTCTCCTTTACCCAGTCCCTGCTAACCTTTAACTCTAAGAATTTGTTTTAAATACCTTGTATGAATGGAATTGTAGCATACTTAGGTTTTTATGATTGTGTCTTTATTTCACATCCTGGGTACTCAAGATTCAACTGTGTTGTCACACTTTGTCCTGCTTTTCCAAGACTAAGTAGTATATATATATATATATATATATATATATATATATATATATATATATAATCTTGGCTAGACCAATCCTAACTATTGTAACCATTGCAAGTAATTACTTTTAGGCTAGGCCACACCCTAACCTTTGCAACTAGTTACTTTTAGACTAGTTTGCATCCTAACTATTATAAGGAGTTTTATCACTCTTTGAGCTCTCTATTACATCAAAGTTCTTTTGGATAAATGCCCAGAAGTCAGATCCTTTGACATATGCTATTTCTATATTTAAGGTTTTGTGGAATTTCCAGTTCCCAAGTAGCTACATCATTTTTGCACTCTCACCATTTCAGACATCAGCAGCTCTGCTATGCAGGAGGGACCCTGACCAATCAGTAATGATGTCTTATTTTCTTGTCAATTTACTGTGCTGTTAGCTGTCATCTGGAAGACTTACACAGTATGCTACAGCATGTATGCTATATGCACATGTTAACGAAGCTTACACTGTTTGTATATAAGGTGACATGGTGTTATTTAGTGGCTCATACTCATACTCAATAAATGCCTGCGAAAATCAAATACCTTAGAGGAGTCTGTATAATGTTCTTCCCCATATGACTGTATCAAGCAATGGATTCTAATATAGTTAAAAGTTATAGACTTGGGTTACATTGGAGCCTAGTAAAAATTTTTTGGTTTAAAACAAGTTGAGAGACATACCAACACCACAGAGAGAGGTCAGAGGGGGGTTTTGTTTTGTTTTTGTCTGGTTTTTTGTTTGGGTTTGCATCATGGGGCTTACTGGCAGTCTGATGATGTCTTTGAAGTCATTCTAACAATAGTGTTTTAAATGCCTACATGCATATGTTTACACTTAACACGGTTTTGTTGAAACACAATTCTATCCGCAGACCCTTTAGACACTGTCTACCTTATAAAGCTTTCAGACCCTTGTCATGCACTGCTTAGGCTGCTCGCCAGAATGCCATGTGGCTTCTGTACTAGAGCCCTGGCTAGGAGCAGGGAGGGAGCGAGGGAAGGACAGACGCACATACAGAAAGCCTGGGTCAGGTTGGGGTCTCATACTTTGGAAGGTTAGGAGTTCTAATAATCAAGATGCTGGTAAATTTGACTACTGTGAGTGCTTTCTCCCTTGCCTGTAGATTTGCATCCTCCCTGTGCCCTAGCCTTTCCCCAGTGAGTTCTCAAGATGAGAGAAAAACAGGAGTCTCTGGTGATTGTCCTTGTAAAGACCCTATGCTGGTTAGCTTTTATCAACTTACAACACACCTAGACATATCTGGGGAAAGGAACCTCCATTGAGACAATGTCTCCATCAGATTGCCCGGACAAATTATAGAGCGTTTTCTGATTAATGGTTGATGCAGGAGGGAGGTGTCAACCCACTGTGGGCAGTGCCACTCCTGGGCAGATGGCTCTGGGTGGTTTAAGAAAGCAGGCTGAGCAAGCCATGAGGAGCAAGCCAATAAGCAGCACTCCTCCATGGCTTCTGCTTCATTTCCTGTAGGAGGCACAGGGGGTCTTTGTGCTCACAAATAAGCACTAGAAGAAACTAGAATGTTAAGCATACAGGGTTGTTCCTTCAAGGGAAGGGATGCAATACCTGTGTCCACCCAGAAGGCTGGGCGCTGACATATTTACTAGCTTCATAACCTTGGCTCTATTGTGTGACTACAGACTTTGCCAGCACCAGACCCTCCCCAAGACCCTTATCATAAATTTGTTTTTCTCAGTCAACCTATAGAACCTGCTTTATGAGCCGGGCGGTGGTGGCGCACGCCTTTAATCCCAGCACTTGGGAGGCAGAGGCAGGTGGATCTCTGTGAGTTCGAGACCAGCTTGGTCTACAAGAGCTAGTTCCAGGACAGCCTCCAAAGCCACAGGGAAACCCTGTCTCAGAAAAAAAAAAAAAAAAAAAAAAAAAAAAAAAAAAAAAAGAACCTGCTTTATGGGCTTTACAAAGAGTTCCGACACAATCACATCTCATCTATAATTAGTTTACTTTGTTCCTCAAAGAGACTTACGTATGTTTTGTTGTGAGCTTGGGATTGAGTTAATTATCAGCAGAATAAGTTTTTACCAAACTGTGCTGTGCTTAAATATGACTAAAATAAGCTACACAGGATCAAACTCTCACAACTGCTCCAACAGCAACTGAGCTATGTTGACCTGAACTGCCCAAATTGCCTTTTTGCCTCCCCGAAGATCATCCCTCTCCAGGCCTCAAAGAGAGCATCTCCATCCCACTCACCCCACCCCACCCCTCCTAGGAAATTCCTGCCTTGAGTTCCTGCCCTGACTTGCTTTCATGGTGGACCATGACTGTTAATCTGAAATAAACCCTGTCCTCCCCAGTTCACTTTTGGTCATGGTGTTTTATTACAGCATTGTAGAGCACACTAAGACAGACACCAGTCCCAGCATATCGGAGGCCCACCTTAATGACCTCCCATAGCCTTAGCTACCGAGGTAGCTCTCTATATATCTCCAAATATAGCCACGCTGAGGGTTAGAGCTCCAACATCTACATTTGGGGGACATACATTGATTGAGTCTATGACAGAAATGACTGCAGGTTTGGTTTCCTTTTCTCAGACACTTTCAGAGACCAGTTTCTAGGACTGAGAAATGGAAGGCACTTAGGGATTTATAAAATAAAAGACTACACAATCCCCAACTCTGAAAAGTAGGCCTGTCTTCCAGATCTCTCTTGCTACTGTTGTGGTTGTAGTTAGTTTGATCAAAGCGTCTCTGTTTTTTCCTGGATTTGTGAGTCTTAAAATAAAGGAAAAGGCATTTAGGGAATGGAAGGCCAAGGCATGATCTGCACACTGAGATCATTGGAAGTCAGTAACCACACAATCCTCATACATCAGAAGGAGGAGGAGGAGGAGGAGGAGGAGGAGGAGGAGGAGGAGGAGGAGGAAGAAGAAGAAGAAGAAGAAGAAGAAGAAGAAGAAGAAGAAGAAGAAGAAGAAGAAGAAGAGACACTACAAATGTTAGGTTAGTCTTTTCTGTGTTCTTTAAGATATCATATGAAGTATTTCCTTCCAGCTAGTGGAAGGGAAGCAGAGATACACTGACATTTTCTCAGCTAATGTGAGCAGAATGTGGGGTGAGCTGGGAGGCTAAGTAACTGAGAACATAGACCAGCCATCAGCAGTTGGGGCTAAGCATCCCCAGGGGCCCACATGTTGGAGGTTTGGTCCCCAGCTTCATGCTGCTGGGAGAGGGTGGAACCTCTTATACAAGTGGCCTTGTGAGAAGTCATAGGTCACTGAGTGTGTGCTCTTAGGAGGGATTCAGGGAACCCAGTCCCTTCTTCATCCTTTTTGTTCTCAACCGTGAACAGTTTTGTTCTACCATGAACCATGTGCCACCCTTCCTGCTAGCCCAAATGTAATGGACCAATTGAGTACAGATGGGTGTCTCCAAAGTTGTGAACCAAAACAGTATTTTGTCTTTTAAGTATTTAGTGTTCAGTGCAGTGACAGAAAGCTGATTAATGCACCAACTGTAAGCACAGACCCTTAGGTCTCTCTAGACTATTTCTGTCCCATGAAGTCAATCTCAGAAGCAGCTTTCTGTCCCCCTTCTCACACTGGGAGCCTGGCAGCCAACATCTCCTTGGTCCTACATGGTGGTAAAAACACCACCATCTGCAGTGAAGCTAGGCAGATGGCTTAGAGAACTCCAGGTAAAGTTTCCCTGGACATGATAATGAAAGATATTTATGAGGCCTTAAAAAATCCTCATAATGTTCCAAGCATGAGTTATTAATCTTCGCCTATTGGGAAAGAGCCCTTTCCTGCCTCTGCAACCTTTGCAGTGAGCTAAAACTGAGATTTGGAGAAAGTGGTAAACACTGTCACCACTGCTCACCGTGTGGGTGAGAGCTACAAGGTGCTCAAACATACTCTTTGTGGTGATGGTGTCAATCACTGGGAAGATGTCTGGCACTCCAACAGGGGGATATTCCAAGGTTTCAAACTGTCACAGGGATTGCTCACTATGTGGGGAGATTCTGCTGGAAGTGGAATGAGCTTCTAAAATCACCATCCAGAGAAGGAAAAGCCCTTGTTGGCCCAGAAAGATTAACTGCTATTGGGTGTTCCCCAGGAAAATCTGACCTCAGGGAAGAACCATGGTCTTTTTCAATGAATTTTTCAAGATTTGGTCAAGGCTCATTGGCCCAAATCAGGGAGGTGGTTTGCTGCCTGGAGTTATAGCTATGAGTACAGGAAAGGCATTACCATCCAACTGCTACGGAGTTCACTGTGTCTGGGAGCTAGGACTTCCCCAAGACAAGAAAGTCACACATCTCTGGCTTATTGCCTAATTTCTTTTTTAAAACTGGAATGTTTCTATAAAGATGTCTTGTTGTCTGCTCCTTTCCTCCTGCTATGGTGCCCACTTTATTTTGTTAGAGTACTGGAAGATAATGAGGGAAACATTACATAGTGTTAAATTCTTCTTATGTTTGCTGCTGCTTAATCACTCAGTTTCCACATCTGCAAAGTGGAAATCATAATATTGCTTACCTGAGGGTTGTTGTAAGAAATTATTTTGACAGATAAGCATCCATGAAAGCCTCTGGCACTATATCAGGCACAAAATAAGAATGAACATGTGGAACCAGCAAGATGGCTCAGCAGGGAAAGGTGCTTGCCACTAGACCTTTGGACCTGGGTTCGATTCCTGAGTCCCACCCAATGGAAGGAGAAAACAGACTCCCACAAACTGTCATTTGACCTTCACACAAACACAAGGGCATAATGCACCCACACAGACGCACATTAAGACACACATAAAATAAAATGTATTTTTTGAAAGAGAGTCATTATGTGACCCCCCTACTCTTTTATCCTAATAGTCCCACTGAAGATTTTCTGCGATGTGGTTTAAAGAAAAAAAAAAACCTGTCCTCTAGTGGGAGTGCAGGGTTAACAGCTATTTCCTAGAAGGGAAGGCCAAGACTCAGAACTTGTTTCCTGGTCCAAAGTCCAGTGCTCCAGGCCCCTAGCTCCGACTGGGCTAGCTGGTGTCTCCGCGGTGACCACCAGGGGGTGCTGCTTCCTCACCTTTTCGCTAGGATGCTCAGATCCTGGAGAGGACCATAGCTCTCCACCCACCTCTGGACCCAGTATGGCCCCAGTGGCCGCCAGGTGTCTCAGGTGAGCCTGCAGGAAGCCCCAACCTTTGGACTAACACACCAGGCAATCCAAAGATGAATTTTTGTCAGTCTTTCCAAAAATATCATTTCTGGACTTTCACTCAAAACTGAGTTCTACGGGAAGAAACTGAATAATTAATTATTCGTATTTGGAACAACCTGGAAGAAGCTTTCGTCAGCTAAGTGATGAAGACTGGGGCCTACAGAGGAGGCCTTGCACAGCAGAAGCCTTTGCGAGGGCTCTTTCTCATAGGCCCTACGAATAGAGAGAACACATATTGAGTGCCTACCTAAAATCAGGGCCATCGCAGCACTCCCGTTAACCCAAACTGTACCACATTGGAGTTTAAACTTCTGTTATCTTCATGTCATAGATGCCCAAGATTACAATCGAGTGACAGGAGTACGCTGGGGAAACTGAGTCCTGGCTTATCTCAGTTGACGTTTTAACCAAGCCAACAATGGATCCTATGTGCCAAGCACTACACTGAATGCAGCCGTCCCTCAGATCCCAGGATTCCCCCATAGAAACCAAAATTGGGAGTGACGTCCTTTACATAAGGTAGAATCACATTCCTGTGTAACTTACACACATCCACCAAATAAACTTTAAATCTGGATTCCTTATAAGATATAATATAATGGAAATACTATGTAAATAGTTTTCCTACTATATTACCTAGGGGATACAAATAAGAAAATGTCTCTACTTGTTCAGTGCAGGTTTTTTAATCTCTACCCCGTGTGGTGTGTGTGTGTGTGTGTGTGTGTGTGTGTGTGTGTGTGTGTGTGTATGGTAAGTGTATGTGTGTGTATGTGAGTGTGTGAGGTGTGTGGTATATGTATGTGAGTGTGTGAGGTGTGTGTAGTGTGTGTGAGGTGTGTGGTGTATGTATGTAAGTGTGTGAGGTATGTGTTGTGTGTGTGTTGTGTAAGTGTGTGAGGTGTGTGGTGTATGTATGTAAGTGTGTGAGGTGTGTGTGTGTGTGTGTGTGTGTGTGTGTATGGTAAGTGTATGTGTGTGTATGTGAGTGTGTGAGGTGTGTGGTGTATGTATGTGAGGTGTGTGTAGTGTGTGTGAGGTGTGTGGTGTATGTATGTGAGTGTGTGAGGTATGTGTTGTGTGTGTGTGTGTGTGTGTGTGTGTGTGGTGGTGGTGGTGGTGACAGAAGTTTGAATAAGAATGACTTCCACAGGCTCACATGTTTGAATGCTTAGTCATTAGTGAGTGGCATTACTTGGAAGGGATTAGGAACTGTGTCTTTGTTGTAGTAGGTGTGATCTTGTTGTAGGAAGTGTGTCACTGAGGGTGGGCTTTGAGATTTCAAGGACCCAAGCCAGGCCCAGTGTCTCTCTCTTCCTGCTGCCTACGGATCCTGATGTAGAACTGTCAGTTACCTCTCAGCACTCACTATGTCTGCCTGAGTGCTGCCATATTGCCTGCCATGATGACAATGGACTAAACCTCTGACTCTGTGAGGGAGGGGAAACGAGAAGGGAGGAGGGGGAGGGAGGGGAGGGAGGGAGGGGGAGGGAGGGAGAGAGAGAGAGAGAGAGAGAGAGAGAGAGAGAGAGAGAGAGAGAGAGAGATCATGCCTGTGTGGGTGCAGACTGTGTATTTAGAGATCAGATGTCAATCTCAGATGTTTTCCTCAGAAGCTGCCTACTTTGTTTTTTGAGACAGAGTCTCTCACTGAGACCAAAGGCTGATAAATGAAGCTGCTGCCTGACTAATGAGCCTGGGGATCCTCCTGCTTCTGCCTCCCTAGTGCTAGGTATACAAGTTTGTACCACCATACCCAGCTCTTTGTATGAGTTCTGAGGGTCAAACTCAGGTCAGCCTACTTACTCAGCACATTTTTTAAGTAAATTTTCAGGTTATCACATAAAGCAATGAATTTCATCCTGGCATTTTCATACATACATGTCATTATATTTTGCTTTCTATTATTCCCCTCCACCATTGCCTTCCCATGTCCCCTGGCTGACTCTGGCTCATTCCCTGCAGCCCTCCATAAAGGGTTCTGCCTTCCTGACACGCATTCATTACCTTCCCCATCTTAGGTCTCTTGCTCCCCTCTTATGACCCCCTTTCTAGTTTGGTGACTTACACACACAGCTATAAAGGCGAACACACCCGTAATTTTAAACTAGGTACCACAGGTAAGATTGAACATGCTTGTCTCACTTCACTGTACATAACAATTTACAACCCCGTCCGTCTCCCGGAAAATGTCGTGATTTCATTTTCCTTTACGGTGCATAAAATTCCATTGTGCACACGTACCGCATTTTCTTCATTCATTCATCTGCTGATGGATATCAAAGCAGAGTCAATCCCCTGGCTGCTGTGAACAGTGCAGCAGTTAGCACGGCTGTGCTGCTGTCTCTGTGATGTCTTGACTTGGGGCCCTTCTGGCATGGGCCCCAAAGAAGTGCAGCTGTGTCGTGTGGAAGGTCTGTTTCCAGTTTTCTTGAGGAACCACAGTTTCCATGATGGCTGCAGTAGTTTACATTCCCACCAACAAACAGTAAATAAGGGTCCCCCCCCCCAAACACACACACACATCCTCACCAGCATTTGAAATCAGCTGGTTTGGTTTGGGTTTGTTTGATTTATGGTAGCCTTTCTGACTGGGCTGCGATGGAATCTCACAGCGGTTTGCATTGTTTTTCCCTGATAACAAAGGGTGTTGAACACTTTTTAAAGTACACAATGAGCCATTTATATTTCTTCTTTCCAGGACTGAATTACAGCTTTCGAAAAGGCATCCTGGCAGCCAGGAACCAAAGAATACCACAAAGTCACATCGCACACCAAATCTCACACAAGACATTGGGAGGGAAAAAGCCAGGAGGGTGGCTTCCTCTGCTCAGGCAAGAAATAGCAGCAAACTGAACAGGATACAGGGCTTATATACAGTTTCTTGGGGAGGGGACAGAACTTCGCAGGGTGGAGCTTTCCAGGGTGGAGATTATTGGGATTTCATGTCCCAGAGATTGGGCTTTTTACTCTGTAGAGTGGGTACAGGGTCTAGCAGCTAGGGCAGTTCTATTCTGTGGGTGAAACCTGGCAGTTAGAGGTCCTGGTGGAGGGACATGGCCACTCCTGTGGCCCCAGGGGCTTACTCTGCCCATTCAGATCATTAACCATTTAATGACTGGCTGACTTAGAGGGGGTTGGTTTTAGCTTTTAAATTTATTATCTAGGCAACACTAATCCCCTTCGGATGTGTAGTTGGTGAAGATTCCATTAGGAAACATTTAGACTCAATGACACTACTGGCTGTCTTCACCCTGGTGACTGTTTTCTTCACTGTGCTGAAGCTTTTTAATTTCATGTCCGCTGTTTGCCAATTCTTGGGTTTGAAGTCTTCACCTATGCCTATATCTTGATCTGTTTCCTTTGTGTTTTTCTCTAGCCTTCAAAGTTCCAGGTCTTATATTAAGGGTTTTGATCCATTTTAAATTGATTTTTGAAAGGCTGAGAGATGGGTCTTTCACTCTTCTCTATATGGAAATCCAGTTTCTTCGTCACTATTTATTTATTCAGTAGGTTGTCTTTTCCCAAATAAATGTTTTAATTTTTTGTCAAAAAATAAGTTGTTCATCAAATCAGAACTTGGAAGCTACCAATAAGAATACACTGATTAGCATCAAGGAAATGTATATCAAAACTATATTGAGATTACAACTAATCCCTGTCAGCAAGGCTACCGTGTGTGTGTGTGTGTGTGTGTGTGTGTGTGTGTGTGTGTGTGTGTGAGTATGTGTAGTGTTCAGGGCTGAAGAGATGGCTCAGTGGTTAAGAAATAGCCAGAGGACCTGGGTTTGATTCCCAGCACCCACATGGTGGCTCACAACTGTCTGTAACCCCATTCCAGGAGATCCGATGCCCTTCTTCTGGCCTCCAAGGACCCCAAGCATGCACATGATGCATGGATATGTGTAGGCAAAACACACACATAAAAATGATTTTTGAAAATAGGTTGTTATATTTTCTGAGTCCACTGTTCTACTCTATTGCTCTGCATGTTTTTGTGCCAGTACCTTGATGGTTCTGTCACTATGGCTCTGTAATATAATTTGAGATCAGAAGCAACACCTCCACTATTGTCCTTTCTGCTAAGGAATGTCTTGGCTGCTTAAGGTACTTATTGTTTCCATAAGAATATCAAGGTTGTCCTCTCTAATTCTGTAAAGAATGTAAATGAGACTTTGATGGTGACTACACCCGAGGTGTAAATTGCTTTTGATCCTATAGTCATTTTCATGACATTAATTCTGCCTACCATTGATCATTGAATATCTTTTCATTTCTAGTGACTTCTTCAGTTTCATTTTTTAAGCACCTTGAAAGTTTTCATTGAACAGATCTTTCACCTCCTTGACTAACTTTATTCCTAGGAATTTTATTTTTTTAAAGCTATTGTGGGTAGAATTTTTTCTGATTTCTTCCTCACATGTTCATTATTGGTGCATAGAAAAGCAACTCATTGTGTGTGTGTGTGTGTGTGTGTGTGTGTGTGTGTGTGTGTGTGTGTGTGTTTCATATCCTGCTACTTAGTTGGAAGTGTTTGTAGACCTAAGAGTTTCCTGGGTCTTTAGACAAATTTCCCTGGTTAATCTAGACACAAAACTTCTCAGTAAAATTCTGACAAATCAAATTCAAGAACACTTTAAGATCATCCACTAAGCCCCAGTGGTGAACATGCTACTACTGCTACTACTGTTTTGCTAAATGGGAACAATATTAAATTGCCCCTTAAATTTATAGTTCTAAACCAATAGCTTAACGTAGCTCCCAGACCTCACCAGAAAAGTATCTTTGTGAAGTAGATCAACAGAGAAACTCATGACTGGTCAAAGTGCAGTGAATAGATGTCTGTGGGATGCTCAGCTACAAACGGGACGTCTATACCACACCACCTCCTCCCAAGCAAGACTCAAGGACCATTGTGAAAGTAGGGGTGAAAGACTGGAAGAGTGAGAGGTCAGAGGACAGGCACAGACAATGTCATCTGTATATGACAGGACACGGCATTCATGAACTCCACAGCAGCTGTGATTGCCCACACAGTAGCAAGCCAGTCAACACCTTAGCAAGCTGTGAGGAGGGACTCGTGAGCCTCCAGCCCTGGCAGTTGGCTTTGCAGGAAGAAGAGTCAGGGCAGGTCTAAGGGTGGGCTTACAAAAAAGGAGCAGTGATAGTGCTTAGGCTGACATGGCAGCTGGACAGTATAGGGACAGGCCAGCAGTGACCACAGGGACAAGCAGGGAGCAAGGCCTAGAGCATGAAGGGGCAGAAGTAGAGTACTGTCTCAGTGCCTGTGTGAATCCCCTCTGCCTCGGAGTTGCCCAAGCCCTCAGTGACCCCCAAAGTGGGGTTGGAAGTCCTAAGTAAAGGGAAGGGGTATGGTAAGGGCAAAAGATACTATTATTTGGATATGATTAGTGTGACCTCACTTGTATTCGTAAGAAAATAAATCCGTCACCTAACAGAATAACCACATATGCATGTCCGGCCTGGGGACCAGGGGCTACTAATGACCCAGAATAACTGTGAATGTGACCCAATAAATGTGTAGGTGGTAATGTGTTTTTGCAATGTCAAAATGTTGAACACTCCTAATTCAAATCCTGATCAAATTCACCATTGAAACTGAACAACAGTTGTAAATGTGTCCTTTTCCTTTTGGCTTTAAATATTGGACAGAAATCTTCATGGTTGCTGTAGAAAGAAAACGTGGCACAGACCGTTAATCCCAGCACTCGGGAGGCAGAGGCAGCCCGACGTCTGAGCTGGAGGCCAGCCTGGTGTACAGAGCGAGCTCTAGGACAGCCAGGGCTACACAGAGAAACCCTGTCTTAAACAAACAAATAAAAAGTCTTAGGCTCTCCAGTGAGCAGGATAACCAAAGCCTCGGGGCACAAGGACACTGCATATGTACTGTGTGTTATAGTGCATGATAATTCTCCAAGTCAAGGGCTATTTGCCATTCCCTAGCTGAGACAGTCATGCATAGCAATGGCTTGGTAAAGTTCACACCTGTTTTTAATCTGCATAGTTTGTCTTTAGTTTTCCCAAAAGAAAACACTAAGGAAAGGAGAAGCAGTAACCTCAGTTTGAAAAATAAAAGCATGACTTTGAAACAAACATCTGCAGCGTGCCTGTGTACCTCTTTCAAAATCCTCACCAGCAACGGCACACTATCTCTCCAGTCATAACTTCAAGCACTGTACCTCCATCGTGATGGTTCGGGCTCTCGTTGTCATGGTGATTGCTCTGCAGTCTAAAACACTTTCCCATCAATGCTTCTCCTCCTTCTAATTACCATTGTCAGCTTTTGAGTCTGGGCTTGTATTATGTCGTCAGGAACTAGCACTGGACCTGATAAATTATAGGTGGTCAATGTCCTGAATAGAAATGTCTATTAAAGTAGCCTGCTCTTCTGTCTCCAGGCTTCATCCTTTGTGTCATAATGCCTTATTGTCTTTATTGATTTACTGGAATTTCTAAATTATAGAAGCAAATGTGCACTAATTTTAGAAAACTCAAACTGTCTATAAAAATGCCTACAAAGTTAAAAGTAAATATTTCTCTCCCCACTAAAATCAGTGCTTGGCAGATTAATGATTTAAGCATAAAAGACTTTAAATCACAAGAATTTATCTTCTGCAGTGAAGAAACTGTTATAAATTAAGAACAAAATCAAAAGCCATAAAAATATAATCAATGTATTTGTTCATATAGTATTTGAAAAAGCTACATGGGAAAATGCCACAAAGTCAAAAGACTAATGACAAACTGAAACATTGCATCTACAAAATAAACGATAAGCTGTTGAAATCCTTCAGTTATCAAAGAACCTTTACAAGTTACTGTAAAAAGGATGGCCAATCCAGGAGGAGAATGGCCCAAGACCTCTGAGAAAAATGAGCGTGACCTCACTCACGATTAAATAAAACTGTGAAGAGAAGGATTTTTTTCTTGCTTCTCAGATTGACAAGCATAGCTATAAGATGATGCCCAATGCTACAAGCCCAAAGCAAGTGCTCTCACAAATTGCTGGTGGAAATGGATATTAATGTGACCATTCTGGAGAATTTGGCAACGTGTGTCAGAGTGTAAAATATACATCTCCTTCTACTGATGATCCCTTTGACAGAAGTTTACCTGATACATGTAGTTCGGTATAATTAGCAAAAAAAAAATGTATTCACAAGAATAGTTTTGCTTTATTGCTTTTGCAAAAGTGAAGTGCTGGAAACACCAGGTATTCATTAGTAGGGACAACTCAACTAACAGAAAATTCAGACGGTGGACTCATGACACCTCTGTGGCTCAGAATTCCCAAGAGGCAAAGGAATCAGTTCCGACATAGTGAGGAGGGACAGATAAAAAAGATGCATATATGAGGTGGCTGTGTGCATTGCAAGAGCTTCTGAAATGAACCACAGGAAACAGTTATCAGTGAGACGGAAGCTAGTGTGAAGAAAAGGAGAGGGCGGTTATTGTCATTTCGTATCGTTCATTCATTAATATCTTATACACGCGTCCATGCACAGCATTTTGGATCTGCCAGCAGAAGGTTCCTTTTCTTTATTGCAATGCCAGAGATTATCTTTGCATTCAGTGTTTTCCCCTCTGTGTGTATAATAAAGATGCAAATATGTATCTATGCATAATTATAATTTTCATTTCTACAAAAATGGAACCATCAATAGTTCTGGAAATTGCTTTTTCTGGTTTACAACATTCATATCTGTCCATGTAAAGACATCACAGAAATTCCATAGTAAGAATATGTTATAACTTCATAAATTTTATTCACCTTTCCTCTGTTCTTTCTAAATTTTCACCTCTACAATAAATTGTGCAATAACTATACTTTGCATATACTTCTTTGTGTATCTATATTTCAACCCATGTTAGTGTTAGGTTGAATCCCAATGTGGAACTCTAGTTAAAAACATAGATAATGCAACCCAAGGAGGTCAAAGTCAAACCATAAAAGAAAATCAAAAACTTCAACTCTCACCCCGCCCTTACATCTTACACCTTTTAACCTCACATTACATATCACAAGTTACATTGAAAACCCAGAGTTGGTAGCTTAGGAAATCATATTACCAGTCATTCAACCAGGGCAAGGGCAGGGAAGAAAGGAAGAGTTTAGGGTATATAATATAATCTAACTTCCTTTTACTTTTATGACACTAAATTAATGTTCCTGGTATCTGTGGTGATTTGAATAAGAGTAGCTCCCTTAGTTTCATATGTTTGAATACTTGGTCCCAGTTAGTGTATCTGTTTGGGAAGGATTAGGAGTTGTGACCTTGCTGGACATGGGTCACTGGGAGTGGGCTTTGAAGTTTCACAAACCCATGCCAGGCCCAGTCAGAATCTCTCTCTCTCTCTCTCTCTCTCTCTCTCTCTCTCTCTCTCTCTCTCTCTCTCTCTCTCTCTCTCTCTCTCTCCTTGATGACTGAGGATCAGCATGGAGCTCTCAGCTACTACTCTAACACCATGCATTATGACCTTGGACTAATCTTCTGAAGCTGTAAGCAGGCTCCCAGTTAAATGTTTTATTCTACAAGTTTCCTTGGTCTTGGTGTCTCTTCACAGCAATAAAACGGTGCCTCACTTGTACCCTTATTATCTAGCTGTACAGGCCATGCTCACCATAACTCTCCATGAGTTTCTTCAAGAATTAGAATGGCTAGTTGGAGGATGAGCCTAACATGCTGGAGGATCCATGTCCAGCTTTCAACCAAAGATAGGAGAGAGAAGCAGGAGGTAGTGGGGTAGTAAATCCAGATTCCTCCCTCACTTCTCAATCAGGGATTCATTCCCACAGTCTCAAAAAAAAAAAAAAAAAAAAAATCCCTGCTGAGATTTATAACCAGAGCCTATCTGCAGTCCCTAAGGTTAAGTTATCTTTATTCAGATAAACACCAGCCAAACGCAAGCCAAAGCGTGCATAGGGACAGCAAGGCAGGCAGGCCAGAGAGAAGGGGCTCCCGTGTGCCTTGCAGCCCCTTAAAAACCTATTACGCATCATCCTGACCTCACCTTGGCCACGCCGTGATAGGCGTGGTCAGGCACACCTGTAGCCAGCCCTTAGGAGGCGTGGTTACGGTGTCTCCCTACAGAGATTGAGTTCCAGTTGTTAGAAATGGTTGTTAATCAGTTGATGACAAAGTTTTCGTTGATTCCCTTCTGTTCCTTGATCCGCACTCCACTCCCCAGTACCATCTTTCTCCAAAGCTTACTTTGTCCTCACATTCCTATTGCACGATATGTTTCATGGGAAGCTGTGGTAGTTAGAATAAGAAATGCTCTCCCAGAGGCTCATGTGTGTGTGAACACCTGGTCCATAGTTGGTGGCGCTGATCGTGGAGGTTATGGAACCTCTAGGGGAGGGAGACTAGCTGAAAGAAATATGCTATTGATGGCAGGCTTTGAGATTTTATTACCTCATCCCACTCCCAGCTGGTTCTCTGGTTTCTGAATGCAGATAAAGATATGATCTCCCAACTTCCTGCTGCAGCTGCCACTGCCACCAAGACCCTCAACTATGGACTCTCCTTCTAGAACCATAAGCCCAAACACACTCATTCTTTCTTCGGTTGCATTTGGTCATGGTATCTTATCACATTAATAGAAGTAATACAGAACCCAAGCCAAGATGACTCAAAATATTTGTGTTAATCCCTCTGTGTTGAGATTTGGTATAAAAATACTCACAGCTAAATGCTGGCTGGTATATTTCAGTACATCAAGAATAGAGTAAGCCGGGTGTTGGTGGCGCACGTCTTTAATCCCAGCACTCGGGAGGCAGAGGCAGGAGGATCTCTGTGAGTTCAAGACCAGCCTGGTCTCCAGAGCGAGTGCCAGGATAGGCTCCAAAGCTACACAGAGAAACCCTGTCTCGAAAAAACCAAAAAAAAAAAAAAAAGAATAGAGCAAAACTGAGTGCCTTTATTTTTTTTAAAAAACCCCAGATGATTCTAATGTACTTGACCTATATTTCCTTTATAGAGATGACACAGAATTTAAAAGTATCCTTTTTAAAAAACTAATGTTTTAAAAATGTTAATAAACCCTTTTATTTTCACACAAAGCTGTAACAAGTAAGCTCTGAGGAATGACTTTGTAAAAGTGGACTAAACACAAAGTGGTCCCCTCTTTGGAGAAAAGCATGATATTTACTTGTTGCCATATTCTTTTTTAATTTTTGAAACTATAATATAATTAAGTCATTTCCCCTCCTTTTTTCTCTCTCCAAGCCCTCTAATATACCTCTCCTTACTTTATTTTTCAAATTAATCTCTCAGGGCAGTGCTGGAGAGCTCCCCCTGGTGGTGAGGACGAGAGAGTTGGTGGGCTGACCAACACAGCAACCACGCAGGCCCAGAACCAGGGTTATGAGTTGGTCCATTCCAACATCTAATCCATCTATGATATACTAGAGCACATGAAGAGGCCAGTCCTGCAGACCCAAAGCTGCAGGATCTCCACGACACAGGACAACAACAAGATATCCAAGAGGAGTCCCAGTGAGGACCCGGTATCAATAGTGTAGCAGAAACCAGAGGCCTCAAACCAGACTAATTTCTCATTGCAATGAATACTTGCAAGTAAAGATGTATAAACTAAAGGGTATACTGTGTGACTCACTGTGTCAAACTACAGCTTTCATGATGAGGTTTTTCTTTTTCATTTCTTTTAAATTTTATTTTATTTTATCTTGGGAAGAGGTTACAAGGACAGAGGGTAGACGCAAAGGGATGGGGAGATGAGTGGGCTTGAAATGCATGATGTGAATTTCACAAATAATCAATAAAAAGTTAAATTAGGACAAAAAGAACTGTGACTAGAAAAGAAATTGTGGCCCCTGAAAGATATCCAACACCTAGCACTTGGTACCTGCAAATACGTACTTATTTGGAAAGAAGATCTTTTAAATGCATTTAGATCTAAAATGGTATCATCTTGGATTTAAGGTTGACACCATTAGCAATTTGGATTTTGGTTTTGAGGGGATTTTGATTTTGTCTTAAGATGGGAGTCTCACTACATAACCAGGTCTTCAAACTCCTGATTTCAAATGATCCTCCTGCCTCAGACTCTGGAGTATTTTTGGCTACAAATATACTCTACTGTGAATAAGTAGGACTGGTGACCTTTTAAGAGTAGAAAAAGTATATTTGAAACACAGACATACACAGGGAAAAGAAACCTGAAAATGAAGGCAGAGATTGATGTATCTACCAGGTTGCCAGCAGCCACCAGGAGCTTAGAGATAGGGGATGGAGTCTCCATTAAAGTCTCCAGGAAGAGCCAAGAAAACAAAACAAAACAAAAACAAAAAAGCATTAACAGCTTGGTCTCCAGTTTCTGATCTCAAAGTGTGTGAACATAGCAAGTTCCTATTGTTTTAAGTCACCTAATTTGTGGTCATTGGCTATGATAGCCCTAGGGAGCCAATGTAGTGGGGAAGTCCTGGGAAGACATGCCTCTGACCCTCTGACTTCTGCTGGACCCCAACAGCAGGGAACACAGAAGAAGCAGCCTAAGAGAAAGGCACACAGTGGTCAGGGGCGGGGCACACAGAGCACCGGCACCGTGATGAAATGAAAAACACTGTCCATGACAATTAGTTTAAACAAGGTGATGAAAGGAAGCATAGTGGGAAAGCAGATGATGCCTTGCTTCAGAGAAGGTACAGACGCTGATGTCTAAAAGCAATTCCTTTGCCATGGGGTTTTTACTAAGTCACATTAGCAAAGAGAGCATAGATACCACCAGGCCAAGTGTGTGCTCATTCTGTTCACAAAGAAGCAGGGGAGCTACACTTGCACTTTCACTCTGCCAGAGAGTGAAAGAACTAAGCCTGACAAATCCTCACTGGTTAGTGTAATTTTCTTTTCTTTCAAGAAAGACTTGAATCAGCCAAGAACTCTAACCTAGTGTATAATTTCTCCATTCTATGCTATCTCCAGGAAAAGGGCTCTCCTTTTGGCATCACCAATCATGAAGAACTTAACACAACACAGGGATCATGCCCATCTTCATGGCTGAACACATCCCCTGGAGCAGTAGGCACCAAGGTGAGACCCGATGAGCACACTGCACAAGGCACACCGAGTCAGGCCGGATGGAGTCAAGCAACCCGCGAGCAGGAAACCAGTAGCTTGTGCACACAGGCAGCCAGCACCACCAAATGTCAAGCCTTGGGCTAGGCAATGAGGATGCATTGCTTTTTGGGATGCAGTGAGTACCTATTGTGCCTGGCTTGGGACCCAGAGAGTCTTCTGGGTAATGGAGAAGCCTGCTTTTCCTCGATCACCACAGATGTTTACAGATAGGTGCTGTTCTCGTTTCATACTGTTTGTTTCTGTTTTGAATAGTCTTTCTGTTTTGAGGAGTTTTTGGAGTTCCCTCTTGTATATCTCCCCCACCGACACCCTCTCACGGCAGAGCAGCATATTTGTTGCAATGAACCTACAAACCAAAGTCCACGGTCTACATTAGCGTTCACTCTTCATGGTCATTCTGTGTACTTGGGCAAATGTGTAATGATAATTATCTTACGAAATGCCTTCACGGCCTTAAAAGCCCTCTGTGTCTGCCATTCATCCCCCTTTCCACTGATAGAGGTGGTCTTTCTAGCTTTGCCTTTTTCAAGAATGTTGAGTTGTTAGACTCTTACGGTGTGTAGCCTTCCAGCCTGGCTTCCTTTTCTTACATCATTTATGTGTCCTCTATGTCAAAATCACTTACAAACAGAACTGTCTAGATGTACCATGACTTTCTTATTCATTTACCTACTGACAGCATCCTGGTTGCTTCCAGATTTAGGCAATTATGAATAAAGTTGGTATAAACATCCATGTGCAGATTTTTTGTGTGGATATGTTTTCATCTCATTTGGGTAAATACCAAGGAATGTGATTGCTGGATCATATGGTAAAAGTATGTTTAGTTTTGTAAGAAACAGCCAAACCATCTTCCAACGTGGCTATACTATCACACATTTTTTGAAAATTATTTAATCTTCTACCAAGAAGCACCTATAGGAGGTATACTTTATGACTCCAGAAAAGCTCTCTGCTCTGTCAAATTCTCTCCTCTTATTGGACGATGTCTCTTCATGTAAGCTGTTGAATGCTTGTCAAAGTGAAAGCCTTGTGTGGTCGGTAATCATTCTCAAGGTCATCAGTTATGAATGTCTTGAAGAGAAATAAACAGTGTAAGAATACCTTGGAACAATGGAGGGAAGGCTAGTAGGTACTCATAGGGGAGGTAGCTGGTCTATGTACTATTTCCCCCAGAAGTGTCTGCTGCAACCATGGGAAGAGTTACTTGTAGTGAGACAAGAATTAATTGTCATATGGGCTGGGGAGAGGTGGCTCAGTGGATAATGCGCTTACTGCTTAAACATGAAGACCTGAGTTCAGGTCCCCAGCAACTCTGTAAAAAGCCATGCATGGCCGTATGCGCTTATACCACAGCACTGGAGGCTGGAGACAAGCAGATCTCAGGCAATTGGATTCTGGAGGCTCTTTGGCCAATCAGTCTAAGGGAAATGACAGATTACAGGCTCAGTGAACAGCCTTGTCTCAAAAAAAAAAAAATGAGATAGAGGAATGACTAAGGACAACCTGACATCAATCCCTGGACTCCACACATGCCCATGACTGAAGTGCTCATCTCACACACACATGTGCACATGAAAGTAGTACACACATACATGTACATGAATATAGTACACACATATGTGCACAAGAATATAGCACACACACATGCACATGAATCACACACACACACACACACACACACACACAGAGAGAGAGAGAGAGAGAGAGAGAGAGAGAGAGAGAGAGGTACAAAACTAAAACATGGGATTTGAAGGTGAAGAAGAATAGATGTGTCCCTGAGAAGCTCACCTGGGTGGTGTGTACAAACACAATTCAATACAACATGACAAGTACTATAATCACAAAACCACTTTTCCTTGATTCTCAGATTGTCTTTCTAGTTGTCACTTACGGTGTCAAGCCATGTGTTGCAATCTCTGATGCAGAAAACACAGCTTACTATAACAAGGGACTGAAGCTTGGTGGGAGCTCAGAGGTAACTCTGATGGACATAGCCTGTGGGACTGGAATGTGGTCACAGAAGTGATAAATCTGGGATTTAATGCTATTCAAGATAGAAGAATACTTTTTCTTTCCAATTTAGTCTCAGAGCTGAGGGTCCTCTAATGAAAGACAATAAGAGGGAAAGTCAGGCATGGTGGTATATGTCATTAATCTTAGTCCTGGAAAAGCAGAGATAGGCAGGTCTTTGCAAATTTGAGCCCAGCCTGGTTTACATAGTAAGCTACAGGCTAGCCAGGACTATATAGTGAAACCCTGTCTTGGAGAAAGGATTTTTAGTATAAATTTTATGATCATGGAAACTTTAGAAATAAAAGAAAGGCTTAGGGAAACATGAATATGTGTACTTTTATGTTCAGATTTGATGACAAGTAGACAGTTGAGAAATATGAGTGGAAAATAAGATGGTGTGATCTAATGATGGCGAACAAAGACTTAGCAAGGCCTGTTTGTTCAGGTTCTCGTGAGGAGGGGAGGCGGTCCTCTTTGATTGGGCTCATGATTTCAGAACTTTTAGTCCATAGTCAATGGACCCTGTGGCCTTGTAGCCAACAGATTTTACAGGTTGACATTACCAGACATGAATTTCCTCCTGTGGATCTGCCTCAAAACCAATTAGAAAACAGTTGGTTATCCCAATAATCTTCAGTGGCCAATGTCACATAGCAGGTCAGTCTTACAGCATGCTGGCTCCAGCACCGTGCAAAACCATTTGACAAATTTTCTTCCCCAGTAGCCCCTGTGGCACCTTCTGGCACTAGAAAGCTAAACACCAGGGAAGATTCCAGTCGGTTCCAGACTGATCTCTCTACATCCTGAAGCTATAGGGTTCACCATCCAGTTATGGTGGGCAACTAAGAACAATGGCAAGAGCCTGTATCATTTGGGCACTTCTGTGGTCTTCCTAACCAATAATTCATAGAGAGATATCCCATGTCTGGCCCTAAGATTTTCATTTAATATCCCGAGTTGTCTGGGAGTAGCATTTTCTACCCATGCTCATCTACTGACAATGCCATGAGACCAGCTGCCTCAAACACCTGCCACTTTGATTTCCCTAGAATGATGGACTACGACCTTGAACTGTATGCTAAAATAAACCATTTTCCCCTAAGTTACTTTTGTCTGAGTATTTTATCACAGCAACTGAAAAAGTCTCTAACTTACCTAAATTCACTGAGTTGTTTGGTGGGATAATCTGGATGGATGGTTTTAGGCTACAATTCCTCACCTTAAAATTCCTAAATTATTTCTTAAAAAATTATTTTAACTGAATGGGCCACAAACCTTTAATCCCATCACTTGGGAGGCAGAAGCAGATGGATATCTGTGAGTTCGAGGCCAGCCTGGTCTATGAGAGCTATTTCCAGGACAGTTGGGCTACACAGAGAAACCGTGTCTCAAAAAAAAAAAAATTAGCTAGGTGGTGGTGCATGCCTTTAATCCCAGCACTTGGGAGACAGAGGCAGGCAGATCTCTATGAGTTTGAGACCAGCCTGGTCTACAGAGTGCATTCCAGAACAGCCAGGACTGTTACACAAAGAAATTCTTTCTAAAACAGTATTTTAATTAAATGTATGTGTGTGGATATAAGCTGGGAGGCCCTGCTGGTCAGAGGTTGCAGTCTACCATGGCCTGGCATCTCTCTCCAAGACTGACAACATGGAATACTCCCTGCCCCCAGGAGAAGGTGCCCTGTTCACTACCTGACCTTATTTGGAGACTTTTCTCTAGGTCTGGATGACTGAGTTATCTTTATTGTTCCCTTGATGCAGTTCCCTGCAGAAACTTTCCCCCTGCTACCTATATGGTAATTAGGCATTGTGCCAGGAGCTTTATGATAGGACCATGCTTCCATATATAATAACTAAGACTTGTACTAGGACCCTTATGATAGGAGTTTGCCGTTTAATGCAAATTAGTGATACCCCAGCCACTGCCCCCATCCTTTACATCTCCCCTCACTCTGGAATAAAGTTGAGCTGGCTCACTGAAGCTGTCCCCCAGAGAGCTATCTCTGTCCTGTCCACAGACTATGTACAAAGCTCTCTAAAACTGTCCTCATGGACTGGTGGCCAACAGACTACAAGGAAAAGAGGTCCCCACAATTGTGGCATAGTTGCCCACAAAAGCCAGAAGACACTGGATCACCTGGAGCTAGATGTACAGATGGTTGTGAGCCACCCAGCTTGAGTGTAGGGAACTGAACTGGGGACCTGTAGGAGAGCATTACCTGGTCTTATCCACACAGCCATCTCTCCAATCCCATAATTCCCTAGTTATTTTTAAAGTTTTTTTTAATTGCCAACTTTCCGTTTTCTACTTTCATTGTTCTATCTTCATAACAATTAAGCCTGATATTTATTTTAACTTTATTTTGTAATGGGATGGTGTCTTTTATAATGCAGGCATAGGACTACTGCAATGTCCTTCAGTGAGAAAGGCCACTCTTTCTCTGCACACTCTTGCTTCTGACTTTTTAACTTCAATACTCTTTCTGAGGGAAGACAAAACAGTTGAGGGAGCACAGAAAAAGCACCCTGGCAGCAAAGGAAGCACAGATCCCTTTTTCTGAGCATTTGGCTACTGCCCATCTTGGAACTAAAGGCACTTCAGATTCTGCATATCTGATAGAAGCTAATTGGATCATACCCAAATTTCTGTGCCTGAATTTTCCTGTCAGAAACATCCACAGTGCAATAAACTGTTCCCGTCCTCTTAAGCTAAAACCATAGCCATGACCCAAATTAACCTGAAGTCATTTGATGCTCTGAGACCATCATGAAGGATGACTGAGCCCTTCATCTCTGTGACTCCAACTGTAAACAATTTTTAATAGCTTTCTTATTCACACAATGACAAGCAAGAGAGATGCCCAACCAGGGGACCAACACCCCCTCCCCCTAGCAGAACAGTGAGCTTCTGATGGCATGTCACCATTGCTGGCTATTTCTTCTCATTTCCCTCATCCTGCCTGGACCAATGTTTCCTTTGCCCTCTATGGCACTGTCCCAATTTGGTTTTCATATCCAAGGTCTGATTTCTCAAAGTGTCACAGAGCTAACTTACAAAAGGGAAACAGTTTTAGAAACCTTTGTGATCAGTCTTCGGCACACCAGAGGCCTGTATTTCTATAGCACAAAGACCAAGACCAGCAAGAGTTTTTATTTTTGCTATCTTCTGCCCTGGTTTCCTGCAGAGCCACCCAGACTCATCAGTAACAGACAACACACCTGTGTCACCAAACATAGTCACCTGCTCACATTGGCTCACTAATATTGCACTCTTGCAATTTGGGTCACTGTAGTGTATAGAGTCTCTTTATTGTTACCAGAGAAATTGGCGAGGGGTTAGTTTTTCTTCTGACAAACACAAAACCTCTCTGTGTTGCTTCACTTCTACTATGTTTATCCATATATCCTTTTCTCAGGCTGAGTCAAGCATGTATTATAACTCCAGCGCTGGGAAGATGAAACAGGACAGGAAAACGGGGAATTGCAGACCAGCCTAGGCTATGTAGTGAGAAGCTCCCTCAAAAAACATTGTCTTCCCTTGGAGTCATTCCCAGCACTCTACAAATCAAAAGGAAAATCAGCAACACGAACAGAAACTTATGGCTGAATGTATGAGTAAAAGTGTTTATGTGTACCTGTGAGCATGAAAGCATGAGGGTGCAAGGATGTGAGTGTGAGGGTGTAAGATGTATGCGTGAGTGTGTGAGCATGAGATTGTATGTGTCTGGGGTGAACTGTCAGAGTGTGTAAGGATGTGAGTGTGAGGGTGTAAAAATGTTTTATATGTGAGTGTGTGAGCATGAGATTGTATGTGTCTGGGTGCATGTATTGTCAGAGAGTTCGTGAGTGTGTGTGGGCATGTGTACAAGTGAGTAACTATGGATATGTGTTCATGAACGTGTCCAAGTGTGTGTGTGTGTGAGTGTGTGTGTGTGTGTGTGAGAGAGAGAGAGAGAGAGAGAGAGAGAGAGAGAGAGAAAGAGAGAGAGAGAGAGAGAGAATGTGTGTCTGAGGATGAGTCTATGTGAGTGTATAAATGTGAGTGAGTGTGTGATGTTGTGTACATGAGTATTTGAGTGTACTTGAGTGTATGTCTGCAACGGTATGTGAATGAGTGTGTATGAGTGTGTGAGGGTGAGTGTCCGAATGTGTGTGTGTGAATGTGAGAGTGTTGTGGTATTTGTGAAACTGTGGGTGTGAGTGAGATAATGTGTATGTGTGAGTGTAAATGTGTACGTGGTTGAGTCTGAGTGTGAGACTTTGTATGGGAGTGTGTGAGCCTGTGAGTGTAAAAGCATGTGCAAGTATGATTATAGATGTCATCATAAGTTTGAGCATGTGTAAGGGTATCCATGGGAGTGCCTGAGAGTTTGTGAGTACGCATGGAACTGTGCTTGAGTGTGAGAGTGTGTGAGTCAGAGTTGGTGACTGTATGAGTGTGAGTGTGTATATTTGTGTGTTTGAATTTGTGACTGTGTATATGTGACAATGTGAATGTGTGAGCTTATATGTGTTTTGGTGTGTATGTGAGTGAGTGTGAGTGATTTGGGGTGTAGGAATGTATCTGAGTGTGTGGATGTGTATAATTGTTGGAGATTGTGACTGCAAGTTCAGTGGATGTGAGGCTGTGAGTCTGTGGGTTTGTGGAAGTGAGTGTGTTGTGATGTGAGTTTGTGATGCTGTAAGTGTGCTGTTTTATATGTGGCTGTGTGAATTGTGGAAGCGTCGGTGTGTGACTGAATATGAATGTTATCAGTGTTGAGCAAATGTGAATGTGTTACAGTGTCAGTGTGTGACCAAATGTGAATGTCTGAGAGACTTACTTTAAGAGTGTGAGAGTAGTTTGTGTCTGTGAGTATTTTTTAACTGTGGATGTGTTTGAATGAGAAAGTATGAGTGCATTTATGTGTGTGAGTCAGAGCTGAGTGAAAGTGTGTCTGGACACACATAAGTGTGCAAGTATATGAATCTCCAAGTGTGTGAATGTAGGCAAGTGTTTGTGAGAGTGTGAGCATTTGAAGGCTTGAACATGGTTATGTGAGTGTGTATTTGTGTGAGTGTTGGTTTTGTGTGTGTGTGTGTGTGTGTGTGTGTGTGTGTGTGTGTTGTGAATGTGTGTGTGTTTAACAGTGTGATGTGAGCACATAGGTGTTTTCTGTGAGCCTGTGAGCATGAGTGTGAGTGTGTATGTGTATAAGTGTGTGAGAAATTGAAAGCATGGGAGTTTAACGTGTGAGTGTGTGAAACAGTGAGACTTTATGCAAATGTGTTAGCAAGTAAATGGTTGCATGTGACTGTGAATCTGATAGTGTCTGACTAGGTGTGTGCCTATGTGTGTTCAAGTGTCTGGTGAGTTTTAGTGTGAATGTGGGTGAGTGTGAATGGCATGTGTCAGGGTGCGGGGTGTGTCTGAGTGTGTGTGAAGTGTGTATTTGTATTAGGGTTTACTGTATGTGGTGAAATGTGTCTGTGTCAATGTGCTTTTGAGTGTTTGTGAATGTGTGTGTTAGACTGAATGCATGAGAGTGAGTGTGCTGTGTGTCTGTGATAGTGTGACTGTGTGAGCATGTGTCTACATGTCTGCATGTGTGTGCTAGTGCCTGCACATGAGTGTGAAGACCCAAGGCTGACACCAAGACTCTATTGTTCTCCACTTTATTTAGGTGAGAGGCAAGGTCTCAACTGACCCTGGAGCACAGGGGACTGATCCAGCTACCCAGATTCCTCTCCTTACTGCTTGGGCCAGCTTGTGCCCAGTTGTAGGAGATTTTTGCAACATGGCATTCCCTCTTCTCCTGCGCTTAGTTGTCTACACTTCAGAAAATTCCACCACAGTCTCAGCAGTCATAGTTTTTTTTTTTTTCCCTTTCCTTTCCCCTCCAAAAATTAACAAATCAGCAAGCCTACTTGTTCGACTGCCAAAAACACTCATGCTCTAGCTGGCATCTCCTCTTCTACCTCTACCACCTCATCCCATGCTCTCACACAGCAGATCTGCCCTCCTTCCACTGCTGGCTTCCTGCAATCTGCTCTCCACACAGGAGTCAGAGAATCTTTTTAAAGCACAGGACCCAGCAGTCTTCTGCTTGAACGTTTCTAGCAGCTTCCAGCTTCAAAAAGGACAAATGTCTCATCAATTTAATTATAGTAAGAGCTACATTGTTGTAATAAAGGCCTCAAAATACTGGAGTTTAAATAAGATAATTTATTTCTCTCTCACCTAACAGTCCCGCCTGGTGTTCTATTTTCATTTCTGTTGCTATGATGAAATACCCTGACAACAAGCAGCTGAGGGGAAGAAAGGGTTTATTTGGCTTATGATTCCAAGTTTTGGAGTCCATCATTTTGGAGAAGCCAAGGCAGGAATTCAAGCAGCTAGTCCCATCACACCCATCACACAAGAGCAGAGGTGCACAGGCATCCTTGCTCGCTTGCTCACTTGCTGCTAGCGTTTTATTTTATTTTTATGTGTATGGCTGTTTCTCTGCATGTATGTCTGTGCAACGTATGCATGCAGTGCCCACAGATGCCAGAAGAAGATATCATATCCTCTGGAACTGGCATTATAGACAGCTGTGAGCCGCTATGTGAATGCTAGAAATCAAAGCCAAGACCTCTGCCAGAGCAGCGCATGCTTGCAATCACTGAGCCATCTCTCCAGCCCAGTTTTCTTTACTCTTAGGCTGTTCAGGGCCCAGCCCATGAAGTAGTGCTGCTCTCAACAGGTTGGGTTTGCCATCTAATCCTCAATTGAGGCTCTCCTCTCAGATGACTCTAAGTTGTGACATGTTGACATTTAAAATTAACCATCACACCTGGTGGGATAGTTCTGTGTAGTCGTTTGGGCCTGAAGCCCCTCCCATCTTGTCCTCCATCCCTTCAGCTAGGGCATCGTCTTATTTGAATGCTTGTCACTCAAGGCAGGAAGAAGGAAGGAAGTTAAACATAAACAATTGCCCTTCAATCAAATGTGAGGGCTATTCCACACATCTTTCCTGCTCACATTCTACTGGTAATAACTTTTGTCCTGTCCTTTCACCCACCGCAAGGTACACTGGGAAATTCAGTATCTAAATGCCGCTGCTTTTACCAAGGAAGGAAAGAAGAACTGATTTGGGGTGAGTGGCCCGTAGTCTGTCATCCTCATTGTGCTATCACAGCCCAATTACCCAGACCCTGAAACCCTGACACCTCCTATGTCTTTCTTCTTTCACTAATTCTGAGGCATGGTGGCTTCCTTTCTGCTCCATGCATACTCTGAAGCAAAGCCTATTGCAAGCATCTTGCTCTCACCATGGAATGCTGCCCAGTAGTCCTTAATTATCTTCATTTTTGTTTCCTTCCGGTAACAGCTTGAAAATGCCTTCTCTTCAAAGAGGTCTTCTCTGACGTCCCTCCTAATGTCGTCCTATTCCTTGTGAGCCAATGTCTTCATTGTAACCTCACTTGACTTTTTATTGGCACTGGGTTTTATTATGGAAGTATTCATTTATTAGCTAACTCCTCACTGTGGGCTGAGGTCTTATTTGTGCAGGGAAGCCTTATTTGTCTAGTTCTTATTCACTGCTGTAACTTGAGTGCCAAGAACATTGCACATAGTGACTGTCCAACAAATACTTGTTAAAACAAGTTAAACAAAAGAATTCTAACCAATATATTCCTATCTTGTCCTTGTACAATTTTCTTGTAGATCAAAATATCAGACTTTACCTTGACATCCCCCCAATTTCACTTGGCTCATTGTCCCAGTCTCTAGATCTCTCTTGGATTTGATTCTGGCTTGGTCCACTACCTGTGGACTAGCAGGTCCTTCCCATGTCTCTCACTAGTTGGCAGTTTGTGCTGAGTCAAAAATTGTGCAAGTGTGCTATGTGTCTTTAATTGATGCTTCTTGTTTACAGCAACAGCCTCTCAAATGAACTTCTACAACTCCTGTATCTCTGTACACAGCACGAATTAGTGCAAGGCAGTTAAGGAACAAAGAGTCAGAAGATGTAGATGATAGCTCCAGGTGTACTCAGCACTGAAAATAGAATAAACTAAGCTTAAAAACAACATCACAGCCGGGCGTTGGTGGTGCATGCCTTTAATCCCAGCACTCGGGAGGCAGAGGCAGGCGGATCTCTGTGAGTTCGAGGCCAGCCTGATCTCCAGAGTGAGTGTCAGGATAGGCTCCAAAGCTACACAGAGAGACCCTGTCTCGAAAAACCAAAAAAACAAACAAACAAACAAACAAAAAACACACATCACTTGGAGTCTGGAAATGGCTCAGTGATTAAGAGCACTGGCTGCTCTTCCAAAGGACCCAGGTTCAATCCCCAGCACCTACATGGCATTTCACAACTATTTAACTGCCAGATCTGACACCCTCCTACAGACATATATGCAGACACAATACCAATACACATAGAATAAAAAAAAAGACCAATGTCACTCCCCTGTTTATGGCTTTAATGCTCTCATCTGCAAAACAGAGATGGCCCCTCAGAATGAATGTGAGTATTCTATGGAACAGTGTTAAAATCTTATTGAAATAGAAGGGAGAATTCCAGACAGAGCCAGGGGGAGCTGGAGGGATATGGAGAGCATCCACTGAGCCTGTTTCCAAAACTAGCAATGCCCGTTGCTGTACACAATAGAGCATACTGGCTCCCTCCCTTAGTTTTGATGCTGAGCATAGACACCTCTTCAAAGAAGCTGTGAAAGGAAAAAAATCCTTTTGAGCTAAATGGGAGGATAGAGGCCTTCCTGAGAAGGGTGTTTTTACAATCAGTTTAACACAAGTGTGTCATCCTGACACAGTCTCAAAAAAATGCCCGAGAGTGTGGCATTCACAACAAACAAACCCTTAACAGTCCTCCTCTGTATTTCTCAAGATCCATATACATAAATGATGTTTACCCCTCAAAGATCCCTGGTTTTTTCATCTCCCAAATCTCCCGATCCAGGCCTTACTCTCTTCTCTCCCACACTCTCCTGTTCCTGAGTCAGTCAAGTCAGAACAGACACATCTGCGTTCTCCTCTCCTCTTCATTTGCACCACGGGTAGGAGGCGCTGGGCTGGCTCATCTTATCTACTGACCACCTAGAGCTGTTGCCTTTTATATGGAAAGAAATTGAGTCTCAGCGATGATGGAGGAGACAAGCACAGACTCTATGTCTGCCTGAGGCTGAGTATCATTCATTCATTCATTCATTCATTCATTCATTCAGTTATTTTCTGCAGTGTCTCAGTGCCTCCCCTCTGTCATGGTATTTCCCAGACTCTCCTGTGTTGTCTAACACTGATGTCTTGAGTGAATAGCTTCTACTCTTTTGCAGTTCTCTGGAGATTGGAGATTTAGGTATAGCAGTTACTAGTCTAGGTGCTGATTAAAATACACACACACACACACACACACACACACACACACACACAGAGAGAGAGAGAGAGAGAGAGAGAGAGAGAGAGAGAGAGAGAGCATAAGGAAGCTGGCTATTGGTTTTGAATAGGTTGTGTGTTCCGTACCATCATGGTATGAGATGATTAGTTTTAATTGTCAGCTTGCCACATTCTAGAGCCATCTGGGAAGGGGGTCTCAATGAGGGATTGTCTAGATCACGTAGGCCTGTGGGCATGTTTCAAGGAGTCTTCTTAATTGGGTAAATTGATGTGAAGATGTGCCATAAACACGGGCAGTGCCATTTCATGGCCTAGGCCATAAACTATGTAAGAGTGAAACGTGGCATGTGACTAGCTGTTTCAAGTTCTCACTGCCTTGACTTCCCTGCTGTGAGTTGTGAACTAAAACAACCCTTGTCTATCCCTTCCCCCACCCCAAAAAAATGCTTGTTCTTGAAGTAAATTTATCTTCATCACAGCGACAGAAATGAAGCTAAAACAAAAAATAGGGCTGTTTTTAGAACAGTGAGTACATAAACAGAAAAGAGTTTCGAATTCGTGTGTTGAACTTGGTGCTAGAACACACACTAATGTGCAAAAATGGCTCTGGGACTTTTAGCCGAGTCTCAGTTAGACTTTCATTGCTATGAAGAGACCCCATGACTACGGCAACTCTTATAAATGAAAACATTTCATTGAGTTTCAGAGGTTCAGTCCATTATCATTATGACAGGGAGCATGGCGGATGTGGTCCTGGAGCTGAGAGTGCTGTATCTTAACTCAGAGGCAACAAAAAGTCAACAGGCTGTCACACTGAGGAAGCTTGAGCAAAAGAGACTTCAAAGCCACCCCCACAGTAACACCCTTCCTCCAGTAAGGTCACACCCCCTAATAGGGCCATTCCCTTTGGGGACCATTTTCTTTCAAACCACCACAGCATTCAAACTGAACAGTTCAAGAACATGCCAAAGATGGCACAGAAGACATTCTGGAGTAAAGGGGCACAAAAAACTATGCAATGCATTCAAGTGCTGTAAGTGGCCCTCATGGTGCAGCATAGCCAGGAACTGGAAAAGAAAGATGGATGTAGAAATTGGCACTAAGCCGTGAACGCAGCAAGCTCAGATCACAGAGAGCCTTGTGTGTGTGCCCTAAGTCACTGGAGTGTTTCAGACAGGCTGAAGAGGTCCAGAAGGCTTGCAGACAGACAATGACAAATCAGGCTTCAGTCTTGACCAGAAAATTTACTGTAAATCGAAGAACTGGTTATTTTAGTTTTTGGTTTTGTGTAATAGGAAATATTTTCACATCTCTCTCTCTCTCTCTCTCTCTCTCTCTCTCTCTCTCTCTCTCTCTCTCTCTCTGTGTGTGTGTGTGTGTGTGTGTGTGTGTGTGTGTGTGTGTGTGTGTGTGTAACTGTGGCTGTCCTGGAAATCATTTTGTAGACCAGGATTGTCTCAAACTCACAGAGATCCACCTGCCTCTGCCTCCCAAGAGCTGGGATTAAAGGTGCTGCCGCCACCACCACCCAGCACCTTTTCACATCTTGAATGTCATCACTGAGGGAAATTAAGGTATGACATGGTTGTAGGTGAAGTTAGGGCATGCCCTCCTGGATGATGTGTGTGGTACACTAGTTCCTCACCAGCATCCAGTGGGCCCAGTTACCCCATCAAGTTAGGGCCATCATCTCCTAAGTGTCCAGGACTTGAGTCTACTGTGTAAGTGCTGTCTACTGCTGGCCTCCTTCTGCTGTCTATAATCTATTTATAAGGAACTGCCATCCTTGAGCTGCTTACAGTTTTTAAAACATGAGGTGCACTTGGCAACTTTATCAGAATGCTATTCTCCTTAAATAAAACATTTAAAGCATTCAATTTCATTTTGAACTTCCTCAAGAAGCTGGGGAAAGGTATTGATTAAGTGCCCTGGTGTGAGAAATGCATTTACCATGAGAAAGAGCTGTTTGTCAGTTCTCGAAGCTATTTCCCTCTGAAGCAGTGAAGGTGTACACAGAGCCCTCAATGTCTGGAGAAGCGGTATCAGCTGAAGACTCCCCAGGCCTGCTCTGAGGGCCTTGAGTTTGTCTCATTTTGAAAACCCACTTCATTTCTTAGTCATTTGAATCTGAAGAGTCACCATGGGAAAGCATAGGCTCTCCAGGCTCTCGTGTGGAGATTGCCTTGAGCACAGAATTCACTTCTCTTAATAAGTGGCCTTTTCCCACAAGAATTTATTGCTATAGATTTGTTAAAAATGGCCAAAAGTGTTGTTTGAATTTCTATGTCAAATGCTAGAATGGAAAGAAAATGTAGTTATGGAAAGTGCTGGTTAGATTAGTTTGAGGTTTTGTTTACATGGAGAAAATTAGTCTTTTTTTTATTTAAAAGTCACAAAAAGATATATACATGTATAATTCACAAACTAAGTCATATGTGAGTTCCATTTTAATTTATAAGTCAAGTCACCTATAATTTACAAGTCACAGGTGTGAGTTCAGTTGTAATTTAGCAGTTCAATGGGAGGGAACTCATGGATGGACAAATCCTCTCCCAACATAAGGTTTCTCATAACCATGTCAGAGAAAGAAGCTTTGGTCTAAAGCTGAGACACATATGGAGAATTCTGCCCAAGCGTGTTCTCCACATGAGAAAAGGAAACAAGAAGGTGTCATTGATCTCTGAGAATTAAAAATAAAAGGATATGGAGTCAGAGAGGGGAAGACGGGGTGCAGGATCACTCGCTTTGATGCTGGAGTGTAGCACATCTCACACTCTCATGAGCTCATGATGTCTTTCCTACATGTGCTGAAAAGACTACACGGATGGATAACTTTATTTGTCATTCAAGGTTGCTGTATCAAAAATGTCACAGATTCTACGTCCTAAACTTTGCACATTTATTTCCCACAGTTTTATAACCTAGAAAATCCAGGGCAAAAATATCAGTACATCTATTTCTGGTGAAGGATCTTTTTCCTGAATTTTAGTGTATTTCTGTTGCTGTGTTCTCCCGTGACAAAGAGACAATAAGCTTTCCTGGATGTCATGTCGCCACCACCACAACTTAGTTACCTCCTGTCCTGGATAGCTTTAATGGTCAACTTGACAGGTCCTAGAGTCCTCAGACAAGGGGTCAGAGTGGTTTGTGAGCATGTCTGTGGGAAACTGTCTTGATGGTTAGTTGATGTGGGAGGAACCATCCACTGTGGGCATCACTATGACTTGGCTGGGTGGTCCTGGGCATTCTAAGAAAGATAGCATGATTCTGGAAGTGAGTCAAAAAGGCAGTGTTACTTTATAGTTTCTGTCTCCAAGTTCTTCTTTTGAGTTCCTGTCTTGACTTCCCTCAGAGATGGACTGTGATCTGGAAGTATAAGCAAAATTCCTTACCTAAGTTGCTTTTGGTCAGAGAGCTTTATCACAGCAACAGAAGGGACCTAGAACACCTCTCGAAGGTCTATATATTCAAAGACTATAACCATGACATCCAGGATTAGTGTTTCAACATATGAACAGAGGACTAGGGTTGGGCCCACAAATAGTTCAAAGAAACAAAGATTACCCTGTTCTGGGGACTTAGGAAGGCAGAAGACACCTTGCCCAACACCCAGTATTTGTCCAAAACTATCTAGAGCCTCTGGAAACAAAGTAGAAAATAATTATGTAGGAAATGGAGCCTAGGGTAGGAAAGGAGAAATGTGGACATCAGAACAATGAAGCAAAGAGATTAAAGGTCTCTTTAACTAAGGTGGTGACACAGACAGGTTTCTAAGTTCAGAGTAGGCTGAGTGGAACCCAGAAGGTGTGTGGATGTGTGGAAGGCTTTGGTGGGATTTGTCACTGCCCTGCATGCAGTGAAAACAGTCTCCCTGAAGCCCTGGTGTGGATGTTCTGCCTGAGAAGTCTGGCAGCAGAAAGGAGCAGGAGGGCTGCTTTTTTTCATGCTTTATGACCACAGGAGAATGTGAATGCAGAGTGGACGACTGTTATTGTATATGTGCTGTGTATTTCCCTTTTCTAGTAATATCCTTTACCTCCTTTGGACAAGTGTTTATAACCCACTATGCTAGTTAGATTACATCACTATAATGAAAATTACTAGTATTATGAACTTATAAAGAGTAAAGGTTTATTAGGCTCATACTTTTGGAAGTTTCAGCCCATAGTCAATCGGTCCCTTTGCTTTGATGACCAGCACATCATGACAGGAACACATGGCTGTGCAAAAACTGCCTACATCATGAGCTAGGAAGCAAAGAAATGCTAAGCACCCACAATACCCTTAAAGGAAAGATGCGGCTAATGATCAAAAGACCTTTCCCAGAAGATACTGTTTCCCAGAGTTCCAGTGCCTCACAGTAGTTCCAAAAGCATTTGATACTGGGGGCTTTGAGTGACATTCCTGATCATAAGTGGTTCTGCCTCTTTCTGATCACCATGATCAGAGCATGAACATGTGACTCAATACTGGTAGCTCACTGTCTAGGATTGCTCTCTTAAGTAAAGTTCTTCTTCTGTCTGGTTAAATACATTGGTAAAATGTTCCTCTTGGACTGCTAGTGACCATATTCCTGCCTTGTACAGAAAGACTGTCTCCCTGGAGGAAAGCATGGATGCAGGGACAAGCAGATACAAACGATCATGATGCCCTCTGGGAGATTCACACCCAGCTCCTAGAGACCTTCCATTCCTCAAGTCAGCCCAGGATCTTATAATGAGCCACTTCCAACCCTTCTGTCAAAAAAAAAGTTAATCTGAATTGGCTTTCTATCATGTGTAACCAAATGCTTTTTATATATTATTCTCTTTTAATTGAAATTTTTCATACAGTGTATTCTGGCTATAATTTCCTTTGCCCCAACTCTTCCCAGATCCTCTCTACTACGCCACCTACCAAATTCAAAATCCCCCTTCTTCCTCTCTGATTAGAAAACAAATAGGCATCTAGGGAAATAATAAAATAAAAACAAACCAGAAGCGGACACTACAAACAAACAGAAAAAAAGGAGCAGAGAAAAAGCACAAGAAATACATACAGATGCAGAGCCACACACATTCATACACAGAGAAATTTCATAAAAACACAGAACCAACCTTTAATCCCAGCACCGGGGAGGCAGAGGAAGGCAGATCTCTGTGAGATCAAGATCAGCCTGGTCTACAAAGTCAGTTCCAGGACAGCCAGAGTTGCTACATGGAGAAACCCTGTCTTGAAAGACCAAACAAACAAAAAAAACCCACAGAACCAGAAACTCTCTCTCTCTCTCTGTGTGTGTGTGTGTGTGTGTGTGTGTGTGTGTGTGTGTGTGTGTGTGAAGACCTGTAAAGCTTAAAGATAAATACTCAGACAAAGCATTATGAGACAAAACAACCAAAAAAAAAAAAACTCACAAAATTCCACTGGCTTTGTTTTGCATTGGCCATCTTCTGCCGGGTGTGGGGTCTGCCCTTCAGTGTGGGCATACCCAGTGAGATGCCAGATTCCACTGAGACTATTAATTTTTCCCTTGAAGGCGGTTACCAGTTGGTGATGGCTTCTGGGTTAGAGATAGGAGCTTGTGTCCACTTCCCCTCTCAGCACTGGGACCCCATCTGGCTTAGACCGGTTTGGGTCCTGTGCATCATCAGCTTGTTGTGTCTCAAAGGCCTTGTTTCTTTCGGTTTCTTCCATCACCACTGGCTCTTACAATATTTAGTTGCCTGAGCCTGGAGGGGAGGGATTTGAAGGAAACATCCCACTTAAGACTCCAAGGTCTCTCATTTTCTGCATATTGTCCGGTCGTGGGTCTCTGCATCTGTTCCCATCTGATTTAGAAGGGAGCAAGGCACTGATCTGTGAGCATACCAGAATGCCTTTAGTTGTTGTTGTTTTTTTTTTTTCTGTGTTTCTTTAGCAGAAAAGTAGTATTTGATTTTCCTCTAGGTCCCTGGCCTTTCTAGTCTCGGGTTCTTGGTCACCAGAGCAGTGTCAGAGTTGGTAAAGACTTTCTAAAGAGAACACCAACAGCACAGCCACTAAGATCAACAACTGATAAATGGGACCTCATGAAACCGTGAAGCTTCTGCATGGTAAAGGACACCACCATTTGGATGAAACGGCAGCCTACAGAATGGAAAAGATTTCTATCAACTACACTTAGGATAGAGGGCTATCCTATATGTAAGGATCTAAACATATATAAAGATCTAAAAATGGGCATCAAGAAAACAAATAACCCAATTAAAAATGGGGTACAGACCTAAACCGAGAGTTCTAAAAAGGTGAAATGTAAATAGCTGAGAAACACTTAATGGTCAACATCCTTAATACAAATCAAAACTACTTTGAGATTTTTACCTTACACCAGTCAGAATGGCCATGGTCAATATGGCTTCTCATGCTGGTGAGGGTGCAGAGTAAGGGGTACAGTCATCTACTACTGGTGGGAGTGAAAACTTATACAGCCACTATAGGAATCAGTGTGGCAGTTCCTCAGAAAGCTGCAAATAGATCTACTTCAAGATTCAGCATATATATATATATATATATATATATATATGCATTTACCCTGAAGATTCTACATCCTACCACAGAGACACTTGCTTGCCCATGTTCATTGCGACTCTATTCATAATAGCCAGAAATTGGAAACAGCCTAGACTCCTGTCAATGGATGACTGTATTTTTTTTTAATGTGGTACATTTATACAGAATATCTACACAGAAGAGAATATTACTTGGCCACTGACAGGAAAGAAGGAAGAAAGGAAAGAAGGAAGAAAAGAAGGAAGGAAAGAGGGAAGGATGAATGAATGAATGAATGAATGAATGAAATTCTCAGGCAAATAGAGCTAGAAAAATTCCTTAGTGAGGCAACCAGACCCAAAAAAGGCAAATATAGTATTGCCTTAGTCAGTGTTCTATTGTTGTGAAGAGACACCATGACCACAATAACACTTATGAAGGAAAACATTGAATTGGGAATTGCTTACAGTTTCAGAGGCTTAGTTTATTATCAAATAGTGGAAGCATGGCAGCGTGCAGGCAGACATGATGCAGGAGAAGGAGCTGAGACTTCTACATCTGAATCCACAAGCAGAAGAAAGAAAGAGACACTGGCCTGGCTTGGGTCATTGAAACCTCAAAGCCCGTCCCCAGTGACACACTTCCCCCAATAAGACTACCCCAGCCCAATAAGGCCACACCGCCTAATCCCTCCCAAGTAGTGTCACTCCCTAATGACTGAGCATTCAAACATATGAACCTGTTGGGGCCATTCCTATTCACATCAACACACACACACACACACACACACACACACACACACACACACACACACACTCACACACAGGAGACTGGAATGGGAGAAGCAAACTGGAAGGGGAGGAAAGACGAGAGTAGGGAGGGAATACAAAGTGAGACAATGAAAACTAAGGGCTATCCAAAGAGCCAACTGGAAACCTATATATATATATACATATATGAAATAAATCTAAATAGAAACACCAAATAGGGGAAATGGAGCCCCAACTGGACATCTCTCACCACCAGATGAAGCTTCTAGTACTGGGAATGTGCTACATCTAATCAAGTTGTTGGTCAAAGAGGGCCCATGGAAACCCCAAACAACCCAGGCTATTGCCAAGGCTCTTGGTTGCTCTTCACAAACTGAGGGTAAGGCTCTGTTGCTGAAGACAACACCTATTGAACGTGGAGAAGTCAAGCTGCTGACTACCTACAGCCTTGACCCCTACAGACTAGCATTCATGGTACTGGAAGATGCTCTTCATACTGCGAGAGGAGAAAGGTAAAAACCAAACAACCAAACCAGAAACCCTGCAATCTATAAATGATGCTCTGTCTGCAAGATGTGCTATTGCAATAGCCGTACCCGGACACATGTGCATATGAGCAGTGCTAAATGCACTCAGTAGGTGTACATACATGTGTGTATGTGTGTGTATGACGACAGTAATTAGAGATCATGGATTCAGGAGAGGGGAACGTGGGGGCAGGAAGGAGTAGGCATGATATGTATGGTGCTCATGTATGAAGTTCTTAAATTTTTTAAATAAAATTTAAAGAACATATATGAATCAACTTTTGGCAAATCATTTTATGTGTACCAGGAGCCATTCATGTGGAAGTGGTAAGCTTTGCTGTGTGGTTTCTGAATTCAGAATTTTCCATATTATGTTTTTAAGGTAGACTCTTCAGGGGGTGAGGGAAAACTAAGCTCTTGTGATTAGACATCCTATGTGAAAGCCTGTCCCTGGGGAAAACCAATTCTCCCTCTCCCGGTAGGCACTAGGGACTTGTGGCTCTTCATCTACGGGTGGTCCTTGTTTCACTTTTTAAGAACATACCTCTTAAGTAGCATCACGCACTACTGCCTCTGTCCAGCACAGTTGACTCCTGGAAAGTTAAGAGATTCAGGCATTTTGGTGAATGCATGCCACTAGATGGCGAGTCAAGCTAACTCAGCATCCCTTGGCTGGACTTGCCAGCTCCTCTACTCCTGCCATGTTGGGTGAGTCATCTAAGGCCACCTAAAAGGCATTCAGGAAATCCTCAAAACCAAATCAGCAAAGAATGGAACTTTCACCTACATGGTATGATAAGAACTAGAGTGTCTCTGCCAGGAGAAATGCTTCTGCCAAGAGAATCTGAAATCAGCCTATTTCTTATTTCTTTGAATTAAAAGTATATAAAAAGTGAAGGACGATCAGTATATGATAGGTCAAACCTTTCCTTGCTTTGTTGTTGTTTCTGAGATAAGGTTTCTCTGTGTAACAGTTCTGGCTGTCCTGGAACTCAATTTGTAGATCAGGCTGGCTTAGAACTCACAGAGATCCACCTGCTTCTGCCACCCAAGTGCTGGGATTAAAGGCATGTGCCTATTTAAGAAGCCATTCTCTTACAAAGATCCAATTCTGAACTACGTATAAAGTCAAGTTCCCTTATTAGCTTAGCAGGAATATGTATATTTTATTTTTCAGTCTAGCATGTCTTTACTCAGTTGCCCCCTAGTCTTAGGCTTTCTGGTTGCTGTGTATATATAGATTTGAGGCAGCAGGGTACATGAAAAAGTAGGAAAAGTCTTTCTTGACTGATACTGACATATCATGATATTCCACCACACAAGTTCACAAATAAAAAGAAAAAAACACAGGAAATCATGAGCAACAGTCAAAATCAAAACTACAAACATTGTAGGTATTGAAACATGGGCTGTAAAATTTAGATGGATAGTTGCAGAGAAATAAAAGGGAACTGTACATAAGAATAAGAGGTGACACTATCAAAATGACCACATAGATTTGTAAAAAGAGCTAGGTTGAATACCCAGAACTGATAAACCTAATAAATTTGGACTGGAAGCAGCTGATGAGAAAATGAATGAGTTGTAATATAAACATGAAGTAAATTACCCAGAATAGAGAGCAGAAGACAAAGAAAGAGAAAACGCAAGAACTATATTAAGAAATACAGAGAGTAGAACAAAAAGATGTTAACATTTAATTGGGTTTGTCAAAAGAAGAGTTTGAAGATGAAATATTTGAAGTGCTAATAGCTTAAAGTTTTCTATACCTGACGAAAAGCCAACCCACAGACTTGAGAATCTCAAGTCCCAGTCTGAATAAACGAGAAGAAACCCACAGTGATGCATTCATTAAAACCCAAGAACGCTATAGACAAAGGGAAAGTTTAAAAGTGGCCAGAAGCAGGATGTCCAGGAAGAGTCCCAGTGAGGGCCCAGAGTTGATGATGTAACAGAGACTAGGGACCTCAAACCAGACCAGTGACTCACTGTGATGAGCACCCGCATGTAAGGATGTATGGACTAAGGGGTTTACTGCGGGACTCACTATGTCACACTGCAGCTTCATGATGAGATTTTCCCTTTCTTCCACTTACCTGCCTTTTATCTCTTAAATTTTACTTTGCTTTATTTGGGGGGGGGAGGGAGATGGGTGGGATTGGGAGACATGATGCGGAAGACACAAAGAATAAATAAAAAGGAAGTTTAAAAAAAATAGCCGGAAGATCAAGGTAGGTTGCTGACAAAGAACAACTGAGCTGGTGACTGATCTCTCAGAAGCCACCATGGGAGTCAGGAGGAAAAGAAATAATGGCTTCAGTTTAGTGATGGGAAGTAACTTAGGAGTGAGATTCTCTTTCAGGGACAATAACAAAACACTTAGAGATCAACAAAGACTAACAGCATATCCTATCAGGGGACCAGCACCAAAGAAAACTTCCTTCAAAAAGAACACCAGTTCACAAGTAAATCTGCAATGCAGCCAGAGAAGATGTATAGGGGGAAGGGGGAGGGGTGGTTCTAAACATACTTGAGAAATTAAAATATATATATATGGGCTGGAAATATATATATGGGCTGGAAAAATCAAGATGGAGTTAAAACATTAACCAAAGAGCAAGGAAGTCCGGAAGAGGTGTAAGAGCTTAACTGCTTTAGAATCTAATTTTAAATTAAATCTACGTGGAAATATTTTAACAGAATTACTAAAAGAGAGTTTAGCCCAAATGTTTTAAGCAAGGATGGGTTTTCTGGAATCCCTTGACAGAGCTTGGCCATCAAAGGGATTAATAGCTCCCTAAGGTACTTACCCCTGTTTATGCTCACAAAAGGTTTTAATTGCCTTCCCTTAATTATGGTGCTGTGGAATTTCTCAAATCTCATTAGAAACGAAAAATGTCCTCCCACGAACGGCTTCCCTCCCCCCTTCCCCAAATATAAGTTCTACCAGGCAAATGCTCTCTTGAAAATGAGTTAGATATCATCATTGTCCAACCACCAAGCCTACCTTGTGCCCTGAATACTACAGCTGTGAGTGCCAACAGAATTTACCTGGCCCGTAGCTCACTGAAATCTATTAGGACCCACAGTGGCTGGCTGTGTCTGCCTCTACAGCATAGTACTTAGCCCATTCTCTGGAGAGTGTGTACTGTGTTATTATTAGGTTACCAGCACTAAGCACTTGACTTCAAAATTCCATTTCCACACATTGTGCCTTGTACGCTTCTTTATCCTGGAGAGAACATTTACTGTGAGATCACAACAAACCATAATTATGTTAAGTATAACAAAAGTTGATGAAAATGCTTTATTTACTTTAAAACATTACAACTGAATACACTTCGTATGTCTGACACAGGAAAAAATCATGGGCAACAGTGACACAAACACTTCACTTTTCATGTCACAGACGAGGCACAGAAACAACTGGGGAGGTGACTCTCATGAAGTAGGCGTCTTCTCTTCATCTCACTGTCTTAATGTCACATTCTTCATTTCCACAAGGAAATGTCTCACGGAGTAGTGCCTAACACCTTTGTTAATATATGTGGCAGGAGAGAAGCTATGGGCATCTTTCTTAGCCTTCTAGATAAAAGGGATAGGACCACATTTCCCCCTGTCCAGTCAGCCCCATCAAAAATTCTAACAAGACTTTCTAGCTCAACTGCTACAACTTTCTCCTTACCTTCCTTGTCTCCCTCTAGATCTGGATCCTCAATTCCACCTTTTAAAAAAATCTAAAAATATAGTGAAGATGATGGCTCCTGCCCACAATCCTGGAATTCTGAGCCTGGATGAACTTGTAGCTTGGCTTAGGAATTCATCTTTGAGAAGAATCCAGAAAGTTTCGACACATTCTTCAAACCTTCCCCCATCACAGCATGGTGCTCAGCATCAAACTCTCCCAGCAAAGACACCCCCCTCTCAGGGCAGACTTCTAGGAACAGCATGCCGACAGATGAAGCGGCAAATTCCTGTCTTCGTGGCTTCTCCTCACCACTGAGTCCAGGACTCTCCTCACTACATATCTGGTTGTGACGGGAATAAGCCGGAGTCTTGGCCTGTGAGTGCTGCACGGGTTGGAAAGAACCCTAGACAGTCAGAAGGCCATCTAAAGACTCTAAAAGCCTTCAGGCAATAGGCGAGTCACTTGGCATATCCAGCCTGAGCTCCGCATTCTGAACGATGGGAGAACACCTGCCCTGCCTCTATCACAGGGCTTGCTGGGAAGCACAGCTGAATGCTTGTGGAAGTGGCGTGTAAACAGCCGTGTATCACAGAAGTAATGCACATGGCATTAAAAACTGACCGTATCACCCCGAAATGCTAACCGAAGCTGCTTGAAGCAACTCAACTTCTCCCTACTCAGCTTTGATGCCACTGGGGCCTTTGCTTCCATCATCATCCTACGTGACCAGAAGGTAGGGTCCTGGCAGGGAAAATCAGGCACTATTTTGCTTCTAGGACCTTAGAGCTTCCACCTTCTTCGCATCACTTCCAAACTCTCATAAGATTCTGGCAGCAATTAAACCTGATTTTGGAAGGGGTAATGTTGTGTGTTTTATTATTTTTCTCCACCCCACCTTTGATCGTAACATGAAAATTACATTATTAGAGAGGCTGTTAGTTTATATCCTTTAAAAATGATTTACATTTGCCATTTTCCCTGATGGTTCCTTTCTTTCTATTCATGATCTAAGTTTTATTCAGGATGGCACCAAGGGAATAAGAAAATTGCCTGTAATTCCTGTTGTCTGATCTGAGCCTGTCACAACAGATCACTATTCTGGGAGTTGGAACATATCAAGCAGACTCCTGGGGAGGACTTCCAACTCTCTCCCTTAGAATGTTTCCTTTCAGCTGGACTGTGAGTCTCCAGTGTTATGGCCAGGCTGCTGGGTGCCTCATCAGTGTCAGTCCCAAGGGAGTCAGAGAGACTTCACCTTGATATTTGAATAAAATAATCCACAGCCCAAACAATACTTGCAGCCATCAGTTAGAGGTGCACCAGAGGTACAATTCAGGGTAACACTACCCAAAGTTATCTATGAAGTGTACATATTCAGAGTATAAATCTTTACTCCAAATCCACCCCTCCATTCTCCAAGGCACAGCTCAACATTTTTTGACAGTGGCAGTCAAGTCATCCTTGTGTTTTTCACTTATTATTGTTTGGTTCTTTAAGACAGAGTATCATGTAGCCCAGGCTAGCCTTGAACTCACTACATAACCAAGGATGACCTTGAACTTCTAACCTTCTGCCTCTACTTCCCAAATTTTGGGATTACAGGCATGTGTAGGGTGTTGGTATTGAATCAGGGCTTTGTGCATACTAAGCAAGTACTACCAACCAAGTCACATTCCCAACTCTCCAGGCAAATAATTATTTTAGCAAGGATTTTCAAATGCTTTACTTCTTTTCCAAGTGTGTGTTTTGACTGCATGTGTCTGTGCACCACATGTGTGCAGTACCTTCAGAGACCAGAAGAGGGTATCAGAACCCCTAGAACTGGAGCTGGGAGGCACCAGGTGCTGGGAAATGAAACGTGGGTCCTCTGGAAGAATAGCCAGTACTCTTAACCACAGAGCCATCTCCTCAGCCCCCTCTCTTAATTTTTAAGAATGTATTTATTTTTATGTTGTAAGTATTTTGCCTACATGTAAGTGCACCATGTGATTAAAGTGCTCCCAGATGCTCCAAGAGATCATTGGGTCCCCTGGAATTGATTTGGGGTTACAGACAGTTGTGAGCCATCATGAAGGTGCTGGGAACCAAACTCAAGTTGTCTGCTAACTCAAGTAATTCTTATGGCCAGACAATTTTGAGAAACACAGATCCAACAGGAAAAGCCTAAAGACTGGGACTCTAAAAGGTCGGACAGGTTTGTGACTTCATTTACCGGAGTGATGGTTTATCCGTCTATTTAAAAAGGGGTGGGAAGGTGGATGAACTAAAGCAGCATTGGTTACTGCATTCCTCCTGAAAGCTGCTTAAGATCTAACCAGATTTCTATATTTAGTGCCAGCCCCTGCTCACCCTGGTATGCCCAGCCCCACACCAAGTGCAAAGTGGGGGTTCCTAAGAAGTGAGATGAGAAACTGGACCCCAAGCTGTGGATAGATAGGAGGGCCCAGAGGACCGGATGCTGAGCTTCCCCTGGGCTTGCTTGCATCAGTCTCCTAATGAGTCTATACACAGCCTAGGGAAGAACTCTGAGCACAGCAGGATACCTCCCACCACCTGCTTCCACACTCCCTCCTCTGGCCTGTCCCTGACTCAGCTGTGACTCACAGGCAAAGACAGGAGCCCCAGCACCAGCCCTCCAGGCCCCTTGTCACTCATCCCTCTCCATTCTTTTCCACCTCTTCTCAGCTCAGATTTTTTCCAGCCTGACTTTGCAGATCACTGAGCGTGTCCTTAAAAAAACGGGATGGATAGACAAACACAACACTTAAATATCAAAATATTCCCATTTAAGTGTTAAAAAAATTTAAATCTCTGGGTTTATTATAATTTTTCCATAGCACTATTTCCTATCATATGCATAAAATATCCTTATCCTTTCTTGGGCATGTCTTAGCTTCCTTATTAAATTGGGACTTGAGTGGATGGAGATCACATCTTATACCAGACTTGTTTGATGCCCTAGAAAGACAGAAAAGGAACTAGTATGTATAGGCACTTCCTATGCAGGACACACTATTTGGAGAAAAAAACAAAGGGATGTATAAAGAAAAGTCAAGGGCACAGAGGACAGCCAGCTTCGCTTCTCCATTCAGCATTATCTCCTATCCACATACCCAGAAACAACTGCTTTCTCTCTCTACAGAAGGCCTGGAAGCCCAAATGATTCATGCAGACCCACGAAGAGCAATCTGTGCCCCCTCCCCATTCATTTCAAAAGCCTGCTATCATCTTTACATTGATTTTTTTAAAATTGTCGGCCTATAGTCTTGTTGCCTTTGGAACTTTATGTTTCCAATTTTAACAGTATTTTCCTATTGCTCCCCTCAGTCTTCACCAAGCTCATACATGCCCCTGGCTTTACAAAGCAATATATTTGGTCTCTGTAGCCTGTGCTATGGGGCTCTTTGGTGGTAAGAAGCCTGACACAGTGCTCAGTATAACAATAGCTACCACAGCTATCCAATATTCTTCAAGAGTGCCTGAGCAAGTTGAAATCAAAAGCTGGTGATTAAGAAATGATGTTTTGTTGTCATATTGATTTAGAGCCCAAACAGACAGACCAGACCTAAGCTTTCTGAGGCCAGGGACACTAGCAATTCTAAAACTCAGCACCAGAGTTATGGCTTTGTCTTCCAGTCCTTGGAAGTGCCAGCACTGGGCTAAAGTATCTTCCTGTTCCATCTAAGGGCAGGCCAAAGCAACTGTGACATCCTTTAGCAGGACAGTTCTTCTCCAGGCAATGATATTAGCTTATCCCTCCAACCTTTGCCCGGCAGCTTCTTACATCACACACATGGGACATTTTTTGGAAATGTCATGAAGAACAATGAATGCTAGCAGAACAGACTCTGGAATTCCCATCAGGTGGAAATTCTGACCAACCTTCTTCAGAGGCTATACATAGATCAGTAAGTAGAGAATAGATTACCGCTGGATTATAGAATGACAAGCATCATCTTCGTTCAGTCATTTCACCCAATTGTGTCTTGCTACAATAATACAGACTGCAAAGTCTGTCAAAGAAAGTGAAGGCTGCTTGACACCTAAGGTTGGGTGAGTAACTGATTCAGGGTCAAACATTCTGATGAGGTGGGGAGAGGGAGAGAGAGGGAGAGGTTTATCCTTGGTGATAAATAGACACACAGGAGTACCAAACTTCTCTCAAGTGGGAACCCCCAGTTTGGGCTCGGCTCAGCTAGGCAGTTCTTTTGTTGGTTGTGGCTAGATGCTCTTCTGTGTCTGCTGAGTTGGTAAAACCATCACATACAGTGACAGTAGTGACCAGGCTCTTCTCTTGCCATGTAGGATAGATACGGGTACATTTGATAGAGTCTGTGAGCAGCAAGAAAGGACAAAGTCCATGCACAGGAACTTGAAAAGGGAAGAACTTTCGGCCACTTTGGCAGTATACACACATGGCAAAGTCCAGAACCTTCTCAATTTGGGATTTAGGCAAAACCAATTATTTTTGCAAGGGTAGGAAGAGAAAGTGCTTCTTGCCAAAAAAATCAGTGTCTTTCTTGTCTCCAAAGCCTCCACGGTGTCAGACCAGTGAGGCCAAGAGAAGGGGACACCACATCCCTGGTGCCCTGCAGTGGCGTAACCAGGATGGCAGAAATAATCCTTAAATGAGGTACAAATCCAATAAAAAAAAAAAAACCTGAGTGTTTGTGGGGAAAACAACCCACACTCAAGATATAATGGGACTATATATTATTTTCTTCTCAAATTCTTTCCCATTTTTCATCTTGCAACACTGTTGTCTCCTCTTCTCCTTTTTCATGTGTGTGTTTTAAACAACTGTCAAAGGCACCTGATGACAAGCTACTCACACTGCACAGTGGAGTGGAACACCCCAGATGCACCTGCCCCCAAAAAGTTCAGAAGAAGAGAGGAAAAGGGGAGAGAGAGAGAGAGAGAGAGAGAGAGAGAGAGAGAGAGAGAGAGAGACCTTAGGAGTTCAAGGCTTGGATGTTACTGTGTACAACAGAAAGATGAAAAGCAGCCTATGTCTTCCGAATGGAAAAAGAGAGACCACTTAGCGTTTCAAAATGCTAGTCTCTGTTTGTCCCAGCCACTTAAGAATTTTGAGTCAGAGCAGCAAATTGAAGTCATTTCAGTGATTGCCCAGGAGGTCACTACCACTAAGCTCACCAAAGGCCTTCTGATTTTAACATAACAAGACTCATTGACCAATGGCTGGAAGTGATGGGGATAAAAGGTGCATTTTACCTTGAAGTTATCTCTTTTGTGAGCAGAAGGTCTTCTAATGGTGGTAATAAATTCTTCTGCCTCTAAGCACAGAACAGCACTTGTAGAAAAACAGACTGCAAGCTTAGGTAATTTCTAGAGGTCAGGGGTCCAAAGCTACCTGTTTCAAAATTGGACAGAGTCTTGATTCTGCTAAGGAAATGGCGGGGGGGGGGGGGAGGATAAACCCTGTGAGTTATTATGTGGTATGTTCTCAAACATCATTGTTTACTTGGTGAGTTTCTCGTTTCTCGAGCTAGATGGGCACTAGGATTTGGAATCAGCCTCCTTAAAGGGTGCCTCCTATCCCTTGCCAAAGCAGAAATCAGCAAATCTTCCAAGTTGGTTGCTGGCCAGAGAAGGTCCTAGGCTTGCTGGCTCTCAGATCTGTGTCTCGTCCCAAAGTCTGCATCTGATTTCTAGTGATCCAGAGATGTGTCTTGAAACAATCAGACCACAAGGGACATCCTGGTGGGAAAGTCATTCTAGGAAAAGCAGAAAGAGCCCCACATTAAAACACCCATAGAGCAACAGACACAATGGATCGCTAACTGGGAGAGTTGGGAACCTGCTCAAATCCAGGCGCACCTTGACTCAGGATTTTGTTAGATGTGTGAGATTGATTATTCCAAAGCCCAGAAAAAGCTAAAGCCAATAACCTCAGATGGAACTTGGTCTCATGACCAATAAATAACTTTCCATTGTCTGAAGAATAATGACAGTTAGAACTCTGCAATACTAAGTGTGGGTGGTGTACCATTAACCTGAAGTCACCTAGGAAGTTTCTTCCTTGCTCATGGTTCCTTGGTTATGGCATCTCTCTAGATCAAGAACAACAAAAGACACTTAGTTGCTTGGCGGTTAATAATAATGCCAAACACCTTTTACTTGTGCATTTTCCTTCTCTCCATATTGCATACTCAAAAAAGACCCCGAGCTGAAGATGCAGCTCAGTGGTAGAGTGCTTGTTTAGAGCGGGCAAGGCCCTGGGTTTGAGCTCCACTGAAAAGGAAGGACGGAAGGTAGGTGGGCAGGCAAGGCAGCCCAGCAGGCAGGTTACCGGATGAACAGAAATTCTTGGACATGGAGAGTGATATCCAAAGCACTGTGTGTGTGTGTGTGTGTGTGTGTGTGTGTGTATGGATTTGTGTGTCTGTGTGTCTATGTGTGTCGGGGGTGGGAGGTAGGGGAGGTGGGGAGATGGGAGGTAGGGGGTGGGACTGGGTGGGGATCAGAAGTACTTTGGTGCCCCGCTGTGGACACGTGACTGTTCCCCAATGTTTCTGAACTCCACAGCTCACTTTCAGGGGCTGAAGGAAGTGCAGGCTACTCTTGCGTTCACAGAAGATGCTGTAAGGTCTATCTATGTAAGTCCATTTACAGAGAACCGAGTGGAGGAAAGGGCTTCCTTCTGACATGCGAGGCACTTAGGGTACCCAAATACTCAATCAAAAGTCAGGAGGAAGCTGCTAAGGTGTGCGCTTTGCGAGAGAAGAATGCCCGCATAAGCATTCATAGAATATTTTGCATGAGACCACAAAAACCCAGGTAAAAGCCAGCGGGGATGATTTTGAAGGTCTTTCCTACAATAACCTACTCATTATCTACTTTAAAAAACAATAAGTTTTGTTGCTGCTGTTGTCTCTTGAGGGTCCCACCCTTACTTCCTCCACCTGACCCTGGATAGAGTGAAGTTGATGACTTGCTGCCTCTTCTGGGTATCTCCCTCCCTGTACCCCCACAACCCCCACCCAGCTCCGAAGGATTCGGGGTGCATCCTCACGGTTTTCTTGGCGGGCTCCTTTTTCCTTCTCTTTTCCGAGTTGCTGTGGAAGGGCAGGTCGCGGCCGCGGTAGGACGGCCCCCGGCTCAGCTCCAGCTCGCTGTAGGGTGGCAGCGCATCATCGTCTGCCGCGTCGTCCTCGTCGTCTTCGCCCTCGCTGGCCCCGGGCTTGTAAGTGGCCGGCGGCGACCAGGCGTAGTAGGAGGCGCTGCGCGGGCCAAGCTGAGGCCCCAGCTTGGACGGTGTCTCCAGGCTGCCACCGCGGCTGGTGCTCTCGGCTCGCCCCTGGCGCTCCAGCACGCTGCTCAGGTACGAGTGGTCGTACTTGGGCGCGGTGCCCGGGGTCCGGCTCACCAGGCGCGGTAGCGGAGCATCCTCGGGTGGCCGGCGACGCGCGGGACTGTAAGCCCAGCCGCGTTCCCCGTCTCCCGGCGGCGGCTCGCGACTGCGCCCGCGCCCGTAGTACTCGTCCAGCGAGCCGTCCTGGTAGAAAGTGCCTTGGGCCCGCGACTCCGAGCGCTCGAAGCGACTCCCCGACCGAGCCTCGTGGCTGTTGGCATTGGCGCGTCGGGATCGCTGGCCGTAGGAGTCTGCGAAGGCCGCCAGCTCGTCCATCGACACCGCAGGCACGCCGGTAGCAAAGTTCTTCCGTGACAGCATCTCGGATTTGGAGCGCGGCTGGCTGCAGGCAGATGGTCACTGGTTACTGCGTCTGCAGGGAAACCTTGCAGGACACCCCAAGAGTTCCAGAGGCCCAGCCTCTGCCCTCCACCCAGAAGGATGAGTGACTTGGGCACCTTTCACACCACAGGTCCAGCAAGTGCAACCCTAGCTCTTTCAGGAGTTTGCGTGAAAGATCAGAATGGGGTTTTGTATCAGAAAATAGCTTGTGATCTATGTACTGCTAAAACAGATCACGATGAGACCCTTGGTTGACAGTCACACACTTCACCCACCCACAGCAAATAGCAACACACAGCTCTGGATCCAGGAGACTGGAATATCTGATGACATGGAGAGGACTGTTCCTCCCTCAAAGCCAAAGACCAAGTTACCTATTAAGTCAGGAGATCAGAGACCTCTGCAGTGGATAAAAGAAAGGTGGGGGGTGGGGTGGGAGCCTGCTATCCTTCAAGGGCAAATGATGGGTGCAGGTGTCAGTCGGGGAGGGAGGCATCACACAAATTGTTAAACGTTGATTGGGCTTATCACCCTGGGTAAATTCCTTAGTGCCTGGAACTTTCTGTTGCCTTGCCTTAAAATAGGGACATTAACAGAAGCTGCCTTTTAGAAGTATACAGACTAGCCGGGCGTTGGTGGCGCACGCCTTTAATCCCAGCACTCGGGAGGCAGAGGCAGGCAGATCTCTGTGAGTTCGAGGCCAGCCTGGTCTCCAGCGCGAGTGCCAGGACAGGCTCCAAAGCTACACAGAGAAACCCTGTCTTGAAAAACAAAACAAAACAAATCTTTAAGTATACAGATTAATTACAAGGATGTTAATACATGCATGACCATGGAAACAATGAGTGGGAATCTTTCAAGGTTATAGGATAAGACATATGAAGAAAGCAATATCTGAATTTATAAAGGGGGCTAAGACACACAGTTTAAAGAGTGTTAAATGATTACTTCTCACACACATCACAAGAGTGTAATATATGTAAAAAAGAGATATTCCGTATCCCATAGAAAGAGATGTGAAGAATAACCTAGAATAGACACTTGGTGGCCCCTGCCCACAGCCGGCCATCACCTGTGCCTGAAGCTCTCTCGGTCCTCTTTGTTATACTCCAGGGCTGGCCCCCGGTTGGTCCCACTGTTGCCTCCCATGACACCTGACCAATAGTCAGGATTGCTCTCCAAGTCCCCAGACATTGGGAACTGCTTGTTCCTCATCTGGTGGTAAGACTGACGGAAATTGTTGTCATCGTCATGCAGGGAGCTGAGTTCTGAGATGGTGTTGTTATCTGCAGGGACAGAAGCAGGCATCACAGAGTTTTCTACATGTTAGGAAGGGGATGCTGTTAAGGGCTGAGATTGCATACTCCAGTAACTCCTGCCTGGGGGCTTGGTCCTGACCAGTGTGTGCTGCAGATCTGCGGGGGTGGTATTTGTGTTCCTAGCTCAGCAGGAATTGGCCCCAGCTCAACCCCAACTTGCTTACAGAGAGGGAGGCTTCCTACATGCTGCTCTTGGAACAGGAGGACAATTGTCTTTGTTCCACCTAAGGCAGGCTTCCCAGAACTCAGGCTGTCTGCAGCTGGACTCCTACTACATCATCCTTGTTCAAATGTTTTTCTCTGCCCCGTATAATTTCTGTGATGAACTTTAACTATCCCAGCCATGTTGGGCCAAAAGAGACAAAGAGGGAGAAAAAGCCATCTATCATAGCATCTTCCCTACAGCTGACCCAGTCCCAAGAAAGGGGCTTTAGTATCACCGCCATACTTTAGAAGAAGCCCCTTCTCTCCTTCTGCCATTCCATTTCCCAAAGAGTACAAAGTCAAGGTCAGGAGTACGTATGGTTTCAGTATGCTTACCTTTTAGACCATGATCATGTAGGAACCTATAGTATCCTGCCCAAGTAGTACCAGATCTACTTCTAAGGTCTGTTCCCCTCCCTTCCAGGCTAGAAGTTTGGAGATAAGGAGGATGGACTTCCCCATTAAGACCACTGGGCTGTAGCTTGAACTCTTGCCCCAGCCTAAAAATGTAAGAAAGGTACCTAGTCACTCACAGCTTTCTTGTTTCCTAAGCAGCTTGGTGCAGAAGCATTTATGGACTAGGACCAGAATTTTTTGACCTAGGCTGGAAAAAAAACCCAGTAAATTTGATTATTTATAAAACTTAGAAATATATTGAATTTCACTTTATCTAAAAAACAAATCTAGTGAACCTATTTGCAAAGTAACTGGATCCAATTGTTCTCTAAATCTTTTCACTTAGACTTCAAAAATATTATTAAAAACAACATTTACTAGTTTAAAGTTCTTGCTGCCGAGTGAAAGGTAAGCCAAGATTAGATCTGGGAATGCAGCAATGTGTATCTCAGGTTCCCTCTGCTTTCCCTGCATCCCCAGAGGTACTGGGAGGAGCAGAGGAATCTTGTACAATAGCAGGACCTCCTGGTCTTGTTTTACCAAGAACACACAGGAATAGCAATTTACTCATGGGATCATTTGGTTTTGAATTATGATAAAATTTAAACTTGTCTACCTCTCAAAGAAACAGACTATGTCTGTGTGTGTGTGTGTGTGTGTGTGTGTGTGTGTGTGTGTGTGTGTGTGGTGCTTGCCTATGTGTGTGCATATGGAAGCCAGAGGACCTTTTATTTTCACCTTATTCTCACACCAAATCTGGAGCTAGGCTGGTGTCCACCAAGCCCCAATGATCCCCTTGCCTCTGCCCCCTTAAAGAGCTGGAATTCCTGGAAACTGCAACCATGTCCAGCTTTTGACATAGATATCTGGATCCAAACTGAGGTCCTCATGCCTGCACAGCAAGCAGTCTAACCCTCTTGAGCATCTCTCCAGCCATTATACCTATTTTAAAAGTAAACAGCTCATAGACTGCTGATGAAAATCTAGAACATTCCCAAACAATTCCATGAACTCCAATTCCCTCATGAGCATACAAAAAAAAAAAAAAAAAAAAAAAAAAAAAAAAAAGCTTTAAAACACACTTGATCAAACCACTGCAAAACAGTGTTGTTGGCTCAGAACTTTCTGTAAATTTCAGGTAATACTTGACACTTTCATTTCCCCAGATTGTAAGTGCTGTCACAACCCACCCCTAGTAACAAGCTGCCCAGGTTATATGCTACACTAAAATTTCTGCCAAGGTGAGCACAAACATCAGTGTGCCCTTTGATAGGCATCTAATAATGCCAGTTTAGGACAGGGGCACACATTTTCTGTAAAGGACCAAGCAGGGAATTTTAGGCTTTGTGAGCCATACTGGTTATAACCATTCAGTTCCACTATTCAACAAGAAGTTATAGAAGATGCATAAGTGAATTAGCCTGGCTGCATTCCAATAAAACTTTTAAAAAAGAGAAATTGAAATGACTGTGCCCAGGACATACTGTTTGCAGACTCCTGCTCTAGACATTCCAAGAATGTAAACATCCAGGAGTAACTACCACTTACAAGGGTAACACAAAGGAGAATCACAGTGGCTAAAAGATTTATGAACCTGGACCTCAAACCCCCAATTTTTACGGAATCTGTGAAACCAAGATACCTACTTTATAATAAGATTTTCTAGACTGACCATTCCATGACCTGCTCTGGGGCTTTCTCTGCTCTTCAGAACAGAACCAACCTCTAAAATGAACTATATTCCCTAGTCATTCGGCACATAGTTGTATTGCCAATCTGGCACTAGGTAATCTGCATTCTAGTCTTGGCACTGGTTACTTTCTCTCCCTGGATCATTTCCTCCTCCGTGAAGGGGGCAGAGTCAACAATTACCTCAAGGTCTCAGCATTCAACCACCATAGTCTCAACATGTCACAGCTAGGAGGCCAATCTTGGCTTAGCTCAAGAGTTTTTTTTTTTTTTTTTTATGTGTAAGTCACAAGATTGGGAACCATCTAAGTTCTTCTAAATCCATTACTACCAAGCCCTCTGCTGCTTCATCTGAGCACTGCACAGGTTGACATGGACCATCTCTAAGATCCCTTTCAACTCTGAGATTCCACTATGTTGAGACCAGTCAGTTTTTGAACACCACTTGGATTCAGGTAGCCAAGCCCAGAGACATCACATACACTGAAGTCCATCTTTTACTTTTGGTCCTAGTTATTAACTTTTCCTCTAAGCCATGATACTGGAAGATTTCTTGCCCCAGCTTCTCCTTGATCTCTGTCATTGTCCCCTTACAGGGATCCATGACAACACTGTTACAATGCGCTCGTCAAGTGCAGTGACATCTGCATTCCTGACATTCCAATCTGGAGATGGTCTTTTTATAGTCAGTTTGGTGGGAGGAGGCAGCAATGGCTGCAACACAGACAGGATGAATTTAGAATTGTAAACTGGGTGGAATATGTTGTCCTTAATCTGAATCAAGTTCCTCTAGTCTGGGACTGTTTTCCCAACAGCTCCATCAAGTCTGTTGTTGGTTCCAAGAAGAAGAGAGTTCAAAGAAAGTGCCTAGTGACCTCACTGCCAGGGTTGCCAGCATCCTCTTGATAATTAGCCCATCCAAGTCAAACCTGCACTGTTCTGCCTCCCCTGATAGACAGTAATTTGGAACCCACTCTAAAGAATCAGCACTGTCAGCTGCAGTCTCCAGGGCTGTGGATAAGTTAAGGGTTGGGGCCCTGCCACCAACAGACTTCATAATTACAACGTTCTTTGACAAGAGGCACAGGCTCTGCTCACCCCACAATCTTTGTGGTTGGGCATCTCAGAGGACTGCCAGCCTCTTTCTCCTAGATTCATTTACCAGAGTTCTTTCACTTTCATTGCACCCTGCACATGGCAAGTTGGCATGCGGGTTGTTCCATACTAGGGTCCTTCAGGCTGGAGATAGCTGGTACTGAATATGCCGTGTGCATGTGTGTCTGTGCAGATGTGCGTGGGAGGAAGCTCATCTATGTAAGTGAAAGCGGTTGACACAGTAGCTTCCTTCATACTCTCCACCATATTTTTTGGAAAGGGTCTTTTACTGAACCTGGAGTTCACTGACTCACTAGAATGCGTGCCCACTGAGCTCCAGGGATTGGCTTGTCTCTGCCAGCTCAGGGTTAGGGTTATAGATGTGACCTGTTAGCTCAGCTTTTACACAGGTGCTGGGAATCTGAGCGTGGGGCCTCACACTTGCTCAAGCAATGACTTTCCTGACTGAGCCATCCCATATCTTAAGCGGCTATTTTCAGTATTACTTCAATGGGGTTGTAAGGGGACTATTCTAATGAAGCACTTTAAACCCAGGATCACAAAACCACAGCAGTCAACACAGAACATGAACCACATGTGACTGTGCCATCCTTCCCACCAGAAGCCCTTCTATTCCCTTCCATATACTCAGAGGTACTTTTTGTGGTGGTGTCACAAAAAGTGCTGGCTCAGAACTTCAAATCTGATGGCCCTCGCTCGTGTCCTCTTTAGCTACCAAATCCTGAATGAAGCACAGGTCACATGAAGCTAACAGATGCTCACATCTGCCTCTCATCCTTCTGGCTGGATCAAACTGAGCCAGCTCCTTCTCGACATAGTACAGGACCTTCATGGAGTCTCTCTCTTTGTCAGCTTGGATCCGGTAACCTTTGCGAACTGTTGAGGGAAGCACAAGAGAGTGAGCTAAAAACAGAACAGCAGGAAAAGGGTCTCCATTCACTTTACCAAGCAGAAAACATAGTTCACAGTTAGAACAACTCTTTTGGATTTACCCAGAAATAATAAACTACAGTTTATACACAGAAGGCACACTTGAGATCCTCTACCAGAGGGTGCCACTGGAACAAAGGACCTGGAGCTCAACAACTAAAATCCACTGTAGTGTCCTTGCAGTCAGTCGTTATACTTTCCTTCCTGTTGTATGACTGTCTATAGCTATACCGAGGGCTCACCTCTGCATGGCTTCTGAGTTCCACTGGAGGGGTAAGCTCACACTAAAAAGAGAGAAAAATACCCCTTTCCAGGTTTAAGGCACATGTTACTCTCCAGCATGAGGTTCTCACTGCCACTTGGTAGAAGTGCACATAACTTTAAGGCAGATCCCCAAGCATCACAGACCTACACAAAGGCAGACTGAAAGCCTCTAGTTGCCTGGGAGATGGGGAAAAAATCCTTTAAGCTGGGTGGTGCATGCCTGAGAGCTAATATTAGATTCTAGACTACATACACACTAGCACAAAACAAGCGGCACAACACATGGATTTCTAATCACACTTCCATTTTATTTCCTTAGCGTTTTCCTTTTAGGAAAAGAAATGCCATATTTTAGATGTGACTAATTTAATTCGACCTGCTGCTTTGTGGTTAGAGACAGGTGTTATTTTCAGGGCTTAATAAAAAATAAAAAAAAAAACTAAAGCAAGGGAAATAATACCATCTCCTCCACCTCCATCACTCACATTGTCAGAGACAAAGGTTGTTCACTCCCCATATCACTTAGTCTAGGCCAACATCAGCCCAAAGGGTGATAAGACAACAGCCACCATGGACAGATGGGGGTGGGGGAAATGAAGATGAGAAAGGGACACTGGGGACAACTAGACAATGCTTACTTACTGGACACTGACAATCTGCCAGGCACTATGCTGAATGTTTACAAGGATGTTTGTTCCTCACAACCATGCGTGAAAGGACTGCTGTCAGTCACATTTTGTGGCTGAAAAACTTTGCCTAAGGAGGACTTTGGAACATGACCAGAAATATTTGGCTTGCCAGCACCAAGCATGGAATCATGTGGTCTCACTGAATGAAGCTTGACTGGATTAGGGCATCAAGCCTCTCTAAAGTTTAGAAGGAGATATAGGGTTTGTTTTGTTTTGTTTGTTTGTTTTTAAAGAGACAGATGAAGAAGACATAGTAAAGCCCAGAGTGGGCAGCAGTCTTGGGTATTCCAGAGAGTGTGTGGTCTGAAGTATGGCCCTATCTTCTAGCCAGCAGGAATGTAAAATGGTAGCCAATAACCCCGCTCCAACATTCCCTGTTCCCAAAGTGGTGCACATAAGAAAAATAAGGAAACCACAGAAATGTGTATACATCCAGTAAACGTTTGATATTTTATGTCTCTGGATGCATTACTCTGTGGGTAAAGCCCCTCCCCCAGCTATTTACATGGGAGATTAAAATATAAAATTCTGCAGGACTCCAAACACAACCCAGGCACTGAAGAAGAAAGTCACCCACCCACATACCCATTTGCAGGTGCACAGATTTTCTGTGTGAGAAAACACTGGGCAGGCCATGTCCATCTCAAATTGTGAAATGACTTAGAAAACAATTAATAAGTCTTCGGCACACATTTTGCAGTGGGACCTTCTCCCAGAGGTTAGGTCCATCCATAAGCCCTATGCAGAAGGAATTTCTAGCAGAAATGATTTTATTTATCAAGCCAAACACTCTTCCATTTCTGCAGAGGCGTTTACAGAGAAGTACAGACTGTTCAATTAAAATGCAATTATCCCACAGAACTGCTATGTCTGTACCAAGGCAGTTATGTCTGATGGATGAGGTGCAGGGCTGAAAAACAGGGGTCTAGACATCTTACAGGCACGCTGATGCTGGCTTACTGGAGGACCTCCACAGAATGAAGACCCATCAGGACTCAGTTTCCATGTAATTACTTCAAGAGAAGACAACTAAAAGTTAATTAGTGGAGCACTTCAGTGCTCTGTAATGAATTGGGGTATCTTAAATGCCACCTCAGCTGAAGATCTTCCTTTGGTTCTTATAATTCTGCCTCTTTATGCTCCAACCTTTTTCCTAACTTAAAAATCATTTGATTTGAATTTGTGTTATAGGCCTTAACATATTCTAGTTTGTTCCAAGTTCTTTATATAGATGAGTATAATCTTCTTAAAAATTTCTGAAGATATGATGATTTAAGATTTCCATGTGCCTAAGACTGTGTTTTACATATAATGATTACTAAATATTGGTTGAATTACTCCCAACCTAGGAATAGAAAGGGTTTGTGGCTTCTTTGGAAAGTGTATTCTTTGTAAGCATTAATCCAGAGGCCATAACCTCCCAGAAGGCAATTACTAGATTTTTCTGTTCACCTTGTGTATCTCCAGCATCTAGCACAGAGCCCGGCACATTTTAGACACTCAAAGCATGCACATTCAAACCAACGAATGAAGGATGAATGAACTGGGACCTGCAAGCAGATTTTGTGGATTACAAAGTATGGCATAGGAAGCTATGTAGGTGATTTACTGAAGAATTTTAACCAGGAAGGGAAGGGCTTGAATGGCAGCCTAGGGCAGCAAGAAGGTTTCGTGGCTCTCATTACTGATGCTCATTTTCTAAGGAAAGAACACCAGCATGGCTATAGGCACTAGGAAGGGGTTTGCTCTACCTGCGGCCCTGGCTCTGCCCAGGCCTTCTTCATATGGGAAGCACTTTTACAGCAAATCTTCAGTGTCACTAAAATAAAGGTCACTGATGGGGGGGGGGCTGTTGCTATTTGTAATTAGGTACCAGCTGTCTCCCAACAGAGAGAGGGAGAGAGAGAGAGAGAGAGAGAGAGAGAGAGAGAGAGAGAGAGAGAGAGTATCAGCTATGCTGAGCAACAGCTGGAGGAACTTGGACTAGAGCTTAGATTGTCTTTGGTGTCATTAGGAAAAGTTACACTCCTCATTATGATACAGATTAGATTGTGCACATGAGTTATCAATCTCTGAGAAGTTACAGTAACTACAGCCTGGGGGAAGATGATAGTTTGAGCTTTCAATATTGCATCATGAAGAGGCTCTACTGTGGCAGAATACTTCTGCTTTGACTTCTTCATCATAGCAGCCTGGAACCTTCAGAGATTTCAGTCCATCTAATTTGTCAAAAGACAGAGGCAAACGATTGCTCATCAGACTTTAGGAGCACCATCCATTCGGTTTTAGTTGCCAAAAATCAAGACAATTCTCCCCTTTAAGGGTGTGTCTATTTTATATAAAATTATAAGCTGCAAGTTTGATTGTACAGCACTAAATTTTTCTCTCATTTCCATAGAGTCTGGCTCTGTGTCATATATGTGCTCAAGAGCATATGAATCACCAGAAAACATTTTCTGATCCTCTCCAACAGCATGATTTGCTTTCTGACTGCATTATAGTCTCTCTGTATATTGTTGTGTATTTCTTACCCATTTTATTTCCAACAACAAGCCTCAGCAACAATGCTGTTAGACTATAATTTTTTAATTTCTTTGAGGGCAGGGGAAATTTGTAAAATTTTTTGAGATGGTAGGCTTTGAACTTGCTATATAGTCCAGGTTGATCTCAAACTTGTGGCTCTGTCTCCTGAGTGTGTGCTACCAGCCCCAGTTACAGACTATCCCCTGATTTGAAAAGATGTAGAGGCACATGTTGGGGCACATGCCTATGATCCCAGCATATGTGAAACTGAGGCCAGAGGATTGCCCTGAGCTGGAGCTAGCCTGAACTAAATAACACATTTGAAGCCATCCAAGGGTCTTAATATGTATATATATATATATATATATATATATATATATATATCATGTCCCAAACCAACCAACCTAAAACCCACATGGAATGGTGTCAGGTTGGTTTTTATCTATAATTTAAAGGCAAGAGAACTGTTTGAAGTGTAATGGTATTTTAGCAAGAAATGTCCTAGACTGTTGGCCAAAGTCCAGCATATTTAGAAAATGGCTTTTCCCTGGAGGTGTTTCAGCTCAGGGTCACTGAAGATTTATTCTGTTTTCCAGTTCAGCCTGGTCCAAGTCCTTTGGTTAGCATGCCCACTTCAGCCCCTCTTATTAGTCTTCTAACTTTAACTTTACTAAAGACAGAACATAGAAAACTCCCGGTGATGACAAACTATAATCTAAAAAACTTGCTATTATTAAAGAATTTAAGCTGCTACCTTGACCTAATTAAGGTTGGATTATTTTTCAATCAATTTCTCCATTTATAGCCCAAATCCAACTTAGGAAACCTGCACAGGACATCTCCATGGTGTACTTCCATGGATATAGGCTTCTTCCTGCCCTATCTTAATGAACTCAGTAAGGCTGTTTATGGATGATGGAGCAGCTGCCAGATTCCACCCCCAGGGTGACAGCAGCTCAACTGTGGGAGAAGTGACTCTTAAAATTTGCATATTCTGTGTACATACATATATATATATATATATATATATATATATATATATATATATGCACACATCTCTATTAATTTTAAAATGGCATTTCAAAAGCCTACTTTTTTACTCACTTCTTAAGCCAGAAGGATGAATGGAGTCTAGATATATCAAGATAAAACAGACTAGAGCAAGGGAACAGTAGGGTTAGGAGCCAGTTTCACTAAGCAAGGTCATGCAGTAAGGACCAAGATAGTTACAGGAGAGATTGAGGGAAATAAAACAATTCAAGGTTAAAGTATAATCTAAAGGCCTTTGTGGTGCATGCCTTTAATCCCAGCACTCGGGAGGCAGAGGCAGGTGGATCTCTGTGAGTTCGAGACCAGCCAAAAAAACAAAAACAAAAAATTAAAAATCTAGCCAGGTGGTGGTGGCACACGCCTTTAATCCCAGCACTCGGGAGGCAGAGGCAGGTGGATCTCTGTGAGTTCGAGACCAGCCTGGTCTACAAGAGCTAGTTCCAGGACAGCCTCCAAAGCCACACAGAAACCCTGTCTTGAAAAACAAACAAACAAAACAAAACAAAACAAAAGGCCTTGGTGACCAACTAACGAGAGAAGTGAAGAATACGGACTAAGAGTGGAATTCCTGCTTCTGATTTGAGCTGCTAGGCAGGCAATGATGCTACCCACTAAAATAAGTTATATAGACTCTGGTTTGAAGCAGAAAAGCAAAAAATATTTTTGGAAACAGTAGATTGGATTCCTAGAGGCTAGGGTTTAAGTGCCTGTTAAGATATCCAGCTGGAGATACTCAGAAATGTTTGGATATATGGAACTTAGCAGCTGAAGAGAAGTCAGAACAAATCATGACTGGGAAGCATCAGCATATAGGTGATGGCTGAAGCCATGAGAGTAGATAGAATTTGTCAGAGAGTGGAAAGCGGACCACAGACAAAGCAGGGACACCAATGCCAGGAAGATGCACATAGGGAGAAAGCAGCAAAGGGCAGAACAGGTAGGGAAACAAGAGTGGAAGGGTGATTGGGTCAGGGGTGGCCAGCATTTTAGAGAGGTCAAGGGAGCCTTAGGATTGTGACAACGTAGCATCAGGCAGCTTGGCAGAAGAAGCAAGATAGAAGTTAATTGAGTTGGTGAGAGGGAAGGAAGCAGAGGCACTGAGTATTGAAAACACTTCCAAGTGAAGTTTGGCTTCAAAGAGCAGAGTTGAAGCACCAGGGTCTCCTACAAATGGCTGCATTTCCGTGGGAGAGATCTGACCACGTTCTGAATGCTAAAAGGAAAGAGTCACTAAGAGAGAAGTGAGGTGGAAAATGGATGAAGTGTGGGTATTCAGCAGAGAACCTGAAGGAGATGGATCCAGAGCCCAGGAGAAGCCTATCTTCTGTCATGGTAACAGAGAAGGGCTTGAGTAGCAGCTGTAAATGATGGAAAAAGGAATCGGGGTACCCCTTATCTTCTGTCATTTGGCAACTAACAGACTCTTTTCTACATATCTTATCACAGATGCCTTTCCTAACTGATGTTCAGAAAAGTGTTTTATACAAATACAACCTGAAAATTACTAATATATATGAAGCAGCATACAGATATAAAAAGGTAGAATTCATATCTTTATAAATCAGCATTTATTAACATTTTTAGTGATCCTTAAAGAATAATCTACATTGGCCCAATCTATCTTCATTAAATGAAAACTGCCCAAACATCATCACTAATGCTGCCCATGACTTTAGGAATGTGCTCCTGGGAACTCTGTCCTGACGCTACAAGACACACATGCCATGATAACACGCCTTCTGACTAGCTCTGGCTAGCACTGGTTGCCATCTTTCCTCTATTTCCTGGCTAACAGAATGGAGTCTAAATTTGTTCACTTCTAAGGCAAATAGTTGTTTAGGCCTGAGAGGTGGGTATTTGTGAGCTCAAGCCCATCGGGTTTGGGAATGGGTACGTGGCGCAATTTGTTTTCATATGAAACTGCTGGAAACAGGCTTTCTAGAGGAGGGAAGAGCCCCTGGGAAACATTTTCTTTGTTTGGGGAAAGTGGCACAAAGAAGAAACACACCTCTTTATCTCTCCAAAGGTATCTAATGCCCAGAACTACTGCTGTCATCAAGGGAGCCACCCAGTGGAGACAAAGCATGTGCTAAAGAGGACAGCACAAAAGACAGAAGAACTCTAGCCTGCACAGATGCCACTGGACTGTGAGCAGCCAAATCAGCAACTACCGTGCCTTGGGATTCTTGTCAAATCATTTTTCTGCTTCTAATTTCAGCTGGTTAATATGATGGGGACAAATAATTGAAACTACAACAAGCAGTAACGGAGAACAGATAAAGGCCAGCCTAATCTACATATTTTATTGTGCTAATCCATTAAATAAAGAGTAAGGTGAAGGGGTTCTGGTCAGACAGGAAAAAGAAACGGGGGCCTTAGAGAGAAATTAGCAACTGAAAGCATGTGTTAAATTCCTCTCGGCTTCTTTTCCCCATTCCTTCCTTCAGGGAAATGGACTATGTTTTCCTTATCACTTGCTTTCCCTGCACATCCTTGATCATTAGCTTTTCCTTCTCAGTTTGTGACTCATTTTCAGTCTCAGACGTCAGAATTCTACTAATGGAAGAGACAAACACAAATACCAATTACTCAGTGAGGATATCTACTCCTGCCACAGTCAGGTATTGGTGGTTCATTACGTGGGCCGGGTACCCCGTCTCACCTCCCACGTATACAGACTGAAGTCACTTAAATCAAGGATGCTTACAGTCTTAACCTTCTCAGCTTGCAATCCTGTTCAAAGGCCTCCAGGAAAGCTGTGTTTTAACATCTCTCTACCCCTCCCCCCTCCTTTGCCCCTTGGCCTCTACTTGCACAGATTCATCTTACCCTGAATAAAGCTGATTGTCCCTCTAATCAGCCCTCTTTGTCAATCATCTAATGTCTGGCTATGATCTGTAGTACTGGACGACTTGGGCTCCTCCTGAATTCTTTCTTTGCTTCATTTCTTGACATCTCATTTCTTTCAAAGCATTTCTCAGATTTAACTTGGCATTTGGACTCCCACTGTCTCCAGCATATACCAGATGCTCATAGAACATACCTGCACATCGTAGTTAGAGCTTTGTTCTCTGCCTCTGAGCTCCTCTCCCACCTTACCACAAGCCATCTCTCGGTGGCTCTCACTTGTTTGCTTCACTAAGCCCCTGATCTTTTAGAGCGGTATCAAGGCCCTCTCTAATGGCCATCAAACTCTTCTGTCTTCTTCCAGGGAGCCCTACAAGCAGGATACTGACATGTTCGCATCTGTGCTCTGGGATTTGACTGTACTACCAAACAACCTTCCTGCTCAGAAGCCCCACAGGGTTCCTAAATCTTCCTCATCCTTCCTGGCCCAGTTCAGACCTCATCTACTTCATGAAGACTATGGTAACTCCAGCTCCTTCATCTGTTGGACTCAAAGTACCATATTCTTTAGCATCCAATTGCCTTAATAAAGGTCCATTCCCTCCTTTGGGAAGCCATATGCTACAGTCTGCTGTCCCTCACAGTGCCTAGTATACTTCTGACCTAGGGGGATGAGATCACTATTTAACCACACAGTCATAGTGTAAGTAGCAAACTCCTTCCCTTTGTAGTTTTAGTTACAAACAACATTAAAAAAGAAAGCAGGGGTCAGAGTGTCTGTACTGTAGCCCTTGGGAACCCTGTAGTGCACTCCAGAAGATACCTGCCTCAGCTGGAAGGGTCCTATATTTGGAATGGAGATCACTGTTTCCCACATCACTGAAGAACTGACTGTGCCTATCAGCAAGGAATGAGGGAGGGGCCCAAGCCAAGCATGGGGTGGGACAGTCTGGGACTACATTTACCACTGTGGCTTCCTCCAGTGGAGTCACTTGGTGCCAAGGGAGGTGGATGCGGCTTGTCCATCAGCATGCCAGAAGAGGGGGCTCCTCCTCCCAAAGGGACAGAGGGGATGGAGTAGGGGCCTGGGACACCGGAGACAGAGGGAGGGTACCCGGACTTGGCAGCTTTCCCTGCTTCATACACTGCGGAGGGAGATGAAGAGCAAGAGAGATTATGTAGTCCCACCCTCCACAACCCTCATACCCCAAATCTCTGAGGTTCCATTCTTTGAAGGGAGTACCTAGACAGCATAAATTCATTCTTCCAAGACTGAACTAGTTCGCTAGACTCACCAAAACCACTTTTCCTTGGATTCCTCCAGCTCCATGAAAAGGGAAGCAATATGAGGAACTACACTGTTTAGAATATGGCAACTGAGCAACCCTGAAGTGGATCTAGGGGCTGTCACAGCAGTATCCCCACTTGGAACCACCCTGTGTATCAGTCACCATGGTCCCTCCAGAGGGAGCTAGCAAAGGGTCATTTAGGGATGCTTCTGGGGGGAGCAAAGCAAACACTGTGTATGTACATCGCTCCTGTCTCTGTTTGCAAAAGCAAAGCCAGTAACTCAATTCCTTCCAACACTGTTTAATTCCTAAAGATTTTAAAGATGGAGTATACTTCTCTCTCTTTCAAGATGCATTTAGTTTATGGTTGGGATGTCAAATTCAATGCCTTCATGGGCTAGGCTAGTAGACTAAAACTGTGAATCCCCAAATGAAAACTAGTCCCTGTTGTGACCACTTTCATCATATGAGTAAAGGAAACATGGGTCTTGCTGGGTGGTACCCAAAAGTCAGTTTTTACACTCTACTTATTCAAGAAGGGTGTTCTCTGCATCAAAGGAGAAGGACCAGTGCAGGTCTTCTCTGTTTGAGTGCTCCGAGGGTCGGGTGCAGCTTAACCCCACACCTTCACCATTCTGATCCTGCCCTTCCTTTAATCTACAGCGTCCATGAGCATCAGGGATGCATGACGGGTATGGATAAACGCATGCAGATGTGCATGGTGGCGAGGAGGGAAACGAGAATGGTATTCCCTGAACCCAGGGGTAAAGGGTAAAGGAGGGACTCAGGGCACATGGCTGTCAGATGGAGAGGTGACATTTCTTCTGATCACTCCACATCTCCCCGCAGACCCCCTACTCACAGGCCTGAGGGCAGCAGCAGGAATCCGGGCAGCACGGGCATCGGACGTAGCAGCAGCAGCTGTGCGGGCAGCACTGGCACCAGCAGATCCCCACGAGCACGAAGAAGAGGAAGATCCCCAGGATCACCAGGCCAACAAACACCCACTCTGGAAGGATGCACAAAGAAATCTACTAGAGGTAGCCCCCCTTCCGGGCACAGCACACACCGATGGGTGTCTCCCTGCAAAAGAGGTCAGTGGGAAGGACCTGGGGAAGAAAGGACATCTAACCAGTACGGAGGGGCCCCAGACTCATGAAGAACGCCGCGTGAGAAATGCTAGGGTACAGAGGAAAGAGAGTCAGGTGGCATGTATCTCTTGAGGTACACCTTGTAGCCAGCCCTGTGATGGGAGTCCTTAGGGTTCCTGACTGGAGAAAAGGGTCAGCTACTGACTGTATCAGAATAAAGCTGGGACAAAAGCTGGGGGTCTTGTGTGCTGGGCTCCTAACTGGTGGAGTCTGTAAATGCTTATAGTTTATAAGTTTTGTTTACAAGCTAAACGTTCTTGCCTTATGTGGTGGTCTATGCTTATAGAAGGCTAAGACAGAAAGGTCAAAGCAACCTGCACTACAATGTGAGACCTCAAACAAACAAAATCTGTAAATCTAAGTCTTGAAGGGCAGGGAGGTTATGGGCCTCTGTGGCCTAGGTAGATTATCTTTATGTGGTCCAGGCTCAGTGTGTATTCATTTACTTTCCTGGGACACCTTTCCTGTGATTAGCACCTCAATATCCATCCATAGTTAGTGAGAAAAATAAGAGAGAGGCATAGTTTTAAGTAGAGAAGACACAGCCCCCCATCCCCAATGTATGAATTTGGTTTGATCACACTCAGGTTGACTATGCCAGCCAGCCAGCATAGCCAAGAATTAAGTGGCTCAGGGTGCTGACGAACGGCAAGGCTGAAATACACACAGCTAATGTGTTTGTCAACTTCTATAATTTTTATAGCTCTGTCTGAGGCTGAACATGAATTTTCTTTAATTTGCTCATCCAAAAGATTTAAAAGGAAGCAAATTCTATCTGGCTTACATAAAAGTGACTGTTACTCTCAGGTGACTTGCCTCAATGTTATGCTATTCAGCTTAGGAAGAGTCCACCTTGTCCCTGGAAATCCAGACAGACTGGTATGACCCATGCTTTTCTTTAGAAGCTAAAAGACCAAAATGATCGAAAGTCATCCATCCAAAATCCCTTTACAATGAGCTTCAGTACACAATGTTTTTATTTAAGTTGGGTTATTAACTATCCGTTCCATTAACTAAATTGTTCATTTGGGAACTTGAGAATGTGATTTTTACATGTAAATAGTTTTATGACAGTGGTTGAATCATTTGACCTTTGGTTGGGACATCATCTGTTCAGAAAGAAAACCAACAGTTTGTGTTTTCTGAATGTCCCCACTTATCCATCTGCAACACATTCAAGTCCATGCTAACCTCACTTCAGCTAGGGACTGAGAAGGCTTTGTGTCTGACTTGAACTATGTGGAGAACATTCATGCTGAGGATAACAGGTAACAAGAGGCTTTAGACAGGGCCTTATAAGCAACATAACTTAAGAAGGTGGGGGTTTATCTCTCAGGTGATTTAGGTCAACTATAGGGATTAGCAGTTAAGGATAAAAGACCAGAAACACAAGAATGCTATCTGAGCCTGGTTTAGTAGAGCATTCCTGTAATCCCAGCACTTGGAAGACTGAAGAAAGAGGATTACTATGAATTAAATGCAAGCCTGAGACACACAGTAGGTACCAAATAAGCCAAGTCTCTAGTACCAAGAACCATCTCAATAATAGATAGATAAATAAATAAATCTGTGAGAGTTTTCTTGGAGTCAAAGAGAAGGAAACTGAGGTGAACAGGACTGGATATAAAATACAGAAACTCTTTTACTTTGAAACATCATATGTGACATTTTTATCTGTGTAAATAAATGCTTACAAATTGAAGGAACTTTTGATAAGGGTGATTACAAAGGGAATGTCTTTCTGTGTCCTTGAGGACAGCATCAACAAGGGAAAAGTCTGAGTTTGCTTGGCCAGTTAAAGGTAAAGGGCTGGATGAATTCATAGAAAACAATTAATGAGGCTGAGCTTTGAAAACTCTAGAGATTTCTTAAAATTTCAATCAAGCCAAAACCAATGGCCAGGGATATTTTATATCTCTCTGTTGCTATTAGGAAGACCTTAAAGATCTGGCAGAAATCAAGGATAATTATACACTTTGATGTTCCTTCTGTGGGTACAAACCTTTCTATAGTTCATTTTTAGCTCTCCCTGAACCTCCTTCAATTACAAGCTACAGTGCAGCATCAGATTGGTTTGTATGGCTGGTGCCTTCACCGGGAAGCTATATGAAAAGATGTATATATGTATTTGGGGGAAGTGATCTTGACATACGGTCCATGGATGCCTAGGGATTTCCATTGTTCAAATATATAAGTAATACAGGTCTGTGAATGCATGCTTTGGCAGGAAGAAGGAGCACATGTCTTTCCTAAGTTTAAAAAAGATTTTTGGTAATGTTACAAAAGGCACTTCCGTGTAACATGAGTGCGCAATAGTGAGTGGGTAAGCATATAATTTAGGAAATAGGGAATACAAATAAGTAATACTTAAGGACACACAACTGTCTGGGTCTGGGTGAAATACTGAGATGGGCCTCAAGATAAGCAATGATGCTGCATGCCTAACACAGAGGGTCTGGGTCTCCGTCTCCATTTATTCTTAATTCCCATTGTTCTTTTAGGGCCTAGGAATAGAAGGCATACAAGAAGCTTATCCAAGGGGCTTAGTTCATCCTGGAAAAAGACAACAAACATTATACAGATAAATGTACCCCCATCAAACAATAATTAGTGACTAATGCAGAAGCAGGCAGATGGAGTGATAGCAAACAAAGAGTCAAATGATTGAATACCTGGCATAATCTCCACAGCAAAACTGGGCAAGAGATCAGCAAGCAGCCCTGTCCTGCCTAGAAGAAGCAGAAGGAAAAGAAGAAGGAAAGAGGTTACTCCAAAGAAAATGCAGCCCAATTCCTGGCACCACCAGTGCCAGGACCTCAGAGGGCCATTGCTCTGTATGCTCTGTGGTAGGAGAGGTGCATCAAGGCCAGGCTCAGTCAAAAGGGATGACTATAATAAGCATTTCTGGAACCCATCCAAAGGAAGGGTGCACCCAGCCTAGGTGGAAGCTTATCTCTGACGGTTTATAGGAAGGGGACATGTTGGCCTCCGTATGAGAAACCCTGCTTGAGCAGACGGACACACACCATCTCCATCTCCCTGCACTCACACAGCCTTCTCCCCACACTTCGGTGGCAAGTCAAGCCCATCTGTATCTAAACATTCCATCTACATTTTCATACAATCCACACACAGCCCCGTGTCCACATAAAAACAAAAGTACATATTTGGTTTTAACTTAGAATTAACTAGCCGCATGATTCTATTTATGGCTTAAAGATATTTCGATGATTAAAATGTTCAAAGGCAACGAAGAGATAATGCTAGACTGGTTCCACACTCCTCTACCCTCCTTCTGGCTTCAGAAACACTCTGTGCATATGTATATGGTATGGTTTTTCCATATGGCGCCCACAGCTGGCATTGGATGTACCAAGTGCCTTCTGTGGGATATTGCAAAGACACTTCAAAGCTGGTGTCAGAGCAGGTGCTTCTCGGGGGCTCTGGGAAGCAAAGAGCTGTACAGGAAATAAGATGCAGCAAGATGTGAGGGAGGAGGCTAGCCTGCCTTAGAGAAGCCACTCTCCATGTTTCCCCAAACTTCCCTTGCCTCTGACTTGTGATGGCAAAAGGCCACTGTGATCGATTTAAGGCATACAACCAAATCCTTCTCCATCTCCAGAACGGCACTGTTCAATGACAGTATGATGCCAACAACATGGGTGAGTTTAGCTTTTCTAGCGACCACATTAAGAATGTACTAACAGAAACAATTACCTTAATATCTTTTTCCCCCCACTTACACCAGTACCCACAACACGTTGTCATTTCAAGGACTCAGCAACCACATGTAGCTGTTCCATGGGCCTGCAGGGTTGTAGCTTATACCAATGATGACTTTCCATTATGAATGTAATTAATGTCTTGCACCACGACATATCTAGAGATGTTTAAAACATTGGCAGCCTTGAATTCTAAATGGTAAACACAAATGAATCTCCTCACTTAACTAGATGCAACAAGAAGTGTAGTTAGAAGTATCACTAGTCCAGATTGAACACACACCCCCACATACACAATGCACACTATACCTTTCCATCCATCCATCCATCCACAGTCCTATTTCCATATAAAAACAAAACTTGTGCACATATATTTGCTCACTGAGAAACAACTGTATTTTTTCCCAGTCTTTTGGATAAGATCAAGTGTAGAAAACCAAATATGTGGTTCAAAATTTGAGTCTAGGAGTCATCGTTTCTTTCTTCTATAAGGAGATCCACCAAAAAGCAGCTCTGACAAAGGTCAAAGGGAGGAAGTCACCCCTGAGACACTAGAGGAGGATCCAGCAGCTAGTGAGTAAGGAGAAAGCAGTCTTTGGTTGCTCTGTTCCCTAGACTCTGCACAGTAGCAGGAGGGTACCATGGTAACATGCATCCTGGTCAAGCCGCCTGCAAGGGAGACACGTCCACATTTGGAAAGCTGCATGCATATTCCAATGCAATATTCTCATTGGCTGATGCTTTAGGCCAGCTCAGCTACAGCAAGCTTCGACAAGAAGGACTCTCTTCCTAAACCTCCTCCATCTTTGTACAGCTGGCAAGGGAAGATGGCTCTGAGGCTTGCAAGGTCTCTCTCAGAAGGAGAGCCAAATGGGCATGAATAAAGGTGTCCTGATAGGGACTTCTCATGCTAGACTTTGGCCCATGCCTTCACAAAATGCTAAGAAGTGCCCCTAAGGATTACACAACTCCCTAGGTAAGAGATGAGATGGAGCTGGGACCAAAATCTGAGCACGTGATTAAAAGCACACACTGGTCTCATCCGGAATGTTCTCTAAAAATATGCCTTGGAAGCTCAATAAGGGAAATAAACAGATGGTCAAGGATTTAAGAAATTCGGATCTTAGACATCTCTTTCACACATACTTAGTATTCATTACCATATAATAGGCAATGATCAAGAGAGAAATATACAAGATTTGTTAACAAAACAGTTATCAGATGCTTAATGGTAGTTTTAATTGTGTTTTCCTCCCCCAAACAATTGTGTGTGTGTGTGTGTGTGTGTGTGTGTGTGTGTGTGTGTGTGTGTGTGTGTGTGTGTCTGGGTGTAGACAGTTAAATGACAAACTGTGCTGTGTTTATCTGGCAGAACTCAAGACTACCAGTGTTTAAAGCATCTCCAGGTGTTCTGTGGGCCACATTTACTCTTTCCATAAGCTACCAATTTGTAGCTGTCTCATGATACAAGTTGTATAATTTATAGATAATAGATAGGTGCATAAATACATATATATATATATATATGTATAATTTTAATTATTTATTTATTCATTCATTCATTTTGGGTTTCCTGAGACAGAGTCTTGCTTTGTAGCCCAGCCTAGCTTACAATTCACCAGCCTCCTGCCTCTGCCTCCTAAGTGATTAGATTACAAATGTGTGTCACCACATCTGGCTATGATAGCTATTAACTATAAAACATCCATATGGCCAAAGAGGATTTGGCTTTCATACTTATCCCACTTGTGACATCAGAAAACACTGGACTAGGAGTCAAAGTGGTCGGAGATGCGTTGCCATTGATTTACTTGGTAACTGCTTCAGGCAAATCCCTCTCTTTCCTTACCTGACTTTTCTCATAGCAGATGGGAGGACTGGGATGTAGTGGTGTACATATATCTTGATTTTTTCTGAGAGAGTCCTGATTTATGCCCATGCCCTTGATGTAAATATTATTAGGCATTGATTTTTGCTTGCAAAATATCCTCACTTGGACAATTAATAATATGGTCACCATCTCAAATCTGATTCTCAGTGAATGGGATTCCAACCCAAATGTCCATAGGAACAAAATGGTGACACAAGTGAGCACAGCAGGCTATGTGTGAGACAACTGAGAAAAGTGTGTGTGTGTGTGTGTGTGTGTGAGAGAGAGAGAGAGAGAGAGAGAGAGAGAGAGAGAGAGAGAGAGATGGCAGTATCATTAGGGGGCCTCTACTCAAGTTCACCAGACATCAGATTTGATGATGAAATATTCTAATTTTAAAACATTAATCCAGTTAGTTCATATATTTTTAAGTAATGAATAAGCCAAAAAATATATCTGTGGGCCATACAGAACCCTGGAATCATGAGTTTGCAACCTCCAAAGGATATACACACAGAGAAAAGGCTGAACTTCCCGTAGGCTGTTTGGGTTACTTTACAGTGTTCTAACATGGCTTTGCCATACAGAGTGACAGTTCTGGTTCCCAGTGTTCAAATTAAGATTTCAAAACAACAGTAGTAACACACTGCTTCCTTAGCCTTTCTTACTTCTGGACATCATAAGAGAGCATCAAAGAGACCTTTATTCTGCACTGTTGACTTTTTCAGTTTTGTAATTGAAAATTATAAACTAAAGAGGGAATTATCAGAAATATGCATAGGAAACTCACAAACTTTGACACTCCAACAGGGAGACCTACATCAAGTTTCTCATTTTCCCTGAAGCAACAGTCAGTAGCTGATGTTTCCAGAGGTAAAGGCTTCCCATAATGCACTTGAGTAGAGTTAGCCCCAGGGAGGCGTGGGTGAGAGAGTCTTGCAGAAAAGTGGGTGAAATTAAATGTCTTTAGAATTCAAGACATACTCAGAGTTTGGGGATAACAGACAACACCACTATATCAACAACATGGGCGTACAGAGCTCTCTGGCTTTTGCACCGTGACACTGATTTTATTGGAGTGAAAATCATTTTAAAAATTGAATTTATACTGGAACCTTTATATTTCTGAAAAACATTTTGCTTCCAGCTCCTTCCCTAACAATTCCGAAGAAATGCTACTGTCAGTTAGAAGTGCGCTATCGTTTCTTCTATTCTATCGCATCCAGTTAGAGTCTGATCTTAAGAGTATGGAAACAATAGCCGTAAAATACACCCTGGGTTTCAGCAGCGCTTTACCATGCTTGCGAATCACTGTTATTCTTCCAGGATTCAGCTTAAGAGAGGTAATTACAAGTCGCTTTAATGTCTGAGGGAAAGATGGGAAGCAGACCCTGTGAGTAGAAGGCCATATTTACTTTTTCAAATCAAAGCACAAGCTATCTGTAGAAAATACGGTTTTCATGTAAGCACTCAGCTTTCTGCAAAGCTTGCAAAACCCATTTCTTTAAGGAAATTTCCACATGAATAAGCCAAATGCATCGAGCACCCTAAGAGCTTCTGCATGCACACATACAAGCACCAGTTTGATAGCATGCTGGTCTACACTCCACAGCCACACGTGCTCCTTGAGTTGAATGCTTGGAGTGGAAGCATGCACTGGGAATGCACGATTTGCATATCTTACCTCCTAATTGTCATATCCAGCTGTTCCCTCACAGTGCCACTTTCAAGCTATCCCCAGTTGAGCTGTTGGTACATATTCCTGGAAAACCAGATCACTTCCAAATGTCTCCAGCTCATTCATTCATTCACTCACTCAACAAAGATGTGTACATTTTGTCAGATGGAGACAGAAGCGGCAACAGAACACAGTCACTTGAGAGGCTCGTTTTAGCCACACCTGCGCAGCTCGAACACCAACATAAGTCCAATTTAGTTATAATCTCAAAGGACCTTCTTCCTGCTACGGCAGTTTATGTCAACCTCCTTTGACTGTGTGTATGTGTGGTATGCATGCGTCTACACAGGCTCAGATATGCTCGGGCACAGACACATGGAGGCCAGAAGTTAATATCAAGAGTCATATCCAGTTACTCTCTACCTTAGATTCTGAGCCGGGGTTTCTCACTTGAGCCTCCAGCTCACCTAGCTAGCCAGGTTCCTCTAGTGTCCTCTATCTCTGCCATCTGTGTGCTGGAATTTTAGGCAGTCTGTTCAGCTGGCGCTAATAGAGATTCTAGGTCCTCATGCTTGCTCAGCAAGTGTTTTCACCCAGTAGCCATCTTCCTTTGCCTTTTGGACATCCAAATCCATCTGGTCTTGGGATTTTAGCCAGAGACACAGTCTTTGCCACACTTCCTACTTCTCTGTTTCACAGCTTGTCTTTGTGCATTTCATAATCCACTTCCTACTGACATTTCTCCCAGGGTACCAATTTCTTTTCTTGGGAGCCAGGGCCCTCAGGGTAAAAGTTCATTGCTTTCTTTAACAAAGTGTTTGAAGTGCTTTGGTCAAGTACTTATTGCTCAGTCTACAGGACTCCAAAATATGTTCTGACAGAGCCCTGTATGACTGCTACGAGAGGCTTCCTCGTCCAAACTCCGCAGGAACACTGTATACACCTTCAGCAGAACACTTAATCTCTCAGCAGTGATTCCTTTACATGCACCTCCATTAGCTGGCTGGAAGACCCTTTAGAACAGGGACTATGCTCTAAGCTTAGCATCTCAGTGGCCAGGTACCAGCAGGCCCTCCATCAACCCATGGGATTCTTCGAGGATTTTCAATAGCAAATCCCACAGTTTACTAGACCGGGCTTCTAGCTAGGCTTCTGATGTGTTGCTCAATATAGTACCTTCTACCCAATCCAGTAGGCTCTTAATAGGAAGGATGGTGGAACTGTTCAGTTGCCAATTCATCCACGCAGCACTTTTCAATGTACAGCAAAACATTTAACATCCTGGAGTCAGTGTTCGATGCCAAGAATGTACTCTGGGCAATAGAACATCTTGCCGTATAAGAGACTGGAAGCACCATCCCACTCCACACCAGTGAAAATAAACCAAGCTAGTGTATTTTCAAAGAATTTGCTATAGAGATGTAATCTGAACATAAATTTTACCCCCAAGAGATTGCATTTGTCTATGCCCTTCATACTCCCGTTCAAGTTCTGATAGTTCAAGCCTTCAAGGTGTAGAAGAAAGTGAAGTTCTAGATTTCATACAAACTTGTTTTCAGAAACTAAATCTGGCTCCTTGGCACATAATAGTGCAAAGGCAGGGTGTTGAGAAACTCATGTAAGGGTGGGATAACAGCACTTCTTCCATCCTTGCAATGCCCAGAACACAGTCATCTCTTTCTTTGAGTAAAATAACTAGAGACGTTCTCAGGTGTGAGTGAACTTTCTCTTTGGGGTGGCAGCAAATGCCTTTGCAGTTCCTTGCAGCTCCCTGCCCCCCACCCCCCGTTTATGCACATCTTGGCTTCATCAGCTTCTGAGCTTCCTTAGATGCTCTGGATCCATCTTCAGGGATGTACTGTAGCCACTCTCTGTGCTCTCTGCTCCAAATCCTCCAAAATGTTGCTTTCCTACATCTCTGAGGACATCTTTCTCAGGCCCTTGTATGTACGTGTAAAGATGTTTCAATGGCTATTCTTTAAGGGTTGTTTCTATGGCTATTTAAAACAGCAAATATATTGGAAATTTCCCAGGGCACACACATGCCTGATTTTATTCTATATTCCCATGGCAACCATGCTTCCAATAAATATAGTTTATGACTATCTGTCACAAGTGTGGATAGAGTTTCCCTTTACATATATTTATAAACTACGTATTTAAGCATTTCATGTGTTTATTTTTTCTTTGTGTCTTTTATATTTTAGTTCACTTTAAACTACAGATTTAGAGAATAATTCTGATGATGAATTCTCTCTATAAAATGAATACTATTGGATCATTTGCCATTAACTGGTAATAAATACTTCCAGATTATTGGCAGTAGGCTGCAAGCTTGGTCAAAGGCATTGACTTCTTCTATTTATACATTTAAAGTCCTATTTTATGGGTAAAAAAAGGACCACAGATGTTAGTGCATATCACAGCCTCCAATGATGTTTTCAAAAAAAAAAAAAAAAAAGAGAGACAGAGAGGTTAGGAATCTGAAAGTGTAGAGACCTACAAGGATGACACGAACTGCCAATCTAGGCAATGGTGGAGAGGATAACCGAAATGCCCTTCCCCTATAATGAGACTGATGACTACTTTTTATGCCATCCTAGAGCCCTCTTCCAGTGGCTGATGGAAGCAGAGGCAGACACCCACAGATATACACTGAACTGAACTCTGGAACCTAGTTGAAGAGAGGGAGGAATGAAGATCAAAGGGGTCGGTACCAGGCTGGTGAAACCCACAGAAACAGCTGGCCTGAACAAGGGGGCACACATGGCCCCCAGACTGCTGTCTGGGAGGCCAGCACTGGACTGAATCAGATTCGTGAACATGAATGTCAACGAGGAGGCCTCTGCACTCTAGGCCTCTGCACTGGTAGTGGATTAGTATTTTTTCCCTGGTATAAGAAGGGACTTTGAGAGCCCATCCCATGTGAAGGGATGCACTCTTAGCCTGGACACAGGGGCGAGGGCCCCGGCCCAGGATGATGTGGTGGACTTTGGGGAGCCCCGTCGAGGGCCCTACCCTGCCTGGGGAGTAGAGGGTAGATGGGGTGGGAGACAGGTGGGGGTTGGGGAAAGGGTTGGGGGAGGGGAAGGAGAAGGTATTGACATGTGAAGCAAGCTTGTTCCTAATTTGAACTAAAAAATTAATTACAAAAAAATAAAAAATAAAATTAAAAATATTTTTTAAAAAAGAATCTGAAAGTGGTATAACTGCCTAAAAATCAAGCTAGAACTAGAACTACTTAACTGCACCCGTGCCCTCACCCCCATCACGCCACTGAGCGTCAGCCGTGGCTTATCCTTATTGTAGAACTAGATAGTAAGCTCCTGTTAGTCTCCTCGCATTTGAACCTAATGGCTGCAATCTGCTTTGTGCTTCTGGAATTCTTCTACTTATGAAATGAAAGTATAATGTTTACATGTAGAAAATATTGGAGATTGTTGAAAACTCCCAACACCTCTTACAGTGGCAGCTAGAAAATGATTACTGGATACATCGTAACACAGTGTGATCTAATTAAAAGGCATTCACCGCTGCTGCAAACTAATAAACAATAATAGAAATGATTGCAAAGGTACTTAGCCTGTGCAAAGTGCTGTAGTGATCCAACCTCCCATCCTGTGAGAGTGAATGGATGGAAAATACCATTAGTAATATAACATGCTTGATTTGGTCTGAGGCGAAATGCAAAAGAGAACTAGACTGACTTAAAATTGATGGCACTGGAGAAGGAAATTGAGTTTTGGGGGCTCAGTATGATTTCTTGCATTTAATTGTGCTGGAAACAGACTAGCACAAAGACATCCCCCAGACTAGATCCAATATTCAGGGGCCACTACTTTCCTTGGGGACGGGGAGGGGGACGGAGGGGAGGACAGGCCCGGAGGACACAGGCAGGCCCAGAGGGTACACAGTTTGAGAGGTCATGGAAGGCCAGAGTTCCTGCCCTTTCCTTGGTGGACAACCCTCTCTTAGTATAGGGGCTTCCATCATGGACCCTTTCCCAGAGCCCTCTCTGGGAAGCCAGTTCAACAATATCCGAGGCGCAGTCCTCATGCTTGAATAGCGGCAGCTGGCTTTAAAGAAAATGGAACTGTCTCCTGACCGGCTTTGAGGGGCTGCCATTCTTTCCTCCCCGGGCTGAGCCGATTTCCCAGTACCGCCGACTCCAGCGCGGGCTCCGCATCTCCGCCCCCGCGCAGACCACAAAGAGAGCGCGCAGGTTGACCCAGCTGCTCCAGCGCCACCCGGGGTAACCACGGCAACCATGGTGGTCAGGAATGCACGTTAATTGAAGGGCCGGTTCCTCCCACAGGGATGAGTGAGGCAAAAATAGTGAGCTGGGCTGCCTGTGAGGAGGGAAGGGAGGCGGGGCTCAGCTCCAGCCTTGGCCCTGGTGGCTGAGGGACTGGAGGAGACCCATAAAGAGCGCCTGCCAGGCCTCATTTGTTTTCTTAAACGATGCAGAGCCGTGAAAAGCTGCGAAAAGCTGTGACAGGTCAGGAATCGTAAGATATACTTTCTAATCAACTACCATTCCGTGGAGGCACCATGCTTACGCTGGGCCGCATTGCCTGATTCATGTAAATGAAGGGCGACATATATCCCTAAGTTCTCATAAGTGAAATGCCAGTGAGCAGGAAGGGCTGTGCTGGCCAAACGGGGGAACAGGATTCTGTTTTGTTCAAACCACAGGAGACTCTTGGGATGGGTGACCACCATTACCAGTTCGCCTGGAAAACACTGGTGTTTTCGCCTGGACTTGGCATAAATTACTTTTGACACCCTCATCCTTCACTCTTAAGAGTATCCTAGTTTAGATTATAAATTTTGTCACTGTCTTCCCAGGCCCACTCAGACAGATCTTAATCCAAGTCATTGGTCTGCTCGAAATGCCACTAGATGTCACTGAATAAACTCAACAATTGAATCCTTGTAGTTACCTAAGGGCCATCCTCTCCAAAAATGGTGGCTTCCAAATAGCAACCAAAATGAGGCAACCCAAAATCAAGAAGGGTGCTGGATCAAACTGCCCCAAGTCTACCATCATGAAAATTTCAACAGGGCTCGGATGTTACTGAGAAAAAATGAGTGTGTTCTTAATGGATCGGTTCACATTAAATCTCTAAGTGTCCATGGACTATGCTTAAGGAAAACCAACAGTTTAGCAGTAGTCCTCAATATAGATTTCCCTAAAGAGGGTTCCCTCGGATTGGGATGACACACTGGTGGGGCATGAGGAGAATGGCAAGGGTAGGAGAAGAAACTAACATCTGCTGGGTTTTTAATCTTAACAATAGGTCTTGAGGGTAACTTTTATGACCTCTATCCAACTTCTTCAGATTGAAAAAACTGAGTTCATTTTAGTGCACCAAGGGCTGTCTGGCCCCAAAGCCTCTGCTGTTCATAACGGACCATGTCCCGTATCCAAAGGGACATTTACCCAGCACCACTGGCACTAGAGTCCAGATAAAAGGGTGAGTGTCGGTGACTTGGTCTGTATTGTAGGAGGTTCCAAAGCTTCCATGGCCTCTACTCACTGGGTTCATAACTCCCTGTGAGTGTGGCAAGCAGAACCAGGCATTACCAAATGTCTCCTGGGGGGCGAAGCATCCTCCACTGAGAACCAGTGGCCTAGACATTTACTATCCAAGCACTGTTCTTTCATCACTGCCAAACTGTAACTTTTATCTTCACAAAAGACACAAAATTTTAATAGGGACAAGATGGCTATTTATGCATTTTGTATCTTTCTTGTGTGGGATCCCAGTACAGCTAAAAATACTCATTAATTTTTTATCATAATTTTAAACAGAAATCATAACTGAAGCAATACTTATCCACTCTGTGTTGCCTATCAATGAGCATTGTGCAGTGAATTCTTGAAGCTAAGAGAAACTCCTGCAGAGTGTAAAAGGCCTGGCCCATCTCTTGGAAGGAATCATACCTCTTCTCCTAGCTACAGTCACTCAGGGAGTTAGACTCCTCTTGATGCCTGGATAACTCCTCTGGCTCTTCTTTCTCCTCTATCCTTTCAACACATTTTTTCATTCTTCATAAAAACAAGGGCAACAGAGACATCCAAGTAAGTTTAGGGCAGAGCCAGCCAGAGCTAGGACAAAGAGGCTGGAGGAGAGACATCAGGTCATGGTCTAGAAAAACCCATTCCTAATTTTCTGTCCCTCTATTCATGGGAGTCTGTGGGATTTTCTCAGCCCCTCTAGAATCCCTAGATGTTCCCACCTTGTTAGGGGTGAGTCCAAAACACTGAAACATGGTCAAGTCTGCAAATGAAATGTGGGCTCAGCCCAGACCCTAAGATGCTCCAAAGGTTCCCTCCAGACTATGGCCAGAGTGTGGCTCTGTAATTCATTTTATTTCTCTCCCTTCTGCCAGGAGTAAACTTTTTCTTCCCCAATTCTTTTTGCCCTTCTTCCTCTGTTTGTAAATCTTCCAGAGAGAAATAGCAGCAGCCACTCTCTGAGATCAAAGTTTTAGCAGGCAACAAAGACCTCCAAGGAGGCTGTTGCCATGGGAACTCTGGGAGCTGAGGCCCTTCTAATAGGCAAATCTCCCTGGTTAGCTGCACCAGGCTGTGGCTGGCAAAGAGGGAGAGAAGGGGGAGGGGAGTCTTGGCAACAAGTAGCCTTTCTGAACAGCCTGAACTAAAATCACCGGGATTTGGGACAGGATTCAAACTGGAGCTGTAGGAATGCAGGGGTGAGTGTTAGCAGGGATGAGAGCCAGGAAAACCCTGCACAGTCTTAGGAAATCTTCCATTAAATATCCCTAGAGTAACCTCGTGGGAGATGTCCCCTCCCAAAATTTCATTGACTACTTATTCAGTTTGTAACGGCTTTTTAAAATAACAGTGAACAGAGACACTTATTTATACCAGATATAGGACTGTGAATAGGTTGAATAAAAAAAAAAAAATGCCCGCCCATTCCTTCAATTGTCTAGGTAATATATGCTGTACTCTTGGGTAAGTCACAGGAGGCGGTAGAAGGAAAAAAATAGGACCATGACAGGAAAACAAAGGTAATTCTGCAGCATTGTATTTACAGGAAAGAATCAATCCCAAATTAGTGCCTGCTCACAAGGACCTGCTGGGAGCACACCTATTTCTGGTCTCCTCAGTTAGCACTACATTTGGCCCATGAAGAAGCAGAAACTGATGATGAATTCCACAAAATGTTAACAGTGTGTGTTTTTGCCTGCCTGGCATTCCTTTCGTCTTCATTTGGAAACAACTGCCTAGTTTCCTTTAGGAAACCGCTTCTCTTTCCCTCTGCAGCCCCAAATGGGGGCTGACTGCATCCCTTCAAACACAGGGCTTTTGCAGGAACGCTGCAGAGAGGAGAGCTCTATCCTCCTGAGGCAGATGGAAGCAGGGACCTGTCCATGCCTAAAAATGAAGCCCAGGAGCAGATCCGGAGGTGGAGGCAAGGAAAGATCAGCTCTCGGACACATTGATCGGCCGCCAGAACTCAACGACTGAAGCTGGGAGTACCCCTGGGGTTTACTTGTTACTTAAGCCCAAAAGGTAGACCTAAGCTAGTTACAGCCTCCATCCCTTGCAATCAAAATAATTGTGGAAAACATGACAGATCAAAAGAGTTGGTTTTTCAGGGATAATATCTTCCTCTGTATTTTACTGTTTGGTTTGAAGTATGATCAATAAGCAAAATCATCTTTTTTCAGAGACAGAAACAATATTAAAACAAAACAAAGCAGTGAATGGTATTTGAGGAGTTGTCTTCTGTGGAAAATTAATTTTGAAAGCTGGGGTCCTTGAAATGGAGTAATAATAATGATGATGATGATGATGATGATGATGATGATGATGATGATGGTCACTGAAAGGCCTCTGGGATGCCACCTTGTTTATGCTTGGATCCAGGCTACCTGGACTGAACTTGTTCTATGTGTTGAAGCTCATCAGAGGAGGAGTTTCTGTGATTTCTCCAAACCACCCACAATTTCAATATAATCATCTGAAAACCTTGTTATTTACAATCAGGAATGCCCCCTTCATTTGACCCTAAGCACCCTTTGGCTCATGTCCCCTTATTCTAATGCTAGTCTAGAGGCTGGGGTGTTCACTCAGCCTCATTTCCACGGAGGCTCTGTCCCCCTTTTTAAAATTAAAGGCCTTTAAACACCAAACTACCACAAGGGACATCAGAAAGAAAAGGTCAGGCCCTTATACTGTACATAGAAAGAAGTAAGAACAAGGCGAGCTGCTTTTAGATTTTAAAATAATAACTTCCCTGCATGAGCCTTCCTGAAATGGTGAAGTCCTTTTCCTGCCAGCTGGAGCTGCCCCAGGGAACTTGATTCCTAACCAAACAGTGGCATGGTTCCAGGTTATAAACAGCCAGTCCTTACAGCCAACCCCAGACCAATGTCTAATCTCAGGTGGCTTATTTCTGGACACCCCCACCTTCGGTGACTGTCTGCTGGTACAGCCCCACCATCATCCGCTCTGTCTAAATATTTCTAAGGTATCTGTCACCATCATCTCAAAGCACCAAAACACTGTGTGCTTTTCCAACTTGAGAATGACTTTACCTTCTGAATCATCAAAAAGACAGCAAAGGGTGTTTGGGATAGTTTTCCTGTTTAATGTCGAAGCAGCGGTTGTCCCCCTGTTTCCATGAATCACCCGTCTTTGGATACTTCTGAAGCCTCTGAAGGAAGCATCCATAGCCACTGGATATATGTGGTGGGTAGAGAGGGGTGAGTCATGCTCAGAGGGGTGGTGTGCAATCTAGACCACAGCAACTGTGCCTTTGAAGTGAAGGCCAGGTAAACAGTTACAGAGCATTTAAGGAAGAAATGGAGAGAATCAAGGAACTAAGCCCGGGGCAGGTAGAAATCATGACCTAAGCCCCTAGCAGCAACCACATTTTCTAGGACATGGCTTAATCTATGGTGTCTCAGTACACACAGGACTTGTGGCATTGAGAAAGCAGATAAAGCTAGGGACCAAAACAATGGAGTTTAATCACTGACACGTTCTAAAAACTAGGGTGCAGTCATAAAAGCATGGCGATGATTTTCTTTAACTCCAATAAGGGGAATAATTGCTACTTTCCTATCCCTTAGAAGCATTACAGAGAAGCACTGTGAGTTCGTTTCAGTGTACAGAAACATTAGTGGTGGACACCGTGGTGCCATCACTTCAGCTGGTATTTACTTGGCCAGGGGGAGGTGAGGTGACAGGAAGTACTCATGTATTCCTTCTCTTTATATTGGGGGACGATCCCCAAGAAGCTCTGATCTCCCAGTGCTAAGCAGAGGACAACGGACCTAATTGGACCAATTGTACTTTCTCTCTTAAGGCTACTTTTTTTGTTGGGAAAATACAAGAATGGAAAATAACATTTATGTTTGTTTGCTTGGGTTTTTTGTTTTGTTTTGTTTTGTTTTTTTGTCTCTCTCAAGGGAGCCCTAAAGATATTTTTCAACAATTTCTGCAACATAAACCCAAGAGCCCTGGAGATTCCTGACAATACTGAGGATAGCTACTATGTTAACCACTGTTATTTCCTTCTAGGGCATTTACACAACGGCCAAAGAAGTGCTCCATGTCACTACCAGACATATAGATCCTAAAAAGCTTCAGGTGAGCATTTATATATTTATACATTCTCATCAGCTATCCCCACTCTCCCTTTACCTGGGAGCAAGAGTCTTCAACATAGCAGAGTCAAACAAAAGAGAAGCCTAGAACCACATGCCACCACTTGGGATGGGGCACTGTTCATCTGACTACAACAAATGTAGAAATAAACTTTGGGGCAGAAAAGTTGTTGCATTTTGGGGGATGTTTGTGTAAAAGTTAAAGCTAATAAATTCTTTTCTAAGAAGGTATATTCTTTAGCTCTCCTTTCAATTTTGGTATCTTCCAATGCATTCTTCTCTCTCTCTCTCTCTCTCTCTCTCTCTCTCTCTCTCTCTCTGTCTGCCTGTCTCTCTTTTTCTCTCTCTCTCTTGCTTATGTTCACTAGAACCAGTGTTTTCAACCATAATCTGACAGATCTATCACTAATAATTGCTTAAATACCTAGATGAAGATTGTGACCGATGAAATCAAACCATATTATCTCACTCGAGACTGTAGATGTCTATTTGCTAAATCAGCAAAGACCTATGCAGTATTCAGTAACATGTAAGAGGCACAAAGTAAGAACTAGCTGTAGATTCTGCCCTTTGCCATTTTAAAGCATCTTTATGGTAGAACCCTCCTGGACAGGGCAGATGCAAACATTACAAACACGGAGAGGTATTAATGGTCCTTGGCTCTGCAGAGCCCATCATTCAATGCTACTAAGGAACTCTCAGTTTTGTGAGGAATCTAAGAAAAGTACACATATAGTATCAATGTTACCACTCTCATGAGGTAAGACCAGAACACACCGCCAAAGGGTTCTATTCTTGGCCTCGTTCATTTTATAGCAGTATCTGGGGTGATTCATCTATTCTCACATGGCTCTGCCTGTCTGTTGGTCATGATTCTTAAACCCACTGTCTCCTGTCTTCACTTTCCTCTGATTTCCAGACTTACATTTGCAGTTGTCAGCAAGAAATTTGCCATGGCAATTTTAGGTAACACTACTTACATTACTTGCTTAAAGGAATTGGATTCAATCTATGAAAAATGTCCTAATGAAACACAGACCCTAGAACTCTGTTGGTGTTCCACAGGCATCTTAAATCTTGCATGTCCATAACTAAACTCACCCTCTGCTTCTGAACCTGCATTTCCATCCCGTATCCTCTTCCCTAGCTAATGGGATGGCTGCTTGCCCACCTAGTTAGAAATCCTTGTACCCTGTTTGACTCATCTCTCTCACTGCCCTCTCTACACATCCCCAAGACTGATTGCCTTGCTCTCAGAACAGTTGTTAGGGTGTCTCCATTTTCTATTCTGGTTCAGAATCTCACACTTTTCATCTGTGCTTCAGCGGTGGCAATCTCCATATCAAACCCTACCCGGCTCTGCTACCTCTCATGAACCACCTGCCAGGCATACAGAGTATGTTTTCAATTCCTCCTGCACAAAACTTCATTCCAAATATTTGAAAACACGTCCCTTGGTCTTTAAGTTCTTTATTTGTTTGTTTGTTACTAGAATGAACCCTCTAGCCATTCCTGACAGGAAATTCAATAACCATTAGTTCGTGGTGTTGTAATTATCAAACTGTGAACCCCAGAAATCTTTGCAGGCAACTCTGTTCTTTGACAGAGAACCCAGAAATAAGGTTGCTTTCCTGGTCCCACAGAAGAAAAGACTATCAAACAAAAGAGCCTGCAGAATATACCAAACAACTCTAATTTTTTTTAATGTCACAGTATTTTGAAAATTTTTATAGAGGGGTGTCAATGATCAAGACTCAGAATTTTGCATTTAGTACTTTAGTGCAGTCAAAAATGTTGATAGACTGAAACCAAGTCCTTTAAATAATTGACACAAGTTGTATTGCCCAAAATTGTCCATGGCAAAACTATCATGTTTTGGATATTTCTAATCAGTGTAGAGCAGAACAGGGCTGTACGTGTCCCTCGGGTGCGTCGATGTAGAAGCCTTGATTTTATGCAGAGCTCTGATGGCAGTGGCCCTCATTTTTGTTCACAGTTCTTCTCAGAGCAATGCTAATTCCTGCTCCTCAGTCTCTCCTCCCATCACTGGTGATCATTGTCATCTGAGTCTTCCTTTCACTCACAATCTGCTGACCCCTTTTGGCCCCAAGAAAGGCATCCTCAACCCATAGTTAGCTTGGATTTGATCTGAAGGGATGCCCATGTCCTCAGATGGCAAAACTTTCCCTCCATTCATTTCCCCCACATCTGCTCAAGTGGGACCAAATTATCTAGAGTAGATTTTTACCTGGCCTCCCTTTTCTGCACACACACAATTACTTCTCTGCAGATGGCTGCCTCAGTCAAATCGCTGTGCCCACTATTATCTAACTGCAGGCTCTAACAAACTTCTTGTTCCTGCAAACTTCAAAAATTTATCTCTTAGATTCTGTCTGATTTTAAAAGCCGCAGCAGATCTCGAGTCTTACATTGTCAATAATTCTTTCACTCACTCCTTTAATTTCCATTTTCCTGCAAGTCACAGCATTTATAGTTTATGTGTTGACCCTAAGGATCATGTTTAAGTCAACCTTCTAACAAGGAAGGCCAATATCACCTCAATTCTGTTTGTAAATTGTAAGGCTAAGATATGAGAGTGATTGCTTTGCCAAAGTCATGACAAAAAACCTAAAAATTTTAAATCAAAAATGCTACTTTATCCTCGGGTATTGAGTTTCTCACAGTGGGTAAAAATCAGTCTTAAACTTCATTTTCTTTTCAAATATGGAACTCTTGCACGTTCCACAAATTAGTGTCAGCTAACTTTTAGAGGCTACAAGAAAACCCAATGTCTTCTCATGGTTTAAAGGGTACATCATCAATGATTGTCCCCCCTACAAATGATATAGAGTTTTCTTGTTTTCTGTGTTGGTTTAGTCTAAGTTTTTGTTTGTTTGTTTGTTTTATCTAATCAACATTTACAAAACACAAAAATATGCACTCAGTTTTCAAGGAGATCATTTCCCACTAACATTCCTCCAATCCACAAGAGGAAAAGTAGCCAAAGTAAGGAGTGTCCAGTTATGAAGCAGTTATATTGATAAGGATTAGAGCTTGAGAATAACTCAGATGCTTCCCCTTCCAGTTAAACCAGCACAGGTCTAAATGGCTTTTCTCATGGGGTGCATTTTATTTCTAGACTCTCCAGTTCACAGCCATCTTGCCTCTGATTATCTTAAGTAGAGACAATGGAGTGTGAAAAGATTCCTGGGGTCTTTAGAAGTACTTGCACACCAATGGGTTCTTATCTCTCTTTAGACTCTACTATACTTCAAAGGCCTCTGGCATTTTCTTCAACAATTAATTACCACGTAAAAAGACCAGAAAAGGATATGGGAAATCAGGGTTAAAAGTGACAGTAGAAAAGTAAGGGGCACTGAAGAAACGAGAAATGTTTCTGACAATGCTCCAAAAAGAGTCATAGCCTTCCAGAAGCAAACACGATAAATACAGCTACTGCCCAGAAAGAGAATATCCTACAACAGGCCTGTTTGTGCACAAAAGCTAAGACCATATATGCAGCCTGCTAATACATGCAGGGAGAAAAGGAACGCCATGCAAGCAGCCTAAGAGGAAAATGTCGCCCCTGGTTTTCACTTACCCAACACCAGCAGTTCCACCGAGTCCTCGTTTTTGCCTTCCAGGTCATCCGGAGTGGTGATGATGCAGTAATACAGGCCACTGTCTCCCCACAGGAGCTTTCCGATCTGAAGATCAGCATCTGTTATCACAAAGAGGAGGACCCACTCCGGAAGTAAGACACTGAACAAGGAGGCCTGGGGCAGGAGCACTCTTCTGGACATCTACACAGTTCTGTATCTCTGCCTGCATAGTGGTTGGGAAAATGCTGGCCTTATTTCAAACAAAATAATACAAAGTAGCATCCTTAAGGCAAGAGAATTAGAGTACAGCCAGAGACAGATCTAGTTCTAGTCCTCTTTCAAGAATAGTTGAGAGCTTTGAACTACGACTGTGCCTAAGAATCGGGTAATTTCCCAAATAATTTTGGGTTCCTAGAAATAAATTGATTTCTTCAAGTAATTTAATGATCGAATAGGTCATGAGACGTGACTTTTTCTTATGTAAAACTTAAGGGAACTAGAGAGAGGGTGGAATTGATTCATCTACTGGCTCTCTAGCTTGTATTCACATACCCCTTTTCCAGAAAAAGGAATTTTTAGGGGAGCCATTTTTTCAGGTTCAGTAAAGAGCTAAAAGAACAATGTCCAGGAACAGAATGTCTCCACTAAATAGTTCTGGAAAAAAAACTATTTCAAATAGTATTTTGAAACTATTTCAAATAAAAATTAGCTCAAATTGTTCTGAAAAAAAAAAAATCTCTGAGATTGGAGGTCAGGCTCTGAAAGGCTACTGAAGAGCTTATTTCTGTGTTCCCTACATATGACATTGTCTACACTCCCTCCCCAGCCATTCAAACTATATGTCTGGGCTCATGATGCTCTCACCTCCCACAAAATTAGATCTTGGAGGAACTGAAATGAGACTTCCCCTTCTGTCTGAGGGGAAAAAAAACCCAAACCTCCCTCCCCCCTCCCTAGATTCAGAATAAGGGCTTCAGTACCATGAACTATTGTGATTTCTCTGCCCCTGTAGAAGTCTCCCAGGGTAACAGTCGAGCCCTGTTTGGAAGCTACCACTCGAACGGTCCTTCTGCTGTCTAAACAATCCAAGTAGGGGTCCCAATCCAGGTTCCTCTTGCTGAGAGCCTGGGCCCTGGGAGAGGACATGCCCAAGGATTCTCCCATGCGATCCTGGCAGTAGGATTTGAATTTCCACTGCACCACTGCAGGCTGATGGGAGGATGTGGAGAAGTGACAGCGAAGCACGGTGGGCTGGAAGAGCATGGCCACCTTCTTCTTGTCAGGAACTGAGACCTGAAGGCCTTCGACCAGGGCTGCAAAACAGAATAGACATGTTCAAGCCGGATCCATATCACGGCTCTCATATCATCCCTCCTCACACTTTAATTCTGCATATTTTGGGCTCACAGTTCCGGGTCACCGTCTACTGTGGTAAGGAAGGTAGAACAGCAGGAGCTTGAGGCAGCCAGTCACTGTATCCACAGTCGGGAAACAGAGTCATGAATGTGTGTGCTTGTCTCGAGTTCTTTCTTCTACAGTCTAGATTCCTAGCCCAGGGAATGATGCACCCACAATGAGTAGTTCTTCCCACCACAACCTAACCCAGAGGATCCCCACAGGCATGCCCAGAGGCTGTATCCCAGGTCATTCTAGATCTCATCATGTTCGTAATTTGAAACTAACCATCACATTCGGCAAGACACTTGTTGGGGCCCATAAAGATGGCTCTTCCATTCTAGGTCCGAGGAGAGATTGTAAGACCACCGGAAAGCTCAGGCTTCCAGGATCATAGCCCAGGACGGCGGCCACCCCAATCACTAGGCAGAAGCGAAAGCTTGATGCAAACTTCATGAGGCTTTATTATTGTTTAACGAGCTAACCCCATGTTAGCTCGGGTCTTCCATCCACCCACCATGGCGGATGGCTAGAAAGACAGTTCCAAGCAGCTGCATAGAGACTTATAGGGCAGCATAAGGGGAGTGTCTAGGGGTAAGCACAGGCTCAGGATTGGTGTGCCTCCAGGCTTGGAGGGCTTGCCCTGTGTTAATTGGTCAACTGGTTGTTAAGGCCCATAGGCCCTCCCAGGGAGGTTGCTATGCTCTGTGCGTCATTGCTGTGCACTTGTCCGTAGAGCACACCCAGAGCTGTAAAGCATACCACCACCAGCTAACTTCTGATTGGTTCCTTGCCATGAGGCAGGGATTTGACCTCTAAGTGACCAAGGCAAGATCAGAAAAGTACATGTCCGGCTGTTATGGCTGCCGAAATGGGGAGCTGGTCCCTTCAAGATCAGGCACTAGGGAGATTTCCAGAGATCTACAAGCATGACACGAACTGCCAATCTAGGCAATGGTGGAGAGGATAACCTAAATGCCCTTCCCCTATAATGAGACTGATGACTACTTTTTATGCCATCCTAGAGCCCTCATCCAGTGGCTGATGGAAGCAGAGGCAGACACCCACAGATATACACTGAACTGAACTCTGGAACCTAGTTGAAGAGAGGGAGGAATGAAGATCAAAGGGGTCGGTACCAGGCTGGTGAAAACCACAGAAACAGCTGTCTGGGAGGCCAGCACTGGACTGAATCAGATTCGTGAACATGGATGTCAACGAGGAGGCCTCTGCACTCTAGGGGTCCCTGGTAGTGGATTAGTATTTTTTCCCTGGTGTAAGAAGGGACTTTGAGAGCCCATCCCATGTGAAGGGATGCACTCTTAGCCTGGACACAGGGGGGAGGGCCTAGGCCCGGCCCAGGATGATGTGGTGGACTTTGGGGAGCCCCGTCGAGGGCCCTACCCTGCCTGGGGAGTGGAGGGTGGATGAGGTGGGGGGCAAATGGGGAGTTGGGGGTAGGGTTGGGAGGGAGGGGAGGGAGAAGGGATTGACATGTGAAGCAAGCTTGTTCTGAATTTGAACTAATAAAAAAAATGTAAAAAAAAAAAGATGGCTCCACTTCATCTTGGCTCAAGGTCAGAGAGTTCAAAACTATCCCTAGTAAGTCATAAGACCTAAAGGTCTAAGGCGTGGCTACAGTAGGATGTTTGATCTTGGCCTTGGGTGTCTTATCTAAATAACAACAGATTTGGTATGAGGTGTGGTTACTCTTGACCTTCAAGACCAGATAACGAGAAATTGAAATCTAAGATGTGGTTATTGAATCCTTGGAGAATTGAAGAAAAAAGTCTGTTTGTTCTGTATACATGATTCCATGTTCCCTTTTTGGGGGTAAGGTATTTAAGAATGAAGTCGGGGTGTTCTGCATTCACTGGACTGCCCTCCTGACTCTATCCTGTGTCTCTGTCTTTCTCTTAACATCTTTCTTTACCTAGCCTTTCTCAACCCACACTCCCCCTCTCAGATATGAACCAGGGGCAAGTTGGATGGTTCCGACTGTAGCCCCACAAAGCCGGGTTCCCACAGACATTCTAATATCCACCAGCTAGCTTCTTGCCTTCAGCTTCACCCTTCTGACATAACTCTATTTGCACACCAAGCCTCACAAATACCAAATACCTGAATGTGAGCCATGCTATCCCATGTCTCTCAGTCTTCGCACACAATGACCCTTGTTTCTGGAATGCTTTGCCTCACTTCCCTTGGAAATTTGTTTTCCATCATTCAAAACTCAATTCAAAGTCCTCTTCGGATGCATTCTTCAACCAGTTTGTCGCTTCCTCCTTCTTTGTGTCAGCAACATATATATTTCTTGTATACACAGTTATTGTAACAATGCTCTGAGTTTTTCTTTTCATGCCCTTTCAGGAAAGGGTATTATATTGTCTTGACAACCTTGATTATGAAGCCCAGAAGTGCTGAACAAATACTTGATAAATAACAATGATATCGGGAAGTATGATTTCAAGAGAAGTTGACATGCCTTCCAGATGGTGACCCAAGCAAAGGGAAGAAATAAAGAAGTCTTTTCACAATGGGGAGAGCTCAGATCCAAAGCAGTAGATTAGGTGGAACAGCTTTGAAGAGTAATCAGAAGTAGAAAAGACACAAAAATCAGATGAGAAGAGATGCCAAAGGAAAAGAACAGGGTAATTACAGTGAATGAGAGACCAAGGGGTTTGAGAGACAAAGAGCCTGTGTGAATTCATTAGTAAAATCTAGAAAAATCTAAGCAATGAGAACACAACTTTCTAAGTGAGTGGGAGAGTCTAACAGAGTTTCAAGCCTAGAAACTTCTGTTAGAAGAGGAAAAGAGAGAGAGAGAGAGAGAGAGAGAGAGAGAGAAAGGTGATGAGAAACAGAAAAGAAATACAAAGATAAGTGGAAGAGGTTCTGAGCTGAATACAAGAATTGCCAAGTTAACTTCTGGTACCTTCGAGCAGAACCCCCGACCCCCACCCCCCACCCCCGTTTTGGTTTGGGTTTTGGTTTTTTGAGACAGGATCTCTCTGCATAGCCCTGGCTACCCTGCACTCTCTGTAGACCAGGCTGGCCTCATACTCAAAGATCCACCTGCCTCTGCCTCCCAAGTGTTGTGATTAAAAGCTTGCACTACCACATGGGCCCAACATGTGGCAGAAGGTTTTGCCTTAGAACTGCAGCATAGGCTTGAGACAGGTGAGGAAGGGTACCTTCCCTTTGAGAGCCTTCTCCTCTGTGTCTATGGTACAGCTCAAACACACTTCTTAGGAACTTGCCTCCTTAGCGAAGCAGCCTTGACAAGGATAAGATGTACTCGTGTCTCCTGCTTTCTAGACCCGTATCCCTCCCCCATGAAAGGCACAGTGGGAAACATGAACTTTAATTCTCATTATGAGAAACTGATTTCTCCTTTCCATGGAATTTGGTAATGAACACAAGAGAGTGTTTTGGACCAGCCATGTGCTTACAGGCTACCCATAAATAAATGAAAGAATGGAGCATATGACTATTAGTATGAGGATCTCGAGGGCTTTGCAGAGGAAAGTAGTGAGTCATACATAGATCGTATAATACATTAAAATAGTGTTGGCACCAAACAGGAAGGGCTTGGAATATAATCTGCCAACATACTAGTGGCAAGGCCTTAAAATCTGTGTAGCAATCTGAGATTCATTTTCCTCACCTACCCAGGAAGTATGCTTCCTCCTAGGGACAGCACAAACATGAAATCTCACTGGGCACCTTCAAGGAGCAGACTTAATGGAGGTTCACTGACAGGTCCACCTCACATGACAGTGTCCCCTCACCATTTTCTCCTTTGTCTTCACTTCCTGTTCTGATGCTACTGCGACTCAAGGACCATCTCCTACCACCAGGTTTGATCATACCCATATTGTGTGGATCAGCCCCATCGAAGGGTAAGGAGCAATTCCATCTGGAAGCTCAGTTGATGTCGCTAACTCCACTCTCCCTGATTCATAGGGCTGCAGTAGCAACATACATTACTTTACAGTCACTCCTTAAATTATACAGCGCCAATTTTGGGCCCTGTAATACTTCCAATCTTTATTCATATCCCAGTTTTCCAGGAGACATAAATGGAACAGAGAGGTGACACGGATTCCATTAATAACAGCTGTGTTGGGATGAGACACAGGCACTGTTGCCAGGACACACCATGCTCTTGACCACACCAGTTCTCTGCTCTGCACCCTGCTGAGGCTCTACTTGGGAAAATCACAGTTCCTGGCCTCTCTAGGGTAAATAAAACCAGCAAGGGGGAAGAGTGCAACATAAAAGCATTGTTTGTTGAGGTTTTAAATGTTACTCTTTTTTGTTTTTTTAAGGAGAGTCAAGTTTGGGGTTTTGTTCATTAGATGATTGCTGAGAATAACCTCCTCAGCAGCTCTGTTCTCTGTTAATGAGATTAGTCACTTGAGCAAGCCAAGCCATTGAGCTCTCTTAATCAATTATTAATAGAGGTTAGTCAGCTCTCAGCTTCTTCTGTGATAGACACACAAACTCATGCTCTGAAGAATCAGAAACACATTCTCAGAAACATCTGCCTTTTTGCAGCATGGTGGTGAAAGGCCTGGATTTGGGAGTCAGTCCTAAATTAGAATCCAGCGATGTAGCCTTGGGCAAGGTACTCAACTCAAGCGCTTCAGAGTTCTTATGAGTAAAACCGTAACAATAGTAACAGCCTTACAGGATTGTTTAAAGGTTAAATGACATTTTATCCTAAATACTGGTGGTAACAGATGATATCTATTAAGCACTGAAGATAAGCAACTGCTGCTGTCCTTGCTGTGACTATCAAGAAGTATCTGTTGGCTTCTGTGGAGCTGTGGTCCCCAAGCTAGGCACACTTGTGTGTGAGGTGCTGGGTGTGAAAGGGGCAGAATGAGCAGAAAATACATACGCATGCTGGAATATACCATTAGGAGGTCCGTGGTGATAGTGTCTGGCTATGTTCATCACTTCACCAGTGCATGTCCTTGGAGTCAGAATGGAGAGCATTGTGTGAGTGTGTGCACTAACACAGGCGTGCACTGTATGGGCATAGATGCACGTGCGGGTGCAATGGGACCCTGAACTGGGCTGTGTGAGAGAACAGGATCAGGAGTTCTGACTGTCAGGTTTTGAGGACCATAAGTGTTAAGATTGAACACTAAAAATGAAAATCCCTGTCTCCACTTGGTAGGTTTCCAATGGTAAGATGAGCACCATTCAACTCCCAAGACTGTTCTGACCCCATTCATCAGGAACCCACCCTCTCAAGAAGATGAAGGTCTAGAACTGCTCTTCTGGCCCCAACCCTAATGTCTAGAGAGAGAGATAGGATCCTTTGTGCCCACGGGACAGCATCTCTTGTTCTCATCCTATGTTTGCCTCATACAGAAATTGTTCCCACTCCAGTGTGCTAATTTGCACCCCAGTTGCCCTGCCCTAAACTTCAACTTGCTTTTCCCAGACCCCGATAGCAGCACCTTCTCCAAAGAATTGGGCATTTTTCCTATATCCAGTCATGCATAGTTGAGTTACATCTGAAACCATGATGGTATTATCTGCCTTGCCTTTCCTTCCACAATGGGCTGAAACCCTACAAAACTGTGAGTTGTTGGGAACAGTGAGGCAAAGGTAACTAATACACCCCAGGTAAAAAACTTCAGCTTTGATGGTTTGCTCTCTGCCTTTGACCCCATTAAGTTAGTCACTAAGTCTAAATACCTCTCAAACTTGAATTTTCTCTATTCCCACCATAACCAGGCTTCTAGTTCCTCCTACCAGGTAATAGTTGTATGGCACTATGTGCCAAACCCCCTTCCTATAGCATGTTAGTGAATTCTTTCAAAAGCCTATAAAATAGAGGTTATTTTCACACTCATTTTACTCGTGAAAAACCGATATCCAAAGACTATGCATACCCTGTCTAATACATCAGGGTAGCAGTTGACAGGCAGGCTGAGGCCTAGGCTGACTGGCTCCAAAGTTCTTAACCATCATTTTATATAAGTAGCATTACCACCTGTGTATGAGAACAGTGTCCTGAGTAGACTGCCCACTTCTAGCTCAATCTATACTCCACATTTTTTCTAGAGCATTCTTTTTAAAACATATTATCATCCATATCAGTTTTATTACCAAACATTTCGGTTTCTTGCTTTACAGACTCCTCATTCCTCATTCTCTCCAGGGTAAAATCCCCAAATCCCAATGCCTTGGTATGATATAAGCTCTTATTCACGGGGCTCAAGAGATGGCACAACAGTTAAGAGCACTTGCTGCTCTCGAAAAGGACCTGAGTTCAGTTCCCAGCACCTACACTGGGCGGCTCACAGCCACCTATAACCCAGCTCCAGAGGATCCAATGCCCTTTTCTGGCCCCTAGGGGCACTCACATACACATCACACACACACACACACACACACACACACACACACACACAAATCAAGATAAATCTTATCCATGATTGCCCCCATGTACACTCCAGCTATACACTCTTCATCTTTTGTCTGTAACATACGGACACATAGCTGAAAGGTGTTTCTGGAGCCAGAGAGAAGCACTGAGGGGAGGTGCGGCAAACAGAGGAACAAGCACTGGCACACTGTGGGAAGGCTGGTGTTCAGTGCTCAGTCATTGAAACATAGTGGGACGACAGGCATTCTGAGCTCAGGCACTGGCACACAGTGGGAAGGCTGTGTTCTCAACATGGGGCTCTTGGATCAACTTAGGAAACTTGAGTTTTGAAGTTTTCTTAATCATTTTAGAGATACAAAAAGAATCTGTTCCACCCTCCAAACTAAGGTAGGTACTGGGGAGAACTGAAGAGAGGCAGAGGAATGTGAGGAAAAGGCAAAGAAACAAATGAAGGGGTACAGAGGACTGTGTGGGGTACAAAGCATACCTGTAAAACTCAGAAATCCTTCAAAACATTAAACACTGACTGAAGGGGGCAATACACGGCTATCAAAGATCACAGATAGTACATTTGCAGAGAGAGGAAAGAGCCGCCACTCTTAGACTATGTATACTTGCATGTACTTTGTCTCCTGGTCTCCAAAAAAAAAAAAAAAATTACATGAGTATTTTAATTCTCTCAAATGCATTTAAAATACTTCATTAAGCTCAAGCAACACCAAAAATGACAAATTCCAGATCTTAGTACGTTTAATCCAACGTTGTTTATTTTATTACTCTAAGGTCCCCAAGGTTAGTTGCCCCCATTTAGTAGAGTCTGTATCCCCAACACTTAGCAAAGCCATAGACTATAGCTGAGGTCTAAAAGCATGCGGAGTGAGTGAACAAATGCACGCACACATGAACCTGAATAGCTTTCTCAGCAGGTGGGCCTCTCTGAAGAGCATGGATTCTGGCCAACACCTAGGAAGCTGCCTGGAAGTAGATGTGAATAGTGACAGCTCAGAACAGCAGCTACCCTCTCGGCTTATTTTCAGACTCTGGAAAGTCAGCTCCAAGTACAGACAGTGCCAGCAAAATAGGGTCCTACCCCAATTCTTGTGTGAAGAAAAGCATTCTACAACTCCAGCCCCCACTCAGGGGAGAGTCTGCTGATATCCCTGGGCTGCTTCCGCCCCCACTCAGGGGAGAGGAGAGCTTGGGCGCCTCTCTCAGACCCGACTTCTGCTTGCCCACTCTGGGATCTCCCAGCTTGGGGACTGCAGGCAGGTCGACTCGTCCCCAGTGGACCAAGCAACCTCCAGTCTACTGGCATCAATCTTGGAGTCCTGCTCCCACCCACTGGGAGAGGGAGTGCCTCAGACCCCCCTGCACCCACCTTGAGACCCATCAGAGTACTGGACCTGCTTACACCCACTGAAAGAGAACCTTGGACCATACACACCAGGAGAGGAAGATACCCCACCTGCACCCACTGGAAGAAAGGATGGGAAGATGACAATAGAAGAATGCATTCAACAATAGAAAAACCAATATGATGCTACCAGAGTCTAGGGACTCTACACAGGCAAGACCTGAACATCCCAACACAGATGAAGCAGAAGAGAATGACCTTAAAAACAACGTATGAGGATGATAGAGACCCTAAAAGAGGAAATGGAAATGAGAGAATTCTTTAAAGAAATGGAAGAAAAGACAAACCAAAAATTGCAAGAAACAATTCAAACAGTGCAAGGTTTGAAAGCTAAAGTAGAGACAATAAAAAAAAAACAATTTTAAGGAATGCTGCAATTAGAAAAGATGGGTAAATGATCAGGAACTACAGATGCAAGCAAATACTCAATAAAATACTGGCAAATGGAATCCAAGAACACATCAGAAAAATCATCCACCATGATCAAGTAGACTTCATTTCAGGGATGCAGGGATGGTTCAACATACAAAAATCTATCAATGTAATCCACCATATAAACAAACTAAAAAAAAAAAAAAACACCACATGATCATCTCACTAGATGCTGAAAAAGCCTTTGACAAAATCCAACACCCCTTCATGATAAAGTTCCTGGAGAGATCACAGATAACAAGAACATACCTAAACATAATAAAAGCAATATACAGTAAACCAACAGCCAACATCAAACTCTATTCCTCTAAAATCAGGGACAAGCCTGTCCACTCTCTCCATACCTCTTCAATACTGTACTTGAAGCTCTAGTTAGAGCAGTAAGACAAGAAAAGAGATCAAGGGGATACAAATTGGAAAGGAAGTAGTCAAACTTTCACTGTTTACATAAGTGACCCGAAAAACTCTACCAGGGAACTCCTACAGCTGATAAACACCTTCAGCAAAGTGGCAGGATACAAGATTAATTCAAAAAAATCAGTAGCCAACTATATACAGAGGATAAATGGGCTGAGAAAGAAATCAGAGAAACATCACCCTTTTCAATAGCCATAAACAACATAAAATATCTTGGGGTAACGCTAACCAAACAAGTGAAAGACTTGTATAGCAAGAACTTTGAGTCTTTAAAGAAAGAAATTGAAGAAGATACCAGAAAATGTACATATCTCCCATGCTCTTGGATAGATAGAAGCAACATAGTAAAAATGGCAATCTTACCAAAAGCAATCTACAGATTCAATGCAATCCCCATCAAAATCCCAACACAATTCTTCACAGACCTTGAAAGAACAATAATCAACTTTATATGGAAAAACAAACGACCCAGGATACCCAAAACAACCCTGTACAATAGAGGAACTTCTGGAGGCATCACCATCCCTGACTTCAAGCTCTATTATAGAGCCATAGTCCTGAAAACAGCTTGGTATTAGCACAAAAATAGACAGGTAGACCAATGGAATCGAGTTGAAAACCCTGATATTAACCCACACACCTATGCACACCTGATTCTTGACAAAGAAGCTAAAATTATACAGTGGGAAAAAGAAAGCATCTTCAACAAATGGTGCTGACTGGATGCTGGCATGTAGAAGACTGCAGATAGATCCATGTCTATCGCCATGCACAAAACTTAAGTCCAAATGGATCAAAGACCTTAACATAAATCCAACCACACTGAACCTCTTAGAAGAGAAAGTGGGAAGTACCCTCGAACAAATTGGTACAGGAGACCGCTTCCTGAACATAACACCAATAGCACAGACACTGAGATCGACAATTAATAAATGGGACCTCCTGAAACTGAGAAGCTTCTGTAAGTCAAAGGACACAGTCAGCAAGACAAAATGGCAGCCCACAGAATGGGAAAAGATATTTACCAAACCCATATCTGACAGAGGGCTGATCTCCAAAATTTACAAAGAACTCAAGAAGCTAGTCTCCAAAACACCAAATAATCCAATTAAAAAGTGGAGTACAGGACTAAATAGACAATTCTCAATAGAGGAGTCTAAAATGGCTGAAAGACACTTAAGAAAGTGTTCAACATCCTTAGCCATCAGGGAAATACAAATCAAAATAACTCTGATATACCATCTTACTCCTGTCAGAATACCTAAAATCAAAAACACCAATGACAGTTTATGCTGGAGAGAGTGTGGAGGAAGGAGAACACTTCTCTAATGCACAGCCACTTTGGAAATCAGTATGGAGATTCCTCAGAAAAAGAGGATCAGTCTACCACAAGATCCAGCAATTCCACTCATAGGCATATACCCAAAAGATGCACATTCATACAACAAATACATCTGTTGAACTTTGTTCTTAGCAGCATTACTTGTAATAGCCAGAACCTGGAAGCAATCTAGATGCCCCTCAACTGAAGAATGGATAGAGTAAATGTGGTACATTTACACAATGGAGTACTACTCAGTGGGAAAAAAACAATGGAATCTTGAAATTCACAGGCAAATGGATGGAACTAGAAGAAACAATCCTGAGCGAGGTAACCCAGTCACAAAAAGACAAACATGGTATGTACTTACTCATATGGATTTTAGATGTAGAGCAAAGGATTACCAGCCTACAATCCATACCACCAGAGAAGCTAGGAAACAAGGAGGACCCTAAGAGAGACATACATGGTCCCCCAGAGAAGGGGAAAGAGACAAGATCTCCTGAGCAAATTGGGAGCATAGGGGGAGGGGAGAGGGAACTAGGAGAATGAGAAGGGGAGAAGAGGGGGGGTGAGGAGGACATGAGGGAGCAGGAATGTTGAGTTGCGGGAAGAATAGAGAAAGAGAGCAAGATAAGAGATACCATAATAGAGGGAGCCATTATATGTTTAAAGAGAAATCTGGCACTAGGGTAATGTCCAGAGATCCACAAGGATGACTCCAACTAACAATCTAAGCAATAATGGAGAGGCTACCTTAAATGCCCTTTTCCAATAATGAGATTGATGACTACCTTATATGCCGTCCTAGAGCCAGTAGCTAATGGAAGCAGAAGCCGACACCCACAGCTAAACACTGAACTGAATTCCTGGAATCCAGTTACAGAGAGAGAAGAGTGATGAGCAAAGGGGTCAAGACCAGGCTGGAGAAACCCACAGAAACAGCTGACCTGAAAAACAGGGAGCTCATGGACCCCAGACTGATAGCTGGGAAACCAGCATAGGACTGATACAGACCCCCTGCACGAGGGTGTCAGTGAGGAGGCCTGGGCAATCTATGGGGCCTCTGGTAGTAGATCAGTATTTATCCCTAGCATACGAATGGACTTTGGGAGCCCATTCCACACAGAGGGATACTCCCTCATCATAGACACATGGGGGAGGGCCTAGGCCCTGCTCCAAATGATGACAGACTTTTAAGATTCCCCATGGAAAGCCTCACCCTCCTTGGAGCAAAAAGGGGTTGGGATGGGAAGGAGAGGAGGGGGAGGGAACTGGGATTGACATGTAAAACAAGCTTGTTTCTAATTTAAATAAAAAATAGAAAAAAGAAAAGCATTCTATATATGACAAACTGTGTTCTTATGGAAATAACAAAAGCAAATTCTAAAGCAAAGCTGTTCCTATTTTAGCACCCTCATTTTTTTAAAGTCCCTTTCCCCACTTGTTGTTAGCTATCCCTCCAGCTTCCTTGAGAGGCAGTTCTACAAGCACACCCCCATTTCAGAGAAGCAAAATTGTTGCTAAAGGTCACAGAGAAGTATCCTTGGAGACAGGCATCTTCAGAAGTTTTGTATAAAGCTTACCCATCACTTAACTTCAAGTCTCCAAAGCAGATTTGATAAATTTCTCATTCCCCAGAGTATCCCACAGATGACTAAGGTGTGTCTCTATTCAGTATGACATTTCAAATCTTCCCTCTCCTGCTCTCAAGTTGTCCTAAGAAGTGTATCATTTGTTTTCACATTTTAAATGGGTTATCTCAATCTCCTAAAGACATTTTAAAGAAACAATTAATGGGCAGGCTTTCTAAATGTAGGCAATGAATAGAAAGCATACACATATCTCCAGTGGGGTTACCCATGTACAGTAAAGAAAAGCTGTACATCCCTGAGCATTTAGGCTGGGAGCATTTGCCCAGGGTTTACCTGCAAGCAAAGAAAATGCAGCTTAATAGTTTTCTTCTAGAAGTAGAAACCATCTTCTTGATCAACTAAGGTTAAAAAATAAAGTCTTTACTAGGAGTAGTTGACATGACCTCAGTACCTGCCTGTTTTCTGAGATTTCCTAATTGACTTCCCAAGTTAATCAGATTCTTTCCAAAAGAAAAAATTTCTTCCTGATTAAACTGGCTAGAACCAGTATCTCTGCTTTGTTACCTCTGTACCTGAATACTGCATCTACATTAGTTGTGGGGTAAACAGATCATTTGAAGATTTTTTTTTTTAATTCTAGCATTCTAGTATGTTTTCCTTCTAAGAATCTCAAAAGTCAACAGCATGTCCCCATTTCAGATAATACTGTCATCATTGCCACCCAGGTGGGCTTTGCTCATGGCCTAATTATAATTTGCTACCCATAGCTCTGATGCCTATGCACACAGAGCTTGCCACTCATTAAGCATACTTCCTATGTCTCCAGCTGAGCTATGCTTTCCCATTCTGCCACCACCATGTAGATAAAAGTCAGACACATATCTACTTTCTATCTGATTTGTTTCATCATCCACAGATCTGAAATGAACTATGGGTGATGTCGTCTAGCTGGCTTGTGTGCTGTTCCAATGGGACCAAAGCAGTGCTGAAAGGGGTCAGTCTTTATTCTGCAGTGCAGAGGGACTGTAGAAACCATCCTGATTCTTTCAGATGGGTCAGACTTCAGCCATTTAGAGAGGGCAGAGAACATATAAGGAAGTTCCTATCAACCTTTGTCAACTTGTTGTATTTCTTGTCTAGGTCTCCCCTGAGCACCAGACCCAAATACACAGCTTTGGTCTCTTATTTTAGTGTTACATAAGCACATTCACACCCATTTTGCAACCATTTCCTCCTTTTTGGTAACAGAACACCCAGGGTTTTCATTTGGCCAGACAAACCACCAAGGACTACACATTTCCTGGACTCTCTTGCAGCTAGCTGTGACCACGTGACTAGGTTTAAGAAGTGAGAAGTGAGGTGTACAGCTTCTAGGTCATCTCTCTGACAGCAACTCTACTTTCCTTGTTGTTCCTGCTGAGAAAAGCCTATAGCTAGGAGCCACAAGTCAGCAATGATAGTCCTAGCTCCACAGATTCAAATTGTAATTAGAGAAATGAAGTATTTTATATTAGTCATTATGTGTGAATGTTAAGATCATCAACTTTATAGGTCCTAAAATAACTGAGGCAAGACTCTGGACATGCCTGGAAGGAATTATAGAGATGAGGTTAAGTGAGGTGGGAAGACCTAACCTAAATTAGACCATACCATGCCACCGGCTGGGTACCCAGACTACATAAAAAGGAGAAAGGGTTGAGCCCAAGCATTTCTTTCCCTCTGCTTCACACTGAAGATACAATGCAGTCAGTATCTGCAGCTCCTGCCACCATGACTCCCCTACGATAACTATAGCCTTGAACCATGAGCCAAACAAACTCTCCCTTATATTGCTTTTAACATGTGTTTTGTCCCAGCGTTGCACAAAGTAGCTAATGTACTATCTTTTAGGGTAGCTTAATTATAGACGCCTAGGCTATAATATAATCATGAGAAAGAGATGGAGAGATTTCCATGCCCCTCCTTCATGTGTTTCCCCTTTCATATTAATTCATGTCCATGGACGTTATCCCTAGAAATTCCAAGATTCGAATCTGGAGGCATCTTTAACATTCCTCCCTCTTCAACCTCTGCATCCAGTCAGGCCTACTCCCACCATCCTGTTGGTCTGTGCACGTATGTCTCTCATCTCACTATACCACGTAGGTTCAGGTCACACCACACCTTCTCCTACGGAGTTTCTTACCTATATCTAGTCTATCCCCCGCCTTGAGCACAAATATTCTTTCTAAAATACACATTTGATGGTGGCACTCCCCTGCCTCGAACTCTTTGTTTCAAGATTCTTTCTAGCCCTCTAGAGGACAAAGGGGCTTCTCTCTTTTTTTCTCCTACAGCACTAAATGCTTTGACCATAGATAAATATTTGTAGTTTTCAGAAAATATCATGTCCTCCCTTGATTCCCAGACTGTATAAAGCCTGTTCCCTTTGCACATTTTGCTCCCCATAGCACCCCTTCCCTTCCAACTCCTCCTTATTCTCCAGGACTTCCTCACATATCACTGTCTCTAAAAGCTGCTTCCTTCTCTTAGTGCAATCACTGTACCACGCAGAATCACAGCTCATTGCCTGAGAATTTCCTATTCAGTCATCTGAGGCTTTTGTTAACAACAGTTCCATTCTGCAGGTTTCTAAAGAGTCTGCTACACAGTAATGACAAGATTACTTAGATGACTTAGTCCAGCTGATAGACTGAACTGTTTGTTCCTTCTCCAATCTTGCATTTGGGCTCTACAGGCAAGGGTACAGTTCAAACTCCACAGACTATACACTATGTCACAGGATTTCCTTTGACCAGTGTAATGTGAGCAGATAAATCATAAGACACATCTAAGTACAAGTTTTGAAGGCACTTGTGTGGTTTGGTTCTACACACTGCCTCTATATTCCCACCCAATGTCCCAAGCATTTGCCCTCCACTGTGAGAAGAAAAGAACCAGTTACTATCTGTTCTTTTATATTGGGTATTGGAATTAAAAGGCAACTGGTACTGAGTCAAGTCCACCAAGCCTAGCCAACAGCCAGCTACCCACAGTGGACTGCAGCTAACCCTACCCCTAAACACACACACACACACACACACACACACACACACACACAAACAGAGCTGCCTCTGGCCTGCTTCTTCCTCTGTATCAGCACCTTGGCAAGCCCCAGTACAGAAGGAGTAAGAATGTGAGGGCCCTGCTCCTAAGCCAGAGCACAGCATCCTGGAAGCTCCAGACACGAAAGGAGAACAGAGGAAGTAGCGTGTTCTTCTGAGCTCTTTCTTGTTTCTTGGACCATAAAGAACTCCAGTCATCCAAAACACTTTCTTTCATTTTCAGAGAGCCAAAAACCTATCTCAACCACCACGGTTTGAAGCCTGCATATAGCAGTCACATCTTGCATGCCTCCTGGGTGCATACCACCAACGCCTAGTCCCAAACGCTCAGCAGTGTCTGCTGTCCCTTGGACACAGCCTCTGCCTTTCCAGAGTATTCCCCACCCCACCCCACACCCCAGGACTTGATTTATGGAAAACCACCAACCAATCTTTCCCACTTTCCCCTCCACCATTTTCCTGGATTCCATAACTCCAACTTTGCAACACCCAAGATGCCACAGTAGTCATCATGTATATTCAGGCTAGAGTTATAGTTTGATCCACCTTAACCAAAATAGAATGATTTCCTTGGATTATGGCACTTGAAACAGCCAATTTACCCTAAAGAGGTGACACACTGTATCTCACGCATTTTTCAGTAAATAAAACTTGATGGGCAGATAAGTCCTTTACTTCCTCTGGGCCTTGGTATTCTTGAGCATAAGGACCACTGAGATAATGCATATGAAAGCCACCCAACACAGAGAAAAACATCATAGCACAAAATAAGAACAACCGCCACAAGCCACTACTTTTCTGTTTATTTCTGACTAAAGAAAAAAAAAAAGGATAAATGCCAAAAGGAGTGAAAAAAATAATAAATGGGTTCTGGAAATAAAGGGATATTCCAAGGTCATGCTGACTGTAGGAAGAAGCAGCCCACCTAGTCCAATGTATTTGCCTTGCTCTACCAGTCCCCACAGTGACCATCCAACCCTGTCTTCCAGAAACTTAATGCTAATCCGCTTGTTCTTCTGAAAATCTCAGCAACAGATCTCCCTTCCTAGTTGGTGTTTTTCATTCTAATCATTAGTTAGAATGAAAACACTGAAGACAACTGAGATCGCCTGTGTTTCCTTCACTGGGTGACTTTATAAAAGGATGAGTGAACCAGTCACTCTTGAGCTTTGATATCCAGGTCATCAAAATTAAATGGAGAAAAAGTTCAGACTCAGAATCACATGGCCAAAAGTAACCCTAGAAACCACCTCACCTAAGAGACGATAAGCTCAAGATAGAAACCTGCCCAGTACTAAACAGTTATTTGTGGAAGAGCTAGTTCTTGAACTCAACCTTCAACTCTCAGGATCTTTCCAACCACCAAGATTAGTACTAAGACTGCTTGTCATTAGACCAAGCATTAAGTACTTGGAGCTCCTAGTACATAGTAGCACAGTAGTACCAATACGCAAATCTCTGCAAATCAGTCACTCAGCAAGTGTATGTGTCTGATAAAGGTTCTAAAACAGCCACCTTCTTCTGATCCATCAAGAAGCATCTAGGCTGGGGATGGTGAACATGGGGACCACTATGATAAAGTAGTGGGGGAAAGTTTGATATAAACAATGTCGCTTCTGTGGAAGAAGGCAGAACACAAAAGGGAAAGCATGTAGGAGCTACACAGGATGAGGAAGAGGATGATGGAAGTTGAGGTACCAGCAATCTCTAAAAGAGAGTCTTCCTTTCCTAGGGTTAATAATAACACTCTAAGTCGCTATGCCTACCGTCCTTCCATGGTCATCAGGTAGCAAAGTGTCCCGGGGAACAGCCGCCTCAATACCTCCCTATCTCCTCGAGGTAGGTTAGGAGGTTTTCTGAGGCACCTCACAATACTTAGGGAAGACTTCTCTTACTGCTCTTACACAGTGCTAGCAGCATTGTCCACAGTCACACAGCCAGTGTCTCTGCCTCCAGGCTGGGCTCCTTGAAGGCAAAGGCTCATTTTATTAATCCCAGAGCAATGCCCAGGACATGGCAGTAACTCACTGACTGCATGACAAAAAGTCTTAATTCAGTCATCACCAATTCAGGAACTTCAGTTCAGAGTCAGTTTGGGTTGGAATCCCCTGACTTAGATTGACTACGCCTATTCCACATGCCACAGCACCAAGGTAGCTCTTACAGAACCATCAGCCAACCTAACAAATTACCTGAGTGCTTGTCTGAATCACCGACTAGACTGACCCTTCTCTGAGGGTAAGAATTGTCTCTTACCATCCCACTTAGACACCACAGGAATTGAGCTCGTGCCTTCAGAATGAGTTAGGTGAATGAAAGAGCGCCAAAGGAAATGCTGATGGAGTGTCTCCATCACAGAGACACTCAAGAGTCTCCAGGAAAACGTATAGCCAGCTTATGGAGGGAAATCTCTGAGTAGAATCGCAGGCATTTCTCACAGCCTCTGCTGCCAGGGAAGACAAACAAACGTCACCTGTATTGGGGAACAAAGACTGGAATGAGCCCTCCTTCAAGTCTCTTGCTAGATGGCACCTGTTGCTAAAATAGCAGCTGGTAAGCATTTTGTTTTGTTCAAAACAACAACAAAAACAAAACCAATCTATTGCAGGAAGCAGTACCGCAATGACAATGAGAAATCATGGGGCTAAATATATAGCAGGAGGAAGTACAGAATTTTAGCAATGAAAGACAAGGAAGGAGCTGTTGCAGCCTGAGGAAAAGAACTGAAGTGTTGATTAGAAATTGCTCCGCCTGCCTTAAAGCGAAGCAGGGGAGTAGAGTGTTGGTGAGAGAAAGCATGGGGGGAGGGGAGGGCAGGAGAGGACGAATGTGGTTTGTTCCTGGCTCTCTGTGTCATTTTTAATCTGCTTCCCCCCCCCTCTCTCTCTCCCTTTTTACCATATCTCTAGAGAGAATCCATTGATTGGGCTGGACCGGAATTTCTTACCTTACCTTGTATGGTTCCTGTGTGAGGAATGAGTCTAAATCCCTCTCAGCCTTGACTGCTCTCTCTCTCTCTCTTTCCTCGGGCCCCCTCTCTGGCAGCCATTGTTAGCTTCTCATACTTTGCAGGGGCTGAGAGGCGCCTTGTCCATCAGCACCTCTGACAACAGGGAATGGGAGGGGGCTCGTGGGATGTCAGGGGGTACTCAATGGCATCACAGGAACCAGCCACATACAGAGATCACCCCTACCATCTGACAGCTGAGATACCCTGCTAAGTAAGTAACCTGTTGCCTGTTTCCAGGCAGAAACAGCTCTGCAGGTGCAGATGGCAGAAGGTACAGACAATGCAGCACCTCCCTCCAAACAAAAATAAAGCACCAGAGCCTCCCACAAGAAACCCAGTGAAGCAGGTGGAGCTGGTGCAAATCAGACTGGCTAGGGTCGGGGCAGGGCTGACATCTAGCCCCGGGGCCACAAATATGCATATTGTTTCTCTGTACCTCTATTTCTATAAGCCAGGGGGGCTGAGTTCCTGTGGTCCCTCCGCTAATAGGATTCCATTTCATAAGAAACTGTTAGCCATCTAGAGAGACCATATGTTCTTCTCCCACTCTCTGTGAGTCCCCAGAGCACTTCTTCTCTTGGGCAGACCCAGTAGGGGGCAGGGTCCAGAAAAGCACCTCTGACTCATGGAGCGCTCCTCAGACGCCTGGCTGACTTCAGAAAAGCCTGATGACAGAGGCTGCAGGCCTAAGTTCCCCCTTGAAGATGGCACTGAGCAATAGAGACAACTCTGAGAGTTAGAATCTGTGAGGGTGGCGGTGGAAAGCACTGGGAGGCCAGAGGAGGGGGAAGCACGGATCAGCCAAACCCTAGAATTAGATGATTCATATCTGAATAATGTGGGAGGGATGAACTCCAAGCAGCCAAGATAAGAGGCTAACTCTGCGGAGGGCGCCCCCCCACCTCATCCCGGGGGGGGGGGCAGGAACGGTGTTAGGGCCTATCATTTGCAATAGGAAAAGAACTCAGGCAATTGATAATCTCATTCTGAAGCTAAAGAAGATAGAAGTGTTGGCCTTTCTTCCTCCATAATGTATTTTTTTCCTGCGTCTGTGATTTGCTTTGGTTGTTTTAAGCTGATTCGAATTCCTGTGCCACCCCCTCATCCCCCTCCCACAACCTAGTGGATGCCCTAGAGGATACAAACTTTCTTCTTGTTCCTGCTATTTGCTCTTTTCTCTTCTGCCGCCCCCATCCTGTCCCGATGACCTTTTGACACCTTGTTCTGTTTCCTTGACTCTGAAACTGGTTGCCTCTGACCCACCCCAAGCCATTCAAACCCTCCTTGCTCTGCTCCATCTAACCTCCAGCAGGGCTACTCTGTGCATCTCTCTGAGGTGGCCACCCCAGGGCCACCTTGTTCTTTATCCCAGAGTTGCCACACTGGACAAAGTGTTACAAACAAGGGCCTCTCCCAGGACCAGAAGATGGGAAGAAAGTTCACCAAGGGGGGGAAGGGCAGCACCAGAGGCTCCAGCAAAGTTCAGTGCCTCTGAACCTCCATGCAAATTAACCTCATTGGGGGGAGGGGAGTTATCTATTCTCTTCTCCACAATGGTTCCAGTGAGACTGATCAGGCCTTAAATTCCAGGACCAATCAAGCCTGTTTTCATCTTCCCAAACTCCTTCCCCTGTAGCCAGAGAGCCACAGAGAATGCCCCTGAGTCTCTCCCTCCTTCTCTAGGGAAGTAGCTGCCCGCGCCTCCAGAAAACGAGTCCTCTTCATGAATCAACCCCTTCAGAGCTTTCCCCAGGCATTACCCAGGACTCATAGCCCTAAAAAACTCAGGGAAAAAGAGAGGAAGCACCATTGTCTGGAGGGGAAATGTACATCCTAAGAACAACCTCACAGCGCTAGTGAGTCTAACACCTGCATCTTCATCCAGTTCCTTTGCAATCGGGCTTCTCCCCTGCCCCCCTCACCACCAATCAACCACACACACACACACACACACACACACACACACACACACACACACACACATCCAATCCCCCCCACACACACACACACACACCAGCAGCAAAGGAGGAAAATAAGGGTGGAGTGGACCACCACCACTGTGGGAAGAAGACATGTAAAGTTATCCGTCGCCGTGGCAAACGACTCTTACCTGTTAACCAGAACACAGCGGTCCACCCGAACACGACCCTGTCCATCTTGTCCATCTTCCCCAACTTCCCATCCAGATGGGGAGTGGGGAAAGTCGGCAGTGGCTGGCACGCGAGGATCCGGATGACCTCGCGGCAGCAGGCGGCGGCGGAGCGCGGGCCCCGCGCGTCCCTGGCGCCGCAGCCCTCTGGGCTGGCCGCGCAGCCCGGGGCCGGGCGCTGGACGCCGCCGCCTGCGAGACGCGCGCTGCCGCCCGCTCCAGAGTCCGCTTGGGCTGCGGGGCCGTTCCCGCACGCACAGGCAGCGCGGCGAGCGCCTCCCCGCAGCAGAGCTCGCCGCGCGGGGGAGCTCGGCCGCCGTGCCGCCGCCGCCAAAGTTTCTCGGTCACGTGCTGCCTCTCGGGAGCCGGGAGGTCAGAGCTCAGCAGCCAAGTCCACCCCGGAGCTGCCGGCCATGTGGAAGGAGCTGCCTTCGTGCTCTACCCAGGCCACTACGCAGGCTAGGACTCTTGTCTCGGAATGCCAGTGGCGGTTTGAACCTGAACTGGGTGACAGGGACAGAGAAGACTGCAAGGGCCTGGCATAACTTCTCATAGGGCTTAGACTACTAGCAACTCCTGAAGGCAGAAAAATGTGGGGTTTTGTTTGTTTGTTTGGTTTGGTTTTGGGGTTTTTGTTTTGTTTTTGCTGTGCCCTGGCAGGTGGGTCTGGTTCAAAGAACCAAGAGGCAAGGCCCCAGTCAAATTGGAATCCATAGGGGACAAACCCACTATGCAACCTTTTTTCTGAAGTGTGGTGTGGTTTAAGGCCTTTTTAAATAGAAAAATAAGAAAAAACAAAGAGAGAGAGAGACTGAAATGACCTACACCTACATATATGGGTTATGCCTACTTTTTAAATTGAGTTTTTTCCTGTCTATTGGAAAGGCGTCGCAATAAGTTGAGAATGGTGTGCTTGGATTAACAACTACATACTAAGGCTCTACGAGGTGCTAAGGCCACAGAATATGAGTAATAGTATAGCCTTCCTGTCCTTGAGGAGCTGCATCTTGGGCCTAGGAGAGGAAGAAGGCCAGACTATTAGAGACATAATGCATATTCATTGTAAAAATTGAACCAATGTCATCTTAGAAGATATAGGGAAAGGACCTGGTGGTCAGAGAAAAGAGCAAGTTAGTCATAGGGTGGGGCTGAGGACCACGATAAAAGATGTCTGTGTTAGCACTTGAAAGATGGAGCAAGATGTGGGCTGTTCAGGATTAATAGTGGTAAAGAACCAGGCAACCATATCCTGGCTAGAGGAAGAGAGAAAGGCGCTGAAGGACCTAAAATAGCCCTGAATTCCTGGAGCAGAGAAACTTTCACCCTAAGAATGAATGTATTTGAAAGCAGGGGTGCTGTACACCAGGACGGATGTGGAATAAGGAGGAGGAGAGCATCTTTCACCACAACTTGCCCTCTGAGTTCTTCGAATATCTGAACAGTTTCAAATACAGAAGCCAGAAAGTCTAGTCCCCTCCTGACCACCAAAGCTGGAGTGTAGTAGAAGTGACCTCTCCCTCAGTTTCCTGAATGTAGATCAAGTAGTGTAAGAAGCAGAGACACTGGAGAATCGGTTTTGCCACAAGGGAGCAGCAGCAGCTGGCCAGAGACTGTGGGGGTCAGAGGGCCACACTGTTCAGGGGCGAGGTCTGGGCTGTAGCCCTGGGATGACCTGCTGGGTTCCAACTTGTCTCCTGCATCTGGCTCTTCAGCATTCTTAGTCAGTGTTAGAGCCACTCACTACATTCTCATAAATGGTCTTTTTGTTTAATTTGGCTTGGATTATTTCTAATGTATGCCACAAAGGACCCTGAATAAGCAGTTCTATGAGAGAAATTCAAGGACTATTCCCTTTAGCACCCAGAAAATTAGCAATAAAGGTGGTACATAACATCTGTAGGCTTCTTATTAGAGTTTAAGCATGTTTATGGATCTTTCACAAGACTCCTCATTTAATCCTAATGAGGAAACGTGGACATAAAGATCATAACTAATGCCTTATGATAAGTAACCAGTAAATAAATAGTAGAGCTAGAATTTGACCTCGTCTTCTGACTCCAAAATGTAGGCTTTCCACTACAAAAAAAAAGTATGTCTACATAAAAGGGTTGAAATAGCAATGTATTTGTATTATGCTCTGCTATTTACTGCACTTTATGTGTGTACATACAATGTCTGGCTAAGCATTTCATGCAAAACTTAGACATCTGAACAAGTTTATACAGAGGGGAGATGGAGAGATGGGCCGAATTGAAAAGTGAATGCTCACGGATGCGAACTTCAAATATGTGCTTGGACTATGCCCCTATGTGAACGTCAACAGGAATCAGGAGTCTTGCAGAAGAGCTATATCAGAGCAAATCATAGAATGCAGGCGCTCTCGTCTACGGCCATACCACCCTGAACGTGCCCGATCTCGTCTGATCTCGGAAGCTAAGCAGGGTCAGGCCTGGTTAGTACTTGGATGGGAGAATGCAGGTACTCTGTCTATCGTCCTAGGGACTATTTTTGGTGTATGGCACTGTATATTGACTTTATAACTAGAGAGATACAGTAGCCTGTCCCAAATGTTTCTGAGTGGGTGGGACCCCAAACTACAGTCTAAACTGAGCTTTGTGCCCCTCCCAAATGCACATCATTATCAAGGTGATAAATGGTCAATATGAGAACACTAACACTACCCCTAATGATACAAAACATGCAACCTAAAGGATAGAGCCGGAAGGATGCTTCAACAATGGCATTATTTTTGTCATATTGGCGGTGGATAGTAAAATACAGGACACCCAGATCTCAATTAAAAATAATGAAATCAAGCCGGGCATTGGTGGCGCACGCCTTTAATCCCAGCACTCGGGAGGCAGAGGCAGGTGGATCTCTGTGAGTTCGAGACCAGCCTGGTCTACAAGAGCTAGTTCCAGGACAACCTCCAAAGCCACAGAGAAACCCTATCTCGAAAAACCTAAATAAATAAATAAATAAATAAATAAATAAGAAACCAAAATGAATGTACAGCCTGGAAATCTGCATTTTAACTCCCTTCCTCGAGGACTTTCAATAAACTTTAGTTTGTAAGAAGTAACACTTGTTCTTTTCCTAGGGAGCTGTTCAGTTAGTATTTGCAAATGACCCCATGATATGACTAAATTTTCATTGTCCATTTATACTAGCCAAGCAGCGCAACAAAGGGAGGGGCTTGATCCCCAACATGTTACACTTTCTCCTGCAATGAGCCCAACATGTCAGAACAAGATCCTTCATTGGACCAGGGTCTCACAAAATCACGACTAGGGTTGGGTTTGGTGAGGAGAGAGAATGGACAGTCTACTTTCTTCAAAGCTGCATACTTTAGAACAGAAATCAGGACACAGAGAATAGAGACGTGAGCTACCACAAGGAGACATGCTGGGAGCTGGGAGCTGGGAGCAACACATAGTTATAAATATAATGCAGCTGAATCCTCTTTAAAACATGATTTCATTGCAGACACACTGGCATGCATGCACATGAATCCAGCTTAACATGGGTCTTTTTAAAGCACACGGATAAAAACCGTATTTCTGCCTGTTTCTGCTCTTTGTTCCAGTAGGAACAGATAAGGTGGGGCTTTAAAGCAAGTGTCACATATTTTTTAAAACCTGAGTTTGGTTCGTCCTTCTTTTCTTTGTCCTACCTACTGGGTTTGTTATTCTCTCCAAACTCAGACAGTAAAAGTCACCCTCCGTGATTCTGAGTCTAAAAACAAAAACAAAAAACACCTACTGGAAATGGAAGCATTTTCATGCTGGAAGCTCTCTTATAAATGGGGGATACATTGTTTCATTTTTTTAAGCTTTAAAGACTAGCAATGCGAATATAAAGTTCATGATGCCCTCCATGTCAACTGCCAAGAACAGTGGTAATTATATCATAAGCAAAAGACTGGGCGAGAATGCTATAGTTCAAGTATTTGCGTGGTGTTTCATCTTAGAGCCTGCTATCTCAGACTCCCAATTTGGGCAGTGCAGGATGCTGAATTAAGTGGTACTTTTGTGCTCCACCTGGGATCAGAGCCTCCTTGGCCTGAGTTAGCTTTCTGAATATCTTTCTCAAAGGGGTCTGTCCAACAATAATGTGCAGAACAAAAGAACAGAGCAGCATGACCTCAAATATGGAAAAAGTACCCTTTAAAAAGACAGAGGAAACAACAAAAAGATAATCTCTAGGCAAGATTCTCATTCATTTATACTTTCTTCATAATTTTCTATACACTGTTATTTCTACAGTATAGAAAAGTTCCTGACTAAAGATATGCTCCTCTCAAAATTTATTCAGTGTCTAGGACTTCCCTGGAGAAAGGAGAAAGGCAGAGAGGAGTGGCAGGTGTTTTGTCAGGCCTATATTTTTAGCCAGATACAAAGCTCCCAAATGTACACCTGCTCTCATTATGTCTCAATTGTGATCCACTAATCAAGTTAATTATGAAGATTTGAAGCCCTGGGAACCCTTAGCGACTGATACTTCAGCCCGTAAATTGTTTGTAAATTACAGGGATAGAGATGAAGTAAGGCTATTTCTCTGTTATGAGCCCTGATTCTGATTTTGGCTTATGCTTCTGCTTGTGTTCCAATATTAGCATCTTTTGGAAACCTGACGACTCCCAATGTGGGGAACAGAGCAATTCTGATCCCAATGATCAAGCAGTGCCTGATGGACAGCCCAAGAGAGAAAAAAGGGGGGCCTGGCCAGATGGATTTCACAAGCCCAAAAAGCCTTGAGCACTAGATCTTGACAATTAGACCTAAAGGTTCTTGCTCAGAGGCCTAAGCATGTTTTCCAGAGTCTTTCCTTGACTCCGGTCACAGACAGAAATAGCCCAAGGGATAGAAGTGAGCTACAAAAACATATGTCATCTGATGACCTCACTCCCAGAATATGGGTAGTAGGTGCTTCATCCAGCACAGCTCCAAAGTCTAACTGACTGGGTGTGAGGGCATGGAAAAAAAAATAGACACACAGAGACACATGGACAGATATGTTGGATGGGCTGGATTGGGCTCTCTGATGGAGAAACCTCAGCACACTGGAAGCTCAGCGTGTTTATTATATATGGTTGAATGTGGAGAGCAGGTTCTTAAATATAGATAACACAAGACAGGGTTTATGGCTTACTACTAGATCAAGAAGACTGGTTTAGCTCAAACAAGTGAGAGCAGGGCTTGGCGTCCAGCGCATGTGCTCATTCGGGCAGAGGAGCGAATAGTGGTGGGGTAAGCTGAAATCAGACTAGGGAAACTGAACTACAAGGTCTGGACCTGGTAGGAGTACTGTCTGTAGGGGAGCAGACTTTAGGCCATAAATGTCCAATATCCCTCCAAGCCTCAACTTAGGGTGTTCGGGGAGGCTCTGCCACTTTCCCACGGGTGTCAGGCTATGGTACTTGATGTGGCCATGCCAATGTCAACAACACACATTCTCTCAGGGCTTCATTCACTAAGGCTTCTTCTGTTCCCCACACATGGATGGTGAGATGGAACACTAAGGCAGAACACTGAACACCCTGGAAGGAAGCAGCCCAAATGAGCAAAGGGCAGGTGAACTGTTGATGGCAGGGTTAGAGAGCGTCCACCTTGACCTTCATGTCAGAATTGTGGGGAGAGGGAGTCTCATACAAGTGTTAAAGTACTGTACCTCTCTTCCCCAACTATAGATGCCTTACACACAGAGAAGCAATATGTATTACCACCCAGTCTGGGATATTCGCCTTCCCTTTACCTTCTTCTCTCTTCTGTGAAGTCATTCACTTATTGAGTGCCTGCAATAGCTAGAAATTCAAAATGAATAGGCACTCAAAGATGAATGAGTCATAGCCCACCAAAGAGCATACAGTAGCATGGCAGCCATGTGTGTGGGAAGGGGGCAAATATAAAGGTGTGACAGGGACTATGTTGGGGGAAGGTATCAGGTATGATGTGGGAATGAAAACAGAGGGAAGGGGTCATTTGCACTGCTCAGAAATGTCCTGAACCAAATCTTCAGCATCAATGGGACAGAATCTCTGAGGGCAGAAAAGGAGCTAGAGATAGAGACGTAAGCAGCAAGAAGGAGCAGGAGCGGTGCTTGCTTCCCAGAGCGCGTGCTCACACGGCCAGAGGAGCAGTAATGCTGAGATCACACAGGGGAAATTGGGTTGCCAGGTCTGGACTTCAAGGCAAAGGAACTAACTGGTGAGAACTTCTAAGCAGAAGAGCATCAGGCCTGTGTTTCAGCAAATCATGTTTCTGGCCACAGAACATAGGATGAGTTGAGGAGAGAGAGAACAGATAGAGGCCTTTTCCATGAGGGGAGTTTATTTCAAGAGTCCAGGAAGGGACAAATTACCCAAAGCAGGCCATGGTACACCATGAGCAGGAGTTGAGAGAAATATTACAGGACAATGCAAGAAGCAAAATCCATGTGACCCAACAAAAGATTGTAGGGATACAGACTCAGCAGGCAGGGGGAATAAATAGTTGGGGTTGATTTACTCAAAATGTGGGAACACATTCAGGCAGTGTGAAGAGGAACTCAGAAATTCCTGCTTTGCCTTTGGTAAATTTTCAGATCCTAAAACTTTTAGCGCATCTATGATAAACATGTTGCTTTGAGAGTGTTAAGGTGTCATGGATCTTAGAGTTATGGGCAGTGTCCGTTGGGAAGAGGCCAATAAAGTACCGTTAGAAGAATATTAACCACCATTAATTTATCAGAACAGGGTGGGAGTGATACACAAACAACAACAGGCGTTTAACACAAACCAGCACTGGGAAAAACTCAGCTACATTTTCAAGAACCCACTATGGTGTTCTTGAGTGCTGTTCAGCACACTTAGGGGAAGATTACACCTTCTATGTTCATGAGAGGAGAGGAGAGAGAGAGAGAGAGAGAGAGAGTCACCTAAATCTCCAGTGGCTTTCCCTCATTTACTCTAAAATCTAAGTCTTTGTGGTGGCCTTGTAAGTCCTGTGTGGCTTGGCCCTCATTCACCGTCTAATATCCTATTTCCATACCTTCCACCTTATTCTAGTTATAGGAGTGGCTTTGCTGTTGTTCAGACACACCTATCACACCCCATGCCACCTGTGTGCTTGCTGTTCTTCCTGCCTGGAATGATATCTAGGCCTTTCATGGTTTGGCTTTCTTTTTGACTATTTAACCTATTCCTTTGACTATGACAGAACAGGAACTCAGGAGGCTCTTATTAAACCTGTATTGAGTAAGTGCGCTGCTGCCTGGTGGGGATCTCTCATCCCTTGGTTCTCCTCTATTCTTTCTAATTCTCCCTATATTCCTTCTTAGCCACCTTTACTTGGTCTTCTTTCTGTGACTTCTAAATGCTTGTGTCCCCCAGCACTCCATCTTAGGTCTCTCTCTTTGCCTCTCCACTCTCTCCTTAGGTTATCCCATCCATTTCCACAAATTTAAATACCATCTTTATGTGGCTTACTTCCAAATTCTGTCTCAAGGCCAGAACTCCAAACTTATATGGCCTCTTGCCCACTTTATATCCTCACTTGAATATATAATAGGTATCTAGAAATTAACATGTCCATAATGGATCCATTAATCACCAGACTACCAATGTCTGTCATTCTCTAAAATTTCTGAATGGCATAACTGATCTGGTTAAAAAATAGATAAAGTTGTGTGTTTATTTAGGACTTAAGAATGAAAAAATGTATCAAAGAATGAGATAAACAGATACTAGAAGTTCTGCAGTGTTTTGAACACTCCTTGGCATTAACACCATCTCCCTCTAGATCCCTAGATTCACCCCAACACAGTAAAAGCACCACTTGCCACTTGGTTACTCTAACTTACCTTTAGGTTATTCCATTTCTCTTGTTTTTACGTGCAATCTGTAAGTCCTATTCCCCCCCCCCCAAATACAATTCTAGCCCTTCCTTGCTCTCCACGTCTGCCAGTGCATTTCTGTTCCAGGCTGCCTTCTGGGTTCACTTGCACCTCGACTTTCTTTAGTCCCCCAGGTCATGGGGATTGAATCCTAAGGATGCCAAGGCCTTGTCCATGCTAGACAAGAGCTTTGTCATTAAGCTACACCCCCAGGCATTTTCAATTTTTATATTTTGAGTCCAGGTCTCAATAAGTTATTTGGGTTGACCTTGGGCTTGTGATGCTCCTGTCTTGTGCAGTATTCACCTAGACTCTCTCTTTCCTCACCTTGTGATATGAGGGACCCTAGGAATCCTGGAAAGCACTCTACTACTCAGACACACACCTGTAGCTTTTATCACCTTGACTCTTGAAGGAGCCTCTTAACAGATCTTACCCTGCCAATTATTACTGCTTTTTAAAAGCATTTATTTTGGGAGTGGGGGTATGGTGCCCATGTGGAGGTGAGAGAATAGCTTGTAAGAGTCGATTCTTTTCCACCACAATGTGGGTTCTGAGAACTCCAGTTGTCTGACTTCTCAGCATCTTTGACCAAGGAGCCATGTCACCAGCCCCTACTCTTAATGCCTTGAGTCATTCTCCAGACAGCAGTAACACTGACCTTAAACTATAAATCATATCGTGGCATGTTTTTAAAAGCATTTAAATAACATTAGATTTCTGGCCCAGAGAGATGGCTCAGCAGGTAAAGGTGTTGACCACCAAGCCTGAAGACCTGCATTTGGCCCTCGGAACCCACATGGTAAAAGGTGAGAATGAATTTCCACAAATTGTCCTCTGATTTCCCCTACATACAATGACAGGTGAACATCTTCCCAAACAAATAAATGCAATTTTAAAGAGAGATTTACGGTGTTCTCACCACAAAAGTAAGTACAAAAGGTAATACCTATATTAATTAGCTCAATTTAGCCACTTCATGATGTGTACATACATAAACATATCATGTGTATACAATAAATGTATGCATTCTGTCAATTAAAATAATATAAAACCCTTAACCATTTTTGTGATAACAATTTGAATTCTTCATAATGGCCACACCCAAGACCCTGTTTGCCTGTTCGTTATTCCAACCTCAACATACCCCATTCTCTGTCTGAACAGAATTGTGACAGCACTACCAAGCAGGCTTTCCTCTGTACCAAGGACATGCCTAGATCTTTACCATTCCCGTGCCTGGAATTCTTTTCTCTCTGTTCCTTTCTATTGTTTTTCCCCAACATTTTAAAAGTCACCTACTCTTCAGGGTGATCTGTCCTGACCACCTATCTATCTAAAAAGTTAGTAGTTGAATATAATGTTGGGTTTTTTTAAGTGTGAAAATAAGAGAAAGTCATCTGGATCAAGGTGGAGTAACAGGTAACATAGATTCATCCAACAGCCTGAAGCATCCTAAAAACCTGGCCAAATATACAGAATAATGAATTAGACACTGGACATCAGGGAGCCAAGGTAACTAATTATTCCTGAAAGAACAGAAACAAGGCAAGCTCTGTGACTACACCAATTGCTGCAAGTCAGGGGACCCAGAATGCAGCATCAAGAAAAACAAGCACTCAGAGCCCTAGAGTCTTCTTGGGTTGAGCAAATGGAGCCAAGTGTCCAAGTTGGCCACAGTGAGAAGAGCTTGCAGGCAGAGTACCAGGGAGGAGGAAGCAGCATGAAGAACAGAAAGCCAAAAGCACCCTGGAGCTCTGGTGAGGATCTCCCTTGAAGCTTTAGCTGAATACTAATGAGTGTGTGTGTGGGAGGAAACTACACAGTGCCAGGGAAAGAACAACTTGAAAGGATTGAAAGAAGGAACAATCCTTGGAATTCACACAAGGCTAGAAATAGTTTGTGTTCTTGTCAGCCAAAATGGAAAAGCCTCCAAATTCATGGGCTATCGGGTGGAGTGCTCAGAAGGGTGCCACATCAGTAGTGGAGAAAATTAGTCCGAGTGGTTGCTCCACTCTGCTCTGAAATGACAAAGCATAAGAGAAAGGAGCAAAAGGAGCAGAGGCAAGCATTTAACTGTTCCCAAGTAATAGACCACATTCTAAAGCAAAGCACAAGAAAATAGAAACAGAGCACATTTAGCAAAGTAAAATGATCAATCAAATATTATCAAGCAAAGACATAGGATATTAATTCATAATAAAAAAGAAAAAATCAACCTGTTGAGACACAGCCAGAAGTGACTTAGATGACAAAATGAGTAGACAAGGACAATTAGTTGTTACTATGACTTTTATATATCATCACTCAATTCTGGGTGGAGGGGAGAAAAGAAAGGCTATGTTGGGTAGAGAAATAGAAGATATTTTTAAGAGATTCAATTAACTCCTTCTGATAGAAATGGAATAATCTGGTATGAAAATATACTGGTAGGATTAACATCGGATATAGAAGAAAATATGAGTGAACATGAGGACACAGCGATGGAAGGAAAGGATACACGATGAGACACAAAAAGACTGAAGGAAAATGAGTGGAGAACCGTGGGAGCGTCACACAGTGCAACCGGGTGATGAGGAAACGGGGATGGATGTATCTTTTATCTTGTTTGCAGGCCCAGTTTTCAGGTATACAAATGTCAAAACTCATCAAATGTTATATTTCAGACATGTTCAGTTTGTTGTATGCTGATTATTTATCAACATTTGTTTAGAAACACACGTCGGGCGGTGGTGGCACACACCTTTAATCCCAGCACTGGGGAGGCAGAGGCAAGCGGATCTCTATGAGACCAGCCTGGTCTACAAGAGCTAGTTCCAGGACAGCCTCCAAAACCACAGAGGAACCCTGTCTTGAAAAACCAATAAATAAATAAATAAATAAACAAACACACACACACAAAATCCTGAAACTGTCACCAGTGGTTAGCTAAGAGCTCTTTCGCTTTATCCAAACACAACTGCGGGTAGCAGGGAGCCTCTCTTAATGTTGCTGGCCCTGAGTTCTGGAAGCTTGCAGATCAGGCTTCTAATGCAGAGACAGAGAGCTCTATGCCCTGAGTCAGAGGGTTGTGGCTCCAAGCTTTTAAAGACAAAGGCTTATTGCTGAATGTGCTCAAAATGAGCAATTTTCTGGACCACTATTCAAAGACTGGAGTTTCATTTTGACTCTTTAACCTTTAGTGGGTTTTTAGACTCTACTAGTGACCAAGCCTTGCTGTCCTAATAGCCTTGGCTTACAGCTGTCGGGGTGTACCTTGTATCAAAGGTGGTTGAAGAAAGACGTCACTCCAAGATGAAATTTTAAGGCCCATGTGGCAGGAGGAAGGTCCAGCCTCTTCTGATGGACTGAACCCCCAACAGCCATACAAAGGTGTATTTATTGAAAGTTATACAAAGTCTTTTTCTCATACCAAGGTCCCTAATCTAATTTATATGTCTTATTGAAGGACATCACATGCCCTGATGCCCATAATCCTTTATCATGTATTGTTTGCAATACACAATAATACAAGAGCCTCAGGTGTGCCTGAAGTGTCTTGTGACCAAAATCATGGGATGGCTACAATGCCCCTTCAGCAAAACAATCACTGCTTTCCACAAGGATTCTTCAAAGTCAAAGTACTTCTAAAAAACAGCTGTTGGTTCTAATATCTGCCCCCATACAATGATTCTGCTAAATGCTTACATTTTCCCCTTAGAGGACCAAGATTCAGAGGCTGGAGTTTGACTCTTTAGCCTTTAGTGGGTTTTCAGACTCTAGTGACCAAGCCTTGCTGTCCCAATAGCCTTGGTTTACAGCAATCTCACCATCCAGAGATTTTACCACAATAACATTCTTCTTAGTGTTAGTTTATTGTAGCTTCAGCCCTTGGTGATTGTCTGGAACCCTCAGCTGCCTCTTGATAACCTATCTCAGAGCTTGGATGCCCGAGCTCTCAGTTCACAGTGGCTAGTCTGTTCCTCTTAACAGCCTCTTTCTGCTGTTTTATTGTTGAGGCTGCTCCTCGTGAAACCTGTTCAGCACATTATACCAATGATCAAAATGACATTTCAGCCAAAGGCCATGCAGAAAAGTCCTTATCGGGCTCAATGTTGCAGCCCTGGGGACGCACACAGAGGAAATCCTCCTAGATGAACTTCAAAGGCATGGAAATCATCCTGCTTGTATCACTAATGATAGGTGTAACATGCCTATACACAGATTCCACCAATCATGGCCTTACACATGCACAGCTTCTAGTCCCACCTAGGCTTTACCTAAGTACCAATCCCAAGCCTTTTTTTTTTTTTTTCTGAGTCACTGATAACCCTCCCAACCCTGAGTGAAACAGCTGCAGGAAGAAAAGCCATGTTGTGGCTGATTGATGTTCCTGTTGCTGATGTAAACTGGGGCAGCTGCAGTGAAGCAAGACCTCCTGAAGGAGAAACTGTGGCTTCCACAGCACCATGGTGGCAGCTGGAAGGCAGTCTCCTCAAGACATCTGTGTAGTGTTCTGCAATGGGAGTACCATGATGGCAGGCTGTCGGGTCACCAAATGTGAGGCTGCTTCCTTAACGGTTCCCTCCAACAACTGGGCAAAGGAAAAGGGTCTCTGAGCTGTCTTGAAAGAATGGAGGCTGGAGAGATGGCTCAGCAGGTAGAGATGTTTGTACAGGCCTGATGACCTGGTGATGGTCAAGCTCCAGATCCCACATGGTGAACCAACTCCTGAAAGTTGTCCTCCAGCCCCCACACCTATCTATGGAATGAAGAAAAACAAAATGGGTAACTTTGAAGTCAGCAGAAAAGTAAGTAGAGCAGAAATACTGATCAATCCAACTAAAGCAGAGACATAAACCTATAAAAATAGACATTGAAAAGAATAAAGTGTTTTATTCCAGAAACTAGAAAAAGAAATGCAAAACAGGCTCAAGTAGAAAAGATAAATATATTTAAAGCAGAAAGGGGTGAAGAGAAAAACATTAAAGTTTCTCAATAGAACAAAAATTCAGGTTATTTAAATGATCAATAAAATAAAAATATTAAGAACAGGCTTGGAAGGCTTAAATAATATTAGAAAGAAAAGGAAGGAGATGGTATGTACCTTTAAAAGCTATAAACAATGTTACACTCATTTTTATGCCAATCTTGTCTTTAAAGTCAATTTTATTAAACTGCAGTTTACAAAGAATAAAATGCACACAATTTGGGGCCTAAGAGATGACTCAGGGGTTAGGAGTTGTTACTGCTCTTCCAGAGGAGGTTAAGTTCAGTTCCCAGCACCCACATGGCACTTCACATACCACTCGTAACTCCAGTTCCAGGGGATCCATTGCCCTCCAAGGGTACCAGGCATGCATATGGTACATAGACATACAGGCAGGAAATACATGCATACACACAAAATAATAACTTTTGAAAATGCATGTGTCTCAAAACATAATTTGATGAATTTTGACATGCCCTGCTTGTCACCAGTAACACTACAAAGCACAAAACAGTTTGCCACTTCCAAGGTTCTATGTCCTATTCTTTCCCCTACCTCCAGGTCTCAGGCGACTACTGATCTGATTTCTCTAACTATGTATGGTCTTATTTTTCTCAAAGGTTGTATCCTTTGTGTCACAGAAAATGCTGAGTCACCCAGCTAAGTATGAGTAGATTCTGTCAAGCTGTTGTCTCATCAATACTTACAATAGTTTCAGTACCCTCATTTCCTCACCCAATTTTATACTAATATACTTACAATCCCAAATATAACATGGGTTTCTAAGAGAAATGAATGAAGACAACCCATGCCAGATGCCTGCAAGGTTCAGCCCCCTGCTGCCCTCCAAGGATTGTCAGTATCAGAGCTTAAACAAGAAAACCTACCAAATTTCCAAAGAATCAGAAATTCTCATCTCTTATTTAATTCTAAAAAGAGAAAAGGGGCATTCATTTTATGAAGTGATAATAACCCTGATACCAATATTTAGTAAGGAAACTTGCCCAGTCATGCATGGCTTGGGTTGTAAAATCCTACCTAACTAGGGGCAAGAGGGAATAAAGGAAGGGCAGACACACAGACACCCTTGCAGTGAAGCTGAGATCAGGTGAGAGCTTTCATATCTGCTGAAACCTGGAACCTCAGTGTGTCTATTAGATACAGAAGAGGGGGAGGAGTTATCGAGGCTCCATGACCTCCCTTGACCTCTACAGAGACCTCTCTCTGTAGGTGAGCCTACTATAAACATCCTGCAAGAGGGAGCTACAATAGCTGCTCATCTTTGCACACACTGATCAGCCATTCACAAACACTCATTCCCAAGCTCTACAGGAAACCTGTGTCATTTCACTTGAGCCTGCATAACAGCTTTGCTGGTTTCTCACCAGATGGAGATCTTGGGACACGACCCTCCATGTCAACATGTCAACAAAGAACATTCGTTCAGGACACCACTCACTCAGATTTTCCTCAGATCCCTACAGAAAGCACCACAAAAGTAATCCCATATCTACTAAGAAAACACACTTTTTTTTTTTAAGTATCAGCAATGCCTCATTATCAAGAAGAGTGTGTACTTACAAATGTTAGGCTGGTTCAATACCAGAGATATCTAGCAACATTATTAGCACACAAGAAAGAATGCGGTTATCTGCATTAACACAGGAAACAACTTCCCAAACAGAAAGAACACTGATAGTACAAACACTAAAATTGGCAGTTAATAAATGGAACCTCATGAAACTGTAAAGCTTCTGTATGGCTAAGGACACAGTCAAGAGGACAAAATGGCAACCTACAGAATGGGAAAAGATCTTCACCAACTCCATATCTGACAGAGGGCTGATTTCCAAAAATATACAAAGAAACTAGACATCAAAAACCAAATGATCCAATTAAAAAATGGGGTGCAGATCTAAACAAAGAATTCTCAACAGAAGAATCTTAAATGTTGAGAAATACTTAAAGAATTTTTCAACACCGATCCTTTGCCATCAGGGAAATGCAAATCAAAACGACTCTGAGATTCCATCTTACACCTGTCAGAATGGCTAAAATCAATAACACCACTGACAATTCATATTGGAGAGGATGTGAAGCAAAGGGAACACTCCCCCAATGCTGTTGGAAGTGCAAACTTGTACAGCCACTTTGGAAATCAATATGCAATTTCTCAGAAAATTGGGAATCAATCTACCTCAAGACAAAGCTACACCACTCTTGGGCTTATACCCAAGATGCTCAATCATATCACAAGGACACTTGCTCAACTATGTTCATAGCAGCTTTATTCATAATAGCCACAACCTGGGAACCACCTAGATGTCCCTCACCTGACTAATGGATAAAGAAAATATGGCACATTTACACAACGGAATATTAATCAGCTCTTAAGAAACACTGACATCATGAAATTCACAGGCAAATGGATGGAACTAGGAAAAAAAATCATCATGAGTGAGGTCATCCAGACCCAGAAAGACAAACATAGAATGTATTCACTCATAAGTGGATATAAGTCATAAAGTAAAGGATAACCATAATATAATCCACATATCCAGAGAAGCTAAGTAACCAGGAGTGCTCAAGAGCAGACATATGATCTACCTGGGAAGGGGAAATAGACGGACTGGGGGCAGGGGGGAATGGGAACATGAGGCATCAGGTGGGGAGGACGGGTGGGAGGGGTGTTGAAAGAGACAACTGGGCCATTTTGAGGTCAGGCAGAAACCTAAGCACCACTAAGACTCATAGCAATAGGAGTTATATGACCTGAACTGGTCATCTCTGTAACCCGCAAGACTTCCAGTAGAGGGTCTGGAACACCGAGCCAGCCATATAACCTTCAGCCTACAATCTGCTCTACCTACAAGATGTGCTGGGGTAAAGGTGGCACAGGAACTGTGGGAATGGCCAACCAATGACTGGTCGGTTCAGCCTGAGACCCATGCTACAAGAATGAGCCCACCCCTGTCCCTGTCTGGGAGAGCCAGGACCCAAAGACTAGACAGGCCAGAGACCTAGGATAGAACCAAACACAACTGGAGGGGGAAAAAGTCATGCAATGATGCTTAACGATATTTTGCTATACTCATAGATTGGTGTCTAGCCAGTTGTCATCAGAGAGGCTTCATCCAGCTACTAACTGATGGAAACAGATGCAGACTCACAGCCAAACATTAGGAGGAATCATGCTGAAGAGAGGGAGGAAGAACTGTAGGAGCCAGAGGGATCAAGGACACCACAAGAAAACCCACAGAATCCACTAACCTCAGCTCATAGGGGCTCACGGAGCTTGAACTGACAACCATGGAGCCTGCATGGGACTGACCTTGGCCCTCTGCATATGTAAGAGTTGTGTAGTTTGGTCTTCTTGTGGGACTCCCAGACAGTGGGAGCAGGGGCTGTCTCTGACTCTTTTGCCTGCTCTGGGGACCCTACTCCTCACACTGGGTTGCCTTAATACAAGGAGAGGTACTTAGTCTCCTTACAACTTGATATGCCATGTTTTGTTGATAGCCATGGGCCTGTCCTCTGAATAGAAACAGAAAAGGAGTGGATGAGTGGATGGGGGAGGAAACAAGTCAGAGAGAGGGGAGAGAGAGAGAGAGAGAGAGAGAGAGAGAGAGAGAGAGAGAGAGAGAGAGAGAGAGATTATCTGAAAATTTTTTAAATGAATTTTCAACTGCCTTTTTAAAAAACATACTCTACTTAGACAAAGGAGTCTCATTGGGAAATATGAGAAAACCCAAATGAATCAACAAGCACTAATTTGAACTCAGTAAACACACAGGCTCAACCTTGAGTCAGAAGTAAACTAGGTAGACAAGATGAGAAAAACATTTCTTAGCTCCCAAAATGCAACCTCTTAATAAAAAAGAACCAAAACAAAATGAAACAAAAAAATTACCCAGACCTTATGAGAAAGCCCATAAAACTTTATTCAGGGACATTATTTGAAATCTCAGCCTCTTGTGTTTCTTTTCCTTCTAAAGATTACTTATATATTGCACTTTAAAAATTGGGGGGCCTAGCCAGGCGGTGGTGGCTCACGCCTTTAATCCCAGCACTCAGGAGGCAGAGGCAGAAGTATCTCTGTGAGTTAGAGGACATGCTGGTCTACTGACCAAGTTCCAGGAGAGGCTCCAAAACACAGAAAAACCCTGCTTCGGAAGGCCAAAAATAAATAAATAAATAAATAAATAAATAAATAAATAAACAACAAACAAACAAATAAATAAATCATTTTTTAAAAAAACAAGTGGAAAAGGACTGAGAACATAGCTCCGTGGTAGAGGACTCGCCTAGCATGTTAGAGGCTCTGTCAATCCTCACCTCCCCAAATGCTAACAAATGACAGAAGTTTTCAACTATGTTGGGTTTCTTGTGGTTTGTCTTGAAAACATCCTAGTGTCCCCAGCTTTCCCCACGGTGCTTTGCACACACTCGCCGTCTCCAGCTGGAAAACACCTGGGAACGGAAAGCACCTGTGCGTCCTCGGCCTACTAACTGGACACATTACGCAACAATATACAGAAAAGGCACCGGGCCTTCCACGTGACAATCCCCGCCCACCAGGCATGCCAGCCAGCCAATCACAACGCTCCCCACCTGCGCCTCCCTCCTCCTTCCTCCCCGCCCCCTCGGCCTCCGCACGAGGTGGAATCTTCCAGTTTCAGGCTGTTTTTTTGCTCCCCCCCCCAACGGGGGCCAATGCGGCTGCGCGCTGCGCCCTGATTGGTCAAGCGCAGAGCAGGAGCGCGCGCAGGCGTCGAGCTCGGTTACTAAGGGCGGGAGCCCGCCGAGGGCGCCGGCTGCTTGCTGTGCCTCAGGGGCGTCGAGGCCCGACGACGCCATGCCCAACCGCAGGGCCAGCCGCAATGCCTACTATTTCTTCGTGCAGGAGAAGATTCCCGAACTGCGCCGGCGAGGCCTGCCTGTGGCCCGCGTGGCTGACGCCATCCCCTACTGCTCGGCCGACTGGGCGGTGAGGCCTCGGGCAGTTGGGCTGCGGGGAGGGTGCGGTGGGGACCCAGCCTGAGGGCATCTGTGGAGGGGACGGGCCCTCCCCCGGGGCCGGACCAACCGACAGAACCTTCCAGAACCGGGGCGTGGAACGGACGCCTCACCGCCTCCCTCCCTTGTCTCCCTCTTCTCCCAAAGCTCCTGAGGGAGGATGAGAAGGAGAAATACTCAGAAATGGCTCGGGAATGGAGAGCAGCCCAGGGAAAGGATTCTGGGCCTTCAGAGAAGCAGGTAAGGCTGAGCCCCCCTCCTGCTCGCCCAGCCCCGCCCGGAGGAGCTTCCAGGCGGTACAGAAACCCCAGGTGCTACGAGGGGACAGGGGACGGTGTCCAGGGCTTACAGTAAGTGGCCTCCCAGAGTCTCGGTTCTTAACGGTCAGACCGCCTTTCAAACGCTTCTCGTACTTAGAAGTAGTTGAGCTTCATTTTTTTTAAATGTTTCCTAGAAGCAAGCCTGTTAATGTGCTTTAAATAATTGGACTAACAAGACTTGAAGACCTGGGTTAATGTTTGTAGACACTATGGACAAAAAAAAAAAAAGTTAAATTCCCATGTGGTGGGGCAGGAAATTATTTTTCTGTTCAGAAATTAAACAAGGTAATGGAGGTTTTTTTTTTTTTTTTTTTTTTCCTTACCATGTTGCTTCCTGTTTGTACGTACTGAAATTTCGTTCTTGAACTGCTGGCATTGGATTGAAACTCAAAAGTTTGGCAAATTATTCATAAGACAGTAGATTTCTGTTTTAACTCAGGTGGATTTGTGATGTTCTGTGCTTTCGAGCTTAGATTTTTCTTGTTACAATTTCTTGCCAAACATTTGTAGGTTTGTCATTGTCGGCCATTGGCTGCTGCTGTTACTGATAAATATGTTTTCCTTGACCATGAGAGAATGCTGAAGTAGTTCACAGGCAATTTTGAAGTGATTTTGTTAGGTTTAAGTATGTGAAGTATTCAGCAGTAGCTGTATTTAAAGTATTTGACAGGTAATTCTCTTTCAGAAATTCATATCTACACCACTGAGGAGGCCAGGCATGCTTGTACCAAGACCAAGTGTTTCTCCCCCTGATATGTCAAATTTATCTATAAAAAGTGATCAAGGTAGAGTATTCCTAAAATATTATGCTTGAATTTGGATGGCATATTGGGCAATAAAAAATGTCTTCTGTATGGTGGGGAAGGTGGCTCACGTGTGAGGAACAGAACTCATATACAAAGTGAGGCGAGTTGGTTCGAGGGAGGTGGGGATGGTAGGCTGCCTAGGCAGCCTAGCCTCAAGTCCCATCTCAAACAATCATGGACATCTCCTTAACAATGACACTAGAGGTTGACTTTTGACTGCCTCACTCTAGGACATACCTGTGCATGTGCATCGCCCCCCCCCCCAGTGTGTTTTAATTGATCTTACATTTCAAAATAATTGACTACAAGGGTTTAAATATTATAGCACAAATATTAGGCAGGATGAACTAATTTGCTGTTGTGTAAATAAAATAGGAAAGTTTTTTGTGACAAAAGTCTCTCTTGGTTTCTACCACTTCATACATTACTAAACATAATTCTTGGGCATCTTTGTAGCTCCCATACTTAGGGTACAGGTAGACAGGAACAGTAAGCCTTTTGACTTGTTACGCAGCCTGGTAAGAGAGGAAACTTTAAATTTTGAACTACAAAAATAAGGTGTTATGGATTGATGGATATGCTAACCAGCTTGATTTAATCCTCCCACAATTTTTAAATCTGTTGAAGCCCCATGGTAACCCATAAAGGTGTGCTGATATTATTTGCCAATTGAGAATAAAGAACTTTGGCTGGGCATGGTGGCACGCAACTTTAATCCCAACACTGGGGAAACAGGGGGAGGAGGATCTATGTGAGTTGCAGGGCAGTCTGATCTATAGAGCGAGTTCCAGAACAGCCAGGGCTACACAGAGAAACCCTGTGTGGGGGGGGAGGTAAAGAATTTAATAATATCCTGGGGTGGGCAGACATGAAGCAAAGATGAATTATTTCACTACCCTGGAAGGGACCATAACTAATAAAGGGCCTCTATGTTGCTTCTGGCTGTTTTTATTGTGTTCTGCCTTTGTTTAATACAAACTTCTAACAATGGTCTTAGTGGATAGTACCAGTCCTCATAGTTCTCTTGTATTATAGGTGGTCTTCTGTATTTTGGCAGAAAGTACAAAGGCAGAGAAATGAATTTTCCACAGCTAGTTTTACTTCACTTGTTCTGTTGGACATTATTTCCCAAACCATCTGTGTTGCATAGATGTCACACCTTTTATTATGTCATTGCTGAAATTCAGTGTTACTCTAGCTGAATTATGTAGAGGCAAGACTGAATTCTTTTGTTGCTTTATAAAAAATGGTTACTATGTAAATTCTTGGTAAAGGTGATTGTAAAGTTTTTACTTAGTATAATTGAGTTTTCTCTTTTATGATGCACTAAGAAATAACAGTAACACATATTTGTACAAAAGTGGTTCTAACAGTCTTGGATTTTTGTTTTGTTTTCAGCTCTTCTTGGAGGCATTTTTTATTTTCTGAACATTTTTAGCCATGGTGAGCTACCTCCTCATTGTGAGCAACGCTTCCTCCCTTGTGAAATTGGCTGTGTTAAATATTCCCTCCAGGAAGGTATTATGGCAGACTTCCACAGCTTTATCCATCCAGGTAAGTAGCCACTATTTAATAGATTCTAAAAGTACATGATATTTTAAACTGGCTTCATTTGTTAGTAGTAGTTTTCTTAAAAGCTGAGTTTTTAAGATGTACATAGATATAATACCTAAGTGTCAAACTATTAGGAATTAGGTGTTGATATGACTGGTTGATTGAATCTTTTCTGGTTGATTGAATTTTTTCCTCTTGAGTGAACTTTAGAATTCAGAAGTTAGAGTACCTCAGGATTGCACAGCCTGGGTAAATAAGTTTACCCAGGGCCTTACATCTTTGGATATTTCTGTTTTATGCCTTGTCCTTTTCTTTCATTATCCCATCCTTCACCTTAGTAGTCTGATAGTGCTTTATAACCTTGAGAAAACCTTTTTTCTGAACAAATTAGATCATTTGTAAAGTGTCTGTAGAAACTATTTGGAACAGTATGGAGGTAGCACAGCTCTCTAAACATCCTTTAGCCATCACCTTTTCCACCATTATACCTCCACTAAAAGCAAAACAGTAGCCCAGGGGAGACTCAAGCCTGTGATCCCAGCACTCACTCAGGAAGAAGGATGAGGAAAGAAGATTAGACTACATTGATACCCTGTTTCAAAAAAAAAAATAAATGCAAAGTAGACATTACAAAGATGTCAGATCTATTCAGTTCCCAGGAGGACAGAGAGCAGTTAAAGGAACCACCATATCCTTGAAGTCAAAAGGGGAAAGATAGGAAAGAGCTTTAAAATTAATTTGGACATCTTTATTCTCAGAGGACAGCAAAGTTAATTATCTTATGCTTGTGGACATTTTCATATAGTTTTTATGTTTTGTGGGTGAAACATTGAAAAGATAAAATTTGGATATTTTTCTTCATTCTGAAAATTTTGTGTATGCTTGCAGTATAACAGGCTTTACCACCCTCAAAGCCCTTCATGGATCCCTAACTAGAAGTCCTTTTGCATGAATTTTCTTTCCCTAGTATAATTTCCCTGGTAGGAACTACTTGCTATAAAGGTAGTTTGGAAAATACATAAAAATTATTTTAGTCATCCTACCTTTGATTTAAGCAACAACAACCAAGACAAAAGAAAGGACACATATGAAGTTTTAATCTTGTATTTTAAGATAATGAAGATTACCCGCATTGAAACTTGGTTATCATATGAAGTATTACCTTAGAACAAGTAAGAGAACTTGTAAATTTTTGGTTCTCAACAAAACACTTTGTATTGTAGGTGAAATTCCACGAGGATTTCGATTCCATTGCCAGGCTGCAAGTAAGTATAAAGGAATTGGGGTAAGAGGGACTGAGTGTGTGCAGCCCTGTTAAGACTCACTCTTTTAACTTAGAACTTGTAAGCTTCAGGGAATGATAGGGGGATGATCTTTAAAACCTTAAACCTACTCATGCACACTGCTACAGCTGGGGGCTGAACTAGGGCCTCACACATGCTAGGCAACTACTCTGCCAGAACTGGACCTCCAGCCCGAAATTTTTAAACTACTGAATGTATATATGAACTCTTTTTGTTCTAAGAAGTAATATTTTATGTTCGTATTGCTACATATCCATGGAGTTCCAAGGTCAGCTGTTGGTATAGTGGCCAGGCTCTTAGGAAAATCATGGGAAGTTTCAGATTCTCTGAACGATAGACCCATTTATTGGCAATGTTTGTTTTAAAACTTGCTTTTAGAATTTATGCTTGTAGTTCGGAGTGGAGCAATTATGAGTTTGGGGTGAGGAAATCAGGCTTCTAAGTATTTTGTAACCAAAAAGCTTGACTGTGACTAAATTTATCTAAGATTGGAGCTAAACTCTTACTAGAAAGTTTTCAGCAGTTTCCTATTTGATTAAAATGAAAATCATGATAGTTTTATATTAAATTGTTTAAGGAACCATTTAATTCCTGCATGTATAAGTTTACCTTAAAAATGTGGTTAACTAATCTGTTAGAAGTATTAGCAACAGAAATGTGTGTCAGGTGTACTGTAGCAGGCATATGGTAACTTTGACGATGCTAGGTGTGTGTGTGTGTGTGTGTGTGTGTGTGTGTGTGTGTGTGTGTGTGTATGCACCACGCTCGTGCAGATCAGAGGACAAGTGTGGAGAGTCAGGTCTTGCCTTCCACCTTGTTGAGACACAATCCCTCTTGTTTCTGCCACTATTAAGCCAGCTAGCTGGATTATAAGCTTCTGGCAGATTCTGTTGCCTCTGTCCCCCATCTCAAGGTAGGTATGCTAAGATTACAGATGCCCACCACATCCAGCTTTTTTTTTTTTTTTTAACGTGGGTTTTAAGGATTGAATGAACTCCGGTTGTCAGGATTACAAGACAAATACTTTACCTGTTGAGCTGTCTTTGGCCCTAGCATGCTGTTTTTACTGCATATATTTTATATTTTCCCTTTATATTATTGAATTTGTGTGGCTTAGTTTAAAAAAGAAAGAAGAAAAGTATTGATCTATTGCGCTGGAACCAGAGTTGTAGACTGTGAACTAAAGAACTTAAAGAGATTTTTTTTCCTTTTTTAGTTATGCTTCTTATGTGTTTTAAAATAGGAAACGAAGCTTATACAGAAAAACACTTCTGTATAACTCCCTCATAAGTTACATTAAGAGCATTGTGCTACTAAATAGACGGTAGTTAAAACGAATGGAGGAGCTGGAGAGGTGGCTCAGCAGTTAGGAGGATGCTGTACCTCTCCTAGAGGATGGGAGTTCAGTTTCGAGCACCACATCAGGCAGCTCACAGCTGGGGGATCCCTTGCCTCTTCTGGCCTCTACAGGCACCTACACTCAACGTTCACAGGCATATACAAATAGACATGAATAAAAATAAGAGAAATCTTCTTTGTAATTACAGAGCTTGGAATACTTAAGGCAGAAGTGGATCACCCACTGTTTGAGGCTGGCATGGGCTACAGAGTTCATTGCCAGCGTGTGCTGCAGAGCAAGACTGTCTCAAAACAAAACAAAACAAAAAATCCCAAACACAAACTTTATGAAACCTAGTTTCTGACTTAAATTTCATGTTTGTACTTGAAAACATGATTTTGGGTCATTCATCATTTGAATACATTGCCTTCCTACTGTGTGTCACTCACTTGTTGAGAGTATCACTGACTTAAACCATTTCTTTGCTATCTTGATGCTGATAAAACCTTTTAAGTATTTTATTGCACTTTTGTAGTATTTTCACATTAAACAAATGAACACAAAGTATCCTTTCTTTAAAAGCTGTTTCTATCTTATCTATAGTTTATTAAAGGCCAGAAACATTCTTTTTTTTCTCATGCAGAGGGTCAAACCTAGGCAGTCCTTGTGCAGCCAGGCAAAGGTCCTCCTGGTGAGCTGCATCCACAGCTGGGAATGACTTCTTAATTTATTATTCCAGCTAATTGAAACAGGATAGTGTTTCTCATTCTGACAAACTTAAAATGTTTGGAGCTTGCCAATTTAAGCATGCCTTAAGTTGCCAATTAAATAACCCTGGGAAATCTGCCAATTAAATAAGATAAATGATGGCTAAAGTGACAGCTGTGTTGACATAGTACCTAGAAATGCCCGTGCTAATGGAATGCACTGAATTGGAGAAGACCCTGCAGGGTACATAGAATAATACACCAAGCCAAGCCAAATTTACATGTTGATGTGCTCTGTTTAAGCAGTAGCCAGCGGACATGCACATAGATTTCTCAGGGCTAGTGAGATGGCTCAGTGGGTAAAAGTGCTTGCCACCAAACCTGATGACCTGAGTTCGATCCTGAGGATCCACTTGTACTGCTTCCCTAAATAAATAAATACCTCCCAAAGACATTGTGCTGCCTGGTGTTTCAGGTACTATGAAATCAAGCGACTGCTTCATGGGTGAGTGTTATTATAGTTTAACACATTAGAGTAGTGAAGAATTTCAGGATCAAAAGACATTTTACTATGGAGTCTAGTGACATCTCCCTCCCCACTTAGGTTCTTCACAAAGGTGCTTCAGCTGCTGTATGAGCTTTGGGACCAAGAGGTCTTGACTGTCCTTCCTCACTTGAGCCAGAAGAGCTCAACCCCTTTTCATTTCAATGTTTAATGGGTTTTCTTTAGAGAGTACTGCTTTAAAAGAAGCAGAGCTTTGAATCATAATTGCAGTTTTCTATATGAAAGATCCATTGGCTTTTCAAATGCATTAAATACAAAGAATGTAACAGTGACTTACAGTGTAGAATATTAATGAGCAGCCATGTATCCACCAGTCAACTAAAAACAGCACATCGCCAGCACCACTGGCACCCTCTCTGCTCTCTCCCTGCCTGGTTCTTTACAAAAGAAGTGTTCTGAATTTGTGTTAGTCATTATCTTTTCTGAATAATTTTACTATTATATGTATATATTTAAGTGTTTTTGTTTTTATAGACATGTACCTATATTTTAAGTACATTATCTTTTACTCATTTTATATTTTCTTACAATGTGTGTGTTTATTATAGAATTTAACCTGTTTATTGTTACATTGTGTGAAAATGGCTTTTCTCAGCCTGAGCCTTGGATTGTTCACTCTATATGAGCTCTCTTAAGTTTCAGTACTGGGTACTGAACCCTAGGTCTTGTGCATACTAAGCAAGTACTCTACCACTGAGCTACATCTTTTAAATTTGTCTTCTGGGTGTTTGGAAACTAAAAATAAGTTTATTTCTTTGAACAGAAGAGGCCTGGTTATTTTTGCAACCTTGTGTCAGTAATCCTGTTACAATTACCTTTGTTGATCTGTTTTCATAGTCTCTTGGCTATCATGTTTATCAGATGGTACTCCTCCTGTGCACTGTGTGTGAGTGAGTGGTCATATTATTCTTATCCAAAGAATGTTTATGTTGTGTCTGCCAGAAAACTGGAATCAGGAGGCATCTTAAGATTATCTTGATGCATGGTCGGGGATTGAGGTAATTTAAATTATACTTTGAACTAATCTATCTCTCTTTAATGAAGAGAGAGAGGGTAGATAGATTACCACCAAATGATTATACATAGAATTTGTAGCATAAGCAGTAGAAATCAGAAAAAACAATAGATTTTATTACTATTTTTTTATATAAGGTCTCTTGTAACCCAGTCTGGCTTCAGACTCTGTGTAGCGATGACCTTTAGTTGTAGAGAAGACCTTTGGTCTTCCTGCCTCAGCCTCCCAAGTGCTGAGACTACAAATATGTACCACTATGTTTAACATTTTATTTATACAATAGTAGTGGAAACTTTTTACTTAGTCTGCTAAAAATTCTGTCTTGGTGTCTGAGCCTTTAAATCTTTCCTTCCTCAGCTCTCCAATATTTATTCCTTTTCAAGATTCTAGGCTCCTAATTCTTCATTGCATTGTTCTCTGTAGTGCTTTGACACAGGCATTCCACTTGTTGAACTTTTCCTCTGTCATTATGCAAAGCTTAACTTAATCTTTCAATAGTCTTCAATTTTATATTTATATATTAAATGTGCCTAATATAGGAATTTTGTTCAAACATTTTTTTTCTTTTTAAATCTGTGCCTATTAACTTCTACACCAAAGAAACTTTTGGGTACCTTTCTATGAATTTCATTTTGGTTCTCCTTCCTGTCTCTGTGTACCTGCTTTTACAGAGTGTTTGAAAAGGAGGAATTTCAGAGTAACTTCACCAGAGAGGTATATTTGCTCTTTTGAGACACTTGGTGAACTTAGGAATTGTAATCATAGGTTCTAAAAGCACTTTGCTCAACCATTAATTGTTTCTAGAATTGACAAGTAATTTAAAACTAGCCTTTAGAGTTTCCTAACTTCTTACTCGTTTATCAGTAAGTAACATGCTTTCATGTTTGTGCTGCTAATATCTTCAGCATCACTTATAATTTTTTTGTGGTAGGGTTCATCTGAATTTACTTGGTCCTTTTTTTCCTGGAGGTATGGAGTTCTTCATCATATTGTTTTTTAAAAAAGGATTTTTTTTTTTAATGTGTGTGGGTATCCACTGAGGCCAGAAGTGTAGGGGACTGGATCCCCTGGAACTGGAGTTACAAAAGGTTAGCCCTGTATAGATCCTGAGATTAGAGCCTGGGTTCTCTGGAAAAGTAGCCAGAATACTTGAGTTTAACCCTGGAACTCACAAAAGAATCAACTCCTGCAGGTTGCCCTCTGAACTCCACATGCTTGCGAGTGCATGTGTGCGTGCGCATACACACACACACACACACACACACACACACACACACGAACAAATATTTTAATGAAAACAGAGGCTAGAATGTTTTGCTCACTGGTTAAAAAATACTTGCTGCACAAGTGTGGGACCAAGCGTTTAGATACCCAGAACCTACCTAAATGCCCAGTGCCTGTAATTCAGGAAGAAACAGCAGATCCCCAGAGACTAGTCATATCAGCAAGCTCTGAGTTTGAAAGACCCTGCCACATTGAATAAGGTGGAAGAGATCAAGGATGATTCCTGATAGCACTCTTAGGCCTCCATGTGCATATATGCATGCTTTTGCACCCCCATTCAGGCCAGTGAGTGTGCGCTCTCTCTCTCTCTCTCTCTCTCTGTCTCTCTCTCTCTGTCTCTCTTTCTCTCTCTCTCTCTCTCTCTCTCTCTCTCTCTCTCTCTCTCTCTCTCTCACACACACACACACACACACACACACACACACACACACACACACACACACACGAACAAGAAAGGGGGGAAGCCCTCCAGCCTTACTTAACAAAACATTTTTGAAAGGCATGGATGCAAACACTGTAGACTTGGTCATTAAGAAACATGGGTTCAATAATGACTTCATTGTTTATTGACGATATTTCCCACCTCCATAAGATTCTGGGTTAAAATATTTAAAGTACCTAACGAGAACCAGGGTTGGTAGAAGCATGAATGAGTAAATTACCCACTGCTCTCCTCCTGTATTCCTGTTCCCAACCTGATAATACTTGTCTTTCTCAGTGGCTGAACTTCTACCTTTTTATTTCCCTCAGGTGATTCTAGTCACAAGATTCCTATTTCAAACTTTGAATTCGGGCATGACCAAGCAACTGTGTTAAAAAACCTTTATAAATTTATTCATCCAAACCCAGGGAATTGGCCACCTATTTACTGCAAGGTAATATCTAGTAGGAAGTTTTTTAAGGTGCCCATTTAAACACCAGAAGAATTGAAAAGATAAAAGAATTTCAGTTTTGTGTTATGTTTTAAAACATGCTCATTCTGAATTCATTTGTATGCAATTAGTATGGCCTTTAAAGTCCTAACTTTGGAGGCAACAAAAGCTGAGTATAGTCTTTTCTTCAAATTCCTCCTAAAATACCTGCAATAAATATCTTTTTAGCCCAACAAATGGATACTCATTCTCTTAACCATTGTTTGTGATGTTCAGAAAAGACTTTTTGCTTTATCCAAAGTCTCCAGGATAGTAGTGAAGAATTGGGTCCTAAACTTGCTTTGCATATTATATATAGTACCATGACCAGATCACATGATCTGAACATTGATTTCATCATTGGTCTACCCTATGTCAATTGCGTTTCATAAACTGTATTAAAATTTATATGTATGTGTGAATAACCAGTTAATTATAACAGTAATGTTTTCGAATGTATGCACTTTTATATACTTTTCAGTTAGTGTCTGTCTTTTTTACACACACTCAAATTTGAAAGGACAGTGTTAATTAAAATAATTCAAAAAGGAGAAAATACAAGTAATGATTTTCCCTCTGCAGTCTGATGATAGAGCCAGAGTCAACTGGTGTTTGAAGCGTATGGAGCGGGCATCAGGTGAGTAGAGTCTGAGTCATGCAGGAAGTGCAGTCTATACTTTGTTTTGACGGATGTGTTCTGGTGCCCAAATTCACTAATTGTATTTTTCTATTTACAAATGGAAGAAATCAGGCAAGATCTAGAACTTCTCACTGTAGAGGATCTTGTAGTGGGAATCTACCAGCAAAAATTCCTCAAGGAGCCCTCTAAGACCTGGGTTAGAAGCCTCCTAGATGTGGCCATGTGGGACTATTCTAGCAACACAAGGTATTTGATTTTGCAATTCACTGATTCTTTTCTGAACTACATTCTGAGAAAATAAGCTTGGACTAGGTTTTGGGTTTGCAGGTTTTGGGTTGTTTTTCCTTTTGTGAATCACTTTTCAGTTAAGCCTCAAACTTGTAAAAAATAGTTTTTTCATGTATAGTTTTTTACATGTATGAGTCTTTGCCTGTGTGAATATCACATAAGTTCCTGGTGACCCTGGAGAGCAGACAAGAGTGTTAGATCCTCTGTTGCTGGGAACCAAACCCAGGGCCTCTGCAGGTGCTCTCTGGCCTGGGGAAATTTTTAGCTTATGATAATTGATGGAAAAGATACATTGCTGCTTTATTTTAAAAGCAAGAACAAAAACCCCTGCTGAATAAACTATTCTTTACCAGTTAGAATTTCTCTACTGCTGAAAGAATGCTTTTTGATTTATTTAGACTTTATTTTTAATTTTTATTAAATTGTTTTCATCATGTATATAATTTATAGAAAGTGATACATAAGTGAATTAAATTGGCAAAAATGTTTATTTTTAAATAATCTATATTTACTGAAAATTAAAAGATTAATAAAAACAAGTATAATACTCTCTTGCCTTCCTTAGTTGTTAATATATTAATGCATTTTCATTATAATTTATCTCTAAATACATACACACTTTTTCTAAGCTACCTGAGTAAATTGAAGTCACCCTGCTTCTTTGTGTCTAGGTAAACCAATATTTTCTTGGAATAAAATTTCTCTTACAGTAGTATGATTACCAAAATCAGAATATTGCCATTTGACATACAGTACTATTATCTAAACTGAAGTTCATAGACTGCCAATTCTTTTGTGGTATCCTTTATAGGTAAGACAGTATCAAGAGTCCAGTCCTGGATCATATTTTATTGGTCATGTGTGTGCCTGTGTTTTGCTTGTGCTTACCTTTTGCTTCAGATTCTGCTACAGGGATGCACTCCTAGGGTTCTTAGTCTCTTATAGTCTTTAATTCTCTGAAGAGTGAAGTCCAATTAGTTTATAAGTATTCCTCAGTTTGAGTTGGTTTATATTTCTTGATGACTAGGTTAAGATTACACATTTTAGAAGGAATACCAGAAGTAAAAAAGTGCTATGACTTCTCAACATGTCACACTTGGAAGCATATTATGTCGTGTGCCCTATTCCTGATATTGAGATCTGTTAGAGTCACCTTTGAACAGTTACTATAGTGTACCCACCTCATAATGGGTTGGCATGTGCTCAGCAGTAGTGTTACCTAGATAACATAAGGCCCTGGCTTCAATCTCCCAAAAAGTAAAGTATTTTTGCAGAGAAATACAATTCCTTAAATGGTCAAGTCCTAGTTCTGGCATTCAGTGATGATTTAGTTGGAATGGCTCCTTCTAAGCTTGTGAAGATAGTGATTTTTTTAATTACTCCTTCAGTATTTATTAGTTATAATAATTCCATAATAAAAGGCTTTTTCCTTCATTTTTCCATGTATAGACTTATGAGTTCTTATTTTATTCAGTGAATTAAGTGCTTTTGCTTTCTGGTACATTCTAACTTCATCTATTGTTCAACTCCATCCTTGGATTAGCAGTTTCTCAACAGGCCCTTGTTCTTTCAGAGGTGGATGGTGCTGAGTGAGAACCTGTTTAGTATGTGTTTGAGTTTTGGCATGCACTGAAGTTTCAGTGTTGATGGAACCATGATAGTTCAGGACTCACTTCTAGTGACTTTATCTGAGGATAGGTCACAGTAATTTTCTCAAAAGTTACTTTGGTTTATTTCTTTTTCACTTGTACACAATAGCTAAATTGCTGTTTGCTTGTTTATGTTCTGTGTTGTCTTAATTAGTCTTTGGTTGTATAAAACATAGCATTGTTCAGCAGTGTATATTCAAAAGTGTCACTCACTTGATTGAAACCATATAAAAGCTTGAAAATTAACTTGGGGAGAGCTGAATCTTTGTGTTGAGTTGTGTCCAAGGACAAAGGTGGTTTTTTTGTTAAGATGAATACTGTCTTTGTAATATCTTTGTTTTTCATACATGTTTGTAGGCCTGTTGTTGAGGGGCAGTTCCTTAAGAAATTTTGTTCTTATATGAAAACTGGTTCAATTAAACTTCATTAATTCTAATGGAGTAAATTTGGTGATTGGTATTTTGGGGGGAAACTACACATGGCAAAAATATATTTTTAGATGTCTGTAAGGAAGGTCGCCTCAAAAAATTTTGTTTATAAAGTTTCACTGTTTTGTTATATCCTATAGATTCTGAAATGTCATTTTGAATAAGTACTGTTTAATTCCTTCTCTAACAAATTAAAATGATCTTAAATGAGTAGATGGAAAGGACTTGGATTTTGTTTCTTTTAGTAAATTATGGGTATTATGTTGATTGCATACCAAAAACTCTGTGAAAGATATTTAATGTTTAGGGTATTTTTTGATAACTTAGTAATAATCAGTTTTATGAATGGTTCTGTGAGCACATGAGAATATTCTGTACCCTTTGTTTTGGGTTGTAGGATTTGACTCTGTCCACAAGGTCTACACTGACTGTTGGGTAGTCAGTTTTCTGTTACTATAGTCAACACCCAAGATAATCATCAGCCTATAAAAAGAAAGGGATGCTTTTGATTTTGGAGGCTCAAGTTAATAATCAGTTGGCATCTTTGCTTTTGTGGCTATGTTCAGACAGTACCCTGCAGTGGGGAGTATATGTGGTAAAGCAAACTCATTTCTGGAAAGGTAATAAAGAGAAGGGGAGGGGACTGGTATTCTACAGTTGTTTTCATGAACACATACTAGCCTCAACTACCTGAGGGTCTCCCACTCACACCCCACTCCTTTTTAAGATAAGGTCTCACTGTGTAAACCAGACTATTGTGGAAATTTAAGAGATCTGCCTGCCTCTGCCTCGTGAGTGCTAGAATCAAAGGTGTGTACCACCACACCCTACACTATACCCAGTTTCTTACATTAATTTCTGTCATCTTCCAATAGCGCTAAGCATGGGCCTTGGCAGGATCAGTCTGCACCTTGAGCTCGTGATCATTTCTGTCTCACACTTCTGAGTGTTGAGAGTAGAAAGGTTCCCATGTCTGCAGATTTTCTTATTCTTCAGCTAACTTGATATATCATCTATTGATAGTAAAGATTAACTGTTTCCACAACTCCTTATACATTCTGTAATTTTAAGCTGGTTGCTCTATTTCATGTCTGTACATTAAAAAATTTGGTGAATCTTGTATAATAGGTTGAAGCTTCATTTACATGTCAATACTGTATATTTAATTGTATGTGGAATGTTACATTAGAATTCCCCATGATATTTTTTGACGTTCCAGGTGCTTTTTTAGTTTTACGTTCTAATAGCTTTCTGTGGATGAGGCCTTCTGTTTCCTTTGTCTCTTGGGCAGCAGTTTTTGACAGATTTGCGAGTTTAGTTCAAGAGCTCCCTCTTCTGTCGGTGTAGCAGCCAACATACAGGTTCACACTAACATTTGTTAGTAATTGTGTAGAAGTGGCTGATTTTCCTTTTTTTGGAGGGGGTGGTAGGGGTGTTCTACATGATTCTAAATTTATTCTTTGGCTCCTCCTCACCGTCAACCAGTGCAACAGTTCTCCCTTGTGGGTTGCAGCTCCTTTGGGGGTTGAATAATCCTTTCACAGGGATTGCTTACATAGTAGATATTTACACTATAATTCATAAAAGTAGCAGAATTACAGTTATGAAGTAATGTAGTGGGTGGTTTTGTGTGTCAGCTTGACACAAGATAGAGTCATCAGAGAAAGCCTCAGATGAGGAAGTGCCTCCATGAGATCCAGCTGTAAGGCATTTCTCAGAGTGATCAATGGGGAAGGGCCCAGCCTATGGTGGGTGGTACCACTTTACGGCTGGTGGTCCTGGTTCTATAAGAAAGCAGATTGAGCAAACCATAGGAAGCAAGCCAGTAAGCAACTCCCCTCTATGGCCTCTGAATCAGTTCCTGCCTCTGGGTTCTGCCGATTGAGTTCCTGTCCTGGCTTCCTTCAGTGAGGAACAGCAATGTGGAAATATAAGCCAAATAAACTTTCCTCCCCAACCTGCCTTTTGGTCTGGTGTTTCATTGCTACAATAGAAACTCTAAGACAAATAGTAATGAAAATAATTTTATGGTTGGAGTCACCACAACATGAGGAACAGTACTAAAGGGTTGCAGCATTAGAACGTTGAGAACCACTGATCCAGTATCTAAAGAGCTCTTCTCCCTCCAATATCCCCCAACATAGGTGCTTTCTTGCTCTTCCAGGTCTCTACTTCAGTTTATATGTGGAGTGGGGGATGATTTACATTTAGTCTTAGGCACTCCTGTTTCCTTTTTCTTTCATCCCTACAGTTTTGTGAATGCCATAGTTGACATATAAAGACTTAGGATGGGTGAAAATTTTCTCCATTGCAATATAAAATTTTCTCTTTATACTTGAGGTTTTAGTGTTCTGTCCTCTGTAGAATCTTGTGTACTTTGTTGTTAACATTGTTGTTGATCTGTAAGTATGTAAGTGATGTTAGGATATTTAGATTCACTATTCATTTATTTCTACAATTTTATTGAATTGTCTTTTATAAAGAAGGCTGCTTGTATTTTCTCCTTTATTGTGTGCATCTAGTTATTCAATACAGATACTTAAGTTACTAACCAAAGAATTTCTTAAAGTTTACATTCAGTATTTGGTGTCTGTGTTTATATTCCATGTTATCCCGTGCTATTGGTAGGTTGGGGAGGAAAGTTTATTTGGCTTACACTTCCACATTGCTGTTCCTCACTGAAGGAAGCCAGGACAGGAACTCAATCAGGGCAGGAGCCCAGAGGCATGTGCACGCACACACACAGTAACCACACAGTTGCAGCTTTTCAACACTTTGGGCAATATTTAGGAATTTTAGGAAAATGGCACTTTGTTTTAAAAGGATCCCCAATGTTGTCTGAAATTTTCTTCTGAACAACTGACCTTTGGTGCACATTTCTGTTTCGGCCTTTTCTTTACCTTACCAGCATAGATCAATGAAGTGTTTTCAGAGACAAATATTTCCTAAAATTCTTAAATGTTGCCAAAGAGTTGAAAGGCTGCAACTGTATGGTTACTATATCCATGTGTACACACACACACACACACACACACACACACACACACACACACACACACACACACACAGGAAGCTTAGGCCATGGTAATTATTTCCATACACTTTAGTGGCAACTGTAGAATATCTTCATATAATATGGATTCTTAACAGAAAAAATACAATGTTAAGTTCAGTAAATACAGACATAAGACTAGGATATCTTTACTGTTGTAATTTTAAAAAGCAGCTCTAGAAAAAGACTGCGACAGAGCTTGGGTAGAGTGGTTTTTATGGGGGGTGTGAAGGGGAAAAGAGGGTAGGAGACAGGGGAGACTGGTCTCTGGGGACTGGAGCAACAGAAGAGGGGAGGCAAAGAGAGAGAGATGGAGACACAGGCAGAGAAGCACAGAGAGAAAGATGGGAGGTGGACAGGGCCCTATTAAAAGGGAATGTAGTGAATTTGCACAGGTGGTGCTCTTAATGGCTGCAGTTGAGGTAGGGCATATCGTGTCAGAACCTCAAGGACAGGACAGTGCACATGCCTGAATACTAACATTTACTGCAAGGCATTTTTTGAGGCCTGTGCCACAGAATTGGTTCAGAGAGAGACTGATGACATAGTGCTGCAGCCAGCATATGAAGCATTTGGGCCAAATACCTCCGCCTTTCACTGAGCACTTAGAATGTCATAAGATTTTGAGAGAATCTTCATTTAATAAACTATAGAAACTAATTATAAATTGTTAGTATAGGTCAATAGGACTCATTTTAAACAGAGCTCTAAAGTACCTAGCAAAAGACTTAGTAGTAAGTGGCTGATAGCACATTATCTTAAGGTCTAGGAGAAATAGCTAAGTTTTATGTTGATGCAGTTTAGTACTTAAGTAATAAAATAGTAGCTATCATACTGTTGTGGAGGCTCAAATATTTGAAGTGTAATAACTGTCCTGTTCTATTTCTTAACAAGTTGTTTTTGAGTTCACTTATAGTCTGTCACCTGCTGACTAAAGTAGTACAGCCTTTAATCAACAAATAGTAACCCAAGCATAGCCTATGGCACACACCTCTAACCCCGGCACTCAGAGTCAGAGGCAAGAGGATTATTACAAGTGCAAGGCTATCCTGATCTACATAGGGAGTTCCAGGCCAGCCAGGACCCTGTCAAAACACCTGCCTTCATGAAGCAAACATAGAAAAGATACTGCAATAACTAAGAAAATGGACATTTTAACTTGCAATAGTGCTTTAAAAGTCAACCAAGAAGTGCTTGGAAGGGAGACTACAAAATGAATGGTCCAGGATACCATTTAAATTGTAATATGAAAGCTAAGAAATGAAGCAGAAGAAAGATAAAAAATGAAGAGCCTTGTTAGAAATAGCATTATACCAAGCAGGAAAGAAAATAGATTGGGTTTCTTAAAGGTCTCTGAGGTTCTTCTTACAGATGTATTGAAAGAAGATAAGAAAGGAGGTATGGAGCCTATGGTTATTAAATGAGCTAGCAATAAATGATTTGTAACTAGGGTAGTGACAGAGACAGAGAGGAATAGGTTTTAGATTGGCAAAAGGCAGTAGACTTGCCTAAGGACTGGAGCTAGGGGAAGAGAATGGAAACAGAATAACAACACATGATCAGCTAGATGGGGTGAAAGAATCAAGTTTAGAATATTCAGAGCACTGGTGAAGTGTCTGATGAACCCACTGTATGTAAATGAGATCATTACAGAATCTGAGCAAGAAGAGGACTCATGCACAACCTTAGTAATAGGCTTTGCCATTATCATAAAGCTTGGGCAGAGGCTGTGGCTGTGGAGCTTTCAGCACTCCCAGCCTACAGGTGCTATGTGACACAAATTATAGTCATTGTCAGTGTTCATGATGAAGACTGGAATGTGAGAAACGAAGCCATGCTGGGTGCAGTAACCTCACAGACTGCCATGAGCTACTTACTTCCTGGGTTAGGTCTGTTTCTTCTTCACTTTGTTCCTTGGTTTATCTCATTCTTTGGGAATGTAAACTGTCTGTGGCCTTTTTCACATTCATGTTTTCTTTGAATATTTGAGTCTCCTTGGTTGTGTTTATATTTAGAAATGAGGCTTCAAAACCAAATAACTGGTCCATCTTGTGTAGTGGGAACTAACAGCTTTGCTGGAGGAGAAACCAACAAAAGCTTAACAAGAGCAGTCAGCTTATTTCCTTATGTGGTGTAGAGAATTGACAGCTCTTTGAACAGAAATTCAGCCTCATAACCTGCATTGGCCCTTATTTACTATTTATGTGTGTGCATATATGGTATGGATATGCCTGTGTGTGGAGATGAGAGGACAGTGGGACTGACTTCTTTTCTTCCACCATGGGCTCCAGGGATTGAATTCAGGTCATCAAGTGTACATGGTAAATGCTTCGTCTCTTGTCTGCTTTTGGTATGGACATGTCCCTGATCCAAGCACCTTGCTAAAGTTCTAATAGGCAGATCTTCTGGTAGGTCTTGTCTTTAATGCCTATTCTGTGAGCCACAAAGGAAGTGACTTCCTAAGTCACTATTCTTCATTTATTTCTACAATTTTATTGAATTGTCTTTTATAAAGGAGCCTGCTTGTATTTTCTCCTTTATTGTGTGCATCTAGTTATTTGACTGTGATTTTTCAAAAGACTTTGGGGACAAGAAATAAATATATGGATGTATTTAATTCACCATCTGAACTAATTATAACCTTCCAATAGTAGTATTAAGACGTGAGGTTTTATATTGTGATATCACTTTAGAATTCTTTCCTTTGTTCAATTAAATGAGCTTTTTATATTTAACAAAAAATTGAACAAATCTTGTATAATAATACATGAGGCTAGAGTAGGTTCTATAAGAAATGTGGAAAGACTGACAATGGTGGGCCTTACCTTAGTCTCCTGTCTGATAACAGCAAGACATGTGAAGACGATAGACTGCTTATCCAAGAAGCCACTGATCCAGACCCCAAGAACATGGGTTTCAGTGAGGAAACCTCGGAAATCTATGAGATCTCCTGTAGTAGTTCAGTACTTATCCCTAGCATAGGTGTGGACTCTGGGAGTCCATTCCACATAGAGGAATACTCCCTGAGCCAAGAAACACTGGGGTGGGCCTAGGCCCTATCCCAAAGGATATGATAGACTCTGACACCCTATGGAAGGCCTCACTATCCAGGGAGAGCAGAAAGGATATGTGATAGATAGGGTTTTAATTGGGGAGGGGGGGATGGTAGGGGAGGATGGAAGGAGAAGGAACTGGGATTGTCATGTAAAACAATCTTGTTTCTAATTCAAATTTAAAAATCTGCAAAAAAATAAATTACACTCCCAAACAGATACAGACAAAAAAAGTTTCAGAGAGTAATGTCTAATCAGATTAGAGATGGATCACTTCAGATTACTTCAGTGTGAGGGTTTTCAAACTATAAAATTTATGGAGTGAATATTTTGTCTGTTCCTTTGGAAAGATGAAATTTCTATAGGCAGAGAAGTGTACAGTAGAGAGGACATTTACCAATAGATGGCAGTCTCAGTGACTCAGGAATAGAGGAGGGGAATACATGGACGGTAACTAAAGCCTCTAGAACCCTCATTTTAAGGTAGAATGTATGTGTAGTTTGCAAATTAAGAATTTTCACTGGAGGAGTTGACAAACTATTTTAAAGTCTGTATTAAATCAATCTTTGAGGGCCAGCGAGATAGCTGAGTGAGTAAAGGGGCTCACCCATCAGGGTTTGACCCTGGAAACCCAAGTGACAGAGAAAGAACCAACTCTGCAAGTTTCTCTGGCTGCCACATAAGCACATGCGCAAACAATAAATGGGTCTTAAAAAGTAAGAAATTTTGAATAGTGGCATCAGTTTTAAGTAAATGATCTCAGCTAGGTGAATTGGAAATTTGGCATATAAAACCCTAAACAGTTAATTTAGTTCAGCTACTTCAGTTAGTGCTGTGTTTCTCTTGGTACTGGGGGTGCACCAGGGACTTACCACAAGCTCTGTCCTCAACCACTTGGTAGTACATTAAACTCCTTTTTCTTGTTCAGGTGCAAGTGGCATGAAGAAAATGATATTCTCTTCTGTGCTTTAGCTGTTTGCAAGAAAATCGCGTAAGTATAGGGAGGAGTTCCCCCTCAGTGCTATTCTGTGCTCTGCGGGGAGTCTTTTGTGCCATTGTGCTTGCTCTTGTCAGCTGAGGTGAATGTCTGTACATTCACCTTTCTTACTGAAGCCCAATGAAAACAAAGGTAGTTTTTGTTACTTTTACTGTTGTCCACATCACTACTACTGAACAATTTGTGTGAATCTTCAGAAGCATTTGTTGAGGTTTTTCCTTCTTGGACCCCTTAAGGAGAGACAATTTCCTGCTACTAATAAGGACATCACTTTCTTGGAATAAGGCCCTAAAATTGTAAACCAATTTTGTAGTGAAAGTACCTACAGCCTTGTTCTAGTATGCTTTCTGGTGGTGTGACCAGCACCATGACCAAAAGAGAGGAAAGGATTTATTTGGCTTACACTTCTAGGTCACAGCCCATCGAGAGATGTCAGGGCAGGAACTCAAGCAGGAAACAGGAACCATGGAGGAATGCCACTTGCTAGATCACCCTAGGCTCATGTTTAACTAGGTTTCTTATGCAGCCTAGGATTGGTGCTGCCAGTGTAACCTGGCCTACTAAGTTCATTATCAACAAAAGACAATGCCCACAGACCTCTCTGAACTCTAGGCAGTTCCTCACTTAGGCTTTCTTCTCAGGTGACTCCAGGCTATGTCAAGTTGACAGTTGAAGCCAACTGAAACAAGCCCCAAGTCTCTGGGTACTCTGCTAGTACCTCTGCATGCAAATGCTTCTTAGCTCTGAGGATTAACTGTTTGTGGTTGTGTTTTATTTCTACTTCTGCCTTTCCTTAAACATTGGAGAATCCTACTTACCCTTACCCTCATTCCCATCCCCTGTAGCAAACCTGAAATTTTATCTGCTGATCAGAAGACTGCTTACCAGTAATAATGTTCATGGTTTGAATGCTGCCTGTTCCCATCTCTTCTCTCTAAATCTTTAGATTTTTCTCAAAATTAGAATAGTATCTCTGAGATGCTTTTTTTTGTTGTTGTTGAAAACTTAACCTGAATACTTGAGTGAACTGGATAAAGTTGCTCTAGTGAGATGTCTTCTTTTTTAAAGGTACTGCATCAGTAATTCTCTAGCCACTCTGTTTGGAATCCAGCTCACTGGAGCTCATGTACCCCTACAAGACTATGAGGCCAGCAATAGTGTGACCCCCAAAATGGTTGTATTGGATGCGGGGCGTTACCAGGTAAGGGAACCTCTATTGTCAGTAGAAACTTGGATGTAAGTAACCTTTTTGAGAGAAATCGGTTTTCTTGTTTCTATTTTGATTCTAAGTACAGTTTCTCTCTTGGCATTTTCAAATGAAGAAATATTTTCCTCTCTCATTTGAAGGTAGTGTCTTTGTTTTGGGGGTTATTTGTTTGTTTTATTTTTGGTTTTTTTTTTTTTTTTTTTTTTTTTGCTTCTAGACTTCTTCAGACCTTCTTCCTAAAATTCCTAAGTTTTGACACATGCTGTCTATGCTACAGTACTGGTAACCTGACTGGGGAATCAGTAGGCACTCATTTGGGACTCCTCATTAGACTGACACTGAACCATGGGAGCAAACAGTTTTCCAATGTTTTTATTTTCATTTTCCCACAAAATAATCCTTCCAGCTCCCAGTTCTCTGTTTCCTTACTTACTCTCCTCCCTTCTCCCACACCACGTAAGTCCCCATTCCTATGATCATATCCTGAACCCAGTGCTATTGCTTCCAATCTCAGCTTCAAATGGCCTCTTCTGATTCCCACAGCTTCCTCTAGCAACCCAGTACCAGCAATTTATTGACCTCTGCTGTGACCCGTAGTTTACTCACAGCTCTGCTATCTTAGGCTTCTTTATAGAGCTACTGCATAGAACAACCACAGGACACTGTTTGTATAAAATTGTGGCCTCTTGTTCATACTTTCTTTTTACCACCTCCATCCCCACCTTTACTGCCTTCCATCCCAACTTAGAAGTTTTAGTCTTTCTTTTCTACTGCATTACCTAGACTCCATTGGTCCTCTTCATCATGCTTGGTTGATTTTACTTTTTGGGTTGTGAGCCTAGCCTTTAATGACTGAGCCATCTCTCCAACCCATACTTTTTTGAATCTTTAGGACTCCATCTATTCTGAGTCATTCTGTTTTGCATCCCCCTCCCCTGTGTGTATGTCTGTCTGTAGGCATGCCTGCCCATGTGTTCCTAGTGCACATATGGGACTTGGTTCTCTCCTACCATGTGGGTTCCAGGAATCAAACTCAAGCCATCAAGCTTGACATAAGCACCTTTGCCCATTGTGCCAGCCCTGTTCTATAATCACTCTTACCAAAATAAGCATGTCATAATCTAATCTTTTTTAAAAACAACAAATAAGCAAACTCTTAAACCTGTGACCCTAAAGTCTCTGCGGAGTCACCATTCTCCTCCTTTATAGAAACATGACTAAACACTGGGAAAATGGTAGTTTACATTTTTTAATTTGGAATTAAAATAGGCCATTTAATAATTGATAAGGAGTAAACATTTTTCCTGTTCTTTACAGAAGCTAAGAGTTGAGAGTCCAGGATTCTGTCATTTCAACTCTTATAATCAGGAACAAAGGTCAAACACATCCACTGGTGAGCACCGTCAGTTTCAAAAGATTGGGATTATACCTTAAACCTTAAAAAGATCCTGGGGTGTTTCTGGGTGGCCATAGAGTTTGGAATTAGTTAAAACAATTTGAATTTATGTATTTTTGTCACTGGGGAATGTAACATTCCTCAGACTTTTGTACAGGAAGACTTTTGTTTTCTTACAAAAACAAAACAACAACAACAACAAAACCTGTTTTTCTTCTAACAATTACAGTTTCATGGTTTTGATGTGATAGATACATGATGTATTTTGGCAGATGAGACATTTCTAAAGCTAATTAATATGGAATTTCAAATGGTACCTAAAGAAATTCAGCTGGGGTTTCTTGCCCTAAAAACAAAAGGAAACATTTTTCGTTACCCTCTTGCCTTATGCTTATGGTTTTTAGTTATGATTTAGTGAGAGTCCTACAGTGGAATGAAGTTAACTGAAATGCCTCTTTATAAATCAAATGTAAAGTTGCTGTGCCTGTTTAATTATGTTTTCAACACCCTAGGTTATTACCCATCTGGGGTGAAAATTTCTGGCCCCAACAGCAGTGTTCGAGGAAGAGGGATTACCCGCTTACTAGAGAGCATCTCCAGCTCCTCCAACAACATCCACAGATTCTCCAACTGTGAGACTTCACTCTCACCTTACATGTCCCAAAAAGATGGGTACAAATCTTTCTCTTCCTTTTCTTAATGATGGTACTTTTTATTGGAAAAATAACAAGCCCAACTTCCTTTCTGACTACAGTCATATTAAACAAGCAGATCACATCAATAGTAAATGTCACGCCTCTAAAAACTACTTAATTTGTAAGGAAACTATTTCGTAGATTAAACATAATTGTGGTTGGAGAAGATTTTGGCATTCTTGCTTGTGTGTGTTTCCTTTATTTTCTTCTAAGACTTATACTACCTGGTGGTATGATGGGTATGTTTTGAATTCTAGAACAAAACTGGCAATTTCAGAGCATTTGAAAATGTTATACAGTTCTTTCCCCTGAAGTAAAGGTATTAAGTATCTGTTGCAAAAGACTCTAAAATAATATTAACTTAATTCTTTCCATTATGAAATGTAAGCCTTAGAGACCAAAAGCTATTTGCATTGCAGATAACTACGAAAAAATGATTTGTTATTTTAAATAGTCTTTGAAGTAATTTATCTTTCACAGAAGAAACCAGTTAACAGGATGAAAATATAAAATAAAAGGTGAAAGAGCTATTGTTTACTCCCAGTCATGTGTATACATACAAATAATTGTAGGTCCTGTAGATTTATTTTCATAGAATAGTTTTATCTTTCAGAGCAAATTTAAAAACCCAAACAATATTATTAATATTCAAGTCCTTTTTCCCTTTCAGAAAGAATCTTTGGGCACTGAACTAAAAAATACTAATATCCTTTTAGAAAACTGTCAGCTAATACTTTCATTGGGCATCTGGTTGACAGGGATCACCTCTGACTCCTGCAGTGGCCATAACCAAGGATAGTGACTGCTGTAAGGACACACAACAGTTAACTGTTCTAAGACAGGTGTTCTGCAACTTTCATGGACCATGCCAGTTTCAAACTCACATCCCTGCTTTGCCTCCTGAGCACTGGAATTTGAAACATGTAGCCAAAAAGGTACACGTGCCCATGTATGCTGTCCGTTGTAACTGTTTAGGCTCATGACTTACCCACTCTACTTTAAGGTTCCACTTCTTATGCTTAGTAGATAGCAGAATCAATAGTTACTGTTGCCAAGAGAGAGGACAACACAGAATTTCAGAGCCACCTTAGAAAGTAAAGTACTTTGCAAATAAAAGAACCAATCACGACTCTTGTGGATTCTGTTCTTATCCTGGATAATTTCATTTGTGCGGTGGACATGCTGTTAGGAGTCTGCCTAATGTTGGGTTTAGAATACTAAAATGAAGACAGCTCCTTATGTTCAGGAGCGCACTGTGGAGGTAATAAACAATTATGTGAATTAGTTAAAATGCTTTTCAGCATGAGAGGAGATGGACACACACCAGGGGGAATCCAGAAATGCATCCTTAGAGTGGCTTTTCAAAAGAACATCCAAGTCACTGAAGAGGCAAAAGAACTGTCCCTTCCACAAACAGCCGGATATTGACATAAAAAAAAAAAAAAACCAAAAACTGTTCTGTTGTGGAAGCATCTGGCAGTGACACAAGGACCTATTATACTGGGTATATAAGCTGACATTTAGAGCCCATTCCCTTTGGTAGGGTACCTTGCTCGACCATGATACAGGGAAGAGGGGCTTGGTCCTGCCTAAATTTGGTATGCCAGACTTCATTGACTCTCCAAAGAAAGCCTTACCCCCTCTAAGGAGTGGAGGAGGGAAGAGGGGAGGGTGGGAGAAGGAAACGGGGTGGGGTGGTGGAGAGAACAGGGGTTAGTATGTAAAATGAAAAAAAAAATCTTCCCAAAAAAACTCTTGGTGTCTCAAGTTAGTGCTGAAATTTAATCCTAGTAATTATACTGAGTTATGGGTAAGGGAAGGCAATGCAGTCAAAAGGGCTCTGCCTTCCTTAATAGGGAACTGACCGGGAGTTCTCTGTACCCTTCTGTCCCTTTTCATCATTTGAAGTCCCAGCAGCCATTCCAGAAGACAGCATCCCTTAACAAAGAATTATCAGTCCTTCTGGCATCCTAAATTTGTGCTTCACAGCCTCCAGAGCCATGAGAAATTTCTATTTTTAAACCACTGGGTCCTGAGTATTGTGTTACAACATCATAAAAGCACTAAGAGGGAAGACCCCTCTTCAGATCTTATACAAAAAATTGGCTCAAAATGGATCAAAGACCTAAATGTAAATATCAAAGCTATACCAAAAACACAACAAAGGAAAAACTTGGTAAATTGTAATTCATCTCAGTTAAATCCAAAGAAAATCATCCTTTTGTATGAGAAGACTGAAATCCCATAGAATGTGAGAAAATACTCACAAATCATTCAGAACATGTGCAGAACTCCCAAAACTCAGCAATAAAATTTAAAGGAATCCAAGGATCGATATTTCTTCAGAAAATAATTAAAAATGGCCAAAGCATGTGAAAAGATGCTCAACACGATTAGCCATTCAGAAATGCAAGTATACAACAAAGTATACAAAGTATACAGAACACTTAGAAGATGCTTGTTAACCCAGAAAAGGGGGGAAAAATCAGGACTCACATTGTTGGTAGAATATAAAGTGGTGCAGTTGCCATGGAAACCTATTTGACTACCATATAATTCAACAAGTCCATTCTTGTGGTTAATTAAGAGGAGCAACCATAATTTCTTATAGACACTTGAATATCTGCTTGTAGCACCCACCAAAATAGAAAGTAGATGTCCATCAACTCAGATAAAATGCTTATTCACACAATGAAATGTTTGTCTTATATAATGTTGGTGCACACATACAACCATATGTTGTATGATTCAACTTGCACAGAGAATTTCCAGAAAAGACATTCATAAAGTGTGTATTAATTGTAACCTGGGGCTCTAGGTGTCACTATATACAAGGTTTATTTTGATTAAGATAGAAACATTCAATTAATAGTGGTGGTTTTTAAGGTCTTGTATTAAAAAAACTAAATTGCACACTTAATGGTACATACTACTAAAAAGCACATTTTATTAATGTGTGAACTGCCCCCCAAAAAAAGATGCTGTAGACAAAAGGATGGTTTCATCTTTTGTGGAAAAAACAATACAAAGGGAAGTCTGAAATTACTTTAGAAAGAGATCACAGCCATAAAGAATATAAAAAATTAAAGCAGACTAAGTGGGGAAAGAAATATTTGTTAAAGCATAGGTGTTTGAAATGGTGCGTTTAAAGCAGTTTTTATGTGCGTGTTTGAGATTGATACCAGGATTACTTTGTCTTTTTTATTTAATCAAAATATGGCACTCCTTCTCCCTCTTACTCTTCTCATGTCCATACCCCCTAAATTCAAGGCCTTCTCTTTACCATTGTTGTCACTTACACATATAAATGAATAAACATACAGCCTGCTGGGTGCTTCCAGTAATGCCCACATGTGTATGTTTCTAGGACTAACCCACTCAGTATTGAATAACCAACTGGGACTCATCACCAAGATTAATTCTTCTGTCAGCAGCTGCTAGTTGCTTGTAGCTCCCATGTAGGGATGGAACCGTGTGAAATTTACCCCATCTATGTTAGACTGTCAACTGGTGTTGGAATTATTCAGGCCTTGTTTAGCTAGACATGTTGGTGAGATTTCATGGGTGTAGTTTCCCTGTCATAGAAGGAATAATCTCAGCAGACTTCCTACTCCTCTGGCTCTTCAAATCTTTCTGAACCCTCTTCCATGATGTTCCCAAGCCTTGGGCACAGGGATTGTATTGTAGATGTATTCATTGGGGTGGGCACCCATTGGTCAGTTGTCCTCTGCATTTTGAGTGGCTGTGACTTTCATAATGATCTCCTGCTTCAAAAAAAGCCTCTTTGATGAGGAATGATATCTACATTTCTCTGAGAGTATAAGTATTTAGAATGTACTTAGAAATTATACTAGTCTAGTAAAGTGGCAGCAATAGATTCTCTAAGATCCATGATCCCACTAGCCACAGGTAGTTTAGACAAGTACAAACATGATTTTTTTTTACAGTACAGATATGATTTATCTCCTGCTAAGGGGGTCTACTGCAAGGATGTGTGTGCTGGGATAACTCGCCATGCTGACCATGAACATGGCTGAGCAAGTATTTGTGGGAGTCGGCCACTGAGTCCTTTGGGCATATGCTAAGGAGTGGTATAACTGTATCGTGTGATAGTTTAGTTTTAGCTTGAGAAGTCTCCATAGTGATTTCCAGAGTGGCTGCAGCAGTTGGCAATGCCATCAACCGTGAATGAAGGCTCTTTTCCCTCATCTCCATCAGCATTTGTTGTTGGTTTTCTTGATCTAAGTCATTCTGACTGGGGTGAGATGAGGTTTCAAAGTTGTTTTAATTTGTATTTCTCTAATGCTAAGGATGATGAACATTTTTAAAGATATTTCTTAGCCATATGTATTTCCTTTGAAAACGCTCTGTTCAAATCCATGGCCAATTTTTAAATTACTGGTTTTGATTCCTGAGCAAATGGAGTCCTATTCAGAAAAATCTCTTCTTACACCTATATATCCTATATTTTACTGCCTATGTTTTCTTCCAGCAGTTTCAGGTTTCATATTTAGGTCTTTGATACACTTGAAATTAGTTTTTGTGCAGGGTTATAGACACTGATGTAAGTTCATTCTTTTGTGTGTGAGCATCCAGTTTCCCCAGAACCATGTGTTGAAGATGCTGTCATTACTCTGTATGTTTTTGGCATCTTTTCCAATATTAAATGGCTGTGGTCACTCATACTCATGTTTGGGTCTTTTATTTTGTTCCATTGATCTACATGTAATTTTGTATGGATACAACACTGTATATACTCTGGCACTGTACTGCATCTTGAGATCTAGAATGATAATCCCTCTAGTGTTGTTTTTGCTCAGGATTGCTTTGGCTATCAGGTCTTTTGTGGTTTCATATGAGTTTTCAGCTTGCTTTTGTTGTGGGGATTTTGATTTGTATTGCAGTGAATCTGTAATTGCCTTTGGTAGAATGATCATTTTCATTTTAATTCTACCAATCCAGGTCTTTGGATTTTCTAGTGTTTCTCTTTCTTCAGAGATTATAGGGGGTTTTCACCTCCTGAGTTAGGTTTATTTCTAGATTTTTTTTTGAAGCTGTTGCAAATGAGAGTGTGTCCATGGTCTCTTTCTTGGGGTGTTGGTTGCTAGTATACAGCTAGCTTTTGTAAGTTGATTTTGTGTCCTGCCACTTGGCTGAAATTGTTGTTTTCAGAAGTCTGGTGGAATTTTTAAAATCTCTTACGTATAATACCATACACCTAAAAAGAGGGTTTATTTGACTTCTCCTTGTCTTATTTGTGCCCCTCTAATTTTCTTTCCTTGCCTTTATTGCTCTAGCTAGATAGTGTTTTGAGCTCTATATTAAAAGTGGAGCCAGTGGACACCCCTGTCTTATTTCTGATTTTAATGGGATTGTTTTGAGTTTTCCTCCAAGTAGGAAAATGTTAGCTGTGGGTTTGTCATATCTGGCCTTTATTATGCTGAGGTGTGTTTTCTCTAGTCCTCGACTCTCTAGGACTTTTTATTAAGAAGTCATGTTAGAATTTTGTCAAAGGCTTTCCCTGCGTCTATTGGTAATCATGTGATTTTTTTTCTTAATGCCCATTTATATAGACTTACTACATTTATGACTTATATTGAACCATCCCACATCTCTTGAGAAAAAGCCAACTTGATCATGGCAGATCTTTTTTCATACATGCCCCTATTTGGGTTCTTGCATCTATGTTTAGCAGGCCAGTTGGCCTGTAGTTTTGGGGTTTTGTTGTTGTTTTTACTGTGTTTTGGTATTAGAGTGATACTGGCTTCATAGAAGAGTTCCTTCTGTTCTTTTCTTTTGAGGGGGTAATTTAAGTATCAATTGGAGATCATCTTTGAAAGTCTGGTAGAATTCTGCTGTGACTCCATTTGGGCCTGGACCTTTCTTTGCCTGAAAGGTTTTGTATTACTGTTTTAATATCCTTACTTGTTATGAATCTAAGTTGTTGATCTTGGTTTAACTTCAGTGGTTTGAATGAATTTAGAAAATTATCCATTTCCTTTAGAATTTTTAGAATATTTTAATATTTTTGCTGTGCAGTCTAACTCCTCTACTCTATCTTTGAGACCTGATGCTCTATTTTTATTTTATTTGATCCATTCTACTTATAAAGCTTCCCCTGAACTTTCTAATTGACTCATAGAGTTCTTAATTCCAACTTCATTTCAGCTTGAGTTCTTGTCAGTTTTTCCATCCCTCTATTGAATTTTATTTTCAAATTCTGGATTGCCTTAGTCATTTCAGTCAACCTCATGATTGTGTTCCATCACCCATATGTTTGTTCTCATTGCACTGTTTCTTTGTGCTTTTTTTTTAATTCCTTGAATTCTTTGATGAAGTTTATGACTGTTCTTTTAAGATTTGTGTCCTGGGGTTCAATGAGGTAATTCTCACTAGAAAATATTTCCATAGGACTGGCAGATTTGGGGTGGGGAGAGATATACTTTCTGACCTTTCTTGTTGTGTATTTTTGCTATGAGACCTGGGCATGTGAATTTATTGGCTTGTTATGTGGCTGATAAGGGCACAGAAGGCTGGGCTGTATGTTCTGGCCTAAGTTTGAAGGTTGAAGATGCTGTGAGTGGGCCTTCTCAAACCTAGGTCACTAGATACGGTATCCAATCTCGACCTGTGTATTGGGAGAATACAGGTGGGTTGGGGTTAAGAGTGAGGACTCATCAAGTTGGTCCAGAGCACAGTGTGGGCCATATCTAGGGGAATAGATATGACATGGATTGCCACTGGATAAAGTCTGCTGGACAGAGGTCTGAGCAGGCCCAAGATGCAGGAATCATTTTGAAGAAAAGTAAAAAAAAAAAAAAAATGTGGTATGCCATTCTAATTTGCTTTTGTCATAAAAAAGTAACTATGATTCACATTAGAGCACTAAGCAACTATCTACCTCCCCTCCCCTAAAGTAATAGAGAATAAAAATGATATGGTCCACCCTATAAGGATGAATTACCAATGGCCATGGCCAGGTAAAGATTAGGGTATATTTGTTAGGGATATGCCTTACTTACAGAGCAACCTAGCCAGCCAGAAGGAAACTTAGTAAGCAGAGCAAGCCAATGAAGCAGGGAAAAGATGGGGGTACCATGTGCATCCCCTCACTCTTAAACCTCCCTCCCATCACCCTCACGGTGTTCCTTACAACACCCTATTTTAAGAACTGGAAATTAAGGAAAAGCTAATAGAAAAAACCTTAAGGACAAATGTCATAAAGAAGGTCATAAAGAAGGTCATAAAGAAGATCCTAGAAAATAGTATAATTTAAAAAAAATACTGAGCAGGATAGAGAGACATAACTAGATGCTAGACACTCCATGAGCAGAGATACAGCTATAGAGACTATCATGGAAGTATGGCACAGGAGCCTAAAGATTATATGGGAGGCACCACCCTGCCACTGCTTAGGTGAGCAGCAGCACAGGAGTGTGAAAAATATGCTGAACTTGGCACAATCTCACCTACAGACACAAACATTCTCAAATAAGAATTTGGTGTTGTTAAATGCCCTCCCCGATAATGAGATTAAGGACTAACTTATATGCCATCCTAGAGCCTTAATCCAGCAGCTGATGGAAGTAAAGCAGACAGCCACAGCTAAACACTGAACTGAACTGGAATCCAGTTGCAGAGGAGGAGGAGTGATGAGCAAAGGGGTCAAGATCAGGCTGGAGAAACCCGTAGAAACAGCTGACCTGAACAAGGGGGAGCTCTTGGCCTCCAGACTGATAGCTGGGAAATCAACATGGAACTGACCCAGACCCCATAAATATGGGCAGTGAGGAGACCTCGGAATATACGGGGCCTCTTATCCCTAGCATAGGAACGTACTTTTAGGAGCCCATTTCACATAGAGGGATACTCCCTCAGCCTAGTCCCTAGTCCCTATCCTAAAGGATATGACAGACTCTGAAGACCCCCCCCCCACCATGGAAGACCTCACTCTCCCTGGGGAGCAGAATTGGTATGGGATAAGGAGGGTGTTAGTGGGAGGGCAAGGGAAGAGGGGAGGGAAAGGGAACTGGGATTGACATGTAAAACAATCTTGTTTCTAATTTAAATTAAATTAAAAATTAAAAATGGAGAAAAAAATTGGCATTGATGAGAAGCAGTTGGGATCTGGGTAGGAAGAAAAAAAAAAAAACAGCTACAAGTCAGTGTCCGGTGGTGCACACAACCTCAAGAAAAGACAACTAACTCACCAGGAAGACTCACAAAAAAAGAAAAGTTTTGAGATAGGAAGAACTACACATTTGTGGTGCATCAATTTGAGTTAAGAAAGCAAATTAATTTGGCACCTAGATAAAAAGTTAAGCTGGGAGCAAAGGTCAGGAATATGGAAAACAAACTCAGTAAAGAAACTGAAGTTCTGGGAGAGAACAAATAGAAATAGTAGAAATTAATCATTCAACTATAAAACACAGTAGAAATCATCACCAAGAAGACAAGAACAAGCAGAAGAAAGTATATTAGGGATACAGGACAAAGTCAAGGGAATAAGCAAAACCCAAACTTCAAACACACCAAAGATTAAGTGAAAGGACCAAATATAAGAATCCATGAGATAGAAGAAGATAAAATCCAAGCATTTGGAGAGTCTGTTTACTGAAAGTATAGCAGGAAATTCCCAAATCTAGAAAACAACATGAACAAAACAAAAGCAGCATTTAAAATCCTAAATAGATCAGAAAAGAACATTTCCATGCCATATAAACAATGTGAAAAACACAAAGGGAAGCAGTATATAAAACCTTAAGAGGAAGATGCCAACTCAAAGACAAAGACTTCAGAACATTGGGTCTCTCATCTGCAGCCACAAAATTATGTCGTGTCAGTAAACTGCCTAATCAAAAAATGTTTTTCCATAAAAACTCTTAAAATTGCCAGGTATTGGTGGCACACACCTTTAATCCCAGCACCCGGGAGGCTGAGGCAGGCAGATCTCTGAGTTCGAGGCCAGCCTGGTCCCCAGAGCGAGTGCCAGGATAGGCTCCAAAGCTACACAGAAAAACCCTGTCTCGAAAAACCAAAAAAAATAAAGAAAAGAAAAAGAAAAAAGAAAAAGATTGAGCAATTGTAAACGTATATGCACTGAACATTAGGTATCCTCATTTCATAAAACACCAAATGACATGGCCAGGCAGATAGTGACCAGTATATCTCATCTTGACATATAGGTCATCCAAACTAAGTCAGCAAAGAAAACACCGTAGATCAGTGGGCTTCATAGACACCTGTGGAATATTCTATTCACTGGACACAGAATATACATTCTTCTCAGCAGCCCATGAACTTCCTGTAATGAATCACATTGACCATCAACAAAGCCACAATAATCACAAAAGAAACAAAAGAATTCTTTGTATCTTACCATACCTTGATGGAATAAACTAAAATTAGAAATTGGCAATACAGACCACAGAATCTACAAAAATTTGGAGACTGGACAGTACAGCAGTCATTGGCAGTCATTGGTGACACCAGAGGAAATTTAAAGGGACATATAATGAAATGAAAATGATGGTACAATTTATCAGAACCTTTGGGATGTAGCTAAGCAGTTCTAAATGGAGATTTTATTGCTATAAGTGCTGACTTCAAGAAAAAACTCAGGTCACCAATAACCTAATGATGTGCCTGAAGGTCTTAGAAAAATAAGGACAATCCTAAACCAAAAGCAGAAAGAGGCTGGTGAGAAAGATCAGAGCAGAAATTTAAGAAATAGACAATAAGTCATAAATGGAATCAAAGTGTTATTTTAAAAAGAGACTAATAAACTCCTATCCAAACTAACGAAAAGAAAAAAAGAGAAAGCACAGATTAGTAAAATGAGAGGTGTAAAGGATGTTACAACAGATACCAGTGGAATTTCACTCACCTTTTCAGCTAGACTGTCTGGTCCCCTGGCCAGCAAGAACCTGCAATCCTCTAGCCTCCATTCTATTGTGGAATATTATTTTAACTGTGTAAAGATGTGTTACATTTGCTTATGCTGCAGAATATTACTTTAACTGTGTAAAGGTGTGCTACTTTTGTTTATTCTGCATTTGTTTAATTATATAAAGATGAGTTGCATTTATTTCACCTTGCCTGCATAAGGCACCTGATTCATCTAATAAGGAGGTGAATAGCCAATAGCTAAGCAGAGAAAGGATGGGCGGGGCTTGCAGGCAGAGAAAATAAATAGGAGGAGAAATGTAGGCTGAAAAGAGAATGAGAGAAGAAGAGGGTAGAGAACAAAGGAGACACCCAGGGCCAGAAGCCAGGCAGTCACCAGACAGACATGGAGAAGCAGTGAAAGTAAGACATAGAGAGGTAAGAAGGATAATAAGCCTGGTACACCATCCCCAACTCCCAAGGGTAGGGTCACAGGTGAGCCACCACACCCAACTTCTATGTAGGGGCTAGTGTTCCAGACGTGAGTCTTCATGCTTACATATGCGTGATCCACTGAGCCCTGGCCAGTATTATTTTTAATGGGAAAACATTAAAAGTATTCCCCTTAGCTGATTAATTTAGTGTAATTCCAATCAAAATACATTTTATGTAACGTTTTCATGAGACCTATGTCAACGCCATGAAGAATAAAGGTGAAGAAAAGCTACAAGAGCCCCCATGGAGAAGTAATGCAGTGAAGGGAGGGGCTTGGCTCACCAGATCTTCATTAATGTGTTATGACATTTATGATGATATTAAGATTCGGAATTACTGAAGTAGAGAGAGAAACAGTAACCACAGGAACAGAATCAAAAGTCCCACCCACTTGTGGAACAGGGGTGTATGACAGAGTGGCATCTCAGAACAATGGCTGTTTAGTTGATTGTCTAGGAGCTATTAGTGAGTGCATAAAGGGAAAGCCTGAATTTAACTTCTCTTCACCCTTTAGGAACAGTCCCATTTTGTTTAAGGACTTTGTATGTGAAAATGAAACATTTACAGCCTTCAAGAGAAAATGACACCTTCATTCAGGCATTGGTGGTACACGCCTTTAATCCCAGCACTAGGGAGGCAGAGGCAGGTGGAGCTCTGTGAGTTCGAGGCCAGCCTGGTCTACAAGAGCTAGTTCCAGGACAACCTCCAAAGCAATACAGAAAAACCCTGTCTCAAAAAACAAAAAGAGAAAGAGAAAGAGAGAAAGAGAGAAGGAAAGAAAGAGAGAAGGAAAGAGAGAAAGGAAGAGAGAAAGAAAGAAAGAAAGAAGGAAGGAAGGAAGGAAGGAAGGAAGGAAGGAAGGAAGGAAAGAAAGAAAGAAAGAAAGAAAGAAAGAAAGAAAGAAAGAGAAAGAAAGAAAGAAAGAAAGAAAGAAAGAAAGAAAAAGAAAGACGAATATCATCTAATCCTTAGACCATAAGGATTTTTTTTTAATTTAAATTAGAAACAAGCTTGTTTTACATGTCAATCCCAGTTCCCTCTCGTGGGAGGGCCATAAGGATTTTTAAAATACGTAATACCGAAAGAATTTGCTACCAAAGAAACTACTGCTATCTACAGCTACATTTGATTTAAGAAATTGAAGACAGTTAAAGTTTTCTAACTGGAGAGAATATGAAAATTACAATTATAGGCATGTTCACTGCAACCACTGGAATTTATGCTATTCTAAATAGTTTCTCCCTCTTGTCATGCTAAGGGCTACAGTTAATGAGTTCCTGGTGACTTCAAATTAGGATAGAGCTGTGTGTGCTTTCTCGGGAAGCAAGGTGTCCTCAGTTGCTGAGCTGGAACTTTATCCTTACTTCATAATTTTGAAAGAAAAGAAAAACCCTGAAACTTTGAGTTTGGCACAAATTATATGCCACCTTGGATTTTTATTCACCCACCACAACATTGTTAGAGGATGCTAAAATGTTCATTTCACCATTTAAATTGACAGGGATGACAATTTAAATAAATTGGACTTCCTAGGAGCTAGAAGGCAAATCTGCCAGCAGAGTCCAAGGGGCATCTACCATTTACACTAGAACTTGCTAAAAATAATACACATTTTATGTGTCCTGCCAGCTCACCATGTTGTTAGCCCCAACTGCTTTAATGATGGAGCCGGTCATAAAGGAGAGCGGTGAGCACTTTAAAAGCCTTTAACTAGTAACAGTAGACCCTTGACTTTTACCAGGTGCAATCAATGCCCTTTTTGAATTTTTCAAATTTCTGAGTACTGCTTTTAACCAAAAACCTTGTCAGAAACCAAAGCACTGCTGTGTATGCCTAGTAGAGATGAGAGGGCTTGCTCTAGTTCCACTGAAATGGTATCTACACATCCACCCTCCAGCCTAGCTTCCCAGCAACCCTGTCTTGTCACATCCAGAGCACAGTTTGTCTCTGCCTTGCCAGTGTCATGGATCACTTCTCTCCCTGTTGTAAACTAGTTTATTTTGTCTCCCAATATGATCTATAGTAAGAGTCTAGGTCACACAGGCTTGGTTGACCTATGGAGGGGTCATGCCTGTGTGACCAATAAACAAAACTGACAGCAAACCTTCTGTGGTTAACCATTCTCATGCATGTTGCCACCCATCGCTGTCTAGAAAATTCAGTGATCACCCTGGGAAAGGATGCCTAGAAACGTGCATGTGGCTCTTGGGCTCTGTCCTGTTTGTCATTTTCCACTGCTGACTTGATGTTCATTGTGTAAAGTGTGACCAGGAGAGCACCAGTTTTCTGAGTTTTGTCAATGTACCCCAGAGATCATTTCATTATTAAAATAACTTGTCATTTGGGTAGTGGGCTCACTCTTTGGGCTACTACTTTTGGAAGTGGGATCCTGTTGACGCAGGCTTTGTTAGTCCTTTGCTGTTACACATGATGTCACAATGGTATTTTGTGCATTGTCTTGTCTGTATTTTTGCAGATATGTCTTTAAATCTGGTGTGATTTCTGGAACAGGTGGTAAAAGCTTATAAAATTTCTCTAAATTTTGCAAAAACTTCTCTAAATTATGTGTTTTTCATTTCTGCCAATAATCTGAGACAAAGTTCTTGTTTTATCATAGCAACACCAAGTCAGATTTTAGAGTTTTTGCAGCCTCATTGGTGAGAAATGATTTCATTTAAATTCATCTTGCAGTAAGATAAATGAATATTAGTAAGTGTTATTTCACAGAATTGGGGCTAATTTTCACATTTTCCTTGTGAATTGTTAGTTCATATCTCATATGAGGTCTTTTCTTATGCTTTAAATTATTTTTGTATATATTAAGACAGTCTCAAATTATAGCAAGTATAGGATATGTCAAAACGACCTTAGGACCTACCTAAATTGAGTTAAGAGAGTGGTAGGGGACCATGGAGTATCATAGGACTCTAAAAAATGTGCAAGAGCAAAAGTAGTTTTCATTGATTATACAATAAATGAAACTACAAGACAATAAATGCTGGAAGCCTTGCATGATGGTACATGCATGTAATCTCAACACTGGTAGACACAGACAAGAGAATCAGAAGTTAAGGCCAGCCTGAGCTATATAATGAGACCCTATCTCAAGACAGGAACAACGGAGCTTAGATATCTTGGGTATTCAGGTCCATTTCATTCACTAATTCATTCATGTAATAATTGTTGTGTACATATTGTGTCCAAACACTGTTGAAGGCACTAGAAATACAATAAATTTGCTCAACTTTCTCAAGGTACAATAGAATAGACAATGGCATTCTTCTGATGTGAGCTAAAACATAAAGCCTAAAGGATATACTCAGATTTCATCCCCTCTGTTTCTATTTTCTTTAGTAAGGTTAGTTATCTGTTCTTGGAACAATGGGCACTAGAGTCCAAAGATGCAGTAATAGTTCTGGTTCCAGCCATAAAAGACGGATTGCCCTAGAAAAGGATCTTTAGCCTCATTTTTTTTCTCATTTTTAATAAAGGGGGCGGGGAATTCCTGAGCTATTTCTGCAGGATCAGCCATTGAGTTGCTGACAGAGGAGCTGTGCAGCTGCGACCCTAGCCCTCAGCCTGGACCACCAGCCCAGACTGACGAATGCTGCATACGTGGTGTTTGGTGGCATTGTTTCTGTTTGACTGTTTCTGGGCCAAGCAACAGAACTCTACAGGGTCATGAAACAGGTTCAAAGAGACTACAGGATGTTTTCAATGTGACAATGAAAGCCACTCAAAGAAAAGTGGGAGAATCGAGATAAAAGTAGCGTGCCGGGGCGGGGATGGGGGGGTGGGGGGTGGGCAGGAAGGCTCTGGGGGGGTGGGGGGGCAGGAAGGCTGCTCTGAGCTGATAAATAATATAAATTGTTCCTTACTAAGGGGAAGGCTAAGGCTTGTGATATGAAAAGTATATGTAAGCAACTAATGTTTAAGGCTTCTGTTCCCCCACCACCAGCCCCTGGAAGAAGGGTTCAGTAGCAAACCCAGAACTTAGTTAGACCTGTCACTAACCCTTTCATGGCTCCTGAGAAGTCACTTCAATATTCTGAGCCTCCATTTATCTAGAATCTGAAAAGAAAATGGCATTATTAGAAGGTTGGAGTGGGTCAGGTTTTTTCACTGTGCTTTATAAAGTTCTGTATTCCTTCTGTCTCCTGGCAGCCATTTCCTTGCACATTTGACAGGGTGAAGCACAGGGCTAGAAGCAAGAGATTAGGGGTGGGGAACCAACAAGCTGGGATGTGCTGAGTCTGGCTTCTCCAGAAAATGCCTTGTTAGTGTTTCAGGAGGGGGTTTGAAGCCTCTCCCTAGATGCCGGTGACATGAGACGCTCAGAGTCCACCCCATGAAGTCCCTGCTCCAAGACATCTAGAGCAGTATGAAGTGACTGCCCATCAGCCAGAGAGCCTGCCTGCTCTCTGACAGCTAACAGGAACCAAAGGCTTCTTGCTGCTTCAGTTTTGATTGCTAAGTGAAGCAGGGAGAGTAAGCAGCCTAAATTAAGAGTCCAGGTGTCTCCCTGCAGAAACTCTCTCTGCCTCCCTGCTGTTCCAGAGATGCTAAGTGGACAATGGCATCCCTTTGGGCCTCCGATGCTTTGAGAGCACTGGGACCTATCTCATTGGAAGGTCATCCACCTCTGGTCCTGGGCACACTCTCAGCCTGAAGATGCTGGAAGGTTTATCTCACCAGGTCTGGACACAATACTGACAGGTGTGCCAAGGCTGATGGGAACATGGGGGAAGAGAAAAGCCTATTGTTGTGAATAGCCTAACGTTAACTTATGAGTGGGGGAGTGGGGGATCAGAAGAGTGTCACACCTGTGCTTGGTTGAGTCTTTTAAATGTGAAATCCCTCTAGTTGGTTTTATGAGGAATAGAACAGAAACATGAGGGCTTTTTAAAAACTGATTTAAAGGGAGAGAATACTATGTTCTATTGCTTTGTGGACCACCTTGCCTTGGGCTTTCCTCAAGCTGTCTGCAGGCCTCTCCCATCTCCTCAGCTAAGTTCTGCTCCTCCACCTCCTGTTCAGCATGTCCTAAGGATGGGGCCTCATCACTTTCCTCACCACACACCCTACCAAGATATTTCTTCCGCACCCAGAACCACTTCACCCTTCTTTTGTTTTGTTTTTATTCCATCTTGGACAGCGGGAGACTGGTTTCTTTTTCAGAAAAAAGGTCTTACCCTGTAGTCTAGGCTGCTCTGTGCTGACCAGGAAAGTAGTGATGGCTATTCTTGCTTGTCAACTTGACTATCTGAAATGAGCTACAATCCAGAAATGGGGGGCATACTTGTGATCCCAATGTTGAGGCTGGAAGACGCAGGCTTTTGATTCAGATCTAGAGGTGAGATGACACACCTTTAATCTGCACCACACCTTCTACTAGAAGCCTGTATAAGAATGTGGAAGAAGGAAATTTTGCTTTTTGCCTGCCTGGCCTCGCCTTGTCAGCACTGGCATTGGAACATGCTTCTTTGAATCCCAGCATATCCAGAAAACCCATACATACAGCCGAGACACCCATTCTTGGACTTCCCATTCACATTGGATTAGTTGGACAGCAGCTTGTTAGTCATTCTATAATATATATATTATATTATATATATATACACACATATATATACATGCATATGTATATATGAAATATATATTCATTCTGTAAGTCCTGTGACTCTGGAGAGCCCTGATTAAGACAGTAGACTAGAACTTTTGACCATTTTTCCAGATTCTGCCTCTAGAGTCCTAGGCTCCCAGGATGCCACCATGCCTGGCTCCCCAACTCTTTGATGCCTATGACCATAACCCTCCAGAGCTCCACACATTCAACCTCATTCCTCAAAACTGTTGCTACTGTTCGTCTTCATTGCTAATTCAACCCTGCCCTGTGTTTCAAAGATTGTAAGGTGAATTCAATAAAGACACAAAAGGTAAAAACTAAGGAATGGTAACTTCAAAGGGAAAATAAAGGAAAAGGGAGATGAAACTATGGACAAAACTTGTTCAACAACTCCATTTTGAAAAATTCTATATAGTTCAACTGAGTTTCCTAGCAACTGTTGCAAAGAAAAAAATTGTGGTGTAAGGCATCTTTAAATTAAAATGATGCATAGCAAATCCATTGTTTATGAGTAGCAATGACCTTCCTAGCAAGCAGATTTGAGAGAAAATTCCCAGGTGGATTCTTTTCAACAAATCACTTGCAAAGTACAAAGCTATCTTCAGCAACATCCTAACTATAAATGCAAAGGTGGAGGCTTCATGCTATTTCTGACAGCTTCCTACAACATCCAGGAGAATTATGCCAAGTATTTATGTAAAATTAATTCCCACGTCAAAATGGTACAACCAAGTATATAGATTCGAGAGCTTGCCTTGAGAACAGGGTAACTATTGCCTGCTGCATACAGTTCGCTCTAAGTAGAATTTCTTCAACTGGATTTTGGAGTTATTGTTTGGCACTAAGCCTAAAGTTAGTCTCTTGAAGTTTAGGGACCACAAATGCTCTTTGCCTCGTTTAGATACTGATGTTCTTTCTGGAAAATTCAGCCAAGGAAGGAAGAGGGTATCCTTTTATGGAAGCTAAACTGCCCAAGTAGAGACCACTCTGCATGTTGCAATGTGGAGTTGTGAGGGACCACTGATACACAGAACACATTCCAGGGTTTTCTGCAAGCCAAGTACGTCAGCAGGTGCAGTCCCAGGTCACTGTGCAAAGGTAGAATAGTAAATACTGCTACAGCCAGGAGAATGGAGAGAGCTCACTGGAGAAAAGCAAACCAGCTGGAGGCTTCAGAACTGGCTGCTGACTGACCTGAAGAGATGGCAATCTAGGCCTCTCAGACTGGAAAATCATTCATTTTGTACCCTTTATCCTCAGTGTGTTACCTTGGGCAAATCATTCCCTATTCAGTCACACCTGAGAAAGTAGGCTGCTAGAGTCCAATACTGCAGGCCTGTGAGGCCAAGCTGGGCCTGCTATGGGTTATTCTGTGTTGTACTGAATGATTGTCCCATTTTGTAAAGCAAGGGCTTTGGGCTAACTCCATTTCAAGCCTAAGTACCACAAAAGAAAGACTGCACCTTATTTACATAAATGGCTGCCACCTGCCAGAACACTGGGAGACACAAACTGATAATTATCTGTACCAACAAAAGATGGAACCTGTAAACATGCTATGTCAGAAACACCAGACACATGAGTTTCAGTGACACAGATGTAACCCCTAACCGAGGAGCACCCCAAGGCTGAAATTTGGCAAGTAGACTGACTAGTCAGCCAGTCATTTGCCATGAGCCTCTTCCAGGAAAATTTTTCCGTGAAAGGATGCCTGTCTTTGTCCCCAAGTTCAGTTCCAGAGTAGTTTCTCCTGCATGTTGACAGTCAGTGAATATCAAGCTGACCATCAAAATAGCCATACTCCTGCCCCACATCTGACATCTACCCGTGAATCTAAGACTTCCTCCCTTGTCCCCTTAAAGACTCTTCCTCATGCCTGTGTCAGCCCTTTGCCTCCCAGTTCAGGACAGCCTCTGAACACTGCAGCCACTTTAACCTTTTCTTAGCCAACCTGTAATCTGTGAGTGTGTATTAAAATTCTGTTAAGTACAGTATGTGATCTGAGAGTTAATATTAGTACTTGAAATAAATGAACCCGTGATTGCCAACAGCCGGCTATCAACAAAATCAAGATTAGCTGACAGTTGCAGCTAACAAAAATTGATAAATCTTGTAAAATTTTTATTATCCAGTATGTTCAGACATTGTGAAAAAACAGTCATCAGTCTCTTCTGGACATGGGCACATGCCACAGTGGCCAGAGGTGTCAAGAGGGTGCTGAGTTAGAAGTAAGTAGTAAGAAAGGACCCTTGACCAGGCTTCCAGCCTCTTTTCCCTGGAGGCTTCCATACAGTCAGGACGGGGGTGGGGGGTGGGGGAGGGTTGGGGGGTCCCTGAAAAGGATATTTTCCCAGGAAGGGTCTCTCTGGGCATCAGGGTTTCCTGGGGGGTAGGGCAGACTTGTAGTCTCAGGGGCTAGGGCCTAAGCAGACATTTGTAGGTCTCTAGACCTCACTCCCTTGACCACCTGACTTCAGTGCAGCAGTAACAGAGAGGTCCAGGAATTGTTCCTCTATAGCTACTGTATTGCATACTAGTAGCACTCTTTTTTTTTTTTTTTTTGAGCATATAGCAAGTATTAGGGAAATGACAGCCACAGAAAAACCCTATTAGAGAGACAATCACAACAAATCTAGTTTTGCAGTCTTAATTGGGTTTTATTTACAACTCTAGAAACTGCCAGCACAAGAGAATGTTCCAACTCAACACATTTGCAGATTACAATTGCAGCAAGAGAAATGGAAATGACGTACAGAAAACGGAAGCAGGTACAAGACAGGTGGATTGGTGATAGTTGTTTGCTTATCCGTACTTTGAACAGTTGGCCACCTGTGATTGGCTGATGTTTATGGCCATAAATGGCTGGGATCCAGTTCCTCAGTTGTTAGGTTTTCCACTTGTTTAGTTATTGAGTTAGATTATATCTCCTTATATAAGGATTTAGGCCAGGTTTAGTTTAACTAGGTCTGTTGTTGGGATAATCTTTTTAAACAGTGTAAATATGTGTCTGTTTTACTTCACCTGTCTAAGGCACCTTCTGATTGGTTTAATAAAGAGCTGAATGGCTAATACGAAGGCAGGAGAGAATAGGTGGGACTTCCAGGCAGAGATAGGAACTCTGGGAAGGAATCTGAGATGGGAGACAGATTCGAAGGAAGTCATAAGGTACTGAGGAGAGGTAAAGAACCATGTGGCAGAATGTAGATTAATTTAAATGGGTTAATTTAAGTTTTCAGAGCTAGTTGGGAACAAGCCTAAGCTAAGGCCAAGCTTTCATACTTTCTGTATCATTATTTGGGAGTTGGCAGTCTGACTGTAGACTATAATCAGTAGAACTTCAATAGAATCCCTGTTATGGAATGACAGCTGGTAGTTAAATGCTCCACCTATCCGTCTCTAAGTGGGACCAACAGCCTGAGGCAATTCCAAGTTTCTCAATGGTTCCCCTGTGAGACTGAACCCTGGTCTGTAGCACTGGCCAGTGCCAGAACATACTGCTGTCTTTCTCCCTACCCCACTCTCCTTGCTCCATCACTTCTGTTCCCTGATACCACTGAAGACAAGCACCTTAGTGCTATGCTCTGCTTGCAGAGGAGCCCAAACTAAGCCAGCCCCTGTCCTGGAGTTGTTGAACTATAAGATGGTGTTAAGAAATTATTCCATAAAGGAATAAAGCAATGGGAAATACAGAGGATACAGTGGCTAGATGGATCATTAGTCAACTACCAGGAGCAAACAGGATAGAGTTGCAATGATTGTAGTCATATTATCTCTGTTGAATTTTGATCTTTTTTTTTTTTTTTTTTTTTTACGAGTCAGGGTTTCTCTGTGGCTTTGGAGGCTGTCCTGGAACTAGCTCTTGTAGACCAGGCTGGTCTCGAACTCACAAAGATCCGCCTGCCTCTGCCTCCCAAGTGCTGGGATTAAAGGTGTATGCCATCACAGCCCAGCCTTTATAAAGATCTAAACTGCCTTCTTATAATCCCTTCAACTTCTACCTTCAGGAAAGGGAGCTCAGGTGTGGGCTATTGCCCGACATTGGGTCACTTTCCTTGTCATCTCGTGATCAAAGGTAATGTACTGCTCAGACTTTTTGCTGTATGACAAATACCAAAGAGAAGTGATTCAAAAGGAGCAAGGAATTGTTTTGGCTCATAGTTTGAGAAGTTTTGGTTCATGGCTGGCTGGTGCCATTGATCTCAGGCCTATGGTAAGAATATTATAGCAGATAGATGTAGTGGAGAGAAATGTCTGCTCTCCTTGTGGTAGGCAGGAAGTTGGAGTTTGGAAGGGCTGTGGGGAAGGTATTTCCTGTGGGGGTATGCTCCCAGTAAGCTGTACCCTCTATCTGAGTCCCACCTCCTATAGTTTCCGTCATGTTCCAAGGATGCCATCAAATTTAAAACCATCAATAGACAAATCCACTGGTTATGTCAGAGCCCTCATGATCCAGTCACCTTCCCCAAGCCTATCAGCTGCAATGGTTCTTCATAAGTCTTTTAGGGGATGCCTCATATGCAAAGCCTAATGGGCAGTCAGGTCTCAATTTGAACTGTCCTAATGGCTTCCAGACCCTAGGTTGCTAGTCTATTTGCCAAGATGTTTCTTTTCTCAATGCTGAGGATAGAACCCAGGGTCTGGTTCATGCTCAGAAGCAACTCTACTGCTATACATCCCCAGCCCAAGATCCTTGCTAAGACCTGGAGTTGCAACTCTTCTTAATAACTTCTCCACATCATGAGGGATGGATGAAAACAGGATGGATTCCATCCATGAAAGGAAGAGGCGTTACTGTGGACTATGTGTTTCACCTACATGTGACCCCTGGCAAGATCAGGAAGGACAGCATGGCCATGACAGCATGATCATGACAGTGCCATGCTGCTCATGATTACAGCAGTGAAATGACAGGCAGGGATACACACCACTATCCTAATGAGGACGGCTACCACGGTGAAATGAGTGTAGAGATCCCAGCATTCTCCCTGGCAGCTCCTTAGACTAACCCAACATCACATCTCTCTCTAACTCCTCCCCTTGCCTGGGCCATAGTTCCTCGGCAGCTCTGAGTAAGTGCTCCCTCGCTTAAAATGCCAAGTGACTTGCTTCATGGCTACTGAGAACCAAGCATAGAACTGTTTCTTCCTTTCTTTTTCTCTCCTCTCTCCTCCCTCTCCCATCCCTCCATCTCTTCCTTCCTCTCTTCTTTCCTTCTGGGCTCAGAGCAGGTCAGGGGAAAGACTACTGAAAAATCAATTCAGGGACTTTCTACTTTCCTTGTATTTACTATAGCCAATTGTTTGTAACCTCTTTCAGGCCCAGAAAGATTCCTTACTTCTAAGTCCTCCACAGGCCCTTAGGTGGGGCTGCCTGTTACAGTTTGGATATGAACCATCCCCAAAAAAGACTTGTGTATTAAAAGCTTAGTCTCCAGCTGGAGATGCTATTTTGGGTGGTGCTGTAAACTTCAGGATGCGTAGCTTGACTCTAATGGGATAGGTTATGGGATGTGCATGCCCCCATGGCGACAGTGTCTTATCCTGAACCCCATTCTGTCTTGGTCTCTGCTTCCTGTGCTCCATGACATGAGTCCCTTTCCACAGGGGTGCTCTGTCTCACCATGCGTGAGCCCAGAAACAGTGGCTCAAAGTGATGGCAGACTGAAACCTAGGAAACATGAGCTAAAATGAACCTTTCCTTTCACGTTTCCTCTCAGCTATTCAGTCAGGGATGAAAGCATGACTCTTACCACATCCAAAGTAAAAAGACCTCTTGGCTTCTCCTGTTCTGTCATTACTATGAAGCCTCTCAGTGGAGTCTTTGTGATGTTAATATGTTCTGCTTTCCTGCTAGAAAAACAAAACTGGGCATAACTAATGATGTGCTGAGTACATACTAGCACACACTCGAACACACACACACACATTACCTCTGACCCAGCAGGGGAACTTAAATGTTTTCAAGTATTCCATTAGCATAAAAGAAAGAAATAAAAAAGAAAGAACAAATGACAAAATAATAGGCTTAAAACAAGAGATGCTGCTAATTTTATTACCTGTAAATAAACTCTCAAAAAGAAAGAGATTGAAGCCAGGAACTGTGGTCCGTGTCTCTAATCCCAGCACCCTGGAAGTAAGCAGATTCCAAGTTCAAGGCCAGTGTGGCCCACACCGAGTCAAAGACATTGTCAGCATAGATTAGAAATGGGAAATCTAATTTAAATATAATGACATAAGTACTTTAGATGTAAAATTACGAAAACTGGTGTATCATAAAAACAGGAAGCATGGAATGTTTTCGTGGGCTGGGGCGATTAAGAATGTTTGCTGCTTGGGCTGGAGGGATGACTCAGCGTTAAGGACTAGGCTCGAAAAGGAACAAAATCGAACACGAGATAGGTTATTAAATGGTATATTTATTAAGAAGGAATACTCACAAGAGGAGCCATAAGCAGATTGGCACTCTGAGCCAGTCCCAGCTGCCTCCGAGACCTGACCTAAACCCCAAGAGAGGGTGAGCGCCTCTCCTCCTCACTCTTTATCCTACCCCTCTACATACCTGTGACCACACCCAAATGGGCGTGGTCAGCAGTACAGGTATCCAGGGTCTCTCCCTACATAGGCTCACAACCAAAAAATATAAGAATGTTTGCTGTTCATACAGAGGATCTGAGTTCAGTTTCTAGCACTCACCTGGGAGGCTCACAACTCTTGGCCTCCAAAGGCACCTACGCACAAGGGCAAACACACATAGACATGCATATACACATACATTTTTAAAAAGTAAAGTTTTGTATTAATCATAGTTTCTACTCCACCATTATAGGGATATGTCGCACACATTTATAACATCTTAATATACATTTATTAATGTCAAAACAAGTAATGATAGCAAATGGCTTATAATCCATAAGCATATTAGTTTATATTTAGCATTTGCTAATACAAACTTCAAGAGTATTACCAAAATAACACATTTTGCTACTGACAAAATGACCAATTAAATGGTAAAACATAATTATTTTAAATGTATGTATCTAAAAGAGATGCAAAATAAGTTAAGCAAGCTAAATAGAAATGTAAAAACCAATTCCATTTACAGTAATATCAAAACCATAAAGCATTTTTAAATGGAACAAAATATCTGCAAAATCTCTGTACTTGAACTGCCGAGTATCTCTGTGAGAAATTAAAGAGATCTAAATACAAGGAGAAATGTGCCTCTTCATAAGCTAGAAGGGGCCAGAGATCTGAACAACGGGAGAAACATGCTTCTTCATAAGCTAGGAGTCAACATTCCTGATGCATCCTGCACATTTCTCCTGGTATTTAGATCTCTTTAATTTCTCACAGAGAATGGGGTTTCAGCTTCTGGCAGCCAAAAGAAACTCAAATGAACCCTGTGGCTTGTTGGATGGGAAATGGAGACATTGGTAGCAGCATTTATCTTTAACACAAAAACATAGATTTAAGTTCAAGAGCACATGCCTTTTATCCACTACATCTGACCATTGCTAAAAAGGTCTGAGAGCAGTGATTCCTTAGGAGAAATGGGTACCATTTCCTCTCTTCCTGGGTACCATTATCCAAAACTGGACAGCTGTCCATGGAGGAACAGCTGATGTCCGAGCTGGGATGAAAATGATGCAAAGCAAGCTCACGGTAACACGGTGCATGTAGAATTATAGAGTCACATTGATGGCCAAGGAAGAGCTCCCTGGCCAATATGGAATGGTTCCAATGTCAGAAAAAAACACCAATGGTGTTTTTTTAACACCATTAATAGAAGCACAAAATTCTACAGGGACTTTATAAATATATGAATAAAGTTTGAGGAGAAAACGTTTACCTGAGATCTTTCTAATACTTACAAGTGTTTACAATGGGAAGTGAGGAGAGAAATCTTGCAGACACCACCTTGACCCAGTGAACAAAGTTGACATCCCCAGCAATAGGGAAGCTGGAATCCTGTAAGGCTGTCTCAACAGATAGGATGCAGGGACAAGAGCGCAGCTTCCCTTCTGTGGTTCCCTCATCAGAGATGCACGGATTTCGTCACAAGGAACCAACAGGCAACTCAGAGGTGTCTTACAAAGCTGGCTTGTAGTCATCAGAAGTGTTGAACTCACAAGAATCTAGAAAAGGAAGGAAGGAAGGAAGGAAAGAAGGAAAGAAGGAAGGAAGAAAGGACGGACGAATTGGTCTAGCCTAAAGAAGAATAAATAGATGTGAGGTGTGAATGCAATGAGAAAATCTAACCTGGGCCTTCTCACTTCCATGGGCATTCCTGGAATCCTGTGGACTTAATGGTTTCTGGGGATGGGACTGTCATGAAATGGTGAGGATACCCTTTCCTCCTGGTAGTTTTATAGGAGAGTAACCTCATACAAAGGAAACACACCAAAGTGTTCAGTGTGTCCGTAATTTATTTCCCATCTTTCAAGCATAAGTCTTTCTATCATATTTGGACATTGTTTTAAGTTTGAGACTGAAAAATAAAATAGTTTAAGATGAAAAAGTGTAGGGCGGAAGTCCTGCAGAATCATGCCACTTTCCTGCTTGCTGTGCTTGTATGTGGGTGCCCCTCCTCCCTCTTCTTCTGCTACCCAGATGCACTGCTGCAGGCGAGGCCAGCTAAGGACCACCCACACACACCCACACATACACACACACACACACACACACACACACACACACACACACACACACATACATACACACACCACACACACACACACACACACACCACCCACACACACCCACACATACCCACACACATACACACACACCACACACATACACACACACCACACACATACACACACAAACACATACACACACACACACCACTCACACACACCACTCACAAACACACACACACCACACACATACACACACACACACACACCACTCACACACACACATACACACACCACTCACACACCACTCACACACACACACACATACCACACACATACATACACACACCACTCACACACACACACACACACACACACACACACACACACACACACCACCTTCTGCATCTTGAAAGGCAATGAATGATACCTGTCCTCTCCAAATAGGATCTGAGCATCCCTGAGATCCCTTTAGGGAGGGGCTTACACTGCAGTAAGTGAAATTCCTAGTGAATCATCTGACATTTTCACAAAGCTGAATGAGTCACCCTGTCCCTTCAAAAGGTGCAAGGGATGACTCATACCTGATGACACAGAAAACTCAACATCTCATTATGCAAGTTGATTGCTTTCTGAGCAAGGTCTCGTTATGTAGCTCATGCATATAAAAATTTAAAGCAAGCAGCCCTCATTTGGCCTCCTGTCTCGTTTACCCTGTACCCGCCCTCTGCATGCACATGGGGCCAGGAGAAAGTGTGACGGCAAGAGTGAGGCCTTCATCATCAGCTCTGAGTCTCATCCTCACCCTACCACCTACCGGCTTTGTCACCTCTAATGACTTTAACCCCCTGGACATCCTAGTCTCCTCTGTAAAATGAAGTTCATGGAGGATGGGGTGAAGCAATGGTGGCAGAAACCAACAGCCAGTTCTTGTTTTCCCCATGTCAATGTCACAGGCTGGCATCTTGCTACCTCCTGACTTGCTCTGTGACATGGTGACTCATGTGTGGCCTGAGCAGAATCTCTGTGGTCACCTCATGACCAAAGTTGAAAGAGGCCACTAGACTTTATTGTATGTTTTGTCTCCTCTGCTGGCTGGTGGCAAACAACTTCCTGGTCCCTGAGGGTAGAATATCCCACCCTTAGGCAGACTGGAGGGTCAGTGATGGCTCAGTGGGTAAGGTGCCTGAGGACCTGAGTTGGATCCCACATGATACAAAGAGAGAACCAACTCCTGAAAGTTGTCCTCTGTTCTCCACAGGTATGCCCCACATTTGCAAAATAACCAAATAAATATGTAATAAAATGATTTTAAAAGACAAACAGGAGATGGAGACCTTGAGTGTCTCAAACATTGTTAGTGTGTAAGAAAAAAAAAACTGTTGGTTTTACAGTCATCACAATTTTTAAGTCCATCTCTGTAGCAGTTGGACTTATCTTAATTGAAACAAAAATCTGTCCGTCAGCCAGGAAGTCGTGGAAAGAGTTCCACGTGAGATAATCTTGAAAACTGATACATCCTTGGTCACAGCAGAAATCTACGCCTTTAAGGAGCTCGAAGGCTGAGCTGATTTCATTGGAACTGGAGGAGAGTTTTCTCAAGCCTAAGAAAGTATGTGAAGGGGAAGAAAGAGAGAAGGAAGCTAACATGGTCTACTGAGACTGTGCAGCAAGCAAGAACTACCACAGACTTCAACTTGGTGCCTCTGGAAAAGGACTTGACATCTGAAGAGACAACGATCCCGTTATGCAAATGAAGGGGCGGCTCAAAGGAGGTTCCACTCACAGGACCCTGCTTCCCAGCAAGATCATCTGTGAAGATGACCAGGGCCCTGGAACAATATATAGGGATAGAGCCAAGACCAGAGAAGCTTCTAGAACCTCCACGGCGCTATAATGTCTGCTTGTAAGTACTGGTATAGACAATGAGAGTTCCTTGAAGGCAGCCAACTTCTCTTGCTCTGATTCCATATTCGGTAAGCAATTGAGTGCATGCCCCAGTCAGGTGGACAAAAAGCTGAAAATAGCAACTTGGCATTCTGTGTTTTAAGTACTTGAAACTTCCATCCACACTGTAAAATGGGAATACTAAAAGTGCCTGTGGTGGTTTGAATAAGAATGCTCCCCCCATAGGCTCATAGATTTGAATGCTTGGTCTTTAGGGTATGGCCTTATTTGAGATGGATTAGTGGGTGTGGCCTTGTTGGAGGAAGAGTGTCACTGGGGGCGGGCTTTGAGGTCTAAAAGCAGGCCCAGTGTTGCCCTCTTCCTGCTGCCTACAGATCCTCAAGTAGAACTCCCGGCTACTTCTGTGGCACCATGTCTGCCTGGGTGTCACTATTTTCCCGGCCATGATGACAATGGATTGATCCTCTGAAACTGTAATCTACCCCCAATTAAATTCCTTTCTTTATAAGAGTTGCCGTGGATACGGCATCTCCTCACAGCAACAGAACACTGACGGAGACAGCACCTGCCTCATTTGGCTACTGTCAGGAGCATAGAGGAGATGTGGGGAATGCATAGAAAGTCGCTGGTCCTGAGCAAGCGCAGCCATAGTGCTTGCCATTGGTGTACACCTGGCCCTGTGAACCTTTGAGAGCTGGTGCTTTATCACCCACAAAAGCAACTTAATTAGAAGCCCCCTGAAGAGCAGCTAATGTATATAAACTGCATGCATCTCATCCTTTGGAGGCCTGTCTGAGCACCCACCCAACGCCTCGGAGCACCTGTGCTGGGCTAGCTGTGGCTGTGTGGGAACCCACAACAGTCTAATTGCCACCGTTTCTGGACTGAAATAAATTCAGTAGGAATCTGTAGAGTTGCCAATTGATAATGAAAGTTGACACCCAGGTAATAGAGCCCTGCACTAGAGGACAACTGAGTGTCAGCACCCTCGCTGTTTTGTCAAGATGCAGCCAACTGTCACCTCCTCTTTGAATCATCCCCAGTCCCTGAGGCACATTCCCCCCTCCCCCTGAACACACAACCTCCTGGCCCCAGTCCTTCTCTGTCTCATGGAACTGTTCCCGTGTCTGCTACCTGCCCTGGATGCCAGCTCTTCAGTATCCCTGTGAGCATTGCTGAGGGTAGCAGACCCTCACAAAATCCATCCTGAAGTAGGGCCTGGTTTCACCTCAGCTCTTCTCTAAACCTGAGCTAACAGGACAGGTGACAGGACCAATGAGGACTGACTAGCTTTCCAGACATGCTTATGGAGCCATGAACCATGAGGCATAGTGGCTCCTCAAAGTAGCCAGGTGACTAGGAGCTAGCCCCTGAGCAAGACACTGTGACAGTAACCATTATCTATTTAATTAACCCTTACTCAATGCCTTCCTGGACCAGTTCCTATGCTCATGAGTCTTGTAGGCAGAGACAGAGGCGAAGGTGTACACCTAGGTTGTGATGGCACCATATGACAGATGCTGGCACAGAAGCATGGGGCTCCACCAAAAGGGACATGAAGAAGATGACCCTGAAAGTGTCTCATGAGTCTGTGTTCAAGCTGAGCACTGAGTATGTATCGAAGCTGCTTTGGGGGAGATACACCATAGTTCTCTGCAACAGACAGTTCTTTGTCCGTGTCCTCAGGAGGGATGTCACAGGCGACAGCATCTCTGTCACCATCCTAGAAGCACATGGATGATTGCCAGGCCTACTAGATCTTCTGACACTGCAGGCTTTCAGAGCACACCTCCACCCACCACAAGGCTGAGCTCTGTCATGTCCCCAACAACCTGAGAGTTACTGCCTGCCCTTACCTTGGCCACAGGAATGGAACACCAAGACACTATACCTGGTCACCTCACCTCACCGACCTACTGGGTAGCATGTATACTTGGCATGAACAAAGGTCAAGTGAACAAAGGAAAGGGAATTTCCACTGTAACTTTATTGATAAGGAAACATTTTGAATTAAACAATGAGTTTAGCAAAGTCTATAAAAATATACATGTAAATAAAGCCAGAAGGGGACAAGGGATTTATACACTTGCTCTTCTGGTAATTCAGAAAAGTTTATTGGGTAATAAAGCACATTTGGAGCAGCCCATCTGGCCTGAGCTCTGGAGAGTGAAAGAGCTTGGGGGGGGGTGTTGGTTGGGGCACTGTGGACAGGGCATCGAGGCTCAGCTGGCATTCAGAAGCCAATGGCTGGGCAGGGATGGGAGACAAATAAGCTTGTGTGTGTTACTCACTTTAAATCAGTCTGCCCACCTTACCAGACTAGCACATTGCTTGGGTGGAGTCATCAGGCATCTCAAGTCCCAGTGGGGAGGCAAAGCCCTGCAGCTGAGGCTGCCAGGCTCCAAGGCCCAGGCCCTGCTCCAGGGGCACCTACTGTAATGCAGCAGGAAGCAGAGCTCTGATGATGACCTTGCATATTGTCCAGGGCTGGGTGTAGGACAAAGTGGCATTGCTGTTTCCCTGCATAGGAGCCATCAGGGCAGGATTAAGAAAAACATTGGGGTCCAGGAGTGGTGAGCTATAAAGGCAGATGGGATTTTGACAGGCGGGATTTTGACAGGCGGGGATGAAACTGTGTTCACAGAAGTCCTGAGAAAGCATGTGTCTGGAAGCAGGAGCAATATGGTGGGAGATGAGGCTGAGGCGGAAGCTGGAGGTCACCATGGTTCCCAAGCATGGAAGGCACAATTAAGCTGGGTAAATCACAGGGCCTCCCCCATGTCTTTGATTTCTTTCCTTCATTCAACAAAAATATTGAGTGCAAGCCCATCCACAGGTTCTCCCCTGAGGGATGGTTGTGGCAGGCAGGGCAGACTCCAACCCTTCTGAAGCCGGCCCTGTCTGCATGGGGAGCTCCAAATGGAAGCCACCCCTGCTCAGTGCTGAGCTTCCAGGAGCCCCTGCCAGCCATAGGGGAGGCAGAGGGTGCTGTCTGGTTTAGGCGGAAGGCCCAGCCCTGAGTCAGACAGAGCAGTAAGGAAGGGTATTTTCGGTGTGGTGGTCAGGGTCACAGGCAGGACCCATGTAGCCAGGCCAGTGATGCTCCCAAAAACACACAAACACAGGAAGTTGCACTACGCCAATGGCTAGGGAGGGGCAGGACTATGGGGCTAGAGAGAAAAGAGGCCAGAAGTGGGAGACTGGGCCCTAGCCCTCGTCTCCCCCTCGGCGACAGGCTCCTTTTACTGGAAGGGTTGCTCTGGAGAGCTACGCCCTGAGCTCCTCTGGTCCCCATGCCTGTAGTCCTGTTCATCTTCCCTCCCTCTGGAAACTTCTGTCCGCTGCTCTCGAGGCTCTTGGTAAGCAGCTCGGTTCCTACAGGGCAATGGAGAAAGAGAAGGTTAACATTCATGGTGGGGGGGCAGAGTAAGGTGGTCCCACCGCCATCCCCACCCAGGAGCTGCAAAGGGACTCTGTTACAGCAGTGTTGGTTTAAGACTGCACTGTGAGATCTCACTCGTGGGCTGAGGAGACTGCAGAAGCAGTGACCCTCGGCTTACCACAGGAAGGCCTGCCCCCGAGATACAAACCACAGGCACAGGGGACAAGTGCAGGACTGCAGTCCGCCCTTGATTTGGGTGACTTGCTCATTCCTCAACTGCAACTGGGGAAGACTAAAAACAGTGTCTCCCGAGACACTGCCTGGGCCGGTGCCCAAGGAGGATTTGGGGTGTGTATTCCCATCTGCTTCTTTCCCAGCGGCCGCCTGTGCCAGCACACTCACGGCCTTGTGTCCTCTGCGTCCTCAGCTTTCTCATCCTTTTCCCGACAGCAGCAGCAGTAGACGATGATACCAATGATGATGAGGGCCCCAAATGCGCCCCCCGCAATGCCAGCATACAGCGCAATGTTCATGGAAGCTACAAGAAGATGGACAGCTGTACCTCCTGAGCCCCAATTCTAGCCCCCTCCACCCCCGACTCAATCCCAATGAAAGAGGAGAAAGCCGGGCTAGAGGTGAGGAACCACAGCACTGGTGTAGGGCACAGCAGGCTGGTCACTCCCAGCCTCTGGCCCACTCCAGTTCGTCTGCCAGCCTAAGGAGCAATGGCTACAGGCCTGTGGTAACACTCCACAGAAGTCATGACCCTGGAAGATTGTGATTAGACAGATTTGGGGACACTCTTAAGGATAGAGGAGCAAACAAGAGGAGACAGACCGGAGCATCCTGATACTGGGCTACCCAGGCTCTGCAAAGACCCTGAGTGTTAACTCTGCCACCTTCTGGCTTATGCCGGAGAGAGCTGTGGTCTCCCTTCTCCCCACAAAAAGAGACTAGGGTTTAGACCAAGGCAACTGGTTCTAGGCACTTCTCTCACACTCTCTGAGTGACCCACAAGACAGGTGTGGCTGAAGAGGTCTCCAGAAGTCTGTCCCAAACTCTATTTCCAAAGAACAGGAGGAGCCGGGCTGACCTCAGGGACAGAAAAGCCTGGGCCAGAGTCATCTCTCCAGGGTCACAGCGGCCACTTCATTCACCGCCAATGGGCCCCAGGCAGCCACCTCTGGACCTTGTACCCCTCCCTCCCCACCCTGCTCTTACGAGGTCTGGGAGCCACGGTGATGTTGCAGGACTCTACCCCGACGTCGTTGCTGGAGGTGCAGACGTAGTACCCGGCCATATCCGTTGTGATGTTCTTCAGAATCAAGGGCTGGCCTGAGGCTGGAGGATGAGCAGCAGGGTGAAAAGATGGTAGAGGGGTGGGGTAGGCAGAGCCCAGGGCTAGGAGCTCTGAGCTAGGATCACTGAGCCCCACTGATCTAAGCTAGTGGACCAGTGATGTAGGAAAACAAAAAATACCTCTAAGGTCACTGGGAGATCAGCATGGCGGGTGGGAAAATACTGAATGGCTTCAGATCCAGTCAGGACCCTGGGTGTCAAGTCTGGCTTTGTCCACTTGTTTGGTGTACTTGGCAAGTGACTTGGCCTTCTGTGAATCTATTTCTTCATCTATAATTAGAAATGATAATACCTGCCTGGCAAGGTACTTGTGAGCCTTAAATGAAGTATTAATAATAAATACAAGTGCCCAGCTGAATGCCTGACGTGGGGTAAACCCTTGGGAAGCATTTGTGTTTTACAGGAAAATGTGTCTATGTGATGTGTGTGGTGTAGGGTATGGGTACGGTTGTGGGGGGAGGTGTTTCGTGAGTTGGGGGACTATGTCAGTTTAAATTCTTCCTCCTCACTCATCGTCACTGGGATTCCTCAGTCACAGCTGTCTGCCTCCTCTGGGAAGTAAGAGTGAAAACAGCCATTGTTGAGCCCAGGGACATGAAACAGATGTCCTCATAAGAGACCTCGCCCAGAATTCATGATGCCATGGGTTGTACCTAGACAGCCTGTGTGTGTGTGTTCTGTTCTCAAAGACATTCTGTCATGACTGCAGTGCCAGCCTCATCAGGACCTTGCTGCCACCAGGTGTTGGAATCTACCTCCAGGGGACATTCTAAATCATCAAGAAGGGACCTGTCACAGCCCTGTAGACATTTCAGAAATGGTCTCTAATCTTCAGTAACCAGCTCACCTGTGTGTGTGTGTGTGTGTGTGTGTGTGTGTGTGTGTGTGTGTGTGTACATGCGTGCGTGTACACCAGGTAAGTTATTTCTTTTCTATCTTACTTTTTGAGATAAGGTCTCTTGATGAACCCCAAGCTCACTGATTTGGCTACTTGATGGATGCTCAGTGAGCCTTGAGGAATCCTGTCTCCACCTCCCCAGGGCTGGGATTACAGGCGAGTGCTGCCATGCCCAGCTTTCATGTGGGTTGCCCAGAATCAAACCAAGGCCCTCACGGTTTTCATGCAAGCATTTTACTGACTGCACTGCCTTCCCCCAGGCCCTGCATTCTGAGCTCTTGATATAGTGACAAAGCTACAGATTTGTGATTGGTCCTGCAATCCTGCCTGTTTTATCTCTTGCTACTTCCCATGTGCAAAGCCAAGGACAAGGTCCTATCTCCACGCTCTGGGATTCTTTATGTCACATGGTCTCTCAATAGCATTCTGTTTCATCCTACCAGCATTCTTGTATGGAAGTATTGCCATACAAGTACCCCAACTCCAATTTCATAGAACTGGCTTCTTCGAGCTGCCCTCTGACCTTCATACTGGTATGTGCACATGCATGCACACCAATAAATGCTTAAAAATACTTATGCACCGTAAAAACAATGTATGCCTATGTTATGTATTTATGTATGACAGAAAACTATCATGTCGCCAGGTGGTGGTGGCGCATGCCTTTAATCCTAGTGCTCGGGAGGCAGAGGCAGGTGGATCTCTGTGAGTTCAAGGCCAGCCTGGCCTACTGAGCGAGTGCCAGGACAGCCAAAGCTGCTACACAGAGAAACCCGGTCTTGAAAAAAAATAAAAATAAAAAAAAAAGCAACCAAACAAAAAAACAATCATGTCAACTCACTTCAAACTAACATCTATATTCTGGTCATGGCTCCAAACAAAACAAGGGAACCCCTGTCCTTTTGGCATTTCCAGTCTACAAAGGAAGACACACATAAAACAATGGTGATTGTGTGAGTGGTTATGGTTCAAATTAGAGGTATTGGAACTTAGAGTAAAGGGTTTACTCTTGTCTGGGGGGGTCAGAGGAAGCCTCTAAAAGGAGAGAGAATAAGATAAAATCACCCTTAGTCGCAGCCTGTTGATTTTACTTTCTTCTCTTCTTGTCACAAATACGCTACTTTCTTCGTATTCTTCCCTTAAAACTTGAAGCCCTGTTTTCTGTAAAATGTGACAGCCTTGGATTCTAGAACCCCACTCCTGAGTGTTTTCTGGTATAACACTTATATGTGACATTTACACACGATAGTGGAGAGGTATCCGCAAGCAAAGCAAATATAGTAATCTCTGTGGCTGTGAAGCTTTAGGGGCGGGGCCAATGGGTGTTTTACTATGCCGGGACCTGTGGGAACCCCTGATAGGGATTTAGAATATTAACATTCCGTCCTCCAACCCCATTGGACTTGGTTATTTTGAAGAGGTTTTTAAAAGAACACATTTTATAGAATGCTCTGTGACCCCAGCGTGCTTAGGAGGCCTTGAGCCGGCATCAGAGTCCCCTTAAAAGTGTGCGGCTCAGTGACAGCCAAATGTCCACAGCACCCCAGGGCAGCTCTAGGCCTTGCTTTGGGGTAGGGTCAAGAGGGTTCCTGATGCCAGCAACATCCTTCCCCTAGTCTCCAAAGCAAACAATGGACTCTAGAAACTTCTCTGGATGAAATAGCACACACTCCATGCCACCAATTGGCTTTGGTTGAACTGGGAACCCCAGGCTCCCATCCCTTCTGGAAAGAGCCCTCTTGTTTCTGAAACCCAGTTTCCCATTGTTGTGGCGACATCTTGTGGTCAGTACTGGGGATGCAGGACAGTCACCTGTCCTCAGCTGAAACGCTAAGAAGCCCAGACCACCCCAAGATACTGATTAACAGGATCTACTCTTTCTGTCCCCTCCCACCACGGCAGGTCAGTAAACTCTGGCTGCCACCTCTCATCCCAGGTAGACCCATCTCTGCTCTCACTACCTCTTCCCCTAAAGCGTTCCAGTCTCCTTCCTTGACGTCCAAATTCCTGCTCCTTCCGCTCCTGAAACCCACTCGCTGGAGGACGGTTCTTAAAGCATTTCCAGAGCCCTCCTGTGGGAGGCTGCTTCTTCCTTCAAGGAAGGTAATAGCAACGTCTCAGCTCGCTTTACGTTTTGTTGTTGTTTTGTGGTTTTAGTTTGTTTTTCAGGATCCAGGATCTTGAAAGCAACTTACTTGCAGCTACAAAGTTAAAACAGGACTCTAGGGCTCTCTCTGCAGGGCACTCCAGGAACAAGAGGCCTTGAGAGTGGCACCCTCCATCACATTGTCGCAACAGGGCTGCATGGTGATCAGATCACGTCCCTGGTTAATACTGCCAATCTGAATCAAAATCACCTAGCAGATAAGCTTGTGGGCATGCCCGCAAGAGATTCCAGATCAAGCTGGCCTTGGGCATGGTTGTGTGGGATGGTGATTACAGTGGGAAGACCTTAGCTGTGGGCAGCACCAGTCATTGGGCTGGAATCCTAGACTGAATAAAAAGGAGAAAGTGAGCTGAGTAGCAGCAGTCTCCTCTCTCTGTCTCTCTCTGTGTCTCTGTGTCTGTCTGCCCCCTCTCTCTCTGCTTCCTGCCCACAGATGTACAATGGGACCAGTTGCTTTCATTGAGACAGCATTCCACAGCAGCTATCTTCTTTGCTGTCACTCCAGGTCTGAATTCTAACTGAGAAATTAGGACTAGATAAAGCAGAGAAGCAAATCCTCCTTTAACCTCCTCCCTGCCCTCAGGATTCGCCCACTTTAGTCAGTAAAGAAACTAAGTTTTGGCCCCTAACAACTTCTTGTAATGGGAAGTAGGGGACCATGTTTGGAAACCCCCTATGAGGCTCCTAGGAGGAGCCCTGTGCTTACAGGGAAAAGTGCAGCCTCCCAGACTGACACCCAGGCCCCTCTCCAGCTCCTGTCTTTCCCATCAATGGCCTCTTCCATGTTTCCACACAGACAGGCATCCTACCCCTCAGCCACACTGAAGCCGTGGTTCCCATGCTGTTCTCCACTCTGAAGGGCCTGCTGAACACAGCTAACAATACCTAGAGCTGACTGAGTCCTGTGCTGCCCACAGCACTGATCTTGGTGCTTTCCGTACTTTTGTTCTCACTTCACAGGAACAGCACTCGATGAACACTGGCGTTGTGCCCATTTGACAGATGTAGAGACAAAGGCACAGACAGGCTAAGTAACAAGCAGCACAGCCAGGATTGATCAAAGCCCCCTGACTGCTCTTAAGCAGCAGGTCACATAGCAAATCAAACATCCTCTTTGCCAAGAGAGCTTCCAGGATCCGTCACACACTCCACATCACACCACTGTATGTCAGCCACTGTGGCTCACAACCTCATGACCGCCAGCCCTGGGCCCACTTTGCTGGAGGACAGTCACACATCACTGTGTCCTCAGACCATGACTGGAGAATAGCGGGTAGAGACAGGAGACCACAGAGTTTGAGGCCAGCAGCCAGGTGATTTCAACAAAAATCCCAGACATTCAAAACTGGCAATCCAGGGGCCAGTGAGTTGACTCTGTGGGTAAAAGTACCTGCTGCCAATTAGGACAACCCGAGTCCCTGGGGTTCATGTGATGGGAGAGAAGTGACCCCCACAGGTTGCCCTCTGACCTCTCACTGTGGTGCATTTGTGTATATATAAACACTAAACAAATGCATTTTTTTAAATCAGCAAATCAGAAACATGCCAGTAAAGCTGGAGGCTTGTGGAAATTCATAGTGCAGCATTCCTTTTACATTAAGTAAAGTGAGTTCTGCTAACTTTGATTTTGTTGGATTTTTGTTATTGTTGTTTGGTTTTTTGTGGGGCTTTTGTTGTTGTTTTAAGAGGGGTTTCTCTGTGTAGCCCTGACTGTCCAGGAACTCACCCTGTAGACCAGGTTGGCCTCAAACTCACAACACTGCTTCCCAAGTGCTGGGATTAAAGGCATTCACCACCACCGCCTGCCGGGCTGCTAACTTTGTTTTTAAGAAGTTATTGTTTGGCCTCCAAATGAGTGAAAGGTAGCAGCATGATAAAATCCACTCTGGTTCGAAGGAAACCTAAGGAGTAGGGAGTTCATCGATCTGGCTTCCTAAAGGGACTGGATGTTCTTCCCTCCCTAAGGTCAGCGTCTCAAAGTAGGTGTGTCCTGTTGTGAAGTATTTGTCTACACTGTAAAGGTGCCTAAGGTGCCTTCTGATTGGTCTAATAAAGGCCTGAATGGCCAATAACTAGGCAGGAAAGATGGGGGGGATTTCTGGGGAGAGAGAAGAAGAGGAGGAGGAGGATTGTGGACCCAGGAATTTCACCAGCAGACTCGGGGCAAGTGGAATGTGTCATACTGAGAAGAAATGTAAGGCCATGTGGCAGAACACAGATGAATATAAGTAGGTTAATTTGAATGATAAGAGCTAGTTGAAAACAAGCCTAAGCTAAGGCCAAGTTTTCACACTTTAATAAATCTACTTGTTATTGGGCTGGAGGCCCAAAGAAAGCTCAGACGGCAGTGTCCACCCACAGGCTTCCCTCTGACCTCTCTGTTCTGCTTCAGCACACACAGGACTGAAAGACCCCAAGGCTAAACCTTAAAGGCATCTTTCAGGCCTTTCGGTTCCTGTCTCAGATCACTGGTGCAGCCATGGCAGCTGGTGGACACTGGGAGCGCAGGGGATTTCCACACGGGTGGACATAATGGCAGCAGAGTGTTTACAGAGTCCCAGCTCCACCCCTCTCTCCTCTTCCTCCCTTTTCTTCCTCTCTTGGCCCCTACACCTCTTCCTTTTCCTCCTTCTAGTTTGTTTCCTGACCAAAAGGTCAAATACTGACTGCCCAGTACAAAATGGGTCTCTGGGCAAGGCTGGCTAACTCTGCCATTGCCTGCTCTGAGAGTGAGGGCCCTAATCCATGGCATGTTTGTGTTGGTGTCTGAGCTGGCCTGGTCTGGATAGGAAAGGAGCTAGGAAATTCCCCGCCTCAAAAGTGGGCTTTAGGCCACAATAATGCTTCAAAAAACAAGCCCCAGTGTTTCTACACAGAATGCTCAGCCAGACACACATCCTCAAAGGAATGGGGGCGCGGGGGGGGGGGGGAAGCAGCTATCTGCTTCTCTGGAGCAGCTTCAGTCTTTGTGAGGTAGGTGTTCTTACGGAAAACCAGTACTCTGAGACAGCACAAGGGCAGGACTGGGGAAATGGGACTTTGACTGCTTGGTCAGCCTCTGTCTCCCCTGGCAGCCCTAGCCAGTCAGGTGCACCTGTATGTATGTGGGGCACATCCTCCTTCCCTGCTGCCCTAGTCACCTGGCTGGGTGAGCGGCCGCGGCTGGTTCTGGGCATTGTAGCTCTTCCAGCTGTACTGTGGGCTCGGAGAGCCCTCTGCAGACAGGCATGTCAGCTTGATGTCATTCCCAATCACTGTCTCCCCTTCGATGCCGCAGGCCGGCGTGGAGGGTGGCACTGTGGAGGGAAGAGACAATGAAAGGCATGAAGTGTATGAGGACAACTACTGCCCACCCCGATATCCCTTTATCAAACCATCTCTTCCGTTGCACACACAGCTTAATGGTTAGATGTAATTTTATAAAGTTAACTCACTCCCAAAATATCCACTGTCATCTCACCCTCTCAGATGGGCAGCGCCACAGGCTGTGTTGTGTAGAGCGCTCTTGCCAGCATAACAGCTCCAGCTTCATCAGAGAAGCTGTGACTAATTACCACCGACCCTCAAGACCCGGCTTGTGGGCTGCTAACACGCCCTCATAGAAGGAGGGGCTGAGGAGGGCTGCTGAACTCTCACTGGAGCTTCCAGCCACTCTGTCATGCCACAGTGGCCATTTGTAAGAAATTCTGCCCTAATTGTTCATGGTCTTGCCTCAGGAAGAGCTAGAATATATGGACTGAGGAAGGCTAAATGAAGGGGCGTTTTGCCCATCTCTAGAGCCAATAGAGAAGCCGTCCATGCTGAGTTGCGACTCTAGCGCTGTGGCTACTGTGGATTCACCCACGCTTTGCATGGGACTCAATAGCATCATGCGTTGTCTAAGCTGAGCATCCGCAGAATCACTTTGGTTTTCACTGGTGTAAAGTTTATTTGCAAACAAACCACCTGGGGAAATAGTCCCTACGACAAGCTGGTTGGTAGTGGCTTCTTGTGCTCTCTGGAATTGTGGGAGTTTGAACATGATTGACATAGCTATTATACAAACGGGAGCCATGGAGCACAGAAGGGACACTTGTTCTTGGGTCCTAGCCCAGGTTTCCTGACTCAGTGATTGCTCTACGGACCCACAGGAGCTCTTTTGATACTGACTCAGCAGGATTCACAGTGTTCCCGATCTCTAAAGTTAGGGAGTAGCAAACCTGTCTGTAAAGGGCCATATGGGAATTGTAGGCTCTGTGGACTACAATATTATCTCCAATGCCGCTTTTTTCTTTGGTGTGTGGTGGGGTGCAAGTGTATAATATTTTTATTCTTTAAAAACCTCATACACATGTGCAATATGTTTCAATCATATTTACGCCCCCCCAGCCCTTCCCTCTGGAGGCCTTCTCCCTCCCCCTTGCATTTTCTGCTTATTAAAGGCTTCAGAACCATAAGGGCAGGGCAGGCTGTGGGCTGGAGCAGGCCCGGGTTTCCTCACACTAGTTAGATGATCTTTGCAGCCTTCAGCTGCAGTTCCTTCAGAAGTTCTCTGTGGGCCCACCATTGCCCTCTCCACCTGCCTTGCTAATAAGATGGAATCAGCACAAGTGGCTAGTCAGCAATGCAGACCTTCCTGCTGGGTGGCAAGTGTGGCTGAAGATGTGGGGGTGGGCAGGGGCAATCAAAGGAATGCCACAGAAAATTTTGTAAACCCCAGCAATGGGAGCCAACGATCTGTCCTTGGTCCCCCTGGCTTCTTGAGATTCCAAGCCTGTGTCTTTCCCTCAGCCTTGATACTGTCACAGTGGGTGGAGTGGTGGTTCTATAAATGTTATTAGGTAACTGGGTTCTGTCTAGCAACGCTGGGCACTAGAGTGACCCTGTGAGTGAGTCAAGGAATCCAATGGGGGACAACAGACAAGCAACAACAGAGCAGGGGGCAAGACTGCCGGGCAGAGAATGGTGACCCAACACATCATACATATGGCTGTGACCTGAAGGTCACCATGTGAACCTGGTGGGAAGAATTAGAGCAGAGATGAGTAAGCTAAACAGGGGAAGCAGGAAGTAGCCAAGAGACTTCAGGAAGCATTTTTTAAGGGCAAGAAATAGAGAACACATGGTGGGGAAAGTTGTCACTGATCTCCTCAGGTAGTGGGCCTGTCCCCTCTACTTTTATCACATGCCCTCTTGGATGGCTTGCTTCGGCCACCCATTCTGGGGGTGAAGGCCAGCCTCAGCTCACCTGGAAGTTCCTGGGGGAACGGTCCCTGACTCTCCTTTCTCTTCCAGTAGAGCAGCTGCAGGTTTTCTTCTTGGCAAAGGGCAGGCTATTATTAGGAGTGCCTGGCATCTGCTAACACAGCTGGGCCAGTCAGGTACGAACCACCAGACACATTAGAGGCAACTCCCTTATTGCCAAACAAAACCCAGGCTTCTGAGGATCAAAGACAGGCCTGCAGGAGCAGGTGGGCAGAAGGCCTGCCAGCAGCTGGCTAACCTGCCATCTTGCTAGCCCAGCAAGCAGCCCCGGGCGTGCAGGGTGGGTGGACTTACCCTCTGTATACTCCTGCTGGGCTTTGCTTTCTCTCCTGGGCCCCACAGTGGTTCCCTGCCCTGCCCCGCCCCGCCCTTACCTAGCTAGCCTCACCCTCAGGCCTGCTTTTAGCAGGAGGCTCAGAGGCAAACTCCACACCATCTAAGATTAAGTGGTGGAGTGGCACTGGAACTCCCTGAGGTAGGTTTTCTTTGCAGGGGGCAAACACAGGACAGAAGCAGGAAGGAGAATTCTGGAAACTAACTGCCGAAGCATAAGGAGCAAATGGACATGGTGAAAGACTACATTGCTTGGCAAAGAGTAGGAACTCCAGAAACTGCCCACGGGAGGAGGCGGGGGAGAGGGGCGTGATGGCCAGCAAGGGAGATCTGATTTTAAGGGGGACTGTGTTGAGACCTTTTGCTACAGGCCCTTGACCACAGGCCCTGAACTTCCTACCTGACCCCACCCCAGGCGCACCCCTGCCCTCCCTCTCCAGATCGCCAGCGCTCCAATCACAAACAGCTGGGACCTCACATCATATCTAGTTCAACGAGCCCCACATGCGGGGGCTAAGAGTACTGGTGCCGGAGGGGGTCTTGTCCTCAGATGGCCTGTTTTACAAGCAGTATGAAGATGTTACCTGTATATTTACTGGGAGAGAGGCAATAGAGGGTGGAAGGGAATGCTCCAGAGCTCCAGAGCGCCAGAGCTCTCCGGTGCCGGTTGTTCCCTCTACGGACGTCAGGGGTCGCCAGAGGCCAGAGCAAGAATCCTACCTGGCTCACTGGCCGCTAAGCCTTTTGGCTTCCTGGCTTTCTGAAGGTGAGCTAGACAAGGCTAGCTCCCAGAGGCTAAGGCTTGGGGACTTGCCGCTAGCCTGCCCAAAATAAAACGCCCCATATAATTAAAGCCGCTCTCCTTTAAAAAACATCCAGCTATAAAGACACCAAGAGAGAAAGCTTTTCACGAAGAATCTAGCTGAGTTTATTAGCATGTAGGACAAAAACGGTCTATTTATTTATTTATTTATTTATTTATTTTGGTTTTTCGAAACAGGTATTGCTTTGGAGCCTGTCTTGGAGCTGGCTCTGTAGACCAGGTTGGCCTCGAACTCACAGAGATCTGCCTGCCTCTGCCTCCCTAGTGCTGGGATTAAAGGTGTGTGCCACCACCACCCAGTCAATGGTCTCTTTTTAAAAGTGAAAGATCGGTTTCAATGAATTCCATAGTCTCAGATTAAACTTGTATCTTTCACTCTTCAGGTTAAGTTGTTCCTCTTTAGAAGTGACTGGTCCAGCTGGGGGATGGTGGCACACTCCTTTAATCCAGCACTTGGGTGGCAGAGGCAGGCGGATATCTATGAGTTTGAGGCCAGCTTGGCCCACAGTGTGACAGATGAGACAGTTTCACAGAGAAACCCTGTCTCGAAAAACAACAACAAAAGAAGTGGCTGGTGCTTGGTGTAAGGACAGGAGTGTGGTTGGAGGAACTGCAGAATCAGGCCAGATATATATGGGTTCCTGCCACTTCCCTTCCAACGCGCTGAAATATTATGCCAAAAGACAGGCCAGGTATTTAGAGAACCCAAACTTTGTATGTGTCCAGGTATATATAATCTTTCTATGTATAATTATGTATACTTTTATATATACATATACACAAAGTGTATAGGGGTGAATTGCAGTATGGCTTGTGCAAAAAACAAACAACAACAACAACAAAAATAAGCAAGGAAACCAGTCTAAATATCCGTCAGTATGAAACACTTGAGTAGGCCATTGTGCAACTGTGATAATATATTATTTGTGATTTATTAAAGCTTGCCTGAGGATTTGGAAAGCAAAGTCAGCCACAAGCTATAGACGTCAGGCAGTGGTGATACACACCTTTAATCCCAGGACTTGGGGTAAGAGGCAGGCAGATATCTGCGAGTCCAAGGCCACCCACCTTTACACAAGATTGACCCAGTCCTAAAGAGAAACAGCTCACATAAAGATGATCTCAACACCTGAGATCACACACCTCTAATCCCAGCACTAGATGGGTATAAAAGATAGGAGCAGGGTCTTCAGTAGTGAGTATCGGGCATTTATTCTCCAGGCACATGGAGGATGGGAAGACATTGAAGTCTCAGGATTCTCCAGCCACATTGAGGAGAAGCAGCAGTCTGAGGTTTGGTGGAGCCAGAATCACCTTTCAGTCTGAGGTAGAGTAAGCGCTAGTGACCAGCTGCTTTGCTTTTCTGCTCTTCAGCTTGCAGCTTGAACCCCAATATCAGTCTCTGGGTCTTTTACTTATCATGTTACATGCAATCATGTGAGGGAATGTACTCTCTCACAGTAGGTCTGCATGTGTTGGCCCGGGGACATTGTCTAAGAGCAAATCGCCTAGTGCTTTATAACATCCTACTTCTTCCACGGAAAGAGGAGAGCGTTATGGGTGTGTGCTGTGCAGTGAGAGAACACCGGGAAAGTCTAGGATGCCTGCCTGCATTACCATTGGCTGCCTCTGGGTGGCAGCGTGGGCAGAGGCCCCCATTATTCTTTATCCAGCATTAGTGTGCGCTGCTATGTATGCCGACACACTAAAATGCTTTCTATAGGCCCAGCAGCTACCATGTGCAGTTTAAAAGAAATTTTGTCAAGTGGTGTAAAGAGAAAAGAGAAAGAAAGGATCCGTTGTTTCCATGGGCAGAGTGGCTACCTCCCAGAGGGGGCCATTTCTTATACAGGACATAGACAAGGTACTCACTAAGGTGCCCCCAGGAACTGGTTTGGGGGCAATTGCTTCCTTTCTCTGGGCCTCATTTACTCAGAAACTTAAGCAGATGAGTTTCCTCATCCTTCCAAAAAATATAAATTCTAAAAGCTTCCCCTGTGGAAAGGGTGGCTCTTGGGACACTCTTCCCATGGGTTGGCGATGCTGCCTTTGTTAGAGATGGGTGGGGAGACTGCCATATGAAGCAGAGTTGACAAAAGTGAGATGCATCATCTGTGGGAGTCATGATCGGCCCTCTCAGCAGCAAGTACTGATTAAGGTGAGATGAGAATCTGCGTATTATGTGGGAGTTCCCTTCAGAAATGAGTTTGGCAGGGAAAAGAAGAGTTGGTGTGGAGGGGAAAAAGAGCAGAGGGAGCAAGGGAGGACTCCACAGCTTCTGCCTCTGCCCTCAGAACTGGGCACTGAGAACCCTGCAGCTGCTCTGACGTAGGCCAGGCCAACACAACACAGGGCTACCAATCAGCCCCTGGTGTGTCTGGATTTATGGCATTATGCTGCCCTCAGGGCTCCACTGCCCACCCTCTTCCTATAGGAAAAGATGGAGACACTCACCAAGGACCAAGAGGCGGACCCGAGCCTTGGAGGTACCTTCCAAGTCTGACAAGAGTGAGACGGAGCACTCGTAGGTGCCGTTGTCGTCCATGGTTAGCTGGTCAATGGTGATGGAGGCATCTGACAGCTGGACATCATTAGATATCTTCACCCGGTTATCATAACGGGGCCCATAAACATAGTTTTGCTTCTCAAAAGTCCATGTGACCACTCTTTCCTAAGAGAAAGAAGAAAAGCTGCCAGGCCCTGGTTTGAACCTGCCCTGACCCAATCTCTCACCCCCAGAACCCAGATGCATGGACCAGCAGTGTCTCAAACAGGTGTGCAGTGCCCACTGGTAGATTCCTAACTAGTTAACTTTAGACTTTAAAGATTTACCTGATGGAAACTTTAGGGGCTGGAGTTGTAATTTAATTGGTAGTACTTACCTAGCACACATACAGGCCTGGGTTTGTTCCCCAACACCTCATGGGTAAACTTGGGGTGGTAGTGTATGCCAGTCATCTCAGCATTCCAGGGGTAGAAACAGGAAGAAGTTCAAAGCCACCTTGGCTATGAGCAAGTGCTAAGCCAACATGGAACCCTGACTCAAAGCAAAACCAGAAACAACGCGGAAGCACATGCACTGGAAAACAGGGCGTCTCCAGTCGCACTCAGGGTTGCAGCTAGCATCTCTCTCCTTGGTTCCCTCTCAGCTGTTTCTTTATTCTCATTCATTTGTTCCTTTGCCCAACACTTTCTGAGCACCACGTCACAATAAGCACCAGGCTAGGTAACCACTCTCAAATTCCAAGTTCACTTGATTTTGACTATTGCCCTTGCAATTTGTTTATTCGTTTATTCGTCAATGTTTATGGAGCGGCTCACCAGTGGCTCATACCACAGACTGCCAAGCCAGACTGCCTCAGTCAGATCCTAACTCTGCTCCTTGCTGGCTAAAGGTCCTTGAGCAACGAGCTTGACTGCTTGGGACTCTGTTTCCTTGCCTACAAACCAGAGATGTTGATAATAACTTACCTCGTGCTATTGTGGTGGAGACTAAAGCCGGTAATATATGCAGAGCAGTTGGGGTTTGCCTGGTGTGTTGTCTACCGTTGTTAGCCGTTATTACAATCTACCGTGTTCCCAGCATATAACTCATGAGTTCTGCCCTCAAAGACTATGAGTTTGGAAAACAACCAACCACAGTATCTAGCGATAATGAGATTCGAGACTGGTCAGGTGGGGCGGGGTGGGTTCCTAAAAAGGGTGATAGCTGCCTTGAAGCTTGAAAAGAAGCTGTGAATTAACCAGGTAAATAGCTAGGGGCTTGGAGCAGTGTGTGCTGGTGTAAGGTAAGCGCATGAGACATCAGAGGCAAAGGAAAAACCTAAAAGCAGACAGCAACGTTGCCAATCCCAAGTGGCACAGTGTGAGTGAGCGACAGGTTAGTATGAGCTGAGCCTAGGCAATACAGGCTATAGCTTACGGCATGTATGTTTTATGCTGTGTACCGTTCCAAATGCTAGATTGTATTATCTCATTTAACCATCACAACAGTCCTCTAGACCTTATGATCATATCTATCTTTCACGGGGGAAACCGAGGCACCAAAAGGCTGATTAAGTATGGTCCCCAAGTTCACAGTTTAAGTGAATGGCAGAGCTGAGGTGACCCTGGGCATTCTGGCTCAGAGTCTGAACTCTGCAGAGTCTATTGAGTCACATCTGAGACAGTGTGACACTAAATGGTTCACAGTTCATCCGCAAGGCAATAATGTACTTCAGTTGCTTTGTTTTCCAGTAAGTATGGGTTGAGCCCAGAGGCCTCCCACTTGCTCTGCCACTAAGTTTATCCTTGACTGAGAAGTCTGTGTTTTATAAGGTTAGCTCTTTTCTTTCCCCCAAGACAGGGTTTCTCTGTGAAACAGTCTTGGATGTCCTGGAACTCACTTCGTAGACCAGTCTGGCCTTGAACTTACAGAGATCTGCCTACCTCTGCCTCCCTTACATGCGTGAGCCACCACTGCCTGGCATAAGGTTGGCTCTTGATACAGTGTATGAATGATTAAAAGGCAAAAAGGTCAGGTTAAGAAGGAACCAGGAAGAACTGGGCAGTGGTGGAAAACGCCTTTAATCCCAGTACTTGGGAGGCAGAGGCGGGCAGATCTCTGTGAGTTCAAGGCCAGCCTGGTCTATAGATCGAATGCCAGGATAGCCATGACTGATACACAGAGAATTCCTGCCTTAAAAAACAAAAGATAAAAATAAAAGGAACCAGGAAGGAGATCAGCCGCATGACTGGTGACAAACTTTGATTATTGTCACATTGGGTTGTGTCAGGCAGAGAGTAAAATGAGTTGGAGAAGGGAGAAGAAGGGCACTTGAAAGTTGGGGACTGGGGAACGGAGTCAGAGAGCAGCTAATCCCAGATAGAAGGGTTTAGGCATGTACGTTTGATGGTGCCCTTCCCAACAGAATCAACACACATGAAGAGAGTGTTTTAAGCAGAAAATATGTGTTCTGTTTACATGGGCCATGCCTAAAGTGTCCGTGGGACACCCAAGTGGAGAAATCCAATATGATCAAATGAGTTGGCTGAATGTCACTGAAACAAGATAGGTAAGGAGTTAGACTCGGAGCAAGGAAACTACATGATACCATGGTAGCTCTGTCTCCTGCTGTTAGAATGCCTCTTTGTGGTTAAACAAAGTGCACGATGCAGTTAGTTCCTCCTGATGTAGCAGAAACCAAGGCACGGGAGCTCTTTCTCGTTGTCACCCATGTGCACCTATAAAGGATGCACATCCTCAAATGACCCCAGCTTCATCATCACGTCATTTGTACCGTGGGTTTGACCCCTCCCCTACTTGGTGGGCTTTTCAAAAGGATAATAAGTAGAAATATCCTAAAAGCAAAATCCAGTCTACCATGATTTGAGAGGAAAGGGGGCTCCTCTTGCCCCAATGAATAGGTGGCCGACCTCAAATATATTCATAAAACTGCTACATTTCTATAGGCGGAACCCAGTGGGCTGCTACCTCCTCCACATTCAGTTCAGACCACTCCAGGCTCTTTGGGGTGTACATTTTGCCTTGCTAAATAAACTTCTGCTTTAACTCTGTGTTTTTTGTTTTTTGTTTTTTGTTTTTGTTTTTTTTTTTGTTGTTTTGTTTTGTGTTTTTGTTTTTGTTCTTGTCTGAATTCCTTCTTTTGAGAACAGAACTAAGGAGAAACTTCCAGCTGTAATACATCTGGGGGTGAGGTTCGAGAGCCAGTGAGTGGCATAGGTGTTCACCGAGACATGGGCTAGACATGGCCTAAAACAAATGGCAAGTCCCCAAGTCATTCAAAGAATCAAGTGGAGCTCAGAGAGATAAAGGGGATCCCCAAGCCAAGACCCCCCCACCACCAAAGTTAAGGGAGGAGGGGCTCTGGGAACAGAAAGTAGTTGCTAGTGTGAAATGCTGGTGATTTCAGGGATGTTTAGGAGAGAAAGTAGGCATTGGTGGGCAGGGAGGAGACTGGAGACGCTTTGCCACGTCTCAGGCCTGATGAACAAGGCACTCCAGCTTTCCAACCCACACAGCCTAAGTCAGGGGCATGGCTTAGCTATTGGAACACAAGTGCCCTCAGCTGGATACCCTTGTACAAGACACAAGTTGTCCAACCATATCTGAGAGAGTTGACAGCCCTTTTAGAATGTCTGGCTGAGACAGGGAGGCAAGAAGAAGGCTGAGGATGAGGTGGTGTCTGGGCCTATGATCACTCCATGGATGTTTCCTGACCCTGCCTGGTACTGCTTGGATTTTCCACCCCAGAACATCCTCTTAGCAAAGATACCCTAAGATTGTCCCTGGACCTCTTCCTGACCACACCACTTCCTAGAACTCATAGATGATAATCTGTCTCCATTATTGGTCCTGAGGGAGCTGCCTCAAACCCTTTGAGGAGTAGCGTATCCAGTAGCTAGTACATAACCTCTGTGTCTACATCAGCACTCAGGGTAAGTCATCCATAGACATCACATCGGCTTGCTGGATGTGTCTGCGGGGAGGCACAGGGCCCTTCAGTTCCTGATGCTCAAGACAGCATCAAGGATTCTGCTCTTTTCACTCTGGGAGCAGACAGGTGGGACCTGTGGTCCATCAGGCCCCAGGTACACAGAGATAAGACTGACTCCTTCCTTTGTCAGTCGTGTCATCCAGGACGCAGGTGTCCTGGGATTCTGTCAGGGAAAAGGCTATAGCCTCTTTCTCTGGATGGCTGGGGACTGGATGATTATCTCTGGCAGATGTGTTATTGAGAGTTTCTTTTTTCTAAAGGTTACACTGCAGAAAGGAGACCAAGGGACAGCAGGGGTGGGTGACGAGGAAGGAGAGGATGCAGGCAAAAGGACACATAAGTCCCACAAGAGGATGTAAAGCTAGTTTTTTTCTTAGTTTCAATACTTAGTTTCCAATGGAGTTTTTTTTTTCCTTCTTTTTCTGTCCTAGATAAGTGTTTTGGTCAGTTTATGTCAATTTGACACAAGCTAGGGTCATTGGGAAGAGGGCCTCTCAATTGAGAAAATGCCTCCATAAGATTCCGTAGTGCATTTTCTTGATGGGTGGCTGACGTGGGACGGGCCCTCACTATGCATGATGCTCCCCTGGGCTGGTAGGTAGCCCTGGGTGCTATAAGAAAGCAGACTGAGCAAGCCATGAAGAGCAGACAGCAAGCAGTTCTCCTCCATGGCCTCTGCTTCAGTTCCTCCCCCAGGTTCCTGTCTTGCGTTCTTGCCCTGACTTCCTTTGATGATGGACTGAGGTGCAGAAATGTAATTGAAATAAACTCTTCCTCTCCAAGTTGCTTTTTGGTCCTGGTGCTGTGTCAAAGCAATAGAACCCTAACTAAGATAGTAAATACATGCAAATGTACTTGATAGTTAAAAGTGTAAACCTCAAGTTCCATGGCTTCTACATGGCTGTTGTAACTGTATAGAAGTTCACTGAGATGTAGAGAGTTTGGGACTGGGCAAGTGTTTCAGTGGCTTCCTTAAACTAGCTGTGTGAGGGCTTTGAAATTCATTAGAATAAAGTAATTTTATTTGTAAAAGAATTTTTTGAGAGAAAGGGAGGGAGGAAGGGGGAGGCCGGATTGAAACTGGAGCTCCCTCTGGCTTCACCGTCTGAGAAGTGGGGTTAGGGTGCCCTCCAGCACTCCCCTTGCCCATGTTAGCATTTGGAAAGATCTGACTTAAATGAATGGATGATCCATTTCTTATAAACAGATATGCTGTGGATCACAAGAGAGATACGTTTTTCTCTTATATTACCAATTATCAGACAGTTTGCGCAAATGCTGGGAAAACGGTGGACGCTATGTGGTTGAAAATGAAGATTGGTAAGGCAGCTAATGAAATGCCTTAATTATAAAAAGTGCAAGTTCATATACCCTTTAACCCAGAAGTTCCACTCTTATTTGTTTGTTTCAGAACCCGGCGAATGCTAGGCAAGTAAGCTCCACTTTTAGTAATCTATCAGATGATATGTATCATATATTACTATGTTTATCATGGCAGCAAAATATTGGAAACAAACCAATGCTATATGTAATATATATCATCTTCATGAAATAATTTTTGAAAGAAGATAGGGAGTCCATAGCTCAGTGGTAGAATGCAGGATCAGATGCATAAGGCCCTGGGTTTGAATCTCAACCCAGAGATGAGGAAAGAAGGAGTGACAGAAGGAAGGTTTTAAGGTCCATGCCTGTCAGGAGATCATAGTCAGATGAGTCATGACCCGTGATGCCCCAGTCCATCCTAGAGCCTTACCGTTTCACTCCTGAGCAGCTTATCCCACTGAATAAGTCCGTCTCGGTCTGGAGCAGAGGTGATATAGGTACATGGGAGGGTGACACTCTTGCCTCTAGCAGCCCGAAGGACTTCCTGCGTAGTTTCCACAGAAATAGCATCGGCAGCTACCCAGACTGGAATGAGAAGGGAAAGGAAATGGCTCAGACATACATAGTTGCAGCCTCCAGGTCCCTGCACAGATGTTCGGAGAAGTTCTGAGGTCATGTGAAAGCTGCTAAGGCAGCCACCTTGGTCAGGTCATGCTAGTTGCTGTCCCCGATGCCAGGACAGGGAGGAACTCAGGTGTCTTGGTCGGTCTTCTCCCTATCCTGAAGTGTCCTGAAGAAATCCCCTGCATCTGGTGGCTTCCAGTCTTGGCCATATCCCTTGTCAGCTGTGTGGGACTGCTCTAAGCCTTGGTTTCTTTCTCCTCAGATACTGGGGGGCTAAAAAGTTTTACTTCATGCTGAACACAGAAAGCTCTTGATAAACACTTTTTTGTTGTGACCATGATTTGTGTTTTTATTTACATACTTTGCAAATGCTGATGGAACACTTGCTTGTCATAAAGAACTTTATAAGCAAAAAGAGTATTCCTAGGAACATTTCATCAGAAAAGAGTTTAAAAGAAAACAAAACAAAATAGCATGTCTGCACCACCATTTCCTCTCTCACACACTCTCCTTGCTTGGTGCATTTCCTCCATGGTGAGGTGGAGTCCCTCCTTTTGAATCTGGGTGACCTATAACTATGGTGTGGGGACATTCCATGGCTCTCAAGCTAAATTATGTAATGGAATATGCTTTGCCTGGTCCTTTTTGGGGTGCCACTTTAGGGACCTGACTAATACCTGGTGCACAAGCTCAGCAGACACACAAGAAAATCAAAAGGAAGTTAGTTTCTCAGCGGCCAAGCAGAAAAGGTGTCTCAGTGAAACAGGTGGGATGGTTTGAATGAGAGTGGCCCTGCAGGCTCTCAGATTTGAATGCTTAGTGAGCAGAACTCTGATAGAATTAGAAGGATTAGGAGGCCTTGTTGGAGGAAGTGTGCCACTGGAAGTGGGCTTTAAAGTTTCAAAAAGCCCAAACCAGGACTGGGTACTCTCTCTCTCTCTCTCTCTCTCCCCCTCCCTCCATTCCTCCCTCCCTCTCTCTCTCTCTCTCTCTCTCTCTCTCCCTCTCTCCCTCCCTCCATTCCCTCCCCTCTCTCTCTCTCTCTCTCTCTCTCTCTCTCTCTCTCTCTCTCTCTATCCTTCTCCCTCTCTTCCTCCTCAGCAATTGCTCCAATGCCTGCCACCACAATGACTCCATACTCTGCCCCCCACACACACACACCCTGCTATGATGACAGTGAACTAATCCTCTGAAACTGTAAGCAAGCCCCCAATCAAACGCTTTCTCTCACAAGAGTTGTTTTGGTCATGGTGTCTCTCTTCACAGCAATAGAACAGTGACTAAGACAGGGGTCAACTGCTCAAATGTCAGTGATCTGTTTATACAGGGAGCTCAGGACCCAAAAAGCAACGGCTTGGATGTAGCAACATGATGATGAACTTGGCATGAGCAGCTGGAGTGGACTGGAGAGGATGGAGCTTAAAGAGAAGTTCAGAAGCAAACGGGACAAGAGGAAGTAGACAGCTTTTCTGGAAAGGACAGGAACCCGTTACAGCTAAAATAAGCATTAGACCAAGACAGATTTGTGTCTTCAGGGAGGAAATGGTATATTTGATGATTTAAAAATATTTTGAGAAGCAGGGTGGTGGTGGTGGTGGCGGTGGTGGCAGTGGTGGCGGTGGTGGCGGTGGTGCACACCTTTAATCCCAGCACTGGGGAGGCAGAGGCAGGAGGATCTTTGAGTTCAAGGCCAGCCTGGTCTACAAAGTGAATAGAGGCCAGGATAGGCTCCAAGGCTACACAGAGAAACCTTCTCGAAACACAAAACCAAAAAAAAAAATTTTTTTGAGGTTGTTTATTGAAAAGAATGAGTCAAAAGAATGAACTAAGGAGGAGAAAACCTCACAAAGGACCCCAGCCGTTCACCTCCTGTGACAGGATGTGGCGGCAAAAGACACAAGTAGGTTGGGAGGCTTCAGGGGAGCAGTATGAACAAGTCTTCTGAGGGTTCCTGTGACGAGGCTGCACCATAAGGAAGGAAAACATCCTGCTGAAGATAATCTCCCATTGCCTAGTTCTAGAGACACCAGTGTGAAGTCTGGTTCCCAGTCAGATGAACAAGGTGTGCTGGTCATTAACTGTCAAGTTGACATAATCTTCAATCACCTGGGAAGAGCCATCATTGAGAAACAACCTAGATCCATTTTGACTGTGGTATGTCTGGGAGGAACTGTCTTGATTGTCCATTGAGGTAGAAGATCAAGCCCACTGTAAGCAACACCATTCCCTAGGCTGGGTCCCTGAACTGTGTAAAAAGCAGGGGTGGTGAGCTGTACAAGCAAGCAAGAACACATTTATTCTCTCTCCGCTGGTGAATGCGGATATGACATGACTAGTTGTTGGAGTCCTGCCTTGATTTCTCCAAAGTGATGGGCTATAACTAGATATTGCCAAGTCAAGTAAACTCTTCAGTTGCTTTTTGTCAGGAAACTAGTTAGAGCAACATAAATGACATAAGAACACAAGATTATCTTAAAATTGCAAACACCTCCAGGGAATGGGGCTGTTCATACTTTGGTACGCAGTTTTCACTCCAAGTACTGTACTTAAAGTGAGAGCCAACTGCTTTTACAGAGTGGGCAGTACCTGACAAGGGGGCTGGATGATGAGAGCTCCTGGGGGTCACTTTGCAAAATCAGAGAAATAGATATGAGGGTGGTCGGGGGATTAAAGGAATAAGCTTCCAAAAGCCAGCCTTGTCCTCCTTGACATTTGTAAATTCCTAACATAGTTGAGCACAATGATACCAGTGCCAGATGCTACTGAGAAGTCATCCAGACACTGGCTTCCTGGGCATCTGAAGCTGGCTCCCCCATGGCCATGGCTCACCAGATGCTCCTCCATCGCCCTCACCTATCAGAAAAGACATTCATTGTCGTTACTAGCAGTGTATCCTTCACCAGGAGGCTGTTTGCTGGAGAAGCCTCTGAGTCTACCCACCAGGTCCCAGCTGCAGCACTATATTCTGTTCAGAGAGCATGGTTATATGTTGTTTCCTGGGTGACTACTGGTAGTCATGGCAACTGCCATTGATCTTCACCTGACTCTTGCCTGGACCCATTTCCCTGGAGCCTGTCCTCAAGGTGACCATTCTCAGGCCTGTTCATGACCTGGATGATGGTTCTTTCTTGTCTTATACATGAGCTGCATGTCACAACTCTACCACTGGTGGAGTCCAGGTAGCACTCTATCTTATCACACCAGCTCTCGCCACCAAATCAAAGAGAACCAACTCATTAAGTTACCCCTTCAGTTTTGAAGTGTCCACTGACTAATGACTAATGGGTAAGATAGTAAGCTAACTATCAGGAAAATGAGAATAACTGGTAATACCCAGTTCCGATCCATCCTACATAACATTAACTACAACTCGGTGGCACAGGTATAAGTATTTCATAAGTATTTCTCTTTTATTCTCATAGTGTCTTTGATGTTGTCCCACGTTTTCAGATGACAAAATTGAGGTTCAGTCTTGACATGTCTTAACATGTAGCTCAGAGAAGTGCAGCAGTTTGTTCTATTGAGACGTAGTTGACAAATGTCAGAACATATCTGGTTCTCCTGCCTGCCTAACTGTCAAGGCAAAATGATCACATTGCTTGGGCCAGAGGTAGCAGGGGTGTTGTTTGCACTGACCTCCAACAGAATCCCTTTCCCTCACCTTTGTTCTTTGTAAATGAAACTCTTATATCCTTTCTTCAGTCTACAGTCAAGTATGTAACATGTCTACCGTGTGAACCAGAGTCTCACTCTTCTCTGCGAGGCAAGCTAGAAATGCATGAAGATAGAAAAGCATGGGCTTGTGTACATAGGCTAGACTCATACATACACTTAGTTCTCTCTGTGTGTGACAGGGGTGTTGTGCATGTGACTGAATGCCCACAGATTTCAGAAGGGGTGGACCCCTTGGAGTTGGAGTTACATGCTGTTGTGAGATACCCTATATGGATCCTAGGAATTGAACTCGAGTCCTGTGGGAGAACAGCAAGCATTCTTAACGGCTGAGCCAGCTCTTAAACCTCCATGAAATCCACTTAATCAAATTCCAGGTAAATATTTTCCAGCAGACGAAAATTAACTTGAGCTTCATGTAGCCTGGAGAGTGCCTGGAAACCAAACCTGCTGTTGGAAAATACCTTATATCAGTGAGGTATTCCACACCCTTGTCAGGGGGAGGCCTGCCAATAAGAACAGGATACCTTGGCTAGATCAGAGAATCTGAACATCCTCCTCTCAGCAAGACAAAATATTCCTTTTACTGCATCTTTCCTCTCCCAACTCCCTGCCCCCTTTTTTTCTAACTCATAAATACCCCTTTGATTATTCCCGTTTGTTCACTGTTCTGGAATGTAATTTTAACTATGTAAAGAGGTGTTACATTTGTTTATGTGCAGAATAGTACTTTAACTGTATAAAGGTGTGCTACTTTTGCTTATGGTCTATGCTGCATTTGTTTAATTATGAAAAGATGTGTTGCATTTGTTTCACCTTGCTTGTCTAAGGCATCTGATTGGTCTAATAAAGAGCTGAACAGCCAATAGCTAGACAGGAGAAAGAATAGGCAGGGCTGGCAGGCAGAGAGAATAAATAGGAGAAATCTAGGCTCAGGAGAAAGAAGGAAAGACAAAGGAAGAGCAAGAGAACGAGGAGGGGATGAGACACACGCTTGGGGCAAGCAGCCAGGCAGACGCCAGACAGACATACAGAAGCAGTCAAAAATACACAGAAGTAGGAAGGTGAATAAGCCCCAAGGCAAAAGGTAGATAAAGAAAAACAGGTTAAAAGAGTTAGCCAGAAATGTGCCTAAACTAGGCCAAGCATTCTCTGTGTCATGGTTTGGGAGCTGATTGGTGGCCCAAAAGAGAAAGCCTGGTACAGTTCAACCCTTTGTTCTCATAACACAACTCTCTGCAGACCTAGGAAGCAGCACACAGCTTAAACACATGCCTTCCAAAGCTACAATATTTCAGAATGCCTTCATCCACCAAACGTGTAACCCCAAGCAGTTTCTAGAAGCCGCCTGTGCCAGAGCCCTCACTTGAAAAAGTGGATTGTGTGAGCATTAAGTGACAAGATATGTGTCCTTGCTTTAATGGCTCCTAACTCATCATCGGTGCACCGTAAGAGATAGCTACTGTTATATACTTTTTCCCCCTTATTGAGCCACTTGTACTTTGTCATCTCATAGTCTGCTGTTGCCATGTGTCTTGGTTAGAAGTTAATCACAAGAGACAACCACCCACCATCACAAGTTAGCCGACAGGAAGCAGTAGTAATTGCTAGTGATTGAAACTGAAGAATAGATCCATTTTAGCAATCACTTTAATGGTGAGTTAAAATCATTGCATGTTAATAGATGTATGAGGGAAGAGACAGAAATAAATGAGGAAAGACTCATAAGGAATAATAAATAAATAAATAAACCCCTTATCTAGTGCACAGCACAATTTGGATGTTAGCTGTAACCCAGAGAAGGGTTTTAAAAGACCGACTGTGCCCTGGGGCATGCTTACGTTTTCCATAATTCTGGATGCAATGCTCCCCTGTGCTCCAGAACTTTAAGCCATTGTGGGCTATGATAACCAGCTTTATTCTTTCTGCTGATACAGCCAGTGTTCTCCTATTCTGACATAATCTGCAATAAAACATCTGGCTGAGCTTCATCGTAATCCAATAAATCCTGTCCCTTCCCCCCCCACTTCCTGCTGACCTTACGCTTATTAGTTCTTCGACCCTTCATGTCTGTGGGTCTTCTCACCCCCAGTCAGGGGACTAAAGCAAAAAAGGCAGATGAGTCATCTAACCCTTGACTAGAAATTTCCAACTCCTCTTTGACATTGGTATCACCTTCCAGTTGCCAGCAGCCCACCCACCCTTCCCACAAAGCCTCAGCTCCTCACTGATTCCTGCCTCCAGAAGGTGTCCTCCTTCCTGTCCTTCTCTCCAGCTTGCACCTCTCTGGTATAGTAAATTGCTGGTATGGGCCAGATTTGAAATGTCCCCTAAAGACTTTTGTCTTGGTCTCCCATGCAGCTGTGTTCAGAGGTGGGGCCTTGGGGAGTTACTGGATCATGAGGGCTCCGACCTCATTGATGGATAGATTAATTTATTGATAAGGGCATAATATGATGGTCTATTGGGAGATGATAAACTATAGCTTGTCCCTCTTGTCCTATTTCCCCTCTTCCTCCCTCCTATCATCTACCATGAGGTCAGCCACTCTGCTTTACTGTGTGTGCACACAGTGACACCCTTCCTCACTTTGAGCCCAAAGGCAATCAACCACGGACTAAAAACCTTGATCCAAAATACATCTTTCCTCTTTCGAAGTAGACTTTTTCCAGACATTGTTACACTGATAGATGTTGACTATAGATAGTTGTCATTAGGTGTTAGAACTAATAGTACATTAATGTGTTAACCCCTGGGGACATCCAACTTGACGGGGGGCGGGGGGGTGTTTTTATCTGTAAGGGGGAATCATGAGAACCTTCCTGCATTATAGCAGTTTGTGGAAAAGGTTTGGAAAACAGGTATCACCTTGAAGAAAATGTCCTAACTCTCCTAAGCAGAGATGGTGCCTTTCTGTCACCTGCTACACTGAGGATCTGCTGTTCTCCTGAGGTACACAAGAGGACTGCTGGACCAGCCGTGGAGTTTACATCCTTTACCCTGAGGCAAAGCAAGAACTGTAAGAACTCCCATTGTCTGGGAGGAATTGTCTTCACTTCAGATCCCCAGGGCTCAGCAAAGACCCCCAAGGAAAGGCAATGCTCCAGTAAGTGACTTTTGACAGAGGTGGATGAGCCACAGATAACGTTCACATAAGAAGAGTGGGTTCATAACTCAAGACATTTGGTAGAAAGACCTATCCCTACATTGCTAGAAACTGTCCCCAAATAGGACTGGAGACACAGCTCAGATGTAGATCTCTGTGTGGCCTACCACACAGAGAGCCACGGGCAGGACCCCTAGCAATACAAAGTAATGAGCACGTGACTCGGAATTCATGCTGCCATTCAGTTTAAAATTTATAACTAGAAAAGGCATCCATTTAAATGAAAAGAAACTGCCCAGATATAAAATGAAGGACCCAGTGAGCCCCCCAGAGAAGGAAAGCCCAGCCAGCAAGATGCCCTAAGTGGAGGGAGGTCTCCCTTTAGAGCTAGGGTGTGGAGACCCAGCTTGAAGCCTCGATGATTGCTTGTAAATAATTAAGGTTTGTTAAGAAGATAACAAGCTGTCTCTTGGGAGCTAAATGGAAAGTGATACATCCCAGGAAGATAATGAAATGCTTGATGGAGCTGGCTGCCTGAGGCACACACGGCCCATGATGGGAGCCCTGGGGAAACCAGCAGGAACGTGGCCACTTAGAAAAAAATCTATTTGCTCAGACAAACCACATATTCTTGCTTAGGGAGAGATGCAGAAGGCCGGACATGTTCTGGTGAGGAGAGTGAGAGGGTTTCTGAAGAAGGCAATTCCCACAGGCAGGAAAGGGTGCCCTACCCATCCACAGAGCAGCCTAAGTGCTCAGCCGGGGACAAAGGACAGAGAAGCCATGGCAGGTCCTAGCCACACTTGTTGAACTGTTGGATCAACATAGATGCTTAGGAATCTGTAAGTTCAGGTCAACTCAATAAATTTCTTGTAAAATCCCAGTCCAGTGCCAGGCCCTGCGGACCTTCCAGGGCTTGTTCATAGTCCATTGTCTCTAGAGGCCCTTGTACCACATCCAGCCCTTACTGTTACACTTTTCTGAACATGCGGATATGAGTCTCTGTGTGCAAGCACAAGATGGCGTTCTCCTCTGTGCAGACTGTTTCAGACTGTTCTAGTACCCGCCACTCACTGGCTCAATGCCCAAGAGGTCTGCACAGAGCTGGGTACTAATTAGGACCTTGTTGATTGAATAGCTTGTGGCATAATCCCTAACAAGAAGCAAGTAGATGTCACTGTCAACCAGCACCCTAATGGAGCCTAATAGAGTGTTAAGAGTAAGTGTGAAAGAGAGAGAAGCAAGAGGGGAGAGGCGCCAACCAGGAAAAGGATTTTAATGGGAAAGCTTATTGAGGAGGTGAAACGGGATATAACCCTTGAGGGATGCCATTCACTCCGTTGGATTCATGTGCATCAGGGAGAGAAGCCAAGATTGCAGACACAACACCATCCCAATCCCATGTGACCACAGACACAGGGTGAATTCTAAAAGAAAACAAACCAGAAAAACAACAGCAACAACAGTTATCTTTGGACTTTGGATGTCAAAAGGCAGTGTGGGGTTTGCCTTTGTGTGATTTCATCTAAGTTCCCTGCAATGAACAGCCAGAGCAGTGTTCTAGCTGCAGAGCCAAGTGGCAGTGAGGAGGTGGAGGCGGCGCAGGCAACATACAGTGCCCAAGAGCTCACCTGACACACGGGAAACAGGCCAGACGACTCCGGAGAAGGTTTCTGTGGTCCCCTCGGGACTGGGGATTTAGGGGCCCCAGCAGCCTACAGGTTACAGAAAATGAGCTTCGAAAAAGGAGACTGAAGATAGAGGAGAACGGAGGATCATGGGATTGAATCAGGACACACACGAGGGTAAATCTCACTCAGGTGTGTTACCCACGCCCTTGTGAGGCATATATCAGCAAACTGGCAGGCAGGTGAGGGGCGGGTGAAGGACAGCAAGCTTCGGAGCACCAAGCCACACTTTACACTTCTCCTCCAGTGAACTGGGTGACCGTCCTAGCCGGAAGTGTCGGTCTAGAATCGTGTCTGTGTCTGCCCATGTCAGATGTGTGTGGCATGCCTGACTCACCAAGGCAGAAGACGAGGAAGTGACCCAAAGGTCAATGGTTGGCAAAGAAAGGAATCGACTTAGGAGGAAGGCAGGTTCCAAGAGGGCTGCTCTGGGGACACAGGGACCTGGGAAAATGGCACTGAAGGCAGGGAGAAGACAAAGGGGAACAAAGCTGCCAACGGAAGACAGCCTGGGACCTACAGCTTTCACCTCCAAGTCCAGTATGTCTCTATAAACCATGCATCTGAAAACTGGAATTCCTACACCCAGCGAAGGGGCAACGCTCCAACTAAAACACAGGTGCTGTGGGAGGAACAGATACCAAGGCACTCTGCAGCAGCAAGAGGAGCAGGTCTCTCTATCTAGCTCATCCATCTCAGGCATCAGACTCTGGACAGACTCCAGACAGGCAGTGCTGGAGAGGAGGGAATGAACTTAGAAAAGTGAAGCTTGGGGCTGAAGAGATGGCTCAGGGGTTAAGAGCACTGACAGCTCTTCGAGAGGACCCAGGTTCAGTTCCCAGCACCCACAGGGCAGCTCACAACTGCCTGTAACTCCCAAGATCTGGCATCCTCACACAGACCTACATGCAGGCAAAACACCAATTCACATAAAGAGAAAACTTTTTAAAAAGAAAAAGTAAAATGAAGCTTGGAGAAGAGACTGTGAAGGCCAGCAGGCTTGTTGCCTGGAAAGGGGCAAGAGGGCAAGCTCACACTCAGTACCACCACCCAGCAGGGATCTAGGCTCCTTGCCAGAGGTGAGAAGATGATGGTGGCAGAGACGGGCACAATTCTGCTCTCTCAGAGTTCAGTCCTCTAGGTGAGTCAGATGGCAATAAATAAGTAATCTCAAAACATATGTGAAACCACCATGCTGCCAAGTGCCTCCCAACACACACACACACACACACACACACACACACACACACACACACACACTCATGCACACACACTCACGCACACACACTAACCAGGTCTTAGGAGCACAAGCCAGTGTCTTGAACAGAGACTAGAAGATAAGCAGCACCAACAAGAAGAAATGGAAGGCGAGAAGAGGTGTGTGAGGTGGTCAGGGGTGGAGAAACAGGCAGGGTGTAGCAACAGGACTAAGGGGTGAGACTTCAGGATAATCCTTCTGTGGACACCCCACCCACCCACACATGCACTACCACTCAAGATAAACCCAGAGGCCAACAGACAACAAAATACTAGGTGCATGAGGGCAGCTTTGGAGAAACCTGCTACTTGGCTGCCTTTCAGCCACATTACCATGGCCACCCACAAATGCCCCCCTACAAAGCAGCTCTGGGGCCACACCATAGACACAAGCATGAGTTAAGTCCAAGCCTAAACGGCCATGACAACAGTGAGCAAAGGAAATCAAGCAAAGCCAACAGATCCAAGCTACAGTGGAAGAGAGCTAAAATTGTCACACAGAGTGTTGACTTGGTTTTAGGTAAAAGAGCAGGGAACCATCAAGGGTGATGGCAACTCATAGTCCAAAAGTTCTTTGAAGCTGCGCTCGTCAAGGACCAAGGTTCGGCTGAAGGTGTGGCTCTGTGGCTGAACATGCTAGCATTCACAAGACCCTCCAGAACCACAAAAAAAAGGGAGAGAGGGAGGGGGAGGGAGGGAGAGAAAGAGAGGAGAAAATAAAGAAATTATTTCCCAGCGATGGTGGCACATGTCTGATCCCAGCATTTTGGGGAGAGACAGGCATAGCGATTGGAAGTGCCAGGTCAGCCTGGGATACACACAAGACCCTGCTGGAAAAAGTCAACCATCATCAACAGCAAAAGAAAATAGGGCTCCTCTCTCCCTTAAGTTGGAGTCTATAACTACCTGAAAAGCAGGATGTGGCAGATTTGCTGTGGCAAATTTGGGGGCCTGGGCACTCCCACTTCCTGGCTCTAGGTGTTTGCTCTTGGACTCCGGCAGCAGCTTTCTGGAAGCTCAGGCTGTGCGCTGTGGAAGGCCACAGGGGGCAGAGCCCGGACAGGCACCAGCTTGCCTGCTACTGGTGTCCCATAATGAAAAGGAGCTTCCACCACCAGCGAAGTCACCCAGCCAGGCTGCACACCATAAAGACCTGCTAAGCCCCGACTAAGTTCCAGATCTCTGAGCAAATGAAATATCAGTGCTATTTAAGAATTAAATCTGAGGTGATTTTTTTTTTTTACATTGCAATAGAAAATGTGAAGATCAATGCTAGGACTCTGCCTTCTGTTCCCAGATGGGCAGAGTGTCACATACTGACACAGAAATCACGAAGGACTTAGGCTATCGGGCTCACATCATGAGTCTGCTTTTAGCCTGTGTGTCAGAAATATTTTGAGATACAAAAGTCAGGAAATTATATGGCTGTTGATCGTGTGGGACGCTAGCTTGGAGAGAGGTGGGGTTTAAGGTTTGAACCCCATTTTGAAGTCAGCTGGGAGTGAGAAACAGCTAATGCTTTTGGGTGTAGATACAGGCACAGAAGAATGCTGGAGGAACTAAGAGTAGGCAGCCCTGGCAGTCCAGAGAAGGATGAGGCTACAGAAGCATGAGAGGACCAAGGCCCCCATGGAGGAAAGAAGGAGGGGTTGTGTCTCTTAGGAAGGAGGGAGAGATTAGCAGGGTGACACACTGCTAAGGGTGCACGAAGGCATGCAGGCAGAGCACGCGCACGCGCGCACGCGCGCGCACGCGCGCGCGCGCGCGCACACACACACACACACACACACACACACACACACACACACACACACGACACTCTTGGGGCCAGGCTCACAGCCTGGTGATCAGCATCACAGCTGGGTTTTGATCTCACCTGGGCTGGGAATCTGAAGGGTTCTATTTCTCGGCTTCTCAAACTGTGGTCCCTGAACAGCTCCCTGCCCTACCCCCAGCTGGGAGCTTGTTAGAAATAGAGCCTCATACCCCACTCTTGGCCTTCCAGATCTGTATGCATTTAATAAGATCCCAGGTACCCTGTGTGCACGCTGGAGTGAAGAATGCAGGCAGCTGTGTGGTGATATATTGTTTATGATCTAATAAAGCTTGCCAGAGGATCAGAAAAGCAAAGCTAGTCACACTTTTAGTCACAGGGCTGTGAGTTCAAGGCCATGAAGGGCTACATGAGAGTGGATCAGTCTAAAAGAGAAACAGAGCTCATGGCTTTAATCCCAGCACTAGAGAGGTATATAAGACAGGAGCAGGGTCTCAGAGCTGGCATTCAGTCTTAGGCAATTAGTCTCCAGCCACGTGGAGGACAGGATCTCCCCGGCCCTGGTAGAGGTAAGAACTCTGGTGGCTTGGCTGCTTTGCTTTTATGATCTTCAGCTTGAACCCCACTGTCTGTCACTGGGTTTTTGTTATTCATACTACACAGCTGGCTTCCCTGAGTCAAGACACCAAACCAGGACCCAGACAGCAACTCTCTGGGATAATGCCAGAGGATGAAAATTGAGAGTAAATTCACACTCGGAATACCATTGATCACGAAAGGTACTCCTCACACTGCAGCTTGTAGCTGCAAACCCAGGCTGCATCTCAGAACTGTGTGGGTGATTTGTCAACAGTCGGAGTAGCACACAACCAACCAGTTTGTCTGGATTCCAATTCAGAAAATACGAAGGAACACGCTGCATACAAATGGGTCAGAGTTGACAGCCATTATCCTGCCACTCTCCACATTGGAGCACATCCCTCTCCTCTAAGGCTGACTATGCCTCATATGTCCCCTCTAGGGCTGACACTGATGCTAGTTGAGACACTGTAATTCCGATTGCATCTCTGACAGGCAGCATTGGGCTTCATCTGTGAGCAGCTGATGCCCAGGCATCAGGTGGGAGGTGGACTTAAGGATTAGATCCAGGACCCTGAGCAGATGGAAGACAGGATTCAAGCCTTGCATTTTCACTGCCCTGGCTCTGGTCCAATTGCATCCTCCTGGGTTCAAGAATTGCTGAACACAAGAAGGGCACTCTCTGACAGTTAACAGATATTCACACCTGAAGCTGTGCCCTCTACCTGTCCAGCCTGGACTAGGCAACTGTATAGAGCTCAGACTTAGCACAAGAAGAATAGACATCAAGAAATTCCTAGCCTGTGAAGCCACTGGGAACGTGGCACTTCAGAGTGCCAAGTGGAAAGCAGAACTTTTAGGAAAACTCACCCTGCTGGGGACTGTACCTCTGATGACAATGGCCCCAAAGATTATAATATGGAGAACAGCCTCAATGAATCAACAACTCAGACTTCCCAAAATGTGGCCCAGCACCCAGGAGTTATTGAAACCTTTTAATGTCAGAGAGAGAGAAAAAGAGAGAGAGAGAGAGAGAGAGAGAGAGAGAGAGAGAACATTTTTTCTCATCTGATACTACAGTTTGCTATAGATTCTATACAGTTACTATAGATTCCTTTCTTTTTCAATGAAAAACAGTATTGTTCTAATTTAACATAGGAACAATAAATTCCCTGTACTTCTAGGAATATGTGTATCTGTGTATGTTTATGTGTCTGTGGGGGGCGTATTTTGTGTCTGTGTGGTCTGTGTGCTTCTTGGTGTGTGTCTGTGTTTGTGTGTCTGTCTGTCTGTATGTATGTATGTGTGGTATGTATTTGAGTTTGTGTTTCTGTATGTTTGTCAGTGTGTATGTCTATGTGTGTCTCTGTGTTCTGTGGAGTTTGTGTATGTCTCTATTTGTGTGTGTGTGTGTGTGTATGTGTGTGTGTGTGTATGTGTGGTGTGTGTGTGTATGTGTGGTGTGTGTGTGTGTGAGTGTATGTGTGAGTGTGTGTGTGTGTGTGTGTGTGTGTGTGTGTGTGTGTGTGTGTTTCTATTGTCAGGTCTGGTTCCTGGCAGAAGTGATGAGTGACCTCTCCCTCTGGAGCATTCCTGGCAAAATCCTTACACATCTTTTCATCTTTTCAGGGGATCTGGTTGTTGAAAAATTTCTGGACAGGAAGAGCCTTGATTTTGTGCACAAAATGGAGGGGTGGTAATATGTGGTCAGGCCCATGGTGCCTATCTGGGTGATAACTCAGGACTCATCCACACTGACTTCTGAGTCATTCCTTGGCTCATTTTGGTCAGACAAGAGCTCTTAGATGATGGGTCACTAGCATCTTGTTGGCTTCTGGTTCCTGCATTTGTTCCGTCTAATAATATCAACAGTAATAAAGCAGCACCATTGAGTGCTTCCATGCAGGACTGATTCTAAGGTCTTTGCCTGCATGAACCATGTGGCAGGTGAGCATTTGATGCAGCATAAATTAGCCTCTGCTTTTTACAGACCATGGCACTGAGATTTCGAAAGGTGAAGTAATTTGTCCATGCTGCCCACACTACAGCCAGACAAAAGAGGTCCCTAGTTGTGATAGCATTAAGATGGGGAGGGGCATCTACCTGATTTGAAGCTGTATTTTGCTAGGGACTCTATTTAGGAACATCAGTCCTTGATAATGAAAACAGGCAAGTTTTAGTTCTCTCTCTCTCTCTCTCTCTCTCTCTCTCTCTCTGTGTGTGTGTGTGTGTGTGTGTGTGTGTCTGTGTGTCTGTGTATGAACACACATGTGTACACAGATGTATATGCTCATGCAGAGGCCAGAGGAGGACGTTGGATGTCTTCCCCAACACTTGACGACTTTTTCTGAGACAGGGTTTCTTACCTAATCCTAAGCTCCCTGTCTTAGCTAGGCTGGCTAGCCATCAAGATCCAGGATCTGCCTGACTCCACTCTGAAATGCCAGGGTTACGGGCATGCATACCCATCCCAACATTTTTATGTGGGTGCTAAAGATTTTAACTGGGGTCCTCTTGCCTTCACAGCAAGCTCTGTGACCCACTGAGTCTTTGTCCCAACCTCTTTTGGTCATAAACAAAACAATACAAAACAAAACCCTCTGAGGCTCAGAAGTTAAGAGCATTTGTTGCTCTTGCAGAGGACCCAAGTTCGATTCCTAGTACCCCTGTGGTGGCTTACAGCCATCCATAACCCCAATTTCAGGAGACCCAACAGGCATGCATGTGGTAGGCATATAGATGCATACAAGCAAATATTCATATCCATAAAGCTAAAATAAATTTGACAAGAATTCTAAGGTGCCACCTTATACCACCTCCATATAACTTTATATGATACCTTCCACTTCCTCAAAGTCCAGTGAGCCTGAGGCTACCTCACAGGCTCAGTCAGTGCCTCTCTCCTGCAAAGTTCAGCAAGCCTGAGGCTACCTCATCAGCTCGGTGTCCCTCTCCCAACAACCAGCACAAAATATGATGGGCATGGTCAGGGAGAGAAGGGAAGTAGGGTGCCCTCTGTGATTCCTGCCTGGGCTTTCCCCTCACACAAAGCAGGGAATAATGCCCTCCCTTGAGGCCCAGTGGCGAGCACTGCCTGGTGTCTTTTGGGGCTGATGTGTGACGGTACCGGAGATTGGCAGCGACTATTCCAGAACTTAGCAGACTCTGTCCCACCACGCCACCCTTCCTCTTTGAGTAGGTAGAGCCGTGGCAGGGGCGGGGTTAGGGGGTGGGGGTGGGGGTGGGGAGGTAGGGATGTGGTGGGCATGTGATTCCAAGCTGAGCTGGCAGGAGAGAGAGGGGAAGGGGGTGAGAATAGAATATACACTTTATCAGTGTGTCAGGAAACACCCCCCAGAACTAGTTCTGCTGGCTGGGTTCACCCAGGGGTCACATGCCTCACACTCCAGGAGGAGGCCACCAGCCTGCTCCAGGCAGTTCAGAATTAAGGACACTTCTCATGCTAAGCTGGGCAAGTGATTGTTTTCCGTTTTCCCCTCAGCCAATATTGCTTCGTTTTATGCACACATGGGTTAGTACCAGGCTACAGAACACGGGGCTTTATACTGGTGTGTGTGTGCTGTGTACTGTGTGTGTGTGTGTGTGTGTGTGTGTGTGTGTGTGTGTGTGTGTGTGTGTGTGTGTACGCGCGCACATGCATGCGTACACACACACACAAGGTATAGATGGAAGTCCTGGCTCAGGACAGGGTCAGAGAATCCCTGAGCCAAGTAGGAGTGGGTGGTCATTTCCTATCAGCCTCCCTCTCCTAAGGCAAGCATCCTGCATTCAGAGCTGATGACTGAGGCTGTTGAGTCCAGACTCCCCACCCCTAGGGAACCCACACAATCCCTGTGCCCAGTAAAGAGCTAAGTTGATGAGGAAATGAGTGGCCAGACCATCTAGGTTGATGGTAAGGGGCTGTCTGCCCCCAGAATGTGCCCACAGCTAAGCTGGTTAACTCCCCCTCAAACCCTTGACCTGATCCCTCCTTCCTACAGACTGTCCTCCGCCCCAAAGCCAAGGTTCAGAAACAGACAGGAGAGGAAGTCATGTGACCTGAAAGGACTGTGCAGGGTGGTGGCCCAAGGTGGTTCTGGACTTGCCAGGAAGTACTGAATTGAGAGCTAAACCAACCCCTGCTTCTCCCCGCCCCAGCTCTGTTTTCCAGGCTCCCTGGGGCTTCTGGGTTTCTCTTTCCGCTCCCACATCCTCCCCATGGTCCCTGGATCCTGGAAGTCAGGAACAGTTTCTGAGTTGCAAGCTGATGGCCAAACACACTGGACTAAGGGGTTTCTGAACTGCACTCCTTTCAGCCTCCACATCCCATCTGCTGCTTTTGGTGCCTGACACCCTGATGCTGGAACTTCTGTCCCAAGCCTCACCCAGCCCACCCATTTCCACACAACCTCTTTGCCACTTTGCTATTTTGCACTTAGTTTAGATTCAGCTGCAAACCCACAAATCGTTGATTTGTTGAGTTGGGGGCAGGGCACAGACACACTTCTCTGCTCCAGCCTTCAGTGGGCACAGTGGGCAGAGCAGGGAGTATTTGCGTATTTGCCCTTAGAAATAAATGTACTTCCCAGCTTGTCGTTGCTCTGTGCTGATTGAGGACCTTTGTCCCTCTTTAAGTCCCCTATAGGTGACATAGGAGCTAATACTTTTAAGATCAGTGGTTCTCAACCTGTGAGTCACAACCCCTTTCACAGGGGTCACCTAAGACCATCAGAAAACACAGATATTTGCATCAAGATTCATAACAGTAGCAAAATTACAGTCATGAAGTAGCAATGACAATAATTTTACTGTTGGGGTCACCACAACATGAGGAACTATATATATATATAGTAAAGGATCACAGCACTAGGAAGGTTGAGGACCACTGCCCCAGACATGTGGATATCTAGATCCACACCCTGGCCTTTTTAGAACAACCCCTGATTTCGGATACTGTGTCTCCCCAGTCAGATATCTCTGACCCTTTGAGCTGCTAGCTGCAGCAATGGAATGGGGTTGTTTACCAACTAATTGAGATCAGAACTGTTTTAATCTTAGAGTAGGCCTGGAAACTGCCCCCAAACAATAGGATGTATAATTCTGCTCAGTGAGACACAGTACTGCTGGGACCAGGGGAGGTGAGGGACAGTAGGACAGCCTCTCCTTCAGCAATTGATGGATCGGACATCTCACCCATTCCTCGGGAGCTGGCGGGAGAGGGGATTACTCACTTGCGCAGAACATCCACAGCACGGGTCCCACCTTCTCCAACATGGTCTTGCTCATTTTCTGCCAGGCTGGAACTGGCAAGGCACTGGACAGGTCTGGGATGATTGGCTAAATTACAGCAGCCTCTGGCCTGGCTCACCCTCAAGTCCCTGCAGCGCTCTTTCTGTTCACCTGTGCCAGTCTGGGTCCACATGCCCCACCCTGTCAATGGACTGGCAGGTGAGCTCACCTATGGGGCGAGGCACACACTCCACCCACTCTACCAAACGCCCCAGCAAGAGTCTTCCCCATGGTTCCCTGGAGCCAGCCATCTCTCTGCTTTCTCCCTCCTTAGTAGGGGTGCAAAGTCCTGGGCTTCTCACTAGGTGTGGGCCTCTCGTAACTGACAGGAAGTTGTAATAAAAAGGGAACAATCTCGAAAGTAGGATTCTAAGCTAGTAAAAGAAGGGTGTTGTCCACATTTGGTGAGGTACGTGAAGACCCAGCATTGGTCTTTTTTTCTTCCTCTCCTTTCTTCTCTGACACCCACGCTAGCACAGAGACATGGTCGTCGAGGGCACAGGAAGTTCCTGCACTGAGTTGGTACTCTGCCTGGGAAAGTGGGAAAAAAACGAAAAAACCAAGAAGTTAGTATATCTTTGCTCCCCTGACTCAGTTTTTTTTAAAGATGTATTTATCTAATGTACACTGGTGTTTTGCCTGTATATATGCTGTGTGAGATTATTGGATCCTCTGAAGCTGGAGTTATAGACAGCCGTGAGCTGCCAGGTAATCTGGGAATTGAACCCAGGTCCTCTGGAAGAGCAGTCAGTGCTCGAAACCAGTGAGCCATCTCTCCAGGCCCCCTGACTCAGTTTTCAACACCAAACTCATTTATCCTGTGAATCCCTCAGTCCCAAGACATTGAGATATTTGTCACCTTTAAATGTAACAGATGAGCCATAGCACCTTTAATGCCCGCACTCAGAGACAGAGGCAGGCGGATCTCTGAGAGTTTGAGGTCAGCCTGGTCTACAGGGTGAATTCCAAGGATACATAGTGAGACTCTGCCTCAAACAAACAAACAAACAAAAGGACAGTTGCTACAGGAAACGGCTCTCCAGGAGAGCTCTCTGATCAGGTTCTGCCGCAGATACTCTATACATTAGAGAATATGCACAAATGATATTATGTCATTTAATTATTTTCATTTAACAAAATATCCTGGAGTCTTCTGCATAAACACATAAACACTACTGACTTCTGTTTAGTGGATAATAATAGCACACTGGATGTTTTCTCCTCCAAGTTTGTTCCCATGTCTACTAAGTTATCGATCTTTACATTCTGGTTTCTAGAGGCTCTTTGTATTCTTGAGAAACTTGCTTCTGGATACAGTGATGACTGTAAATGCTTTCCTGGCTGTTGCCTTGTATTCTGAATTCCCTGTGTAAATTGCTTGTAGCAGTCATTTCTAGCTACTAGGCTTAGTCTGCTCACAAAGGTCGTTGCTTTCTATTTATTACACTTTGCTTAGTCACATTGTCGTATTCTCTAATTGTATAAAACACTTTTTCAGTTCTGATAGTTCATGACACCATTGCCAGATTACTCCTCCTAAGACACGGTCCCTCTGATGCTGGGTCTCTGCTCCCACCCTATTGCTGACTCCACAGAACTTAACAATTGAATGTCTGCAACTTAAATTGTCCTTTAAGGTGTGGTAGGATCCTTTTTTTAATGTCCCCTCCCTTTCAAGAGTTATTTTCTGGAGTATTGTCACCTCTGTTCTGACTGTACTTGGACATTTCTTTATAGCTACAGCTCATTCTTTCCTGCCCCAGAACTCTGTGCTGTGTTATCTGCAGCTCCGCTCCACTATTATATCAGCTATATTTCATCTAACTCATCCTTTAAACACCTGCTCATATATCATTTCTCCCACGAAGCCTTCCCCGGCTTTCCGGTTCAGGAGGGCTTCTCCTTCCTGTGATTCAGTGTAGCATTCCAAGTGTCTTCTGGGTCCAAAACTTCACTCTTTGTCTTACACTTCAGTTATATTTAGTCCGTGTCTCATGCCTCCCAATAAACTGTGAGCTCATTCATTCATTCAGCCAAATTTCGGATGGTACTATACTGGGCACTGTTCCATCTGGCTAGGAAGACAGGTTGCTTTGAGCTATGTGTCTAACTAACTCCGTCAAGTACGGGGCCTGGTGCATAGGAGGCAATCAGTAAATGTCTACAAACGTGGAGTCAGTCAGAAAGATGTATGAATGAAGGTGTGATCACAGGAGATGGAGAGGGTGAACTGGAGACGGGGAAACATGGAGACAGATAGATGGAAGGGTTTGGAGTCTCAGGAAATACAGGATGAGAGGGTGAACTGTTGGGCTACTGGGGATTGTAGGGATGGTGGCAGAAGTGTCATGAGATAGGGTAGGTCATGAGTTCTTTGAAGTTAATGAAGCTCTCAGAATTTTTATGTTGTAACCAGAGGCCATGAATGTTGAGGCAAAGATGTGAAGGGGAGGTACAACCTGCCTTTTCTGTTAAAAAGACGTTTCTGTTAAAAATGTCAGGCTGGGTTGCAAAGCTGTGCCCTTTCTTTAATCCTAATGTGATGTTCTCCCCACACCTGTCTAAGGACTGGCCTGTTCTGTATAACTGTTAATTTTCTTTTCTAGACCTCTTCTAGATGCCATGAGGCCAAGGTAAGTTTGTTTATTACATATTGCTGATTTGGACAATTTCGAATGGGCAGCCTCCTGCAGGAGGAGACGGGCTTTCTTTAGGTCCTTCCATCCACAGTGTGAGCCTGTTCCAAATCCACTGTTAAACATCAGCCAGGAGGGAGAGGGTTAAATGAAGCCTGCATTCCTTCCTCCCTGAGAGCTGCCATCCCATGGGGCCAGAGGCTAAATTTAGAGGCTGGCTAAGGTTTCTTGCTAACAGCTGTCCCCCAGAGAAGAAGCCCTCCATATCGGAGAAAGCTTGGTCCCTCTCTAGCTGGAGCTTCTGGGCATTTTGCTGGGGTCCTTGGCCCTTGTTGTGTCCACACCAACCTGAGGTGAGTGTTTGTCCTCTTAAGTCTGCTGTGGTGGGCTGGGACTTAGACTCAAGTGGGTTCCAGTCTGCCCTGAGTGTCAGACCACAGCCATAGCTGGGACCAACTGTCAGGGACTTTTTGTGCCTTAATAGGCTATGGGATGGCACCTCGGCCCAAGGCCCTGACTGACACAGTGTTACTGAAGGGGGGCTGCTGTCCTTTCCAGTAAAGATAAAGGGTGTGTACATTGGTGTAGTTGGAAGGGAGTCTACAAGTGTCCTTTTTAGTCTGGGGAACCCGCTGTCTTTTAACCCCCTGAACTACACTTAAGGTAAACTGCTTCCCTCTCTACTCCCCTGCTGCTTACTTCCATGAAAGGCAGCAAGCTGTGCTTCTTAAACATTGTGTCACTTCATGGTGTCCTAGGAACAACAGCTGGGCTCCATCTTATGGGTTTCCCTATGGGTCCTTTACCCACTGGGATATTAGCATGCAGTGCCTTCCCCATTCTCAGTCCACCAAGGTGACATTGGTGACACACCCCCTCCCCCTACAAAGCCTCTGGAATCTGATTCCCTAACCAATCTTTTCCTGCCAAACAGACAGAGGCTGAAGGCTATCATGGCCACTGGTGGAGACCCAGAGGAGGAGCAGGTAGTTCCAAATGAGGAGGAGGAAGCGGATGTGAGAGCCGTGCAGGCCCGCTATCTCCGGAGTCCCTCCCCAAGCCAGTAAGTGGGCCATGCTAAGTGCCACACGGGCCACTCAGCATGATTCTGGGTTCTACTCTCCATGATGGCAAACGGACCACATTGAGGCATAGTGAGGGCCAGACATTGGTGTCTCCGGGATATGTGGTGCTGTGGGCTGGCAGGGTGGGGGTGGGAGGGAAAGACCAAAGGCTTCTGGGAAGTGCTGCTGCTGGCCTGAACCTGCGAGTAGGAATTTGGCAGGTGTACTTACAGGGTGTGCTTGATCCGCCAGCTGGGTGGTGGGTGAGCGGCTGAAACGCCAGAAAGTGTAAGAAGAGAGATGAAGAAGGAAAGAGGCCCATGGGTCAGGCCAGTTACTAAAATAATTTTGCATTCACAATGGAGCTGTTGCTTTCTAAGAGATAGAAACACCCTGGGGCAAATGGCAGGATGCCCGTGCAGGAGATAAACATCTGCTACAAGAGTCCTCTGCACTCTGCGATGAGTCATTTCTGTTCCAGCAAGAGCATTGATGATTTAGGATGATGTAGGTTGACAAATTTGTGTGAATTTCTAAGAAAACACATGGGACTAAAGGAATGCCATTGGGCTGTAGAGATGGTTCGCTGGGAAAAGGCACTTGCCGCCAAGACAGACCACCTGAGTTTGATCCCCAAGTCTACATAGTAGAAGGACAGAACTGACCCCAGCAAGTTGTTCTCTGACCCCCACACGAGATCCATAGCATATATATCCTTATCCCACCACACAGAGAAATAAACGAGTGTGATTTTAAAAATCAAAGAAAAAGAATCCAGGTGTGGTGGCACATGTCTTTAGTCCCAGCACTCGGGAAGCAGAGGAAGTCTCTGAGTTTGAGGCCAGCCTGGTCTACAGAACAGCCAAAGCTGGAGAAACCCTGTCTCAAAAAAAAAAAAGAAAAGAAAAGAAAAGAAAAGAAAGGGAAGGAAATGCTATAACAACAGCACATGCCTGTTTTCTTCTGTGGTGATTGAGAAGAGACATGCCTTCTGAGCACAGCTCTGTCACCAAATGATGTGAAGAATCACTAAGCCCTTGTCTCTGTGTCCATCAAAAGAGAAGCCCAACTAAAGAATCTCAGAGAACTCTGATTTTTTTCCCCTTTTCACCTGACATGCAGGACTGAACCAGAGCCTTAGAATTGTCATCAATCCCTACCCCTTGAGAATAAGACCACTATCACACTTTAAAGACAAACTTGAAACAAGCTTTAATTAAATGCTGGCCAGGTTGATGGATTCTCTGGCCAGGTCCATCTCTGGTTTCCCAGAAAAATGAACCTGAGTCACAATTTCTGGTGGCTTAAGTATTTCCCATCAGGTTCAATCAGGGGCAAGCATACATCCCGATGAACTTCCAGCCTACAGCCAATCAGAGACAAGCATATGTGCTGACATAGTTCTGGCCTGTAAACCTCCTGCCCACAAGTGATCAAGCACATCTGGTGCAGATGGGTCAAACAAACTTGTTTAGGGGAGTGAAAATATGTAACACCTTGTTATCTCCCATAAGCAACAGCCTCCAGCATTTTGGGAACTATCTGTCCTTAAGTAAGGGGCTTACAGGTCAGAGACAATTTGTTTCATGGATTTCTAAGGCATAATAATTGAAACTTAAAAATGTAACTTTGCCTCTCACAGAACATGCTGGGCATGCCTTCTACACTGAGCTGCACCCCTAACCCTTGACTTCTAAGTTATCTATGACACTTCTTCACCCCAGTTTTCCTGAGTTCTTCTGGAGTCCTCACCTGCTTTTGCTCAGTGTTCTAAGCTCTCTGTTGGAGGATGATAGCTCATAAGATGAGCTATGAGCTTTGGGGTTGTCTAAGCCCCATGAACTCATCACACATGGGTCAGACACTCAGCCCAGATGAAGCTTGGAGACTTCACCTTTAAAGTTCATTATGTAGTAGTGCTGTATTTGCAACTAGAAAAAGCTATCAGAGTTAGAGATTTAAGATGTAGTTGTACTCTCCCACACTCCCTGTCAGTGTTCTAATTGCTGTGCAGAGACAGTGACCATGGCAACTCTAATAAAGAAAAGCATTTAATTGTGGGTAGCTTACAGTTTCAGAGGTTTATTTCATTGTCATCATGGCTGGGATCATGGTAGCATGCAGGCTGACATGACGCTGGAGAAGCAGCTAAGAATTCTCTGTCTTGATCCATAGACAGTAAGAAGAGAGAGATGCTGGGCCTGGTTTGGGTTTTTGAAACTTCAAAGCCCACCCCCAGTGACTCACCTCATCCAGCCAGGCCACGCCTACTAATCCCTCTCAAGTAATGCCACTCCCTGATGACCAAGCATTTAAATATGTGAGTCTATGGTGGCCATTCTTATTCAAGCCACTACACTTCCTTAAGGCAAAGGTAGATTTGTGTGTGCTTGGGGTGTGGCAGTCCTGTGCATCCCAGTGATGTTTATGGTAGACCAAATAGAGGCTCCTTTTTATTCTGATAAGCACTAAGACAGCTTCCTGAGCAACCAGTCAAGAGTTGAGGCACTACTATCTTCTGGGCCCGCTAATTAAAACATGACTTCTAAAGTCACTGTGCTCAGCAGTACAAACAAGATAAAAGGAGTAAAACAGATGTGTTTCTCAGGGTGCTGTTTCCTGAAAAAAAAAAGGCCACTTCCCTTGTGTTCATAGTCCACCAGCTGGAACTCAACAAGGCCCTACTTGCTTGCAAGGGACGATAGATCCTGGGTTCATTGGCCCAGCAAGAAGAGGAAGTGAATTTGTTTATACACAGCAGTCTTGGCCACAGTATACCCTCCCACGAGTCTACCCACATCACTTTTATGCCCACATATAACACTTTGACTGTCTCAGGCATGAATGCAGCACCTCATGGTCTCTCCAGAATGATGGGCAGGAAAGCTTCCATCCTATGAAAGGAGAGAAGGTGTGGCTGTCCTGTTACCGGTGAACAAGGTTACTCTGAAGTGAAGAAATTTAGTCTAGCCAGGACACACCTCCTAAGAGGAGTTCTCTTACCTGCTACTCCCCTTGGCCTCTGGCTCACTCCACAGCAGTGCTCTGAGTCTTCTCTTTGTTCATTGTCTTTTACTGCCACAAGTGAAGGCAAAAAAGTGAGACCCCTTGAAAGCTGAGTGGCTTTTGCAGATTATGTCTTGAACATGGAGAATTGAAGCATATACCACCCCATAGTTCATATTTTGTTTGAAGGGGATCCCTTCAAAGACTCAATAGATTGTGATCTGTGTGCTCTGGACAGCCCCATGTCAACTCCCATTTGTGTCTTTCTTCCCTGTCTCAACTTGATGATGGTTATATTGAATGATGACCTGAAATTGTACATTTGGGTAGGAAAGCCTGGAATGTGTTGCTGTTTCCAATGTGACTGTTAGCAATTGCTACCAAAGGATCCATAGCTAGTATACAGCTAACCTACCAGGGCAAGAGGCAAGGGTCAAATATAATCAGCAAGAAAGGAAGAAAGAAAAATAAGGAAGAAGGGAATAAAAAATACAGAAAAGGCTCAGAAAATAAGAAGGAAAAGTAGGATGTGGATTTAAATGGAAATGTATACATAATTGCATTAAATTTGAATACACCAAATATTCCAATTAAAAGAGCAAAATAATCAGACTCCCTTTTTAAAAGCCCAAGTGCTGTTTGTGACCAAAGGATTTGCAAGCAAGAAAAATCTTATATTTTAGTGATTTTTCATAGCTTCAGAAATCAGTGACAAAACAATGAATCATGGTGATAATTAGGAACCTGGAAGGGCACAGTGGCATGAGCTTGCCTTTGGTTTGGGGTGTCTGAAGCCTGAGCTGGAAGAATTTGAAGATTAGGATGACTTTAAGGCAAAGGGACCTCAACAGCTGGGGCCAGGTGTCTTAAGATTGTCTTACGATTATCAGTTTATGCTATGACTAACTGGGCTGGTGTTCAGAACTCCTGAGGTTATCTTTCTATGCAATTTCTCCATATGGGCCAATTTGTCTGCTAAATCAGGGCTGCTAAATGCCAAGAATTGTGTTCCAAAGAACAAGACAGTGTGTGTTTCTTTATACCTACACCACAAGACATGGATCTCTTCTGCTATACTTTGCGACCCCCCCTCTCTCTCTGTCTGTCTGTCTCTCTCTCTCTCTCTCTTTCTCTCTCTCTTTCTCTCTCTCTCTCTCTCTCTCTCTCTCTCTCTCTGTTTCTCTGTGTCTGCCTCTCTGTATCTGTCTGTCTGTCTCTCTGTGTCTGTCTCTCTGTATCTGTCTGTCTGTCTTTCTCCACAAAGTTTCAAAGGGAAACAATATAGACTCAACACTTAATCAAAAGAGTTTCAAGTTTGCATTATAAAGAGAAAACTTAGGATAGGAAATACTGTGGTCATTTCTGTGTGATAAATACAGCTGCCACAAGCGTAGACACAAACCTAAAACAAGCCAGGGAAGCCTGTTGATATCAGACAAGAGTTTAAGATAGGCATGCTGGAGAAAAAGAAGGAAATATAGTGACTGAAGGTTCAATTCACCAGGAAACCATAATCATTTTAAATACCTATGACCTAACAACAGAGACTCAAAAATGCATAAGGCAAAACCAAAAACAAAATAAAAATCCTGGCAGGCTCAGCAGTTGAGAGCACTGACTGTTCTTCCAGAGGACCTGGGTTCAATTCCCACCACCTACATGACAGCTCACACCAGTCTGTAACTCCAGTTCCAGGGAACACAACATGCTCTTCTGGCCTCTGTGGACACTACACACATCTGGTGCACATACATTTATGAATATACATAAAATTAATTAATTAAAAAAACTGACAGAGTGAAAAAATTAAAGTTTACAATTTTAAGCAAATATTTTAAACCTATCTTATTATATGATTAAATGAGATAAATAAATCATGAAGAATACAGATGTTATCAAATAAATTAACCTAATTGGCATTTACAGAGCATATACATGTGTGTATGTGCATGTGAGTGTGTGTGTGTGTGTTGTATATGTGTGCTTCACAACTTCAAGTTATTCACTTTCATCGTGGGTATATAGAATATTTACAAAAACAGGTCAATTAATAGGCTATGCATATACCAACAAATTTCTCTGATCATAGTTACATTATGGTAAAAAAAAATCAATAAAAATCCTCAAATAAAATTAAACTAGGAGGGCCTGGAGAAATGGCCCAGTGATTAAGAACACTAGCTGATCTTCCAGAGGTCCTGAGTTCCTAGCAACCACATGATGGCTCACAACCATCCGAAATGAGATCTGCTGCCCTCTTCCGGCCTGCAGGGATCCATGTGGACAGAACACTGTATACAAGATAAATAAAATCTTAAAAAAAAAAATTAAACTATGATTTACTACTGCCTCAGGCTCACTATCAGATCTGAAATGAAAGGCTGCCCCTTTCTCTATTAAAGGGTGTGAATGAATCAGACCTCCCCTGCATTGCTGGTGAGAAGGTGCAGACTCTTCAGGAGCTTTTACACCCTAGCTGCTGAAGTTAAACGCATTGGCTCTCCTCTGACACAGCAAACTCACTCTCGCTACATCCCAACAAAAAGAAGAAAAATGTGCACCAGAATATATATTCAAACATGACAAGCTATCCACTTAACACGAGGCTGGATAAATGAAGTCGGTTGCATATAAATGCTGCCCTGGGGAATGTGTATTTTACTAACTGTCTCCCGATGTGGTTGGGCTTCGCAGATGATTGGCTGAGGAAGGCAAATAGCAAGTACAGACAAAGGTAAGGGGAGCCACTGAAACAGAAGGAGGAGGCAGAGCTGCACTGTTTTGTATCAAGTTAGCCTACCACAAGACAAAAAGCACTTGCTAATTTAGAAATTACACCTGTGTGGGACCCTTATCCCTGAAGCAGCCAGTCCCGCTTCCCAGGTAAAACTAGGATGAACCCAAAATATGAGTAGACTAAGCTGAGCATCCTTCAGACATGGTCCAGCATCCCCAGCAGATGTTCTCTGGTTCTCAGGGATTGCTGCTGAATCCCACTGGTTTTGATGCCCCTCTTGGTTTGTGTCTACTACTTACAACTTCCTGCAAGCAGATCTCAAATAGCTACTGTTTTCAGAAGTCTTTAAGGAAAGCACACGGATGATGGAGCACCATGGGCTGTGTCTTTCTGACATGCCATCACAACGTCTGAAGTCTGAGCAGTTACTATGTTTCACTATAAGCACAGCTGTTTGAGCAAACAATCCCCCGGCACTGCATAGAGTGAAGCTTAAATCAACCCTGACGAATGCATTCACTGTGTGTGTGTGTGTGTGTGTGTGTGTGTGTGTGTGTGTGTGTGTGTGTGTGTGTGTGTGTGATCATTTGTGGGGACAAATGTGCACCTGCATCTAAAGGCCAGAGGTCAACCTCAGGTGTCATTCCTTAGGCTCAGTGCACTTTGTTATCGGGACAGGCTCTCTCACTGGCTTAGACTAGTTCACCCTTTAGGCTCAGCTGGCTGCAGTGTGAGCTCCAAGGATCCTCCTGATTACCCACACACACACACACACACAGTACTGGGGTTATAAACATGTGTACAATGCCTGGCTTTCTATACGGGTTCTGGGGAATCTAACTCGGGTCCTCATGCTTATACAGTAGGCACCCCACTAACTGAAAAAAAGAGAACTCCCTGACTAGAAGAAAACGTCTGCTGGTTATATATCTGACAAAGCATTCATATCTAGAATATAATTCTTTAAACCCTCAAAATCAAGTAATGTATTTTTAATCTCAAAATTCAACTTCAGGGCTGGAGAGATGGCTCAGAGGTTAAGACTGACTGCTCTTCCAGAGGTCCTGAGTTCAATTCCCAGCAACCACATGGTGGCTCACAACCATCTGTTATGAGATCTGGTACCCTCTTCTGGTGTGCAGATATACATTGTATACATAATAAATAAAATCTTTAAAAAATTCAACTTCAAATGAACAAAAAATTTGAAAATGTGTTTCCCCAAATTATGCATGTGGAATTATGCTCAAAATCCCTTAGTCATTGGAGAAATTGAAACTAAACCCATGAGTTACCATTACAGACCAACTGCCCCAGCTGTTCTAGACAATGTTGCAACTGGAACAATCTTAGGCTGGAAATACAGAGTGCAACCGTTTCACAAACCGTCATTTGTTACAAAATTGCATGTATACCTACCTAAAGAGATTCCTATCCCCTCCTGGTCAGCCATTCTAGATATGAAATGAGACATGAAAGCTGAGTTTCATGTAAACATTTGTACACGAATGCTCGTAGCAGCTTTTTCATGCTCGTGGCAGCTTTTTCATAAGAACTCAGAAGTTAGGAACACCTGAGAAGTCTATGGGCAAGTGAGTGAATAATCCCATTGAGATATACTCTTAACAAGAGTTCTGTACAGCAATAAGAAGGCATGGAGTGTGAACTCAGGCAACATCTGGATGGATCTCAGAGTAACTATGCTCAGTGAAAGCAGACAGACAAAAACACGAGTGCACACCCTATGATTCCATTCTTATAAAACTCCAGAAGTTTGAACTCATCTCTGGACTGGCAGGGAGCAGATTGGGCGTCCCCTGGAGAGCACAAGGCAGGGAGGGGTACAGTGGAGGGCTTACACAGGAGCCTGATACACAGTGATCTGGGAAGGTTGATAAGGCAAACCTTAGTGGTGGTCTTGTTCTTCCAAATGGAAACTTGCCAAACTCACCACACCAACATGTACATTTTAAATGTATGCAGTTTGTACATAAATTCTGCCTCAAATAAACCTATTTTTTTTAAGTCATGGGAGCAGGGAGCTCCCATTGTAGTAAGCAGGATAGCACGATGGATGGAAAGAACTTGGATGTTGTTGGGACCAAAACTGAGGTCAGGTCTGCTCTTCAGCTTGTTAGCCGTGAGAATGTACTATGTAAATAGCAATCAGGAATAGTCGTTTGTTCTCATTGATTGAGAATAGACGCTACAGCATATAGGAGCACATTGTAGATATTTGATAAATGGTGGTCTAGTTCATTTTTCTTCCAGTTGTTCACCATATCAATACATTTTCCTTTAAGGGAAGTTGCACACACTCTAGTGAGGAGATCACGCTTGTCTGATTCTGCTGGAAGCAGATGCAGTGTTCTCATCAGCCCAGTGCTGCTCCTGGCTCTGGCTCCCCATCATGAATGGTCCTCCCTGAGACTCAGTCCCTCTTGCTTTAGCTGAAGGTTTGATTATTTCTGAAATATATACACCAAATTAGCTCACCAACAGACTCTTCATTGTGTGTTTGTCGAGATCGGGTTTTACTGTGCAGCCCAGATTGGCCTCCAGTTGGCTGTTCTCCTGCCTCAGCCTCCCTCCCACATACTGAGATTACAGGAATGCAGCACCATGCCCAACTAATAGTTCCTGCACTTGTTTCCTAGGGTTCTGAACAAATTACAGCAATATATGTGGCTAAAAAGTCATATATGTGTTGTCTCCTAGTTTAGTAGGCCAGAAGTATAAAATCAAGGTCACTGTGACTCACTTTGAGGTTTTAGAGGATACCCCTCCCCTGTCTCCTCCTAGCTTTGGTGGGCTGTGGCTATTTCATGCCTTGTGGTAGCATTAATTCCAGACTCTGTCCCCTCTTTTAAGGACACTTACCATCGGCTTGAGTGTCATCTAGGGTGATTTCTTCTTAGTAGATTTCATTTAATTATATCACCATGATCCTTTATTTAAAAAAAAAGAAGCCCTTGCAGGCTCTGGGGGATACCCCTTTGCAGGATAGGGCACCCTCGACCCACTACAGCCCTAGATCTCGCCCCAGCAGACACAACTTTCCTATAAGACAAGGACAGTGCTTTGTACAACTTCAACGCATACATGCTCCAAATGGCTGCTACCAACACAGCAATTGTAACTGCATCCTGATATGTAGTGTGCTTGAGGTCCTGGCAGGAAGTCTTCACATTTTACCTCATCTGAATCTCCTCCTGTGACCTAACAGCCTGACAAAAGGATGTAGACAATGGACAGGTATGGAAATCTCCCTTTCTAACTGAGGCAGACGCTGGCATCAAGACCTTAGGTTTCAAGACAGCCCCTGGGAACCAAACTCTCTGGGGTGGGGGTTGGGTGGGGGGAAGCCTGTAGTTAGAGTTGTCTGTCTTCCAGGCAGACAGATTTTCCTAGGAATTCGGGTGTTAACAGGGAAATGTAAACCCCTGTCCAGTTTGTTGAGGGTTTCTCCTTCACCCCTAATCTCCATTTCACCTCCTAGCTACCTGAAAAATTGGGATACACAAGGACCTCTGCCCACCTCTCCCCTAGCAGCCCTTACCTGGCATTGTTCACAAAGGCCAGATCAAAAAGGGTAACCCCCCAGACCCCACCCCTATTTCATCTGCAAGGGACCCATTGGCTGAAAGTGATTAGCTGCAGGCAAGTCTGGTGGGAACATCACAGCCCCATTCTGTGGCTAGGCTGCCTGGCAATTGGTTTAGTGCACTGACTTTCAAACTTGGTTGTTTATAATCTGTAATTGAACAGACCATTTCTATCGCAACTCAGAGTGTATGCACTATACATTTTTAAATCTTTCCCCAAACTACCCTTATGCTTACATTGAGTGGTGGCTCCCCCCAATCCTCTTCCCTCACTCCCCACCCCTATCCTTCCGTTTTCCCTTTCCCAGACACAGGGCATAACCCACTGAATTGATTTTATGATGCACAAATGGGTCACAGTCTGCAATTTTGAAAAACACAGGTTTAAAGAAAGCTGCACCGTCTCCTGGTCTTGGTTAGGAAGTCCATCAAACTCCCCTTTATTGTTCTCTTTCAATTCACCCTCAAGGCTTTTTTAGCGGCTGCTTTCTTGATCCTGTGATGAGGTATGTATCGATCCCAGATCCTCTTTTCTCTGCCTGTCCTTCTGGAACAGCCAGCCTTGCTGCTTTCTAATCAGGGTGTGCGTGTCATCTCACTCCATCTCAGGAATACTGGCGGAGGCACAGATGTGGCTATAAATCAAAACCTCAAGGCTGCCATCTCCCTGACCTTGCAAATATCAACAGGGCTACTGTTCAGGCCTCTCTCTCTCTCTCTCTCTCTCTCTCTCTCTCTCTCTCTCTCCTTCATAATTTTCCTACAATAAGGCTTCTCTAGGCTTATGTTTCCTCATGGTGGCAGACTCAGAAAAATATTGGTGCCTGCATCCCACAGTCCACACTAGATAATGTCGAGCAACCAAGGACAGGCATATTGTGGGACTTGGGGGTAAATCTGCTGTCACCTTCCTTGTTTCCCTGTTATGAAGCTGGAAACGCCTCCAAAATGGTGATCCTCCTGGCACCTTCTGGTGTTCACTGAACCATTCAATATTTACATCCAGGAGCGGGAATAACTCTCAGCCATTTCTGTTTTTAAATTTTAATTTCAAATCTTCCTTCAGAGTCTCTAGGTTTAGGTACATTTAGGACAGATCCTCAATTCCAACGTCAGTCGCTTGAGACCAAGTCTGAAAATGGGCTGTGGCAGCATATGCCTGTAATCTCAGAACTCAAGAGGTGGAGGCAGAGGGAGCCTGTGCTTGAAGCTAACTTAGCCTATACAGAGAGTTCAAGCCAGCCTGAGTTACATAGTGAGGACAGGGGTCAAAAACCAAACAAAGACAGACAAAAGCACCAATCCTCACAATTCGAAGGGATCATAGCTTATGGGAAATGGCATGATCAAGATAGATGAAACCAGAACAAGATCCTACCAACACCACATGCTGAAATCCTCATGGGGCATCTTTCCCCATCAGACAAGTGAGGGCTCATTTTGTGCTAATTTTAGAGGGTGTCAGATTACAGATGTGAGAAAGCCCAGAAGGGGTGCAGCACCCTGGAGGTCCTGGAACAAAGACAGATGACCCTGCAGGAGAAATGAGGGGCTGTTCAGAGAAGACCCCTTTATAATTCTCACAGTCTTGCCAGAACCCTCACCATGGGCTCCTTTTGCTTCACACCAGATATATTTTACATAGAGCTGACCCTTAGCAAGTAAGATTATTAATATTTTATTAATACTAGTATAAATAATGTTATTGATAAATAATTAATAAAACTCCCTGTATAAATATTGTTGACATGGAAATATGACTCATACTATTATAAAAATTTTTAATATTGGCTGTGACTTTGTGAAACATATTTGAAAACCAAGACTGCCATAAGCCCTGGGTTCAGAATGACCACAGATCTAGTACAGAGGCTGGGGTTGCCCTGCCCCCATGTTGGCAATATTTCATTGTTGCTTCACAACCACAACACTTGTGGGTCCATCAATAACATTGATTCAGTTTAACACTATTAAGGAATGCCTTAGTATGTGCCCAAACTCACCTCTTAGCCCTTGGAATTACACTGCTTTTGTTATTTAATTGTGCTTAACAAATTTAAGAACTTGGACAGCAATTTTCTTTTAATTCCTTGTTTTCAAGTCATGAATCTAGATAGGCTTGAACAATAATCTGTTTCTTGAGATACCAGCTGGGATGGTCAGAAAGGCTGGAGGACCCACCCCTAATGGGCTTGGTATCAGCTGGGAAACTCGGCAGGGACTGTTAACCAGTGAACCTTTCAAAATGATGGCTTGGGGTAGTCAGACTCCATGTATGGTGTTCTGTGACTTTTTCTGGGGAGTCATGAACAAGTATCTACTTACCCCAGATAGGAGACCAGTGACAGACCAAAGGAAAGATACCACTAAAGTCCAACTTGGTAAATCAGTGAGTTTATTGGGGTTACTTAGAGGAGTATGAGTGTGAGGTTACTTACAGGACCAGCTGCATCACCAAAAAGTCCACCCCAATATGGATTACAACTTGTGAAAGATGCACCCCTGGAGCTCTCTGCACAAAGTGCAGGCCATCTCTACAGTTTGGAGAGTCTCTTTTCCTTGGCAATTTTATTATTTATATAACCCTGGGAGGGGGCGGGGCTTGCAAATCTTAGGTTTCAGGAACTTCCTGAGACTTGTGAATTATTTACTTCTTGAGTAGTCAGGAGCTTTCTTCCTTCCTCTCGAAGGGATTGCTTCAATGCAGAAGAAATTGCTATGCAACATAGATATGCTCAGGACTCCCAGGGCAAATGCCATAATCCAGGAAAGTGAAGCTACCTCAAGACCTGGCCTCATAATCCAGCAAGGTAGCTGTCTAGAGGAACTCGATGAATCACCATCTTGCCCCCAAGACAGATCAAAACCAAAGATAAATAACTGCTATTTTGCTGCAATATTCAGGACGGGGGCGGGGATTAGTACTGGCATGCAAACAAAATGAAGAAGGGCACAGTGATTGTAGACAGCTTGACTTAAAAATTGAAATAAAATGTCTTGTGGAAAGTAACTTGCTGCCCAGTCCAACCCAAATGACCTGAGGATAATCCTTCCCAATGGGAAAAGAACAGCTAGTTGTTAATCCAAGCCTCAGAGACTGTGTACAACTTGGCCTCAGAAAGGCAGAGAGCACACAGGGACAGAGCACAGCCATACATAGGTTTTGTATTTGGTTTGCTGTTGGGGCCTCACACGTAGCAAATACTGGATCAGTTGCAGATCTTGTTGCCAGTTGTTGTAACTGCCATGTTCCCTTAAATGCAGTACTACTGAGGATAAATCCAGTCTGTGAGTCAGAAAATATCTGTTACACATTTGCTGCATGCCAAACCAAACATTGCCTAGATTCTGGAATACAATGCTCAACAAAATATCCAGCCATACTCCTTCCTTCACAGAGGGCATGGACTAGCACAGGAGACAGATACTTATGAACATATTCCAGGAATAAGCATCAAGTTTCATTTGATGGAATTCCACAAAAGGAAGGAATATAATGTAAGACTGAAAGATTTCCCTAAAGAAGACATGGTTGAACTGAGACCCAGAAGAGAAGGCTGAGCATCCATGCTGCTGAAACATACTTCTGCCAAGTCCCATAACAGAAGGAAACTTTGTGAAAACTAGAGTACCAGACAGGAGTAGAGTATGGAGAATCCAGGGCAAGCACCTAGGTTGGAGAGAAGGCCAAAGGTCAGAATCTTAAAGACCATGGAGTTTGATTCCCATGATGGTATGCAAACACTTTGTCCAATGCCTAGCATCCGTCCATCCATCCATCCATTCATCCATCATCCATCTGTCCATCCATCCATCCATCTATCCTCCCAGGAACCCATCTGTTTATCAGTCTTTACCACATACTAACCCAGTCATCACCTCCCTCATGTTAGAGATGGGTTAAAAAGCCTGCCTAATCTGTACCTACTTCACTATTTAATCTGTACCTGCTTCACTAGGTACTGTATTGTTAGTATCATCATCATCATCATTATCATCATCATCACTATTGTTTTACCAAGCAATGAGATTTCTAAAGACTTCTTTAGTTCTCTCATCCAATAATAATATCCACAATCATTAGTTGCTTTCTCTTTGCTGATACAGAATTCTTTTATTTATTTTTTTGATTTATCTTTTCCTCCATTTCTTTGTTTGTTGTTTTTTCCATTTCTTTTTTTTAAGATTTATTTATTATGTACATAGTGTTCTGCCTGCATGAATGCCTGCAGGCCAGAGGCCAGAAGAGGGCACGAGATTCCATTGCAGATGGTTGTGAGCCACCATGTGGTTACTGGGATTGAACTCAGGACCTCTGGAAGAGCAGTCAGTGCTCGTAACCTCTGAGCCATCTCTCCAGCCCCTGATACAGAATTCTTAATGAAAGAATTAAAAGGAAAGAAAGGTTGATCTGGGTACACAGTTTCTAAGAGATTATAATACACGCTGGCAGGGAGGACGGTGATGGGAATGACTCTATCCTTGGCAGTGAAAGCATGTGACAGTAGCTTCTCCCTTGTAGCCAACCCGGAAACAGAAAGCGATAAGTTCAAACTAGAGGCAAGTGTCATCTCCAAGGGCAACTAGTGACTCACTTCTGCTACACATCCCAAAAGTTCCAGAACCAGCTAGGGACCAACCATTCAAACAAATGAGCTGGTATGGAGCTTTTCATATTCAAACCAAAGCATTCTGTGCCTGGTCCTCACAGGATCATGGCCATTTCAGGATGCCTTATGAAAGTCATTAACTCAACTTTGAGTCCCCACAGTCTTAACAGTCCCAACAGTGTTCAATAGTCCAAAGTCTGTTTTGAAACTCAAGGCAAAAACCATAGTTGTGACCTCTAGTTAAATTAAAAAATAAATTCCATGCTTCTAATATAAAATAGCATATTTTACATATGCTATTGGACATATTGGACATATGGACCCTAGTTGGTGATGCTGTTTTGGAAGGTCATGGAACTTTTGGGATGTGGGGCCTACCTGATAAAAGTAGCTCATTGGGAGTAGGCTTTGAAGGTTGAACCTTTCTCAGGCTCTGGTCTAGTGCCCTGTGTTCCCTGGTCTATGATGGAGGAGCTGTCTTTGCTCCCATGACCAAGGATAGAAGCACCCCCATGCTGATGTTTTCTCTGTCGTGATAGATTGTCATCTCTCCAAAACCGTCAGCCAGAACAAAACCTTTCCTCCTAGGTTGCTCCATCAGTTATTCTGTCACAGTGACCAAAAAGTAGGTAATGTAGAAAGTTGGTAACAATAAAATAGCATTGTTTCTGCGATCAAATCTGACCATATGGCCTTTGCAACTGGCTTATGATATGCACTGTGGCCGAACAGAACTCTAAAGTGCTGTGCGAGCTTAGTGGGCCTCTCTGGTTGGAGTTCAGAAGATAGAATGCTGAGAGAGATGAGGACAATGAAAACTCTGCTCATGAGGTTTCAGATGGGAGCAGGGACTCCATGGGGGGTTGGGTTGGAGGTCATGCATGTTACATCACAGAAAAGAATGTGGATGCATTTTATCCAGGTTTTGGTGTTTTGAATTAAAAGTATCAGTGGTATTGTGCTGAGGAGTAGGTTGGACCTTGGGTAGGACTGCCCTGTTGGCATCTTCTCTCTGCCATTTGAACAATTTTTTTGAGCTCTCTCTCATCGTATTGCTTCATCTATAAAACAATAGTAACAGCTCACGCTACCTGGTGGGACATTTGTCAGAATTACATTCCCAGAAGGCACTCAGAAATGCTATCCATTAAATCTCCACACTTTTTAAACCACTCTATTTCTAAAGGTAAGACTAGATGGGTGAGGAAACCCAGCATTCACTAATACCTGGAAAACATAGCTCAACAAGATGGAGTTCACTAGCCCACCTTACAGGGGTCCCATCCTTTGCTCTGCCCTACTCTCTGTGCTCCTCAGTGTTCCTTAGTGCCCCTTTGCACACCTCCATTGAACTTCTCTTGAGAAATAGCTTTGATATTTACCCACGTTACTCTTTGTTGATTCCTTGGACTCTGATCCTTGATCCTTTGAATTCAGAATCAGGAAGGACCTCATTGTCCACCCATCTCCTTACGAACAAGGAGAAGGTGTTGGAAATGGAGGGAACAGTGGCAGCCTGTCCAACCCATCAATCCTGCAGACCCCTATAGAGGCTTATTTGGTGACATTCTCAATAGTACTGGTGGCAGGGACCGGGTGGGGGTGGGGGTGGTAGTGAACATTAGCACAGTAGAGAGTGAAGCCTTAGGGTCAGCCCTCTAGCCATCTGCATATACTCCTCTCTCCACAGTCCAGGTCACTGCATCATTTCATGCCAACCCAGACTCAGAGGTGTCAGTTAACTCAGAAAGGAATCGACGGGTACCCAAGCTATAGAATACAGATACCCAAGCTATAGAATACACATCACGCAACATTCTCCAAACGTAGTGTGGGCTTCCCTCTCATGTCTCATTGTTTTCCACACACAGCTAACATCTGGCAGGTTCCTACTGTCAGAATGCCTTCGTGCACATGACACTGAGCTTATCTCCCGGGTATATCCTTTTCTCTTAGGTACTCAGTGGTCTCAGACACAGAAACGGAAAGCATTTTCATGGAGCCCATCCACCTTTCCTCAGCTGTGGCTGCCAAACAGATCATCAATGAAGGTAGTATACTGACATCCGAGTGGGCAAAGGGAGGGCCCACTAGCATCTGAAGACTCTTGCAAGGGTCCCAATAGAAGGGGCAGACATGCTTGTCCAATGCTGCCCATCGCATTGAGGAGAGCAGATGTAACAACGGAGGCAGGTCGGCCGAATTCACCTCAATCGCTTTGATGGGATGAGGTGGAAATAATCCCATACCATGTGAATGCTTCTCTAGTCCATAGTCCTTGGAGGGAAGTGGTTCCACTCTGACCCCAGAGCTGTCCATTCTGGGTTTTTCTTAACTTCAAGGACTGTGAGTAGCGGTAAGTGTGGAGGGTTTGTAATAGACACAAACCTAAAAACTCAAGTTATTGATGGGAATAAGGAATTCCAAGGGATGTTTACATTTACATCTGTATCCATTCTGCTTAAGGATGGTCTTCAAATGATCTTTAAACGCTGATAAAGTGGGGTCAGTGAAATGGCTCAGGGGATAAGGGGGCTCGCTACAAAGGATGGTACCTGATTTTGGTCCTCGGATCTCACATGATGGGAGGAAAGGACCGACTCCTGCAAGTTGTCCTTTGACCTCCACTCATACACCAAGGTGTATGCCCCCCCCCACACACACACACCTGAAATAGTTATTTTAAATTTTAAATTGATAAGATAGGAGAAAGTAGGATAAGTAGTGATGTTCATATTTATACTCAAATTTTGAGGCAGATAACGTATTATATTTTACTCAAGGATACCCATCCTGGTTGAAAAGTGTTAGTTTTTTCTCCCTGGGAAGTTTGGGCCAATCCTCTTTCACAATTGTACTCTTTCCTATTCTCCTATGACCTCTCCAGGTGGTCTGCCTCACTTCTGAGGGAGTCATTACTAGTGACAGAGGGCTCAGGAGGTTGGAGTCTGAACTCATTTAAAATTTGAGTTTTCTGAAATTTTGTCAGAAAGGCTCTGGGTCCTGGCTTGAGACAGGCTCAAGATATCATACTTCCCACTCTCCCGGAAGCGAAGAGGTGAGAACCACAGGTAGATGAGAACTGCCGGCAGATGATGAGGACTGTATTCAGATGAGAACCGTGAGTAGATGAGAACCACAGGCCTTTGGGCTTCAGTGCAGGGAAGCCAATAGTGAATGAAACAAATAAGCAAATTAAATGTTTCTCAGAAGGTAGTGTCTCATAACTGACTCGTGAAAGTTTGTTTTCCCAAGATCATTTGTATTCCAAATGTAATAGGGAGGACTATGTTAGGAAGGCACATCAGTCATTCCTTCATTTAGTAAGAACTTAGGGCCATCCATATTGTCCTGGGCACTGTGGGAGTTAAGGGCAGGAATCAGACTCTGAGTAACCAAACCCCTAGGTCTAAAAAGTTATCAGCCAGCTTTACAGACAGAAAAGTGAACGGCAGAAACCAGTTTGATTCCCCTCCCCTCACCTCACTTAGATCTCGATCCTGAGTCTAGATCAATACCATGGTCCTCCTGAGTCCTAAGTAAATCCTTCCTGGAATGCCCTTCTGGTATTCCATCTGTGCCAGGGTCCTGGTAGCAAGCTGGCCCAGACTCTCCGAAAGGGCAGGGAAAGCTGTGGTGTTCCTAACTCTTTGATACAAATGCCACATGTCCCCTCTAGAACTCAAGCCTCGGGGTCTCAGGACAGACACTGAGTGTCCAGGCATGCTGGAGTCTGCCGAGCAGCTGCTGGTGGAAGACCTGTACAACCGTGTCAGGGAGAAGATGGATGACAAAAGCTTGTTCAACACCCCCTGTGTGCTGGACCTGCAGCGGGCGCTGACCCAGGACCGTCAAGAAGCCCCTCGGAATGAGGTGGATGAGGTCTGGCCCAACGTCTTTATAGCTGAGAAGTAAGTGTGATCACGGAGAGTCCTCTGTCCTTCTCCTCTGGTCAATCCCCGAGATGAAATTCCTCTAACCCACCAAAGGCCCCCATAGTTCCTTCCATCAGATGGTGCCTGCCTGACCGCTTACCCAGGCCTGACATTGGAAAAAGTCTCCTCACACCCTGCACACAGAGTTCCCCAGACCAAATGACCACATCCTCCTCCTCCTTCCCACCAGTGCTCTCCAGCACAGCCTTGCCCTCCAGGTGTCTTCCTGACACAGGTGCCTGCCAGCTCCATCATTTCTACCACCCCAACTCATCTCTAATAACCAGACAAGAGAACACTAGGGGCTACTGACAGTGCATGTTTAACAATATCTGAAAATGTATGCAACATAGAAAAAGAATAGTGTATGTATACGGTGTGCTGCACTGTACACACACACACACACACACACATTCTCATAAGCCTCAGATTAGAAAGAAATGTGACAGAATGTTAACAGTGACTGAGAAGTGGTTTTACTCTCTTTTTTGGTTTTCTTTTGAAATATGCTTGTCTCCCAGATGTCGTTTTTTGTAATCAGAAAACTCAGTTTCAAGTTAATCAGTGGCTTCTAGACTAAAAACAATAACAGCACTCCCAGCCCATCTCTTCAAAGTCTTGTCAGTGCATCATTGGTACCAGTAGGCCAATTTGTGAAACTAATTTTTGCTGATTCATTGGCTACTTAATGAGATATCTTCCCAATGCAATTACCCATAGAGCCAGAATTACAGGACAGAGGTTAAGGCCCTGGAGCAGGCAGTTTGGAAAGAGCTTTGGACACTAGGTCTTATACTCCATCATGGAGTGATCAGTTGCCCAGAAACTGATTCCCAGATCATCAAATCCTAAGTGACCTTTAACTAGATGTGCAGGTCCAGAAGCATTTATTCTGTGGTCACCAGACATCTCCAGATGTCCCCAGCTAAAGGCCTCTGCAGTTCTTTGAACAAAGCTATCCTCAGGGGCTCTTCAAATTGAGCTCCACTTACTCGGTTACAAAAGGAAGAGCCCTGAACACTAGTCTTGTTAGGTCTTTTTCTCCTTTCAAGACTTGAGTACAAGCTTTTGAATTCATTTTTATAATCCTCAAACAGGAACAAAACTGCCCTTCCTACTTCTTTGGTTTATGATTAGGATAAAATAAAATGATGTGTGTGAGGGGACCTGGAAGAATACAGCATGCAATGTCAGAGTACAAGACTTATAATTTTTTACTTATTTACAATTTAAAAAAAAATATTTTGCAAGCATGTTTTGCCTGATGAGCATCTCTGCATGCCCGAGGCCAGAAGAGGATTTTCGACATCCTAGGACTGGAGCTACAGATGGTTGTGAGCCACCATGTGGGTGCTGGGAATAGAACCCTGGTCCTCTAGAAGAGCAGCCAGTGCTCTTAACCACTGAACCATCTCTCTGGGTCCCTAATTTTACTTTTTATGCCACCTTTATGCTTTGATGCGTGCACATGTCCAATATATATTGGTCTTATCTTCCTTCCCCCCTTATCCTCCTTCCTTGCCCAATGCCCTGTCTCTTCTCCGTCTTGTTGTAGTCCAAATCATTGGCCTCTCTTTATGAAAGCATTAGCAGTGAGCCCCAGACTGCAGGGGGCAGGGGAGGGAGCCATCATACAGGTGCTCCCCATCATACAGGCAGTGGGCAGTATACCTTTCTAGTCCCGTAACCCTGCCCTGCCTCTTGCCCCAGGAGCGTGGCTGTGAACAAGGGGCGGCTCAAGCGGCTGGGGATCACACACATCCTGAACGCTGCGCACGGCACAGGTGTTTACACGGGCTCTGAATTCTACACTGGCCTGGAGATCCAGTACCTGGGAGTGGAGGTGGATGACTTCCCAGAGGTGGACATCTCCCAGCATTTCCGGAAGGCAGCCGAGTTCCTTGATGAAGCACTGCTGACCTACAGAGGTGAGGGTTCCGGAGGTTGGAAATCCTCTGGTGGAGACAGGCCTGGTGAAGAATGTTTTAAGAACCTCCTGACTGCCTGTGTGGTGGTTTTCTCTGAGAACAGAAAGAATGATCATTCATCCAGGGGACATTTATTCAGGGCCAAACAGGGGGTAAGCGCTGTTCTCCCACTGTCACTAGGCAAAGAGGGAAAGGAAAATTACAGAAGGAAGGAGAGAGGGGAGGTGGCCATGGTAGATGCAAGGCAGAAACTAAGTGGGTGATACACTGGAGCGGCAGCTCAGCTCCCTGAGGGTGCTAGGGAAGACCTTACTAAGGACAGGACATGTAAGCTCCCTGGGGAAGAGGAGCTAGCTGGGAGGAGAGTAGGAGTGCATTCTTGGCTATGGAAACTGCTACTGTAAAGGCCCCAAGTTTGATGTGTTCAGGAATTAAAAGCCTGGGCTGGATGAGCACAGCTCATGAGGGCTGCATGTCAGGGACAGCAACAATGGGGCAGGGAGAGTGCCCACAGGATGAGGGGAATTTGAAGGGATTGATGACCGAGAAGTCACTCCCTCTGCTTTGGAGAACAGTCAAGTAGGAGGGAATGGAGCAGGACTGGGGCTGTGTGTGAGGCATTGTGAGAATAAACAAGAGTCCCAGGGTTGTGCACACTTCACCTGCCGGGCTTGTGTCCCTGCAAGGACTGCAGCCTGGCAGTTAAGAGTACAGGATTTGCTGTCCAGAGGCCTGGCCTGGAGTCCATGATTAGCTAGCTTTATTCGTGGACTATTTTCCTTGCACCAGGAAGCACGAAATAAAAACTTAGAAACAAGCTGATGCATAGCTCACTGCCTGTCCCATGACAAGTGTTTTAAAAGTCACTACCATCATCATAAGAAATAATAGTTAATGATTCCTGGAAATGGTATTGGCTGCCACTACCCATGCATGACCAGGATTGGTAGCTTCTAATGGAAAATACACACCCACGCAGAATATATGTATTGTGTAAATTTTATTACACACAGAGAGAGACAGAGACAGAGAAAGAATTCTCTTTTATTTTTTTTTTTAATCCTGGGATTTTTGTGTTTGTTTTAGAGGCAATGTCTCACTCTATAGCCTGGGCTATATGATAATGCATTTTGTAACCCAGGCTGGCCTTCAATTCGAGGTAATCCTCCCGCCTCAGTCTCTTAAGTGCCAGGATTGAGGACATGAGCTACCCATCCAGTTTAAACTTACTTTTAAAAATGCAGGTCTTTTTCCGTCTATGTAGGGTTGAGTGCATCAATGTCTGTGGCAAGGAGGCTTTGCTCCTTTGCTCCCCCCAATCAAGGGCCAGCTTCCTGTCAGAAAAGGCTGGAAAGCAAGCATATAGGCTGTGGATGCAACATGTGGCCACAACAGCAGGCGAGTCGGACAGCATGGATTCCATAGTAGGTAGGGAGTTCTGGCAGACGTTAGAGCCGCAGCTAGAGCAGGCCTGTGAAGGAAGAGGATGCTGCCCTGGAAGTTCCCTGCCTTTTGGCTATGGAGGGTGCATGCCTAGCTTGTAGGATTCATGTACCAGTGCAAAGCTAAGCATTAGTGCTGCTTAGGCCAGTGGTTCTCAACCTTCCTAATGCAGTGGCGGTTTTATACAGTTCTTCATGCTGCAGTGGCCCCCAACCATAAAATTATTTCATTGCTACTCCATATCTGTAATTTTTCTATGGTTATGAATTGTTATATAAATATCTAATATGCAGGATATATGATATGCAATCCCTAAATGGGTCATGACTTACAGATTAAAAACAGTTGACTTAGGCTAAACCTTTGGCCATTGCCCCCCAGTTCCCACCTTGTCAGGGCCTCTCCTGTCCCTATTCTGGCATTGAATCACCACCTCCTACAGGTACAGGCAGCAGAACTGTGTAGAGGCGGTGGCTGCTGCCTTAAGGTAGGTCCCACATGGAGGCAGAGAAGTAAATATCAGAATTCCCTCAGAGCCTTCCTTTACTCTAGGATACAATGGAGGAAGGAACGCCAGCACCCATCACACTGACACCATGATGGGATGTTGTTATTTACATTTTACAGACTGGGAAGTTTAAAATCCTACATAGGTCCTCTAGCTTTGCCTGTATGTAATAATAAAATTCTCTTAGCCCAAGGTCATGGGAAATGTGTGTAGTCCCAACACATGGGAGGCTGAGGATGAAGGGCTGTTGTGACTTCCAAGCCAACCTTAGCAAGGATCAAGTCAGGCACCATTACATACCAAGACCCCGTTTCCAGAAATAATAAATACAATGCACACACAGTGGTGGGAGGTGTGCATTTTCTTAGTAAGTTCAAAGCCAGCTCCAACTCCTGGAGAAAGCACTATGCTGACGCCAAGCTGCCAAGAGGTACAGGAAGGAATTTCAATACAGGATCCCAACATGGCCTGAGGGAGATACTAGACATTCTCCGGACTCCTGGTTTCTGTTTTCTTTCTCCCTCTATGTTAGACAGGAAGGCTGCTATTAGACAGTCATCTGCTTCAATCCCATTTCCAAATTCCCTGGAGAGTCGGCCTGGCAGATTCTTGTCCTTTATCTACTGTGAGTTCCAACAACGGCATCTGGGATGGTTTCTGGGAAAGTACTTATTTCTTTGGGGTATGAAGAGGTATGTTCTGAAGGAAGGGGAATTATGGGTTGGGAAGACACAATGCAAATCCACTACTTAAAAAAGAAAAAGCACACTGAGGGGTTGAGAGGGTGTAGACACAGTGCTCGAGCCTTGTGGGGTCTCCAGTAGCATTCTCTAATCTTTGAAGCAGGGCCCTTATCCAGATGGTCCTTCTACCCACCAGTCAGCCCAGTTGCTAAACAAAGTGATGACTGTGTACATTGGCCACCTTCCTGGAACCATTTATTGATACAATGTTCTCATCCTGTCAGTGGTGGCAGGGACAGAGGCACAGCTCCACACGGCTACCCACATCACCCTGAGGTGTTCCCTTAATCTTTTGGAGCTCTCTGCTGAGGTAAAACTGGGTCCTTGACACAAAAGAATTTCAGGCCGTTATGAAGCAGACTTAGTATTTATTAAAAGACATTTTTAATACATTTCAAAACAGGGGTTGATAGAAAGAGGGGAGCTTGAGAAGAAAGTGAGGCACCCCCGAGATCACTGGCATTGGCCACTCTCACAGAGTGGCACTTGGCTGCCTTTACAATAGCCTGGCACGCTGTTCTGGTAGGGTTCTGAAGCTATTATCTTTAAAGGGTTGCTAACCTGAATGAGATCACAGGGCGGTTCCTGAAGGGCAGCCAGCAGGATTGCAGTTGATAAGGTAAAACTCTAGATCCCAGGGATGCAGGAAGTTAAGTGTCTTCAAAGTTAACAGAATTGTTCGAGACCCCCAGAAAATGTCCTGGAGAGGAATGAAGCCTATTCTAGGTCATATACATTCAACTTTTAAACCTAGGTCATTACTATTTTAACAGAAAATGTCCATATATGAAAAGAATGTCATCATTATGTGGGTAACCTTCACAGCACTGGTAACGGTGCTGGAATTCTTGATCTCCACTGGCCAGAGGCTTCAATCAGGGCTCATTTCCGTTCCCGTGTCCCCAAAATTTCCCCCATCTTTCTATCTAGCTTCAATACCATAGTTTTACTCCATTATAGAGGGTGCTCCCTGGAGTTGTTCTCAGTGCCTCTTCCCTGGTGCTCTAGATCAAACCCAGGTCCTCCCAAAGGGTAGACAAGCTCTGTCCCCTGTGTGCTCCCTTTGCCTGGACCCGGCACTTAACAGAGAAAAGAGAACAATCCTGTTCTTGCTTTGGGTGAAGCAAGTAGAAGCCCCAAAGCTGAACTCAGCCTCCTCTCCTTGTCCTTCAGGCTGTTTCCTCGAGAGGAATCCCAGGAGACAGAACACAGCATAGGAAGGCTTGTCCCCAAACCTGCTCTATGCCAGAATGAGTCTAAACAGGACTTGAAGCCCTTCTGAGGAAGACTAGGTAGTAATGTCCCAAAAGTGAGCTGGTCTGTCAAGGGACAAGCGTGGGATCTTGATACTAACAGCAGGAGGTTGCGAACTGGCTGGGTGGTTAAGAAAAGGCCCTTGGTGAGGCACAGGTGTTGTAGGAAGCCCTACATCGGGAAATAGAGGCCTTTATTGTGTTTTATTCTGCTCACTTACCTCCCTCTAGTGGCTGCTGCCTGGTGGCAATAGCAGCATTGCGAGGCTTTGGGTCCCTTCCAGTCCCAGTCTCTGACCTCCCCTGTGAGAAAGACATGGCCTTACTGAGGCAAAGATATAATAACAAAAGAATCACCCCCTATTCATATTATCAGATAGGACTCCTGCCGATTTAGCAAACATCTCCAAAGGCTGTTGGCAAATAGATTGATGACAGCCAGGAAGAAGGTCTCCAGGGGTCTCAGGCTGCATTTTAAACAGCCATTAGAATGAAGGTACTGACAGAGTGTCTGTCACATTTATGAAAGATGCAAAGCAGAAGAGGAGGCCAGGGGACTGAATGTCTGCTGAATGGTACAGTTGAGCCTTTTGGGAGAGTTTGTAGGCTGGAAGGACAGACTGCATAGACCAAAAGTATCAGTAGGGATTTATAATGCTATCTTTATGCTTAAAACATACTAGAAGATGAGAGACATGACCTAGGAGCAGGTGGGGTTTTCTGTTTGTTTTATAGATTTCGGTTGATATACAAGAATTTAAGATCATTGTTTGACCTGTCTGACCAGATTGCATACAACGTCATAGTCATATAGATGGTTTGAGTGCCCCTCCTAGGGCTTCCTGACCTGAAAATTAATGCCCATTTTTTGAGATAATTAGAGGGTAGAAACTTGATCCAACTGTAGCATTTGGAGATGCAGCCTTTATGAGAAGCTGAGGGTTAGATAAGGTCATCCGGGTGAAGCCCTCATGATACAATCCTGGTAGGTGTTTAAGAGGCAGAGATGGGGACACACTCAAGCATGCGCACACATCCACATTTCCCATCCTTTGCCATGTGGCGTTCTACACTGCCTCACGACTCCACCAGCAGGAGGGCTGTCATTAGATACAGTCTCTAGACCGTGCACCTTCAGAATCATAAGCAAAATTTCTTTATAAAGTAACCTGCCTCATTATAATAGTAAAAAGTGATGAGTGCAGATGTCCTAAGTGAAGGCTAGGTGTCCAGAACAAGTGATGTGGGGACCTACCTACTCTATGTGAGTTGCCCAACCCAAAAATATCTTGTCCTATCCTAGAAACAAACTCATCATTAAAAAAACAATAAAACTAATAAGTTCAATGTTTCAATTTAATGTTTTGAGAAGAGTGTCTATAGTCAAGAGGAGGATTGCTTAAAAAACTCAGATTAGCCAGGAAGAAAGGCCTTTGTACAAAGGATAGGTTCGTACAATTGCATTTGTTGTTGACTCCAGAATATCAGTGTAAAAGCACTGGATGCCTATTGTTGTAAGTTATACTTTACCCTGATATATGGATTCCAAAAATTAGATGGTCCACTGTGGAGGGAAGGGTGTGTGTCTGTAGACCTGTGAGCCAATGAGCTCCCATTACTGTTAGCATCCTGCAGAGGCCAGATGGGTGGCAATGTGGCATTCCAGGTTCTATAAAGAGAAGTTTCCGGGTTTTTCTGCCCCTGTCTTCTGCCTCCTAACTTCTTTAACTTTTTCTCTCTCAAATGAGGAAGAGTTTGGGGGTGGGGAGAAAGTAGAAATGGACCCCAGTGTTTCAGAAGTGACAACAGTGGGGATGCTGTGTCTGATGTCCGTGGGACAAGTACCTGTGTGACTCAAGCATGGATGAACACCAGAGTCAGAGCAAACATGCAAAATTCAACACATCAAAACAACACACTAGGGGCTGGAGAGATGGCTCAGAGGTTAAGAGCACCAGCTGCTCTTCCAGAGATCCTGAGTTCAATTCCCAACAACCACATGGTGGCTCACAACCATCCATAATGAGATCTGGTGCCCTCTTCTGGCGAGCAGGCATACGTGGAGGCAGAATGTTGTATTCATAATAAATAAACAAAATCTTTAAAAAAAATAATAACACACTGGAGAAACAGCATGAGGAAGCCAAGCAATCATGTCATTGTCTCTTATGCTCACTTTACTTCTAGGGAAGGTGCTGGTCAGCAGTGAAATGGGGATCAGCCGGTCAGCAGTGTTGGTGGTGGCCTACCTCATGATCTTCCACAGCATGGCCATCCTGGAGGCCTTGATGACTGTGCGCAGAAAGCGGCCTATCTACCCCAACGATGGCTTCCTGAAACAGCTGCGGGAGCTCAACGAGAAACTGATGGAGGAGAGGGAAGAGGAGGTTGGCGAGGAGGAGTCTGAGGAGGATGCTGGGAGCATTCTGGGGGTTAGAGTAAATTCATTGATGGTGGAAGAAGAAGATGATGCCACCAGCCACCTGAGTGGCTCCTCCTTGGGGAAGGCCAGCCATGTCTCTAAGCCAGTTACCTTCATTGATGAAGAAGAAGAGGAGAAGCTGTATGAGGAGTGGAAGAAAGGGAAGGACCTCCCCAAGGGGGAGGCTGCTCACCATAGAAAGGGCAGTTGCTCTGCCTCTTCTGCCCAGGATGGGGACGACTATGAGGATGGGTGTGTGGAAAGGATAGTCCAGGAGTGGCAGAGCCGAAATGAAAGGTACCAAGCCAGTGGGCACCGTCAGTGGAGTCGGGAGGAAGAAGAGGAAGAAGAGAGCTCCTATGCCAGCAGAAGGCGCAGGCACACCCTGAGCGAGAGCAGCGTCTCAGAGAGTGTGAGCAGCCATGACATCCGGATCTTGAAACAGCAACTGGAGAAGAGCAGTCAAAGCCGCAGGGAAAGACGCTGCTCCGACTCTGAGTCCACAGAGAGTACCTGGGACATGTGGAATGAGAGGCTGCTCGAGATTGAGAAAGAAGCTGCCCGGAAGTACCACTCTAAGAGCAAGAAGGAGGAGATGGCTGCGGCGGATTCAGAGGCAGGGGCCAGGGTCCGAGAGGATGATGAGGAGAGTGTGTTGTCCGAGGCCAGCTCCTTCTACAACTTCTGCAGCAGGAACAAGGACAAGCTCACTGCCCTGGAGAGGTGGAAAGTTAAGAGAATCCAATTTGGATTTCACAAGAAAGACTCAGAGGTGGGAGATGAAAGCAGTGAGCACGGTGCTGAAGAGGCAGCCCGGGAGAAGAACCTCTCTGATGTCAACCTGACAGCCTACCAGGCCTGGAAGCTGAAGCACCAGAAAAAGGTGGGCAGTGAGAACAAGGAGGAGGTTCTGGAGATGAGCAAGGGAGAGGATGTAGCGTTGGCCAAGAAGAGGCAACGGAGATTGGAGTTACTGGAGAGAAGCAGGCAGACACTGGAAGAGAGCCAGTCCATGGGAAGCTGGGAGGCAGACAGCGCAGCTAGCAGGAGCATCCCCCTGTCTGCGTTCTGGTCTGGAGCCCCCTCAGTCAGTGCAGATGGGGACACGGCATCGGTACTCAGCACCCAGAGCCACCATTCTTCCCTGTCTCAGCCTGCAGGCAACATGCCTACCACACCCCTACCTAACCTGCCAGTAGGGCCTGGAGACACCATTTCCATGGCCAGTATCCAAAACTGGATTGCCAATGTAGTCAGTGAAACCCTTGCCCAGAAGCAAAACGAAATGCTCTTGTTGTCCCGCTCGCCGTCTGTTGCAAGCATGAAGGCAGCACCAGCAGCCAACTGCCTGGGGGATGACCAGGCCTCCATGCTCGGCTCCTCCCTGAGTGGCTGCTTACCTCCTCAGAGCCAGGTGAGAGCCAGCTCCGATGCGCAGTCTGTGTTGTCCTCCGCCAGCTCACTGACCTCCAGGGCTGCGGGCAGTGGGAATAAAGTGAGGGGGACCAGCAAGCCCATCTATAGCCTCTTTGCTGACAATGTGGACCTGAAAGAGCTCGACCGGAAGGAGAGAGAGATGCAAATGGAGCTGCAGGAGAAGATGTCCGAGTATAAAATGGAGAAGCTGGCCTCAGACAACAAGCGTAGCTCTCTCTTCAAGAAGAAGAAGGCCAAGGATGACGAGGACAGCCGCGTGGGCGACAAAGATGAGGACACGGACAGTGCCATCGGAAGTTTCCGGTATTCCTCCCGCAGTAATTCCCAGAAGCCAGAGACAGACACCTCCTCCTCCCTTGCCATCTCCAATCCCTATAGAAATGGCCACAGAGCTGGCAACGAGATGGATAGCACTATTAATACGTGGCTGAGCGGCCTCAGAACGGAAGAAAAGTCCCCTCCCCAAAGTGATTGGTCTGGAAGCTCCAGGGGGAGGTATACCAGGTCTTCCCTGCTCCGGGAAACAGAGTCTAAATCTTGCAGTTACAAGTTCTCCAAATCCCGGTCAGAGGAACAGGACACCTCCTACCACGAAGCCGACGGCAACCCTGTGAGAAGCACCTCACGGTTCTCATCTTCCACCACCAAAGAGGGCAGAGAGATGCACAAGTTCTCCAGGTCCACGTTCAGCGAGACGGCGAGCTCCCGCGAGGGGAGCCCAGAGCCCTATTTCTTTCGCCATACCCCTGAGCCCTCCGACGGGGAAGAGTCCCCAAGGCCAAGGCGCCCAAACTGGACCAGGCCCAGGGACTGGGAAGACGTGGAAGAGTCGTCTAAGTCAGACTTCGCTGAATTTGGGGCCAAGAGGAAATTTACCCAGAGCTTCATGAGGTCGGAAGAGGAGGGAGAGAAAGAGAGGACGGAAAGCAGAGAGGAGGGGAGGTTTGCATCTGGGCGGCAATCCCAGTTCCGGAGAAGCACAAACCGGCAAGAGGAAGAAGAAATGGACGATGAAGCCATCATTGCTGCTTGGAGACGGCGGCAAGAAGAAACCAGAACTAAACTGCAGAGGAGGAGGGAGGACTGAGCTGAGTAAGGCCCACCCTGGAGACACTGGGAACATAGGCAGAAGCCCTTCAGCTTAACATGGGGCTTGGGAACACCTCACCACTGCCTGCCAAAGGTTGAGCAGATGGACAGGATCTTCCAGACATGCAAAAATACAAGTTCAGTAACAAGGAGAAGAGAGAAGAGCCATCCATGTGAGGCCCCAATTCTGGACCAGCTGTCACTTTCTGTCACCCAAGGCCCTCAAGAGTTTATGCTTCCCTTCAGTATTTGATAGTGTCCATTGCAGAGCAGAGAAGCGAGTCTGGAAAGCCAGCGAGGAAGACGTGCATGCAGACCAACGTGCTATTTGTAGAGGTTTTGTAATGAGACCCAGGTAATCTACTCTGTAGCAGGTCTGACCCCTCCCTGCAATGCTCAGCTGTAATGGTTTCTTTTCAGTGTTCTGGGTCTGCATTAAATTGGTATGTTGTCAAATAGTCCTTCGTTCCAGTCATTTCTAACTTGGGTTGTTAGGGGAACCTCATTTGAAAAGAGGTTCCCCTCTTTTCAACTGAGCTTTCATGAGCCAGCCACACCTGTGTGCTGTATGTTCCACAGAAGTTATGGTTTCAAACAACACCATGGCCATCTAGTTACTAAGGAGAATGATAAAGGATTTAGGCTATTATACAGCCAGTGAGAGGCCATCCTAGAAAACCTTTGCGAGAAACAGAAGAAAGCAAGGAAATGGAGAACAAGTTTGCTCCTATGAGGTAGAGAGAGGGTCCCCTTAGAATGGGAATAAAACAAGCATGGATGAGAGATGAAAAGATGCTCAATTCAAAGTGATGAGGTCTTTTTTGTTGCTGTTGTTTAATAAGAGTTAATGGCCATTCTTGCTTTTAATTTACAGAAGGCTCATTTAATGAAACAGTGGATAACCTACTTTATCCTTCCTTGAACTATGTACGGTCAAGTTGTGAGAATTGCTTACCATTTTCCCCAACCCCCACACACAGACCGTGTCTCTAAAACACAGGCTGAATTAGTGAATTTGCAGGATTTGAACTTATGTTTCCCTGAATTAATGCTGAGCAAATTCAAGGACTCTGAGGTACCAACCATCAAAATTCCAGTTACAGAAGAAAGGTGCCATTACATTGAGAAGAAAAAAGAGGGGCCTACTGATGGGAGAATTTCAGTCAGTAATAGCCATGTGACCAGTTTTTCCCAAGCTGAGTTTCATGGGACACAGAGCTTACATACCCTTCTTATGTGTTAGTTCAGCATCACGCATCATAGTGAGCACGTAAGGCAAATGACCAGCCTGAGCAGCACAGACTCAGAAGAGTACAAAATGCCTTGGATGCAGCTGGATTGGTTTGCAGCCTCCACACTCTTGCTTTTGCCCATCGTCATCTCCCTCCATTGACTACAGGCAAAGGGCCTTGAGAAAAATGCCCAGCTCCTGCCCATTCACCCTTTCCTCCCTTTATCGACCTTCACTTAGTCAGCTCCAGTCCCTAGTTTCTGAGGCTCAGTGGGTCATCCCGTTATTCATAAAGATGTTACCTAATTGACCCCCTACAAGAAGGCTGGTACTCACCAGGCACTGGTGGCACACGCCTTTAGTCCCAGCACTCGGGAGGCAGAGGCAGGTGGATCTCTATGTGTTTAAGGCCAGCCTGGTCTTCAAAGAGAGTTCCAGGACAGCCTCCAAACCTTCAGAGAAACCCTGTCTCGGAAAAAAGAAAGAAAGAAAGAAAGAAAGAAAGAAAGAAAGAAAGAAAGAAAGAAAGGAAAAAAGAAGACTGGTACTATATATTCTATACATTCTGTCTGTGAGGTAGTTCAAGGTCCCCTCCCACTTCATTCATACGGGAAGACACATGTGTGCACAATCAACTGTGTGTCCACCTTTGAACTTCAGCTTTCTGAGGGGAGCAATTAGAGTATCATTGAGTGAGGTCCCTTCCCTTTCCATCAGGGGCCAGTTACTTTTCATATATATATTTCTTGATCTCCAAAATATATAAATTAATCTCACTCATGTCAAGATAGGCAGTGCGTTTTGAAACCAAAACCATTCCTAGTCAATCCCAATTCATATCTTGCTGAATGAATGTTGAGCACACATTAAATAAAAGTGTATTGATTTCAAAAATTGCCCTATCTTTCTCCAACCCTGAAGGTAAGCCTGGGAGAAGCAGACCAAGAGACAACCTGTCTGCCTTTGGTTGAGTCCTAGATTACAGGAACAATAATGCCTTGCATGGCCAACAGGAAGACCAATTTGTCTTAATAGAACAGAACACCAGAAAGATTAGTGTCCAGCCCCAAGGAAACACCTTAGCATACAGTGACTCCAGGGATAGCTGCTAGGGATCCTATACTCAAAATTCTGAGAATTCAGCTTATTCCTAGAGTCCAGAATACATTTTTTAGAAATAAAATCAATGAAAATTACATTTGATTTGTGATGAGCTTGAAGAAATATCTGTGGAGTAAGACTCTAACTGAGAGATGATGGCCAGTGATGCTGTGTTTTAGTCTCTAAATGACATTAAAAGGTAGAGGTCAGTGGAAGTCCCCACAGAAAACAGATGGCAAACCCAAAGAGATAGCTGACAAGCTGGGAACTCAGAAGTTACCAACACTTCTGGTTCAGAAACTGTGTTCATAGGCACGGGGGAGGGTTAAGGAAGCCAAGAAGGAATTAGATACCAGCAACCACTAGACATTGACACCACCTTAGGCCTGAGAAATAGAATGAAGAAGATGGCTCTAGTCTGGGAGGACACACAGAATGGATGGGGCACCTTAACAACCTGTCAAAGGAGTGAGAGAATAAGTATCCTCTGTTTTATCTTTTGCTAGTAACTTCCAGCAGGTAGGGCTAGTTGTCTATGGAAAGATAAACAGTGGGCCAGAATGGACAGAAAGGTATGACTCAAAAAGCAGCTTGTTAAATTAGGAGAGCCTCTCCATAGCACCATTTGAAGGGTGTGGTCCGACATCAGGGACAACAACACAGACACTGAACACCAAATCAGCCCACAGTTAGGAACTAACACTTGGAATAGAATTTCAGCTACGTAGAACCAACCATCAGAGAGAGCAAGGATTTCGTTTTACAGATAGGAGATGAGGAGACACTTTAAATATGACTTTTGTCCATCCTGAGTAACCTAGAATTCACCAAGAGAAAGCTCCTACTGAAAGTGGTAATTGCACACAGAAAGGCTGCCCACAAGACTAGAATCCTGCACAGGACTTTGAGGTAAGCTAGGGGAGGGATGGAAAAGGGAGAGGCTTGATTTTTTTTTTTCTTCACCCAAGTTGAAGCCCAGGAGGTAAAATGAAAACATGGCAGCTATGAAGAGACAAGGAGTATCACCCAGCAACATCCCAGTAAGAAACAAAAGCCACACCCAAATAGGGCAATTCAAAAGGAAAATCTCATAAAGGACTATTTACAAAGGTACCAGCAAGGTGGGGAAACCACAGGGCACCTGTGCACCCAGGGACAGGGCTGCACCTGTGAACCAAGAGAGGGAGCTACTTAGAGAGTGTGAGAGCTAGGTGGAGGGACAATTAAAAAGCCAGCCTGACATGACCTCACCCCTTTTTACTCTAACCTGCTTTCCATTTCCTCATAGGTCAGATCCCACCAAAATCCAGGGGAAGGGAGTTGTTATGTAGATGGCGGCATGGCCAGGATGGAGAGAAGAGTGGGTGTAGACCCTGAGGGACAAACAGAAGACAGGCAACAGAGCAGGAAAGTCAGGGTCAGGGAATCAGTCAGGACAAACTTGATAATGGATTGCTTTTAGTGTTTGGGATAGTTCCAGAATCAAGAGTATGAATTTCTCTGGATTTCCTGAAACTTTTAGCTTTGGAAGAATTTTATTAACCAATGAAAATGAATATCAAAGTCTTGCTACAATCAGCCATCAAGCATGCTACTTGGTATCCTCTGTGAGATGACTCTTAAATACAAATACATACCTGATCTAGGATCACCTCCTCTTCTGATGTGTGATTTCGAGTTTATATTTTTGAAGGAATATCAATTTTGTTTTCACTGTGGCAAGTTATTCCCCAGACCCATTTGCTCTGCAGGGTGCTTGGTATCTGCTTCAGGTACCAACTAGAAACACACCACCCTCAACTTACATTAATTCCATGTAAAATAATCTATATTTTAAATCATCACACATCCCTAAATACCTACCAAACTTGGCATGAATCCATCTGTTTGTTCTTGTGAAGGTCGTCAACAACCTAATTTTATTCTCATAGGTCCCACACATGCTAACAGTCATCTTCAGACATCTCTGACCTTGTGGCACCTGTGAGCAGGTGTGTATAGAGACCAGCTAATGCAGGAGACAGGCCTTCCACCTGCCCAACCACCACCATTCAGCCACCTGTAGAATAAGTGGGCGTGCCCTCAAGCCAGGAGCAGGTGCACTGGAATTCTTCTGTCTTTAGATTGCTGAAGATAAAACCCAGAGCTAGTTAGATGCCTTCACTTGTAATGTACTTTCCATGAAAGCATAAGGACCTGAGTTCAGATCTCCAGAACCCACATACAGGGCTGGGTACAGAGACCCTAATCCCAGAGTACCTCTAATCCCAGAGCTGGACATGCACAGACAGGAGGCTCCCTGGGCTTGCTAGTCAGCCAGTCCAGTTAAATCAATGAGCTCTGGGTTCAGTGGAAGACCCTGCCTTAAAAAAATAAGGTGGAGAGCAAGTGAGGAAGAAACCTCTAGCCCCAACTCACACAAGCATGTGCAGGCACAACTGCACCCAAATGTACACACACATGAATAACACACACACACACACACACACACACCACAACCACAAGCTGGCTTCAACTTCAGTGACAACCAAGACAGTAGCTGTGCTGTGTTGGTTGTTTTTGTTTGTTTGTTTGTTTTTGTTTTGTTTTGTTTGTCAACCTGACACAAGCCACTGTCATCTGGAAAGAGAGAAGGTTGAGAAACTGCCTCCATCAGACTGACCTGCAGGCATTTCTATGGGGCATTTTCTTGATTGGTTATTGATATGAATGGGCCCAGCTCAGTGTGGGCAGTACCACCTCTGGGCAAGTGGTCGAGGGTTGTGCAAGAATGCAAGCTGAGCAAGTCATGGGGAACAAGCAAATTGGTAGCATTCCTATATACTCTCCACTTTGGTTCCTACCTCCAGGGTTCCTCCCTGCTTGATTTCCTGCCTCAGCACCCCTCAATGAAGGACAGTGATCAAGACATGCAGGGCAGATAAATCCTTTCCTGTTCAAGATGCCTTTGACCATAGAGTTCGTCACAACAGTAGAAGGCAAACTAAGAGAGTGGCTTTATCCAATAACCCAGTTCAATTTATTTCAACTTAACCTCCTTTGTACGTCATCCTCATACTAATATTGCACCAGGATACTGTGATAGCAAAAGAACAAGCTATGTGAAGTAACAGAGAATGGAGACATAAGAAAACGTTTAAAGACACTCATGAGAATTGTTTTTTGTTTGTTTGTTTTGTTTTGTTTTGTTTTGTTTTTAATCTGAGTTAAAGAACTATTAGCTACCTAGTTCTGAACTTAACATTTTGTTAAATGCATTAGCAAAGACCAAAAGATTAAAACTTGGAACCTCACAGCTGGGATTGATGCCTCACTTTGCCTTACCTGGGCCAGATAGTGTTGCTCCATGCGTCTGCTTCCTAAGCTCCGTCATTAGCACCATCTATGCAAACAGGTCTCTTTCCCACTGTTTGACACTTACAATAGCTTGTCAAGCAATTCCAGCCCCATCATCTGTCTTCGAACCAAACGAACCTTCAAAAAACTCACGCTTTTGATACTTTTCCTTCCTCTGCTTAAAACCTTCAACAGCTCTTCATTATCTATGGAACAAATCTCAAATCCCTTCCCTTGTCATTTGAGGAACATCTTATTCTCCATTTGCAACCCTATTGCAAGGTTTCATTTGTGTGCCTCCCTCTTGGCCACGTGGAAATGGACCACTCCCTGGAGCACTGCTCAGTGCTCACTCCCAGTCTTTCCTTTGGCCTGAGCTGCACATCCTGCCCCCTCTAGGGTTTTTCCAGTAGTGCCTTCTCAGTTCCGTCTCTTCTAGCCTCCTAGCTACCCATGTCCACACCCCTAAACTCACACAGCATCTGTTTGTGCTCATCTTTGATGCTCATCCCCAGTCGACATTTTATTAGAGGAATTTGGTACTTAAAGATGTGTAACTTTCAGGATTATTGTGGCACTATAATTAAATAAGATTCCTTTAATGTGCCTAGACAGTTCATGGCATGCAGTAGAATTCAGTAATTGTACATTGTTGTATATAATTCTGTGATAATAATCAGTTATTATTATGTCTGTTATTATAGACAGTGTGGTGAAGTAGTTAAGAGCACAGCTTTGTAATCTAATTGAAAAACGGCCAACACTTATATTAAGTGTTTACCACATTCCAGGCACTACACTGAGAGATTTAGCATGGATTATCTACTTTACCTCTACAATTATCTCCTTTACTCTTCAAAATCCTACTCTTTATGTGTTTTGCCTTAGTTTTGAAGAATGTGCTATGCTAAACACAGTGTGGTAGACCCTGAAAATTCAGTAGAAATCAAGACAGAGTGTTTCTCCCCCTTAAGGAGATAACAGTGTCATGAAGATGTGTCATAAACAAATGGTACTTTCGACGGCCTGGGATATCATTTACTTATTATCAGCTTGTCCATTTGGCTGGCTAGCTGACCCCAGTAGGACTTGAGCTCCAGAAGGATGGCTGGTATTCTGGGCTGTATCTCCTGCGATTAGACAGTAAGCCTGGTCTCAAGAGGACCAGCTCATAACAATAGTGGATGAAGATAATAAGTGGTGGGAAGGAAATAAACAGGGTGAGATTCTGGAGGAGGTGATTGGATGGGAAGGTTGCTTTAGATGGGGTGTTCAAGGAGATCTCTCTAAGAGGGGTCGTTTAAACTGGAACCGGGAAGCCAGACGAAGGGAATACAGCTCCACTGGGGAAGTGGATGGAAACCTTGAGACTTACAGAGATGAAATATGGATCACTCAATATGATATGCCACTGGAACATATCAGAGCCCAGTTGAAATCAAGACAACCTGCTTGAATATCAGAGTCCACATGCCTCCAGGGTAGCCAGCTTTTAACAAGTGTTTTGCCCAATGCCTGACCCATGGTAATTGTTCACTAGCTATCATCTGCTCTGATGTAAGCTCTCAAATTAGTCCTATTTTGAAAACATAGAATTACTTACTCGCTATTTGTTGTAGATTACATTTAGAATCCAGAGAGTCAGTTTTTTTTGTTTGTTTGTTTGTTTTTGTTTTTTTTTCTGTTTCACTCCAAGATACCTCCTACCCCATGAGTGAACAAGATGGTTAGAGTGTGATGGGAGAAACACCGCCTCAGCATGTGCGCATGTCAGGGTCACACAGAGGGTAAGCTGGGTCGGAGCTCCAGGATGGAGGTACAATAGCTTGTCACACTGCCTAGGAGAAGTCTCCTATTTCACCCCCACAAACTGCCCAATGGAAGGCACTGAAAGCATTTCTCCCCAGGCCACAGGGGTGTTTTCAATACTCCAATAGAACCCAGTTTTGACAAGTGGCTGTGCCTTTCAAGGCAGAGCAGAGAGAGCATGGTGGGAGAGAAGGTAGGGGACAAGAAAGAGGCTTCAGATGCCACCAGAGTAATAATTAGTCCTGGCCCCCACTCTGTACCGTGCCAGCTACAACCACCCTGCTGAGATTGCATTTACAAGGAGCTTCCAAGAACTGATCCGGGTGAACCAGGCATTCCTCAAGGGAACACAGAACGACTAAAACCCTGTGGCTGGCAAGAAGACAGACAGCAGTCATGACTCATAGCCCTTCGCCAAGCACTAAGAAGGCTGCCTTAAGCGGGCCATTGCCTGGTTTACACTCCCCAAACAGGAGTGCATTGCAGACAAACCCTCAAACAGGAAGGCCATGAAGACAGCTTCCTGCTCTCAACCCTGGTGGCCCCAAGAGAGGGGCATAGAAAGAGAGACCCCCAGAATTCCACAGCTTTTCCTTTGGAAATCCCACTGGAAAGCCAATTGACAAGCATTCAGGTCAAGTCCCATTCTTCCTAGAGACTGCTATGAAAATGCACAAAGCAGGTTTTTCAGATGGAAGAATTTAAAGGGATGTTATGTTTGTGCCTTCTCCCAATTTATGTAGTAAAATCTTGCCTCTAATTCGACAGTATGTAGTATTCAGAATTAGGGCTTTTAGCACATGATTGAGTCATGAGAATGGAGTGAGTGTCCTCATAAAAGGTGCTTCAGGGATCGGATCTTGCCTACATCCTCCACCTTGTGAGGACATGTTGAGAAGGTATGTTGGCCATAAAACCAGATAATCCTCACCAGCGCTGAACTTGCTACTGCCTTCATCTCAGATTTCTCAGCCTCCAGAACTGTGAGCAACATTTTTCTGTTGTTTATAAATTGCCTACCCTACGGTATTTTGTCGCAATGGTCTGCTTAGACTGACAAGGGGTGAAGTAACATCCTCAGAGTCGCACAGTAAGTAAGAAACCAAGGACTTGAGCTTAGGACTTTACAATTAGATATGTCTAATTTTAAAACCACTTTTTGTACCGTACCATTTTGCCCTTTTAAAGATCCATGCCTGGGGAGAGATTAAAACTGCAATTACAGAGAAATCTAGACTCTAACTGCAGGGCTGCTGGCGGCGTGGCCATTCAAAAGAGACAGTTCCTGAACAAAGCGGGAGCTGGAGTTGGCCCTTCCTGCGTTTTGCACATTAGCCGTCTCACTAATAAACAGTGCACAGCGAAGGATTGTAGGGAAGATGACAAGCATGTAGTCTCCCGGGACAGCCCTTAAATAGGAGCTTTACTTAAAGGATGGCATGTTCAAAGAGGTTAAGATTTCCACACGCTTTCTCTTCCTGGCTCCCGGGAGAGACACTTTAATAGCAGGGAGTCATAATATTTGTGCGTCTCTCAGACAGCTTTCCCCTTTAAAGCCATACTGCGCAGGTAGCTATGTAGCTCTCAATTTATTACAAAGGCTGCTGGAGGACGATGGCACAGAGCTGGAGGAGGGGAGTTTCAGCTAGGCTTTCCTGGGCTGAGGTACTCAGGAAAACAGGGTTCTGTTTCCAGATTGATTTCAGGGTGTGTGCTTGGGAGTGTGTGAAGAGAGACAGGCACATTAGGCAAATCACCCATCCTCATAGCTTCTCTCGAACTGAGAAAATAGCTGCCTGTTAGATAAAAGTGGGGTCAGGACGAGTGTGGATGTCACACAAAGTCAAAACTGAGACATATAGATCTAAAAATAGATCGATTAAATAGATTTGTCCTGATGTCTGCCTGTCTCTTAGGAGATAGATAGATAGATAGATAGATAGATAGATAGATAGATAGATAGATAGAAGATAGACTTTTTTTTTTTTAGATAGGATCTTACGTACCCCAGGCTTGCTTTGAACTCATGATATAGCAAAGATGATGATCTAACTTCTGATCCACCTACTTCCACCTTCCAAGTCCTGGATGTACAGACCTGTGTCACCATGCTCAGTTTTGTCCTAAGAATCAAACCCAGGGTCTCTGATATGCTAGGCAAGTACTCTACCAACTGGGACACATCCCTAGCCCTTGTTGTATATTTATTAATGTAACAATTAGTTTAGACATGCCATAAAAGACCCCATTGTCAGCTCTGTTCATCCCTCTTCTTTCTTTGGACAGCATCCTGGGGTAAATTAGGTAAGACAAGACTGCTCTGGTGCTAGAAACGCAAAGATGACCAAACTCAGAGTCTGCATGAAGTCTAGTGAGTCTTCAACAAAGGAAGGCCCCCTCATGCAGCCTTGGGAGACACATACCTCTACACCCACTTTAAAGATGAAGGAATAAGTTCAATGAAGTGAAATGACTTGTCCACAGTCACATACCTGAATTGAGAGGGTTGACTTTAAAATACATTTCTACCTGACCCTGGAGCAAATAAGGTCCATCCACTGTGGCTTCCCAGTTACTACATGCTGTATGGGGATGGCATGGAATTTTGGAATCTGCAGACTTTTCTGTAATACCTAATTCATTTTATTTTCTATCTCCAGGCTCCCCAAATCAAGGACAAGAACCAAAATCAACTGGGGGCACACAGTTTTTAATTGAATGGCCTGTGGTATTGATGATGCCTCATTGGGATATCCTGACCTTGTCTGGGGTGTTGCCAATTCCTTTTTCCTCAAGATGATGTTTGATCTGTGGGCATGTGTTGTTTTCTGCTTTTTGTTCTAGGCTTGTGTTCTGTAAGGAAAATGACCCACGGTGGGCATGCTTTCAGCTTTGAATGAATGAGTTCATGGAATATGTAGTAAGCAAAAACTTAAAAAAAAAAAAAAAGGAAATAGTGGAGAGTTAGAAGCAGTAGGTGGAAAGTAAAACACCATCAAATCAGGCTCTCACAACATCCAGCACCAATGACTGCAGTAAGTGGATTGAGGGAGCAAGCAACACCGTAAAATCAGGCACTTAGGAAACACAACAGAAATGATGGGGAGGCCCTGCTGAACCTGCCATACTGGGGTTCCTGATGAAAGATTTGCAGGCAGGCCAGAGGGGTGTCTCCATGGATGAGCTTTCTGGCTTCTGTTCCTACTGCAGGCATTTTTTATGCCAATAAACAATAGGAAACGCTGCTGGAAAGAGTTTGCCATATAGCTGTTCTCAAGGGCATAATGTTTTTAATACCTTTAGCTGTTTGTTGTTTTCCTTTCCTGTTGCTGTCACAGAGCCTGTCCCAAGACAGAGAGTTTTGGAAGACACTTGAAATAAACAGGCTTGAGCCTGGGACAAGTAAACCCTCCTTGCTCCCAGAGTCCTAGTGCAAGAAGCACATGACAATTTACCAGTATAAAGTGTATTACAGTTTTCTATAGGTGTCAAATATACTCCCTCAGAACTGCTGGTGCACACCACACATTATTAATATTTATTACATGAGAATACCTACCTTAAATGAGAGTGGCCTTTGTTAGCATTGCCACTAGGAAGTTTCTTAATTATGTTGCTGGTACTTGGTGGTTTAGGAAATTTAAGCAAGACAGAAGGCTATTCTGCAGCTGAGCAAGCTATTCTGTTCACTGTGCACAGAAGAGAGGCCTGCACCCATTACAGGTGATTGGTAAGTGCATATTTTAATTTCAGGAGGTTGCATCTGTGGGGCATTGGTATGATTACAAACTGCTTCAACCCTCTACGGTCATTCAGAGTGGAGATGCTGTAGGAAGCTGGGTATGAAAGACATATTAAAAATAAATGCTCCTGGGTGGTGGTGGCACGCGCCTTTAATCCCAGCACTTGGGAAGCAAAGGTAGGTCAGTTCAAGGCCAACCTGGTCTACAAAGTGAGTTCCAGAGCAGCTAGAACTGATGCACAGAGAAATCCTGTCTCAAAAAAACCAATAATAATAATAATAATAATAATAATAATAATAATAATAATAATAATAATATAGCTAGACTTCAGTCTTCCAGGTTATTCTCCTGTTGCCATCTCCTTTATTGCCATAGGAATGCCAGAACTTTATATGGATGCCATTGAGTCCAGCTCTTTCATATATAATGGTTCACTGGAGACACTTTTGTTGGTGTAATTATGAAACACAGAAAAATACAAAAATGAAATTAAATGAAAACTATCTGCAAGGGCTCAGTAGATAAAAGTGTTAACCATGTGAGCCTGATGACCCACATTCCATCCCTGGAAGCTACATGAAAGAGTGGCATCCATATAAAATACTAGCTAGCCTGCCCAGGTAAGCAGCACAGTGGCAGAAATGAAAAGACACCTGCCCCCAACAAGGTGGAAGTCAGGGCACACTCCCAAAAGTTTTCACCCAACTGCCACACATGCAGCAGATACACCTGCATTCACTTTCTCTCTTTCTCTCAAAAGAAAGAAAGGAAGGGAGAGAGGGAGGGAGAGAGGGAGAGAAAGAGAGAGAGAAAGGAAGGAAGGAAGGAAGGAAGGAAGGAAGGAAGGAAGGAAGGAAGGAAGGAATATTTTGTAGAACTCTTTGTAATATACTCCGTACCGAAAGATAGTCACTGTTGATACTTTTCTATGTCTATAAAATTTTAATATCCTTCTCGTAGTCCATCTTCCGGCTGAAACTTGTTTGCTCTATTATTGAATAATTAGATGTCTTTTCTAAGTTTTTCCTGTTATAAGCTATGCTGAGATGAGTCATCAACTTATAAACAACTTGGGGATGAATCACCTGATTGTAAACACCGCTGGAAAGATAGCGTGGCTACACATGTATCTGTCCAGTTATGTCTTCAGAATAAATTCTTAGAAAGTTACAGCTTTAATGCAAAGACACCTTTAAAACAAGAACTTCCTTTAATACAAGCAAAATTGCCTTCTAGAAAGTGTACAAATTCAACATCAGCAACAGTGCCTACTGCCCCCACACTTTTTTGTTTTGCTTGTTTTTTTAAGACAGGGTTTCTCTGTGTAGCTTTGGAGTCTGTCCTGGAACTTGCTCTTGTAGACCAGGCTGGTCTGGAACTCACAGAGATCCTCCTGCCTCTACCTCTGCCTCTGCCTCTGCCTCTGCCTCCCAAGTGCTGGGACTAAAGGCATGCACCACCACCACCCAGCTGCCCCACACTCTTACTTGTGCCCTGGTATTATAAAACACATTCAACCTGATAACACTAAGGTTGGTATATGTTGTGTGCTGACTCTGCCAATGCTTCACTGGCAGCCTGTGTGAGTCTGTCACTTTCTGGTCCTCTGTCAGCCTAGTTGTTGTGCAGAACTAGCCTCTAAGCCAAACAACAGCCATCTTTGGGAGTTCGGCTGTTCCTGATTGCAAAAGATCATCCCAGCTGGACTTGTTGACTTCTTAAAACAATGGTTCTCAAATTCCTGATGCTGAACCCCTTTAATACAGTTCTTCATGTTGTGGTGACCTCCTAACCATAAATTATGATCATTGCTATTTCATAACCGTAATTTTGCTTCTGCTATGAATTGTAATTATTGGTATTTTCTGATGGTTGTAAGCGACCCCTGTGAAAGGGTCCTTCAACCTCCAAAGGGGTCATGACCCACAAGGACCACTGTCGTTGAAGGATGGGTAGGGAGAGTCATGGAACTCTCTCTGATAGAGGAAGGGGCTCTGTCTATGAAGCTATAGGAGAGCTGTCATCCCTGATGGCTGAAGACTTTCCACTATGGCATTTTATGTTTTCTGGTAATATCTTTTTCTGGTTTGAGTATTTGGAGTAATACTAGTCCTGTGGCATGAACTGGCAAATGTTCCTTCATCTTCTATTTCCAGAACGTGTTTCTGAAAAATTCTGTTTTGTTTTGGGGTTTTTTGTTTCGTCGGTTGGTTTAGTTTGGTTTTGTGAGAAATGGGGTTTCTCTGTGTAGCCCTAGCTGTCCTGAAACTCTCTTTGTAGTCCAGGCTGGCCTTGAACTCAGAGATCTGCCTGCCTTTGCCTCCTGCGTGCTGGTATTAAAGGCACACACCACCACACTGGGCTGACAGATTAGTATTAATTCTTCTTTAAGTATTAGATTAAATTCAGCAGTGAACATCTGGGCCTGGACTTTTCTCTGTGGGGCATTTAATTAACTAAATCAGTCTCTACCTTCTGTAAGTCAGACAGGTTTCTGTTGTCACAGTTACTATTTCACGTCTTCCTAGAAATTTGCTCACCTGTTTTCTTATTGGTTGGCATACAGAGTTCATAATGTTCCCCCTCTTGATCTTTCTCATATCTGAAAGATTGGTAATGATGTCTCTTTTCATCCTTAATGTAAATAATTTCTCTCCAATTGTTTTCTTGATCAGTCTAAATAAAGATTTGTCACTTTAGCTAGGCGGTGGTGACACACGCCTTTAATCCCAGCACTTAAGAGGCAGAGGTAGGTGGATCTCTGTGAGTTTGAGGCCAGAGTGATCTACAGGGCAAGTTTCAGGAAAGGCTCCAAACTACAGAGAAACCCTGACTCCAAAAACCAAAAAAAAAAAAAAAAAAAAAAAAAATTTGAGATTTGTCACTTTATTGATCCCAAATAACCAACCTTTCTTTGATTTTATTTCCTATTCTGTCATTATTTTCTTTCTTCCATTTGCTTTGTTTACTTTGTTCCTTTTTAAGCGCTCTTTCTAAAACTTAGAAGTTATTATTATCATATGTATGCGTATGTGTGGGCGAATGCTACAGAGCACATGAGTGGAGGCTGGAGCACAGCTAGGTGGAGTCAGTTCTCTCCATCCTCCCTTGGTTCCCGGATCGAACTCAGGTCCGCAGGTTTGCACAGCTTCCCCCACAAACCGTGGAGCCAGTCTGTGGCCCTTTTCCTGGCCTCTTAGAGTAACGGACTCGGTTATTGATTTGAAGTCATTCGGTTTTAGTAGAAGAATCTGTAGCTATAAATTTCTTTTCAAGCACTGCTTGTGTCCCCCTAAGTTTTGAGGTGTTGTGTTTTCATTCTTTTCTCTCAAAGATAATTTCTAAATTTTCTTACTTCCTGGCTGACAAAGTTTTCCTGGAAAACTTTGCTGTTTCCTCGAATACGCACACACATTTTACTGATCTCTGATTTAGTCTCATGGTCACAGAGCATAGTTTGTAAGACTTCAATTCTTTTAAATTTGCCGAGCTTCACCTTAAGGCTATCAGATGAGATGCCCGCTGTGCCATTCTCAGCAATATGCATTCGCTTTTATTGGTGCAGTGTTCGTGGATGACGTTTCAGTCACATAGACGCACATGGATCCCTCAAGCGTTCTATTTATTTGGCGATCTTTTTAGTTATTCTGTGTAGTATTGAAAGTGGGACTTCTGTAGTGTTTCTGTTCTTCATAAATGTGGATCTTAAAGGCTGACTGAAATGCACGGTGGTGATGCATGCATTTAGTTCCAGCACTCAGGAGACAGAGGCAGGGGGATCTCTGAGTTCAAGGTCAGCCTGACCTATAGAACAAGTTCCAGGACAGTCTCAAAATATATATAAAACAAACAACAAAAAGACTTACTTTACTTCCATGTGGATGAGTGTTTTGCCTGCATGTATTCGCTACATGCAAGCCTGGTACCCCAGAGGCAGGAAGAAATCCCTCTGGCAGTTAAGATTCATTTTGACATTTGGGTGGGCCTCATGCCAGATGAACTTTATGGTTCTCTTTTGAGCATCCTGGGCTTCACCAGGTTCTGAGGAGAACCATGGTGCCAGACAGGAGGTGGCTGGGATTAAAGGCGTGCGCCACCAACGCCCGGCAACACTGAAGTTCTATGCGTACTAAACAGCGGGTCCCAGGGCGGCTAGGGTGTAGCCCAGTGGTAATGTAACTCCTGCTCGGCGCATGTGAGACCACTTGTTCTACCCTCAGCACCAGATAAATATAGAATTTTGACCCCTGTAAGCATTTCATATAACTGAGATCGTGCAATATTTGCTTCTTAGAGGCTAATTTATTTTGTTTAGGATAATATCCTACATGATCATCTATGTTTTAGCAGATTCAAATTCCCCTTATTTTTAAGGCTGAAAAAATATTCCCCTGTGTGTGTACAACACATTTTTACTTCATTTGTGGCCTGAAAAATGGCCTGTTCTGGAAAATGTCCCATGTGCCACTGAAAATCCTGTATCAGCTGCTACTGGGTAGGGTGAACTGGAAATGTCTGTCACATCTAGTTGATTTACTATATTGTTTAGTGCCCCAGTTGACTTATTTATCTTCTCTCTGGTCATCGGTTCTGCATGATATATTTCAGAGGTCTGTTATATGCACCAACGATTATAATTGTTATAAAAATATGCTGTGTTGAAGTGCTTCTGTTGGTATACCGGCTCTGTCTCCTCCAATCCTTCCCCTTTAAAGTCTATTTTGTTTGATATTCAGACACTCACTCTGCTTTTCTTCTTCTTCTTCTTCTTCTTCTTCTTCTTCTTCTTCTTCTTCTTCTTCTTCTTCTTCTTCCTCCTCTTCTTCCTCTTCTTCTTCTCCTCCTTCTCCTCCTTCTCCTTCCTTTTCTTCTTTTTTCATCATCTCACTTGGTAGCCTTGGGTGTCCTGGAACTCACTATGTAATCATGAGTTGACCTTGAACTCACAGAGCTCATTCTGCCTCTCAAGATTTTCATTTTTGAGGAAGGGCACACATGCTGCAGCACATACGAGGAAGTCCGAGGACCACCTTCAGGAATCAGTCAGTCCTCTCCTATCATGTGGGGCTGGCTGACCCTGCTTCTGCCTCCTCAGTGCTGGGACTAAAGATGTGCACCACCGCCCACCCTGGGCCTACCTCTGCTCTTTATTGGTTACTGACTTCATGGAGTTATGGAACATTATCTTTTTTGTTTTGTTTTGTTTGGGGTTTTTTCAAGGCAGGGTTTCTCTGTGGCTTTGGAGGCTGTTCTGGAACTCACTTTGTAGACCAGGCTGGTCTCAAACTCAGAGATTCGCCTGCCTCTACCTCCCGAGTGCTGGGATTAAAGGTGTAAGGCACCACCGCCTGGCTATCTTTGTTTTTTAATTCTTTTATTTTCAACTTACTTTGTTTCTGGAGATAAATGACTTTTTGTTATTGTTTTTTAAGACAAGGTTTCCCTATTTAGCCGTGGCTATCCTGGAACTCACTCTGTAGACCAGGCTGGCTTCCAGAGCTCTGTCTGCCTCTGCCTCTGCCTCCTGAGTGCTGGGATTAAAGGTGTACACCGGCTAAAATGGCTCTTTTACAGGCAGAAGTACATAGCTAGATCCCTTCTGTCAATCCTTATCCTTAAATGAAGAGTTTACTGTTTATATTTAAATAAATTGTTGATAAGGAAGGGCTTCGGTGATTTTGCTATTTGTTTTCTAACATTTTTGTCTCTCATTTCTTGCATTTCTATCTTCTTTTGTGTTCTTTTAGAGTGTGTATGTGTGTATATGAGAGAGAGAGAGAGAGAGAGAGAGAGAGAGAGAGAGAGAGAGAGACCGGTGTGTGTGCGTGCGTGCGTGCGTGCGTGTGTGCGTGCGTGTGTGTTATGTGAGAGTACCTACAAGCTTGTGGAGGACAGAAGAGGAGGACATCGGGTGTCCTGCTCCATCATTCTCTACCTTACTCTCTTGAGACAGTGTTTCTCACAGAACCGGGAGCTGGGCCGTTGGCCATCAAGCCCTAATAATCTTGTTTTCAAACCGCCCTCCCCAACCTCCTGGGAGCACTGGGGTCACAGGCACACATGTGCCCATACCTCTTTTCTTCTTTTTAGACATGGGGATTGGGGATCTGAACTCAGGTCCTCATGCTTCCAGGGCAAGCACTCTTACTCAGCCTTGATTTTTTTTATTTTTATTTTTATTTTTTTGTGCTGAAGTATAATCCCTCTCTCATTCCCTTTGTGCATACACTATAGTTATTTTCTTTCTGGCTACAGCAAGGATTACACTTACCAACTGGCATTAGTAAGCTTTTTGTCACTGTAATGAAATACTAAGTAGCCTTAGTTGGGCTACTTAGATAGAAAGGAGTTTATTTAGCTCATGGTTTCAGAGATTCAAAGTCCAGCTACATGATGAAGGTTTGGAAAAAGTTGCCTAGTGCCCCTTTATTTCAGCCTTCACACCACCCGTGACCATTTCTTGCACAAAAATCTAATGGTCCCAAAGCCCCTCAACTTTGTTTATCTAAAAATGTCTTAATTTCTCCCTCACCATTAAAGGGAATTTTTGCTGGATGATGGATCCTTGGTGTTTTCCTTTCACAACTGGACTATGTTAGCTCCCTGATGCGCTCTTCTAAAGTTTCTAATGAGAAATCCACTGGTGACTTACCGTGGTTCCATTCCAGTGGGCTCTCTTCAGTGTGTCTTCTGAAGGTTTGCTTAGCCTGTGTCTTACCACTGGGGGACACTCTGAGTTGGTGTTAATTGTTTTTGTTAAGCTTCTTAGGTGTTTGTGTACATGCTTTACTTTAAATTTGGGGAGTTTCATTTCCTTCCTTCCTTTTTTGTTTATTTCATATTTAAATATTCTTCATTTCTCCTTTTTCACTGCTTCTGGGGTTCCCACAGTGCTTATGTCTGTCTGCCTAATGTTGTCTCACAGGTTCCTTAGGGTCTACCCACTTTTCTTCAAACTTTCTTCTTTCAATTCCTCAAACTTGGTAATGTTCATCCCATTAAATAAAGTGTTTCCTTTGTAAGAGTTGCTGTGGTCACGGTGTTTCTTCACAACAATGGAAACCCTAACTAAGACACCCTGCGTATCATTTTCTTGAGTGTCTCCAAGCTCATCATTTTCAAGTGTCTATTTTTTGCTTGTTTGTAATATGACTTCTAGTTTTAGTTGTTGAAAACCAATTATGTGAATATAACTTAACTCAGAATCAAATTCTCTCCCTTCCCAAGAGTTTTCTGCTTTTTTCTTACTGTCTGGGAGGTCTTAAAAGTTATTTTCAGGGATGGGGGTTTATCTAGTTCATTAGGTAAAATGCCTGCAGAGGAACGGTTCACAAAGCTCTAGTTACAGCCCCCAGTACCACATAAGCCAGGTTTGGTGGCTGTCATCTCAGAACTCAGAAGGGTATTAGAAATTCAAGGTCTTGACAAAAGAATAAAACGAAGCATTATTTTAGGATATTTCTATAGCAAGGAGCATCCTGAAGTGTAAAACTAAATCCATGTCTTTTCTGATCCTGTGTTTTTTCCCTGGTTACCACGCCCCCCTTCCTACTTCCGCCCATCTGCCCATCCGTTATTCATGAATGTCTTAGTCTTTAATCTGCCTCCGAAGAGGGTGAGAAGACAAGAAGGAAGGGGTCTCGTAGCTCCTGGTTTTTTGAATCTTTTGAAAATCTCCTCCAGCAGGTGTGAGGACGCAGAGCGTTGTAGGGGGTGCAGCAACAGTAGCTAGAACTTTCTGGGCCTCTGTGAGCAGAATCGGCAATCAGTGATTATGAGCAGAGCTCTGTGATATGGGAAGACAAGAGCATTTCCCCTCACCCTGCTCACCCTGCCTCGGACAAGGTAGAAACAATTTGCTCCAGGGGACATTCAAAGCTGCCTGTCGCCAGGCTGGGAAGTGGGGGATGGTAGCCGCTTCTGTGCTAAGAGCTGAAATTGGCCAAAATTGACTGCAATTTACTGTTCAAGCCTTCCCTTCAATGGACTCCAGACTTTCCAAATAGTTTCATAGGGCAGACTCGGCTGTGTAATTGTGTCTGGTTGAGGAGACAGATTCCCGCTTTGCCAGCTTCCCAGAATTCTACTTCCGGTTATTATGTGTTTTATTGGAAACTACTCCCGCTCAGCTTATTTGTTTATTTATTTATTTGTATTGTTTTTAACTCTGCCTTCACACTACAAAGCCAGAAGTGACTTTGACACAGGCTGAAGGCACAACAGAGTCAAAACTGTTACAATTTGACACTTTACAATCTACTTTTTTTTCTTTATTTTTATATGTGTTAGTACTTGCCTGCATGTATAGATGTCTAACATATGCATGCCTGGTACCTGTGAAGTCAGAAGATGTCAAGAGCTGAAGCTATAAGCTGTTGTAAGCCCCATGTGGGTGCTGGGAACCAAACCCAGGTCCTCTGCACGACTAGTAAATGTTCCAAACACCTGAGTCATCTCTCCATTCCCTGTTTAGAAAATAACTTTGCTAATTACTACAGAGGAGTGGGGCCTAAAAACCATCATGACAGTTTATAAGAACATCTATTTTTCCAAAGAAATATAAACAAAAGCTACAGAATGCAGTGTAGCTGCATTCTGTGCTCTAGCCAAGCTCTAGCCAAGCCAACAACACCAAAGAATGAGATGACAAATTTGTATGCATTTTTAAAATAAATCACTGGATGAAGTTATCCATGACTGCAGTGAGTTAATTTATTTGTATTTCACACTCCTAGGGGGGTGTCTTTATACTCTACTTCAGCAAGTTATTGTAGAATTCTGGAGAATGAATAGAATACTGTTGGTGTATATTATGTGGGTATACTATGTTCCCACTTCATCACTATTCAACACTAAGAGGCTGGCCCAGAAAGCTTCAAATATTCTGGGTTAACTCAGAAATAGGAAAGCTCAACAACCAAAGAATATTTACTCTAGTAATAGGTAAAAACCTTATGTCAAGGCAGAGTCTCTAGTACTGGCCAGGCATGTAGAAGTACTCCCTACTCTACCGACAAAGACAGGCTCCCCTGTCTTTCTTGAGTGCAGAGTCAAACTGTGGGGTCATATATCACAGCCACCTTGACTGAATAAACAAAGCTTGGAGCAGCTTCTCATTTTTATCTCAAGGAGTGTTCCTTCTGTCAGCTTGTCCCAGGAGACCTCAGCTCTCTGACCCCCTCCTTTCCCAAGGCCACTATCAATCATATCATCTGGGTGTCCCTTCTCCTCCATAGTCCCTGGTCTTCTAATTAAAGTATATGGTAAAAATTAATTAATTAATTAATTAATTAATTAATTAATTAGGAAGGTATACCATTTTAAAATCATAAGACAAGGTTAGTGAGATGGCTCACGGGGTAAATCCTCCTGACAACCTGAGTTCAATCCCTAAAACTCCCATGGTAGGTCCTCTGACCTCCACACGAGTGCCAGGGCACATGTATACACAGACAGATATAGATACACACACACAACTATAAAAAATATGTATAGGCTGGGCAGTGGTGGCTCACGCTTTTAATCCCAGCACTCGGGAGGCAGAGGCCGGCGGATCTCTATGAGTTCAAGACCAGACTGGTCTATAGAGCTAGTTCCAGGACAGTCAGGGTTACACAGAGAAACCCTGCCTCAAACACACACACACCACACACAACACACACACACACACACACACACACAACAAATATATATATATATATATATATATATATATATATATATATAATATTTTTTAAAAATCAATGGCAAGTTGGAAGTGGTAGTGCGTACCTATAATTACTCAGAAAGATAAGATGTGAGTTTGAGGCCAGCCTGGGCTACATTTTGAGGTCCTGTGGGGCAAGGGGCAGGGAGAAGAAGGAGGAGGGGGCAGTGAGGCAAAGGAAGGGACTGCAAGGCTCTGCTTCATCCTTCACTTTGCTATGGTAAAAACTGCCAGCTGAAGAGGAAATTCCAGGACGCTGGTTAATAATTCAACCTTCCACTCATCAGCAACCTGAGTTTTCAGTGGAGACATTGCAGCAGCAGGTGTGTGAGCTGCCAGGCCTGCTGGGTGTGATCCATGGTGACGTGTGAGATGGGACTTTATCCAGTCCCATGGGAGGGACTAGACACTTCATTCATTCCACCTCTCCTGGGTGGGATAGAGACAGTCACCCACCTTTTATGTAAACCAAATGAAGTATTGTTCACAGTCTGGAGGGGCTAATCTCCAGTCCTGTATCTGCTATGGAAGACTGCTAGACATCGACCCAGAATCATCCATAGTAATAGCAGCGATGTGATTGTTAACCATCTACCCAGAATCCAACCTGTTTCTTTCTTCAGGATCAGGACTTTGATTTGAGCAAGTGGGGGTGTGCAGCTGAAAATATGAATTCCCAGCCTCTTTTATGGAGATCGTACAACCCCATGACTAAATTCTAGCTTCAAATACCTAGGTCTTTGTGGGGAAACCATTATAAAAATGACTGTTGAATGAGTTCTCTGTCCCCTTTGGCCTTTTCACCTTCTCTTCATGCCAGAACAAGAGATTCAATGGCTAGCAGGGCAGTATCTAATTTGTGGCCATCAGGTGGTGGCCTTGGGAGTGGGAGTTGAAAGGATGGCTTGTTGAAAGAGTCACCCTACAGAACCTGCATTTCACTGTTTAGTTGCCTATATTCAAATTTCATGTATAGGAGAGAACAAAATAGGCATCTAGCTTCTAGACATCTGTTGCTAACAGTGGAACATAATTCCTAATGCCCACAGGCAAGGGACCCTCAGGTGGTAAGTGATATCTACCATGCATGATAAACACAACTGGGTAATAAGAGACCATTTGGTTGTCACAGAGGATGGTAGTACACAGGAGGGTAGTTCTGGTCTGACTTGAAGAGACCAAGAAGCATGCTGTTTGTAAAGCCAGAAGAGAGGCATGGGAAGTTTTGTGCAGTGGCCAGTCCTCTCCTCACAGACGCTCTGTAAGTCACCAGGAGACATGTTCCCCATGCCCTGTCTGATAAGTAATGTCTGCAAGATGGACGGGACCCATCCAGAACCACTAAGGATAAGGTCATCTAGTCCCTAAGGCTTATCATATCAAAGTTAAGTTTCCCAGAACCAGTGCAAGTAGCCTGGGACAGCTTAACTGGAACAGAACCTTCTAGAGTAGATGCCGTGGTTCAGCAGCAGCCATGACCACAGTGGTCTTCACAGCTGGAGCGTTCTAGGGAACTCCACAAAGTGTTCAAGGCATCCAGGCTGACGGAATAATATGCTGGCTGAGAGCCAAAGAAAGGAGCTGCTTCAGTGATAAATAACACCATGTTCAGGAAAGCCGAACATGAGGAAAGCTCGGACAGCTGTTCATCGAGAAGCTAATCATCCTACTCTTTTCAGCTAGATTATTGGAAGAAAAACAAGCATTAAGGAGTGCTTACAATAAAGTCCTGCCGTAAAATTAACATTCTTGATAGTATTTAATAGTACTTAACCCCCAGAAGAAGTCTGGCTTGTCTAGATCATTCTCACTCAGGAAAACAATAAAGAAAAGAAACTCAGAAAGTGTGATCACCTTTTTGATTAAAAGAAATTTATAAAGAGAAAGTTTTGTGAAAAATTTGAAGACGGAAAAAAAAATAAGTCATACAAGTAGGAAGGCTCTGAGTACAAAGGCATGAAATATTCTGGCATCTTCAATGCAAACCAAAACTGGTCCCCACCCGACTCACCTCTGTCTTATCTGCCTATACTCACACCTCTGTGAGCTTGAAATTCACTCATATCCTAGAGGCTCTGGAGTGAGTGGCGCAGCCATCACTAACTTGTAGGCAGAGACAGTTTTCCTGATCTCTGCTTTTAGGGTCTCTGGAGGTAACCCTCGAAGCCCAGGATGGCTTGAATTCGGCAGCTGTCTAGTACATATTATCCCACACAGTGAATGTTGGTTGTATTTTATGGAAGATGGGGGGAATTCAGTATCAAAGTAAACATAGCTGTGATTTTCAAGGGCAAAAAGATTGAGGAAAATGGTCTTTTTATTTAATTGCAGGAACAATTTATAGTTGTGACCTATGTTGAGAACTGATGAAAAGAAGGGGGGAATATTCCCCTTTAAGAAAATTCTGTGGTTTTTATCCATACTATGGTCACAGTAATAAATCAAACAAGTTGGAGGAGGACCTGAGAGAGGAATAAGAGACACCCACGGCCAGTTTACTGGAGTTGATAGTTTTCCCAAGGCCAGCCATAATTAACCATAGTGACTATTTCCCTCCTCAGCGTCCCCTCTCTATGCCAGCTGCCCCTCTCTGACCTGATTTGCTTCTTCTACACACCGCCTGAACTTCTAAACTGAAACTAATTTATTTATTTATTTACTTACTTACTTACTTACTTACTTACTTACTTACTTACTTATTTGGGGCAAGATGTCTGTGGCACCAAATACCTGTAGCTCCCTAGAGCAGAAGTATCCAGGCTAAGCTGATATGGATGCTATTCACCTCAGAGGCTTCCTGGTTCACGTAAACCCCAGAAAAAAACATGTTCCTTCAAAGTAATATTTGGTACCAAGCTACGGTTCACAAACTTGACCCAACCAAAAATCAACACCCAAGAAAGGCCTAAGGGTAAAGGAAGCAGACTTTCCTGAGAGTACCAGCCATCTGGAAGGAGGGTCACTAGCCTCCAGATGCCCTGCTTCTAAATCTATAGAGAAGTAGGGGATTATTTATAGAGATCCCTAATAATGAGGGGAGAGATATTTATGTTTTTCTCTAGGAGTAGTTTGAGATCTTCCAAGAACCCAAGTACTGTCTTTTGTGGTCATTGTATCTGGTAAGTGTGTCTTTAACCATGAAGAAAGAAAGGAGAAAGTCCGGGTAAGTCTAGGTCAAGGCAACCCAGTATTATAGTTCTGAACAAAACATTTCTCAAATCATTAACATGTCTACATGCAGAGCCCAGTAGAATCTGCCCCAAAAATGGATGGAGGCTGCAAAGAAGATAGGCACAATGTGAAGCCAAAGATGTCAAGCTTTTCATCTTGTCCCAGTTAACTGGACATCTGCAGACCAAAGTGAAGAGTCATATTTTCAGCAAAAGTGGTCTTTTAAGTCCCTGAAAAGTAACCAGGCAACCATTATCATCATAATCCTCAGATGACAGGAATTGTCTACAGTAAAGCTAGCAGGAGACTAATAATGCATTGCCCAGCTGTGTGACCTCCAAAATGAGTGATTTTTGAGTCAAGCAAAAGAACTGAAGCTAGAGGGCTTAATTAGGTTTTAGTAACACAACTTCTATAATTGTTTAGCTAATGAGGACCACAGTACTCCGTGTTAACTCCTCCGGTCACCAACCTGGTTCTGTCATTATCCCTGATTTACAGTGAAGGATGCTAACTTAAGGTGCTTTGTCCAAAATCACAGTATGGAGTTTGCAACGCTAGGATCCGCTGTGCCCATGTAGTATGCCGTTGAGCTGGAAATCATCCACTCCACTGTTTACGCTTTTCTATGACATACAGAAAACAAGAAGAGAGCAAAAATTACCTCTGAATCTATCAACAGATATAACTTTGTTTTTCTTCCTATTTGAACGCCTTAGCGCAGACTCAGCCTTTGCGTGTGAGTGATGTTAGCATGCCAAGCATGCGCCTGTGGGAAACCGTCTCCGGGAACGCTACCCTGTTCATAGCTCAGGAATCCACCGGCAGTTTCTTGGTAAAATCTGTTGTGTCCCCCCCCCCCAGTGGCCATAGCAGCAGAGTTTTTTGACCCATTCTAAGAACTGACCTTCTTGTTTCCCACTCCAAACCCCTTTTTGCTGAGGTCTGTCTTCTCTTGCTTACGTCCCAGCAACCTTGTGTCAGATAATGAACACCAGGGCACTGGCAGGTGACTTCTCCCAGGTGTCACGTTCCTAAGTAGGCAGGCACTTTTGAAAGACGTTCTTTTTAACTAAAAACCCCCAAAGTCTGGGACAGACAATTGGGGTTTTCTCAAGTCACCTTTCTATGGTGACTTCAGAGGCAGTGTTTTCACCTGGAAATCTCCAGATACCAAGCTTTGGAGCTAGAGTGTTGAAGCTGGCGGTGGAGGGGAAGACCCCTCAAGTTGAACACAGGAAGTAAATGGCCTCAGGGCCTGAGTCTTGATTCACCTCAGAAGTGTTCTTTGTTTTATTTTGCTTTGTTTTGGTTTGGTTTAGGTTATCTTTTCTTGCCCCCAAATGTGGGCAGGCCACAAAGCTACTTCAAATTCCTGGGGCAGTTAGAGACAGAGATGGCAGACAGAAGCAGTCCATTTATCAAAACTAAACATGGAGCAGCAGAGAGAGAAAGGCTAGACTCATGATGCTCAGCCCTCTCAGAAACAGTCATATATATTCTGTAAATAGCTGCTACCACCTAGAATTGACACCCTTGACATCTCATCTACATGTGTAATCTTACCACATAAAGAAAAAAAGTAAAGGAAATCTCAGATAACAAGACACATGGAATACCTCAGAAGACGTGTCTGACTGAAAGCCACTGTGACTTTGAATTTAGCCTAATAGAGTGGTAATTAAATTGGCAATTCATTATTATTATGAGAAATATAGCTGTCAGAGACATGTGTTTCCAAAATTGTGACTGATTCTTGGTAAAGTTTTGAGCAAAGTAAAATACCGCCTTTTAAAGCTACAATCCTAGAAATCCCAGGGTGCATTAAGACCATGAAGAAACTGCTGCAGGAGTAAAACAGTTACATTCTAGGCTCACGTAATTTTATGTGAGATCTTCCTTGATACATGCCTAGCATAGTTTCTAAAAGAATGTGGGGAACGTTGTTCTGATCTAAAGGAGCACCCTGGCTTCCCCTTTTCCCAGTTACACTCTCCTACAGACATTGCAACAAATAAAAATCCTTCCATACATTTCCAGTAAGCAATCCCGCAGAGGACACGTAGGTTACATACCTTAACTCTCTGTAGGTCACACCAAACAAGTACAGCACATTTTAGCAACAAATTTCTCAACAAGGAAAAAAAAAAAACCTTTCCCTCAAAGTAAGCAATAAAATCAACTTCACAGTACTGAACGGGGATAATTTCTAGAACATCGTAGTGAGCTGGGAATGACTCAGTTTAGAAAGAGTTAATGGTAGCCTCGCCAATGATGGGAATAAATCCAAAAAAGGTCATTGGATAAAGTTGATGAAAAATAATTCGCCCAAATATCATAGAAATCAAGTGACTATGTTACCAAAATCCAATGTGCCCAAAATTAATTCACCTAATTAGAAATATTAATTTACCCTAAACTAATAACCAAACATGTCTAAACTATTCATGGAAGCAATTTTACCCTGAGCCTGTTTGTAACTGGCTGCTGAGTCTTAGTGTTCATGGCTCTGTGGCCTGTGTTATTAAAAGTCCCCCACAAGGTACACATTGTCAATGTCAAAGACCTGCAGTTTCTTCACCCTACCAAACAGTGAGCACACTACTTTCCCTGCAAACCTTACCTGTGGCTTTGCGAACAAGCTCAAGATACTTTGTGCACGTTTTAAATCTCAGGCCCATCATATTAATAAGGCACACACAGAAGAGTAGTTTGCCCTTTAACCACAGTTCTATGCCAACATGTCCTCCATGTTTGCCGAATTTGTCTTTTGAACCAGTGTTTACCTATAGTTCAGTTTTTTAATATGACAAATTTATGAACTAGAAAAAAATTCTTTCCATCATACGAGGCCTGTATATAAACTTAGGAATGTGATCAAATCCAGGACAGGCAGAAGGCCTCAAAACTAGGGAAGGTATTGATCGAAGCTGAAGGTCAAACTCGCCAATTCACCTACAAAGCACTCTATATTAAAAGGGCTATGACAAATTCTTATAAAACCAGGCGAAGTGGCTCACATGCGTCACACCAAACAAAAACTGAAAATCAATCCTCAAAGACAACGGGAACAATCGCTTACGAACAATCTGTTACAAGCACCAATTGTGCTAAATAGAAACAAGGTTTGCGTTGAGTTGAGTATTCCGCCAGTTGGTCATTTGACAAACGGTTGTATCTTAGTGAACTGATAAGCAGTGATGGCTTCGGGAGGAATCATTTGCTTTCCTTGGAAGTCAGGTGACAGGTAGATGGACATTGGAAATGAAAGCACCATAGAAGCTAGCAGAGGTAGCACCCATCGAAGCACAGCCCATTAGAGGGGATGCCCATTCTCAATTCTGATCTGTGCACATATCCCCACTGCCGGGACAGATGCCTCGGGCTTGCTCAACCAGCTGTCAGTGGCAGGTGATCCCATTATCAATTCTTGCTCTGACTCCACACTCACCTGGAGCGCTTCTGATTATAAATGAGCTTGCCTGGTCATTTTCCTTTGGAGAGAGAATTTGTGGGACAAGGGTCAGGAGTACCTGGTCACCTTGGTGGATATAAATCTCAATGTGCATTAATAAATGGCATGTTGTTTTTACATCGTATTTTATGAGCTTTGTAAGTGTGGGTCCATACCACTGAGCTTGCTCACCCCTAGGACCCAGGGAAAATGAATTTTTCACAGCATCTGTGAGTAATGGCCAGACCCAGGTCTGTTCTGAATTCATCTGGTTGCCTTTGCATCTCTACTTCTATAATCTATAAAATTATAGTTGAGGAAGACTCTGCCTTAATGGATGAACCTAAATTAAACACACAGAGAATACAATATTTTATTACATATTTATGTAAATACCCTGATGTGATAGCCTAGCCATCCAAGGCCACATCAGCCTACAGCCCCAAGTCAAGTCACATAATGGCTATGTGACTGTTAATCTTGACCATCAAGCTGACTAGGGTGAGAAGTACCTATGAGATTAGTGAAGGTTTTCCAGAGAGAATTAGTGAAGGGGAGGGCCTGCCCTGGATATGAATGGCACCATCCCATAGCCTGGGAGTCCATATGCAATAAAAACGGGAAGGAAGAGAGTTACTACATAGTGTCATGATGCTCCCCTTTGCCACATCCTTCCCAACAGGACTGACCCTGAAATTGTGAGCCCTTCCTGAAACTCTGAAGTAAACCCCTCCTCCATTGTGTTGTTTTTGGCCGGTTATTTTGTCATAGCATCTCAAAAGTAACAAACACAAGACATAAACACTATCTCTCTAATATTAGTTTCTTGCATGTGTGTTTTTGTAGGGATGCATTCATTCAACCCACAGCCATTACTGTCAGTTGTCTCCCCCTAAATGCCTACAGCCAGGGCTGGCACTGGATCCAGATCTGTGGGGGCTACTACAGAAATTGCATGCCGCCCAGAGCACAATAAGAAGCATCTCTCTCTCTCTCTCTCTCTCTCTCTCTCTCTCTCTCTCTCTCTCTCTCTCTCTCTCGTAGTGACATGGTCTTGCAGGACTGTTTCCTATTTCCAGATATTCTTACAATGGTCCATGGGCCCCCACTACAGCCCTAGGCAAAGGAGTGGCTATGCAGAACTGAACACAGCACGTCTGGGGCAGAATCTGAGGGTGAACACACCCATCCAGAGAAGACAGGTCATAAGCCCCACAGTTGCAATGGCTTGGTCCTACTGCCCTGTCTTGCTTGCTCTGGAAGGAGATGAAGTGATGAACTGATGAACACAGTCCACTTTCACAAAAGAAAAAAAAAATGACACTTCAAGCCATTCGTAAGAAAGAACACATTCACTTAGTTCATGTAAACAAACCGCCATTGAGCCGCATGTCCTAATATTGTGGGTATAGTCACTCTCAATGAATTGCACTGCTGGTTCCATGAAGTGACAGGTGAACGAAGCCCTTAAGGAGGTAAAGGGAGAGACAATAGATATATTTGGAGCAAACAGGCTGTATCCAGCATTTGCTCCCTGCATAAGCAAGTGAGGAAACCAGCTTCCAGGACATCTTTTCTTTTTCTGGTACCTTCAGAATGGGTGCTTACTGAGACTTCTATCTATGGAGGGATGACCCAGGAGCCACTTCCAGGGTCAGGGACTTTTGTTTTTAACCACTTTCTTACTACGCCAGATATCTATGACCATGCCTATGACCACATGCACACACACACAAGCACACACACTCACGAGCACGTTTCTTCCTCTGCCTGGGTGATTTCCAAGGCTTCTGTTTAGCCCTGTGCTGCTACTTCCCCAAAGTTACTCATTTCAGGTTTTGCCTTATAGCCCCAAAAGATGCCCTGATTGTGCTCAGTGTTGTCACTGCGAGAGCCTCTATACCGCCTGGATCACACCTTTCCAGCATCCTCTCCTGACAGGACTCACGGAGGACGTCTGTGTCCTCCAGGGAGTTTAAATGCTCACTCTGCAGGTTCCTCTAATTTATTTCCGCTTTCTGCCGTCCTGTTCCCGTGAACTCTTTCCTTTATTCCGTGTGTCTTTCTCTATCACCCCTCTCGGTCTGACCTTCCCTGCAAACTAAGTTAGGAGAGGACTCTGCTATTTATGGTTGACCTTATCCCGAGCCTTGTAAGGGATGCTAAAGGATTTTCTCCCACCCTCGACACTGGATTTTGAAATTAATTTTAAAAGAGAGCACAATTTCTGTAGCTGTCCTTCCTTGAAGGACACTTTTTATTCGCTCTGAGAAATGTATACTGAGGATTGGTCTCTGGGAGGAAAAAAAAAAAAAAAACAAAAAACTTCCGTGCCTGCCTCTGTTTTGTTTTATTCCTAGGATTACAGGGAGGATGGGTGGCTTGGTGACACAGCTAATCCAAAGGAGCATCTGCTTTTTTGACAGAGTTCAATTTACAGTGCAATGGGGGTTAGAAGAACCATCCGGAAGAACAACAGCTTTTTCTACACAAAACATCAACTTTGCCGCAGGCCAAGCCTTCCCACCTTGGTGACCGCTACTTTTGTCAGTGTGTAGTATCTTGTAGGCACCAGAGTACTGAGTGATTGGTGGTTAAAAAGAAAACAGGTCTGTAACACACACACACACACACACACACACACACACACACACTGATGTACCTTTTATTGCAAAATTGTTCATTTTATTACGGCCAAAATGAAACCTTTTCCTTAGCAAGGGAAAGACAAAAAGAGAAAAAGAGGCAGGAGTCTGGGATATGGTGATTTCTTCCTTCCACCTGGCGGACAACTGGGACAAGAATGGAAGAAGGAAGCCATCGAGAGGGGACCTCTTCTCTTATTTTCTGTTCTGCACATGGTCAAATCCCAGCTCTATCAGCATTGATCCTGAAGTGAGGTTGATAGGGACCAAGCCTAGCCAACCCGTGGTACATATGTGCACCCTGAGATGCTGCAGTCTCCAGCTTCTTAAATCTGCATAACCACTGGATTTGAGGGGTGTAAAAAGTTGGACCTGAATGCGTAATGACCAAACATTAATTCAAAAATCAATGCATCATAATCTGAGGCGTCTCTGCTGTGCTCGTCCATGTTGCAGCACACATGGCACTTTAGCTGGGCTTCTGAACACACAACATGCACACAAGGTACTGTACACCACACCATACAACACCTGAAATATGTGTTAAGAACTGTAGTGCTTTTACTGTTTATTTTCTGACTGGACAGACGGCTCCATGGATAGGAGCACTTACTGCTCTTGCAGAGAACCCAGGTTCAGGTCCCAGCACCCACATGTGGTTCTGCTCACAACCATCTGTAACTCCAGTTCCAGAGGATCCAAAATCCCTTTTCTAACCTCCTCAGGTCCCTGCACACACATGGTACACACACATACACTCAAGTACCTATGAAATAAAAATATAAGAAATACCCTCACGACAGTATAATTAAAGAAAACAAAGACTTTTACTATTTCCCTCCTATGATTGCTCATCATGTGTTAAATGTGTACGTCTTTGAATTGTATTGCACTAGAACATTCTATTTTTAAAAAAAACTGCTATTTGAGTTGCTGTATTGAGTTTCAAAAGAAATTGCTACAAGAATTTTGACTTTGATTAGAACTGAATTAAGTTTCCAACATTTTTCTGAACTGGCCCTAAACATACTTCTGCTGTTTTATGGAACACATTTATGCAAAACATTCTCGGCACTGATGATTTTAAGCAAAATACCAATGAACACCAAAGATGTTCTAGGCGCCACTGTCTCAAATATTCAGCCTCCACTGAATGCTATGCAAATATAAAGAAGCTCACCTGTGTCATTGGCATGCAAATTTTCATCTTTAATGGTGGCGAAATTTATATATATGAGTAGCACCGAGCTTCAGGCACAGAGTGATCACTGTGAACGAATAGGGTTGGGGGCGGTGGAGTGAAGCCAAACCGCAGCTTGGCTTCCCTTTCTTGGTCCTCTTAAATCTCCACTTTCCTTTCTCAGTCCTCCTCGCCCGAGTCGAGACAGAAGTCTCTACCATCCTTCAGAACTCCTCAAAGTGCTTGTTTGCAGTAAGGTAAGTGATGCACAGAACCGAGTAGTGGGGTTGATTTACACTCTGAAGCTGGCTCCTTATCTCCACAGTAAACAGGCCTCATGAGTCAGCCCATTGTGGCTAAAGAAAGGTATTTTGCTGGTCTGTCCTGTCACCTGGCAGAATGCACTCAGGCAGTACCCTGGCCAGCCCAGGTGCAAAGGACCCCTTTAAAAGAAAGACCTCCACCTACTTAAACCTTTTTCTGCTCTCTTTTCTTTCCTGCTGTTCCCCTGGGGCGGACAGGACTTTTCCTGTCTCCCTCTTCTCTTCTGCCCTCTTTCTGTCTCTGTGTCTCTTTACCTCTTTTCTCTTCCCCCTTCACTCCCTTTTCTAATAAAACTTCTCACTTAAGCTCTGTCTACCTGACATATTTGTCCCTCCGCCTTGGACACCCTCGCCTGCCTTGGAATCCGCCAAGGTACCCACGCAAGGTCCCCGACCAGTTTTATCATAACAGATAAAGTGTATGTCCTGCTTCCTTCCGGCTGTGACCTTCGGGCTCTGACTTTCGATGTTCAAAGCCAGCTTTTCAAAATTTATAAAACCTTTCACTCTCTGGTCCCAAACTATTGTTTCAGGTATGAGTCAAAACGACCCTGCTCAATAACAGGGTTGACACCTGTGTTCCAACCTGTGTCTGTCCTTATCCTGAGAGGAGCTGTTTAACATTTCATTACTAAGAGACTGGTGAAGAAGAAGATGATCCTACCTTTGCTCTGCTTAGCTTTCTAATTGAACTTTCTGAGTCCCTGGTGAAAACAATACATGGACGTGATGGTTTGAATATAACTGGCCCCCATAAACTCATAACCAGTGGCACTATTAGGAGGTGTGGACTTGTGGCACGAAGGTGTCACTGTGGGGGTGGGCTTTGAAGTCTCATATATGCTCAAGCCACACCCAGTGAGTTAGTCCACTTTCTCTTGCCTTCTGACCAAGTTGTAGCCAGCACCATGTCTGCCCTCACCCTGCCATGTCCCACCATGAGGATAATGGACTGAACCTCTGAAACTGTAAGTCACCCCAATTAAATGTCTTCCATTATAAGAGATGCCGTGGTCATGGTGTCTCTTTACTTCTTAACAATAAAAACCCTGAGACAGTGGGGTTTTTTTTGTTTTGGTTTGGTTTTTTGTTTTGTTTTGTTTTTGGTTGGTTGGTTGGTTTTTGGTTTTTCCAGACAGGGTTTCTCTGTGTAGCTTTGAGGTCTATCCTGGCACTCACTCTGTAGGCCAGGTTGGCCTCAAACTCACAGAGATCCACCTGCCTCTGCCTCCCGAGTTCTGGGATTAAAGGCGTGAGCCACCAATGCCAGGCCCAGAGACAGTGGGTTTTAATGTAGAGATTTATTTTACCAATGAGATTTCTTTCTCTGAACATTCAGATTAAATCTTTTCCCTTGGACAACATAGGCAACCATAAAGTTCCATAGTCTGCTGTGTGTTAGAAATGTGTGATAAAAGGAAAAAATACAATGTTGAGTGTAACTTTCAGAATAGCAGCAGCAAGGGCTGGGAAGATAGCTCTGTGGTTAAGAGGGCTTACTGCTCTTGCAGAGGACGTGAGCCCAGTTTCTAGCACCTATATTGGGCAGCTCACAACAGACTGTAACTCCAGTTCCAAGGGACCCAGTGCCCTCCACTGGCCTTTGAAGGCATCAGTCACTGCGTGCAGGCAAGCTTGGGAGTGTAGCAACACACACACACACACACACACACACACACACACACACGCACGCACGCACGCACGTACAGAGTGGAGAGGAGAGGAATGCATATATGTATTCATGCAAGTAAAACATTCATATACATAATTAACAAATAGGAGAAAATGTAGAAATAAACATATTTCTTTGTATTTTTAATTTGTATGTGTGTATACAAGGTGCATGTGTGTGTATATGCTTGGGGAGGCCAATAGACAACTTTGGATATGTTGCCTCCTGTCTTTTGAGCTAGGGTGTCTCCCAGGGACATAGGACTGTGACTGTTAGGTTGACTGGCCAGCAAGGCCCAGGATCTTCCCTATTCCCTGTCCTGAGATCACAAGCACAGGCTGCTGCTACCATGTCCAGTTTTTTACAGAGGTGCTGGAAATTGGATTTAGGTTCTCAGGCTGTACAGCAAGAACTTTTCTGACTCAACAATCTCTATAATCATTTATATAATTTTTTAGAGTAATAATCTTAATTGGGGGAGTGGCTGAATGTTACTACTGAGTTATAAATCAGGCAACACACCCATCCTGGTGACATTTGCCTCTCGCTGCCCTTATGATAACTCTTCTTCTCAACTGCTTTCTAGGAATCTTTCCTGTAATATTTTAATTTTAAAAATTATAAAGTTCACCAGGAGGTGGTGGTAGACACCTTTAATCCCGGCACTTGGGAGGCAGAGGCAGGCGCATCTCAGTGAGTTTGAGGCCAGCCTGGTCTACAAAGTGAGTTCCAGGACAGCCAGGACTGTTACACCAAGAAACACTGTCTTGGGAAAAAACAAAACAAAACATTACAGAGTTCAGGATTGAACTCAGAATCTTACACATTCTAGACAAATATTCTATTGTTGAGCTCCACCCCCAGCTCTTCTTTCTGAAAAATTTTAATAACCTCAGAAGGTAGGTACTCTGTCTCTCAATTGTGGCATACTTTTGCCTTTTTTCCCCCGACATATTTTTATTCATTGTTTGGGAATCTCATATAATGTACCTTGATCACTTTCTACTCCTCCCACAAAAAAAGAAGTAAAAGAAAAAATATATAGCAAGTCCAATTTGTGTTGACTATATTTACTCACTAAAGCATGGTCAAACTCCCAGTGGGGGGCTGGAGAGATGGCTCAGAGGTTATGAGCACTGACTGCTCTTCCTGAGGTCTTGAGTTCAATTCCTAGCAACCATATGGTGGCTCACAACCATCTTTAATGAGATCTGGTGCCCTCTTCTGCCAGGGAGGCAGACATGCAGGCAGAACACTGTATATGTAATAAATAAAATCTTAAAAAAAGAAAAACCTCCCAATGGCCAGCACCTTAAAGAAAACTGAGTCCTCCCCCTCCCCACTCCAGCCAGAAGCCATCAGCTATGAAGAGTCACATTTCAGTATCCTAGCCCAATTTTTAAGAGTTCTTTTCAGGGGCTACCTGTCTAGACTGTTTCTTTTGGGGGGTGGGGAGTGGGAAGAGGGTGTCACATTCCATGTCTCTCATTCTCTGTCTCATTCTCCATGTCTCTCATTCTCCATGTCTCTCATTCTCCATGTCTCTCGTTCTCCATGTCTCTCGTTCTCCATGTCTCTCATTCTCCATGTCTCTCGTTCTCCATGTCTCTCATTCTTCTCTATGTCTATCATTCTCCATGTCTCTCATTCTTCTCTATGTCTCTCATTCTCTATGTCTCTCATTCTCTATGTCTCTCATTCTCTATGTCTCTCGTTCTCCATGTCTCTCATTCTCCATGTCTCTCGTTCTCCATGTCTCTCGTTCTCCATGTCTCTCGTTCTCCATGTCTCTCATTCTCCATGTCTCTCATTCTTCTCTATGTCTCTCATTCTCCATGTCTCTCATTCTCCATGTCTCTCGTTCTCCATGTCTCTCGTTCTCCATGTCTCTCGTTCTCCATGTCTCTCGTTCTCCATGTCTCTCATTCTCCATGTCTCTCATTCTTCTCTATGTCTCTCATTCTCCGTGTCTCTCATTCTCTATGTCTCTCATTCTCCATGTCTCTCATTCTTCTCTATGTCTCTCATTCTCAGCTGAGTCTGCAATCATCAATACCACCGCAGAAGCTTCCTTGGCCTTTACAACCAGTGGCAGCATGGATCATAGATTTCCACCTGGTTTCTGGCAACAGCGTGAACGACCACACACATTCACATGGCCTCCAACAGCAGTAGCACAGAGCATGGCCCCCAGTGGCAGTACAGGCTGTAAGCACTGTGGTTGTGTCTGGTGAGCCACAGAGTGGCCAAGGGCAGAGAGATATGTGGCGGCCTCGAGCTCCTTCAGAAACATGGCATTACTGGAAGAGAGTAGGGAGAGGCATTGACCACAGGCTGCAAGGTGTTGGTGTCTGGCAGCTATTAACCTTCTCTGTCTCTATGAATTTCCCTATTTTGAACATTCCACACAAGCTGACGGATACACTCTATTGTCATTTATGACTCGCTTCTTTTATTTAGCATAGTATGTTCCAAGGTTCAGCCCCAGCGCAGCACATGCCAGTATGCTATTCCTTTTATTAGCCCAATAATATCCCACTGTATGGATATACCATATTTTGTTCAGCATTTACAACAGCATCACTGTTAATACCTGAACTATACTCGATTTAGAAATCATGTTAAGTAAGATAAGTTTAAAAGTTGAACTTTGAAACAAGTTAAGCATTCTGGCAAGATGAAGGAGAAAAAGGAAAGAAAATTTGGGGCAGGGAGCAGGGACCAAGAAATTTCTATAGCTTTCCATTCTCGAGAAAACCAGAATCCTATGCAAGCCAGAAATAATTTTCTAAACCCCTTTCCAGTGTGCATGTATCTCTGTACCCTTTCTTAAGCCCAGAGGACACAGCACTACACTGAACTGGTCTTAAGTCCTCAGGGAATAAGGGAAGAGTGAAGCACAAATAAAAGAGGCTGCCTTGCTCCCTAGTCCCTCTCTCCCTGTGCCTTGCCCTCACCTCCACCTTGCTGGTCTGTATGCTCAAGGTGGTTGGTCTGGAGGTCAGTCCAGCAGACAGTTATGGGAGAGCTGGGGGAGAGGTTAACAGTTATGCTTAATTACAAGGAAATAAGATTTCTCTGAGGCTGCTGTGGGCGAAGGAAGCAGATGTGATCAGTCAAAGTGTTTTGAGAGCCTTGGAAGGCAGCCCCCTGCAAATACAGAGTTGGCCTTTATTGTCACCGCTGTTAATAAGCCAGATGTCCTCAAAGCATTCCTCCAACCAGTGACAGGGCTTGGAAAATTGCTACCCCTTTATTGGTTGCTGAAACCAAATAAAAATCAAATTAAAGTTTAATTCACCTCATAATTTTCTTCATGGCAGCTCTGGTTGGCAGCCTTGAGGCACAGCCAACCTCCTCCTCCTCCAAAGCATCCATCACGCTCAACGGAAGCCCCCAGAGGCCAGCGATCCTTTTACTCGGGCCAGAAGTCCTCTGTGGGTGTAGTCTGCAGCTGCAGGGAGAATTGCAGCTCCAGCTAAGATGAAAGGACATTGGAAGCTGCTGGAAGATGCCAGAAAGGACTTCCCTCTTCTCCTCTCCTCTGGAGTCTCCATGGTGATGAGGCAGGGGAAGGGGGTCTGATAGATATTCCAGCTATGTGACCAGGGCCACTCCTATGTCCAGCCTCCCAAGCGGTAGTTGACTGTGTATGCAGTGAGGGCTGAAGCTACCTAAGCCGTGCCCCCTCTTACACTCCTGCTGTCCAGACAGTGCCTGTGATAGTGAGGGTTTAATTAGTGTCTCTTACATCTGTGTGAAGATTTTCCTAGTGAATGAATGATGAGTGAATGAATAACCAAGTCACATTCTAAGTGTTTCCTTTTAGCATAGTCTTTATTCCTTCACTGTCTTCCCTCCTTTTCTCTTAACTCCTTTCCCTTTCTTTGACACACACATATCCAAGACTTCCAGGGCACCACTCCAGCCCTAACAGATGACTCCACATGTGTTGTGAGTTAGCAGCCTGCTACTGTCTGTGTAAACTCAGAGTTGGGTCTGTTGTTGGGAAATACGCTGAGTATTCCACAGTGAAAGCCAGCAGCTTCCTCCTCGAAAGCAGACAGAATGCAAAGACCGGAGATCATGAAGGATCCAGGAGGTAATAAGCATAGAGGAACCAAGAGGTTCCTCATGGCTGAGAACTGCTTCGTAAAAAGCCACTGCAGGGAAACCAGAACCAGGCAGGAATACAAAGCCTCCTTCACAGTCAGAACCCTGCTCATCCACTCATTTTAGAGCTGAGAGCCTGCTGGTGTGAGGAGCTGCAGGCTGGCAGGGGAGGCTGAGGGGGTGGTCAATTGACACCTTCCATCTAAGCAAGCCCTGCTGTACAGAAAGTACAAATGGAGCCAGGAAGTGCTCCACAGAGGACATGACAGAGCGATGCAAGCGAGAATTAACTCCATGTGGGTGCGATAGAGTGAACACTAGGGTCAGAAGGGAACTAGGGGACACGGGGATGGAAGCGAGGCAACAATGGGAGACTGCCTACCTTCAGTCTCTGCTCACAGATATCCAGGCATTTCCACACTTAACTGTGCCTTTTTAAAGACACCCTGAACTTTACCGCATTAGCCATGCTGATCTTTGCATTTGTGAGAGTTTTGTTTATTTGCTTGTTGTTTTCCTTTGAGGACTGAACCCAGGACCCTGCTCTTTCCAATCACTTACTCTCTATCACTGAGCTGCGTCTCTTCTTTTTCAAGTCGGAGCTTTCTCTTTAAGGGCCTAGAGTCTCTGTCATGGGGTATCTCTTGGTATAACATTAAAGGAAGAGCATGGGAGCCATCCCATTGCTCAGAAACAGTTTTACCTCACTGTACACCGTGCAGTGCGCTTCCTGCAGCTGTGAATAATTTAATTATCTTCTGTTTCCTCTGTCATAGACGTGGCAGACTCAAGCATTCTGATTTCAATTCACGAACTAGTAAATCTTTCTGGCAGTCCTGGTGCGCTTTCAGTTTGCTGCTGACAGAGACATGCGCTTTCTAGAACTCCACCTGCCACCCACGGCCATTGTGTCTTCTAGAGCTGGCAGCATGGGCTGACAGGCCTGAGGCCCAGGATTTGAAGAGAGAGGCTTGCTCCACTGGTGGCCCGGAAAACACACAGGCTCTGGCTACACTGGACACTGCTTGGATTTCCTCCCCCATCCCTTGAATTTCATATTTTTTTGTTTTGATTTGACTTGGCATTTTCTGGACAACCAAGCTTACTCCAAGACTATGCATAGAAATGTTAAAATTTCTATTTTATCTACTGTGGTAAAATAGTAGATAAAAATAAGGGGGCAAAGAGTGAAGGAAAAGGTATGTGTGGGACATGAGGCGGGGGAAGAACATGAATAAAGCAGAGATGCAGCAAGCTTGAGGGTTTTCTTTTTTCTATTTTGTTTTGGGTTTCGATACAGGGTTCTCTGTGTAACAGCCCTGGTTGTCCTAGAATTCTACTTTGTAGACCAGACTGGCCTAGAACTCACAGAGATCCACCTGCTTCTGCCTCCTGAGTGCTGGGATCAAAGGCATGTATGTGCCACCACTGCCTGGCTCTAATTTGCTTTTAAAATGGGATAACTTTTAAAATGAGATGGTTCTGTGTATAAAGGTGCCCACCAGCAAACCTGAAGGACTGAGTTCGATCCCCAGGACCCGTATGGTGGAAGGAGAGAACTGACTCCTGAAAACTGTTCTCTGCCCTCCAGGAACATAAAATACAAATATTTTGATATAATATTTTTGAAAGATGAGATGATAATAGTACTGGTTTTCTGGAGTTGTGAGGATTAGGGCACAGGGCCTTTGCCCACATTGTCTCCACTAGCAACTGTTACTCCTCAGGGTCTTCACTTGCTCAGTTCTCCTCAATTCTCCTCTCCCAAGAGGATTGTCTCCCTGTGTAGTAAAAGCCATGGCTGGGGCTGCAGGGCTCAATGGTTAAGAGCACTGACTGTTCTTCCAGAGGTCCAGGGTTCAATTCCCAGCGCCCACATGGGAGCTCACACCTGTCTGTAACTCCAGTTTCAGGGGATCTGATGCCCTCACCCAGACATATTCAGATAAAACACCAATACACATGAAATAAAAGCCACTATCTCCCCTTGTTGTAACTCCAGTTCCAGGGAATCCGACCTGCATGTATATGACACTCTCACAGACATATATGCAGGTAAAGCATCAATGCACATAAAAAATTATATTTAAAAAAACACTGCGTCCCTTGTTCTACTTTTCCTTATAGCAATTATTAGCACCCATCACATTCCACACTTATGTTTTTGTTGTTGTTTGTTTGCCTTCCTTCAAAGGAATATCAACATCCCTGGTCTTGTGACTTTCTCCAGTGTATCCAAGCATCTCACACAATGCCTGGCACATAGGAAGTTTTAAGTGAATGAATGAATGAATGAATGAATGAATGAATGAACAAATGGGGTTCTTCAGTGGCAGGGGCAGGGATGGAGATAAAGAGACTCTTGTGTCCCCTCTCTCCCCCAGGCCATCAGAATAATGCACTTCTGAGAGTTGAAATATATCCAAGAACCCCATGCTGGGAGAAGGGAAGATGGCAGCAGGAGGGACTTGCCTCCCAGGAAGAGATTTCAGTTCCATCCACTTCCTGAACTACCTTGCAGGAGAGATTGCAGAAGGGGCTGAGATAATAATAGACACAGTGGGCGGGGCCAGAACCAGGACTGATTACTCATACTCATTGCTTGCCTTCGATTTACACCCAAGCCTCATGTCAGGACCTTGGAAGACGGACTTGGAGGTTCCTGGACTCCTTTATGTTTTTATTCCTGATGTGGCCACATTGATAAATTCCCTCTCCCTCTCCCTCTCCCTCTCCCTCTCCCTCTCCCTCTCCATTTCCTCTCATTTCCAGCCTCAGCTTTCCTAAATCCCAGGGCACATTCCATCCTGCTTAGCCCAGGGCCCCAACCCCATCTCAGCAGGGCCTCCTCCCACCAGACTCCTCTTGCTCATTCTCCTGGAGCAGCAGAAGGGCAGCTAGCTGTCTGTCTTTAATTGGCTGCAAGGTATTAGGGTGTTATGGACCTGGGCGGAGTTATATGGAGTCTAAGCCATTCCTATGGCTGGTCTCTGCAAAGGAGACGTGCAAGCTTCCAAAAAGTTCAGATTGGGGATCTGGAAGTGGGACTTTTGTAAACTGCCCCTTCGACATGAGCGTGCACACACACACACACACACACACACACACACACACACACACACACACACCCCACACACAACTCCCCGAAAGAAGAGGGAGGGGGAGCTCACGGGCTCCCCTCCCTGGAAAGTCCAGCTGACTAATCCAATTGCCTTATGGAATTTAGTTTAAGAGATGAAAGAAATAGACCAGAGGTAACAGTTGAAACTCCCACCCCTCCTCCCCACCCTCCTGCTCAAGAGTTGGAAAGGGAACTGGTGGGAGGGGAGAAAAGGGAAGGAAAGAAAAACAGGAAGGTCACCTGTGCTGCCCGCGGGAGGTCAGCTGATGTAAATAGTGAGGGCAAGATGGGGTGTGAGTTTTGATCTCCTGTATTTATGAGTGCCCTGGAAATAAATTCAATGAGATGGACGCTGGATTGATTGCAAGCATTTGGTTCTAGAGGAAACCAAAGTCAGCAAGTGTCAAGAAGAGAGGTCACCGTCCATGCTTATTCAGGACTAACAGGACAATTGAGAGAAGGCACCATAATCTGACTAACCAGCTTAACCTGGTATGTTATGGTTTAGGTTGTGCAATTTCTCCCAGGTTGCATCCTCCTAATGCCTAATGTTCATCACTAGGAGACCACGAGCAGAGAATTTCATTCAGGTCTTTCCATCAGCCCATACTGTGACTCCGTTTAACATTCACCAGCTGCTTGCAGGGAAATGACAGCTGGCTAGAGCCACGGAGGGACTTTTTCAGATCTTAGAAGCCTGAGAAACCACCATGGATAGAGTTTATAGACTTCTATCAAGAAAAATGTATCAGAACTGGATCATTAATTGGGACAAATGTAAAATGTCAGTTATAGAGGGAAACTGGATAGGAACATGGAAACTCAGTATTGCTTTCAGCCATTTTTTACCAGTCTAGAAAATTATTTTCTTTCTTTCTTTCTTCCTTTCTTTTTTTTTTTTTTTTTTTTTTTTTTGGTTTTTCAAGACAGGGTTTCTCTGTGGCTTTGGAGGCTGTCCTGAAACTAGCTTTTGTAGACCAGGTTGTGAAGGGACCAGCTCCCCGTTTTTTTGGCAGCCATAACAGTCTAACACGTGCTTGCCTGACCTTGCCTTGGTCACTAGGAGGTCAGATGCCTGCCTCGTGGCAAGGAACCAATCAGAAGTTAGCTGGTGGTGCTATGCTTTACGGCTCTGGGTGTGCTTTATGGACAAGTGCACAGCAATGACATGCAGAGCATAGCAACCACCCTGGGAGGACCTATAGGCCATAACAACCAGTTGGCCAATCAACACAGGGCAAGCCCTCCAAGTCTGGAGGCACACCAATCCTGAGCCTGTGCATACCCTAGACACTCCCCTTATGCTTCCCTACAAGATCTCTATGCAGCCCCTTCAAGCTGTCTTTGCTAGCCATCGCCATGGCGGATGGGATTAGCTCGTTAAACAACAATAAAGCCTCTTGGAGTTTGCAGAAAGCTTTCGAATCTGCCTGGTGATTGGGTGACCGAGGTCCTGGGCTGACATCCTGGAAGCCTGAACTTTTTCTGGGGTCTAACATGCTAACTATATAGCATCCATATTATATTAGCTATTATAGATCAATCAGAATGTATAGGATAGATGCAAATACTGCATCATTTTTCATAATTGTGCATCTTTGCATTTTAGTATTGGCTAGGAGTGTCTAACACCAATAAATACCAAGGTATGTTTTTATTAAAAAATTATATAGGTGCCAGCTAGATGGCTCAGTGGGTAGAAATGCTTGCCAACAAGCCACACAACCTGAATTTGATCCCTAAGACCTACACAAGCTAGAAGGAGAGATGGAGACATCCAGTTTCCACAAGTTGTCCTCTGACCCCCATACACATGCTGTGGCATGCCCATGGTGTGAGTGTGTAATCTCTCTCTCTCTCTCTCTCTCTCTCTCTCTCTCTCTCTTCTCTCTCTCTCTCTCTCTCTCTCTCTCTCTCTCTCTCTCTCTCTCTCTCTCTCACACACACACACACACACACACATCCCATACTCCCACACACACTAAATGTTATAAAAAATATTTTAACCTGGCTGCAGTGATGCATGCCTTTAATAATCCCAGCACTCGGGAGACGGATCTCTGAGTTCAAGGCCAACCTGGTCTACAGAGCAAATTCCAAGACAGGCTCCAAAGCTACATGGAAAAACCCTGTCTTAAAAAAAAATTAAATATATTATAAATTGTGCTTTATTGGGGTTGTGGATTTAGCTCAGTGGTAGAGCACTTGTCTAGCAAGCACAAGGCCCTGGGTTCGGTCCTCAGCCCTGGAAAAAAAAAAAGATAAATTGTGCTTTATTTGGAAGGAGAAGATTGAGAAGCTGTTTCAGTGATAATTTTCATGAATTCATTCATTAAAACATTTAACTATGTGCATTGGTTATATGTATTTGGAGCAGGATTTATGTGAGTGATTGGTAGAAAACAAAGTCCCATCCTACAGGCAAGAAGCAGCTGGTAGCTTGAGGGAGAGCTGACTCACAAGCTCACAATTGCCTTGTTTTGTTTTGTTGTCTGGGGAATGAAGCTACGGCTTTGGTCTTGCTAGCTACTAGACAAACACTCTGCTGCTGCACCACATTCCTATGCCACAGCCCAGAGTTACAGGGGGAGAAGCACTACATCCAGACTACAGTGACTACACGGAGGGGAGATGCTCATTCTGCTGCTGATCAATCAAGGCTCCACTGCACAGTACTTTAAGACGGCACTGCAGGGTTGAGAGCATAAGCCTTGGAATGGGACAATACTGATGACAAAGGTAACACAACGACAAGCTCAGGGCAGGTTAGTTACTAATATAATGACGTCTTACTGTGGAACAAGTATTACTGCATTTACTTTATGTCTGTTGAGCTCATCAAGTTCTCCCATAGAATCTAGGTATTAGACACGGTCATGTTCTGCCATTCTAGGGATGAAGGTGTTGAGGTACAACAATGTATTCATAGATCCCAGGATTCAGGGGCAGGGCAGAACCTAGGCAGTCCAGTCCCATCTCCAGAGTCCATGCCCTCAACTTCTGTGCTGACTGAAAGTTAAGAAAGAGCCAGCAGGTGATGTGATCTTCTGTCACATTTGATAGCCTAGACCTCAGAAAATGTCTTTCTGTGATGTAAATTTAAGGTCTTCAGCATTTGGTGGAATGACTTAATAAGTGGCCCGGGAAAGGCAGCTACCTAGTACCTGTAGTATACATATACATATGTACATATACATACATACATATGTATGTATGTATATGTACGTACGTACATACATACAAATCCTACATCCCTGAATAGATTTCAATAGAAACTGTCTCACTCTATTTGGATTGCTCTAACAAAATACCCTAGGCTGGAGACTTTTATTCTCACAATTCTAGAGGCAGTGAGGTCCGAGATGAAGGTACTGGTAGACCTGGTTTCTAGTCAGGGCTCTCTTTCTTTCTGGCTTGTAGCCGGCCATCTTCTCAATGAGTCTTCACATGAGGAAAGCATGGAGAAGAGAGGAGCTTTCTTAGATCTCTTCCTATAAGGGTACTAATCCTTTTCTTGAAGGTTCTGTTCTCATGTAAGTACTTGGAAAGTCCTCACCAACTAATCCCATCCCCCTGGGAGTTTGGATTTCAACATATGAATTGGTGGAGATAAATGTAACATTCCACCCTTGCTTCCCCACCGCCAGCTCACATCTTCCTGACATGGAAAATGCATAATGCCTGAACCTTTCACCATCCTAATCAGTGATTTCTATATCACCTCTATAGCCCTATATCTCATCTAAATATCCTTTTAATCAGGTATATGGTTAAGATTTGTGATGTGATTAATTCTGAAACAAATTTCTTCTCCAGCTGTGAACCGTGAAGTCAAACAAGTTGGTGCTTCTAAAACACAGTGATTGAATGGACTGCCGATGGTTGTGAAGGGGACAACCAAGGATATTGTTTTAAAAGCTAATTGGTCCAAGCAGGTCAGACCTGTCCAGGCAAATCCTACGAAATTTCAAGGCTCAAGAACAAGCCTCTTCTGCTGAGTGATCTGCCCTCTCAGCCATCTGGAGTAGCAAAGGGCTCTCCTCAGCAGTGCTGTTCCATGGGTGTTGTCAGAGGCTTCTGCCCTGTAGAAACTAGAGTTGTGACCCTAATAACCTCTGAATCATTTTGGGTGGGGGTGGGGGTTGTCTTCCTTCCCTTGCCTTTAAGAACAGCACATTCTCAGCCACCCTCTGTTCCATTTCCTTTTGCTGTTCCCCTTGGTGCCTGCCTGCTGTCCTGTCAGGTAATCACACCTCTCTTCCTGACTTCCGTTGAGATGCAAATGCTTCACATTTATGCTAATCTTTTCAGCAAATGGCTAGTCTGACTACTGCTAAGGTTCTCTTCTCAGCATGCTTTATCTGTGTGTGTGTGTGTGTGTGTGTGTGTGTGTGGTGTGTGTATTTGGTGTGTTATGCTGAGACTTTTCCACATCTTATCTCCTGGTTCCTTTTGCTTAACAATTCTGTACACAAACATGAAGGACTCTAAGGGATAAATGGTCCCCAGGAATGGAAGTGGCATGAACTCCCGAACTAATTGGGGGCATGAGGGTGGGGAGGAAAGGAGCTGCTACAATAAGAGTAAGAGAAGAGGAGAAGAGGAGAGGAAACGGAGGGGCAGAAACATTGAGTTGGGGGAAGAATAGAGGAAAGAGAGTAAGATGAGAGATACGATATCAGAGGGAGCCACTATAGGCCCGAGAAGGGATCTGGAACCAGGGAGATCTCCAGAGACCTACAAGGATGACATGATCTGACAATCCAGGCAACGGTGGAGAGGATAACCTAAAAACCCTCCCCCTAAAATGAGATTGATGACTTCTCTTTATGCCATCCTAGAGCCCTCATCCAGTGGCCGATGGAAACAGAGACAGACATCCACAGATATACAATGAGCCGAAATCGGGAATTTAGTTGAAGAGAGGGAGGAATGAAGAACGAAGGGGTCTGTACTAGGTTGGAGAAACCCACAGGAACAGTTGACCTGAACAAGGGAGAGCACATCGACCCCAGATGCTGTTCAGGAGGCCAGTACAAGACTGATCCAGACCCCTGAACATGGATGTCAATAAGGAGGCCTCTGCACTCCAGGGAGCCTCTGGTGGTGGATTAGTATTTTTCCCTGGTGCAAGAAGGGACTTTGAGAGCCCATCCCATACGAAGGGTTACACTATGGCCCTGGACACATGGGGAAGGGCCCAGGACCAGCATAGGAAGACTTGGTGGACTTTGCAGAGCCCTCGTTGAGGGCCCTACCCTGCCTGGGGAGTGGTGGGTGGATGGGGTGGGGGTAGGCTGGGGGTGGGGAGGAGGGATGGGGGTGAGGGGAGGGAGAGGGAGAAGGGACTTGAAACAAGCTTGTTCCCTAACTAGAACTAATAATAAAATAAAAAAATAATAAATAAATTTAAATTACAAAAAAAAAAAACAATTCTGTACACAGGTCATTTGTACACCCCCGAATTTTACTGTAGGTACTGAGAAGGAACCAACCTACCCTACACTTAGTCATCTGCTGAGCTAAATGTCCGACTGCTTCCTTTGCAATTTCTACCTTCCACCAAACACCAGAATGTGAACAAAATTCAGGCAGGTTCTTTCCCACTTTATGAGAAGATGTCCTTTCTTTCATTGTCCAGTAACATACATCATTCCTTTGAGACATCAGAATAGGGACAGGGCTTCTGGAGGTTACACTTCACATATAAACTACAGCAAGCTGGAGACAAATTAAGATGCTCACAGAACAGTCTGAATGAGAAAGAATAAGAACCTAAACCTCAAAGAGGACAGAAGGGGGAGGTGGGAGGTCAGAGATGCTTTTGGGAGTTGCAGAAGCCTGGTTACTGATAGACTAGGAGGTTGTCTTAGGGTTTCTATATTTAATTGGGGTGGCTTGCTTACAATTCAGAGGTTCAGTCCATCCTCATCATGAAGGGGAGCATGGTGGCGTGCAGGCAGACATGGTATTAAGAAGCAGTTGAAAGTCCTACATCCTGAGGGCAAAAGGAAGTCAACTGAGATGCTGGTGTCCCGAACATAGGAAACCTCAAAGTTCTCTGCCACAGTGACACACTTCCTCCAGCAAAGTCATACCTTGTAATAGTGCCACATCCTATGAGATTATGATGGCCAATTACATTCAAACTACCACAGGGTGCATGTTAGAGTTTTGGATTGTGTAAAAAGGGTTGTCATCCAAATGCACTAAGCAAGAATGGTTTATAATCACTCTATCTGGAATTACAAGGACAGAGATGCCGCCATAGACAAGCATTCCATAAAAGTTGCTTGGGAACTGAAGCCATTCTATTGAGAAGGCTGCCTGGCTCCACTCAGCATATCTGGTGTCTTATCTTCCATGGCTCTACATAGCTTGCTACTTGGGATTTTTCTTCTCACAGTTTGCTTACCCCTTTTATTTTGCAATCTTATGACATACATAACTTTACATCTCTATCCCATGTTTCCTGTGTGTGTCTTCCACTCCTTATACTTTCACAATGGAAAGGGGGAGTCTCAAACATTTAGCATATACAGCCATGGTCTCTGTGAGACAACATTCTTAGTGGTTTCATTGTAAGCTAGCCAGCTCAGTCAATTACAGAGAGGCTAGTCTGCCTGATATATGCAGTGCATGGTGGTCAGCAAAAAAACGTTTGCAGGAAGAGCTATGGGCCTGACAGATATTTCTGAAGTTAAGCCTACCTGGAAATTGTCTGGGAGCACTACAATCTCTTGAGGTTAATATTGACTGTCAATATAAGAGAATCAAGAATCACATAGGAGACAGCCTTGGGGTACACCCTTAGGGGATTATCTAGATTAGGCCAATTGAGGTGGGAAGTCTGAACCCTAAAAAGTACAGCACCATTGCTTGGCCTAACAACCAATCCTAAAAGGAGACAAGAACATTTCTTCGGGTCCAAAACTGCACATAAAGAGAGAAAGGCAAGGGAGAGAGAGAGAGAGAGAGAGAGAGAGAGAGAGAGAGAGAGAGAGAGAGCACTCGAGCGCTGAGTGGGAGCATCTACCACTCACTGCTTCCAGGTTGCAGGAACAATGTGACCAGCGGCCTCCAACTCCTGCCATCATGACTTCCCCATTATGTTGTGCTGTGAGCTTTACTTTGTTAATTTGGTTTTGTCAGAGTGTATTGTTTTGTTTAATAGCTACAGAAATAACTAAGGTAAACCCTTTCTAGTCTGGGTTACTCTAAGAGAGGTGTCTATTATAGGAAATGAGCAGCCAAGGATGGAGGGGTTTAAGGTACGTGAAGTGGGTGGCATTGGAGGACACATTCTGAAGAAACTGGGAAATGCATGCCTGGAATTGAAGAGATGGCAGCTGTGGGGAAGAAAATGCACAGAAGAGCATCAGAATGGCCATGGCGTCACTAGAGGAAACGAAAGAGTGAGGATGAAATTGGACGGGTTCCTCATCTTTTTTCCACAGAGGGCCAGAGAATTCCTCCCAAAATTAGCCAAAGATTCACATCAGCACCTGTCAGCTCTTCATTTCTCTCTCTCTACTCTCTTCATGCCTTCTCTAAGGCACCAAAACACCAGGACCCTGTCTGGCAGTGTCCACCAAACCCCACAGATCCGACTGAGACAAGCACTGCTGAGATGCTCATGGACATGTTCCCTGTCATATGTCCCTCGATTATAAACTGACACACAGATGGTGTTCTAGGTTACTGTCTCAAGGGATTACGTAAGCAACGAATCCAACCTAAACGAAAAAACACACGCAAGTTTGCAAATGAGTTTGGACTTTTTTTCTCTGCCCTTTTCCCAGCTGGTCCCTCTCCTAAGAGGATATAATTAGCAGTAAAGCCAATAAAATCTGGATTTCCCACCCCCAGTTAATCCATAGCTGTTTCACAGCATATTGTATAACTATTAGCAGTCCTTAAGCAATGCCTGCTCACAGTTAGGAAGGCACTTTTGTTTCCTCACACCAGCCCAGGAATAATTACCGTTGGTAGCCAAGTATGTCTCTGTTTTAAGAGCAGACCCAATCATTAAAAATCATCCATTTTCATTAGGTCACCAAAGTACCCATTTTCAGACACTTGCTGAAGTGAGAGCTGTGCTGGCTAGTTTTATGTCAATTTGACACAAGCTAGGGTCATCTGAAAGGGGGGAACCCCAACTGAGAAGCCTCCATAATATCCATAAGATCCAGCTGTAGGACATTTTTTAAATTGGTGATTGATGGGGGTGGACCCAGCTCATTGTGGGTGGTGCTATCTCTGGGCTGGTGGTCCTAGGTTCACTAAGAAAGCAGGTAGAGCAAGCCATAAAGAGCAAGCCAGCAGCATCCTTTCCGTGACCTTTCAGCACCCTTTTGCCAGCTTCTCCTCCAGATTCCTGCGCTGTTTGCGTTCCTATCCCAACTTCCTTCAGTGATGCACTCAGATGTGGAAGGGTAAGTCAAATAAACACTTTCCTCCCTGGCTTGATTATTGTCGTGGTGTTTCACCACAGCAACAGGGGCATAGGACTGTGTGCTCACCACAGGACTGTGCCTTCTCTAGCTTTTTCTTGCCTGTGCTTACTGCCTGCATATACTTCAGATCCCTCTTCTACCTCTAGCAGTCCCCCATCAATGTGTCTTTCATAAAATAAATAAATAAATAAATAAATAAACAAGTAAATAAAGCCAGTTTGAATTGAGCTTTGAATATGGGTACTCTGAATTGATATCAGCCAAACACAATCTGGCTTTTGCTACATCCTGCATGGCTTGGCCCTAGAAACCTGAGTAGGGTGGCAAGGGAAAGAGAAAAGGGCACACACACACACACACACACACACACACACACACACAGACACACACACACAGACACACACAGACACACACACACACAGACCCGCACAAGACACACACACACACACACACACACACACACACACACACACACACACACACGTGCACGCAGGGGTTGGGTGGCTGTGCTCACTCTGATGGAGATGGAGCAGCACCAGTTATGCAACAACAATCTGCAACTATATGATGCACAGCACAGGGACACAGGTTAGATAATCTCTGTAAGAGGTCTCTGTATGTGAGAAGTCTCAGAACGCAGTCATCTAGGAGGAAGAATCTGTGTTTGTACACACTGCCAACATTCTTACTCAGACCAGAAGAAGGCTTTGCCATTTCCATGTGTCTGAGACTCAGACCAGAAGAAGGCTTTGCCATTTCCATGTGTCTGAGGCATTGTGTCCTCGTCGTGGCCACACAGGACTCCATCCTCTTTATACACCCACTCAAAGCTTCCTTGGCTCCCCACATGCTCACAATGTGCCCATATTGGGTATTATTATATTAGCTACCTGTTGCCATATAACAGATCATTACCATATTAGCCCACACAGTTCTTGCAGATTGTGAGTTCAGGCTGTATTTCTCTTTTTCAAGGCCTTTCATGAGACTGAGATGACCTGCGTCATTATAAGGCTCCCCTATGGCTGGAGGATCCCCTTCAAAGTGGCTCACTCACATGATTTCTGGTTGGTGTCAGTCATCGTCTGGCCCGTTAATGTCTCTATGTATGTCTCTGTGTGGTATTACTGTAGTGTCCTCACAGTGAGTTGATAGCTTCCAAGAACCTAAAGAGGAATCAAAAGTGTTTTGTTAATTGTCTGAAACCACAGTGTCACTTAAGCTATATTCTGTTGGTCATGCTGGCCAACCCTGACTCTGTACAGAAGAGCACTGCCTAAAAACATAAACTCCAGAAACTGAGCCTCTCCAGGGGTCACTTGGTTTCTTCATTCATATTTCTGGGCTAAAGTAAGACTTGTGGCCAAGCTCAATGTCAGTGGGTTAGCAATGTACAGCCCTTCTGTGGAAAAGGAACTGAAATAATTAGCCAGTGAACTACCATTTCCCATACTAGCTCATATACTAAGTCTTTCTAACATGAACACACCCCTAACTTAGGGAGCTACTTTTTTTTCTTCTACTTTTCCAAGTCCTTGTCTCTGCCTCGTCTTGCTTAATTTGCCCAAAGTGTGCTTAGGAACCGCTTTCAAGAGTGCCATAGATATGAGAAACTGGAGTCCTCAATAAAATGAAAAAGGCCAAAAGTCACTCTTGTGAAAACCCATAGCTGGGTGGTGGTAGTACACACCTTTAATCCCAGCACTTGTAAGGCAGAGGCAGGTGGATCTCTGTGAGTCAAGACCAGCCTGGTCTACAAGAGCTAGTTCCAGGACAGCTTCCAAAGCCACAGAGAAACCCTGTCTCTAAAAAACAAAAACAAACAAACAAAAAAAGAAAACCCTTAGGTTTCCTCCAGTGAACCAAGCCTTTGAGAGAGACTGCTAGAGTCAACTAAATCTGTGTAGGACACTAATAGCAGAACCTCAAGGAAGGGTCCAAGAAGCTAGAAACAGACCCACATCAGACTTCACTACTCCTTGTCAGGATCCCAGGGTCCAGGTCAGGAAGAAGTAGTGAGGAAAATATCAGGAAAACAAAAGATAAGCAGGTGTTGATGGTGCATACCTTTAATCCCAGCACTCAGGAGGCAGAGGCAGGCGGATCTCTGTGAATTCGAAGCCAGCCTTGCCTACGGGGAGAGAGTTCCAGGACAGGCTCCAAAGCAATACAGAGAAACCCTGTCTTGAAAAAACAAAAACAAAACAACAAAAGATGCTTCCAGAAGGATGTAGGACTTGAAAGCCAAAGGCAAGTCCAATGGGCACATGCCATGCTGAGATCTAGCACTTCAGTCAAGGTGGCCAAGGGCCAAATTCACACCGCACAGAGGACCTCAGCTCTGCCATAGATTTCTTTGATTTCATCTGCTAGACCTCTCTTGATTCACATCCAGAACAGCCCGATTAAATTGAATGAAACTAAGATTGTGGTGGTGGAGATATATCTATACCATCTATATCTATAAAGCAAATGGTACGAGAGTCCATGAGAGCCCAAAAAAAGGGATATCAAATATTTATTTGGGGAACACCCACGACTGACAATAAGGTAGAGAGCTACCTTGATCTTCTGCCCAGGGGCACTGGAAGTTGCCATTAAATCTCCCACCACCACACAAAAGAGAGAACATGTACTTATCAGTCCACACATAGCACCTCAGGCCACGCCCCGAAAGGGCCAGTATCTCAAATGCTATTAGCTGAATGAATTCCGTGTGTGTGTGTGTGTGTGTGTGTGTGTGTGTGTGTGTGTGTGTGTGTGTGTGTGTAGAACAAAGTTCTGTCTGCCATGAGTAGCTCACAGTAAATATTAATTAATCATGAGCTATTGCCACTAACTTTAATATGTAGCTGCTCAACACTGACAAGAATCCAGGACCTGAGTTTTGTGTCACTTCAACAATAGAAACAGATAACTTCACCAAAGAAAGGAACTCGAGCAAGGAAATCAAAGAAGGCTTAACTTTTTTTTAACCCTCCTGTTGAGAGAAGGGGTTGCTTGTCCCTCCTCTTGATTCAGGAAAAGTTTGTTTTCTTTAATCAACAGATGCCATAGCACTTTGGAGCTGGCCTTTACAGGGACTGACAGTTTCTGCTTTGGTCTTTTGGAGCCCTAAGCTGTCACAAGAGAAGGCTGATTACCCTGCTGGAGGTACCATGTGGAGAGGCTCTGAGAGGATGTGTAGAGCGTGACAGGAGCCCAGCTTAACCCACTCCCCCCCCCCATTGTCCCCTCTTAAGCTGCCAGGACAGGGACAAAGCTACTTTGGATTCTCCCAGCAGCCCAGTGAACATCTGAATTCCACTCGTCACCTTCCTCAACTGTAGCAGAATCCCACTGAGGACTTCCAGAAATCCTGGCCTACAAAAATAGGCGAGCAATAAAAGTGTGACTTTTAAAATAGAGATAAGAGCACCTAACATAAATGTGGTCATTTCAAGGCATATAATTCTCTGGCACTTAGCACTTTCAGAACTTTGTGCAATCACCAGAGCCTTTTTTTTTTTTTTTTTTTTTTTTTTTTTAATCAGCCCCAAAGGAAGCACCATGCACATCTAACAGTCAACCTCTAGACTCTTCTCCCATGACTCCTGGCAACCACAAATCTGCTTTGTCTGTATGAATTTACATTAACCTGGATATTCCATATATATCAACTCTCTAGTATGTAGATTCTTTTATTTAACACACACACACACACACACACACACACACAAGCTCATCTATGCAGTAGCACGTATCAGTACTTTTGGTGGCTGTGGTTTTCATTTCTAACTTTCAGGGTTGTTTCTTACATAGCAGTAGATTCCCTAGAACACTTAGTTTGAGCCCTAAAGTTATAGATTTTTATTTTAATCTAAAGTTTTCTGACCTGTAGCCACAGAGCTGGGCTCTTCAGGGAGCCTCTTCCACATGAGTGCTCTTGCCCTGTATTTTCATGTGACTTCTCCTTTCAAAATTAATACAAAGAATCCAGGAAGCATGTGCAGGTGGGAGGTGGTCTTGCCTGTCTATGAAGTACTTGCTTCAAAGAAATGGCCAGATCTAAACCCGAATGGCCCCTGGTTGGCTAAGCAACAGCCCACAGATTCCAGGTGTGCACATTAGAAAACACAGTGCTCATTTATGCATTGAAAATCACATTAGCATCTAAAGCCGTTCATGGAGCACTCGGAATGTTTTAAGTTAGAGGCCTGTAATTACAAAGTGTCTGTATTGTTAAATAGCCTCCGAGGGTCCACCCCCTAATCTGGCCACCTCTGTCACTTTTCAAAGAACCCACATGGAAGCTGGATTTGGCAGGAATGTCTGTTCACTGCTGTGCAACAAAGAAAATTAGGGAAGCCATGTATAGACTAAACTTCACGGAGTGGTTCTGGGTCTCCTACTCTCGACCTATTTCCCCAGCTCAAGGAAGATAAAGGGGCCTGGTGGAAACTTTGGGATGCCACATAGGGTAGTCTAGCTTGGAAGCTGGGACATCCTTGTGATCCATTTGAAAGAGTGAAGCCCACCCTGGCTCAGATAAAAGTCAATCCTTGATGGCAACATCCCGTTCTCAGGGCTAAGCTATCTACAACAGTCTTAAAGATCTTTTCGGACCTTCTGCAGACTGTACTCAGGGAGACTCCGGTTGTCTAGGTTTCGGATCATCCAAAGTGTATAGAGTTACCCTAAAGCCTCCCTGCCCCTCCTCCCCCGAAAGGGATTCTGGTGAACAGTAAATCAAAACCACATGCCAGTGTAGTCTAATGTGATTGACAGACACCACACTCACATATGCAGAGGAGCAGATAATATTTCCTGAGGGCTTGGTCATAGTCTGCCCTTTGATGAGGAAGATAACAGAAGACAGACTGTGTGTGTAGCTGAAGCTTAAGCGAAGAGGTGGTTTATTTAAGGACATAAGGCTATCTTGCATTTACACTGAGATCCAGAAGCAACAGACAAGAAGGAAAAATCTAGAATAAAAAAATTCACTCTCAAACCCAAGTGTGTCTGTGTCACTTTTTTTTTTCCTTTTGTTTGTCATCCCCTACTTTACTACACATCTTTCTGTCCTTGCTTCCAATTCAGTCTGGCTGGAACAGGCAGAATTTGCAAGCCGGTACTCTGCTGTGGGCCTTGCCTGTGTTTGCTTTAGACATTAGTTTTCCTGTATCCATTTCTCCCCCACCCCTCCTTCCTTTCTGCAGTGACAGAGACTGAACCCACGGTCTTGCCCATGCTACGTTAATGCTCCACCTCTGAGCTGGACGTCTAGATCCACAAATTACTTTTTCAATGTAAATTGTGAGGTTTCATCCACAAACAGCAATTTTGTTCTATAAACATTTGATAACATGGCAAGCGCAACTCGCATGTGGTGACAACTGGTTGGATCTGAATAATGTCACCACTTTGCAGGGAACACAAGCGCTGTTCTCCAGTGCCTCTGTTAGTCAGTTGGGGCTGTTCTGGTCTGTTTTAATAGATGCTACAAGATAAGCTCCACTAGAACAGGGGTTTTTCACTGACTTGATTCTCATATGCTGCAGGATTGTGGTTCCCCGCTGGGAGTGGTCCTTGCAATTGTTGGAAAGCTTTGAAAAGTACATTTTCCTGGCCACAGTTTAAACTACTGAAATGCACTGTGCAGAAGTAGGGCCAAGGAGTCCGCATTCTTGGAAAAGCATCATAGTAATTGTTTAATAATAATAAAACTCAAGGTTTTCTGTTTGTTTGTTTTGTTTTTTCGAGACAGGGTTTCCTCTGTGTAACAGTCCTGGCTGTCCTGGAACTAACTTTATAGACCAGGCTAGCCTCAAACTTGCTGAGATCCGCCTGCCTCTGCCTCCCAAGTGCTGGGATTAAAGGCGTGCACCACCACCGCTTGGCTATGACATCATTCTTAAACTTCCCTGAAATAAGTAAAGAAGCAGGAAGAAGAAAATAGGATCAAAAAAGGATAAATTGAAAAAGGGAAACACAAATTCTAAAGCTTTTAAAGCAAATATTTGCAGCTTAGCACTGTTTACACAGTAAAGGCTGAATCTGGAGCAAGATGGATTTAAAATGGTACCGCCAACAATTTCTACTATTCTCCTTTTGAAATATCAGCTACTTTATAACTTGAAAAACATTCACTTTCAGATGAATATTCAATACAATTTCCTAAGAATGCCTAATTATTCAATAAGATTGCGTAGTGGCTGAGTAGAAAACTTTCAATAAATAAGAATAGTTAAGCTAAAAATTAAATTAGCCTGGATTGTTTTATTCAGGTTTGAGTTCAAACCCCACTTTCCCCTAGGCTGGACACTGCTACTCCAACTGTATTACCTTTCTTGACCGTAGAATTCGTTCTCTTTCTCCTTCTTCTTTGCCCTACCACCTCCTCCTCCATTCCCCTTCACCCTGGCCTTTTTCTCCTTAGTCTTTTCCACCCTCTTCACCCAGGAGCCATCCCTAGCCACCCGGCATCATCTCTGCACATCTCCTTGTCTTCACATGCAGCCCGCTGTGGAGAGCTTTCTCTTCCATACCCCCAGCTGCTTGCTTGCCTTCTCTGTGTAGCATGGACTCTGTATTGCACACATTTTCTCATCCCCGTCTTGCAATGCCAGACTAAGCAAGGATTTGTTTACATCACTTAGCAAAAACTAAACCGAGCCACATGGAGTTTACATAACTTGACTGTAGCCACACAAGCACTAATGCACAATGAAAGCAATTTAATCCAAATTTAGGCGACTTCAAACATGAGGCTCTGGTTGCTACTCCTGACTAAGGGTGGTGACCTGATTTTATCCTCTGCCTGAAACAACACAGAAAGGAGAGATGAAACACATTCAACAACAGTTTCGAGACACTAGAGGTGATGGTTAATCGTCGATCAGTTTGACTGCATTTAAAATCAACAGAAATATGCCTCTGGGTGTGGCTAAAGGTGTTTCTAAAAGATTTCACTGAGGTGGGAAGACCGAGGATATGGGTGGTACATTCCCATAGGCTGGGGTCCCGGACTCAATTCAAAAGAGAAGTGAGCTAAACACACTCATCTCTCCCTGCTTTCTACTGCAGATGCTCTGTGACCTGTCACCTCACCCTCTTGCTGCCAGGCCTCACCCTACCACGATGGTTTCTACTCTCAAACTGTGACTTAGAACAAGCCTCTTCCTTAAACCACTCTTCAGACATTTTGTCATAACATACAACACCAATGTATTAGGTGTTGGGTAGCAAAGGTTCTGGATTCTGGAAAGATGAAAAGTAAAATTAATGAGCACCCCCATAAAATGCTACCTTAAGAGGGCCATGGCTCAGGGAGGGAAACTGAATGCACTGACCTTCTGGAGTCAAAGTGACAGAAAGACAAGTCTGGCAATACCCAGCACATGGTTCAAAGAACAAAGTAAGAGGAGAGAGAGGTGTACAGAGAGAGGAATCTATAGAGAGATAATTGATCCAAATACTGAATACACAGTAATGGGATCTGAGCTCAGGTCCTTATGCTTGTGCAGTATAGATACTTTATACACTGAGCCATTCCCCAGCCCAATAGATACACTTTTGAATTCTAGAAGCTATAGCACTATTGAGCACATATATTTTATTTTGATGTGTACAATATATTATTTAATGCTTGGAGAATAAAGAATGGAAATCTTTTAAAAATTTTTAATGGGGAAGGGAAGAGGAAAACTTGTCATTATCCAATGAAATAGAAAGCCATTGGTATTCGGAAGCGGTCAGTGTTTAGGCTAAGCCATTGGGCTTAGTGTAGTCAATTTTTAAGGAAAAATAAAACATTTACCAACATACAATGCTTGTAATGGATTGTTAAAGATTCTGTCAAAATGGCAGAGTAAAATTGTAGTGCCTTTAATGTTTTCAGCACTCTGAAAATTTAACTCTTATTATGTATACAGGCCCATTTATTCACAGTCACATGCCTGGTGTCTAGGCATATATTAGGAACATCTTATGTGGGGTTGGACAGGGACACTTATTGTAATCTTGGAAGTTTGTCCATAGTCAGATCATTCTAAGGTCCCCTTTCAGCTACAGTCCCCTTTCACTCTCACTTTGGAGATCTCTTCCATCTGATGCAGGGTTGCTGCCCAGAGGCCATCTAAATTATCAGTTACTTTGGGCTTGTACTGCAGGAAACTCTTCTTGGCCAAGGGGCTTGATGTATGCTTCCAGTCTAAAAAAGAAACTATGTTTGCCTAACTTCCCAAATCTCTATGGTATCTGAGATTACAGCCAATGTAGCTAATGGTGTAACTGGCACTTGCCAGCTCCTGATCATGTTAAAATGACCTGTCCTTCTCATGTGCCCAACACCATCGTTGTCAAGGTTGTCTAAGGTCTTGTAATCATACTGTATGTGTACCAACTGGCATTTCCCAACAAACTAAGCTCTCATCCTATTTATTGTGATCCTATAAGTTGGTAGACTCATCTTCCTTCCAAAACAACTCATAACATTGCCGTATGTCATGGAAGGGGGGACAACCCTGGCTTGAGCTCTATTTCTAAAAACATCCCAGCTAAGAGCTACAGCACAGGGGAGAGCAGCGGGAAGCTGCTGTGAGAAGATGGGTCTACAGGAATGGCAGGGGAAGGAGAAGGGGTGTGGCAAACAATTTGGCTGTTCTCTCTTGAGTTATTTTGTAGCCAGAGCTGCATTAGGGAGGCATTTTAGGAAGCTTTTACAACCAGGGAAAGAAAGATTCATTGTCCTCTTACAGTGTGAGCAAGCACCTGCCGGAGCTTGGCCCTGCCTTCCCCTTTCAATCATGTTGGGAGAATGGAGTTGAAAGGCTTTCAGGAGTTCCAAAAAGCTGCCTGAAAGTGAGACTCTACCCATCTTGCAAAACCGAAAAGTCTCCTTTCCAGGTATAGAGATGCAGTTCAGCTCCCTAAGAGGACCAATCAGTCCTCCTTCTGGACAAGGAGTTGATCAAGCACAGCGAAGGGTCACCTACAACTCGGCATTTTTCACAGGGCTCCCAAAAGTGCCTTGACCACAAGGGCACACAGTGTATGCGTGGCAAATGAAATAAAAGCAGATGTTGCTATGGTTTGAATACAATTGTCCTTCTGCAGTTCGTGTTGCAATTGAATTGCTGTTGGGAGTATATTGTGACTGCAGCCTCTGACAGATGTTGAAATCAGTGAAGGGATTCATGTTCTCACAGTTCTGGGTTCTAGATTAGATACTCCAATTGTTGTTGCTGGGTGTGATGGCACATGCTGTTAATCCTAGCATTCAGGAGGCAGAGGCAGCCAGATCTCTGTGAGTTCAGGGCCAGCCTGGTCTATAGTGAGTTCCAGGGCAGCCAGAGCTATGTAGAGAGATCCTGTCTCCAAGAACAACAACAACAGAAAGCACAGGTTGTTACTAAGCCAGTGCAGCCCATGTTTGCTCTCTTCTGCTTTTCACAGTGGCTGAAGCAGCATGAGGCTTCAAACCCTCAAACCCAATCAGCATCAAACCCTCAGCCTCCCAGCCTTCAGGACAATGAGCCAAAGCAAACCTCTTTTCTTCATAAATGACCCAGTCTCAGGAATGTGATTATAGCCACAGAAGTTGAATTAATACAAATACCTCATGAGATGTCTTTGAATGTTTAGAAGTGATCAGTCTGGCACAATACTAAGAAAACAGTTATCTTTCTTCCCCATTGTCAATACAATAAAATTCAAAAGATGATTTTTTACACAGTTTTAAACAAATCAAACTCTATCTAATCAGAAAATTTCTTCCTGAGACCTGGAGAATGCTTTAAGTCCCGAGTAGAAGCCAGAGCCTCTGGACTACAGTATCTCTAGGCTAACATCCCTGCTTTAGATGTTGGGGCTGCTCCTTTCACAGGAAGTTCCTATTTTAAGAAACTAAGGACACATACAGGCTGTGGTTTTGCCCAGAACATCAAGCTTGATTGCCTGATGTACTGAACAGACTCCTATTCAACCTTCAATGCCCAGATGCCACCTCTTCTGGAAGCCCTCATACACAGTACCACTTCTACGTTCAAGTCTACCACTGCTCCCTTTTGTTGGAACATATTTTGGGTGTTACAGCTGAATCAGTGAGTAGTACTTTTTTTATTTCATGGGATTCTTGAGAACAAGGGTTATAACATATCTATCCCTTTCAACTAACTTAGGCGCAGACGTAGCTTAGTCCATAAATGCTGCTTGGCTTGAACTGAATGATAATAGAGATTTTTTTAGCTTATGAATTTAACTACATGGAATCTTGTGAATATATAGAATAGCTCATATTTGTTACACACTTAACAAATAGTTTTTTACTAAAGTGTTAAAAATCACATGAAATTGGGGTGCCAGAACATCCTAGACTCATGGCCATATGGTTTTAAAGCTGTAATATCAGCAGCTTGGCTTTATCTAATTTGACAAAGTTAGGTGCTCATTGGCATGGAAAAGAAATGTCAAACAAAAGCATGGAGGCTGGGGGGGGGGGCGGTATTTAAATTCTTTTCAGTTGCCAAAGGAGAGAGATTTACTTCCAAGTGGTTTGTTCAGATGCAGACCTAGATTGTGTCATGCAGTAATTGGTTTAATACCTCTGTTTTAAATGCTGTTTGGCTCCTTTTTACATAGGTACTGAACAATTTACTTTAAAAATACTGTGTAAAAAGCATTTGTTGTGCAGGTCGTTGGTGGCGCTCACCTTTAATCCCAGCACTCGGGAGGCAGAGGCAGGTGGATCTCCGTGATTCGAGGTCAGCCTGGTCTCCAGAGTGAGTGCCAGGACAGCCTCCAAAGCAATACAGAGAAACCCTGTCTCAAAAAAAGCATTTGTTATAAAGAATTGGTAAAGATTAAAGATTTCCATAAAAGTTTAAACCAGGATCTTAGAGAAAGGAAGAGGATCGTTAGAACAGAATGCTTTAGGGTCTAAGACATAGCTCCATTGGCAAAGTGTTTGCATAGCATGCAGGAAGCTAGGGGTTCCGTTCTCAGAATCACTGAATACCAGGTGTGGTGACACATGCTTGTAGTCCCAGCACTCAGGAGCATAGAGGCAAGAGATCAAAAGTTCAAGGCTATGCTCTGCTACCTAGTGAATTTGAGGCCAGCTGGGCTAAATGAGACTGTGTCTCAACAGAACAGGACACAACCAAAATATGTTAAAAGTAGTAAAATTACTGGAGTTAAATAAATGTGGGTGTTGAGAGGTTGCTAAATCCTTTTAAGCTGGAGAAATTTTAGAATACTTTATCAGTTCAAATGTTTACTCAACAAGTTTACAGTAAGGCTCACCAAAAATACTGCCATGCTTATGACACATAGTAGGATACCCCTTGAAATGATGTCCAGCAACTTAAAAAATTAAATTTCCTGGGGCTAGAGAGATGACTTGGTGGTTAAGACCACTGACTGCACCACCACCAGAGGACCCAAGTTTGATTCCCAGTTCTCACATGGTCGCTCACAACTGTCTACAACTCCATTTCCAGAGGATCATATGCCCTCTTCTGGCCTCTGTGGGCACCAGGCATGTGCATGGTGTACAGACACACATACAGACAAAACACTCATACGCATAAAAAAATTAACTATATATACATGGAGGGTTCAAGACAGGGTTTCTTGTGTAGTTTTGGATCTTGTCCTGGAACTCACTCTGTAGACCAGGCTGTCCTCCAATTCACAGAGATCTGCCTGCCTCTACCTCCTGAGTGCAGGGATTAAGGGTGTGAGCCACCACCACCCGGCTAACTATATTTTTAAGAATTAAAATTTCTTCTATAAGACTTACAAAAAATGCTTCAACCCCTTATGGTTGGTGGGGCATGAGATAAGTTGTAAAGGGTAAGATGGCTAAAGTCTAACTGTATCCCAGGTGAGTTTGATAAATTCTGACATTATTCCCCTAACTTCACGTATCATAACAAACAACTTAATTCACAGAGGAGCCCAGGTATTATCAAGAGTGGTATGTGGAACTTTCAGATCTCATTGTGTGCTTGTAACAAGCTGTATTGTGACAAGAACAGGCACAAAGTGCCCACAGTCTGGCTTCTTCTGAGTTTTAGTCTGTTTTCAAGAACCTCGGAAGGAGATAACTGACAGTGGGTATTTATCTAAACCAACGAACCATTGGTATAAAAGCAACACTCATCTGTGCTTTTCATGTCTGCAATGAAACAAGCGAGCCACCAAGTATCAGTTATGGTTTCTGCTTCACTGGGCTTGTAAAAGAGAGAAGTGTGTGCATAGGAAGATAATTAATAGCAGGGCTTTGTGCAAGGGGATAAACACAGCACAGGCTGCAAGATCCCAGCTGTGTAGCACAAATTCTCTTTGGTCTTAATAATAAAAACTTGGACTCAGCTATCAAAAGCTGAAAGATCGATCAGAGAAGCAGAGCGACAAGCCACTAGAGTTCTTACCTCTACCAATGCTCAGACCAAAGAGGCGATCCTGTCCTCAGACTGACTGCCCTGCCTTATATTCCTCTCTCTGCCTAGCCATATCACTCCTGTCTCCACCTCCCTAGTGCTGGGATTAAAGGCATGTGATTCCAAATGCTGAGATCACTTTTGTGTGAGCTCTATTTCTCACAGAGCTCCTTCTGCCTCTATGTTGTGCCACCACTGCCTGGCTTCTAGTGACTTAACAGCACTCTGACCTTCAGGCAAGCTTAATTTGTTAGATCATAAACAAAATATCACCACAGGGGGCTGGAGAGATGGCTCAGAGGTTAAGAGCACTGGCTGCTCTTCCAGAGGTCCTGAGTTCAAGTCCTAGCAACCACATGGTGGTTCACAACCGTCTATAGTGAGATCTGGTGCCCTTTTCTGTTGTGCAGGCAGAATGTTGTACACAAAATTAAATAAATAAATAAATAAATAAATAAATAAATAAATGGCAGCAGATGTGGATAATACTATGCTACTTAAAAAAAAAAATCACCACAGAGCTAGATACTCAGGTTGGGGAAACAGGGAGGAAAACTTTACAAAGGCTGTGAGTGAGGGAACCTTCAGCTTTGGGGAAGAATGGGGAGAAGGCTTAGCACAAGGCAGGTGGCACAAGGTGGAGGGAGTGGGGTGAACTGGGAAATGACTGCCTGGGTTTGCCATAGCATAGAACAGAGTTCACAGTCTGGAGTTGTGATGCTTGATTTGGGTTGTGGAATGCATTGAATATTCTTTGAACATTGAAAAATGGTGGAATCTAAACCAAATCTGATTTTGTGATACTCTCTTAAAAGTCAGTAAGTCTAGTAGCAATGACCTCCATGCCTGGGAGGCAAAAACACCTTAAACTTCTGCTTCACTACTGTAGATCCAAATGGCCGTTCTACTTTGATGTAGTCGCCACCTAGCCCAGTGCTTATTTGCTTCCTCTGTCTTGTACTCACATATGTTTAGCTTTTATGTGTCTACAGTTGTATGTCTGTGTGGTGTATGTGTGTGCTCATGTGCAGGTGTATATGCATGTGTGCACACTATGTATGGAAGCCAGAGGCTGACACTGGTGATATTCCATTGCTGTTCACCTTTTTTTTTTTTTTTTTTTCTGAACCTGGAGCTCATTATTTGGCTAAGATGGCCAGCCAACGAGTTCCAGGGATCCACTTGTCTCTGCCTCACCTCCAGCTCTGTTGCTACAAAGGCACACTGAGATGCCTGGCTTTCTGCATGGATGCTGGAGTATTTAACTTGCCAGTGTTCTGCTATAGGAGCAGACACATCCCAGTTATTGGAGACTTGTATCTACAGAGTTTTATTTCTCTTTTTTCTTGCATGTCATCCTAAGTGTGTTCACATACCTTCCGCACTTTGAGATCCAGAAGAACCCACAGCCTTGACTGTTCTGTCCCCATGATGGGGGCAACAGAGCAGGGAGAACAATGGCAGAACCTTGAGAGTGATTTTTAACCTTTACACAGTCATGGCACATGTCACTTCTAATAATGCATTTGGTCAAAACCTGTTGCATGCAAACTCTGTTGCCAATACCTTGGGAAAACAGAATCTTACCATGGGAATACCTAGTGACTAATTAAGGACATATAATACAACCTCTAACAGTATTTAAATATGTTCTTCTTCCGCTTGGAAAACATTTTTTGATGCAGTAGGTGCGAGCACAGGAGGCCCTTGAATATTAGCTCAAAGCTCTGGGAGTGATAGAAAGTTTGGTGTAAAGCACACCAAAGGAAGTTTTTTAAAGAAAGGCACAAGTCCAGCATCAGGGCTTCACATATCCTCTCCAAGGTGCATGCAGCTGACCTGGACAGAGACTGACAAATCTCTGAGGAGGAAAGGGTTGGTTCCCTTCGCTTTGCCCTGTCTTTATTTACAGCAAAGAACAGAACACTTTGTCACCTAGGAAACAACCAACAAAGACATCCAGTAAAGCTGTAAGAAATCCCTGTCTGTTCTCTGAGAGGTGACTCGGGCTAAGTAGTGGGGTGGAGTACCCTGCCACTCAACTGCCCTGAGTGCTAGGCATTGTGTAGCCAGGCAGGTGACTCCAGCTGGAAGAAAAAACTGTTTGGCCTCTGGTAGCCGCAGCTGACTGAATAATATGTACCTTCTACCTTTTTGTATTCAAAGGTAACACTGCCACCTGAGGAGTGTGGCCACGATGTCCAAACCTCTGACCTACACTGGGGACAGCACAGTCTCTCCACTGCCTAGTTATTCTTCACAGTTTACACCACAGTGAATAATTTTGTAGCCCTTACTCTGAATAAGCTGTAAGAAACACATGGATTTTGTGATCGTTCTTAAAGGTCAGTTTTATGTCACCGCTTACATATTAATTACTAATGTTACCTTACATTTTAATACTAATTTGCATACAAACTGTACGAATAAAAAATTCCCAAAAGCTGAATGTGTCCCCATCATGGGCTGGAGATTCTATATTAGCTAAAGCATTGTTTATGATTATTTCTGTGTGTCTTGAGGGTTTGGTGTCTCATGCCAGGTTTGTTTGTTTGAAATGGGGTCCCACTATTTAGCCCTGACTGTTCTAGAAATCACTTCATATACCAAGCCAGACTTGAACCCATAGAGATCCACCTGTCTCTGCCTCCCAAGTGCTTGGATTAATGGCATGGACTTCCCCATCTGGCTTATGTCATGTTTGATATCACACTGGCATATCTAAAATATTCTTGGCCTTTGAAATAGAGATTTTGTTTTTGTTTTTGAGACAGGGTTTCTCTCTGTAGCTTGACTATCCTGAAACTCCCTCTGTAGACCAGGCTGGCCTCAAACTCAGAGATCTGCCTGCCTCTGCCTCCCAAGTGCTGGGATTAAAGGCATGTGCCACCACTGCCTGGCTAAAATAGAGGCTTCTTTTATTTAACTTTCTTTTTATTTATTCTTTGTGAAATTCACATGCATTTAGAGCCCACTCATGTCCCTTTGCATCTGCCCTCTGCTCTTGCAACCTCCTCCCAAGATAAAACATAATAAAATTCACAAAAAAAGAAAAAAGAAAAATCTCTTTGTGGAAGGTGTAGTGTGACACAGTGAGTCACACAAGTATGCCCTTTACTCTATACACTTTACTTACAAGTGTTCATTGCAATGAATCATTGGTCTGGTTTAAGTCCTCAGCTGCCACCAAAACTTGAGAGGCTTTTGGGATTTTCCTAGAGTTTCTCTCCTCAGTCTGACACTCTCAGCTCATGGCCACAAACTAGTTCTCTGATTCAGATGTTCTATATGCCTCACAGTTCACTGACACTGTCGGCAGATTTGGTAAGTTTATTGGGAATTTGCTTTTTCTTTTTTTGTTTTTCTCTGTGGCTTTGGAGGCTGTCCTGGAACTAGCTCTTGTAGACCAGGCTGGTCTCGAACTCACAGAGATCTGCCTGCCTCTGCCTCCTGGGTGCTGGGATTAAAGGTGTGCACCACCACTACCTGCCCTTATTGGGAATTCTTAAAGGAAGGGATTAATTAAAAGAGAGTTTTTGCCCCACACTAAAAAATGGAAAACACTATTAAAATGGAGAGAATTAGGTCTCTGTATGATTACATAATGGATGATTTTAAAATGGAAAAATTAAATGAAGGGATAATCAATTTAACTAGGATTCACATATTGTTAATTATCATTTTGATAATATTTGTTGTTGTTTTGATAATTCCTGGTTTATCTCTAAAAAATTTGGTTCATATGAGTGCTAAGAGTCAGGCCTTAGAAAAATTTATTAAAACAGATCATAGAGATATTCAAATCCAGACTGAGGAATTACATGGAAAAACAAATTCAGCATTACATTTTAAGGTTAAAAAGGAACAATCTAAGATCTTAAGAAAACCACCATTAATATATCCAGTAACCTTACAGGATGTACCAAATGAAAGAGATTCTATAAGAGCTACTTGGAAGCCTGTGACAATGCTAGATTTAGGGAAATTCAAGAAGCCGTAGTCTCATATAGCATGCATCCATCTTTTGTGAAGCAGATGATAAACACATGGTTTATTTGTAATAGGGTTATCCTATGATAGATTTGATTAAAGCTGTCTTGAGCCTGGACCACAATTACAATGGACTTCCTGGTTCAGAGAAGAGGCTAAGAATATTGAATAATGGGATAAAGCTAGAGGTATAGCTATCTCCCAAGATCAAATTCTTGGAGAAGGAGATTATGCTACTTTAGAAAAGCAGTGTCAATATGATGATCATCTCTTGGGTTTAGCAGTAGCTTTGAACAATTGGGACAGAATTAGAGACACAGGAAAGAAAATGGAATCATTTAAAAAAGTTATTCAGGGGGGCTGAAGAGATGGCTCCAAGGTTAAGAGCACTGACTGCTCTTCCAGAGGTCCTGAGTTCAATTCCCAGCAACCACATGGTGGCTCACAACCATCCGTTATAAGAACAGGTGCCCTCTTCTGGTGTGCAGATATACATGGAAGCAGAATGTTGTATACATAATAAATAAATAAATAAAATCTTAAAAAAAAAAAAGTTATACAAGGCCCAAAGGAAGCATCCATGGATTTTTTAAAAAAGACTCATCAGCAGTCAATAGAATGATATCAAACTTAGAAGCTAGAAAATAATAATTGAAACTATGGCTTTTGAAAACCCTTAAACCCAATGCAAAAGGATAATTAGGCCTTTAAAAGCAAAATCAGCACCTTTGGAGGATTGAATCAGAGATACAATTAATACTGAAGCTTATGGCCATGACAATGAAACGTGGATAGGAGAGGTGACTTTAAGGTTTAAAGAAAAATGGAAATGTCAAACGTTTTAGTTGTGGCAGACAAGGTCACCTGGAAAGGGATTGTAAACAGGGCATTTCTGGAAACAATTTTTTTTTTTTTTTTTTTTTTTTGGTTTTTCGAGACAGGGTTTCTCTATGGCTTTGGAGGCTGTCCTGGAACTAGCTCTTGTAGACCAGGCTGGCCTCAAACTCACAGAGATCCACCTGCCTCTGCCTCCCAGTGCTGGGATTAAAGGCGTGCACCACCAACACCCGGCCTGGAAACAAATCTTTTTATAAATATAATCCAAACAGAATGCCCTTCTCTTCTGGATTATGCAGAAGGTGTGGCAGAGGCTGACACGGACAAAAGAAAGTAGGTCAACTAGAGGTTATCAAGGCAATCCTGTGCCCTCAGGACTCACCCGCCTGGAGGAGCCTCTAAAAAGCCCCTATCCCAAACCTGGTTCATTCATTTCCTATCACCAGGAATGGAACACCTTCCCAGAGCAATTAAATAACCTAATGCCTATTGAAAGGAAACATACTGCTCTGGGTGAAAGAAGAACTTTAGAAGCTAAAACAAAAATTTCAGGAGCAACCATATATCAAAACTGATAAAGATTTGATTAGGAACCTCCCTAAAGTTAGGATTGGGGAAGGGTTTTGTTTTTGTCTTTTCAGGAACATAAAAGCAAACATCTTGAAGAATTTAAGACCTTTGGACAAATAAGCATCTAGAGACTAAGGGAGAACTACCCAGAAAAAAAGTTACTGAGATAAGAATGTGGTCTCTGAAGTCTCCAAAAAGAAGATGGAATCCCAGCTTGAGTGGTGGCCCACGCCTTTAAGCCCACCACTTGAGAGGCAGAGGCAGAGGCAGGAGGATCTAAGTGAGTTTGAGACCAGCCTGATCTACAAAGTGAGTTTCAGGACAGCCAGGACTGTTAACAGAGAAACCCTGTCTCGAGGGAAAAAAAGAAGAGGAAGATGGAACCCCACAACGACAATTTCACTGGGACTATGACACCACCATTAAGCTGACCAACTCTAACTAAAGGTCACCTTTGGATCATAGATACTGCTTAGAACCGTTTGGAGGAGGCTAGCTGAGATGATCCAGGCTCACAGACTACTCTAGCCAGGACTTGGGGCAATCCCTGCACTTTCCCATTATGCAGAGACTGAACAAAAATAATACAGCTTGATAGTTAACCCCAATTTTTCTTTTCAGGATCCCCTTAAAATGTCATTGCCACCCTCCCGCACCCCCCAGACAGCAGGAAGTAACTTTAAGAAAACGATACTCACATTCCCAAGAGGTGGGCTGTGTGGTTTTTGGTCAGTCAATGGGTTATGGATATTTGCCATTGTTGAGGGAGATTGGTTATAAAATGTTGTTGGTTACAGTCAGGAAGAAGGGGATTAGATTTGAGGTTTTTGTTTTGAAAAAAAAAAAACGGATGCAGATATGACAAGATAAAAGGGTAGATTATTGGATCTACTTCTAAAAAGTATAGATATGTTGAGATAAAAAGGTAGATTATTGGATGTACTTTTAAAAAGAAACTACTAGTTTTAAATATTTTATATTGGATTGGACTTCTGTATATTATATACAAATATTGTATACTGATAAAAATTTGAGATTAATTTATTAAGACATATTGTACATATGTTTCTAATCTTCTTCAAGGTATTGTACCTATACGGCTCATTTATCAATGTAATGCAAATTTCTAGTTCTTGAAAGTTATTATTACCAACTATATAAGATAATAAGGAAATGTAGGTGAATAGTCACCTATTACAATCAAAGTTATTTATAATCACACTAGGTAATATCTTCAAGGCCAAACAGAAATATATTTTAGAAAGACAGGTCATCTTCAAACACTTCAGAGATCTACAGAATTGGCATTTAAAATGTTTGAGTAACATAGGTTTTCTTTTCTTTTTTTTTTTTTTTTTAATGACAATGAGACATGTCTGCTCCTGGCAGCACCTATCTACTTCAGAGAAGATGATGGGCATCGAAGAAACTCCACATGGAGCTTACTTTCTTTGTGCCAAAAGAAAGCCACTGGGCAAAAAGTGCCCTGGCCTTGACTGCTGAGACTATGCTGTCCAAATTGGACAAACAGGACACCAAAAAGAGTGACCACAAACTTTGCCAAGGCAGGAGAGTACTTCAGAAAATCCTGCTTCACAGAAAAGTCTGTCAGAGATGCTAGGTCTACAGGCCAAAGATGGATGCCACAACGTTGCAGAGGAAACTTGGATGACTATCCAGGTAGCCAGCTATTTTTTTATCATTTCTCACATTTTTTTGAAGTCCCTTGCTTGAACCTCCTGCTTACTCAGTTAATAATATTTCCTTCTTGGGTCTCTGAGGGAGTTGAAGACTAGTTAGTATATAGTTTTCATTGTTTACCAGACTCAGGAAAGAAACTCACTAAAGAGGTGTAAAGTGTAAAAGTTTGAGAGATATTAAAGGATAATTTGATAATGAAAATTGGAATAGAAAGTAAATTAGGTATAAGACCCTGGACTCACTGAGATAGGATAGATAATGAAGTATTTTCTCTGAATTTGTCAAATGCAAATGGACTAGATATTTTCTCTGAATTTGTCAAATGCAAATGGACTAGATATTTTCTCTGAATTTGTCAAATGCAAATGGACAAAAAAGGGGAATTGTGGTGATATTTTATTTATGATTTATTAAAGCTTACCTGAGGATTCTGAAAGTAAAGCCAGCCTCAAGATATAGAGATCAGGCAGTAGTTAGTGGTTGACATCTTTAATCTCAGGACTCAGGATTAAGAGGTAGATCTCTGTGAGTTCAAGGCCACCCAGGGCTACAGGAGATTGAATCCATCTAAAAGAGTAATTAAAAGCCCAGGCATTTAATCCCAGCACTAGAGATGTATAAAAGATAGGAGCAGTGTCTTCAGTAGTCAGTTTCAGAATTCTCCAGCCACGTCGAAGAGAGCATAACAGTCTGAGATTTCAGTCTAAGGTTTGGTGGTGCCAGGATGGACTTACAGTCTGAGGTAGAGTGAGAGCTAGTGGCCAGCTGCTTTGCTTTTCTGATCTTCAGCTTGAAGCTTGAACCCCAATATCAGTCTCTGGGTCTTTTATTCAAAGTGTTACACTACAGCTTTGGGCCTGCAGTACTAGCCTCTTCATGTGCTCCCACAGATCACAGATCGGATGGATGTTGGGGTAATTCTGGGCCTGGGTAGTTGCAAAGTTGGTCTGCCCACCAGCTCTCCTCTGTCCTCACCACCAGGGCCAGCACTACTGTGTTGCCCAGTGGGGAGGTGCAGGGGCCACTCTCCTGAGTGCTGCTGCTGGTGAAAGCAGGAACAGCTCTCCAGCTCTTTGTTGGTTTTTGTTTTTGTTTTGTTTTGTTTTGTTTTGTTTTTCGAGACAGGGTTTCTCTGTGTAGCTTTGGAACCTGTCCTGGAATTCACTCTGTGTGCCAGGCTGACCTCGAACTCACAGAGATCCACCTGCCTCTGCCTCCAGAGTGCTAGGATTAAAGGCGTGCACCACCATCAACTGGCTGACATAGAGGTTATTTTTTAAGGATTTATTTATTTACTTTTTATTTATGTGTATGTATATGTAACTGCATTAATCTATGTGTCACACATGTAGGCAGGCGCCTATAGAAGCCAGAAGGCATCAGATCCCCTGAAACTGGAATTACAGGCAGTTGTGAGCCACCTGATGCGGGTTCTGGGAACCAAATCCTTGTCTTTTGCATGAGCAATAAGTGCTCTTAATGACCCAGTCATCTCTGCAGCCATTGAAATAGTGTTGAGCATGGACTTTCCAGAAATTACCATCATCCAGGTAACATAACAACTCAGATAAAGATAGCTCCGGGTGTCCTTCTCTGTGTAATATATGGACACAGCACTCCCATGCCTGGGAGCTCTTTTACATGCCCATTCATAGTTGCAATAAACTTTATTTGCATTGCGTTGTATAAAACAGCCAGCTTTGCTGTAAACATTGAGCTCAGAACTTTATAATCAATTCTAGTGCCTTTGAATGCTAAGCCCAAGTATTAATATGTCCCTATATAATGTAGTTTTACTGCAATGACAACAGATGGAACCTGAGTTTTGGTCTTGGTTTGCCGGTTTTATGTGTCCATACATGAGTCACTTATTCATTCATAAGCTCAATTCATATGGATGGATCCTGGAATATACTGTTGAAATCTTTTCAGAACTGTATTCCAAATAGCCATATCTAGTTACTTGATGCTAAAGTTGAAACTTATGTAAGAGTCTATATCTAAACATACAAAGAATGTGCACAAGTGGATTGCAAGATGTTTGATATTGTATGCATCTAAAGTGGTATTGTTGCTTCTACTGCTATTCTAGCTAGATGGTTCTAGGAGATTTGTACAGACTAGATGGGGTGCTGATAGTGATGTTTATCTTGCCAATACTACCAACAACTATTATTCTAACAGCACTGTGTGTGTGAACAGAGCTGGCTCTTGGGCCTTTTAAAGCAAACATACGTTGTGCAAGTTTCTTCAAAATACAGTGTAAGTACTACCTTGGATAGCCTACAAGGTCTGTTGGGAGGCATTTGAAACTTTGCTTTTAACCTGTGAATGCCAGTTGGTCACTAAACCTCCGTGAGCTTCAGTTTCTGCATCTATGAGGTGGGGTGTTCAAAAATTTAAATGTATGAAATTAAGAGCATTGTTTCATGAGCTGTGCTATATAAATGTTAATAGTGGAGGCTAAAAAATAGTTTAAGATAGGCATTCTAGGACTTCGGATTCATTTTCTAGTTAATAAAATGACTGATAAACCTTCCTTAAGAGTCAGGAAACTTGAACCGGGCATTGGTGGCACACCTTTAATCCCAGCACTCGGAAAGCAGAGGCAGGTGGAGCTCTGCGAGTTCGAGGCCAGCCTGGTCTCCAGAGCGAGTGCCAGGATAGGCTCCAAAGCTACACAGAGAAACCCTGTCTCAAAAAACAAAAACAAAAAACAAAAAACAAAAAAAAGGGAGAGAGAGAGATGAGTGCCTGCACTTACTTAAAATACCATCTTCTAGAAGAAGAGGAGGAGGAAGAAGAGGGGGATAATTAGTCACTTGGGTCCAAGTCCTCTCCATCCAAGTCATTGCCTTTACCAGAAATGCGTAAGGTACAATTTCTGTTCATCCAAAACAGTTAGGAAATTTCAAGGGACCAATAACTCAACAGTTGATGATTCTGTATGGATCACATTTAATAAGTACAAATGCCATGACTCAAAGTTCTGTCACACACACACAGTATCTGATCATGTAGATGAGGTTTCTGTAAATTCCTCAGGAATGTATATGTGACACTTTCCAGAATGACTTACATCAGGATCTTCAGCACCTCAAATGGGAGATTTCTAATGCCTGACTAAATGCCTCTATTTCTACTCCCAAAGATGAGATTAAAACAAAAACAAAGAACACTGTGACTTTAGCAGCTTTCCTCTGTCCGTTGCCATTTCTCATTTTATCTTCTTCGTGTATGCCAAATTTATTATCTTTACAGATGGTTTCCAGGTTACAGTAATGGCTTAACTTACACTTTTTAACAATATAATAGCATAACAGTGATATACATTCAGCAGGAGCTGTACTTCAAATTTCCAATTTTAATTTTTCCCCCACTAGTGATATATGTTATGAGACTCTCTTGATGTTGGATAGTGGTAGTGAACTACAGCCCCAGTCAACCACACAGTCTCCCTGTGTCTTAGTTCCATGCCATCTCAGTCAGGGCCTCATTGCTAGGCCATCTCTACTGTGACCAATGGCAGTATAGCCAACCTAGGCATCCATCCAGTATTCTAACAGGGTCCCTTAAAAGAGACCCTGAAGAAGCCCAAACTGAGATTATACTTAGTAACAAGCTTACTGACTGTGTGCCTTAAGGGGCCCTCATCACAGCCCCAATCCCATTTATCAAGATCTTAAAAGAATCCATCCAGGGACTAGAGAGCACATATGCCGTCTAGAGCCCCTGCCAACCGTAGTCTTCACCATAGCCAACATCATCCACTTGACCTGGATCCAACCCCTCTCAATTGTGATCCCAGAGGCAATCCCATAAGCCCAAAAGTCTAACAAAACCAACCTTTAACTTTCTGAAAACAGTAATTATAGAGTGAAAGAGGGACTGTTCCTTCAGATGGGTAAAAATCAGTGCAAAGCTACAAGGATAATGAAGCAGACAAATATGAGACACCAAGAGAAAGTTACAAAGCTCTGATTACTGATCCTAAAGAAACAGCAGTGTACAAATTGCCCGAAAAGTAATGAAAAATAACTGATCTTAAGGAATCAGTGAACACAAAGATAAATCATTTGAAACAAGCAACTAGAAGAACCAAAGGGAAATAAATTGAAGGGTGAAAAAAAACATAAAGGATAAAAAAAATTATGTATGGTATATTACCAAATGAGCTGGGCATTGGTGGTACACCTTTAATCCCAGCACTCTGGGTGGCAGAGGCAGGAGGATCTCTGGGAGTTCCAGGCCACTCTGGTCTCCAGAGAGAGTTCCAGGACAGCCTCCAAAGCTACAGAGAAACCCTGTCTTGAAAAACCAAAAAGAAGAAGAAGAAGAAGAAGAAGAAGAAGAAGAAGAAGAAGAAGAAGAAGAAGAAGAAGAAGAAGAAGAAAGCTCAATGAGCTGAAAGAAAATAAGACAACTAAATGAAATAGGAAAATAATGAATGAACAAAACGGGGAGCTTAATAAAGAGTTGTTAATAAACATAAGCAGACCCACGAGTGGAACTGAGAAACCCACCAAAGAGTTTCAATAGCAGACTGGATCATGCTGAAGAAAGAATCAGTGAACACAAAGATAAATCATTTGAAACAAGCATCTAGAAGAACCAAAGGGAAATAAATTGAAGGGTGAAAAAAACATAAAGGATTTATGTATGGTATATTACCAAATGTATGAATATGAAGAATGGAGACAGAAGCAGAGATGGGCAGCTCTGGGCACATTGCCGTTAAACTGTGGAAACTGACCGGCGAAGAGAAACTCTTGAAAGCAGGATGAGGGAAGAAACTTTCACATAAAGATTATTTGTGTACTTCTCAACAGAAGTTTAGCAACCCAGGAAGGGGTGAGGCAACATAGTCAATGTGCTAAAACAAACGAACAAAAACCAAGAATACTATACCTAACGAATACTATACCTAAAGCTGTCCTTTAGAAATAGATTAAGGCCGGGCATTGGTGGCTGCTGCGAGTTGGTGGTACACGCCTTTAATCCCAGAACTCAGGAGGCAGAGGCAGGAGGCAGAGGCAGGCAGATCTCTGTGTGTTCAAGGCCACCTGGTCTCCAGAGTGAGTTCTAGGATAGGCTCCAAAGCTTAGAGAAACCCTGTCTCAAAACAAAACAAAACAAAACACCCAAAATACACAAAAAAAAGAAAGAAAGAAAAAAGAAAAATAGATTAAGATATTCTAGCAACAAACACATTCTGAGGGATTTCATTGTCTTGGTCTTACAAGAAAAGTCAAAGGGAGTTTTTTTTAGTAGGAAAAGAAAGATAAGTAACAATATGAAAATATGTGATAAATTACATACTTGGATTCAGAAAACTCTTAATTTCATAAAGGTTGTATGTAAATCACTCAACTCTAGCATAGAAATTAAAAAGACTCCGAGCAGTGGTGGTGTACACCTTTAATCTCAGCACTTAGGCAGAGGCAGGCGGATCTCTGTGAGTTTGAGCCCAGCCTGGTCTACAGAGTGAGTGCGAGGACAGGTTCCAAAACTACACAGAGAAACCCTGTCTCAAAAAAAAAAAAAAAAAACAAAAAACAAAAAAAAAAGTTAAGAAGACAAGTGTAGAATACATAATTTAGGCTATAAGCTATTAAGATGTACATAATAAGATTGAACGTGAAGTCTGAATAGCATAAATTTTGAGAACCCAAAATAAGGCCTAATTCAATCATAAGTGAATTAAATTCTATACCACTACATATTAGATTCTTCTACTCTCTTACTTTTCGCTCAACAACCTTCACTTTCTTTTCTACTTATTTATTTATTTATTTTTGAGACAGGATCTCTATGTAGCTCTGGCTGCCCTGGAATTCTCCATGTAGAGTAGGCTGCCCTCAAACTCATAAATTAAGGAGACTGCAATTTATGTCAAATACGTTTTCTGAATATAATGGAAGGAAACTGGAAATCCACTTGAGTAAAAATTTAGGAACATTCACAAAGACATTAAAATTAAACAAGATACCTCTAAAACTGTAGATCAAAAGAGAAATAATGAAATTTAAGGGCTGGGTTTATCTGTCAGGTGTTAGAGCATATGGCTAGCACATCTGTGTTTAATTCCTAATCTCTGTGTGTGTGTGTGTGTGTGTGTGTGTGTGTGTGTGTGTGTGTGTGTATGCGTGTGCGCGCACACATGTGCACACACACCAGAAAGAGAGGGAGGGAGAGGGAAAGGGAGACTTCTTGTGGAAGACTTGAGCTCAATTCCCAGCACCTACATCAGACAGCTCTTAACAGCTGTAACTCCAGCTCCAAGGGGATCCTTCTGAATGCTGAATCTTCTGAAACCATGTTCTTAGCTTGACTGCCAATAATTGGAGCAAAATGTTGTGGCGGGCTTAAAAGCAGATGACTGTTTCTAAAGTCCATCTCTGCAACAAAAAAGAAAGTAAGGATGAAGCACACCTGGGCTTGAGACAAGCCGCCACTGAAGTGGTGAGCACGCAGCAATAATAATTTGGTGAGTTAGGGAGATGGCTCAGTTGGTAAAGGGCAAGCATCAGGACTTGAGTTTGACCTCCAGAATCCACACTTAAAAACTAAAAAACTGGCTTGGTGGTGGTGGTGCATGCCATTAATCCAGCACTTGGAGGCAGAGGCAGGTGGATCTCTGAGTTTGAGGCCAGCCTGGTCTACAGAGAGAGTTCCAGAACAGCTAGGACTGGAAATCCTGTCTTGAAAAACAAACAAACAAACGAACAACAACAACAAAAACTAAGAGCAAAACCTGGGGTTGACCTCTGACTTCCACACGTGCAGCCACACACACATGTGCACCTGCACACAGATGACTATGTGTACATAAGCACAACTAAATTTTAAAAGATGATTTGGTAGTTTGCTTCAAGGAAAACTTACTGTCAAACAAATAACAACAGAAAAATCATGGTCATTGGTGGTTATTACGACAGAAGACACATAGAAATGTTCGCTGAAGCTATGGAGTAAGTAGAAGAAGGAATGATAGAAGCTCTGTTCCATATAGATTTAATATAATTAGCTTCATAGAGAAGTTTATTGGGATTTCAAGCCATCATCATAAGTGAATAAAGACTATACCAGAGCATATTAGATTTCTCTATGCTCTTACTGTTTGTTCAACAGACCCTCCCTCCCTCCCTCTCCCCCTTCCTCTCTGCCTCCCTTCTCCTTTCTTTTTTGATTTTTTGAGACAGGCTCTTTTTATGTAGCTCTAGCTGTCTTGGAACTTGCTATGTAGACCAGGCTGGCCTCAAGCTCAGAGAGATACCTTCTGTCTCTGCCTCCTGAGCTCTGTCTGGGATAAAAAAGGCACATACTGCCATGCGTGGCTACACCTTCCTTTTCTACCATCTTGTCCATACATGATTGCTGCAGGAAACACTATTTTGGGCAATGGGAGAGCTGCTGCAATTCTGGTTTGCAACATCCTCTGAACTCTTCCTATTCTGATAAAGCCAAGAGATATGGTGAGAGGCATCCTCTCCCTGTGTCTTTCTATGGATTATGATCCTGTGCTAAAGCATAAGGTTGCAAATAGAGTTGCCAAATTCAAAAAGTCAGAGACTGGCATAAGTAAAATGTATTTTAAAATATCTCCCAGAGGCACAATTTTGCAGAATTCCAGAGGTATCATTAGTATAGATGACAATGTGGATTTCTCCTCAGAGTTACACAATCCACAGTCATTTGCAAACATCTCTTAGACTTTTGACTGATCTCATAGAAAGATCCAGTTTTTTCAAATTGGAGTTCTGTTTTTAACACACACACACACACTCACACACACACACACACACACACACACTCACTATCTGGTTTTGTTCTACTTTCCATCTCAGAAATAAACCTAAAGGCATTCTTAGGAAAAGGGGGGGAGGAGAAGAGGGGAACCAGCAACAACAGTTCAAATAAAGGACTTCATGCCATGCTTCAAGGAGCTAAAAATCCAAGACTAAAATCAGTACAGATAAGACAATAATAAAGATTGGAACCGGGGACTGGAGAGATGGCTCAGAGGTTAAGAGCACCGGCTGTTCTTCCAGAGGTCCTGAGTTCAATTCCCAGCAACCACATGGTGGCTCACAACCATCCATTATGAGATCTGGTGCCCCCTTCTGGTGTGCAGATATACATGGAAACAGAATGTTGTATACATAATAAATAAATAAAATCTAAAAAAAAAAAAAAAAAGGTTGGAACGGAAATAAAGGAAGCAGAGACTAAAAAGGCACTAGAAAAGATGAATGGAATTAGGAGTTGGTTCTCTGAATAGATCACAAAATGGACAAACTCTCAGCTAGACTAAGATAAAAAGAGACTATTGCTCTGTGCCCTAGTCCACTAAGATGGAACAAGTCGTCACCTACAGGCCTGCGGTCATGGTATCACACTGCCAAGCCTTTCTCACCAAGGTAGACTGTGTCCACTTTAACTGGTTGCTCTAATAAATCCTTCCTCAGAGACGGGGTAAGAAGGAGGAGAGGGAAGTAGAGAGACAATAGCAAATAAAATCACAAAAAGAGCGTTTACAACAGATTCCACAGAAATACAAGAATTGTAAGTGACTATTATAAACAGCTTATGCCAAAAATGGCTAACTTAAAAGAAATTGATAAATTCCTAAAAACACAGACACTAACCAGGCTGAATCAAAAAGAGTCGTATACTTCTCAGTTGATGTAGAAAAAAAAAACAATTGAGCATACCTTTGATCTCAACACTCGGGAGGCAGAGGCAGGCGGATCTCTGTGAGTTCAAGACCAGCCTGATCTACAAGCGCTAGTTCCAGGACAACCTCCAAAGCCACAGAGAAACCCTGTCTCAAAAAACAAAACAAAACAAAACAAGAAAAAAGCATTTGAAAAAATTCAAAATTCTTTCATGATTAAAAATTCCCAACAAATTAGGCATAGGAGAAATGAAAATCAATATAATAAGGTTGTATATGAAAACTCTACAGTTGAATTATATTGCATGATGAAAAGTTGAAGGTTTTTTTCTCTGAGATCAGGAACCAGATACCTATGCCACACATGAATTACTTATATATATGTAAGTTTAGCCAGGAGGATCCAATGGCTTTGACCTCCAAGGACACCTGCACTCACATGAAAATAAATAGGCACATACACACAATTATAAATAATAATAAATGGGGCAGCAAGATTGTTCAATGGGTATAGGCATTGTTGCTAGACCTGATGGTCTGAGTTCAGTGACCAGAACCCACATGATGGAAGGAGAGGACTCACTCCTGAAAGTTGTCCTTGGACCCACTTAGGTGCTGTGACACCTATGAACCCATGCCACCCCCCAAATATACAAAAATAAAACAAAAATTTAAAATGAAAATATTAAACCTTAAATAGAGATACAGAATGGTACCTGTTCCCTAGTCTGACTGGAGGGGGCATTAGGGCCATTTTTTTAAAAACAGAAGTTTTCTTGAAGCACTTTTAGAGGGCCCTGAGGCACAAGCAGTAATATTTTGACTCAGGAGACAGATTTCAATATGGTGGTAGTAAGACGTGCTCTTCGTGTGGCTAGACACTCAGCACGTGGGATTTCAAGGGTCCTAAACTCTTTGCTGTGACACAGGGCTTGTGGCTGAGATAGTTCCAGGGGGGGCACTCTCCTGATTGGCAGGAACAATGGGTAGCTCTGAAAGTGGGACACAAATGATAATTTAGAACTGGGACTGTGGTGTGTTTATGCTGCGGCAATGTGGGTCAGTACTGTGAATAGAAACTTTTGGGTTATTGAAGATAGTTTGACCTCTTTTGTACCCGGGGTCTGTCTGGGTCTTGAGATACCTGAGTGATTTGATACCAACATAGGTTATGCAGTTTTTTGTTTTTCAGAAGAGGATTTTCAATTCTAATATATTTTTACTTATGTTATATTATGAGAAAATTGATATTCCACCTGTGTCAATTTCCCAAGTCATTTAAACAGCCCATTAAGATTTAAAACCTGCCGGGCAGTGGTGGCACATGGCTTTGATCCCAGCACTCGGGAGGCAGAGGCAAGCGGATCTCTGTGAGTTCGAGGCCAGCCTGGTTTACAGGAGCTAGTTCCAGAACAGCCTCCAAAGCCACAGAGAAACCCTGTCTCGAAAAACAAAACAACAACAACAAAAAAGATTTAAAACGTGTTGAGGCCAGGTGGTGGTGGCACACACCTTTAATTCCAGCACTTGGCAGGCAGATTTCTGTGAATTAGAGGCTAGCCTGGTCTACAGAGCAAATTCCATTCCAGGACAGGCTCCAGACTGTACAGAAAAACCCTGTCTAAAAAACAAAACAAAGCCGGGCGTTGTTGGCACGCCTTTAATCCCAGCACTGGGGAGGCAGAAGCAGGCGGATTTCTGAGTTCGAGACCAGCATGGTCTACAGAGTGAGTTCCAGGACAGCCTCCAAAGACACAGAGAAACCCTGTCTCAAAAAAACCAAAGAAAAAAAAAAAAAGAAAGAAAAAACAAAAGATTTAAAACAATAGTTTTAAATATGTTATACAATAGTTTACTACCTTCTTAAATAGAGGTGTGTGAACTTAATTGCTCCTCCTTTCTCCGTGTTAGCTTACACATCGATCTCATTTTGTAACATGAAATGGCAAAGGCCTCAGACTCTTCTGCTAGTATAGGGCTGCTTTCTATAAGGTAAAGAATCCTTGGACCCCATGGTTTCTGAGGTCTTCTACTCATTCTTGACAGTTTGCTTTCTCCCATTGTTGCTAGACTGCCAATGATGTGTTTTGCTTCTCAGGGAGGCAGTCTCAAGGAATAGATTTGCCTTCATCATACTTTTAATTTGATCATTTATCTACTTTGGATTTAGAAGTCCCATGGCTTATGAAAACTGGCTAGCAGAAGCAAAACAAGCAAATTTTAAAAAATGGAGCTTTAACTTTTGACAGAAAGTTGGAAATGGTTGCCTGAGAATGAAGCACATGTCTTTAAGAGTTGTCTGTTTGGAAGTATTTTAAATTAACTTTTGATCTTGGCTGTGTTTCCCCAAATTGAAGTTCCTGGCTAGGGGACTTCCAGAGAAGCTGTTTTTAGCATACACATAATTGGGATGCTGGAGAGAGGGGCACGAGATGATGTAGGCTGCATTTCACCCCCATCAACATTATCCTATTCATTTTATGGAAATTGTAGTTAATATTCTGAATTAATTAGATTGTACAATCAATTTCAAGAGCACAATGCGGTAGTGCATAAAATTTAATAATGCATAAAACTTGTTATGGAAATTTAAAGTTTTAGGGCCTAGATGGATTTCAAACATGAATTTTGTATGAAGAAATGAAACAAAATAGTTTTGTTAGAGTAATTTGCTTTATTACAAAGGAAAACATCCACAGCATCATTTAAATACTACATCATTCATCACATGCAATATTTCCCAGCAAACCTATTTAAGGTGGAATGCAGACTCAATAAATATCAAAAGGGTATGTGTCTGCCCTGTTCTACGCCCCATCACCTACTTTCCTCTGGAAGATCAGCAGGCTTAGTAAAACCCAATTCTTAAAATAAGCATTATCATCTACAGAGAAGACTGGGAATCATAAACGATGTGAGCAACTTCCCTTGATTATGACAGGAAGCCTGCATATGTAATCTTTGTAGCGAATAAACATCTTCAATTTCTAGTATTATATCATCCAATTCCAGGAAAACATTATCATAATATGAAATAGATGAGAAAGTAAATAGCAATCAGTACTATCTGGCAATGAGAAATACTAGTTTCTCTCTCCTGAGAGAAGGCAAAGGCAGCGCAGCCTCCTATGTGAGAAAAGCTATGTCAGTGGTCCTGCATTCAAATTGTAGCCCCTAAGTGATTTTAGGCAAGTTACTAAATTTCTCTGAACCTTAGTCCCTCTGACCATCATTCATTTGACACAATCCTGTCCAAGGACTGTATAAAACCTAAAGGGCTTTCTTCTACCCTGCATCCCTATACTTAGGAACTGTCTGTCCGCCCCCCCCCCCCAGACACAAGTTCCCTTCCGTCCTCTCCCCCCTGCTCCCCATTATTCTCCACATATTCCTTTGAAGTGAGTGAGTGATTTAGGTCTCTCCCTAAATCTGGGACTTTTGTTTCCTTAGCTAGGCTGGCTTTCAGCAAGCCCAGGGATCTTCCTGTTTCTGCTCTGCCCCCCTTGGAGCTCATTATTATGGAGTAAGTACTCTCAATTGCCATCTTTCTAATTCCCCCAGGCCACCCCTCCGCCTTTCTGAGTTTGGGGTTCTTTTCTTATTGTAATAACCCTGACTCATGATCCTCCTGCCTCAGCCTCCAGGTAGTTGGGATTATAGGAACCACTATCAGCCTCATGTTAGGGTTCTTCTTTTATACATCTTATGTAGCTCAAGTTGGCAGCAAAGTTGCATCCCCATTTTACACCCTGCCTGAAGTACTGCTGTTGTTTTTGCTTAGGACTGTTGGTCCATCTCCCACAGCACTGCAATTTGATCTCTTGCCCACCTGATGTTTCCATCAATAGATCTGAAAAATTCCTAATGACTTTCCTTTTGTTCTTGTAACTAAAAATTTCACAAAACCGTTTCCACATTGGAACATGTTTATTGTTTTTTTGGTTTTTCGGGACAGGGTTTCTCTTTGTAATCTTGGCTGTCCTGGAACTCAGAGATTGGAGGGATCAAAAGGCATATGCCACCACAGCCTGACTGGAACATGTTTATTTATCTTTTTTTTTTTTGGATTTTTGGATGATTCCTTTAAAGCAAAATTATGTGTGTTGATGTTTTGCTTGCATGTATGTCTGTGTGATAGTGTCTTACCCCTGCAACTGGAGTTACAGTTGTGACCTGCCATGTGGGTGCTGGGAATTGAACCAGGGTCCTCTGGAAGAGCAGCCAATGCTCCTAACATCTGAGCCCCTAGAAAGTGTTTTTAAAAAGCGACCTGAATCCATATTTTTGGGTCATGATCACTCATAGTTGGCTCAAGAATAAATTTTCTTCTGCTCCCTTCGTAGTGGGTGCTGATGAAGCTGTAAGCTGCTCTCTCAGGGATCTCCTTTGTGCTGTCTCCCTCATTCCTAGAGATTAGTTTTCAGCCTGACCCACTCTTTTGTTTACATTTAGCATTGCTATATATTTGGAACAGAGGAAATGTTTGTAGGTGTGAAATCTACTGTGCAAATGGAAGTCTCTTCCTTTCATCTTAACACTAATATTGAAAAGCCTTTAAAAATCTCTTCCTGCCTTAAAAACACAGTAAGACAGAATAAGCATTTCTTATCTGATAAAACATTAAAATGGCATCTTTAAATTTTTACTCTCAATAAAAAATGTGTATTTCATAGAAGGAGTACCATTATTTCACATACCATTAAAATGCCAATTGATTAACAAAATACAAATAAAATACATTTTAAAATCAAGCCTTTTCTGAGATGTATCTTGATTTCCAAGATAGTGATATATGGGAAATGTGTATTTAGAGCACATAAAATTTAGACAGCTATGCTGTCTTAGGATTTTAAAAGGTTGAATTAAATGTGTACTATTCCCAGGATATTCCAAAAATCCAAAGAAAATGTTCTGTCTAGAACAGTGCCAAATATAGACTTCCACTGCTGCTTGTGAATACAGACTTTGTATGTGTGTTGGACAGTTTTTATAATATAGATGCAATTGTGCAAGAAAATGTTTTTAAAATGTTTAGCATAGAGCCGGGCAGTGGTGGTGCACACCTTTGATCCCAGCACTCAGGAGGCAGAAGCAGGCAGATCTCTGTGAGTTCGAGACCAGTCTGGTCTACAAGAGCTAGTTCCAGGACAGCCGCCCAAGCCACAGAGAAACCCTGTCTTGAAAAACAAAACAACAACAACAACAACAAAAAGTTTAGCATAGATTATGCACAGGCCCTTCATAGTTTATACTCTAGTGAAAGCTACATGTAACATCTGTGACAGTAAGAAAAGACTGAAGGTGTAGATTTAGGAGTAGGCTTCAGGAAATCACAATTTAAATTGTGGGGATAGATAATGACACAAAACAGGCTTGCAACAGGAAGAGAGAAATAAAGGCAGATTTCTAAAACACAAAGACAGCGATAAAGGAGTACCTATTTTAGATCGGAAGAAGAGGAGGATCCAGCGAGGAAAATCAAGATGTGGTTAGAGAGATAAGAGGAGAAATTGGAGAGCAATTTGTCATTGAGGCCAGAGGCAGAAGATGATTTTTTACGGAGAAAGGAGTGATCAACATTGTCAAATTGCTGAGAGATGGGCCAAGATGAGGACCGAAGATGTCATCAGATTTGGCAGTTAGGAGGTCATCAGTGACTTCCAATAAAGTAATTCCAGGAAAATGACTGGAGCAGATTCAGATTGTAGTGAGTTGATGAGTAAATGCAGGGAGAGTTTATCTAGAAAAAGTTTCTAAGGATAGGAAGAGGCAAGGAAAATTGAGGAAGGGCAAAAATTCTCAGTGCATGCAAACAAGGGACAGGACTGGCTGCACAAAGGCAGCAGGAGGGAAACAGGATGGGGAGGCAGGTGGGACCAGGTCTGAGGACACAAGGAAGAAAGGAGAAAAGGATATGCAACCAAGCAATCTCGGCTTCAGTTTCTATCCCCCACTTCACTCAGTGAATTTAGGTGTGCTCCTTAACCTCCGTCCTTCATTGTTAAAAAGAATCCTCAGAAGACAGGCACTCAGAAAATACCCCTACAGTAAACATGATGCATTTCTAAGAGGTTTTCTTATGATTGTAATGTAGGCTGATGACATAAGTCCAAAGAGCAATTCTAGGAAAGAATCTTACAAGGGGACAAAATGATGAATTTCAAGTTCATGGCTTTCTGACAGTTTGGCTTTTAAGAGTATCCAGAGGTGAAATAGCAAATGGATTTCATGTTGCATGCCAATGCTGATGAGATGCCAATGGCTGCCCGAAGCACTAGTCAGAAAGGATTGTGTTTGAGCAAGAGCCTAAACTCAGTTTAAGAAAGGGGTTATGGATTAAAGTTGGCCAGCGGCTTAGAAAAGATAGTAGCAAGAGCAGTATTGTATATTTGCTGACCCTGAACTAGAGGGGAAAATAGCTATGTATCTATCAGACAGTTCTCCATAAATGTTATTGAGTTTTTTGATGAGTATTGAATTGTAAAGATCTCAGTGTACATTCTTTGAGAAACAGAAATAGTCTGCATTGTACATTAAGGGTAGAACATAAATTCTATCAGTCAGCTACAGGCAGTATACTTGCCATACTTTTATGAATGTTAAGATGTGTGGCCAAGATATATTCATTGACTTCATAGAAGGCCTCTTCGTGGCTGAATGAGATACACCAAAATGTTCCAAATGTTTACCGATGGATCAGGATCTTTCTTGGAATATCTTCAGGATGCACTGTAAACAATGGCAAAGGGGCGATGGAGATCCCAATGCTTCAGAGATAGTGGTTTTGATCATTTTATTTTGAAACCTCCACAGCACAAGAATTTTCAGACATGTAACAGCCTGGTGGAGCCCTCCAAGGTAGTAAATCTCACACATGTATATTAAGTAGTACACTGTGCTCCAATACAAGTGAAGCAGAGCCATTCTTTTTTTTTTTTTTAATCTGACCTTAAGCTAACCCTGAGGGTGTCACAGGACAGTTTGCAAACTCTGCCACAGTTACCAAATGCACCCACAGATCTTTAAGCAAATGACTTTGTTCTATTAGAATGTTAATCTTTATGAAAAGATGAAATGTCTGTAAAAAATAATCATTTTAGGCCGGGCGTTGGTGGTGCACGCCTTTAATCCCAGCACTCAGGAGGCAGAGGCGGGTGGATCTCTTTGAGTTTGAGACCAACCTGGTCTCCAGAGCGTGCCAGTATAGGCTCCAAAGCTACACAGAGAAACCCTGTCTTGAAAAACAAACAAACAAACAAAAAAGATCATTTTAATTTAGCCACTCAAACATTCTGTTAAAACCTATCTCCCAAAGTCTTCATTTCTCAGTCTTTTTCAAGTACACGTGGCCTCATGGAGAGTTAAGGTCAATTTAAGGAAGGCAGTGCCTTTGTCTCAAGATTCATTCTGTCTGTAGAGACAAAAACTAAGCCGCAGCTTACTCCTAACAGTAGATTGTATCATGAGAACAATGGCACTTCATAGCCCAAGAATGAAGGAATTTTGGTCCTCATACATGTACTTTAGGATGCAAGAAAGGAAAAAGAATATATTTGCTTCATTTAAGAAATGCCACAAAATCCCATTCATTAATAATTTCTTATGAGTCAATACATGAAATTTAGTTATATGACCATATCACAATTCAGAACATTATTTGTTAATATATTCAGTCCCCCACATTGAAATGTATAAACCTTAAAGACATGACCTGATCCACAGAGGATGACATAGAAGAATGGCTAAGATGGTTCCTTGCCTATGTTTTAATTTCAGTTGTGCCGGGCGGTGGTGGCACACGCCTTTGATCCCAGCCCTCGGGAAGCAGAGGCGGGTGGATCTCTGTGAGTTCGAGAGAGCCTGGTCTACAGGAGCTAGTTCCAGGACAGCCTCCAAAGCCACAGAGAAACCCTGTCTCAAAAAACAAAAACAAAACAAAACAAATTTCAGTTGCATCATTTATGAGCGGTGTGATGCTGGACAATCTTTATGTGTTACTTCTGCTATCCTGAAAAATTGAGATAATAGGGTTCATACCTTCCGAGGTCCACACAGATTAAAAAAGAAAAAAAGATACCTAAGTTTGCTGAACCCCAAAATACTATCTTAGATATTTCCTTATACTTAGCAACTAGTAAAGAAAATGGTAGGGCATAGGTATTAATACTTTAAAAAAATATTTCATCAGTTTAAAAACCCTATATAATTTTATTTCCTTTAAAATTCAATAAGCATTCAATTATGAGCATCTACTAAACCCAAGAGTTGTGTTAGGCATTGGGGACCCAGCTGTAAACATAAATACTACCATTATGGAAAAGAAAAGATTGATACAGATTATTTAAAACTTTTTCTTCTCCTCACAAAATTATTCTTCTTTAACTAGTTCTTCTCACAAAACTTCCTTTTATGGAAATGAAAGCGTGCAGAATGAATAGCACAAACACTAGCTTCAATGACTTGATGAAGGTCATAAGCATTTACTTTTCGAACCAAAGAACAAACTAGGAGTAAATAGGAAGAAAATAGGTTAGTGGTAATGACTTAAAATTTGTGCCCGCCACAAGGAATACATTTAAACTATATTGAGACTTCCTCTATAGCAACAGGGGTGAATTTGTGCCGCATCTCCAAAGACTCATTGTAACATGGTTAAAATTTGCATTTCCTTTACTGTGTTGGTTTGCGTATTTTAAAATAATTATAGGATGGTCCAATTATTTGGTTTAAGCAGTCATGTGCACACCCTAAGGCTTAATTACCACGAATAAATCAATCTCCCCCCAAATCGCTAGCTGTAACTGACAATAGCTTTTACTGTACTTGTGCAGTGTAAGGAATTCAACAAGCAAGCTCAGATTCACAATTAAATCTTTAGCCGTTAAAATAATTGCTTTCAGGCAGGGATCTGTTTTGTTTGTTTTGGGGGCGAACCTGCAATTTTATCCAGTTGAAACTTTGATAGTATCTCTCCTAAGGACAGCCTAGGATGTACTTATTTATTTATTCTCGGATCACGAACTACAAAAAAAAAAAAAAGGAAAAACCTTAGGAAAAGTGGGACTCGTTAAAAATCAGTAAAATAGATTTGGGTCTTCATCCAGGAAACTCTTCAGCAGGAAAGAGAACTCTCTCGGCCATATGTTGGCCAAATCCGAAGGAATACAAGAGGAAACTGCTCCCCTATTTCATTTACTGAGCTACACAGCCAAGCGAATACACGGCGGCGCTCCCGCCGGCGTCCACATTTTTAATCAGGTCAGTTTACAAGGAGCCTTTAAAAGGTGCTCCAAAAGCGAGGTCCTGGGCGCAGATGGAACCCGTTTGTTTCGCCCGGGTGGGCGCGCGCCAGGGGGTCCGGGCCGAAGGGCAGGGGAAGGCGGCTGGGGAGGGGGCGGCGATCCGGACGGCGGCTCCCGCAGGCTTCGCCCGGCGCCCGCAACAAGTGGAGCAGAAGCTTCACCGGCTAATTAGCGCCGCCAGGACCCGCCCCGCGCGCCGGCCGGGGTCGAATCTGCAGCACCGGCGGAGCCGCGGGGCGGGGATTAGTTCGGATTCAAATTGAAAGCGGGACGGCCGCGCGTGGCCCAGCAGGTGCCTCGTGCCCGCGGCCCGCCGAGGGCGTTTCCGCCCCCACCTGCCCGCAGGGCCGGAAATTACCTCGGAGGGGAGCGGCCCCTCCATTGTCCGAGCCAACTGCGAGGGAAGATTTAAGAAAGTGCCGAGCGAGCGAGCGAGAGAGTGAGCGAGCGCCGGGGGCGCGGGGCTGTGGAGCGCTCCCTCGGTCCTCGTCGTCCTCGCTGTTAGCCGCCGTGCACGCTGCCCTTCTACGCTCCCGCCATGGGGACCCCGAACTGATCCGGGAAGGGGATAACGCGGAGGATGGGAGCATTTATCGGAAGACACACGACACGAGCACTTGACAGACTACACTCGGAGGTGAAGCTGCACTCGGGGACGAGGGTGGAGGGGAGCGCATGCGCCTTGCTCCTCCCAGGCGCGGGGGAGGAGGGGGACGGACGGACGGGGGAGGGAAACTGCGCGTGCGCGTAGCCTACGGAGGCAAGGCATGACTGGCAGGTCGCGGGCACCGGAGCTGCCGGAGGGGGCCTGGCAGCCTGAGCGCGCGTGCGCACAGGGGCGCGCGGGGGGGGGTGGAGCTCTTCCGAGGGGGCCGGCGGAGGGCAGCGCCGGCCTCGTGCGCCCCCTGGCGCGCGCCTCGGGAGAGGAAGGAACGGGAGGGTGCGGAGAGGAGGAGGGAGGAGGAGGAGGCGGTCGGGGCGGGAGGGGGAGGGGAGCGGGAGCGAGGGAGGGTTTATCGACCGGGCGATTTTGGTTAAAATATTCAAAATGGCGGACGGAGGAGCAGCGAGTCAAGATGAGAGTTCAGCCGCGGCGGCAGCAGCAGCAGGTAATCATTACAGCATTTTACATATTCATATTCATACTCAACCCCGGCTCCCGCTGCCCCCCCCGCGACTTAGCATAATTTATTAGTACTCAGGATTATTATAATTAACGGCGAGGAGATGGGGGGCCGGGGAACACGGACCCCTCCGGGCGCCCAGCGGAGGGGGAAAGGAGCTCGGGGCGGCCGGGCGGAGGGGGAAGAAGACCCGGGGCAAAGGGGGCTGTGAAAGCGCCACGCTCCTCCTGCCCCCGGCCCACCCCGCCGCCGCACCGGCCCGCCCGCCCGCCCGCCGGCACCGGCCCTCCTCCTCCTCCTCCTCCGCCGCCGCCGCCGGAGCGGCCGCCCCTCTCGCCCGGTGCCCGAATCGGAGCGGGTCCGCGGCGGGCGGCGGGGCCGGGACACCGGGAGAGGACAATAAAGACATTTTACATATTCATAGCTGCTGGGCTGGCGGGGCGCGGCGGGGCGCGGGCGGGAGACCCGGACGGGCGATCGGGCGGGCGGGCGGGCAGGGGGGGCGTGGAGGGGCCAGAGGTGGCGGCGAGCACAATGCCGGTGGGCGGCGAGGCCGGAGCGGACCCCGGCGGCCGGACACCCGCGGCGGCGCCCCAGGATTGGGAGCCGGCGCGGGCTCGGTCCGGGGGACGCTGCTCCGCCGCGGGGAGCATCGGGGGTGGCGCTCTGCCGCGGCCGCGCGGGGGTCCTCGTGGGGCCGAGCCCGGGGGTCACGGCCCGGGCCCCTCGGCCGCGCCCTGCCGGTGCCCCGGGCGGCGGCCTGACCCCAGCGGCTCCGCGTCCGTGATCAGGGGCTGCGTGGCATGGGCCCCGGGACGTGGCCTTCGGGCTCGGAGTCCGCTCCGGGGTCCTTCGGTCCCTTCGGAGGCTGGGCTGGGTGGGAGGAGCCCTCGGGGAAGTTCCCCCCCCCCCGTGGAAATGGCTTCGGTCGTCCGTGTGTCCCGGGCCCGCACCCAGAGGGCCCCGCGTGTCTGGAGAAACCCCGCTGTTGTGGGGTTGCGGGACAGTCTGGCTTTGGTCGCTCCTCCGCGCACGCCCCCACCCTCCCCACGCGAGGGTGGCATTGGGGACCCTCTCGCTCCGAGGCCCGGGAGCTCCTGGAGACCACCCGAGAACTCGACCGTAAAGGGTTGCCCTCCTGCCCTCAAAGGGCTGGCCGGACAAGTTGATCATATTCTAGATTTCTTCTGTCCTGCGGGGAGCGGGGGTGGTGGCCAGACACGGAGATTCCCCTCCCCTCCTGAGTGTGGTGGTGCCTTCTCGCTGCGTGCTGGGTCCTCTACTTGCTTCTCATTTGAATAATGTCTAATTCAGGGAGGTTTATATTCTTGAAATGGCCGCCTGGCTTTCCCCGCCTCTCATGTTTAGTAATTCAGACCTTTAATAACAGCCACTCACAGCCCAACGCCGTGTTTATATTTTACATTCGCCCCATGTGCTTTTGTGGTTCGATATGATTCTCTCTCTTTTTTTTTTTCTCCTCCTCCTTGGCAATCCACAAGGCTCTGAGATCAAACCCAGTCTGTGCTAGGAAGACAAGGAGAGAACTAGGCCTGGACTGCCCCAGTAGCTGCCTAGGCCTTGTTCTCTGCTGCTTGATTTATTTACTAATAACCAAAATGACTCCCCCACCAACTGCCACTTGAGTCCCCTCCTCCGCGGGCAGAACACATCCTCTTGGGACCTTCCAGCATTAAAAACAGCTCGAGCTGAGCATCAGCTCTGTAGTGGCTTGTTTTCGCCTAAAAGGAGTTTCTCTTGCAGTTTGCAGTAACGAGGACCTTATTTCCAATTTTCAGAGGCTTATGAGGGCTACTGGCTTAGTACAAATAGAGAACTTTGTTGTGGGCATAGTCTCCTTCTCCCCAAGTTAAACTCATTCGGGCTTTGTAAAGATTTGTAGTATTTGTAAAACCCGTAGATTTTTCCTTCCAGGAGCTGAGGAGCAGCTAGGTAGTTTAGAAAGTCCAGTTGACAACACTTGGGTTGTTTCTGCTTTTCCAGTTACTGCACTGACGCTCATGCTGTGCTACCACTGACACAAACCTGCTTATTTTAATCGGAGCAGCACCGAAAACAGAAATGGGGTTATGTTTTCTGTGAGTGTTGGTGTCATGGTTAAATGAGTGAAAATAGAAGATAAACACAGGCATTGTGTCTACCCTGATCTTGGAACTTACTCAGCATGCCCACCCCTTGCTTTAAGGTGTCAGAATTGATTTTGTTTTATCTAGACTTAAGACAATTGGCCTGTGAAAACCAATTAAGTTTTATTGTTGAGAGAAAACAATCATTTTGATTTCTGGTCTGTCCTGTAAGTGTTTTGTTTTTAAAAGGTGTTGCTTTCTAGGGCAAGTATACGAGGAGTCCTGTTGGTGTTAAGCCACTTCAGTTTAACTTGTAACAGCATTTCAGAGTTAGGGGACTCAGTGCAAATTCATTTAAAATAACTAGGTCTCACCATTTTCCCCTTTCACATCCAGTAGGTAAGCCCTGAATGAAGTGGGGGGGGGAGCTTTTCTGAGAATGCCCAGGTGAATAACCACTTCAGAGAGCTGAAGCATGAAGGTAGATGGACAAAAAGCAGTAATGATTTCATGCCTTAAATAGCATATGTTTTTGCACCCAGTTCCCAAGATGTGGTCAGACTGATGATGTCATTGGAGAGAGGACAAGGTGCAGTTAATGTGATTTATTGTCCTGAGGTGAAGTATAGCAATGGAGCCTTCTCATAGGGAAACCATTTATCTCTGGACAATTTCCTTTATAGCTGCAGTTTAACCACTGCTGGGGCTGTAGGTATTTTATCCAAAATGATAAAATGCCCATTACATTTTACAAACAAAGATCACTGTTACAGTTTTTGTCATACAGAAAAGGTGGGTTTTGTGAACTGGCCTTTTATTTTACTTGGCCGTCCTTGCTATAGTAAAGAGTCATTTCCTCATATTTTCAGATGGAGATGATAGACCTAAAATAAGATTACTTGTAGAAGTGATACATATACCTGCTTATTTTATGTTTTTGTTTGTTTAGTTGCTCTTTCTAAGCTTTATCTTATAAGAAACTACTTCTTAATCACAGTATGGCCCAGGCCTGTGGAATGACCATTTGCTTTGGAGCCTATTTTAATGACTGAAAATGAGGGCACTGTATTCTTTTATGTTAAAAGTATAGTGTTTAAAATAAGGTAAAACACTTAAGTGTTTTGAAGTAGCTTAAAAAGAATCTAGAATTCTTTTTGGATTTGTCTGTGCACGTTTGTACATTTTATTTTGAATGGCATTTTTAAAATTCCGTTTCAAAGTAGTGATTTCTATATATAGTTTTTGACATTACTTAATTTTCTTAAGCATTTCTTAAATTTGTTAATGGTTATCTTATGGAGATAGTAAAGTTTTGGGGAATGTGATTAGAAAGACTGTTTTACTCTTGCCACTGATAGTGAGGTCGGCTTAGTGGGATGTCTAGATCCCTTTGATGCCCTCAAAGCCTCTAACCTGCCTGTCTCCTTTTCGATTGTCAGGCAACTTCCCATATAAGGTTCTAGAAAATCTGTTGCCACTTTTGTAATTTGCCCCACCTATTGTAATTTTGAATTAAGGTCTCTGACATCTTTGACTGCTGACCAAATAAATGTTCTTCATTTTCTGAAGGACTTGTGTTTTTTTTTGGGGGGGGGTGTTTGAGACAGGGTATGGGGCCTGTCCTGAAACTCCCATCTGGAGACCAAGCTGGCCTTGAACTCAGAGATCTGCCTGCCTCTGCCTCCTGAGTGCTAGGACTAAAGGTGTGTGCCACCACTGCTCTGCCCTAGTAGAGTCTTTCTTTGCTGTAACAGTAACTTTTAACCTCTCTCCTCCAGTTCACTTGATTTCTTTTCATTTTGGCATTAAAAACAATGCCATTAATAAAGGAAAACACAAATGGCAATTATTCAATTGTAATGGTGTAATATTTTAAATCTGTTATTCTCTGCATTAATAGGTACTATGTAGCCAAAGAAACAATTTGTTTCATTGCTCTAGGTTGAACTAATTGTTAGTACATCATTCAAACTGATAAGTAGATTTTGGGATAAATTTAGGGCTCAGAATGCCAAAAACTGCCTTTACCAGGTTACCAAAGATATGTGAATATCACAGGCAAGTGCTCTAAAATGACAGAACTGGAAGTGTTTTTCATTTATAAATGAAATGTTTGAATTGTATTGCTTGATCTTGATGAGTGTAACTGTGTAGGCTTAAATTAAGACTGTTTCCTTTGTATTGAGAAGACTGGTATTATGTAGTGGCAATTTCCTTATTATATATTTTTTAAGTGTTAACAACCATAGCCTAATCTTTTTATTTTAGTCTTATTTTCAGCTACTAAAAATAATGATGCAGGACTGCCATCTCTTTGCTTTTTAACATCAATATTGATTCAATAACATAATTTTGGTGAATGGTAATTATGTATTTTTCCTAATGGAAGTGATTTCATTTGGAACCATTTGAAACTAGAGCAAGTTACAGATTAAAAATATCCGGTTTTGGTCACCCATGCTCCCCTAATCGTTGAATGTCTGAGCGAACATATTATTTATTTTGCCATAGTACTCAAACATTAGGCATTAGAGTGAAAGTTTCGGTTTGGCCCAGGGACATAACTCCCTTATTTCAATTTCTGTATTCTTCCGGAATTAATCTCTGCCCCCTTGGTGATTTTGTTTTTATTTTTTTGATTGGGATTTGTTATATAGTCTATGCTGGCCTTAAACTCTCCACTTAAATGCCTCAGCCTCCTGTGAGGTAACTTCACTTCCCTTTTATAAGAAAACTCTTTGGGTCAGTATTAAATTTTTTTTTCCATCATACCATCTAAATGGTTTTTTTTTTTTTTTGAGTGGTTAAAAGAAGTAATAATTACGATTCATTGAGAATAGCAACTTTTTAATGCATCTTTAAAAATGCATATTATTGACATGACATTTTTTGAATCAGGACAATTGAGCAGAATTTAAAATAAATGCAGTTTTATTTTACATTTACAAATTTCTGTGCTAAACTGACAGTGAGCTCTTCATATAAATTCTTGCAGTAGTAATAGCAGTGACAATAAGAGTAGCACAGGTGGGGGCCCTTGTCTGACATACTGTTCCATGTACAGTGTATTTAGAATTTCAAGTGTGAGAAGTGCTTTGAGTTTCCGAACCCTTTGACTTGAAGAAACTTGTTGCAGGCCATGCATATTGTTTACAGAACGTCATGTGTCTTTACTATTAGTTGTTAAGTTATGAGCATTGATAGGATGTCTTTATATACTTAGTGACTATTACAACTTATTTAACATTTCCTTTTTTTAATGTCACTCTTCTGAAGTGTTCATTGTTGAGAAAATTTTATGAAACTAGTAATTGAGCAAAAGAAAATTTAACAAATTCCTAGATTTATAAGATTCTCCTTTGAAATGCTGTCTAGAAAACTGGATATTTACTTAGAGAGGATGCATTATAATTTTTTTAAAAAGCTAAAAAGCACAAAACTAAGCTGTGAGTGCTTGTCATTTTGCTTAGATGATAATACTGAAAGAATGTTATAAGTATAGTTTAATTTGCTATATGATTTATTTAATAATTCTTTGTAAACTTGGTTTTTATGTTAGAATTATATGGTTGAAATTAAGTGAGTACAATAATAAATATTAGATTATTTTTCTCCTTGTGAGCTTTTTGTTTACATTAGAAAGTGTTAACAGAAATGATTGGGAAGTAAACATTCTGTGCGTATATAATACTTGTGTTTTAATATGTCATCTTAAGCAGTGGAGTATTTATGGTAGCATTAAGGGAATATACTTTTTTTGTAAAGTTTTTTTTATTATTTATTTAGTATACAGTCTTCTGCCCGCATGCCAGCAGAGGGCACCAGATCTCATTCAAGGTGGTTGTGAGCCACCATGTGGTTGCCGGGAATTGAACTCAGGACCTCTGGAAGAACAGTCAGGGCTCTTACCCACTGAGCCATCTCTCCAGCCCCAGGAATATACTTTTAAAGAGACTAATCTAGGTTTTTTTCCTTGGTTTTGTACATGTTAATGGTTTGGCTAATGAGAAAATGCTTTTGCTGATTTATACTGCAGCAAGATATTATAGTCAATCTTTAAACATAATTAACATTTCTTAGCTTATAAAAATATATCTGCTGTGTACCTGATCTTATTCCATTCTTTCTGTGGACAACAAGGAAGTATAAGAATGTTATAGTAGGGTTGGTATGCTTACATAAGCCAGGAAAATTTCAAACAATGTATATAATTACATATTAAAATATCCAACATAATGAAGATCAGGAAAAGAAATCAGGGTGTGTTTGTTTGAATTAATCAAAACATCCTAGACTGTTATAGCCAGAAGGTAATTTAGATGGAATCTGTGCCAAAAAGCTTTTGCTTCCCTGTGAGAAAATCTTCCTCAGTTTTTAGTGACTTGCTTACCAGTCACTCAGGTGTTGACTAGCAAGGGCTGGGGAGATGGCTCAACTAGTAAGGTGTTTGATCCCTACTTCCAGCTCTGGGTGGGTTTGGGGGAGAGGTGGGGATTCCTGAAACCTGATATTCAGGAAGTGGATGAGCTCCAGGACAACCTCAAAAAATAAAGAGAGCCACTTCCGAAGACAGTTCATGTTGATCTCTGGCCTCATGGTACACATGTAAACTGAACATGTAAGAACATAGATTGCTGACTTTGGTGCTAGAAATCTGAGCAGGGCCCACACTGCATGGTAGCTTTGTTTTACCTCTGAGCTATGCTGTGTCCTCCTACCCTTGATTTTGGGGCATTGTAACACTTTCCCCACTCCCCTCTCCACACTTATTGATGTCAGCCAGAGGAGACTTCATGTAGATGAGACTTTTCTTTTTTTTTTCCTTGAAAACAAAGTCTCACTGTGTAACTTAAGACAGGCTGGGACACCCAGTGTAACCCAGGTTTGCTTGAGTTCTTTCTGGGTCCTCCTGTCTCATTTTCCTGAGTGTTGGCATTATGAGATCTGTGAAGGAATTTAGAGAAATGGGAAGACAAGGAAGGAAGGAAGGAAGGAAGGAAGGAAGGAAGGAAGGAAGGAAGGACGGACGGACGGACGGACGGACAGTGCAGAGGAGCTCGTGAATTCAGTGTTTTGCTGGTTTAGGTGATGAACCAAAAGGCGTTTGTCCTCTACTGGGAAACTCTTAGAGGAGTGACTGAGTAACATGATGTACAAGGGAGATTGGATTCATAGAAACAAGTATATAGAAATTGAGGTGTTCGGTTTAATTGCTGTAAGTGCAATCAAGGTGCTCACATAGTAAAGCAGTTATCTGCCCTCTTGAGAATTTCAGTCTAGTACAGTGGTTCTCAGCATGGGGGTTGAGACCCCTCCCTTTGTGTCGAACTACCCTTTCACAGGGGACTTAGATCATATCCTGCATATCAGATACTTGCATTCATAACTAGCAAAATTGTAGTTATGAAGTAGCAACAAAATAATTTTATGGTTGAGGTCACCACAACATGATGAACCGTCTTGAAGGGTGGCAGCATTAGGAAGGCTGTGAACCACTGGTGTAACAGCACAAGTTAGACATGATAAGTCCAGTTGTATGACACAGAAGATAGACCTTTAGAAAAGATTCTGGCTCTGTCTTCCAGAGGAACTTTTACTTCTGACCAATGAGTTCCCGTTAGTCTTGTGGACATAGATCTGTCTAGTTGGCTTAGCTTTCTTCCAAGTCATCTAGTGTTCATACCAAATTAGTAGCCCTAGGGGAAGCAGGTATGTATATTTTTCATTTTAAGCCCTTGTATTTGTTTTGTGTTTCTTTTATTTCATCTTTAAAGTCTTGTTGATTTGGATTTTATGTGGGCTACTTCCTCTTAAAGGCAGGTATAAATAAAATTACCATAATCATGACATGATGATAATGTCTGTATTTTTATAGTGCCATAATTTTTATAGCAGCATCCTCATTTTCATTACCTCAGTTAGCCTTACTGGCAAGTATTATTATACCCATTTTATAGTTGAGTAAAATAAAAGCTGGATTAAGTGACTTTCTGAAGGTCCATGTGCTTCAGTAAGAACAGTTTTGGAGAACAGGAAGCCATGAAGCCAGGATTGGAGCTTTATCAATAGGAACTTTGAATTCATGTGAACACTCTGCTTTGGTTCAAGAGTTTAATTTTTTTCTTTTGGCTAGGTAGCAAGGAGTCAGTTTTTAGTTGTTTTGGACAGTTCCCTTATTTTAAGATGTTTAGTAGCTGGAGTCAAAGGGTGAAATATCAAGATTTTGAACATGACTTACCTGAAGATTAGGATCATGAAGATGGGAGAGGGAGCTATTTGGAAAATGAGGGAAGAATTCAGTTAAAATTTTTTATGTGTACGTGTGCCTGCATGAGTATATCTGCACCATGTGTGGTTGTCAGCCTACCAGAGGCCAGACAAGAGTGTCACACATGGATCCCCTGCAACTGGAGTTACAGGCAATTGTTAACTGTCATGTGGATGGCAGGGAACAGAACCCCGGTCCCTCTGCCAGAACAGTAAGCGTTCTTAAACTGCAGAGTCATCTCCCTAAGAATTAAAATTTCAAACATACTTGACACATTTTTTGGGCAGATCTTATTTGTGTTCCTTTTGAAAACTGAAAAAAACCTTTTAGTCAGATAAATGGATGATAGACATGAGTGTAAGGGTGATGTCCATACATGCTGGTGTGTTTGGGTTGAGCATTGACATCTCATATCTGTCACTGATAATCTGTGGTTATTTCTGTCAACAATAAGGTGGTGATAATGGCAGTCTTGGAGGTATTCTGTGAAGAGAAACAAATTGATAGCAGAGACATCTTTATTAAAGTACTGTAATAGTTTTTCTTAGAGGAGCACCAGAGTAAAATCTGCAGTTTTCTTACTTGTGCTGTTGTAGAGGAGGAGTGGTGTCAGTGGCTGATGGATTCTGTAGGGTCCCTTATTTTAGGTTGTGCATTTGTGTGTAGCCATCCAGCCCCCTGGGAAAGAAGTGTGCTCTGTTAGCGGTCTGAAAAACCTTTACAGTAGAAGTGTTGCATTCTGTCTTCTAGTGGTACCCTACCTATACATTGTCTGTCACTACTTCCTTATCAAGCTTCCAACAAGGAAAGAACCCCCCCCACCACCACCACACACACACACAGATGGAGTATTGCTTTTTGTTAAGTTTTGATTTTAGAAAAGTTGCCTCTGGGAGGAGGATGGCTATATTTTATCTTAAGACTGGTTCTTTCTCCCAGTCCCTACCCCAATTCCAGTTCAACACATAACTTTAAAGCAAACCTGCTATTTTCCTTGGGCAGGCCAAAGGGTTTGTACTGTTCTGAGAACTTGTGCAGCACTGTCCCTGCCTGGGAATGCTGTGGTATGTGGGGCATAGACAAAGGGTCTCATAGTTGAGATGCCCGTGTTCCATATCATGACCTAGTTGTATAATCTTCGGATGTTACTTAATGGACTTTAAAAAGGTTTTCATAATTTCAATTAAGAGGAGCTTCATACTTTTTAAAATTTACTTTTATTTTTGTGATGCTGGAGATCAAACCCAGTATTACTTAAGTAGTCTACAACTGAGCTACATACATCCCTAGTCAAATTTCACACTTTTAAAAGCCTCTGTTGATTTAAAGGACACAATGGGGCTGTTCTGTTCTTCCTGCTGTCCACTAAGAGCAGGGAGACTGGGCATCTTGACCTGACTTTCTACCTGATCACGGCCCTAGGTCCTTCTGCAAGATTTTAGAAGTCGTTAGGACAAGGATCTAAAACCTTCCCCTTTGTTTATATGAAGGGTCTATGGGCTGCTCATCTTTAGGGACCTATCTATTCATAGCTTGTCTTCATAAATAGCTTCTTTTTCAGTCTGAGCTTTTGCCCTACTTTCAAATCTGAATTTAGTACCTAATTTGTGTTCATCTAGCTAATTCAGCGCTTCACTGTAGACAGTCTTATTTTCTTCCCTAATTGATTATATAAATAAAATCTTGTCTCTTAAGAACTCTGAAAGCAGGAACAGAGTAGGCATATAGCAGATAGTGCTTGTTTGATTACATGGATTCTAATTCTTAGTTGGGATATGAGAAGGCCAGCCATTGACTGAGATTCTAACACAGTGAAAGTATGAGAATATGTATTTTATAAAACTTTGCAGTGATTTGGTAGCATCAAACAATTACTTGCTGCACTTCAAAATTATTTATTGTTTAGAGTGTCTCAAAAGATGTTCTCAATTACTACCCCAGAGAGATTGGCTGGGGATGTAGCTCATCCTACCAGAATGTTAACGAACAGGGCATAAGTTAGCATGAATTGTATGTAGAACTAAGTATCAATGTGAACAGGGTTATAATTAACAAACCTAACTGACCTTTCTGCCTCCATTTTATTTAGTAAACACAGAGCCACTTTCACTCCTTGCCTTGAGCTCTAGAGATCGAGTAATGCTGGTACAAATACTCCTCAAAGCTCACAGAGTTGGAGAAATCAGACAGTGACACTGTTCATAGCGATTCATTGATAAGTATAGTACTATAGAAACATAAAGTAGATGCCCTAATCTGGATAAGTGGATTAGGAAGGACTTTCTGAAAAAGTAGTGTTATAAAGGATGAGTAGGAGGTGATCAGCCCATGAATTGGGAGTGGAAGGTGGGATTGAAAACGTTCTAAGCAAAAAGAACAACATACACACCATACAACTGAAAATAGCTTTTTAAGGAACTCAAGTTCAATGTTGCTACTTGAGATTTAGCTGAAGAGTTGAACATGATATCTACTTTATGAATTATTTTTCTGACCTTACTCGTTTTAATGACTAAATCTGCAGCCAGATTTAATGGCAATTTCTATACCTTCTGGCAAAAATGCTTTGATTTCTCTAATAGTGGTTATATTTATAAAGTTTTGTGTTACTTATTGTACCAAATGCATTACACAGATTCATATTAATCACAAAGACTCTGTTGGAATGAAGTGCCACTCCAAGTTTTCAGGTGATAAAACAGAGTTAATGAGGCTTAGTGGCATATCCCAGTCATGGATCTATTTTGGTGGTGTCAGTAAGTAATTAGGAGCAATATTATTCCCTTGGGCATTGACTTCTACTTCAAGCTAGTTGAGTTGAATGATGAGTTTTATAGCAAGAATTGGGGGCTTTCTGAGTTTCTGCTTGTAAAATTATATTTAACAACTGCATTTAGTTTCTAGATCTTGTGGTAGGAAAGAGTCAATTGTGTGTTTTTATTTTTATTTTTGAGGACAGGGTCTTGACTTATCACGGCTCTGGAGCACAACTTTTAGTTATGTGTCTGTCTCTGTCTTGCTCTTTGGAGAGATGGACATTTGATTACCAAACTAATATTAACTAAGCTTTCAGACATTTCCAGATTATGAATGTAAAAATAGAAGTGATTGGTATGCAAATTGCTGATGTTAGTAATCCATAAATCTTTAGCATTTTTTAAATAAGAATTAAATAGTAAACTGGTTGTGATGGCCCAGTCATAGTTATCATGAGGCTGAGACTGAAGAGAGCTCAAGGCCAGTCTGATCTGTAGAGTGAGAATTTATCTCAAAAATAAATAAAAAGTAAATAAATAAAATCAACAACAGTTGTTAACATCTGGATAACTTTAATGGAGGGATCGTGTGTCTTGTGTGTCATATGTGATCTGGTTGGTGAGAAAGAAAATTGGGACTTTTATCGTTATTATTTTAACATTTTAAAATGTTCTAAGATGGGTTGTAGTAGAAAACTTATATGGAACAAATTCTGCTAAAACAACAACAACAACAAAACAATCAAGAAAAAACTTGTCCTGGAGAAACAGCTCAGCAGGTAAGAGCACTTGCTGCTGCTCTTCCAGAGGTCCGGAGTTCAATTCCCAACAACCATATGGTGGCTCACAACCATCTTTAATGAGATCTGGTGCCCTCTTCTGGCCTTCTGGGACACATCCAGACAGAATACTGTTTACATAATAAATAAAAAAAAAATCTTTTCTAAAAAAGAGAAAAAATACTTTAGTTTTCTCCCTTATCAAGCTGTTACTAATCTGGTGGTGTCACTTTCACTTGAGGCAACAAGACAGTTGGTTATTGTTTCTGGTAAGAAATCAACTATTAAATGGCATCGGTCCCCAGTTGTGTACGCCCTACTTACTCATATTCTGCATTGCCTTGCTTATTTGGTATGCTGTTTATCTCTGAAAAACTTTCACAGATGACACATGGTATTTGATTGTATTGAACAGTTTACTGGTTTCTTTTACTTGATTTATTTTAAGGTACATTGGATCCCCTCGCCCATGTTGTAATTAACATTTCATGTATGTTTTATTTTTTTAGGACAAATTTTGGTGGGTTTCAACCTTCGTATCAGTATCACAAAGTAACAAAAACAAAAATAAAATTCTTAGAAATTAAACTTTAGGATTAAAAAGAATAGCTTGAAGACAAAAGTATAAGAAAACATAGGGTAAAGATTTAATTGGTTTTTATTCTCAGTTTTAGATTGGGAAACATTTCATTCTTTAGGATAGAATGAGTTTTCCAATGAGTGGAGTGAAGAAAGAGCCTTGGCTTTGTAGACAGAAAAAGACTAAGGGAGGCAGAAGTGGGACAAAAAGTTATTTTTCCTTTATGGGATTGAAATGAGATTTCATTTTCTTGTTGGCTTAGCTAAATTACACCCCTTCTGATTGGAAAGCTGCCTTGTTTCAAAGTTCAGTTTGAGTAAGTGACTCTTGGTATAAATGACTTCCTTCTGATTTGGTCTGATTTTTCAGGGACTGGTCCCAAACAATGACCTCTCATTATCTTTGTCTAATAGAATAATACATATTTAAAGATGTTGGAGTCAGACCTTTGAGGATCACCTCCCTCCCTCCCTCCCTCCCTCCCCCCTCCTCCCTCCCTCCCTCCCTCCCTCTTTCCTTTCTTTCTAAGAGATTCACTATGCAGCCCTGGCAGTCCTGTAACTAGCTGTGTAGACCAGGCTGGCCTACATAGTGCACAGATATCTGCCTGTGCCTGCCTTTCCCTCCAGAGTTCTGGAATTAAAAGGCAAGCACCACCATGACTGGCCCTGTGGTCTTATTTGTAGTGTTTATATGTGTCAATTTCTTCATACTCTAATACAATTAAATACATTAGACTTTTGAATTTTTTTTCTAGGTTGGTAGATGGACATCTGAATACTGTGTTTTTTGTATTTTTGCTCTAAGTTGGGCATAATAAATTTTTATTTTTCTATATATTTTAAATGTAAAACATTTTTTTTGTTGTTGTATCATACTAGTTTTAGCCTTTTCCAGAATACTTACAGTTTATGACCTGAAAACCTGACCCACAAGGCATCTTTTACCCTTTGATCACCCAAAGCTAAGTTATTCCTATACTTTGAAGAAGCAGCTTAGATTTGAGAAGAGCTGAAGTCACTCTTCCACTGTGGTCAGATGATTTCCTTGCAAGTCATGTATTAGCCCTTTATTTAGAGAGGGTCTAGTTGCAGGGTCTGGGTGGAGATGGGTCAGCTGTGGTGCTGTGGTCTTGGAGAACCATACCTTCCCAAAGAAAATGTTTCTTTTAATAAAGAAGAACTAGAGGACACATACAGTATTACTCTGCCTACTGTAAAATTTTATTCAAAGATTTAGGAGGAGGGATAAAGCAGGAATAGGAAGATGATACAGTTTTGGCAATTTAATGTTACTTTCAGAATACCTAGAACCAACAGGCTTATTCTAAAATCTTTTCCATAATGACCAAACTGTAGTCTAACCTCCCAGCAAGCAAGCATGGGCTTCTCTGGAACAGGAAACATCAATTTAAGGATGAGAGTAGGAGGAAGGTGTTCAGTTTATGGATATTGGTGGCTCTTCAGTAAGTGTAATGTTGAACTATGGTTGACATACAGCAGTGGCAGCCTCAGAAAGTCCAGTGTAGTGAGGAAAGGTGATAATAACCCTGAATTAGAGGGGTGTTGCAGGAAGAAGATATTCTTGTATGGTGTAGATGTGAAGGACCTATGTAGACTGCCTGCTGGGTTCTTCAGAAAACTGAGAGATCAGCAGATATATTGCTGAATGAGTAGGTTTGCTTTTTGTGTTTTTTGCAGAAACAGGTAACATTAACAGTCTTTGTATCCTGGTAGTACCTTTTGGCCATCTTTATCAAGTAGCTTTTGTGTTTTTCTTTTCTATCATCAGATATGTTATTTTTACTTTTTTAAGTGAAACCTGTGGAGTAGTGAATGTTTGTGTGTGACACTAACCATACAGTGAGCTTGACTGAATTATTCTGTCATTTTGTACTACTGGCCAACTAATTTCTATGAATAAATTATCTGACTTATTCTTTGTTCTTTTATTCTTCTGTCCCTGTCCTTTTCCCGATTCTTCAAGTAGATGGGAGTTTGACTAGTCTGGGGTCTTTATCTAGATATTGTATTCTGAAATCCTCTCTGCTGACTTTTCACATGTTTTTTCCCTCAATCCCTTAAATTATTAAACATTACTTGTTTGTATTCATTTTTGGCTTCTTCCTACAAATTTAAGGTTGTTTGTAGAAGTTCATCATAAGCTGTGTAGCAAGAAAGGCAAAATAAAAACATAGACTATAATAACTGACATTAAACTAAATATTAACAATAGGGCAGAGATACTTCTCTAGACTTCATAGTGGATGGTGTAGAAATGGAAACATAATCAATTTATGTCCATAAAACTTAGAACAAGCATAAGAAAAAGTGTCATAAATAGGACCCCATATAATGACATAATTAGTGGCTTCAACAAGTAATGTTGCAATGGGTGCAGTAACAAGTTACTTTCCATTTGTAGGTGAGACACGTTGGTACCAGAGCACCTTTAAGAAAGACAACTTTATAGTGGGGGAAGTTGGGTGAGGAATGTTTGAAACAGTCTTTAAGAAGAAAAGGTTGAGTAATTAGGATGGAGATGGTACATCCTTGTTTTGTTGATAGGAAGTGCAGTGGTATAAACCATCAAGGAGTGCTACCAGAATAAATGCTGAGTTTAAAGTTGTTCTTTAGTCCTTATCATTGAAGGTAGAAAGTTAAGATGATTGTATTGATGACTCAGGTAGCATATCAAGGGTAATACTGTATTGGTAGGCTCATTGACAGGCCTGATTCTCAGAAACTCAATTTTTGTGAGCAAGGAATTGACTCTTGCAAACAGTATACTTGATAAAAAGAAACAATGCCTGTTTGTGTTCACCTATTAACCTGTTATGAGAAATGTGATTGCAAAGTCCACTAGAATTCTTATTTATTGAGCAATTCATATTTTGCTTTAGAAGAAGCTAAATTATAACTAGAGGAGACCATCTTAAAATTGATTGTCCTCATGGTCAGGGTATACTTTCCATAGTTGACTAGAGCATGAATATTTGTCCCCAGCAGTGTTAGGTTAATTCTAGTTAAATTCTGAAAATTGTTCTTTGGGCTTCCCTTTCTTATTCTTAAATCAAACTCTCTCCTAGAAACTTTCCATTTGTCACTGACGCAAAAAAGTTGTGATTATAAGTCTACTTAAAATACTTTGTTAAGGATAAGGTTGTTAGATATTTGCATTATTTGTGAGCTTCTGTATATCTATTTGCTGTGCTATCAAAATGCAGTTAAATCCCATTTATAATAAATATGAACCTTATCTTACGGTTTTTGCTGTCTTTGTTCCAGTGAAAGTTCATATGTAGACATACTAGCTGTAGGCAACAATTCAAGTGTAATTTTAAACCACACTATAAGTACGAATACATAATCAAGTATTATGGTGGTTTAATGGTTAAAATTTGGCTTTGTAGTCAAATTTGATACTCTCACTCCCACCTTCTCTTTTATTTTCATTCAAGCAGGTGCTGGGAATGTTAGAAGCAAATGCATAGCCCCCCTGAACAACAATAAACTTTGAAAAATGATCACTTTAATGCAGTCATGAAAATGTCTTGTTATCATTAAACTAGAGTTTTGGAGCCTGGAATGATTGAAATTGGCATTAGGTAGAAGGACTAGGTGGTTGGGACAGTTTGCTCCTTATTTAGAGGGGAAAAATTATGTCAGTGTCGCACACTGCACACAAATGAGTTGTGAAGGGATTAAAATTTGAATGTTCAAAGGGTAACTGAAAGCATTACAAGAGTAGGAAAAGTTTTTATTTAGTTTTATGGATCAAAAGGTTTCTGACATGGCAACAACTCAGAAGTCATGAAAGGAAAAGATTTAACTTACACGGTTTTTAAGGTTCTATTAGATTCTGCAGACAGAATTAGCATAATAGATGGTAGGAAATACTGGCGTCTGTAAAAGATTGAGGATTAACATGTTAGTTATGAATACTTCTCAACATTGGTAATAAATGATAAAACTCCCCTAGAAGAGTGACCATACAAAAGGATGAAGGGACAGTGATAAGCATGGCTAAGCCGATAAAGCAAACACTTGTTGCTCAAGCCCAAATTCCATCCCTGGAACTCATGTGACGGTGGAAGGAAAGAGCTGACTCCAGAGTTTCCTGTTATCTCCACACATGTCTCAGCACACACACCTACCTGCACATTTTGCATGCACACAATAACTAAATTAATGTAGAAAAAAGGGTGAAGAAATTGAAACATGACTATTTTGGTGAAATTGTGGACAAATTAAAATATTAAGGAACAGAATAGTGTTGGAAGAAATACTGGGTGTAATTTAAAGGTAATTGAATGTTTTGTATATACTTGTGATTTTATTAGATTACAACATAATTTTAAATCACAAAATAGTAAGTAGGTATTCCTGCCATTCCTGATTAATTGTGCAGGATACAGATAAATGATGATAAGTTGTGTAAGCTTGTAGAGAATTCTGCCTTTGTTCCTCAGTGTTTCCTAGGTAATTGTAAGTTTCCTGTCAATTTTTCTTGTATTCCTGCATAAATAACTTAAAAAAAATGAAACTCCCTCTGTTTTGTTCTTGTTATTTAGTTATATATTCTCTCCATGTTCTACTGTTCCTCTTTTGCTTACTTTGTAGCCTTCTCTAGAGTTCTTTATCATTATTTTTTGAAGAGATTTGCTGTAATTTAGACCTTTATCTTTTGAGGACTTCTGTTTCTTTTTTTTTTTTTAAGATTATTTTTATTTATTTATTATGTATACAACATTCTGCTTCCATGTATATCTGCACACCAGAAGAGGGCACCAGATCTCATAACGGATGGTTGTGAGCCAACATGTGATTGCTGGGAATTGAACTCAGGACCTCTGGAAGAGAAGTTAGTGCTCTTAACCTCTGAGCCATCTCTCCAGTCCCCGGACTTGTGTTTCTTAATGCAGTTGTTTCAGAACGTTCTTACCCAGGAGGTAGCAGTTAACCTCACTCACTGTTTCACCATTGATCTCTCAGTGGGTGATGTCAAGCAATCATCTAACAAAAAGCATCGTCTATAACTTGTTTATGTTATTATACACAAGTCCAAATTGTTGGGGGTGGGGTGGGGTGGGGGAGGAATAGCTAAATACTTTGTTTTAAAAGGAAGGAATCAGAAATTTTAATTCTAGTTAATGCTGACTTGTACATAGTGATGTCAGTAAAAAAAAATCACTTAGGCAGATGAACTAATAATGCAGTTAAAAGAATTTGAAAGTAACGTTTGCTGTAGTAAATTGACAACAGGATTTATTGGTTTTAAAATTAATCTACATACAACTTCAGTTGGTAGTATTAGCTTAAGGTAGAATGGGCCTGGATAATAGAAAACTTAATTGTTTTCACCCTATGTATTTAGTTGTTCAATAACAGCAGCCACGTTCCTATATGTTCTCTTGATTTTAAAATGTACATCAATTATACAGTAATGTTAGCACCATATTTAAGGTTATATGTAACTTTTATTTTGTGTAAGCCCCTCTCTCTTTCCCCCCTTGCCTCCCCTCCCTCTTCCTTCCCCCCCAATATGTAGCTCTAACTGTCTTGGAACTCACTATGGAGACCAGGCTGGCCTTGAACTCACAGAGATACACCTGCCTCCATCTCCCAAGTTTAAAGGCATGCACCACCATGCCTGGATTAATTTTAAGTTTCTCCGTCCATGGTATTATAGTTTCTGGAGGTGAGAAGTGAAGTGTTCCTTTTAGTACCTCATTTTGCATAGTGGTTAGCTCATGTGATAATGGATACATATCTTGGGTTAGTTCTTCACTGTCTTCATTATGACATGCCTTATGTTGTTCGTATCATGCCCACTATACTACAAACATGTTAAACATAGTAGATAACTATCTCAGCAGTAGTAACAGAATATTTTTTTTTGTTCTGCTATGCATATCTGTGCATAGCTGATGATGGTTAGAATCACCTAATCAGAGCATGTTTGTGCATGTTCTTAATAATGTTGCCAGTTTCCTTCTCATTCTTGCTTTGAGAATCTCAAGTACAGAGTACCCCAGAGAGCTTAAGATCCTTCCTGAATAGGTTTTGAACAGTGTAAGAACATGTACTTTTGAGCCTGAATGTGGAATTGAGAATGAATTTTCTTTTAAGGGCTAGATAGTATGTAGAAAGAAGACACAGGTTTTCATGGTGAGGAATCTGAGCATGATTTTGTTGGATCCTCTGTGTTAGGACTTTTACAAGGCTGCAATGTAGTTGGCCCAAGCTGTAGGCTCATCTGAAGGTTCAGCTGGGAGAAATCTTCTGCTAAGCTTGCTTACATAATTGTTGGGTGGGTTTAGTTCTCCTCACTGTAGGACTGAGGGTGTTAGTTCCTTCTTGTCAGGCACTTAGTTGTTTAGAAACTGCCCTCATTCCCTTGCTTTGTAGCTTCTCCAGCTTACTTTGTTAGAGTAAGAGAAGAACCAGAGAGAAAGCTAGCAAGGAAAGAACATTAGCAGGATGGAAATCATTGCCTTTGTAACTGAATTGAGGCAGATTAGGAAGACTCCGCTCCTACCCTCTGAAATGGTATATTGCTAAGGACTAAGTATTGGATGAAAATTTTCTGAAAATAAGACTATTAATTTTATGTTCAATCTTCATAGCTAGCACCCCTTAAATATATATAAAATGACAAAAATTGTCAGGCACCAGTATTTCAGTTGCTTGATTGACAGTTGTCAGATTTTTCTTCCACACTGACCTACTTGGGGCCTTTATCTCTGTTAGAGCAGGCTGAGCCCAAAGCACAAAGAGCCAGTGACTCAGCCCCAGCCAAGCATAGTCAATAGAAGAGAGCAATGTGGGAGAGAGATGGTAGAGAGCTGACGCTGTGGAACATGAAGAGCTGAAATGGAGACAGGTGAAGGGTGGTGGGGAGCTGAGGTGTTGGAAAAGATGCAAGCTCTACCTGACTGCTGGGAGAATTCCAGAATGTTTTTTTAAGAGCTCTGGCTTCTTAGGATCCATAATTCTAAAAGCTGAGGGTCTTAACACTTAGTACTAGGCCACTGGAACTTAAGAGCAGAGGTGTCACACTGAAAGCAGACAGCCACAAACATTCAAGGCTCAGAATTACTGACATTAAGCAAGTGGTACTTTGCTTGTGCATTCTTTTCATCTAAATAGAGAAAAAAAATCCTCATTGACTGTTAATATTATCTCCTAAGTAGTATCTTCCCTTCTGCCATGTTACTAGAAGCAAGTTACTTAATCCATTCCACACTCAAAGAGAAGTAGAATACTAGGAGTAAGGTATCAGGGGAGGCCATCTTAGAAATCTACCTAACATTTAACTGAGTCCTGGAGCTCAAAAGTTGGTTGGTTGAGGCTGAAAAGTTGCCTCATTGGTTACAAAAACTTGTTCCTCTTATAGCAAATTTGGGTTCAGTTTCCAGCACCCACATGGTAGCTTACAAGCATCTCTCAACTCTAGTTCTAGGGCATCCACTGCCTTCTCTGACTGCAAAGGATATGGTACACATGAGCTACACACACATGTAGGCAAAACATTCATACGTACAAAACTAATGTAATAAATAATAAAAGTGTTTAAAGTTGTTCTCTAGGGTTTGGTTTTGGGCCTTGGAAGAGTGCATATGGGGTAGGGGTGTGAGGGCAACAGGAGAGACTCCCCTTTATGGACTTCATTTTCTAGAAGGAAGGATCTTAGTATTACTTGTGACCATCATGTAACAACATCTAGGTAGTAGCACACCGTAAAAGGAAGAGTAATAAGTGTTGGAAAAGCAAACATGTCTGAAATTTATTTCTAGTTGTTGTGAGATCATGAAGGACAGTTTTGTTACAGTCTTTGAAACTCCATGTTATTCACGGAAAGAAATCAGGATATTGGTGTGCTACTTGGTTGGCTGAGATATAGAATACTATTCAGTGGTAAGTTATATTACCTCTCCTGATTGCCTAGCTTCTTGTGCACCTTTTGAAATAACCCCAGGAGTCCTATAGGTAGGCATAGCAGAAAAAAAGAACCATTCTGTAGTTTTGTTATTGTCTCCTTCAGTGGTTTTAACCTCTTTTATTTGTTGTTTATTTTTTTGAGATGGGGTCTTATACTGTAGCCTAGACAGGCTTCAACTTGCCAAAATCCTCCAGCTTCCCAAGTGCAGGGATTACAGAAGTTAGCTACCACTTCTGGCTCTGGTTATGGTTTATTCAGGGTAAAATTTCCTCATCTGCAAACTCGAGTTGTGGGTTACATAATAAAGAAGGCTCTGCATGGCTTCATGGGATGTTTTGATTTATTGCTTGTTTTTATGATAGCTTGGCTTCAAGTAGAAAATGAATGGCTAAAACTAAGATAATGCTAACTTAAGGCAAAAGTTAGGAATGATGAGATAACTTGTCTAGTCTAGACGACATAACTAGGAAATAGAGTACCTGGGCATTAAACCCAGGTTGTCTGGTTTCAGAGTTGGGACTTTTAATATGCAGGAAGCTAAATCCTGACTTGTGCTTGGAGATAAGATCCAGAAAAACTCCAAGTTTTATTTAAAACTTGCAAAATTTGAAGCCATTGAGCCTGTCCAGAACTTTCTATACTTTTCATCATTTTCTCACCTCTACCCTTTAGCTATCAGTGCTCTTAAACCTCTGCACACTCAAGCATCTCCTTTGTGTTTCTTGTATATACCAGCTTTCTCCTGTCCTGTCTCTAAATTTCTTTGAAATGTTGTAAACTCTAAATTTCCTATGTCTATTCACCTGTAATTCTCCTTGTCAAACCTATTGAAATCTAGGTTCCAAAGACACATTTTGGAAAACTTAGCTGGTGTAGGGCTATGCCTTCTATTTTTATTTTTCTAATGGCACTTAGGAAGCCAAGGTGTAGAAAGACCAGTGATGAAGGAAATGGAGAAGATAGCTTCCCAGGATCCAGGGCTTTCTTGGCCTATGTGGGTCAACAAAGTATAATTAAAAAGGAAGTGAAGACTGGAGTAAATTGATGGTCTCCTTGGAGGATGGAAGAGCTAGAAGTCTGGATGAGTTTGAGAGCAGGTCTGTAAGAAAGGGGGGAAGGGTGTGAAAGATCAAGGAGGTTGGGGTTGTAGTTGAAGAGTTTAAAGTTTTAGAGAAGGACCAGTTAATTCTAGTGATGACAAGTTTTAAGATTTGAATGTTGATGTGATATATTCAAAACAAAGAGATAGTCATATTGAGGATGATGACCCACATAGTGTAATAATGTGCAGTGAAGTTCAATGAGAAGCCAAGAAAGCCTTGCCTCTTGTTTACTATCAGACGAGGAGATACTCATCTCATTAGCAGGGGATATGTTAATTTTGTAATTGATAGTTGCAGACTATTCACTGAAAAGTAGTATTATGTGTATGATGAGATTCTTTTGTCTTTTGAGGATAGTTCCTGGCACTGTACTTTATGTTAGGAGTGTTTTGACCTTTACTTTCATTCTGGGCATTTTGTTTCTGAACAACAAAGAACAGAATAGGGTATGAGAGGGAGAACAAATGAATAGATACTTGTCTCAGAATGCTGGTGATTTGGGGAAGAAATGTCTGCCATGGATCAGACAGAGACAAATCTATCACTGTGATGTGGGATATTGCTTGTTTATTTTATTTGAATTTGCTGTTGTGTTGATCATGCATAATTAAGTTATAGGTACTTCTCAGAATTTAGATTGTTATGTTTCAATTTTAGGTAAAAGTAGAAAATGATGTTTAGTATCATTTTTATTCTTTATGTCACTGTAAGAACATGAAAGGGAAAATTCGATCTTATTTTCAGAGAATTAGTTTAATGTCAACACACCCCTGGGAGGATGCAACTGGAGCTGCCCCGCTGATATGCACCAGTAACAACCAAACTTGAGGTGGACTCTCAGGGATATACCCGTAAGAGATGCCTTAGTTAAGGTCTATAGCTCTGAAGAAACGCCATGACCAGTGTTTTTTTTTTTTTTTTTTTTTTTTTTTTTTTTTTTTTTTAAATTTATTATATGTGCATTGGGTGTGAAGATGTCAGAGCCCCTAGAACTGGAGTTACAGACAGTTGTGGATGCTGGGAATTGAACCCAGGTCTTCTGGAAAAGAGTATCCAGTGCTCTAAACCGCTGAACCATCTCCCCAGCCTCCAACCATGCAACTCTTATAAAGGAAAACATTTAATTGGGGTTGGCTTACAATTCAGAGGTTTAGTCCATTATCATCATGGCTCACAGGCAGACATGGTGCTGGAGAAGGAGCTGAGAGTTCTACATCTGAATTGGCAGGCATCAGGAGAGGGAGACACTGGGCCCAGCTTGAACATTTGAAACTTCAAAGCCTACCCCCAGTGACATACTTCATCCAGCAAGGCCACACCTTTTAATAATGCCACTCCCTGGTGACCGAGCATTCAAATCTGTTAGCCTATGGTGGCCATTCTTACTCAAACCCCCACAAGAGACAACTGAGGGATTCAGTGTGCTTTCTAAAGTGCTCTTCAAATTCTCATTTCTGACCTGTTCTCCATGTTGGAGATGCCCATGCAGGAACCACTAAGTGTTGTAGGGGAATTAAGACTCCAAATAAGTCTTTGATGTACTGTGAAGGAGAACCAATGCTGTATTAAACTATTGTTGATCATTTGAGAATACAAATGTTCTGATTAATTGTAGTTAAGTTATAGCCTTTATCTATTCAGTTTTCTATTTTGTTACAAATTTTAAACTCATAATTGAGCCACACATGGCAAGATAAACAAAATAGTTCTGATTGTTAGAAAGGTTTTAAAACATTCTTTAAAATTGTAACTGGATTTGATGTTTCTTATAGCAAAGCAAATTTGGTTTGGCTAACTAGTTCATGCCTTTTTCTTTGAGAACGTCTTGCTGTATAGCCCAGGCTGTTCTTGGATTCCCTATATAGCCCAGGTAGCCTTGAACTCAATATCTTCTTACCTCAGCTTCTGAGTACTAGTATTGTAGATATGCACCAACATGCCCAATGAGTTTGTGACTTGAACTGATCATGTGATGACACTAGAAAAAAGGAAAAAAAAAAAACACTTCTCTAAGGTGATGTTTCTGTTATTTTTATTGCAAAGGCTACAGTAGCTGGCATTTTGCCAGGTTCTTTCCATGAACTGATTTGTGTGTACATTTAATTCCAGTTTATATAATCTAATTGGGCCTGTGGATTTTTAATGCCCTTTTATTGCATGCAATTCATTGTTCATTACAGTGTGTATTTTAAAATAAGATGGGCCAGTGAGAACTTAATGATGAATTGGCTAATGAAATACTTATGAAAGATGGACACTTGATTTTCAAAAAACAAGAAAACAAGAGTTTCTGTATTTCTTATATTTAATGAGTTGAATTAGTTTTTATTCTCATCAACTCAAGAGTTTATATTTGAGTCAGAGAACTTTCAGCTTCTAAATTCTATAATAATTTATTAAGTAGCTCCTGTAGAATAAGATACTATTTTGTCCTGTCCTGTTTCATTCTTTAGTTTTTTAGAATATTTTTTCTTGAGTCTAAATTAGAAGTTAAGTTTTTATTCATAGCCCATCAGAGGAAGAGGCCATTGTGGTGGTCAGTTCCTGCCCTCCCCCAGTTGTCCATGCCATCCTTTTTTCTGAATTTGGTGCCTACTTCTATGGGCAAAAAGGTAAGAGATGTTGGCTGGTGGAAAGTTTCAGTTTTGCTGTGTTTCCTTTGGTTTTTGATAGTTTCTCTCCTTTGCTTTTCTGAAGCAGCAAACATTCTGGACTCTAGCTGTATCTGGGTATTGTTTTTTTCCTGGTATGGTCTTTGAACATAATATTCCAGATACTTGTATAATGTATAGTAAATTAACTTGAATAAAGCACTTTGCTTTTAGAAGCCTGTTCACACATCACTTGGTTTTTAAAGAAGAAAAGTTTTAGTACTTTCTGAAATGAGGAAAATTGCGTTAGTATTTTAATAATTTTCATACAACTAGTATTAATCTGATTTAAAGATTGTGATGGAGGTTGGGGATGTAGCTTAGTTGGTATTGTACTTGCCTAGTATGTACAAGGTGCTAGGGTTAATCCCCAGCAAAAAGGTGGCACACACTTAGAATCCCAGCACTGGGGAGGTAGAAGCAAGTTCCTCCTCATTCAAAATTTCTTAGTTTGAGTTACCCAGTATCAACTTTGATATAAAATATTTCATGTAAAATGTAGAAATAACAACTTAAACATTTTGAATTACATGCTGCTTGAGTTACATGTGAAATCCTGTACCATTTTGTTCCATCCTGCTCAGATTGTGAGCCTATTCATGTTATATATGCTGTCCTCACTTTAGACAGTAACTGCTTTGGTTACTAGATTGACTATCAGGGTTTTCTAGTGCTTGTATTTTATTTAATAATGGACTCAGATACAAGAGTAGTAATACTGACACCTGGGATATATGCCTAAGAGACTTGCATAGTATTTCCTTTAAATGAAAACGTAGAAGTTATACATCTAAGAAAAGGGGGAAAAAGCATGCTGAGATATAACTGTAGTACAATAAAAGTATTTTGAGAGGCTGTATTTTTACACTATATATTGCAATTGTTCTATATCACTATATGCCTAATTTATAAATTAAGCCTTATAATAGGTGTGTGTTTATAAGGAAAAAGTCATATTATGCAGGGCTATTACTGTCTTTTGGCATCCAGTGGAGGTCTTGAACCCTCTCCTCTGCCAGTGAGGGAGAACTACAACATAGGTATTTAAAAGGGGGCACATTATCCTTCTAGATATCTCAAAAGGGTTTCATAAAAGCAGAAAAGCCTTAGCTCAACCTTATTCTTCCAGGTGATTTATCACAAGAGAATTCCATCTGGAAATGCATGTGAACCAAATGATAGTAGGAAATTGCTCTCTGAATTTTGGAACTTACAAGTAAAACTACAGAGTAGAAAGGGTAGCAAATAGGATGCTTTATGAATATGGAGAGTAAAATTAAAACTTCAGAAAGATAACAGGTAATAGAACAGACATGCATTCTAGTGATACGAAACTAGAGGCAGCAAGGTTGCTGGAAGTTCATCAGAACAATCCATGTAAGAATGATATAGAAGCCAGGCGTTGGCATACGTCTTTAATCCCAGCACTTGGGAGACAGAGATAGGCAGATCTCTGAGTTTGAGGACAGCCTGGTCTACAGATCAAGTTCCAGGACAGCCTCCAAAGCAATAGAGAAACCCTGTTTTGAAAACAAACAAACAAACAAAGAATGATACAGAGAGTCTTGTCAGGGTAGAACACTTGCTCAGTGAGCTCAAGGTCTGGGTTTGAGTCCCATGGCTAGTGGTGGGGTTGGGGTGGAGTGACTTAGAGGTCCAGATTAAAAGCCCTAACAGTCCTAGTTGAAGAGTGAGAAAAGTGGGAGGGAAGATAGAATCCTTGAAAATGGATTAGATTTAGGAAGTAAGAGTGATTTAATTTTTTGACCACAGTAATAGTGGTTGTGCCAAGCATCAAGATGAGAATGTCAAGGGAATGATTAGTTCTTAGGAAATATGGGAAACTGGCGATAACAGCTAGGGGTTAGGTTGCTAAGTACAGGGATTTGCCTTGGTTGGAGAAAGTGTAGAGAACATCGGTGTTTTTGCCTCAGAGACTGTCCATCTCCATGTTTGCTCCATGTCCAGTGGGTGGTGCAACTCTGATTACAGGTTCAGGTTTGTCTGCAGTCCTTGGCTGGTTCAGACTGAGTTTACTGCTCTGATGGAGTCGTCGCCGTATTTGCTAGAGCATCCGATGGTCTTTGTGCTTACACTGTGGCGAGCGTTGCAGTTACCTGCTCACCATATGGAATCTGAGGAAGTGAGAACAAAGACGCAAGAGAAGGATTTTTTTTTTTTTTTTGGTTTTCCAAGACAGGGTTTCTCTGTGGCTTTGGAGCCTGTCCTGGAACTAGCTCTTGTAGACCAGGTGGCAACATTTCTTGAGTGTCTAATAAGCCAGAGAGTTCCTAGTTTGTTTTGTTTCATTTGTGTTGTGTTTTTTCTGTACCTTGAAATTGATTAGCACCACAACTGATAATAGAAATTATAAAGTTGTTAAGACAAGAGAGTACATGGTAGAAATAGTCTTATCTGAATAATTGGTGAAAATATGAAAGTAACCTTGAGTTCCAAGGTAAGAATAACTGAGTGTAAGTGACTTTCATGAATGTGGTTAGAAGCAACTGAAACTAGCATTTAGATCTTGCACTTAGCTCAGTGGTGTTTGTATTTATCTCAACTGAAAAGTTAAATAATGGTAGTCTTGGATGAACTGCTAATGGATGAAGGGAAAGTAAGTGTGTGTGTGTGTGTGTGTGTGTGTGTGTGTGTGTGCGCGCGCGCGCGTGCATGAGCATATATAGAAACTCTTTGATATAGCCGTGCAATGACTTTTTTCCTATGAAGATCTTGAATGAATACCTATTGATACATTAGATGGGCATGCACTGGGCATAGTTGCAAATCTTCGGGATACTCATAATTTTAGTTGCTTTAGGGAGAGAGATATTTATAAAGCAGTGAAGTACTACCTGAATTTGGCAATGCCTTTTTCACTGTCTAGATGTGCTTGTGAAAAATGTCTCCCCAGAACCTTTAATTTTGTTCCTAAACTTGTAACAGCCATTTCTTGATGCTGTCTGTTGCTCAGGGTACTTTTGGTGATAAGATTGTTATTAAGTTGGGTAGGTGAGTTGTAGACCATGTCCTTCAGGGAATCATTTATTTTTTTGTACAATAGGTAGTACTGAGGAATCATGTCTTATTTTGGGCATCAAATAGTCTCTTGCTTGAAAATCTGACATTGGCACTACTTTGATTTAAACTGAAAAACCAGCCATTGCTCATTTGAGCATAAGCAAGATAACTTAAGAAAGCAACTTCTTTTTAAAGCATTGACTCTATTTTTGCTCTGTGAAAAAGAAAAGCTAAAACACTACAGTAACATACCTGTGTCCGAATGATGAGGTGCTTGGTCTAATGTCAGTTACTATAATTCTTTCTTTTAGAAAAATGTCTGTCTTTTGAGCACTAACATTGATTTTCAGTTGAAAATGTTAGAAATAGATGGAACTTAGGATATATGATAGCTCCAGGTCTAAAGACAGTTGCTGAGAGGTGAAATAAAAGCTTTTGTTAAAATGCTAAGACAAAAAGAACATTGGAGAAAATGGGAAACGGATTGATTGATTGCTTTGTAGGGAATAGTAAGGGATCTATTTAGATAAGACTACCTAGAGGTAACATTTATTAACACTGATGACATACCAGATTGTGTGCTTAACTGTGTTGTATAACTAATATTTAAGTATATCAGAATGTACATGTTTTGAAACCCTATTTTAAAGAAGAATCTTTAGATTTAGGTGGAAAAAGCTTGTCCAAGGTTCTGAAGCAAAGTTCTAGGTATGACAGTTGAGATTTGAGCATAGGAAAGCTGATACTCATGGCCCCACCTTTAACTTTTATGCTGCAGTTATCTGAATGAACTGTGTACCCTTAGTTGTGAGTCTAAAACACCCCCATTTTCTGGTTTTGGTATTTTTGAGACAGGGTCTCACTGTGTAGCTTTTGTTGTCTTGGAACTACCTGTGTAGATCAGACTGGCCTCCCGTTCACAAAGATCTGCATGCCTCAGCCTCTCTAGTGCTGGAGTTAAAGGTGTGCATGTACCACCATGGCTGGCTTTCTATTATTTCTTATAGCTTGGAAACTTTACAATCATTTGGGAGAAGTGATTTAAGGGTTTAGAAAAAAAACCCAAATTCCTCCTCATAGTTCTTATTTTGAATGTGCTACACTGAATTTTGGGAGACCTTTTAATAACTGGTCATCAAGAAATTCCATTCTGTTTTCTTCACACTCAGTGTGTATTGTAAATTATAGAAAAAAATTTCAATTGTAATTTGATTTAAAAAAAAAAAAAAACCTTCCTCCTCATAAATAACATCTCTTATGTGTCTAGACATTCTTAAAGGCCAGGTATGTCAGTCATACCTACACAGAAGAGAGTCCCTAAAGTGTTACCAGGCACTAGTATCATCTTTTCTCTAAAGGGATATGTAGTAACTATTTTGGATTTTGTAAGCTTAGAAGCAAAATGAAGATATTATAGAGATGCTTACATAACAAGAGAGAAAAAATGCCATTGCATTTTTAATTGACAAAATGTAAAATATGATAGTAATGTAAAATTTCATTATAGAAGCCTAGAGCAGAATTATTTTTAAAGGAATAATATTTCTTAGTTATGGATTCATGTTAGTGTCTTTATGATCATATATTTTACAGATATTCTGTAAAAACTATCCTTAGAGTCTGGCAGACGGTTCTTTTCATAGATAAAGAACTTGCCATGCAAATATGAGGGCCTGAGTTTGGATCCATAGCGACTACATAGGGCTGAATGGAGATGGTTGCATACATGTGTAAATTCATTCCACTTAGAGGAAAGAGAGTGGAGACAGCAGACTCCCAGGGAGCTCAAACAAGTCTCAAACAAGATGGAAGGCAAAGACCACCAATCAAAGTTGTTTTCTTCCTTCCATACATGCCTACTCACATTCATACAGGAACATGTACACAAATGCATCATATGTACACATTAAAAAAAAAACAAAAATTAGTGTAACACGAATAATCTAAACCCAGAAACAGATACCGGTATTCAAGCTGAAGATCAGAGATGCAAAGCAGCCAAGCTACCAGAGAGCTCGTATCTCTACCAGGGGTGGTGTGATCTTGACCTCATTGTGGCTGGAGACTAATTAATTGCCAGGTCTGAAGTCTGAATGCCCTGCTCCTATCTTATATACCCCTCTAGTGCTGGGATTAAAGGCTTGAGCTCTGATTCTCTTTTAGACTGATTCACTCTCACATAGCTGGGGTGGCCTTGAACTCACAGAGATCCATCTGCCTCTGTCTGGGATTAAAGGTGTGAGCCACCACTGCCCAGCTTCTATGATTGTGGCTTTGCATCCTGATCTTCAGTGGCTTTATTCTGTCACCACAAACTAGGGCTGTGGAGATGGCTCAGCAGTTAAGAGTACTTGTTGCTCTTATAGAGGATCTGGTTCAGATCCCGTCATGCACTTGGTGGCTCACACCCATCCCTAATTGCAGTTCCATGAGACCCTATACCCTTTTCTGTTATTCATGGCCACCAAGAGCATGTGTACTTTATATAAATACATAACATGCAGGCAAAAAATTTACACACAAACAAATCTGTACAACAACAAAACCCAAAGTATTCTTAGCTTGTGTGCCATATATAAAAACAGTCATTATTCCAGGGTGTCATCACAGGTGATAGTTTGCCAGCCCCATCTTTGTTCTTGTTTCATGGGAGTAGTGATTCCCAGCCAGGTTAAGCAGCCTGGGGCATTCTGAGTTATAGTTGACTGCCAGTCTTTGTTCTGGGTGCTGAGGGAACAATGAAACACAAATAGAAATCTCTGCTTCCATTAACTAGTACTAAGTACCAAGTAGAAAAATAAAATAGGGGAGGAAATATATATTCCTGTATTTCCTAAGTAGTCATAACTAAATTAGTACCCTTAATAATAGCAGTAAGCAGGGTTTTTGTTGTTGTTTACTTTGATTAATAAATATACTTGAGCTTTAATGTATTCATTTGGCTTTTCAAAATAGTACAGTATAAACTATTTTTGTCCTTTTAGATTTGTGTTAACTGAAACCTAGGAGTATGGACTTAGGTTGCTGGGTTCTACTGTATTGACTAAAAATTCATGGTGCTGTATTGCTTCTTATTTTTTAAAGAGTTTTTTTTAAATTTTACCTTTGTTTATTGAGAGTATGTGTCTTGGTTTAGTGATACTGGGGATCAAACCCAGGGCCTTTTGTATGCTATGCAAATGGTGCACCATTGAGTTACAGGCTCCGCCTTGGAATGATTCTTGTTTGTAGTTTTAATTATCTCTATTTTCTTTTTATCATAATAGGTGCAGTTTAAATACTTAATAAACTCTTTATTCTTTTAATGTGGCCCAGTGAGGAAGACCAAAGATAAATTTTTTATGTAAAATTTTTTACTGTTTGAGTCAACAGTTATTCAGGTACATACTTTGTTTTAAAGAATCATGAGAAACAAAAGATAAATCAGAAACAATTATTGCCCTCAAAGGAAATAGTTTCTGGAGGTAGTTTATAAATTAAAATACAGTTGTTAGTTCTTTTTTTCCTCTCTCTTCGTGACAGGGTTTCCCTGTAGCTCTGGAGCCTGTCCTGGAACTCACTCTGTAGTCCAGGCTGTCCTTAAACTCCCAGAGATCTGCCTGCCTCTGCCTCCCTAGTGCTGGGAGGAAAGGCGTGGCCACCACTGCCTGGCATCAGTTATTTGCTTTTATGTGTGTAGGTATTCTCTTTGTTTTGCAGAGGGAGTTGTTTGCTTTATTTAGCTTTGCTTTCCCATGCTTTAGGAGTGATCATCTGCACCCGAAGTGAGCAGGAGTAAGAATACAGAAGATAGGATTTTAACAGGTGGATTATGAATCTGTAGGGTGAGGCTGTACTTCAGAAAGAAAGAAGAGGGGGCTGGAGAGATGGCTCAGAGGTTAAGGACACTGGCTGATCTTATAGAGGTCCTGAGTCCAATTCCCAGCAACCAATGGTGGCTCCTAATGAGATCTGATACCACCTTCTGACTTGCTGGCAGAACACTAATACCCTTAAACAAACAAATAAAATTTAAAAAGAAAAAAGAATAGGGGAAGCAAGTTCTGATGGAGGTATAAAACACCAGCTATGTTTGGAACAAAAGTAGTCTTCTTGGCTAAAATATGGTAAAGAAAAAGTAAGTAAGTTGAGGCCAGTTTGTGTAGGATCTTAAATACCAGATGAAGGTGATTGGACCTAATTCAGTAGACAATGGGGAGTGGTTTTTGTGTAGCATGCTTTAACTATGCTTTGTGTGTATCGATCCAGTAGCATTGTTAGTAATGAATGAATGATTGAGGAAATGATTTTTCATTGTCAACAGTAAGAATCTTTACTAATGAATATAGGAGAAAGAAATACATGCATGTATCCTTATATTGTACCATTTCCCCCTTTTTGGTTTTTCAAGGCAGGGTTTTTGTGTGTAGCCCTGGCTGTCGTGGAACTTGCTTTATAGGCCAGGCTGGGCTCAAATATAAGAGATCTGCCTGTCTCTGCCTCCCAAATACGGGGATTAAAGGTGTGGTTCACCACTACCTAGCTAATGCTTCACTGATTTGAAAAGCTGATTGATTAACTTCACCTGTTGTCCACTTGTGGTTTGTATTTTTGTGTTTAGACTCTTCAGCAGCGAGTTAGTTATATACCCAAGATAAATTATTATCTTCCAGGACTGGAGAGATGGCTTAGGTTAAGAGCATTGGCTGTTCTTCCAGAGGTCCTGAGTCCAATTCCCAGCAACCACATGATACTCCCAACCATCTGTAATGAGATTAGTGCCCTCTTCTGGCCTGCAGGCATATGCAGGCAGAACATCATATACATAATAAATAAATAAATAAATAAATAAATAAATAAATAAATAAATAAATCTTTTGAAAAAATTAAACATTTAATCTTCCAGAAAGCCTTTTGCAGTGTTTAGCTTTTTGTTTTTGTTATCGTTTTCTTTTGGGTGCATAATAAATTGCAGATTTCATAACCCAGTAACATAGGCCTTTCCCACATTCCCTATTCCATTAGATTCCTTTCTTTGTCTCATCTGTTGTATCTGTGACCTTCTTAGATTGCAGAGAAGGCTGCATATTGAGGTGCTGAGAACTTAAAAGACCAGGTCATATCTAGTGGAACAGAGATGAAAGGCACTTTTTAGACTTGCTGTGTGCCAGGTATTGTGGCAGATCATGGAAAGCTGATGGTAAGTGACAAACAAGTGGTCTCTGTTCTTTGTAGACTTTGCAGAAACAAATGTTAACCAATAATAATAAAGAGACTGTGGTAATTACAAACTGGGGTGAGTTGGATCAGGGAAGTATTCTGGGGTACCTTAAAGTATATGAGGAAAGGGAAATTCAAGGGGGTTGAATTTAGAGAGGCACTTTGGGGGAAAGTCTTTTGGAAGAAGTTAATTTAAAGCTGAGAATTGAAATGGGAGTGCATGTAGATAGGTAAAGTGAAAATGGTATCCTAGACAGAGAACAAGAGGCATCAAGGAGACCCCACATGGACAAGAATTTGTAGTATTAGATGACCTGAAAGGTCATTGTGGCTGGAAAAATTTTGGCCACTGAAGACATAAGATAAACCTAGAAGGACCAGATTATGTGCAGCCATTAAACAATATTAGGGGTTGACAATGATTTAACTCAGATGGTAGAGTGCTTTCCTAACAGTCATGAAGTTCTGGATTCAGTCCGCAGGACTCCATAAACAGGACATACTGGGACAGACAGGAGAGCCAGAAGTTACAGGTGTGTGAGGCCAGCCTGGGGTACATAAAGTTCATTGTGGGAAAAATATCAATGGAAGATCCCACTCTTACTCACCCTCTTCTCCTGCCTCCCTTCCTATCCTCCCTCCCCTCCTCCCTCCCATCCTTTAGAAATAGGCCTTGTGGTGGCTGTCAAGATGGTTCTGTGATGAAGAGTGCTTGCTGACAAGCCTCATGGCCTGAGTTCAATTCCTTCCACACAGTGGAAAGAGAAAACCAACTGCTACAAGTTGTCCTCTGACCTCCACATATGCATAGAGGCTTCACATACCCACACACTTAAATACAATCAAAGTAAATAAATAAAATACATTTCAAATAAGTACCCTGTGTTGTGGTTCTCAATTGGGCCAAGTTTTGATCATCCTATTTCTCCCAGGGAGATGAATGATCAGAGACCCATTTTTTTCTAAATACTCTACAGTAAACAGGTCAGTCCACTATTCTTCCCCACAAAATTTCCTGGTTCAAAAAGTCTGTAGTGCTGCATTTGAGAAACTAGAGTTAGTGATGTTGCATCTATAGACTTGAACCCTAAAATAACTTCATATTTATTCAAGGTATGATTAGAAACATTGCATTTTCTTCCTTAATTTTTTTTGAAATGACAATTACACCATTTTCTTCCTCCCCTTTCTTCTCCTGCAATCTCCTTCCCATGCATCTCCCTCACACTCTTTCAAATCATGATCTTTAATTTTAACTGGCCTTAAAATTCATGGCTTTTTCTTTAATTGTTACATGTGTTTTAAACCCTTATTTATTCTATAACAGGCCCACCTCCATGTGCATGTACATAAATACATGTTTTAAGTCTGCCTGTTATTACAGTTGCCTTTGAGATACTGCAAATTTTTATGTCTGTGGCTAATGTTAAGATTGGTGTTTTCTGGATACACTGTGAAGAATAATATGATTGGGTATTGGGTATTGGCTATAAAGTAAGATTTTATAAAATAGTAATTGACTTTAAAGTAGTTTAAGAGTAATATTTTTACAAGATCTTATCAGCAAATATTAGGAATAAGCTTATTATGAGCTACTTAATTTGAAGGAAAGCATTCTCAGGTAATTTATCAAATGTTAGATATTTAAAAGATTGTATAGGATAAAGGGAAACAAAGTGATAATAACACAACTTTTGGAGAGCAGTTTTGATACATTGCATTTTAAATGTTTGTACTGTTTTACTTAGATACTCCATCACTAGTCATCTGTTTACAGAAATAGTGAAGCTAGGAGAAAAATATACACAAATAGTGCTATTTCTTGAAGCTCTGCTTGTTAAGTAGAAATAGAAATAATTCAATAGAGCATATTGCTCACAAATCATTAGTATGTCAATACATTGTTTTAACATCCCCCTAAACAACATATATATATATACATATATATATGTATATATATATGAAATTAAAATATATTAAATAGCAGAGGAAATAAAGTTGTAAGATGAAAACTACAAATATGTGTACACATAACAGTCACACATAACAGAAAACCCTGTAGAAGTGAATACTAACTCTAACAGTAATAGGACAACTATTGTTTGGTTGTTCTATACAGATATCTTTCAAAGGCAATAACAAAAACCTTTACTGCCCAGCATGGTTCCCATCATTTTATAGATGTCTTTTTCCTTTTTTAAAAATTTATTTGTAATTAAGTGTGTGTTTGTGGGTGTGTGCCTGTGAGTGCAAGTGCCAGCAGAGGCCAGAGGTATGATCTATAGGAGCTGGAGTTACACATGGTTTTGAGTTGTTCTACATGCTGGGAATGGAATTTGGGCCACCTCTGTGGCCCCCATAACTGGACAGAGAGTTGTAGGGTCCTACAACTATGTTGACTTTTGTCAGCATGTTTATAGTATAAGCCAGAGTTATTTATATTAATAAAATTTTAAATTAACTAATGATTTCTAGGACTTTGTTACTTGCTGCTCAATGAATTTCTTTTACTTCATTACTTGAAGATGAAAGTCAGTTAAGGTCTTTAAAAATGTTAGTCTTGAATGAACATTTTTATCCTGTAGGTGGCGCTTGTGGCTTTTGTGATGTTCTTTAGTATATTTTTGACTCAGAATTTCTGTAAGCTGTGAAATGGTTTAATTACTGATGCTGCTAATAGAATGCTTATCTTTCATGTAACTTGAAAGATCAGTATTTCCTTACTATTATTTCAAGAAATTTTTATAGCAGGAAAAAAAAACCTATACTAAATTTTTACTGCAGAATTCATTTTGTTTCTTAGTTGTCTACTACTTAGTGCAAACTCTGGAAAAATTGATTTTAATTCTGAATCATACTTACCAACTCCTCAGAATTTCCAAAATTCACCAAATCTAGCAGTAGAACTAAATTATCACAATGAATTTTCTTTGAAGTCCTCCCTTCCCTTCTCTTTGTGTGTGTCTCTCCCTCTTTTCTCCCTTTCTTTCTCTCGTCTGTCAAGTTCAAGAGCAGCTCAGATGCCATGAATTAAGTGAGGCACAAAAGGGAGAAAGGAGACCCTTTTGAAGAACAAAGGCCTCCCATTAGGCTGCCATGTTCTTTTCTGACCAAAAGTGCACCCTACATGGCTTCTATTGTTGTCCACATGCCCTGCACATAAGGTAAATAGAGTAGATCCTCATTACCTCACGTTTCCCTCCCCTTCCTCCTATGCCACACACAACCAGTGAAGCTTTAGGTCTTTGATAGCTTAGGCATTCTTAATACAGTTGCTTTATGTCCTTTTAAAAAGTACAGGGATAGAAATGGAAGTGGAGAGCAGGCGCACCAAGAAAAACCCCACAAGAAGAGAAAATTAGCTGTTAGATAAGCTGCAGCCCAAGAATCCAGGGCAGGTGGAAGGACCAAAGACTTATATATTATTCTACTCTGTGCTAGTTAATATCCTCGCTTTTAAGTTATAACTTTGATTTACATTCACTGTGGATATGTGAGTTAGTTTTCCTTCTCTTTGTCAATGCAACAGGATAGGCAAATGTAACACATTTAATTGCTGCCTGCAGTCTTTAAATGAGAACTTGCTGGTAATCTGCATGTTTGCTTTTTGGTGTCATGTACATGACTTACCCATGGGTTTGGTACTCTGTATTTTCTTTGGAATTGAGCTGACTTACTTACAGGTTTGCTAATTGGGGAAAAAAGCTTTAAGTGGAAAATAGAGTAGGGATAAATGGTACAGAAAGTGGTTGCTTTTATTTTTTGAGGAAGACTCTCATGTAGCTCAGACTGGCTTTTGAACTCTCTGGGTTGCTGAGGATGGTCTTGAATACCTGATGTTCTTGCGGCCACTTCTCTGTTGCTGGGGTTATAGGTGTGTACAACCATACATGGCCAGAAGTTGCTGAAAGGTCATGTTGTATACATTTGAGATTAGTCTGCTTATTGTACAGTTTATTGCTGAAAATGCCAGTTGCACTTACAAAGGAGTGTGTAGTTGTAGACTTTTAGATCATCAGTTTACCAAGTATATTAGAATAGCTAACGGCCTCCTTATTCTACTGTAAAGATGGAGTACCTGATGACTGGAGGTTTGTGTATTGATTTTATTTATTTCTATTCTTTGAAAGAAATTGAACAGTCAATAAATGATTTGTGGTATTATTAGGGAGCAAAGAGATGGAAAGAATGTCAGAAGGAGAAAGGATGTCTTTTTACTGTAAATTTAAAAATAAAAACATTTATTTTAATAAAGAAAAGAGCAAAAGTTAACCTTTCAGAAGCATAGTCTTTTTGTAATACTGACCTTACAGTAAGCAATTTGTGACAACATTCAGAGGCTATCTCGAACTCACTATAGATTATGGGGTTGCCCTTTTAGGATTATAGATACGAGTTAGTGGGGTTAAAAAATGTTAAGTTAACCTTTTCTAGAAATAATAATGACTTTATTTTGAGATTTTAATGAGGTGAAATTGATAGTTTTGACTTCTTTCCTTATGTGACATTCATATTAAAAATACCAAACATTTAACTTTTTTGTTCTAAATTTTTCATTAATATTAAGACCTGGCTTTACTGTAATTGGGGGAGGCAGGGAGGATGTGTGTTAAATATTTGAAAAAATGTTTTGACCTTTTGTAAACTCTAGTCGTTGCTTTTTAGGAATCATTAATAGTTTCATGATTTGAGGGCACAGTAGTAAGCAAGACTCCTTCAGATTATATACTTGGCAGCAAAATAAAAGACAAAAAGACTCTCGTTTTGTATTGTGTAGGAAGGTACTGTTACTGTTGGCTGTATGGGATATTCTAAAGATGTAGCCAGGACCCTTAAGAGGCAAGTAAGAGAGACCTGTTCTTGTCTTGCTTTTGCCTCTGGTCACACATTAGTTTGTTTTTCTTTTCTTCCTTCCTTCCTTCCTTCCTCCTTCCTTCTTTCTTTCTTTCTTTCTTTCTTTCTTTCTTTCTTTCTTTCTTTCTTTGTATTTTTGGGGTGGCATTTGTCTTCAGGAGAAACACTGACAGTCACACATGATTGCTGAACTCCAGTGTGTTCACTGATACAATTCACTGGGAACAATTTTGATATGGGTACATTTAAGCTTTTGCCATTAAGAGATGGAGAGTGAAATCTCATTCTTTTATTGCATGCTCCATCTCCTGCCATCATATTTCAAGAGCACAGATTTGTCCCTATCATACAGCTTGTCACTAAAATCCCTGATGATTCTCTGCTAATCTGAAAGTCCCCTGCACCAGAATCTACACATCCATATATTTCACCCATATAGGTTTTCTGTTGTGAAATAATATGATTCCTCTCCCCCAAGGGTTGTTGTAACTTTCTAAGTTAGTATTGATTTTTAACATTTTATATATTATACTATAAATTAAACTGAACTTGCATTGTTTTAAATAGTTTAACATTTTAGAACCATTCAGCTTTAAATTTAAAGGCATGTTAAGTCTTTAAAACATTTTATATCATTGTCCTATTATTACCTTAATAAGCAGAATTAGAAAAATCAAGTAAATTAGAAAAATCAAATAAGAAAGAATACCTCAAGAAAGTGGTGATAGAAGCAATTTAGAGCAGTGGGTCAACTTGTCTTTTTGAGCTTTCTTAGAAGCTTTTTGAAGAGTTTCTGGGGCGATTTTAAACATTAAATGTATTTGTGTCTAAAACCTTCCTTCTGTAGCTGCCAAGGCCTCACAGGAGTCTCATTGTATAGAATTAAATGATGGTTGAAAGAGAAAGGGCATAATAAGATTGGTCAGACCTATATTTATTAAAAGATTGAGCATGAAAAGATTTGAATCCTTACAGTAGTTCAAGGTAGTAGGATTCATAAAAAGTTGAGATGGGTGGCTTCTTTTTTCCCCTCTCACATAGATAGATTTTGATTTAAAAGCATTCAAGCTGTGCCCTAGGAAGAGAGATGTATAAGGACAGGAGCTATGTCATAAAACGAAGACTTAAGGTTTCATTGAAATATGTTTAACTTCGAATGGAAAAAAGAAATTAATGAACCATGGGGGGACACAATGTTTTGATTTCACAAACATTGAAAACACAGGTGGACAGACAATGATCCTGATGCCAATCTGACACGATCCCCGTGTCTCACACGCTGTCTGTATTTACTTAGCCCAGAGAGAAGGGTTGGTTTTATGTTTCCAGATGTATAAAAAATTAGAAGAACTGCCAGGTAGTGGTGCACACCTTTAATTCCAGCACTCAGGAGGCAGAGGCAGGCAGATGTCTGTGAGTTCGAGGTCAGTCTGGTCTACAAAGCTACACATAAAAACCCTGTCTCAAAAAAGAATAAGCAAGATACTATGACATTAAAATTATTTTTAATCAAAATGCTAACAGACATAATTAAACTTGAATCAAGACACAGAAATACCCATTTGTATATATATTATTTGGTATTTCCAGCTGCTCTTAAGCTGCAGTGATAGTATTGGAATAGTTGTGCCAGAGAATATATGGCCCATGAAAGCTAAATTTTATGCTTGGTTCCTGACAACTTTGCTGACCATAGAAAATTTAGTATGTTTTCTAAAACTAGAAGTTCTTGGCCATTAATGCAACCCTTTATACTTACATTTGTTCATGAGGAATACATGCTTTACCCAGAATATAATTTCATTATTTCTACACAATACCTGAGCGTCAATACTTGATAATACTCCCTTGGTTGAGGGTAAATTTTTTTTCTTTCTTTGTTTTTTTTTTTTTTTTTTTTTTTTTTTTTTTTTTCCCTTTAGAAAGACTCTGCATAGACAGCCCAGCCTGACCTTGAATTTGTGGCACACCCACTTAGAATCCTCATAGCCGCCCAGTGCTTGGGTTATAGGTATGAGCTATTACACCTGGCTTGAGGGTAGAGAGTGTTTAGTGTTTAGTTATATTTTGTCATTTGAATTGAGAAAAATCAGTTTTCAGAAGTCAGTCTAATTTGCTGATCCAGGTCTACTGAGAAATTGGAAAAGTTAAAAGAACTTGAACATCAGGATTGCTGTTTGAAAAAGCTTTACTCCATTTGAGCCAAGAACATTGAGAGAAGTTAGTATTTCTCAAAAGTAATAGGACTTCCAAAAGTTATAAATTAAGCATTTTAAGATATATTAAGTGTGGGCTGTCAAGATGACTTAGTGGGTGAAGGTGTTTGCTGTCAAACCTTACTACCTCCACATGCTGACCCTGATATACCCACACAATAAATAAATGAATACTTTTTAAATAAATGAATACTTTTTAAAGAAGATGTACTAAATGAGCACATTCTAAATATATACTATGAACACTGACGTTCTCTTGGTGGTAGGGCCAGCCAGTATGTGCTGTCTTTTCCCTGTCATACTTAGCAGAATTGTGACAGTTTGAAGGGAATAACAGGGAGTTCTTGGACTATTCTGAATAAGAACTTAGGATAACTTTTGTTTGAGTTGCCTGAGTGAAGGGAGTAGCATATGCACAAGAATTTGAACGTATAGTTCATTTCTCTTCACTTTCCTTTAATTAAGCTTCACCTGTTTCAGACAATAAAAATAAGAGATTTGAATACTGAATGAGAGGTTGCTTGACAGTTTGGTTACCAGCATCTGCACCACCTGTGACTCTAGCGTCAGAAGACCCCACATCCCCTTCTGGTCACCCACAAATATGTGTTTTGCACAGACACCAATAAAAGCCTTTAAAATAGAGCAGAAGAAATTATATTTAACAGAGGTAGAACAAGCACAGTTCAAGTGTTAGTTTTCTTGCCTTCTCTCCTTTCCTGAGTGGTCAATCCTGACTGCACCATATTGTTTATGATTGAATGATCTCTGTGAAAAACCAAAAGCTGCAACCATTGATTAAACAGATTTATACTGAGTGAACGACCTGCTACGAACTAAACACGAGACTTCTGTCATAGCTAGATTTACTCAGCCCTTATCATATTCAGTCAGTAACAAGAGTGATGAAGTGGTAATTTCTTTGACTTCATAGTGGCTACTTTATACATATTTAAGGATTATTCTTTATAGAACTTTCATGTTTGTGTAAATAACTTCAGTTACTGTGGTGGTTTCAATGAGAAATATCCCCATAGGCTCAGGTGCTTGAATACTTAGTCTCCCACTTGGTGCTGTTTGGGAGTTGGTACAGTTTTGCTGGAGGGAGTGACCACAGTTCAGGAAGTACAGTGAACATTTACCCAGATCTTTCCTTCGTTGACACCCTGACCATTCCCTTGCTGGAAGCTGAAATCAAGCCTTCTCTGTTTTCCTCTCATCTCCCTGGTAACTTCTATTTTGTCTCCTTTTGTTGTCCTTAGGTGTTAGATTCATGAAGGCTTGATTCTAGGATTCCATTTCTTTTCATTCTACAACCTAACATATTCATGCTCATGGCCTCAGTTACTGGTTGTAAGTAAGTAAGCACTTTATACACAAAATGATCACTTTAAAAATGCCCTACTAAGCCGTGCATTGATGGCGCATGCCTTTAATCCCAGCACTCAGGAGGCAGAGGCAGGTGAATATCTGTGAGTTTGAGACCAGCCTGGTCTACAAGAGCTAGTTGCAGGACAGCCTCCAAAGCCACAGAGAAACCCAGTCTCGAAACCCCCCCCCCCCAAAAAAAAAGTCTGACTAAATTTACATAGGTAAGTTAATGAGACTGTGGCTTTGTTTGTGCTTTGAACAACACGACTTACAGAAGGAAGATTTGTGTGGTTCACAGTTTGAAGGTATAGTCCATGGCAGGGAAGTCATGGCAACAAGTGCATGAGGCATTGGGTCACATGGCATCTGCAGCCAGGAAGCAGAGGGCAATGAATGCTGGCATTAAGCTCATTTATTTCTTTTTATTCTAGCCTATGGAATAGTGCTGCCATGGTTAAAGGACACTTAAATTCATCTGATCTAGGAAATCCCTCCAAGACATACCCAGAGTTTTGTCTCCTTGATCATTCTGAATCCTGTCAAGTTCACAGTCAGTGTTATCCATCATAGCTTTGTAAATATGCAATGCTGTTGACACAGGGTTGATGTCCCTGTGTTCTTTTTCCTCTTCACCTTGATGGTCCAGACTATACATAAGGCTGACAGTGTCTAATAACATGTAGAATACTTTCCCAGTATTTGATAGTAGGTGATGATGTAAAACTGATAAAACAGAAATTCAGTGTTTGTTTATAGTAATGTAACTGACTTCTGCCCTTGATTGTAGACAGGAACTGTTAGAAGTTATCAATATAGATTTATACCAAACCATTTCTTTTTCTTACAGATGTATTCTCCTTGATAGAATGTATATTAGGTTTGGAGGAATGATCCACCCTGACAACCCACATAAATATGGAAATACTTGCTAATTTAGTTATTAAAAAAAAACAAGAAAGGGATAAGGGATAGAACTTAGTGCAAGAAGAAGTGGAGTTCTTGGCAGAGGGAATTGAAGCCTAAGTATCCCACAGAGAACAATTGAATGATGGGGTTGAGGGACTAAGAGAAAGATTAGTAGCTGGGCTGCTGGTCCAGAGTGAAGAAAAAGAGCTTAGTGGGAATCAGAAACAACTGTCCTGACATAATGTCTTGTGTGAAAGCATGTTATAAATTTGTGATATCAAAAATAATAAAGATGAGCTGAAATAGCAGTTAAGAGCACCTACTGTTCAGTCATAGGACTAGAGAATCCCAGCAGCCATGTAGCAAGACAGGCATCCCACAGAAAGGGCTATAACTCTAATTCTGAGGGATCTGAGGGATCTGGTGTCTTCTTTTGGCTTGTATGTGCACCCCCCCAATACTCAGTACACACACACACACACACACACACACACACACACACACACACACACACACACAGACAGAGAGAGAGAGAGAGAGAGAGAGAGAGAGAGAGAGAGAGAGAGAGAGAGAGAGAGACACGGAGAGAGAGAGTGAGTGAAAGTGTCTTTTAAAAAATAAAGATGCTTTCTTCTGTTGGGCTGGTGATGATGAAAGTGGACATGCCAAGGAGCAAAGCTGCTGGGTGTCAGAACTATTTTTAAAGATTCTGTATACTTGTTTAGGTTTTATTTTTTTCTCTTTTTTTTGGTTCATTTATTCTATAATTAGTTAATTTTTTTCTGTATATAATTTATTTTCATTTTATGTTCATTGGTCTTTGTGTGTCTTTGTGAGGATGTCAGAAGCCCTGGAACTGGAGCTACAGATAAGTATGAGCTGCCATGGGGGTGCTGGGAATTGAACCTGGGTCATCTGGAAGAGCAGCCAGTGCTCTTAAGCAATGAGCCATCTCTCCAGGTCATAACTAGTCTATTAATTCTTTTAGAGAGTAGAAAAAATAGTTGGTCACTTCCCACTAATGAACATGTTGTCATGCTCTTAACAAAATGATTTCTGTAGTCAGTCTTGTGCCCATGTGGCCAAAATTGAAATTAGGAACTACTGTGGTCATTACCTTTAAAAAGATACTTGTTCACAGTGACATTTTTTTTAAAAATTTTATTTATTATGCATACAACATTCTGCTGCCATGTATATCTGCACACCAGAAGAGGGCACCAGATCTCCTAACCACATGGTTGTGAGCCACCATGTGGTTGCTGGGAATTGAACTCAGGACCTCTGGAAGAGCAGCCTGTGCTCTTAACCTCTGAGCCATCTCTCCATCCCCCACATTAGGTTTTTATATGATCCTTATTTTGTTTAACTGAGAAGTCAAGGTTTGTAATAGACCAGATTTCCCTTTCATTGAAATGATTTTAATTCAGACTAATATGAATCTTTGTCTCCTTTCTGAGTTATTTCCCTGTCATGATCTTTTAGTAGTTGCAGCTTTACCCCCTTTTCTTTCATTCCTTTTTTTTCAAAGTTTCTTCTTTCCAACACTTTCCTTGAAATAAATTATGCTAAATCCAGTTCAGATTCCATGTAGTCCTCAAGTTAATGGCTTTGTCTACAAATGCTTGATACTATGCTGTGTTGTACCAATTAAAATTTTAAAATGCCAGGTAACAGATACAGTCATATTTCCAAAGGCATCAATTTCAAAGTGTCCTGTGTCCTCATCTGCAAACTAAATACTTTAAATTTCCATCCTCATGGGAGGAGAGTGAGTCATTCAGTCTTCTTTTGGCTCTAGTTTAGACAAGGAAATAAAAGTTACATGTGATTCTCCCAAGATCATTTATAAACCAATCTTTCTTTATATTGACATAAAGTATTTGAGAGTGCTTATCCCAGTAACAAAATGCATAAAGTTGTGATTGTCTAAATAAGAAAAAATGGCAAAAGAACTACAGTGTACAAACTGGGAGAAAAACAATCTATTTTGTATCTGTAGGATGTTGGTTTTCAAGCAATTAACAGAAAAGAGAATTTACAGGGTGGAGAGATGCACAGCTGTTGAGCAGTTGCTGGTCTTGCAGAAGACCTGGGTTCAGTTCCTTGCACCCACATGACAGGTCACAAACAGCCTAGAACACAGTGATTTCAGTTTCAGGGGATCCAGTGCCCTATTCTGACCTGGGGGCACTTCATAGTGCACATACACTCATGTAGGCAAACACTCATTAACACATAAAACAAAGTATGCTTTATTTTTAAAGGTATTTAAAAGGTATCATGTTTTGAAGATAACAAATTAATAAACCATAGCCAAAAAGTGGGTATATTGGTACATGCCTTTAATTTCAGCACTTGGGAGGCAGAGGCAGGTGCATCTTCTGAGTTCAAGGCCAGCCAGGGCTACATAGTGAGAGACTGCCTCAAAGAAAGAAAGAAAGAAAGAAAGAAAGAAAGAAAGAAAGAAAGAAAGAAAGAAAGAAAGAAAGAAAATGTGAGCCTTGGCCAAGACTAATTCTGGATTTTAAGGGAATAATTATGAAAACAATATGTTTTCTACCCTTGTATCAAAATGATCAGTATGTATTACATGTGGCATTATTTGTGATGCTTAAATAACGCTTAACTGAAAGGAAAGTCCAGAAACAGGATGATTAAGGACCAGGGGGTTGAAAGAATCCAAGAACTTCAAACTGGATATTGTAAGGATTTAATATGTTTTAAGCATTCATTGAATGAGTACTTATTTAGGAACAACTGTGTCCTAGGCTTTGTTGGGAATCAAAATGCTACCTCTGTCCCAGAGAACATTAATCTTTACAAACCATTGTCTCACCTTTATGGGGGATTGGGGATGCAAACCAAGCCTTAAGATTATATATGATCTCTTCAATCTTAGTCTTAAAATCTTGGGTATGTGGTACAGATGCAGTTATTTGCTAACAGTTAGGAAACAGTATGATGTAGGACTAAGAGTTGTCAGTTGTCATCTGTCAGTTCTAGAGACCTGACAACCCTTCTTCTCTGTCTCAGTTGCCTTGTTTATAAATTGAACTTTCTTGAGGATATTGTATAAAGTTACTGGACCAGAGAGGAGGGGCTCAATAAATGGTAGTTATTAAGTTAAAGAGAAATGAAGGATATTAAAACCAACTCCACAATTGAAAACAAACCCAGCATATTGTTAGGCAAATTTATTGGCAAACTGAAGACCAATTAAATAGAAATTGTGTACCGTAAAATACTGGCCATTAGAATATAAATACTCATGATTTTAGAAGATTGGGATGTACCTGAAATTATGCTACCTGAGGTTTTGACAACAGAATTTTTTTTAAAAATTTATTTAATTTTATTAATTTTACATATCAATCCCAGTTCTCCCTCCCTCCCCTCATCCTGCTTCTTCCACCTTTCCCTTCCCCTTTCCCCCCTATCTGCTCCTCATGACCTCCCATGGGGAATCAACAAGTCTGTCCTATCACCACATTGGGGCAGGACCAAGGCCCTCCCCCTTGCGTCTAGGCTGAGCAAGATAGCTCTCCATAGGAATTGGGCTCCAAAAAGCCAGTTCTTGTATTAGGGGTTGATTCTGGACCTACTGCCAATGGCCTCGTAAACTGCCCAATCCACCACTGTCACCTGCATTTGGGTTGGGGGGGACTAGTTCGGTCCTATGCAAGTTCCCCCAGCTGTCAAGTCTGGAGTGAGCTCTCACTAGGTTGGGTGAGTTGTTTCTGTGGGTTTTCCCATTATGGTCTTGACTCTTTTGCTCATATTGTCTCTCCTCCCCCTCTTAGACTGACCTGGGGAGCTTGAACCTAGTGGTGAGTTGTGGATCTCTGTGTTTGCTTCCATTAGTTACTGGATGAAGGTTTGACAATTAAGGTAGTCCTCAATCTGATTACAGGGGAAGGTCAGTTCAGGCACCCTCTCCACTATTGCGTAGAGTTTTATCTGGGGCCATCCTTGTGTATTCTTGGGAATTTCTCCAATACCAGGTTTTTTGATAATCCCAAAATGGTTCCCTCTATCAAGATACTACTTTCCTTGCTCACCTTCTTTGTTCTTGGCCCAGCTTGACCTTCCTGTTCCCTCATGTTCCCCCTCTTCCCTTCTCCCCTTCCACCTTCCCCCTCCTTCCCATGCTCCCAATTCACTTCAGGAGATCTTGTCTTTCCTCTTTCTAGGTGGATCCATGTATGTTTCTCTTAAGGTCTTTTTGCTACCTAGCTTCTCTGGGGATGTGTACTGTTGTCTGGTTATCCTTTGCTTTATGATGTTTCCAGGTTCACTTATGAGTGAGTACATACCATATTTGTCTTTCTGGCTCTTGGGTTACCTCACTCAGGACTTTTTTTTCTAGTTCTGTCCACTTGCCTGCAAATTTCAAGATGTCTTTTTTTTTTTTTTTTTTTTTTTTTTTTTTTTTTGACTGCTGAGTAGTACTTCATTGTTTAAATGCCCCACATTTTCCTTATCCATTCTTCAGTTGAGGGCATCTAGGATGTTTCCAGGTTCTGGCCTTTACGAATAATGCTGCTATGAACATTGTTGAGCAAATGTCCAAATGTCCTTGTGATATGAGTATGCATCCTTTGGGTGTATGCCCAATAGTAGTATTGCTGGGTCTTCATATGTGTATGACAAGCATTTTACTCATTGAACCATCTTTCTAGTTCAGTATTCTATATTTAAGATCAGCATGTGAAAAATCATTGTTTTTTTTTTAAATTAACGAATATGGGTGTTTTGCATACATGTATGTCTGTGCTTCATGTGTGTGCTTGGTACCAATGGAAGCCAGAAGAGAGTGTCAAATCCTTTGGAACTGGAGTTACAGACAGTTATGAGCCACCATGTGGTTGCTGGGAATTGAATCCAGGTCCTCTGGAAGAACATCCAGTGGTCTTAAACACTGAGCTATCTATCTCTTTGGTCTCCCAGTGTTCTATATTTAAAGATTTTTGTTTACTTTTTTATTTGTGTGCCTCTGTGTGTAAGTGAGTGTATGTGCACATGTTCAGATATATAAGTGTTTTTGCAAAGGCCAGAAAAAGGTATTGGATTCCTCAGAGCTAGAGTAACAGGCTTTTGTGGAATACTGGGCTTGTTATGTGGATGCAGGGATCTAACTTTGATCTGCAAGATTGAGCAGCAAATTCTCTTAAGCACTGAGCCACATCTCCAGCCCATTTCTATATTTTAATGAAGCATTCCTCCATGTCTGAAGAAGGGACTCATTGCTATTTTTAATAAACAGTAAGAACAGCATAAGTGGTTAATTGTGTTTATCTTTATAATAAAGAACAGTAAATGCTTTAAACCAGTTTCATACATTCTGCTGTGGAGATAGTGAAGTCTTAGTCACTGTAAATTCAAAACAGATTCTTCAATATTTATTCTTTTTTTAAAAAAATTGTTTTATTTATATATTTTATGTATATGGGTACTTTGTGTGTACATTTGCATACCAGAAGACAGCATCAGACAATTGTGAACTGCCATGTGGGTGCTGGGAATTGAACTCAGGACCTTTGGAAGAGCAGTGAGTACTCTTAACCACTGAGCCATCTCTCCAGCCCCCAATATTTATTCTTATCTGCCCTCTAGCCTATTTTTGATTTAGGATGCTAGGATAATTTCTCTTCATTTTTTTTTCCTTGATTAATGATTTCAAATTTCTGCTTGTTTTAAAAAAAACTATATATCTCCAAGCTAATAACTGACTTGTAACCAATATTGATAGTTTTAGTATTAATTGAAAGTTGGCTGAATGTTTCTAATCTAAAGAGGTCCATGGAGTGTTTTAAGCAGCTCTTTTATTTCATGGATTAGTTGTTTACTTAAATGATAGAAGTTGTTAGTAGTTGAATGAGAGACAGCTTAGTGATCCAGCTTCTGCTCCCCTCACCCCATAAACCCTAGTGCATCTCCTGTAGGTGGTCTGCACTTCTTCTGTCTTAAAACAGGATAGGAAATCTTTTTCTTACAGAACACACCTTGCCTGTCTTATACTCAGTTCATGCTCACATATTTTTCTTTACATAGATGTGGAAATTAAGCTTTTCTAAATAATCTGGCAGCTATGATGTTGGTGTTAAAAGTAGTAGTTTTAAGTTAAAGATGATGTATCTTTATTCTGCCACTGGTGTTTAGCATCTTTATTAAAATAATTTGCCAGAATATCCCATTTCTCACCTGTAAAACAATGAATGGTTTCTTTATACGGTTTTGTTGGTATTAGAAGAGGAATATTTAAGCCTATCCAGCAAGGTATTTGATACACCCAATGTTCAAAAAACACTTATCATATGAGCAAAGGAGCCAAGATGGGGCTGGAGAGACCTGCAGAAACAGTGAGCCTGACCTAGTGAGAACATGGAGACCCTAGTCATAAAGCTGCAGAAACAGCATTGGACCAAACCAAGCCCTCTGAATGTGGGTGCCATCTAGGAGGCCAGTCTTCAATCCTAGAGCACAAATGGACTTTGGGAGCCCATTCCCTATGGAGGGATACTGTTGCAGCCCAGTTACAGCAAGGAGGGCCTGGGCCATCCCCCAAATGATATGACAGACATTGAAAGTCCCTGGTGGAGGGCCTAGGAGTTGGGGAATGGGTTGGGTGATTGGTGGGGAACATGGGAGGATAGATATGTAAATATAGTGGTCATTAAAGAATTTAAATAAAAATAATTTAAATTAGAGAAAAAAAGTCAACAAAACAAAAAACAAACACAAAACAGCAGCAGTGTACTTTAGCTGCCTCCCAAGTGCTGGGACTAAAGCGGTGAGCCCCACCACCCAGTTTATTAAAAGCTCTAGAGTCACAAAAACATAGAATAAGGGGGAGGATAGCACATTTTAAGCCTCATTCCCCTTAGAAGGATTATATTATTCTCTAGTACCCTTGGCAAGTGTGTATACCTTGATTGATGTTGAGTCTCTTCTTTGGGCAAGGCATTGTGATAGGTTTTCAGGGAGCATCAGAGTGGAATAATAAGGTTGTTCAGGGTAGGTTCCAGTAAGAAGTGGCAACAGTGGAAGTTTAAGATGGAATTGAATATTTACAGAGTTTCTGATAACAGGAACCAGGTGGGACAAAGGAGAGGAGCAGGGCAGTTGCAGGAAGTCATGAATATGGATACTCCCATGAGATTGGATGAAGGAAGGTATGGGAGTAATGAAGTGTAAGCTTCCTGCAGTGTGACTTTCTTTATCCATCAAATGAATTATTAAAAATGTAACTGTGATTTGAACAAATTTGCATCAGAAAAATTACAGCAAAACAACCAGCAATAGAAGTAGATTTCTTTCCTTATGAACTTCAGATTATTATAAGTATGTAATTTACTATTTAAATTAAGTTAAAAATTCTTTCCAAGGGGGATTGGAACATGGTTACAGAACAAGTTACAAAAATGACTAGGCAGATTTGGCAGAGAAATAATTTCTAAACAGGAAAAAAAGTGGTACTAAAATTTAAATTCCAGTGGATAGTAGATTTGAAAAAGAAATTTTAAAGAAATTAGTGACAGATCTTGGGAAATTAAGCAGATTAATGCTAGTGTTATAGACTTAAATATGAATTTACTAGTGACAATATTGTCAGCTTTCATGTGCACTCATTAGAAGACAGTTCTAAGTTTATTGTTCTTAAAATGCGTGCTAATCCCAGAGAAACACAGACAACAAAATGAAGCTTGATGTTCTTCATATGGCCAAGGGCATTACAGTCAGGAGGTACATATTGCACCTTGGCTTTAGAAAATGAGAAATTGCTGGAGAGTATTCTGTTTGTCCCTTGTAACTGTTGAGCCCGGATATTCCGTGAAAACAATATATAGGATTTTTATTAGCTGCCTTACTCAAAACCAACAATGAATGTTCTGCTCATTCTAATCTTTTTAAACTAACCTTCACTTGTGGACTTAAGTCTAATATGCTTGATTTAATATTTGTTGACTTTCTCAGAACCATTTTTTTATCTACCCACAAGTATTTTTGAGCCTCTCTCAGGTTCTACCACATATGTGAAATTTTAAAAACATGAGTACAAATTTTAAAATCATGAGTAGCAGAGAAAACAGATTAGGTGAAATCAGTGACTTGGTTACTGTTTGTTTGTTTGTTTGTTTGGTTTAAAATAGTAAATATTAAGAGAAAGTCTTTCTGAGGGGGTAGGACACAGAGAGACTGGGATAGCCATAGCCCAGCTTCCTAGTCCTCACCTTAATGATCAGAAGTTGCAAAGGCAATGCTTTAGGCAGCTGTGAATGAGTGTGGCATACTTTACTATGGTACTGGGTGTGCTTAGAAGATGGGAGTATATATTTCCAAGACAGGGTTTCTCTCTGTAACAGCCCTGGAAGCCCTAGAACTCATTCTGTAGACCATACTGGGCTCCAACTCACAGAGATCTGCCTACCTCTGCTTCCCCAAGTACTGGGATTAAAGGTGTGCCCTCCATGGCCCTGGCTGGATTTTTGTTTTATAATGAGATATATATTAAACACACACACACACACACACACACACACACACACACACACACACCCACACCCACCCACCCACCCACCCAGAGCCAGGCCATGGTGGCAAATGCCTTTAATCCCAACGCTTGGGGAGGCAGAGGCAATCTAATCTCTATAAGTTTGAGACCCCCCTCCAGAGTTCTAGGGCAGCCAAGGCTGTTCCACAAAGAAACCCTGTCTCCAAAAAACCAAAACAACAACAAAAAACCCCAAAACAACAATAACAAACAAATGACAACATGTTTTCATGACTTAAATGCTTTATCTTCTCTAACTCAAGGGGTGTGATTTACAATGGTAATCTCATTCTATATTTGGCCAGGAACTCAACCCTACATTAAAACATTGGATCTCAGATGTTTGATATGTTGGCTGTGCTGTTATTTAGACATTCTTAGTGGTCCCACTGTATTATAAAAGCATAAAGTATTTGTTAACTTTAGCTGAAATAAACCAAGGTTTTTACATAAGGAGACAAGATACTATCAAAGAATCAGTGTTTTAGATATAGAAGATAAAGACAATACCTATAGTCGCAAGCCATGTTACAGAATTAAAACAATCATTTCTTTAGAATAAACTGTACTTTAAGCATACCTAATTATGTATAGGTTTTACACAATGAATTCTTTTAAAATGTATGAAAATATTTTCTATTTCTTCTTGCAACATTAGTGTGTGTGTACTATTCCCAATTTCCATTTGAGAGTTATTGGCAGCTGTTATAGCAGATTTACTCTGGAGTAGTGAAAAGCAGTTAATCACTGCCATGGTTATGTCCAATATGAAAATGACTTCAGAAGCCATAATTATAATAGACTAGTTCTGTTGATGTCTTGTTGAGTCTGTTCCTTGTTGTCACCATAGGTTATACTGTGATTGTCTTGTGGAAGACTCCCCCTCCCCCTTTCCTTCTCTGAAGGAGATCAGGGATCCCCTTAAGGGTCATTGTGAATTTTTTGTTGTAATTGCAGAATGAGTGAGTTTGAATATGAAGTAAGAAGAGCCTATATAGGAGAGATGTTCTGGGGCTGCCCTTCTCTACGAAAGGTAATTCAGAAAGCATTTATCATGGCTGCTTTACCATTTTTATGTTGTTTACAAGCAAATATAAGTGGGCAATGTTGCTTAGTTGATGTGCAGTGACATCAGGTTGACAGGCTTTATGATACTGAAAGATTATTGATGGAAACTCAGAGTAAGGGCAGCATTTTGGAAGTTTATCCAGCTATTCTTTTTGATTCATGTAAAATGAACTGAGGCCAACTAGATGGTTAGCATTATTTCTAAGTAACCTAGACTTTACCCATTTCCTTTTAATTACAGGACTGTCTTTGGTAGCAAGTCTTTAAGCTTAAAATCAAAATTGTCCTCCTTGTCTAAGTTTTCTCTGTTTTGAATCTTTCTCTTAGTTCTCTATTAAACCAAGCTTTTGGATCATGACTGGTTTGTCTTACGTCTTTGTTATCTGAAGCAGAATACTTCTTTTGATATTTTCTTTTTATCAAAGTTACAGAACTGATTGCATAGGGTTTCACTCTTTTAGTTATGGATTTGATTAATAAGGTAAAGACATTTGGTCAGATACTGGAAGCCAACCAAATGTACTAAGCTAAACTGTTAGTTTAGCTAAAAAAAGTTTTAATCAGATTATAAACAAAAATTTACAAACATTTCATGTGTTTATTTAAGAAAAACAAGTTGAAATGCTCCACCAACAGTTAGATAATGAAAATGTTGTATATATACACAAACTGTAAAGGAAAATGAAATGGCATAAGAATTGTTACATATGGAAAGTAGTATATTAAATGAGGTAACTCAGACTCAGACAAAATCCCATGTTCTTTCTCATGAAGTTCCTAACTTTGAATGTTTGTATAGATGTAAATAAAGGAATGTGAGAGTGGGCATAAGCCATGAAACTAGATAAGGGGCCACAAGGTGAGAAGAAGTGCTGAGCAAAGGAATAGGATGAAAGACACAAGTGACATGTAAGCAAGTGGGAAGGAGGCAACTAGAATGAAACCTAATACTTTGTATGGTAATAATGTTTTTCAGAAACAGAAAGGTAGGACCTCATCAATAGTGCATAGTCAAGACCATTGGCACACACTCAGACTGAAATGGCTCAGTGGGAGGGTGTTAGACTGAAGAACATCGACACTTAACAAATAGAGCTAGGAAGAAGAGTCTGGGAATCCAGTGTCTTTATTGTTGTCTTAAGGCAATGATAATCCAGGTAGGGTTCATTCTTTTGCAGTTCTTTTCCTATAAGAGTGGAGCAAGAGCTGAAAATCAGAGTTGAATTTATTCCTTAGATAAAAGCATTCCTTGAATATTTACGTAAGATACACCTACCCCAATTTTACAAAACAATATGACAAGGAAAAGAAAGAAAACAAGTATATTTTTTTCTCTCTTTCTCCTGTCTCCTAACTTGTATGTAAAATCACCTGTCTGGGGCTAGCAGTGTATAGCTAATAGGTGACCCTAGGTTCCATCCCCAGTGGCATGCCCCCTCAAACAAAATGCATGCACTCATTGTGCCACGTTTGGTTGATATCCATAGGAAGCCTACCCTTTTCTGAAGAGAAATGGAAGATGATTGGATTGGGGTGGGGGGCAGAGGGGAGTGGTTGGGAGGGGCTAGGAAGAGGGGGGAGGGAAAACAACAGTCAGGGTGTAAAAAAATAAAGTATGCATGTGTATATGACCTATATATATATATAGTAGTATATAAATATAGTAGTATAGTATATATATATATATATATTTACTACTTTTTATATATATATATGTATATATGACCTATATACTACTATATATATGACTATATACTATATTCTTCATACTACTTATAAACAGACCCCAAAATAATCTTGGTGATAAACACTTCCTTTGAATGTCTTTGTTTCCTTGTTTTGTTTTGTTTGATTTTCCTCATAAATTGTGGCCAATCTTAAGTAGTTTATGTTGAACCCAAGGCCTATTTACTAGGCAAGTGCTCTGCAGTTGGGCTATGTACATCTCTAGCCCCCAGTAAAATTTGCAAGTACATTTTGTAGGATAGTACTGAAAGCATTTAGCAATTAATTTTTTAATTATGAGATTCAGAAAATAGCTTGGTCGGTGTTTTAGAATTATTATTGCTATGCTGAAACATCATGACCAAAAGCAAGCTGGGGAGGAAAGGGTTTATTTGGCTTACACTTCAGATCATAGTTCATCACTGAAGGAAGTCAGGTCAGGAAGTCAAACAGGGTAGGAACCTGGAGGCTGGAGCTGATGCAGAGGCCACTTGTATTTTCTTGCTCATCATGGCTTACCCAGTCTGCTTTTTTATAGAAACCAGGACTGCCAGCCCAAGGATTGCACCACCCACAATGGGGCCAGGTCCTCCCCCATCAATCACTAATTAAGAAAATGACCTTTAGCCAGATCTTATAGGGACATTTTCTCAATTGATGTTTCCTCTTTTTGGGTGACTCTAGTTTGTGTCAAATTGGCCTAAACCTAGCCACCAGAGGCTTTTCTTCATTAACTATCTCAGTGAAAGACCCCCAAAGAGGTACTTTTGTAGAGGGAGACCCACACCCAGGAATCAGCGAGGCCACGAACTGGATGTAAAAACAAGAGGCTTTATTGGAGACGCGGGTACCCGGGGCGACTTAGCTTCTGTGTGGCTATGCGCCCCGAGCCAAGGGAGAGGTGCCTTTTTATAGAAAAAACACAAGCGAGGAACAGGGATTCTATTGGATGGTTCAAATGAGGCACAGAGCCATTCCAGATCAGCATATTCTCAAGGTCTGGTGTCTGGTACAACAGACTTGATTCCTCCCTCCGCGCCCAGGTGGCTGACCTTGGGACGAAGGTTCCCCAAGGGGGGGGGCGTGGGGGCGAGGGGTGCCCTTTTCCCGCTCGGCCCCAGCCCCGGGGCGCGGTGCCAGGGCAGCCCCGCCTGGGTGAACCGGCTTGGGAGGGAAAACGGCAGCCGGGGGAAGTGGAGGCCGGCGGGGGCAAGGACAGCGGGATGAAGGTGAAGCAGGGCGGCTCTGCGGCAGGCCCTGGCCGTATCCTGGCTCTGCCCTGCTCAGTCCCCGACGCGCTGCCCTAGGTCAACTGCTCTTCTCAGCCCATCCCGGCTGCTCCAGAGAGAACACCCAGCATCAGCATAGGCGGGGGGAGACAGAGAGGCAGCGGGCCTTTCATTCCCCCATTTCTCTTGTGACTGAATGGAATCTTTCATTCAGAGGTCTCTGGATATTCTGGATCTATTTGCTTTAGCTGGTGGTATTGTTGAGTTAAGATTAAGGCCTGTATGACAGATAGTCGTTCTCTGATGAATAGAATGCAGGGACCAAATATGAGGATCAAAAATAGGATAACCAGAGGTCCCATGAGCGTGGATATAAGGGTAGTCAACCAGGGGGACTTAGCGAACCATCCTTGTTGAGATTCAAATAGCTGTTGTCTCTGTTTAAGCCTTTCCCTAAGTTTGGCCATGCTGTCCCTAACTATACCTGTAAAAAAACAGCATTCTTCCTTGAGGGCAGCACATAGCCCCCCCTTCCTGTAAAAATAATAAATCTAATCCTCGTCTGTTCTGCAGGACCATCTCAGAGAGTGATGTTAAGGATTTCTCGAGTGCACTGACTGACTCTTCTAGGACCTGGATATCCGTGTGCATGGCTTGCTGTAGAAGTTTGAAATGACTAGTTTCCTGTAAGGCAACCGTACCGGTTCCTATGCCAGCTGCTATACCTCCCATAGTAATTCCCCCGAATAATAGGGCCACGGTTAAGGACACTGGCTCCCTCTGATGTCGGGTTGACTTCTCTAGTAAAAGGTGTGAGCCCATATGGCCTAGGGGTTACATAACTCTTGATATGAGGGAGGAACCCTGCCTATGCATAGCCCCTTTCCTGAGACCTCTCAGGTTGGTGGTATGTGACTTTGGGCCAAAGTTAGAGACACAGGGAGTCAACCCAGTACTGCAAGCCCAATAAGTTCCATAAGGGGCAACAAGGTATCGGCTGTGAGCTTGTGCTGCATGGCAGTTTCACAACTGGTAGGCGCTGAGGTCTGGTGACGCCGGACCCAGACAGTGTCCCCGATCTGGTAGGAATGGGGAATGGTAGGATGGTCCCTCTGGTATGCTAGGGGGAGTAGGAGGACCCAGTCTCTAGTGTCCCCATCAGGGAGTGATAGGTACTGGCATCCCCACGCAAGGGAGTTCCCTTTGACTTAGCATTTCAACCAGGGAGAATGGACGGCGAAATTCTTTTCCAAACTGCTTCCTGCTGACTTTGGGACGAAGTTAGGGACCCCAGAAGGTTGAAATGCTAGTCAAAAGCAAAAAGGAATTTAGGCAACGGGGAATCCATCAGGGGCTTCTGGTTAGCAGACACTGTTGCAGAGATAGGGGGTGTCCATATCAGCAGACTAGTTCACATCCATAGCAAGTCTAGGGTTCGCAGTCTACTTAGAACAGTCTGAAGTCAGCAACTGGTACTCAGATGTCTGTCAGAAGCAGAAACCTGTTTAAGACATATTTAAACTAGGAACAGAGGTTAAAACTTATTTATAGAAGCCCACAGTGCAGAAAAAGCAGATATCTGGATATCTGTTCAAACAGCAAGAACATATTTATAACTTTGAGTCCTAGCAAAAACTACAGATTTGGGCTATAAGCATGTACATTTTTCTTCTGTCCAGAGAGCTAGGTATGGATTGGACAGAGGTGCCTTTGGCCTGATGAAAAGCCCTTTAAGTTTGTACTTAGATGACAACCAAAATAAACTTAAAAACCTTGAGCTTGTGCCTGAACAGTAGATAGTCATTATTTTATCAGCTAACATACTGACTAGTCTATAGTGGATCTGACTGTCTGATGCTGTCAAGCTGACAACCAGTAATATTTCAGAGATCTGAGAAGGGTATATTTTATCCGAATCTACTAAAAAGTGACAGAAGCCAGTTAGAAGCAAGTCCATATACAGTTAGCCAAACCCAAGTTTCTCCATTATCGTTGGAGGCAGCTGTCTCAAAGAACAGCAATCTTCGCCAGGCCTATATTGTGAGAGGTTTTATTTTCTCTCTGTGGAAGAGGGACATGGAAAAGACTGACCTTGTTTTGTCTAGGCAAAGGGGTACAATCAATTTTCCAGCGTCCAGCAGCTTTGTCCACAGTCTCGGCCAGGTTCTGGCAGGCGGCAGGTTTCATATCTGAGCATCTGCTCATTGGTCCAGGTGCAGGAACTGAGGTGCCTGTAATCTTCGGGTCATTGTCAGGATCTGGCAGTCTGTCTGACATTATAAACTTTAGAGATAACAATTTAAATGCCATATTCTGAAGATCTCTGAAGCATTAGAGGTCTGTTTGTCTGTTTTAATTACTTGCCTTAAGCATACATTAAGTATCTACAGGTGGCTAGGTAAGGTCTTATTTCTGTAAATAATCAGCACCTGTTCTAGAGAGGTACAGGTGATGCAAGCCCAGGGCAGGCACATCTAAGTGCCAGGATTCCTTAAACAGTAGCTTAACTTCTTTCTTAGGCAGGGTTTTTCTGTGACTTTGGAGCCTGTCCTGGAATTCGATCTGCCGGACCAGGCAGGCCTTGAACTCATAAAGATCTATCTGCCTCTTATTCCCGAGTGGTGGGATTAAAGGCGTGTATCCCCAATGTTCTAAACTTAAGGTGTGTGCTACCAACATCCTGAGCTTAAAGGTGTGTGTTATCAACATCCTAAACTTATTTCTAAAATATAAACTGTAATATCTTATAATTTAAATTGAAGCTCTTTAAGTACAAACATTAATAAAAACAAACATAAAAAAAACTGGTTTTAAAAAGAAATTTAAATTCCCTTAAGGTCTTTCTGTAATATATAGAAGCATTAACATTGTAAATCTCAATTGAAAAACTTGTTTCTAAGATGGTACCTCTAATTTCCATGCGGTCATCTTTAGTCAAGATGGCGGTTTAAGTATTCCTTTTTTAATTTTAGCAAAATGGCGACCAGTCAAGTCATATGAACATTTTAAAACAAGTATATATAAAACAGAATTAGCTTAATATGGTTAAAATTTTAGACATGAGAAACCATAGCACAGTTTACATTTTTCTCTGACTTATAATAACCTTTTTTCTGATTTTTAACAACTTTCCTCTGACCTTTTACAACTTGCTTTGACCCTCCATAACTTTCTGTAACAATCTTCTCTGCTATGACTTGCTTGCTTTAATTTTCTATAACCTTTTAGTTCATTTCTCTGACTCTCTTAGACATTCCTAGACAAATTTCCTTTTTATTATTTAAGTTTTCTACATTTTTTTTTTTCATTTTTCAGTCAACATAAAAATTTTGTCAAAGTCCCCTTTTCATGAAGTATAGCAAAAAGTACATTGATCCCTGTCCAGGTCGCTGGTGGCCTGCCCTGGATCTTCCGGATCATAGGGAGTATACATCCTATATGCTTCTTTTAGTCTCTCTAGAAAAGTGGCGGGCGATTAGAGGGGAAAGGAAGGGGGGGGGTTAAAGGTATCATCCCGCAGCTAGCCCACGTCAAAAGCTGGCCATTCTGAGGAACAAAGAGCAATCCATTTGCGTTTATGCACATCAATTACAAAACAAAGACCAAATAACACAGAACAGGTTTTCGCAGCGCGGTTTCGACAGAGAGTCGAAAGGAAGAACTAAGAGGGGGGTCGAAGAAGGGGGCCCTCCTTCTTCGTCCCCAGTAAAGATTGCAAATCCCTCAAGCCGAGGGCCTTCTCCAAAGAGACTGGGAAAATGTCCAGTCATAGATCTAAGTTCAAAGTACAAATCCCTCACACCGAGGGCTTCCCAAGTTCAAAGTACAAATCCCTCACACCGAGGGCTTCAAACGCTACCAGGACGTCTCCTGGAGCCGCGGTCGGGAGTCCGAACTCGTCAGTTCCTCTCGGAGCCGCCAAATACAAATGTACACAGCTGTATACTACAAACGCAAGCGCAATTCACAAGACGGACTCAGACCAGACAAGACAAAACAGCGGATCCGCACAACACTTACCTCCCAGACGTGGGTCGGTGGTCCCTGGGCGGGTCTCGATCCCGGACGAGCCCCCAAATGAAAGACCCCCAAAGAGGTACTTTTGTAGAGGGAGACCCACACCCAGGAATCAGCGAGGCCACGAACTGGATGTAAAAACAAGAGGCTTTATTGGAGACTCGGGTACCCGGGGCGACTTAGCTTCTGTGTGGCTAAGCGCCCCGAGCCAAGGGAGAGGTGCCTTTTTATAGAAAAAAACACAAGCGAGGAACAGGGATTCTATTGGATGGTTCAAATGAGGCACAGAGCCATTCCAGATCAGCATATTCTCAAGGTCTGGTGTCTGGTACAACAGACTTGATTCCTCCCTCCGCGCCCAGGTGGCTGACCTTGGGACGAAGGTTCCCCAACGGGGGGGGGCGTGGGGGCGAGGGGTGCCCTTTTCCCGCTCGGCCCCAGCCCCGGGGCGCGGTGCCAGGGCAGCCCCGCCTGGGTGAACCGGCTTGGGAGGGAAAACGGCAGCCGGGGGAAGTGGAGGCCGGCGGGGGCAGGGACAGCGGGATGAAGGTGAAGCAGGGCGGCTCTGCGGCAGCTCGCCCGCGCTGCACTCTCCAGCACCTGGCCGTATCCTGGCTCTGCCCTGCTCAGTCCCCGACGCACTGCCCTAGGTCAACTGCTCTTCTCAGCCCATCCCGGCTGCTCCAGAGAGAACACCCAGCATCAGCATAGGCGGGGGGAGACAGAGAGGCAGCGGGCCTTTCATCAGTATGTCTGTGAAAACTTTAATGCTACTAGCTTAGCTGTTTTTTGAAGTACTGCCCATTGGAAACATGTAAAGAAATATTTTGCAGTATGTAGAGACAGTATCTAATAGTTTAGATACTGAAAAAAAAGCATACTTTTATATTTTTAAAGAAATCTGTAGTGAAGGATATTAAAGTTTGTGGCTCAGACTTCATACTCATCCCTATATATGTGTTTTCTGTCTTGGAAAATTTGTTCTGGGGGGGTGGGGGGTTCGAGAAAGGGTTTCTCTGTGGCTTTGGTGGCTCTCCTGGAACTCGCTCTTGTAGACCAGGCTGGTCTCGGCTTGCTTCTGCTTCCTGAGTGCTGGGACTAAAGGCATGCACCACCACTGTCTGGAATTTGTTCTTATGAAAGGATAAATAGTTGAGTTTTCTGTCCCGTGTGTGAAGACCTAGATGATTAAAAATGACTTACGAACGATAGTGAATGAAGTTTCATGTGTTTAAAAGATCTTTTTCCTGGAATAATCATAGACTCTTGAGTTATTTGTCATGTGTAGGAAGCAGGCATGCCCAGCCACTGATCCTCTCTATGTTCTTACGACAAGAGGGATACTAACCAACAGACTTAACTTCAGGAGGCCAGGGAGTAGAATTTAATCCTATAATGTGATGTGATTATTTGATGCTGTAAATCAGTGATGCTCACTCACACCTTAGTGTCTATTAGAATCTTCTAGTGTATTAAGATACATTTCTGGAGCCCTCACCCTTAAGAGTTTCTGATTTCGTAGATGTAGAACCCAAGACTTTATATTCCTTATATTTTTGGTTGTGAGCCTAGCCTTTAACGGCTGAGCCACATCTCCAGCCCAAGACTTTATATTTCTAAGTTCTAAGATGGTGCTGACGATAGTACTGGCCTAGCTACTACTTCTCTGACTGCAAACATTTTAATAAGTCCAAAGAATGGTCATTGCACATTAATTTAAGAAAATGGTACACACCATTTAATCGACTTGAAAAAAAAACTGTTAAAGTTTTTCTGCATGTTGTTTATTACATTAAAGAACACCACCTGCCTCAAAAAGTTCACTAAATTTTTTTGTTTTCTTTTTTCAACTTCTTAGTCAAAGCATTTCCCCTAAATTTGATGATTGTCTTCTTCTAATATTTAATAGACTCGTTAGGCCCTGCTTTTAAACTGAAAATCACTTTTGGACTGTTAGAAAATAATACCTTATATTTACTTGATATTTCAAGCAAAGATCGATTTATTTTAAAAAATAATTTTGTTTTTACTCTTTACTGTAAAGATACCATAATTGTTATTTGAACAATTGAAACTTTTAAAACAGTCTGAGGTCAGTACAACCTCTTTAGCATTACCAGCTGTGTCTGTTGCTATGGAAACTCAGCAGGGAGTAACAGGGTTACAGTTGTTAGGACCACACCTGGCTTATTTGCATCCAATTTAAGTTGAGAAAAATTTGAAAAGAATAAAAGGTCTCCCCGTGTGCCAGTGGACCTCCAGAAAGAGCTTGTCAAGTTTCTAGCCTTCAGGGTGGGTGGTTTTTTCTCATTCTTGAGGCTTTTAGTGAATGTGTTGAAGTTCACCTTTGTTCTGTGTATTCACTTGTGTCAATGTTTTGCTATCCTTTTTGTTTAAAGTGCTTTATTATGTTGTTTATCCTTTTTAACATTTAAATGTTCTCATTTTCATAGAAAGCTTAAAGTAGTACATATCAGAAATTTTCAAATAGAAAAAACATCTAAATTTCTTTCATTTGTATTCTATAAGTTTTTGCCACTGTAACAGATTAACAAGAGAAATTTAAGTTGATCTCTCTTTTTCAGCATTAACCCCCCCACACACACACACAAACCCTCAACACCTTAAAGAAAACAGTTTAATAATTTTCATTCCACTCTTGCTAAATGACTGAAATTCCAAGTAAGTTTTGGATTTATAAAATAATTAAGTAGTTTTCTGTGTGTGCTTTTTGTTGTTGTTGTTGTTTTAAAGTTTCCAGCCACACTTAGGGCATTTTTATTATGGCTGACCAGGAGAATAACTATAGGAGAAAACGCTGGAAAACATTTCTAAAGAGTGTGGTAATTAGATGTAGTCTTCATGGTTCAAACTTGAGGCTCTTACAACATGAAAAATAATAAATATTCAGACTTAATCGCTAAGTTTAGTATAGCCTGAATCCATTATTTTCAAAAATTTACTGGGTTTTGTAACTGTTAATACCTAGGCCTTCTCTAAGTTATTTAGCCACCTTGGCAGAGTGAGACTGTCTACATAATGGGAATATTGCCTAGCTATAGAGATTTTATAAGAGCAAATGAAATGACTTACGTTAAAATACTCTGGAATACACCTACATAAATGTCAAGCATATCCTAGACAGATAGGCAAGTATAGTAGCCAATTTTTTTTTCTTATTGCTGTAACAAAGTGCCTGATAGAAAGCAGCATTAGCAAAGAAGGTTGTATTTTAGTTCACAGTTTTAGTTCTATCATGGTGGACAAGGTTTAGCAGCAAGACTGGTTCTCACTATGACAAGAGGGTGAGACTAGGCATCACACTGTGGGAGAGAGGGAAACACTGCTTGTTCAGTTTGCTTTCTTCTTTTTTCCTTTTTTTTTGAGATAGGGTTTCTCTGGCTTTGGAGGCTGTCCTGGAACTAGCTCTTGTAGACCAGGCTGGTCTCGAACTCACAGAGATCTGCCTACCTCTGTCTTCCAAGTGCTGGGATTAAAGGCAAGTACCACCACTACCCGGCTCCTTTTCCTTCTTATTCAGTTTGTGATCCTAATATGTGAGGTGATGCCACCCACATTTCAGTTAAGCCACTCTGAAAGCACCTTCAGAGATATGTTCAGGGGTGTGTTTTCTAGATAACTGTAAGTCCAGTCAAACTGATAATTGGAAATTAACTGTAGTAGCTTAATGTTTTACTGAACATTCTAAGGTACAAAATAAGATAGTTTGAACTAGTTATATATTTGACTTCACATTTTTTTCTAAAATAAAAAATTGTGTATGTGTATGCCTTTGTGTAGTGTATGTGTAAGAGCGTGTGTGTGTGTGTGTGTGTGTGTGTGTGTGTGTGTGTGTGTGTGTGTGTGTGTAAGCGCAAGTGCATATGTGTGCCTTTTGGAGGCCAGAAGATGATGTTAGGTGTTGTCCCCAATCACTTTCTACCTCATATTTTGGAGACAGTCTCTCACTGATTTGTTTCACTGGCTAATCAGCCAGTGAGCTCCAAGAATTCACCTGTCTTTACCCACCCAGGTCACAATTGTAGCTACTTGCATTGACCTATCTATATTCTATTTCCTATATGATCTGATACTTAACATTTGGGGGAGGTGAATACTAAAATTGAAAATGGCCTTTTTGATAGAGGAATACACCTATTAGAGAAAATATTTAGGCAGTTTTTATCTAGCTTCATGAAATACTGACACCTTAAAATACATGCTTCAAGAACTCTAACTTCCTTTTTCCTTCACTAAGGGAAGATTGTAAAATTTGTTTTGTTTTGCTAAGGAGAAATTGGCACACAAGAGATGCCTACCTCAGAGAGCTAAATATGCCCTGCTGACTAATCTAGAGTTCCCATTTTATGTGATTTTTATTCCCTTAAAGTGTTAGGTTATTTTATACAGCTAATTCATTTTTGCCTTTTTTCTTTTTGTATTCTTAGACTGGAAAAGAAGAGATTTCCTGTCTTTCTAATTACCAAACTACTCTGTTTTCAGTGAATCAATTCAAAGAAAGAATGCAGTTTCTCTATACCTGGTAAATATTTTCTATTAAGTAAAACTATTAATTTAGTAGGTTCTGGTAAACCCAGGTGTTTGGTGATTGCCTTTCGTTTTATGGATTGACTTTTAAAATGACTTATCAAATACATAATTTTTCATTTTAACTCTGAAATCTAAGATTTGTCCATGTAATAGGAGTGATGATTGAGATGCCTGTGACCTAGCAAGCAATGGAAATAGAGTCAAGTTAGCTCTAGCATTTAGTATATCATCTGTATTTTATGATAGTAAAATAGTAGCAGTCCCTGGTGTTAGTTTATTAGCATTGTGTGACTATAGTTCTTAGTCTTTAAGACGCATTTATATAATGACTAAAATATTATATCCTTAATGACCTAAGATCAGAGAGATAACAAGTAACTTGCTTAAAGAAATCCAGCTAAGTAGTAGAGAACTGAAACAGACTACAGTTCAGAATCTATTTTTTTTTAATTTAATTTTTTCAATTTCCTTAAATACGAAGTAATATGTCTAGAGAATAAAAAGATTGTAATAACATTTCAGGTGGGTTTTTCCTTTTGTTAAAATTTAGGAGTACAGAAGACACTAGTTCTGTGTGATCTTTGTAAAATACTTCACCTACACTGACAACACTGTTGGCAGGTCTTCACTGGTGTATTTCTTTGAAGTGTTTACACAAACTATTGAGTGTTATTGTGCATGTTTGCTGATGACATTTCCAATATAAATAAGAAGTGTAAGAGTAGAGAAAAGATGGAAAAAGAAGAGAGAGAGAGAGCACACACACACACACACACACACACACACACACACAAAATTTGGTCCTTTTTGTTTTGGATGATCAAGTTGCATTCTTCATCAGTTTTTGGCAACTTGAAATATTTGTTGGTTGTTGTAATACTCTGAAATTTTTCTTCCTGGTATTGTCATAGAGTACCCACTTGGATGGAAAGATATCTTTGTCTTTGTTTACAGTTTTAAGTGTTTAGAATAGAATACATTATTTCAGGATTAAAACATAAGAAAAGGAAAAAGCACCTTGTTCTTCAAATATGTTCCAGTAGCCTTAGTCTTAAAACTTTTTACCATGTACAACAAACATGCTTTCTGGCTTATGATTAATTAATGCCTAATTAAAAAAACAGAAATATTCAAGAATATCCACTTGCGTTTTCTTGACAGCATTATTGAGTATTTATTAAATGATTTTAATACCAAAATTATATTTTATGAACCCTTGTTTTAAAATATTCTCATTTTAAGGATACCCTTATATCACAACCCTTATCCCACAAACCCCATTTTTTTAAATAAGCAAGTTTAAAGTTCAGAAACTGTGTTAGGTTTTTATGGCTGCTGTAACAAAATACCATAAATGCAGCATTTTAAACAGTAGGAACTTAATGCCTTGTAGTTCCAGAGGTTATAAGTCAAGCATAAGATGCTAGCAATGTTGGCTTCTTGTGAGGGCTGTGAGGAGAGAATCTGTCCACATCTCTCTTACCTTCCTTTTGTGTTATTTCTGTTCAAATTTCCCTCTTTTTAAAGACAATAACACTAATGACTTGGTCTTGTTTGTTTGGTTTTGATGCCAGTGCTAAGTTCATTTATTCTAGGCAAGCTCTCTACCATTGAACTGTATTCCCAACCCAATCAATTTTATCTTAATATGATTATTTTCAAAGGCCCTATTTCTAAATTAGGTTGTTTTTGCTGGCACAAATACAAATCCATAGCAGATAGTAACTCCTTCATTCAGTTTCCTCCCCACCCCTTCCTATGGCACCCATTTTAAATAGCTTTATTTAAGGCGTTACATTTCCACTTAAGATGCAGTGCTTATAAAGTGTAATGTTATTTCTTCCTGTTACATGGTCAAGTATTAACAATATATAAAAGCTTATTGTAGCAACTCTAACTTTAAAACTGCCATGGAACTTGCTAAATTTGGGTCCTTCATGCTCCATCTCTACTTGGACTGACTTAACCCTTTTCATGGTGGGCCCTGAAGAAGCACCACCAGAGATAGGAGCTCTCCCACCAGGGAAGCCCCCAAGCATTCCACCTGGCATGCCACCAGTCCTCTGGTACAGCTTGGTAATGATGGGGTAATGGTTGCAGACTTTCTGCAGTTCTTTCTGCTTGTGTTTAGCTCCTACCTTCTCTGCAGTCTGATGATTATCTAGCTTACTGATGACTTCATTACCCTTGTCTAGAATCTTCTGTTTGTCCTCATTGATATTGCGTTGAAGTTTCTCATCTTAAACTATTGCACTTATGTTGACTACTTAGGAGGACTCCAGTGAATTCTTGGTAATGCTTTATCTCTCTGCCTTTTCCCTCTTCAGCGTTGTTCTTCTAAGTTTTCTGAACAATACGCTTATTGTCTTACTTGCTCAAGAGGCCCTTGTCATCAATGATGGTGATCTTGTTCTCCTTTCTTGTGCTCTTATCTACAGTAGAAACATTGAGGATGCCATTGGCATCAGTGTCAAAAGTGACTTAAGTCTGAGAAATACTTACTGCAGCGTACAGAAGGTATGCCTGTGAGTTCAAATTTTCCAAGCAGGTTGTTTTCATTGGTCATGGCTCTTTCACGTTGAAATACCGGAATGAGCATGCCCACTGGCTGTTAGACGAGTGGTGAAGATCTGTGTCTGGTTGGTAGCAGTGGTGATACTGAGCTTGATGAGGACATTCATGACTCTACAATACTAAGGGGAAGAGGAGTAACATCCAAGAGCGCCAAATCCTGAACATCTCACAATTGTGTCTAGATAGAGCTGTCTGTCTCCAGTCAGCCAGCTGGAAAGCTGCTCTGTAAAGCCAGAGCTTTAGCAGGATAATGCTTGTATTCAGTTATTTTCCACTGAAGAAGTCTTGCCAAAGCTTCTGAATCTTGAATTGCGGTAGAACCAGCAGGACAATATCATGAACCTGTGACTTACCTAGTTTAGCATCTCAAAGGGCCTTTCCACAGGATCAGAGTGCCACAGAACAGGACAGCATTCAGTTCTTCAAATTCAGTGTGGATAAAGGAGGCATAGTAGATTCTGTCAGTCTCATTACTCATTTTTATTTAGCTTGTCCAGATTATGCAGAATTTAGTGAGAAATTTTTTAAGTTGTTTTCTTTTTCACATTCATTTCCCCCCTTTCCTAGTGCAGGGCTTTGTTTATGTTAGGCAGGTACCATTGAGCTACGTCTCCATGATTTAAAGTTTAAAACATATCAGCTAGTTTCTTTGGAACCCTGGATTTTTATTCATCCATCCATCCATCCATCCATCCATCCATCCATCCATCCATCCATCCATCCATTTTATTATGCAGTGTTCTGCCTGCATGTGTCCCTGCAGGCCAGAAGAGGGCACCTGACTACATTACAGATGGTTGTGAGCCACCAAGTGGTTGCTGGGAATTGAACTCAGGACCTCTGGAAGATCTGGCAGTGCTCTTAACCACTGAGCCATCTCTCCATGCTCTGGATTTTTTTTTTTTTTTTTTTTTTTTTTTTTTTTTTTTTTTTTTTTTTTTTTGATCAGTAGTTTTAAACCTGTGGGCCGTGACCTCCCACACGTGTCACATGTAAGATATTTATATTACGATTCATAACAGTAGCAAAATTACAGTTATGAAGTAACAATGAAAGAATTTTATGGTTGGGACTCACCACAACATAAGGAACTGTATTAAAGGACCAGCACTAGGAAGGTTGAGAACCACTGTAATGACATATATATATGAGATGTCTGGATGTCATATGTCTTCATTTCTGTTCCACGTGCCTAAAAAAAAAAAAAAGGAGATATATTAAAGTTATGCTTATTTTTATATGTTATTCTTGATTTATTTTTATGTGTATGAATGTTTTTGCCTGCATTATGTGTATGCACCATCTGCTTGTCTCGTGCCTATGAAGGCCAGAAAATGGCATTAGATCCCCCAGAAACTGGAGTTAGAAGTGGTTGTGAGCTGCTATGTGAGTGCTGAGAACTGAACCTGGGTCTTATGCAAGATCAGCATTGTTCTTAACCAATAAGACTTCTTTCCAGACTGTAATTCTAATTCAATATTTTAGAGTTCATTTTGTTTTATTCTTGTTTTTAGGGTTTAAATTCTCTTTTCTAACAATGACAACTTAGCTCAGTTTATTTATTAGATTAACCTTCCTCTATGTAACCAATTTCCTGATTACTACTCTCCTCTTGAGTAAGTGCAGATGCCTGCCTTGTTCTCGAGCTGAATTATGAAGAAAAAAAAAGAGAATTTATTATTTATGGCAAATGGTAAATGTCCAGATTGGCTCTATCTTTGGTTCATTTGATTTCTCTATTATTTTTAATTTGAAAAAAAATGTTTCATGTTAGTAGAAACTCTCTATTATTGATGGTTTCCCTAGAAGATGAACAGGTGGACATAAATGATTTAGTTAGGAAGAACACAACACAACCTTAATTTACTCATACAGACAAAGGTTATCTAAAATAAAAACTATAATTTGATTACTGTTGCTTTTCTTTTCTGATGACACTTAGACTAGCATAAAACTTTTAAGCACAAGTTACTTTGCAGTTATGCTGAAAATAAATTTTGAAGCATGAAAATTCTTCTCTCCTTTTAGGAAAAAAAAGGGAACAAATATTAGGTATTGTATTAGTTTCTTTTCTACTTCTGTGATTACAGTACCCAGACTAAAGCAACTTAATTGACCTATACAGTTGTGGGGGTGAGGGGTGGGAGGCAGGCAAGCATGATAGTGGGAGCTTGAGGTTGCCCAGTCAGGAAGCAGAGTAAGAAGATGTGGTACTTGTCTACAAAATCTCAAAGCCCCCACTCCACCCTACCCCATGTCTAACAAAGCTCCACCCTCTAAATGCTTCATAGCCTTTCCAAATAGTGCCACCATCTGGGGGGAAAGTATTCAAACACATAATCTTATGGGGTACTTTTCAAATTAAAATCCCAACAATGACAAATCTTCTAATCCTCCCCAAACAGTTTTACATATAGTATTATTCCCTGTCCTTTCCATAAACCCTCTTTCCCCATCTCATATTTCCAGTTCAGCTCATCCCCCCCAAAAAAAGTTGTTAATTAATGAAGTATTTATTAACCTCTTTTGTAATGGCATCTATAGGCTACTAATCAAATCCTAACCCAGGTGTTAGGTTTAATGGAGTTAATTTATGCTGATCTTATAGCTTTTACCCCCTAAGCTGTTGTCTTTTGGTTTAGTTTTAAACTTAGAGGTTCTTAGTTGATATATCAGAGGACCAAATAGTGTGTACATTTGACTCTGATAGAAGTTATCTGACCTTTTCTTTTGGATATAAATGGTCCATGTTGGGGAGTATAAGGGGCTGCTGTTTTGGTATATATATTTTACCATATTAATTAACAATTAATACAAAATGTATACCAATAAGAAAGTCTTGGCTGAATATTTGATACAGCAAAATATAATGCTTTTTCAACATTTTCCAGGGTTGATCAGCAGTCATTGTTGAGAATGCCACTTCCACCAGTGTGGAAAATGGCAGAAGTAGGTTTAGGTCCATTTCAGATATTGTTGGAATTAATATCCTAATACCAAGGCAAACTTCATTTAATAATTTATGAAACTCAGATCATTAATTCAAAAGCATTCTTCAAATCAAACATTCTTAATACAATCCAAAGATACAGTGTTATTTCCAAACGTTTTTTAAAATGTGTATGCTTGCATAGATTTATATACACCATGTGCGTGTAGGTGCCTAAGAAGGCCAGAGAGGGCATTTGATTCTCTGGAACTGGAATTACAGATAATTAGGAGCCACCTGATTTAGGTTCTGGGAACTGAACCTGGCTCCTTTGCTAGAGCTGAGCCATCTCTCTGGCCCCAAAGATTCTGTAATTTGATACTTATGTACTAATGTAGAAAAATACTAAGTCCTGTGTATTTCTACAAGAGCAGAAACCTTTGTAAGTACAGTTATCATCTGTACTTTAACGCACATTAGTCTTGAATCTGAGCCAAGGTATCTCAAGCAGAATTGGTTGACATTGACTCTGGGTAGTATGATAGCATGTGCAGTGCAGTGCCGTGCACAATGTTCATATGGTCTGTACAGAGCCAAGGCTATAGTGAAGTTGTAAAATATAACTCTGGATAAATACTGACAGTAATATCCTGTTTATTACACACATCTTTATTTCATATCATTTTAAAAATCAGACATCTAAAATGCTTGAAGATAAGTGACAAAACAGGTTATTAATGAGAGGATACTCTTAAGAACTCAAATTTTATCTGATGTATTATTTGTATACACTTAATTTTAAGCAGTGTCTTTGCTACCTATTATCGGTATCATTTTTCAGTACTGAAACAAGCCACTTTAGTCTTCTGCTTTTGTCTTTTTTTTTTTTCCTTCTCTCCCTTCCTTCCTCCCCCTACCCTTCAGTTCTCTGAATGTGTAACTCATCCTTAATGTGCAGGTCTTAAAAGAACTTGGATCTTGATGTCAGCAAAATGTGGTTTGAAATCCTGGCTCCAAATTATTAATGTGCCATTGAGTAAAAAGTTCTTTAATTTTCTATGTCTTACTTTGCAATGTTTATATAAATTTCCTGGATTCTTTTTAATGGTCTCTGAAAGGTTGTGATTTAATATCAAACTTTAATAAGCATGTTTAGTAAGGATCTGTATATGAAAGTCACACACACAGAGGTCTATTAAGTGGTATTGCTTAAAAATACTAATTCTGCTGTTACATGGCCCATTTGGGAATGTTGTCTATTCTAAGTAACAAACTATCTTCTCCTTGAGTTTGATTTTGATGTAAGCATGTTGCATGTCAGCAGTCAGCTAATGTGCTCTGCTAATTTGATAGTAGAAGAAGATTCATATATAGTGAATATCTGCTCAGATGCTTTTTGTACACTCTCCCCTGTTTTTGCATTTATGCTGTTGTCATGTTTTAAGTAGGACTTTCTCCTGACAGTGTGTGTTAATAACTGGAAAATTCCCTATCAGTAGACTAGCACCATCTTGACAAGCCTGTGTTCTGCTTCTACCTTGCTAATTGTTTCCTTGGGATTATTTGGATTGTGTAGAAAGCCTTTTGCAAATCCTCTTATTACTGAAGTCATTGTTGCCGGCAGGAATAAGATTAAAGGTGCTTAAGTCTGTAGAGTTGTTTCTAATTTGTTCATGTCATTTCAGTGGCATTTTAACAGAACTCTGTCTCCTGTCCCTCCCTTTTCCCCTGGTACTATCTCAAGTTAGGTCCAAGATGCCAGACCATTGGAAGAAATCTCATTTTATCCTCCTAATTATTATGCTGGCACTCGGGAGATAATTTTTCCCTTCATGCACTGCCAATTAATATGCAAATAAGCTGATAAATATTTATGTATTCATTTAAATTATGCAGGGAGTGCTTTCAGTGTATTCTGTAAATGAATTGTTCCTGGACTTCAAAGTGCTAGCTGCTGTGCTAACGAGGAGAGATTTGCATAAGGCCCTAATCACACGCATACTGATTAAGCTTCATTATGGAAACTGCCAGCTGCAATCTTTGTTTCTATTTTATTACAAAAAGGGGAACTTTTCATGCTTCAGTTGCCTTGACAATGTCAGTCCTAGCTGGTAGAAGAGACTAAAACTCCTCTGAGCAACTGAAGTTTCCTTATTCAGTTGAAGATTGCTATGGTGTAACTGAAGTTGTATTTTGCTTCTCTTGTTAATTCACTTTCCACTCCTCCCACCCCTGTTCTCTTAAGAACATAGTACAGATTTGTTAGAAATAGTAGTACCTTCTTTTCCCCCATCCCAAACGATACCTGTTCCTTCTTGCTTTGGACTTTCTGCACCTCCTGAAGATTTTACAGCAATGCTGGACTGCAGTGACTGTGTTCTAGGTGGGTACCAGCACAGTTCTTTTCTTACAGCTTCAATATGGAAATAGCATGTGTGGGATTGACTATGCATAAATGCTCAATCACATATGCAACTAACATGGGGGAGGGGAGGGCTTGGGCAGAGAAGGAGCAAAGCATTTGCAAGGCAAGGGCATGCTTGAGTTTGCTCTAGGTCCCTCCCTAGGACGAGGTCTTCTGGTTCAGAGGGTATTTTCAGCAAATAATGTATTTGAATTTGGCTTGCATGGAGGACATTTTTACGTTTTTGGAAATTTCTATAGAAAGTAGTATATGTAGTTGAAAACACATTTTAAATCAGAAACAAAATATGTACTATATCAAAATAAGGTATACATACTAATGAAATATTTTGCCTATCTCATAAGTATGCCTCATACAAAACCAAAACTACTAAATAAAAAAATTAGGGTGGTGTCATGGTACAGATTAATACCGTTAGTATTATTACAGAGGAAAATTACAGTGGCTACTGCGCTGTTGATCAATTTCCAAATTTTAGAAGTTATGAGCCATTTTCAAATTTTGCCTGTGACTAGTCATTTTTGATTTCTTAAAACCAGCTTTTTTTTTTTTTTTTTTTTTTTTTTTTTTTGAGGAATCTGCAGTTTTAAGTATTGTGGAAAGCATCTTATAGTGTATTCCCTACAGAACAGAAAGCCTTTTAGAAATGGAGGTGTTCTGCTTGAATAAATGTAACATTTTGGGTGGTAAGGTGGATTAAAGTACTTTGGTGTAGATAGATGATGCCTGTCAGTGGCCATGTTTTGTGAGTTTTAATGCTTACATGAAGAATAATTGAAGCCTTTTTAGGAAAGTCATCTGTTATAAACTAAGAATTGGATATCTTAAGCTTAAAATTTCTGCAAATGATTTTATTTCCTGTGTCATTTTCCATTCTTGAAATTAAATCAGTTGTTAATGATTTAGTAAATTGATACTTCCCAGAAATGTCTGAAATTTTATACAGAAAACATGGCTAAACTCAAGTTAGCAATAATACTTGTTTATCAGAGCAAAAAAAAAAAAAAAAAAAAACCTACTGTCTTGGATGTACATGACACAAACAGCATATTGATGTTAGTTAGAAACTCAATCTAGTAGTAACTTATAGGTATCAAATTAAACTCATGATATGATTAGTTAAGTAACATAGGCTTGTGTTTTTCTATTTTAAAAAAAGCTGTGAATGTCAATGAATAAATTACTCCTATTTTCTCTTTTACATCCACCAAGTTTGATATTCAAGAAATGAAAGAAAAATGTCTTTGAACTATTTTTACCACTAAAAAAAAAAGTCAGACCCTCTGTCTACTATTTAGAGTTGATACTAAGTATCACTAAAACAGCATTCTCATCATTGTATATTTAATTAGGATTTATTTCTTCTGTTTTGTGTTTGAAGTAACTTTGTTAAATGCTTTTGAAGGTCTTGACAGTAAAAATAAAAGGCCCTCAGAAAAGTCATGTAAAACACTTGTGACATAATTTTCAAATTTATATATAGGTGTGTAAATTAGGCTATGAATTATTTAAGACCAGGCTCATGATTTGTTAAGAATTAGGCTTCTTAGTTACTGTGGTGTCTGGACATGAGAAAATTATGAACTCTTTTCAGACATGTTTACAGATTCATTTTTTTCTATTTTTTTAAAAATACACAAATGGTATAGTTGAGTTTTGTGATACTTGTTAGCTTTTGTAAGACTTTGGTTAAGTCGAACAGAAAGCTAATTTTTACTAAGTTGTACACCTGGTCCTTTCAAACTTTAGTGTGCTTTCAGGTGGTATTTAAATTTTTCTGGAAAATGGGGGAGGAAGTTGTAGAATGACCTCATTTATGACCACAAACATACAAATTTTAACCCCTTTGAACAAGCCAGGGTTACTGTAGAACTGCCTTGGCCCCTAAGACATATCTCAGTTATAAAATTTTACTATATTAGAAAATATATTCCCCAGTGTCTAAAAAACATATTGTCCATTTTCTATGTTATGAAGTATGAAAAGAAAGGTTCCTGATACATGTAGATAATGCAACTATTGACAGCATGTTTGAGACTTTTCCTGCAGATTTTTTTTTTTTTTTTTAAAAATCAGTACAGTATCGTTCTGTTTGTTCTCTAATAGTAGTTTATTTCATGACAAATACTCTATTTTGTCTGATCTGTTCACCCTTTGGAAAAAGATGTAGGTCATAGATGTTCTTGTCTCCTTCCTGCATATTTTCCAGAATTGCTAATAGTGATTGACAACATTTCACTATGGAAACTACAATTTAATACCCTAAAAAGAAGACTCCTTAAACTAGAAGATTCGTGTGTAACTGGGTGTGACTTTTTTAGAACTATAGAGATTCCTGTTATGCCTTCTGCTGCAATTTGTTATGCTTATTTTTAATGAGGCATATATTTGGCATACCCTTGTGTTGACTCTAGTTTGGTTAAGAAAGTCAATGGATGTTTTAGACAGGTTTCTTTTCATCTGTTAGATTATTATTAAGTATGAACTTGTTTTAGTTATAATTAATATCTTTGCTTTTAGAAAACAATCATTTAGGAATATAGTTCTTATTTTTTTGAGGTGTTTACTGCTTCCAAGTTTATTTTAAACGTGTATTATACTTGACTGTCATAAAAATAATTTTTAGTATATCTGACTATAGTATCTTTTTCAGCTTAGAACTCTCTTAAAAGAATATTAAAATTTTTTAGATAATTTATTTGTGGGTTCCTTTATGATTCAGGAGCTCCTAAATGTCTTTCAGATAACCTGTTACTCAGTTTATTGTATTGTAGCCTGTCGTATGCTATGCATGGGCTCCTTGAAATGAACCTTGCTTTTCTTGTAGTTTTGGCTCCTTAGCTTCATTGTTGACCCTAGTTTTTTAAACACCTTCTCCACCTTTGGCTTATTGTAGATTCAAGAATGAACAATCCGTCAGAATCCAATAAGTCATCTATGGAGAGTGGAGATGGCAGCACTGGTAAGAAAATGTTCTCTTATCCGTCTTTTGCATTAGCTCTCATAGAACTAAAGAGAATATACAATTAACTTGATACATACATATTTGACAAATATAGAGAAATTTTGTACTTGCTTGTGAAGTATGACTTAGTACTTGTAGGGACTGGAATTATGTGTGTTTAACATTATCTAACTCCTCTGAGGAGTGCTTCAATTATCTGATTCCATCCATTAGAAACGACAGACTAGTTATGGGAATGGTCCTTTGGAACTGACAGACCTGGGTCTGTGTTATGGACTTACCACTTAGTAACTGTGACTTTAGGCAACTTCCTCAGTCTTTTTGTGACTTAATTTATTGAGTAGGCATATTCATGGGTCATCATGAGTATTGAGTGAGAGAATGTGTTAAGTGTTAAAGCATCATATTAAAGCTGTTCTGGTAAGCTTCTTGGTTCTATTTATAATCAGAATAGTAGATATTAACATATTAACATTACAGTGGTGTCAGTGAGGAATTATAAGTACACCTAATAATCCTTTAGTAAATACGATTCTTGATCAAACCTTTTATCAAGGGAAAACTGTTGTATAAATGAAAAAAAAATTGAGAAAGGTACATCTATTTTATAAGAAGTATAATTTGTCTCCTCAACCCATCCTTATAAGTCAATTAGCTCATAGGACATTTGACAAGATAACCCGTCATCTTACAAATATGATACAAGGATTTCCCCAGTTTCTGGTAGAGACACAATATAAAAGTATTAAAATATTAAGGGAATTGTGGGCAAGGAGTTGTAGAAAGTCATTGTTTGTAAAGAAAACTAGGTTTTCCACTTAAGAGAAAGGGTTTCCTCTGACTATTATTTCAAAATATGCCTAACTATGGGAGGTGGAAGACTGGGTTGACCCAAAAGAAGTCTTGTGCCTGCACTTGTCCCATTGTAAACTACCTAGTACTTGAAGTGTTTTTTTAACCTCTTCACCTTTGAAAAATAAGTACTTCTTTATGGGAGAGTGAGCTGGGGCTTTCATGTTTATCTTTGTCATATTTAATAGTTCCCACTTCTCTTGTTGAGGCTAGCCAAATAGACTACCCAAGAAGAGCAGCATTGCTTTCTACCCAAGTTACCAACCCCTCTCCTTGTTTCTGTTCCCTATTTGGGCCCCTTCTTTATCTTGTAGCACTGACTTATGCTGATGTAAGTGCCATTGCCAAAGGAGTGGGACTTGTTTGCAGAGAGTAAGTAGGCAGTCAAACCTATAAAGAGGCAAGAGAAACGTGGGTAAAACTCCCACACTTAAAGAATAGCTTCCAAATTTCTTTAAGGGAAGAGAAATAAACTCAGAATGATTACAGAATACTGAAAATATCCACCCCTTGGGAATCTCTATAATTAATTTTGATACCGTAATTCCTGTAATACCATTTATTGAGTGCCTATAGTATTTAATTACAACCTTGCTGTGCTTTTTTAAATCTTTAATGCTGTGCATATTACCGGAATCCAGTTAAATTCTTATGACAGGTTCGATATTATTTCAAGGAATAGGGAGTTGAAGTGAAAAACTAGAGAGGAAAGGTATGGTGATTCCTTGCTTGTACAAATAAAGCCCACCTGAAGGTCAGAGAATGGAGCTTACTACTAGCTAACCACAGAGGTCTGGAGTTCTGTACAGACAGACAAGGAGATGGCTGGGCGGAGATGGGGATTTCTGTCCCACCTGGTCCCGAAGCCGTTTAGCCCCAAATAAACACACAGATGTTTATATTAATTATAAACTGTTTGGCCAATGGCTCAAGCTTCTTAGTTGCTAGCTCTCAATTATTAACCCATTTCTATTAATGTATGTATCTGCATGTGGTCTTAGCATCTCTCCCACCACTCACTCTGTGTTACTCTTCCCAAAATTCTCCTAGTCTGGTAGCCCTACCTATACTTGCTGCCTATCTACATAAAGGCAGGTTTAGGATTAGGACTCTATATAAGGTTTTCTCATCAGCTATAATACATAAAATTGAAAATTTAAGTAATACATTGTATGTGTTCAAACCTAAAGTAATTTATAGAACTATATAAGATAAATTCAGGCTGGAGTACTTGTTGAGTAATTTGTGAATTTCTCTTGCCTTGTGACAACATAGAATGTGTAACAGACTTCTTTTCATAGAACTGAGAAAAATCAGTTGACATAGTTAATTTTTCCTGTTTTGGGTGTTGTTTAGTTTTTTGGTGGTGTTTTGGTTTTTTCCCCCAATGTCTTTGTATCCCTGGTTGGCCTGGGTTTTATGTAAAAGAACAGGCTGGCCTTGAACCTCCTAGTGATCCTGGTGTTTCTGCCTCAATAGTGCTGGGATCAAAGGAGTGTGCCACACTCCCAGAAAGATACTTTTTAAGGTCAGTAACACACTTTCCTAGACCTCTTTGCTTTTCTATGACTAGTAGTGGTGGTTAATAGTCTCTTTTCTTTACAAAGAAAGAAAAACAATTGCTTTTCTCTTAAGATCTCTGCTACTATAAAAACATCTAGCTAGGTCAAATATGAGCTGGTTACTACCCTGTGAAGCATAGCAGCTCACTTCCTATTTATCTTCTGCAATGTGCACAACCCTCATAGACAACAGTTGCTTCTATTTTTTTGGACCTTTACATTCACTTCACAATAAACCACTTCATCAATTTCTCAGTGTTAAAGTAAGGTCTGCAGCTGTGTTCTTAGTACTTCCTGCTGGTGTTAATTTGTTGGTTTAGAAATATAGACATATGAGTTCTGCTTTATTTATTAGATTATTGTATTTGGTGCATTAGAAATAGAATTATAGTTTTTTAAAGTAGGGTGTGATGGGTCATGCCTACAAACCTAGCAGTTGGAACACTGAGGCAAGAGGTTTGCCACGGATTTGAGAGTAGTCTAGGTTACATAACAAAGACCTTGTGTAGGTAGGTAGGTAGGTAGGTAGGTAGGTAGGTAGGTAGGTAGGTAGGTAAGGAAGGAAGGAAGGAAGGAAGGAAGGAAGGAAGGAAGGAAGGAAGGAAGGAAGGAGAAAAGAAAAGGGGAAAGAAAGAAAGAAAGAAAGAAAGAAAGAAAGAAAGAAAGAAAGAAAGAAAGAAAGAAAGAAAAGAAAAGAAAAGGGGAGAGGTAGGGACAGCATTTGTGCCAGGCTGATAAGGAAAGAAAATAATAGCTTATTTAGATGATTTTGTGCCTAAAAGTTTTCATTTTAAAGTACAGTGAACCTATATACTGTCTTCTCTTTTTCATTTGTTTAGTAATTTAATTATGATTTTTTTGTAGTTTATTGGGGGGGTCCAAATTTTAAAGAAAATAACCTTGAATATTATATAAAACCAAAGCCTAACACTATAAATTCAAATAAAAAAAAAAGATTTTAAGGGTTCAGGCATTTTGGACAAATACAGTTCATATGTTCACAGAAAATCTGTAGTTTGGATTTGCCTGTTTTATATGTATGTAAAATGTTATTGTTGGTATTATTAGATACAATGCAGATGAGATTCTCAGTCTTTTAGAGGCTTAGCAATCCATCAAGTGCCAAGGCAGACAGAAAACTGATTCTGGATAGATTATGGTGAGTTATCCAAGAGCAAGAGAGAAGCAACGATATTATTAAATGGTCGGGGTGTCTCTCTCTCTCTCTCTCTCTCTCTCTCTCTCTCTCTCTCTCTCTCTCTCAAACACACATATCAATTTTTCTGCAAATTTTGTGATTACATTTTTCTTTAGATTTCTTTTTGAGATTGTGGGACCTCACTTAATAATTCAAAGTCCACTAATTTTTTTTTTTGCAAATATCGAGATTACATTTTTCTTTAGAATTGAATAGTATTTCATTTTATATGTCAAACTTTCATTAGCTATTCATCTGTTGACAGACAACCAGACTGATTCCAATTCTTAGTGAATAAACCAGCAGTAAACATGGGTTTGCAAATATCTCTATGATAGGGTATGGAATTCTGGGTATGTGCCCAGGACTAAAATAATGAGATCATATAGTAGTTGTATTTTTAATTACTTGAGACATTTCCAAACTGGTTTCCACAATAACACTTTCTCACACATCCTCTCCAATATTTGTCATATATACTAATGATGGCCGTTCTCACTGGAGTGAGATGATATTTCAAAGTAGTTTAAATTTTCATTTTCCTAATAGCTAGGGATATTACACATTTAAAAATAGTTATTAGTCATTTGTGTTTCTTTAAGAAGTGTCTATTCAATTCGTTTGCCCATTTGTTGATTGACTTTTTGTTGTTCCTTGGCATTTAACATCTGCATTTCGTTTTAAATTCTGGATATTATCTCTTAGAAGTGTAATTGGTGAAGATTTTCTGCCATTCTGTAGGCTATTTGCTGTGTTTGTGAAGTATTTCTTTGACAATATATATTTATAGGCCAGGTGAAAAGAACCACCACTGAGGGAGAAAGTGTACAAATTAAAATGAGTGGAGTGGGCACTAGAATTCGAATCCCAAGAAAACCACATAAATGTTGGGTGGGTATGGTAGCATCCCTGTAATTTCAGCCTTTGAAGGTAGACATGGGGGTAAGACTCACTCTATCTTTCAGTACTCTGATTCAAAGACTTTTACTCGGTGAATATGGTGAAAGAGTGATCAAGTATGATTCCCATCGTCAACCTCATACACATACAGCCATACATACCACACAGGTGAAAAAATAAAAATTTAAAAAAAGCAAGAAAAGAAGTAGAACAAAAGGTTAACTTTGCAAATGATGTTGGAAAGAAGGAAGAAAAACTATTTTGTCTCCATTGCTCTAGGTACCTACTACACCTAGAGAGATCACTAAAGTGGAATAAAATAATGATTTTGATATCAAATTCATCTTACTGAAAAATACATTTAAAACACAAACACTTAACATTGAGAATATTTATTAAGAATTATGTGTTTCATGAGAATCCAGTGTAAGAAAGTTTTATTTCTAGTTGGAAGAAAGAGTTATGGGAGACATTAGAGGAGGTAGAGTTTATGTTGCCCATTGAAGAATGGGTTGCATTTAATTATAGTGGTGGTTAGCAATTTTCTTTCAGCATGAAGAACAGTAAAAGCTAAGATGAGGCAAAAGAAAGTTGTACCAAGTACCTCTGATTCCTTTTTGAAAAAAAAAAAAGTTAAAATATATTATGATTTCCAGATCTTTCCCACTTAGTCATTCTCAGAATTATGGAATTCCATTTTTACAGAGTTTAATTCAATCATCATTACCATTGGCTTACTAGAATATTTAAAGAAATTGACTGTGGTCCTTCATTGAGTTTGTATCCAGTTAACTATCTTTTTCATTGGAATTTATCCAAATTCCTTTATTCTCACCTGTGTATGTAGGTAGGATTCCCATACATGTGCATGTAAAGGTCAAAACAGGATGTTAAGTTTCTCCCACCCTGTTGCAATTAGAAGGGTATCTCACTGAACTAGAAGCTTGTTTTTGGCTAGGTTGGCTGGCCAGCTCTCCTGCTCTACCTGTGTCCATCCTTAGTGATGGGGTTTCAGACACACACATGGCTTTTTACAGGATATCAACAGCCTTCAGCCTGCATCTTGGAAGCACTTCTAGATGAAATTCTCAACAAACCAAACCAGTGTCATTACAGATTTCAGATTCTGGGCTAATTTCTTAACATTATTTTCTCCTTTATCATTATTAATATTAGCATAGTGTTTATTGCATAATTTACTGTGTGAACTACATTCTTCATTGGCAAAGGTGCTTTTACAAGCCCCAAAGTAGAAATTCCAACACTAATATTTATTGGAGTGCTTTCATATTAAAGTTTTAAGTAGCAGGATATTTTATGGCAGCAGTTCTCAGCCTGTGGGTCATGACCCCTTTGGCAAACCTGTCTCCAAAAATTTTTACATTATGATTCATAACAGTAGCAAAATTACAATTATGAAGCAGCAATGAAAATAATTTTATGGTTGGAGTCACCACAACATAAGGAACTGTATTAGGAATGTTGAGAACCACACTGTTCTATGGGTTACTAGAAATCAAATGCCTGTGAGAGAAAGACAGATAGTCCTTCCTCTAGTGCTTAATTGATAGCTATCACTCAAAACATACTGTTCTGAGAGATTCTTGCCACTACATATTGAGAAATTTGCCTTGGTTCTATCCATGTGCATCTGTATGAAGAAGCAAATGAACCTTGAAGAATGGTGGCACTGGTGTGGTGGGGAGGCAGAGGCAGGCACGTAAATGAATGAGAAAGCAGCTCATCCTTTTGACAACAGATTAACCAGTTGAACAATTCAGCAGTAGTGTCCATTTTTGACATGACTAATTAAAAAGTAGAACATTAATGAGAAGATGTGTAGGCAGATGATCAAGATTGTAACTTTCTCCTTCTCCCTTAGAGGGCAGCTTAGTTTCATGTCATTTTTCCACATTTTTTCCCCCAGCAGGAGTAAAAAATATATATATATTTCTTTTTTCCAACCAATACTTTACATTTTGCTTGAAGCAAAAATCTAGATTCCACTGCTCTTTCAATTAAATCCATTATATAGCATCCTGGCTTAGATAGAGCTTTGGCAGTAAAAATTGGGAGTCAGATTTAATGAGCCATTGCTGGTGGGGGGTGAGAAGATCTGTGAGGGAGTGAAATAAGAAAGAAGGAAAGACTAGAGTCTAAAAAGAACCTGTGTTGGTGTGGGGCTGGGGAGTTGATGCAGCTCTCAGAGCAGGGACTGCCCAGGGGAGAAGTAGATGATAAAGGGATGTATTTCAGCTCTGAAAATGTTCTTTCAATTCATGGTGTCTGGTAGTATTTGAAGGGGAAGGTACAAGCAGTTAAAGAGAGCTGTAACTTCCTGAGGAAAGAATGCTGTGCATCTTCAAGGGAGAGAGTGGAATGAGCTCAAAGAAGGATAATCACAGAACCCTTCTTGACCATTGTAAGGCCTGGTAGATGAATAGGAAACCCATACAACTTTGGGTGTCCAGTAGCTACAACTGATACTTAAATTTAAATTACATGCAATTAAGAAATCAGTCCTTGATCACACAATGACATGCTTGGTAAGTTCATTTAGTTGTGGATAGTGATAGTTCCTGGCTACTACAAAGATGGAGTAAGGAGTTTTAAATTTCCTCTCGGGTTGATTGAATGATCTACTACAAACTCATAAAAATGTAGATGTCATGGTGTGCACCTGTAATCCCAACCCTTCAGAAGTGGAGGCTGGAAAGCAGGGGTTAAAGGTTATCCTCAGCTATTTAGCAAGTTTGAGGCCATCCTGAGCTACAAGAAGCCTTGTCTTAAAAACAAACCAGAAAGGCAATTTACGGTTCATTTTCCAAGTACTTGTGTAGTTTCCATTTCATTTTGATTGGGTTAAACACAATTAATTACTTTAGTTCCTTTTTTATTTGTTAAGGCTTACTTTTTGAGCTAAGAAAGGAATATTCTGTACATATCTGTTAAGACCATTTGATGTAGTTTGATGTAGTTTAAGTCTAAAGTTTCATTTTGACTTTTTAGATTGCACAACTTATTTAAAGATAATTGAGTATTTAAAGTCACCCCCGTTGGTTTTGTCAGGGCCTGTCAGACCTTTTATACCCATTAGTGTTTATTTTATAAACTTGGGAGTTTCTATATTTGGTGCATGTATGTTTACAGTTGTATCTTCTTGATGGAATGTTCCTTTAGCTAGTATGTCACGGCCTTTTTTGTAATTATGGCTTTAAGTCTTCTTTATCAGATTTCAGAGCAGCTCCACCAAACTTATTTTTTACTTTTATTCACCTAATTGACTTCCATCCTGTAACTCTAGTGTTGTGGGTTATCATTTTAAGATGTGTTATATTCATTTATGCTGGGGAACAATTGTTTAATGATGCAAAGATGTGTTGCATTCTTTTAATGTTGCATTTGTTTAATTCTGTGAAGCTGTGTTACTTTGACTATCTAAAACACCTTGGTATAATAAAGAACTGATGGTCAATAGCTAGGCAGGAGAGAGGATGGGTGGGGCTGGCAGGCAGAGAGAATAAATAGGAGAAATCTGGGAAGAGAAAAAAGGAGCAAGAAAGATCAAGGAGCCAGAAAAGAAGGTAACCCAGGCACACAGCCAGACATGGAATAAGGAGGAAAGAAAAGATACACAGAAATAGAGAAAGGTAAAAACTCAGAGGCAAAAGGTGGATAGAGCTGGCTAGAAACAAGCCAAACTAAGACTGGGCATTCATAATAAATAATAAGTCTCCATGTGTTTTATTTGGGAACTGAGTGGCCGCCATCCCTACCAAATGAGTAAAACAACCAACTCAGTCCATATCTAATTGTACCAGTATGTTTCTTGGCAACAGCAGTTACTCTAATCTGGTTTTGTAATCCAATCATCCAGGCTGTTAATTAGTTGAAGCCATTTGTTTACATGTAAGTTGATACTGAGAAAGATTTACTAATTTTATTGGTTGTTTCACTGGTTGATTAAATTATTTGTTCTTTTCTTTCTCCCCTACTAGCACTAATCTGGTTTACTATGTATCTTTCTTCCTTCTCTGTGTATAATATTCCTTTAAGTACATAATGCTGGCTTGATTGACATGACTGTTTTAGTTTGAGCTTATTCTGAAATGTTCTTATACGTCTTCCTGTCTTAAAGAGTAGCTTTGCTCTATATAGTAGTCTTATCTGGCAGTTAATTGACTTTGTAGAGTTGAAATATGTCATTCCACCCTTCCCTGGCTTTTAGGTTGCTGACAAGATATCAGATATTATTCTGATATCTTTGCCTTTGTAGGTGAGTTGGCATCTTCCCTTTTAATTTGAAACACTGTTTGCTTTGTATTTTAGACATTTGACTATAATATAATCTGTTGTGATGTGGTATTCTCTCCATTTTTATTTCATCCTCTAAATGTCTTTTATATTTGAATGGCTATTTCTTGCTCTTGATTTGAGGAATTTTCTGCTATAATTTTATAGGTGAGATTGTGCGCCCTTAGTTTGTAATCTCAGTTCCTCCCTCTAGGCTTGGTCTCTTACTAGTTCCCCAGGGTTGTTGGATGGGGTTATTGTGCAAACCACCTCCCTCCCCCAGCCCTACACACCACAGTGATGTTTAAATATGTAGTGTTTCTAAAGTCCTGTTCTCCATTCCTAATCTTTCTTCTGCTTGGTTAAGTCTACTGGTAATATTTTCTACTGGTTTTTAGTTTGGTTCATTGAGTTTTCACTTCTGATAATTTTTTTCTGTTTCCTCAGAGTCTCAATTTCTTTTCTGAATTTTTCCCATTTTTTTTTTCTCCCATACTTGTAAGACGAAAACTAAAAGACCCAGGTCAAACTTCAAGCTGAAGGTCACAAAAGCAAAGCCACTACCTCTTTGGTCACTAGTTTTTGCCACTACCTCAGGCTGAATAGGCTGATCCTGCTGCCTCTCCTCAGAATGGCTGGAGAATCCTGAAACTGAATGTCTTCCTATCCTCAATGTGGCTGAAGAATGAATGCCTGATACTGAGACCTTGCTCCTGTCTTATACACCTCCCTAATGCTGGAATTAAAGGTGTGTGATCCCAGGTGCTGAGATCGTCTTTGTGTGAGCTGTTTCTCTTTAGGACTGAAGTAATTTTATGTAGATCTGGGTGGCCTTGGACCAGGATTAAAGGGTGTACCCCCACCTCCTAGTTTCTGGCTATTGGGATGAAAGGTGTGTGCCTGGTTTCTATGGTTTGTGACTGACTTTGCTTTCTGAATTCTCAGGCTAGCTTTAATAAATCATAAATAACATATCACCACACATAATGCTAATGATTTTCCAATACTGCTCATTTTCTCATCTGTTTTGCTGAGCTTTTCCTCTGTTGCCAACTCTCCAAAGATTGGGCTGTATTTGTCTGTTTGATTATGTCTTCTTCAGAGTCATTGATCTGAACTTTTGAAATTGTACTTATTTTAATATCTTTGAATTTGTTATTAGAGTTATGAATTTTTTAGAGAAGTACTATTACCTTGCTTTTTCCAAGTTTTTGTGTTTCTGGGTTGTAATTTGTGTATCTGTTGTTTTGGACATCTCTTCTGTTTTTTTTTTAGGCGTCTTATTGTACAGCCTGTTCTGAAGAATCAGTCACCAGTATCGTTCAGTTAGGGGAGAAAGAAAATTTACAATATACAGTAGCAACAACATCACATTGTACAAGAGACAGAAACACACTTAAAACACAGTTAATGCCCATCAACCTATAATCAATGAGCATAAACTAGACGGTGGAAAATTAATTTAGAATTTACTAAAAATTATTTAGGATAAATATGGACACATAAATAAGATAAGGGAAGGGCCAAGGAAAGGGGTGTGAAAGTATAGAAGAGAACAAGTTAAATAAGGAAAAGAGGAGTGGAGAAGAATGTTATGGACAGGATGATGAACAATAGTAATAAAAATCCCCAAATAAGGTAAAGTAAAAATACCACAGGAAGTATATATAGTCAAAGGGCAGAGTGGAAACATGGTACAAAGGAAGAAAGGAACTAAGTATAAGAGAAAAAATTGCCCAGCCGTGAAAGAAACTATATAAAGAGTATTAGAAGAGTGCATGAGATGAAATACAAAATAAAACATTTAGAATATGGTGGTGTAAAAATATTGGTAAGAATACAATTAAAAGAAAAAAGGATGTAAAATAAGATACATTTTTATTTATTTATTTATTTTGTTTTTTTCGGAGACAGGGTTTCTCTGTGTAGCTTTGGAGCCTATCCTGGCCCTCCCTCTGGAGACCAGTCTGGCCTTGAACTCATAGAGACCCAACTGCCTCTGCCTCCCAAGTGCTGGGATTAAAGGCGTGCACCACCAACACCTGGCCCAATTGTTTTTAATTTAAATAAAATTAATTACAGAGGAAAAGAGATGACGGTACCATGTTCTTTAAAATTGAAGATAGCTGTTTTTATGTATGGGCAGACGGTCAGGTGAAGTTTGTCCTTGTCTTTTGCCTGGTTTAGACTGGTGCTGAGCCGGTGCTGGACAGCATCTGTTAAGAGTTGTCTTATGCCTGTGAGTTCAAAGCAGCCTGGTCTACAAAGTGAGTTCTAGGACAGCCAGGTCTGTTACACAGAGAAAACTTTGTCTCAAAAAAAGAATAAAATAAAAAGAGTTGTCTTCTCTTTACTGGTTTCCCTGGTTTCATACCAGTGGCCCTTGTGGTCCTTACTTAACTTTGTAATCTGTAGAGTTGATAGGTTCTACCACCTTCTAGAAACTTTGCAGTTCTTACGCTGAGGTGAGTACTGCTCTGTTTTGAAGTGTCTCCAGTTGGTTTGTTTTGAAGTATCTCCCAGTTGGTTTGGTAGTGTGGGAAGCCACAACTGTGATGGACTTGTCAGTCAGTATACTTTGAAGACCTAGGTAGTAATCACTTTTAAGCATGCAGTTGTGGATATCAATTAAAGCTCTGGAGCTTAGTTCTGGGACGCTACACCAATGAAGAATAGCTGGGTGGCCCCAGAAGTTGGATCCCCTCATGGGCCTAAGTCTCAGGGCTGTGTTCAGTTATGTGATCTGCTTCAAGCAGTGGGGGTCAGCATTACTTTTCTCTATGCACTTTCTCTTCCTGAGCCTCCTTCCACCTGCACCTTTTGGCTTGTCAGTGTTGCTTCTATACACAACTGCCTCCCAGGGATGTGTCTAGCCCTGCGGATTGTTGTAGATTACATCTTTGTCCCAGTGCCAGCCTTATCTTTTGAAGAAGTTATGTGTCTCCCCTCCCCACTCCCACTCCGTGATGGTGAAGATTTAGGAGAATAGCTGAATAATCATCTTGTCAGTATTTATTACATGGAGTTCTCATTACATTAAGTGTAGTAAATAAAGATTATACAGCATTTTAGGTGGGCTCCAATTTCATGGAAATAGAGGTCTAATGCCTGTAATTTAGATTACATTTCCAATTTTAAGATGATTTTATTAATTGTTACTGGGAGCAAAGAGGTTTCAGAATACACGCACGCACGCGTGCGCCTGTATTTTCCCAGAGTTCCTAACAGAATGTGGATAGAAGCAAGCAACTGTACTGCCCATGTAATCAGTCCCTTTCAGATCTGAAAATACAAATAGTGTCTTGTTTTTAATATGTATATATATTTCCAGGGCTTGGGTCTTCAGAACAAATCATTTCAGTTCTATTGAAAGTAGGGAAGTTTTGCAACTATTTCTAAGAAAAAGTCCTCATTCTCTGCAAATATTTTTACTCTGAATTAATTGTGATTTGTGTGATTCTGATGTTCTGAAGTTGGATCTGACGCAGTAACATGCATTTTTACGTATGTAGAAAAATAATCTGGGGCCCCTGACATGGGGGGGTGTGCTTTCTTTGTCATTATGTCCTGAAGAGATTGCAATTGCTAAATGAATTATAATCTAAGTTTAATTTCTCTAAGGATTGTTCTGTTTGGAAACTATTAATGTTACCTGCTAAGTAATGATTGTGTAAGCTGAGATAAAAACAGATCTAAAAGAATTAAACAAGAACAGAAACAAGAGTGGAAAAACGAGAATGCTGTATGCCTTCTATATATATATATATATATATATATATATATATTATATATATATATATTCATTCCTAGGAAAAAGTGAGTCTCGTTTAAAAAATAGATTAGAATTTAAACAGGAGGGACGAGGGACGAAGAAATGGAAACTTATCTGAGGAAAACTGAAACTGAACGAAAATTATGTGATCCCTGAGTATAATACTCATGATCAGGAATTTGAAAGCTACTGAATAATATGTACTTTTAAATATTTTGACACAGCCTCTGTTAAGAGAACATTTGTGCCAAAGGTTTTCATTATTAAATTAGTAATATTTCTCATAGAGTTTTAAATTTTGATCCCTTCTTTAAGAATCTGCACTAATTTAAAAGAATTAGTTGGGGGGGTTGGAGAGGTGACTTTGCAGTTTGGAACCAGTTAGGAGCGGGTGCTGCTGCTCTTGCCGAGGAGGTGAGTCGGGCTCCCAGCACTCACATGGCAGTTCATGACTGCTTTGCCCGAATTCTGAATCTCAAAATCACCAAGAGACTGACTCCAACGCAAAAGCAAAGAGTCTTTTATTATTTAACAAGTTAACTCCATTAAATTCGTTCATTCATCGTGGTGGCTGGAATGAGAAGGACCCTGAGGAACTGAGAGGCGGGGGATTTATTGGAGTGTGTAAGGGGAGTGTCTAGGGGTATACAACAGTCTGAGGATTGGTGCACTTCCGGGTGTTGGCAACCTATCCTGTGTTGATTGGTCAACTGGTTGTTATGGTGTATAATCCCTCCCAGGGCAGTTGTTATGCTCTGCAAGGCACTGTTATGCCACTTTTACCATAAAGCATGTCCAGAGCCTGCCAGCTAACTTCTGATTGGTTCCTTGCCATGTAGAGGGTAATTTGACCTCCTAGTGAGTAGGGAGCTCTTGCAAGGTCAGAAGGCCAGAAATTAAGCACATGTGCTGAGCCAAGGGCATTTGTCTTGCTAGGTCTTTTTTGCAGCCTGTCATGGCTAGGTGAGGGTCTGCTCCCTGGAGTTCCAGGGGGTCCAACTCCTTCTCTAACCTCTGTGGGTACAGTTTCACATGGTACACATGACCATACAGGTGAAACACTCCTACACATTGAATTAAAAAACAAAAACTCTTAAGCAGTAAGTATAACTGGGATAACCTCTGAGATGGATTCTTAAAAGCCCCTGTTTCTGATACCTTATATCCCCTTATGATCCCAGTTTGCTCCAGTTATTGGTTAATCAGTCTCTTATGGCTTGGATTCCTTGGTAATAGGATATCAGAATATTGGGGAGAGGATGTGAGGCAGGTTTTAGAAAAGACTCAGTCACAGTCTGAGCTTAGTTACTGTGTAGTTGTATAGTGGGAATATTTCATTATGTTTTCCCTCTTGTTTATATAGCTAGGTCAGTCAGTTTTGTCCCTTTCAGTTTTGCCTTTTTCTAACTGTCATATGAATGAAATCACCCAAATATAGCCTTGGAGTTTCTCTTCTTTGATCAAGCATGCAGACTTGAAATGCATCTATATTGTGTTTTTGTTGGCTCAGTTTTATTTTCCCTGCTGTCCACCAAATGTTAGAGAAGTACAAATGGAGTTTTGTAGTAAAGAGAGGTATAGATTTATTGCTTCTGTATTCACGGGATGGGGAACAAGAGGAAAAGAAGCTGAGCCACAGAGAGCAAAGATGTGTACCTGCAGACAGAGCTTGGTGCTGTGAGCTGCTGACATGGAGAAAACCTTTGCATGTTGGTCCCTCCTTGCTTGCTCTGAAGGGAAAAATGGACTCTTAGTTTCACAAAAATGCAAGTGTCTTTTATCTGGGCCTATGCCTGTAACTGGTGGTGTGTTTGGACTTATCTCTGTCACAGTCTTCATTCTCTATTCTTAAATAGTTTTTCTTTTTCTGATTTTTCTGAAACTGGCATTTTTTTTCTTTCATACTTTCTTTTCCAGGTTATGGTATCTAGGTTATACTGACTGCGGTAAGTGAGATAGGATGTGTTTTCTTGTTTTGTTTTGTTACTCTTCTCTGGGGAAAATGTGTAAATTATTAATTATTCATTGAATGGAACCATTCCTTGGTAACATTATCAGGCACTGTGTTCTGCATTTTTTGTTTATTTGTTTTAACCTACTTATTCAGTTTCTTTGAGTGTTGTGGGACTCTTGTATTTTCTATTTCTTTTTTTCTTTTTTTTTTTTTTTGAGTCAGTCTTGATAAATTCTGTTTTCTGGATAGTTATCCATTTCTAAGTTTCAGTTTTATTAACGTGAAGTAAGTTAATAAAGTCCTGTTGTTATCTGTATATACAAACATGTGGAGGTCAGAGGACATGTACAACTATGTCTAGTATTTAGGTGGCTTCTGGGGAGCCAAAGAAAGGTCTTTAGGTATGAGGGTACATGGTTTACCCACTGCATCTCCCAGTCTGCACTCAACAGCTGTGATATGTCTTTTCTGCTACACTTAAATGGTTTACTTGCTCCCTCCTATTCTCTTCCTTCACCTTGCCATAAACTGATAAGTTGTACGATTCCTTTGGAAGAATTAAGCTCTCTGTGTGGCTTTGGAGGCTATCCTGGCACTCGCTCTGGAGACCAGGCTGGCCTCAAACTCACAGAGATCCGCCTGCCTCTGCTTCCCGAGTGCTGGGCTTAAAGGCGTGCGCCACCAACGCCCAGCTCCTACTTTTATTATTATCTTCTGTTTTCTTCAGATTAATTTGTTTCTCAGTGCTTTTATCATTTTCTGTAGCATTTGACAGTTTAACTACCCTGTCCTTCCCTTAGCTCTTGGGGACACTAGGATCAAGGATTACCTGCCTCCTTGCTTTCTAATTGCCCGTTTGTCTTCAACCTGTTTTTCTCTGTACCCATTATTAAATAGCTTTGGATACAAGATTACAAAGATTCAGCTTGTTAATTCTCTTCTACAGAATCTTTGACTCTGGCTTGTCATTTCTTGATGCAATCTAGACTACTTTGGTGTTTTTTTTTTTTTTTTCAGGCTTTCTAGACCATCATGTGTTTAATAATAATCATCTTACATTATTCATTGGCCAAGAACCCAATGAATAAACTCCTGGTTCTTTTTTCTAGTGTTCCAATTCTTCCGAGAATGCAAATCTAAGCATTACTTGGTTTTTCGTCTGAACATCTCATACTAAAATTTAGTTGGGGACTGTATGTGTATATCTGATCACCTTTCTTTTTAGCCTAGTTCAACAAGAATGGTTTCTCTGTAATATCTTTGTTTCACTCTCATCTTACAATGTCACAAATATCTTATTAACGACATTATCTACCTTTGTATCTTAAATTTCTGTATATATCTGAGTGATTGTGTGAGTGTCTTTTATTCTTGTGTCAATGACAGTCAGTTATAGGTACGAAAAAGGATGATAAGTGAAGACTCAGAAAAGCAAAGTGTACTATACTCACAGATCCTGGAGACAGGAGACGTGCGTGTGTGTGTGTGTGTGTGTGTGTGTGTGTGTGTGTGTGTGTGTGTGTGTAAAAGCCATCAGTTCGAAAAAAACGACGACAACAACAAAAATAAAAAACAAACAAGATGGAAGGTTTAGACCCCACCTTTGTTGGATTTTCCATAGGAATTGCATGGGAGGGCAGGATGAACACTCTAGAATTGATTTGAATCATTTTAATGCTTTGTATTCTCTAAGCCTGGGAGAGGTAGTCTCTCCTCAGTCAGAAAGGTTTTGTCAGATGCCAACACATCCTAATATTTTTGGATTAAAATATTTACAGTACAACTACCATATCTTTATCTCATCCCCTCCAGAGGCAAAGGCGTATCAATTAAACAGTGTTAAATGCTGATACTATTAGCAGCCATCTTTTGTACCCAGGTTGCTGGAAATCAGTCATAAAAGCTGAATGTAGAATTAGTGTATATGATTTGGGTGGACTCTATGAAAATAGGATATGTAATGGTGAACATTGGCACTTGTTTTAGAACTAGTGAAGCTGGTTGTGGTGGCACACATTTTCTTTTTAATTTTTATTTTATTTTATTAGTTCAAATTAGGAACAAGCTTGCTTCAGATGTCAATCCCTTCTCCCTCTCCCGCCCCTCCCCCACAACATCCCACCTGCCCCTAGCCATCCCCCCTCCACTCCCCAGGCAGGGTAAGGCCCTCAAAAGGGGCTCCCCAAAGTCTACCACATCATCCTGGGCCAGAGTGGCATACATTTTAATCCCAGCAGTTGGGAAGCTAAGGTAGGAGAGTCATGAGTTTGAGGCCAGCCTGGGCTCTGTGAGACCCTGTTTCAAAACCAAAGTGAGGGAAATATATATATATATATTCTGTACTTTGATATTGAAGAAATCATTAAACTATTTTATATAAAGGGTCACTTAACTATCACACTGCTGCTCATTAAGATGTTTTTATGAATAGTAAATCCTTGCTCCTCACAAAGTGACCAGTGAATGTCTTGTGTGCAAGTGAAGGGCTAAGTAGGATGACAGAGACCCTTTCTTGTAGTCTCTACCATCCTGTTTAAAAGTAAAAATGATCTCTTAGTTAAAGCCATTATAAATGCCATGCAAGTTTCAACCCTGGTTGCTGCAATCACTGTTTCTGTGTGTTCAGTATCTCTTACAGTTGATGGTTCTTTTTATTTTTGTGCCTCTTCTTAAGCATTGTTGGTATTGCATATTTATCCTACATTTTTAGAGAAGTCACTTGTCTTAGTTATTTTTATTGCTGTGCTGAAACACCATAACCAAAGCTACTTAATGGGTGGAGGTTTATTGGGGACTTATAGTTTCAGAGGATGAGTTGTGACCATCATGATGTGGAGTATGGTAGTAGGCAGGCAGGCATGATGCTGGAGCATAGCTGAGAGCTAACATCCTAAGATGCCAACCACAACCATGAGACAGAAAGGGCTAACAGGAGGGCATGGGATTTTGAAACCTCAGCGCCCACCCGCAATGACATACCTCCTTCAACAAGGGCATACCTCGGCACCAAGTTTTTAAATATGAGTCCATGGGGGCCATTATATAGTATAACATTTCCCTTTTCTCTTCCTTCAACTCCCTTCATATTCTCTGATGTGTCCCCATCCATGACTCTTGGAGGGGTTATGTTATCACCACTAAGTCCAACTAATGTTCCACATATGTGTATGGGTTTGGGGCCATCAACTGCAGCACAGGAAACATATTGAAAACACCCTCAAAATAGATTGGTTTTCTCTCAACTGCCAGTGGCTACTCATTAAGGGATGGAGCCTGGATGGTACTTAGCATTGTGCTAGAATTTTGGCTGGTTTGCTTTTGTGGATGTCTTGAGTAGGTAACTACAGATGCTGTGAGTTCATGAGTGCCAAACCCATTTCATCTCCAGAAAACAGCTTTTCATAGCACTTGTCTCCATCTTCTGGCTCTTTTCTGTCTCCTTTCCTCTTCTATGATCTATTCCCATTTTTCCAAATCTTTTATCTTTGAAGATATTTAGAAAAGTGATTATTAAAAACAAGTTCCTAGTGGATGCTGGTAACTAGGGGTTGAGTTCTTTGCTCCATTTTAATTCAATTCTCTTAATAGTTATTTTGCTTGTTTTCCAGGCACACAAACGAATGGTCTGGACTTTCAGAAACAGCCTGTACCTGTTGGAGGAGCAATCTCAACAGCCCAGGCCCAGGCTTTCCTTGGACATCTTCACCAGGTAGACTACTGTTTCACCCATCCATATCTGAGAATGCTTTTTAAAGGAACATAAAGTAAAATGCTAGGGCAGTCATTTCAAACCATGTGTAACTATCCTGCTGTGTGGTTCATGTAGAGTTAATAGTTTTTGCATAGCTATTGACTCTACAACTGTGTGAACAAAAGATTATTTTGTTGGGATATAATGAAACAGTTAGTTCATGCATGAACATGAGCTTAAATCTTTGATGGCTAAGTGATGCTAGTAGATAACCAGGGTCATTCAAAAGTAAGTTACCACTACACTAAAACCATAAAAAACCAAGTTTTAGCTTTCTACCCTGATATGTAATTCCCCCCAGTCTAAAACAGAACATGAGTTCTGTTCATTTAATTTACATTACCAAAATCAAAATGTCATTATACTACAAAACTATTCAAATAAAAGACCTGTTCTACTTGAAAATAGGTGAAATTCTAGGAAAGTATCTGTAAATGGCGATTTTCTCATCTAGTCTGGGACCCACTGGACCTGTTTTCTCTTCACCTACCAGGTGCCACAGCTGCTTAGTGAAAACCATTCCAAGACTTAATATATATCTATAATTGTTTAGCCAGTGGCTTAGGCATCTTACTGGCTATCTCTCTCTTAATTATTGATCCATAACTATTAATATGTGTATCTCCATATGGCCTTATCTTACTGGAGAATGCCCAGGCGTCCTACCTTCCTGATAGCTAGATCGCCTTTCCCTGACTCAGCCTATTACCTTCCTCTGTCCTTGGTCAGCTTACCTGCCTGGCTAAATTCTGTCTGTCTATTGGCAGAAACAGCTATATTCATCAACCAATGATAGCTACACATATTTGCAGCAAACAGAAGGACGTCACATACCAACCATCCTCAAGTTTGTTTTTAAATGAAGCAATGAGTCATAATTTTCTGCAACTCTGTTCAGCTAGTTGCCTGGATCCTTATACAATAGCTTTCATATTCTCTGCTGTTCGTTTTCACTACCACCATTCCATTTTAATCTTCCATTTATTCCAGTCTAGTTTATAATCTTTCTTCTCCCTTCTTAGTCTTTCTTTACTTTCACGGCATTATTAACCTTTGAGGGCTGCAAGATATTAGGAGACAACCAAATTCTTCAATAAGTAAATATTTAATGTCTAATTTTTTAAATTTTTATTGTTTGGGTTCCCCCCACCCCCCAGATGGGGTTTTCTCTGGGTAGCTTTGGAGCCTCTCCTGGCACTTACGCTGTAGACCAGGCTGGCCTTGAACTCACTGAGATCCACTTGTCTCTGCCTCCCAAGTGCTGGGATTAAAGGTATGCTCCACCACTGCCCAGCTATAAATATTTAACTTTTAAAAACATTTTTATAAGAATACAAATCAGGAAGGTTCCTCAATTTGAGCTTGTCTTTCTTGTTATGATTAGATTTTTGATTCAAGTTACCCATCTTTGGTAAGGTTACAGCATAAGAAATACAGTGCTTGCAACAGTAGGCAAGTCTCATTACTGGTAGCACTAATTATTCAGTCGGCTTGCCAGGTAGCCCTCCCTGTGAAGTTACTGTTGTACCCTTTGTAATTCTCAGCATCTGTGGAGAAATACCTTATTCTTGCTTTGCCCATTAGTTAGATGATGTGTTGATGACTTTTCTAAATCAGGTTTCTATCTCGGTTTCCAAGTGATAGTTTTCTAATTTCATGTGTGCCCTTACTTTAATATGACTATGATTTGATCTTTTGAAATATGAATTAAGACTTTTTTCATGTATGGCTTATAGGATAGATTATTATCTATTTCATTTGTTTATAATGATAAAAACAGTGTATATTGATAGTCTGTTTTCTTGTGTTCTTTAAAACAATGTGGAAGATATGTTAGGTTTTCAGAACCTAAGCATACTATGAGTACAAATAGAGTATTAAATAAGGAGCACCCACCCAGTGCACGTGTGGCATGTTTAATAGTGCTCATTTTGTGATGATTCTAATTTAGAAGACATTTCTGCAGTATGTAAAGTTTTAACCCCATAAAATATATATTTGTATGTTCAATTCTAATTCTTGGTGGTATACACTTAGTATTTGAAGTATTTCTTGATGGCAGTCTGGTGATGAATGACACTATTTTAGATTATTATATCCATTGATAACTTTCCTCCTAGGTCCAGCTCGCTGGGACAAGTCTGCAGGCTGCTGCTCAATCTTTAAATGTTCAGGTAAGCTGTATATGAGCATATAATTCATATCTTCTATTAATTTTTTCATAATTTACTATAATAAGCACATAATTTTGAATAGGGACTACTTGGGATTTTTACTACTTAATGATTTTATTATTTCTATATTTTTATTGCTGAACCCAGATGGTAATAATTGTTATTAATGAAAGTTACCTTAATCTGTTACTGTGTGTGAGCCAGAGGAATACAAGTGAAGTCCACTTTCAGAATTTTAGAATGAAGTTCAGGAATACATACTGAACCTAAAACCAAATAGTTTCTTAAGTATCCTTCTGTTTATCATTTTTCATGAAACCTGGACAGAGAATCGGGGAACTTGGGCGTCAAAGTCTCATTGTACCAGTAATTAATTAGCTGTTATGAACTTTGGCAAGTCACAGCCTCTTAGAATTCAGTTTTGCTTGCCTGTATTTAAATAAAGACACTGGTAACATTGTAAGTGGTCTTCTCTGATCTGTACAGAAGTTATATTAAAGGGCACTGGAGTAATCATTTAGTAATTAAGAGCAGCATATTACTGCTCTTTACAGAGAACTCACAGTTTAGTTCCCACAGCAGGAGGCTCAGAACCATGTGTAACTACAACTCAGGGACATCTGACGCGCTCTTTTTGCCTCTGTAGGAACCAATACATATGTGCACTGACACACATATACACATAATTTAAAATAATAACAAATCTTTACTTAAGAAAAAAGAAAAGCAAGACATTGGTCGGATAATCAAAATTATAAAATGGAACTTAAATCTGGAGTTTGTTTTTTGTTTTGTTTGTTTTGGTTATTTATTTATTTATTTATGCTTCTGTAAGCTATCAGATAAAAGATTCACGGCTCATTTATTTTACACACAACTCCATAACTGTTCAGTCGGTCTTTCATTGTAGTGTTTAGGAAACTAGCAGTCAGGAGGGAAAAACAGGATTCTAGAAGACTGATTTCAGTGCTGCTAAAGACTAAAGATTTTGGGGTGAACATTCTATGAAACCTTGTGGAATATGGACCTAGTAACACGTGGAAACAAGAGAAAAGGAGATAATATGACCCTCCTTTCTGAGGGAGAGGAGGTAGAAAATTGCCTTGGTTGCCATGGTAAACTTAACATCCCTTAGAGAGATGTTGGCAAACAGGCTATATCTCCAGTGCAGAATGTTTACTGTCCTGCACTATAATTATCTTTCAATGACTGGCAGAATTAATCAGAGCTTTTATGTTAATTAGCTTGCTGCAGTCCCCCAAACAGGTGGTGGAAAATATGCAAATCTATGCAGAATTTTAATACTCTGTATAACCAGTTTTAATTAGCATAAAAATTTCTCTCTCTAGCCCTTTAAGGCCTGTAAATTCTTCTTGTCTATATCATTTTCCTTTAAGCTTGTACATTACTTGGGTAGAAGATACTGCATTTAGAGTTCTTTTAAAATATAGATTAAAAAGTTCTGTGGGTTAAGTAATTGAGCTGTAAGATAGTATATGAAGAGTTTTGAAATTTGCCACAAGGTATATGTCAAAGTGTTAATTTGAAGAGTCTAACAATAGAAATGAATTGAAAATCATTTTTCCTCTTCATTGCCTGAACTGGGGATTTGAGGTTGTGAAAGCTTTTGTTGATTTGTAGAGGACCATTTTAGTTTCTCTTTTAAAAATTTATGATTGAAATTTTTCTGGCATTGGAATTAAAACGTTGTAAGAGTACTTAAGTAGAAAAAAAAAAGGCATGTAAGAAAAGAAAAACAGAAAACCTCCCAAATGAAAGATTGAATAGCACATATTTTAAATAATCTTTGAATTTTTAGAATTAGAAGTACATTTCATTTTACCAACTGTTTGAGATATTTTATTTCCTGTCCAATTCCACTTCAGTCTAAATCTAGTGAAGAATCAGGGGATTCGCAGCAACCAAGCCAGCCTTCCCAGCAGCCTTCAATGCAGTCAGCCATTCCCCAGACCCAGCTAATGCTGGCTGGGGGACAGATAACTGGGGTAAGTTTCCATTGAGAAAATTGTAATAAACTTCCTCTGTGTCTGAACTGCTAATGGTTGACATCTTATTGAAACTGTTCACTGCTCTGGTATTAGCACGGCACTATTATGATATCTGTAAGGACCTTCCTGGATGCAGAAGCTCTGGAAGAATTACCTTTGTCATTACTTTATAAGATTTCTTTTGTTACAGCTGTAGATGTTGAGAATAAACTGCAAACCTTTTAAACCACATTTAAAAAATGGTATTGCATATGCATGGTAAAATTGGAGGTGTTATTACAGGATAGTTAAAGAATGGACTAATACCCTAAAAGAACAACATTTTCTTGAAGTGACTTTGTAATGTCCTAAAATAAGACATGTGGTTTTATATCCTGGCTGTGTATTTAGTAATTACTAAAGGATTAGTTACTTTATCCCTCCATCTCTCAGATTTTCATCTTCTAAGTGGAGGTATTAATAATATCTATTTTAAGTACCATTGCAATTAATTTTAAAAAAAAACTGTTAAAACAGTGCTTGGCATGTAGCTTTCAATAAATGTTGCTTATTTTTACGGTTAACAAATTGCCCTCCGTGACTGTTAAGGTTTTAAGTATTTAGCGATTTCTGTTCTAAGCTATTATTTGGAATAATTTTTTAATGTTGAAAGCTTATGTGTTATCTTTTGTGAAGACAGTGAGTCAGGAATGATAGGAAAGAATCTAACCAATTCACATCATATCAACCTTCAGCATTCTTTGTAATTTAATTTTTGCTAGTATGAACAATGGATGGTTGTTCTTGCACATTTATTTATAATATTCTATCACTAGAGATTAACATATGTACCTGTATTATATAATGTATACATGTACACACACATTTTGAAGACTATTACATTTTTGAATAGTTTTGCTTTGGTTCTTATGTTTCTAATACAGAAATTATTTGGATAAATTAGGTCCTGTTAGAAAGCAGGCTGTGCTGCTGAATGCCTTTCATTGAGATATAGGTATTAGTATACTTGTTTGATCAGAATGTATCACCGCAGAAAGCCCCAGCACACTCACTACTTTTGAAATGCTATGCTGTTAAAGTTTACGTTTGTTCTAAATAGATTTCTTACTTCATTGTTAGGGTTCAGAAGAAAGACTAATGTCTTAAAATAGTATCAGGCACTTAAGATTCCAGGTTTGTGTACCTTGAAGATTTTATTAAATCTGGGCATTCATATTCATTTGCATTTAAAAGAGTGGCTCTTACCACCTGTTTCCTGGAGCTAATAAATTGGAAAGAGTATGTAAAGTTGCAAACCCGATGCTGTTCAAGATTGGGTGAGGGAAGGTCTTCTGGGATATTTGGTAAGCAAAGAAGTGCAGCTCATGTTCGTTAGTCACATCTTAAGACATAATGGAAATGGTGAAATATGGTGGGGATTCTAGCTAATGGGAAGCAGCTGGGCTTTATCAGTTCTCTTCCTAGTCATACACAGCAACCGTTTGTCCCTTACTCACCTGACTAATCTCTTGCTATTAGTTGTAAATTTCTTCATATATCCTGTCAGTATTGATTCTTTGTTTTCTTGTGTACCAGTTAATTACCTTTCTTGCCTAAATGATTTTTCAAGTCTGAAATGGGGACAACTTCAATTTAAATGCTCTGCTAGTACTGGTGGTTTGTCATTGGTGGGCAGTGGAAATGTAAATGTAAAAATGTGTAGTGAAGATGTAATACCACTTGAGTTACCTGTTTGCTTGCATTACAGGCCCCATTTCTTCAATCTTCCCTTGTTTATTCTTATTTTAGCTCACTTTGACACCAGCCCAGCAGCAGTTATTACTACAGCAGGCCCAGGCCCAGGCCCAACTCCTGGCTGCTGCAGTGCAGCAGCACTCTGCCAGCCAACAGCACAGTGCTGCTGGTGCCACCATCTCAGCCTCTGCTGCCACACCCATGACACAGATCCCCTTGTCTCAGCCTATACAGATTGCACAGGTGAGTGAGGCACAAGGCCACAGGGACTTCAAACAAGTGATAAAATAGAAAAGTGTTACTGAATACTGTTAGCCTTCTGGTTGTTACTGTGGGTCTTCAAAAGCCCAAGGAACTCTATATCAAGGAGGCATTATCCTTTTTCACTGAGTCAGAAATAATACACTTGTTCGCTTATTTGAGTTGATATTATAAATACATAGATGATTATTTGGATAACTGAATGCTTATGTTAAGTGACAATTCTTTGAGTAAGTAGCTGGCATATTTCTGAGGCAAGGAGTTATGGTATTTATCTCAATGAGCTAATTATAGCAGGGAAGAAGAACTCTTTCATGTGCTCTGCAGAAAATGTTGCCATTCTGTGAGAAAGAAAGACAGCAAGTCCTCTTTCTGCTTGGAGTGATTAGGATCATGGAGAGCCACAGGAAAATGTTACAGGATCTCAGTTTTCACATTTTAGAAGATACAAAAATTTACTTAAGTAATAAAGAATGGGGCCCAAAAGGAAAATAAGTGAAATCCTTTATGTCAAGGAAATGAAGGGGGCGTGTGAGAAGTTATATATGACATGTATAGAGAAGTTTTATGCACTAAGCAGTTGTCTTTATATCCCCACAAAAGAAGGGAAGTGCATTTAAGCTGTATTAAGAGCCAGATACTTGAAATGCAATCAGACTCATCTGTATTACTGTGTAGACAGTCTGTTATCAAGATAGTGTTTTTACTTGAATCATCTTCTTCATCAAATAAATTATTTTAGTAAATGAGCTTTGAGACCATGTCTGAAATTAAGATAAATAAAATCATTTATTCCTAACACTGATTTCTCAATTGAATTGGATAAACCGGTATCAAATTTCAGGCATTAGATCTTTTTCATTTATTGATGGAAATTTGGATCTAGCACTCTCAATTTTTATTTTAGAGAAAAATTGGGGTAAATATTTAAAAGCCTTTTTAAAGTTCATGTTAGTTTTTCTTTAGACCAGATCTAAAGGAACAGAACTTAAAGAATAAATACATATCAAAAGCAGTAGAGTAGCTTATAGGCTGTGGTCTGGCCAGTCCAACAATGGCTATCTGTCAGAGGAAAGGCCAAGAATCCAGTAGTTGTTCAGTCCATGCCGCTGGATGTCTCAGCTAGCCTTTAGTCTACCTTGGACTCCTGAAGAAGTAGATTCACTTTTGGTTTTTCGAGACAGGGTTTCTCTGAATAGTTTTGGAGCCTGTCCTGGAAGTCACTCTGTAGACCAGCCTGGTCTGAGATCTGCCTGCCTCTGCCTCCTGAGTGCTCAGATTAAAGGAGTAGATTCTAATGTCAGCAGAGGAATGCCTCAGCAACAGGATAGATGAACTTAACCAGAGAGAGTAAAAACAGGCAGACGAGGAGCAAAACCTTCCTTCTTCCATGTTCTTTTATATGGGCTACCACCAGAAAGTGTTGCCCAGATTTAGCAAGGGTCTTTCCATGTCAGATGTTCCAATCAAGAAAATCCCTCATGGGGATGCCCAGCTGCTTGTGTTTTAGTTAATTCCAGAGGTATTCAAGTTGACACCCGAAATTAGCCTTCAGAATACTAGCAGGTGGAAGTAGAGAATTAAGTCCAGAGTTCTCTTCTGACTTCCTCATATATGTGTGCCACGTGCAACCCCCCCCCCCCACACACACACTAACAACAATAATAGAGTTTTAAAATTGAAAACAACCTACCCTAGAATTGTAGACATTTATTCTATATTTATTTACTCTGGCAGATTTTAAGTAACTGTTGGTAATTGGCTTGGCATAAGTCATGATGCTATATACATCATGCCCTCAAAAATGCAACTGCTTGCAGAGGCCGTAAGGTTTTTTGGTTTTGATACTTGCTATTTTTTTGTGTGTGTGAGTCAGGGCAATTCTCAGGAGCCAGTTCTCTTCTTCCACCATGTGCTCTTGGAAGCTCTTCAATCAACTGAGCCTCTCTGGCCTGAAGCCTGAGGATTGCTCACATACTGACACAGTCCTGGAAGCCAGACTATGCTAAGTGTTGTCTCATTGTTACTTAGTATGACAGAAGTCGTCATCTAGGAACCTTACCACTAAGCCAGCTTTCATTTCTGGATCTCTCTAATCTGTGTTTTGCTTCTGAGCTTTTAGGATCTTCAACAATTGCAACAGCTTCAACAGCAAAATCTCAACTTGCAACAGTTTGTGTTGGTGCATCCAACCACCAACTTGCAACCAGCACAGTTTATCATCTCACAGACCCCCCAGGGCCAGCAGGGTAAGCATCTCCCTAAAGCTTACTATTGGTGCAGCAATGCTGTCTACTTAGAGTTCCAGACACCTTAACTAACATTTTTGCCCTAACAGTATCCTTGTGAGCAATTCTTTCCTTAAATTTTGGTTTCATGAGAACTATAAGTAATGCCTTAAATCAGGAACAAAGGTTACATGTCTGAATAAGAATGAAATTTCAAATCTGAAAGATCAATAAAGACTAGCTTATTCTTAAGAAAGAAATAATTTCTCAGGAAATTTACAGGAGTTTGACAACCTGAAATCATACAGCTTAATCATTTCCAAGGCTGTTTATTTACAAGTCATTGGATGAATGAGAAGGGTAGGTTTCTGAGTCCCAAAATTTTAACTAGTTCTCTGTGGAGTTGAATTTGAATGTCTAAAGTCTTAAGCAGAAAAGTGACATTAGCCATTTATATTAAGAAAACATATTTACACTTAAACTTGGAGAGGCTGGAATAGGCAAGAATAGAGTTAGTAATATTGGTCTGCAGAATTCTGCAAGATACCATTGTCCAAGACACAAGCTGAACTATGATCTTGAGAGCGGAAAAGAGAAAATAATGAAGCAGAAAGAAAAGGACTTAAATGTGGCGGCACATCCTAACACTTGGGAATCTGTCAGAGGCAGGAGGATCTCTGAGCTTAAGACTGGCTTGGTTTATATATAGTGAGACCCTATCTCAAAATAAACTAAAAACCAAGAAAGGACATGGAGACCAGTTATATTTGGTCAATTATAAGGAATAGGCATCTAGGTGATTAAGTTTTTAGAAAACTGTGAGTATTGATAGATCAAATAAAGAGAATGTGTTCACACTAATGGGAATGCTTTAATAAAACCAGCAGTTGGAATTGCAGGGAGATGTGGCAGCCAGTAAAAAGTGATTATTACAATGAAAGAGAATTCCAAGAGAGAAGGAAGAAATGGTCTATCTAGACCAGAAAGACTTTCACAGGCTGCTGCTGAAGAGTGTGTGTGTGTGTTAGATTGGCAATTGTTCAGACCTTAAGACTGAATGAGATCACTTTTCTGTAGTTTTTTACAAAGCCCAAGGATATTACTTTTTTCATATTTGAGCCTTTATAAGACAGGTAAAACAGGAAATGGCTATTCCAATTTTTTTGTGTTTGTATGTTCTTTTGGTTTTTCGAGACAGGGTTTCTCTGTGGCTTTGGAGACTGTCCTGGTGCTAGGTTTTGTAGACCAGGCTGGTTTCGAACTCACAGAGATCCTCTGCCTCCCGAGTGCTGGGATTAAAGGCATGCGCCGCCAATGCCCGGCCCTCGTGTTTGTATGTTCCTAATTTCTTTCTTTCCATCCTTTCATAGGATTGGGAAAACAGCATATAGTGGATAGGAATACTGGTTGGCTTTAGAGCAAACTTAGGTGGACAAACCACCTAAGTTTTCTGAGTATCACATACTTCTCTTCTCATCTTCCCCTTTATCCTTTTCATCTTTCCCTTTAATTATGAATACATCATATAAAATGTTTTATTAATATAATTGTAATGTAATAGAAAGCACATACACTGTAGTCTAAAGCCAAGCTGTCTGTCTGTGAAGAAATATAATTTTCCTGAGCCTCTGTTCCTTACCTGAAGTGTGAGAGTAATTTTAGGATTTTTGTTCAAAAATTGTAGGATTCAGTTAGGAAACAAATGTAAGTAATTTCTGAAAATGTGCCTTATCCATTAGTAACCTTTTAATTTTTACCACTAATACCATTGACATCATCATATATCAGCAGCAGTCCATAGATAAAACTTAGAGAATGAAAAGTTTGTTCCTTTATACAATAAAAACTAGCTTGAAAGTAATTGGGACTCAGGAAATTGCTCAGTGGTTAAAGCACTTGCATAAGCTTAAGGACCCATATCGTGGCTTGGAAGGGCTCCAGAAGCCCATATAGGAATAGCAAGTTTGATAATCTAGCCAAGTCAGTTTCAAGTGAGAGACCCTGATTCTGTATATAAGGAGAGAAGGATTGAAGAGACTTCTGTCTTAACCTCTGGCCCACAAAAGCAGGTGTATGCACATACCCATATACATAAATACTCATTCAACAGCACCCCTGCCCCCACCCCCTCACCCCCACATCCACATCCACCCCATCACCAAAAAAAAAAAAAAAAAAAAAATCTAGAGGCAGCTTGTTCCACCGCTGTTGATTTGTAATCCTAATAATATAGGACAGAACCTTATTTCATCTAATAAGAACGATTAGCTTTATTTCCAGGAGAGTCACTATGATTAATAGTAACTCAAAATCTGATTCAGTCTTCTTCAGTTTTGTGTGGAGACGACAAGGATTGGATTTTAATAACAACAACAAAATATTTCTAGTGGGAGATTAGCCTCAAATTGAGCAATCATTTTTGCTTTTCTTGAGGGAGGGAATGTTGTTAATCTAAATATTTGAAAGTATAGTTTATAATATTCATAATATCACTGTAGTTATATAATTACTTAAAAACTAACAAGAGAAATAATATCCTCCCAGAATTGATTTTTCTTGAAAAAATTCTTACTGATATGCTTCTGAGTCATATTTCATGGCAACTTGTATTCTGCCTTTTCTACTGTCAACATTAATTTTAAAACTAAAGAAACACTTTTGTTAGAAAATACTGAATTTTGGCCAGGTGTTGGTGGTGCACGCCTTTAATCCCAGCACTCAGGAGGCAGAGGCAGGCAGATCTCTGTGAGTTCGAGGCCAGCCTGGTCTCCAGAGCGAGTGCCTGGATAGCCTCCAAAGCTACACAGAGAAACCCTGTCTCGAAAAACCAGAGAGAGAGAGAGAGAGAGAGAGAGAGAGAGAGAGAGAGAGAATGAGAATTCTGAATTTTGTGTTTGGGGAGTCTATTATTCTAGGGTGGGGATACTACAAAGTCTTGGCCCTCACGGAAGTGCTAGGCCTCTCAGCCCTTTCAGCATCTCAGCTGACCTTAGCTAGCAGGGAGGTAGGGATAAGATGACTTAAAATTTGAATTAGTTTAGAATATGCTACTGTGAACGAAAATTAACCATTCAGTATTATAATTTGATTAAATATGGCTATTTAAGTGCTGTTACCAAAGAGAAGCAAATATCCAACTTTCCTGCTAAACTTTAAAGAAACTCATCGCTAATTTCTGAGTCTGTACTTCTGTTTCATTTTTCATGTATTAGAATCTTGTTTTTATTCTTTTCAAAATAGTTTTAATAGATTAATTCTGACTATTGACATAAATGTTTTTTCCTCACTAGACAATAGTTTTGACTGTGTTCAAACCCGTAAAATCTACAATTACAGTTAATTTGCTCAGCAGTCTGTTGAGTGCCTGATAAGTATCATATATCATCCTAATTATTGGAGTTAAAATTTTCAGCAAGGTGAAATCCTCTGTTCTTATTTGGACTCAGACAGTAGTAAACCTAAACAAATGACTTGGATGACAGTATATCCAAAGAAGATGGGAGATGTGACTGACTTGGTAAAAGTTAACACGTGGAAGATGGGGTGTGTGGTATGAAGAAAACTTGCCTAGAGAGTGATGCCTGAACTGAGAACTAAGGAGTGAGGTGGAAACCTCTGCAACTAGGTGGGGATTTGGATGACTGGCCTTGTAAGCAATGAAGTATACAGAGAACCTGAGGGGAATGAGCCAAGAAAGGGAATACCAGTGTAACTAGAGATTAATGAATGAGAAAAAGTGGTAAGAAATGAAGTATAAGAACTTAGGCAATGGTTGGGGAGGCAGCTCACTGGTAAGTCTTGCCATGCTGAGTGAGTGTGGTAGCTCCACTTGTAATTGCAGAACTTGGAAGACAGAAACAGGATCTCCAGAACAAGCTGTTTAGTTAGACTATCCTAACAGAATTTGGGGTTCAGTCGAGAGTTCCTTCTTCAGTGAATAAAGTGGACAGTGATTGAGGAAGACTATGCACACATACGTAAGAGGAAGAAAAAGCAAGCAATACAGAACGAGATTTCCTAGAACTAAACAGATACTCTATTTTAAGTGTAATGGAGTGTTGTGTTGGTTTGCTGGTGTGGCGTGGTGTGGTCTGGCTGTGGAGCACAGGTGGACTTTGAACTTTTACATTAGCTTCCCATATGCTGAGACTGCAAACATGTACCACCAAGCCTGGCTCATTGTTGTTATGTAATCAAGCTTAAATACTTTGTAAACTTGAGCTGTAGAGAGGCTAGAGAGTAGGCTTAGTGGTTAACAGTGCTAACTTGTGCTGCTTTTGCCAGGTGCCAGGTTTAACTGCCAGCATTCACTTGGCAACTCACAACCATCTATAACTCTAGCCCCAGGGGAGCTAGTTCTTATGTACATGCAGGCAAGACACTCATACACATAAAAGAAAGAAATGTTTAAAAAAATTATTTTAAGATTGTACCATAGAGAGATATTTGGAAAAACATGGTAGTCATTTAAGCATGAGTAATTTTTTCTGAATCTGACTTTTAAGTTTTTGGCCATGTATATTCAATTTACTTAGTTTTAACATAGTTGCTATCTGATACAAACAAAAGGGCTCTCTCAAATCAAATCTATTTAGTATATTTGTTGTATTGGGGATCTACATTGTCAAATAAACCACCTATGTTAATTTCTTAAATTTAAGCAATGGCTACCTACAAACAAATGATAAAACCTAATATGTTTAATTTTTTATTGTTGTCTTATGTATTCCACTGTATCCAAGTTTAATAGCTAAGAAAATCTGAAAGATGTTGTTAACCCACCATAACTTACTGTCTCTCATTTCCAGTTCTGCTATCTCATCACAACCTTATATTTAGTATTTCAACATGATTATATTTGAAACTAAGTACTTAGATTAATTTCTTTGATGCAGTTTTATTCTGGGTTGCTCCTGTATTTATAACATTACAAAAAACCCAACAAATCCTATAGACTTAAATAATGACTGAGTATGTACTATAAATACTTCCAGGCGTTCAAAACAAATTTGCATTATGTTGTCCAGCCTGGCCTCTAACTTTGGGGCTCAAGTGACCCTCCTGCTCCAGTCTCCAGAGTAGCTGGGTCTACAGGCATGCACCTTTACACCCATTTTACTTATTGTTGGGTATCTCCCCTGTAGCTGCCCTCTGCACACCCTGCCCAACCCAAAGAAAATCTCCCATGTAGTAGCTCCACCCTGTGAGGGTAGTTAAGGTCTGACCCACAGACTTCCCCTCGTGGTTTCCCCTTGTAGCTTCTTCTCTTTCTTGGGACCACCTGGCTATGTTTTGCTTTGATTAAACCTGCACTTATTAATTTGTCTGATCTGCATCCGCAGAGAAATCAACTACCAGGATACGGGAACTTTTCACTTATCAATAACCTTTTTGTTTTGTTTTGTTTTGGAGATATGATTTCTCTGTGGCTTTGGAGGCTGTCCTGGAACTCACTCTGTAGACCAGGCTGGTCTGGAACTCACAGAGATCCACCTGCCTCTGCCTCCTGAGTGCTGGCATTAAAGGCGTGCACCACCAACTTTTAAACTGAGATTGTTTAGTGCATATGGTTGTTTACATGTCACCTTTATGTGCTAAGAACTTGAAAGCAGCATCTTCTCCCACTACAGGATTGCCTGCTTCGTCTAGAAATCTAGTCCCTGTTCCCAAGATTCCTTAGAGCAGCTTTTCTCTATCTGTGGGCCGACACCCTTTTGGGGGTCAAAGGACTCTATCATAGGAGTTGCATATCAGAGATCCTGCATACCACATACTGCATTGTGACTCATAACAGCAAATTGCTGTAATGAAGTAGCAATGAAAATAATTTTATGGTTGGGGGTCACCACAACATGAGGAACCCAATTAAAGAGTCAATGTGTTAGGAAGATTGAGAACCACAGTGTGAATTTTGGGTTAAGAAGTTGAACTTACCTTTAAATTCCCAGATGCTTTGATTTGAGTAGATCCTCATGCTCTTCCTCTTTTTAGGAAATAAAGTTCTTTCAAAGAACTTACTCAGATTACACTAAAGACCTAAAGGTTTGATTTAATGTTACATATTTTCATGCCATCTGTGTTTAATATGATTAACTTTAGCCAAAGAAATTAGATGTTAATCTGAAGATCAACAAAACTACCAGGAATCCAGTCAGAAACTTTGAGTTTATATTCTTTCTTATCCCCCTGAAATACTTATTTTTTACAGGTCTCCTGCAAGCGCAAAATCTTTTAACGCAACTACCTCAGCAAAGCCAAGCCAACCTCCTACAGCCACAGCCAAGCATCACCCTTACCTCCCAGGTCTGTTTTCTTACTCCATTGTTTTACTAATTTAAAAATTAAAGAAAAACACCCCCCCGTAATAACAATCTCAGGTGTTCAGAAGCTTACCAAAAACACAGTGCTGGACTTACTAGCTTGATAAACCAATGTTACCAAATTTATCCTTAAGTTCATAATGAATAGTCATGTTAGTAGCTGACTGATGTTGATAAATAGGAACACTGAAATGAAAGACCTAGGAATTCAGTCAAAATGTGTCCTTTGTCATTTGCCCCCTGCTAAAATGGCGAAGGAACTTGTATTCTGTATTTTCTCAGTACTTCCAGTAATTTTACTCTTTAAAATGAAAGTACAAAGATCTGTATATGCTTATAATAGATTAATTAATAAATTACCCCAAACTATTCATCAGATAGTAAGTTACATAAACTTATGAATAGCCATGTGATACATTTCTATTCAGCAATAAGAAGAAATGTACTTCTGAAAGCTACAGTTGCATGAATGAATTTCAAAAGCCTTACACTAAGTGATAGAAGCTGGGCTTTAAAAACTGAGTATTGTATGATTTCAGTTTACATAACATTTTAGAAAGGACAGAACTATCGGAATAGAAGTCCTATCAGTGCTTGTCAAGAAGAATGATAATGAAGATTAATGGCAAAGGGCTCAGAAAAAATTTGGGCAAGGATGGTAAAGACAATCTATATATTAGTAGTTATACAACTACTTAGGTGGAAAAGCATCACTGCAGTTTTAAATGGTAAGTTTTTTAATATACTGCATGCAAAATATATATACCGGAGACTTTCTGGCCTGCATGCTCTGTACATGTAGCAAACTTCATCCTGATTCTGCTCACTAAATGCTATTCCACCATTCTATATCTGGCCCAGTTCAGGCAGGGATTTTAGAGTAAGATACCAGATGTTCAAAGATACCCAAGCTATTTTTAGTTCATTATTATTTGACAAAGAGGCTACTTGATGCTGAAGGTGAAGGTACAGTCTAATAGTTGAGATCACCTCCGTCTGTCCACCATAGTCACTGTGCTAAGGATTCAGCAACATGAGATTCTAATGTATTTGGTGTCCTGTGTAGCTCCTCAAAAGGCAATGTTAAAATTACTCAATGTCAGCATGTCATGGAGACATGCTTTATTGTCTTTACTGAAGCAGTATAGCAGAGGGATTTGCCCCAATTATTATGTCATGCCTCTTATATAGTTTTCTGGGTCAGTTAGTTCCCTTGGAGAAAGCCTTAATGAGGTCAAGGTTGGGTAATATAGGGCCTGTGTAAATTACAAGAAGAAAATCTTGGTTTATAATCTCACCTGCACTGCCGCTCATAGGAGGGTCCAGCTGAGCAATTAGCATGCAGAATTCGGAGCACATCTATTTAGTGAACACTCAGAAGGAAGGCTCTACTTAGTACTTGTGAGTACAATAGAGTTGCCTGGTGTTTGAATGAATCAATGGTATTTTCTTTAAAATAGAAAGAAAGAGGGGATTGGAGAGATAGATGGCTTAGTAGTAGGACTCTGGCTGCCTTCCAGAGGACATGGGTGTGCTTTAGCTCCAGTTCCTAGGGATCCAGAGCACTTTTCCAGCCCCTGCAGGCACTGCATGCATATGGTGCACTGTCGTGCACTGAGGCACAGACATAAGATTGATGGGTGGCGCGGTGACAGGACTGTGCCGTATGTCCCCAAATAAGCTCTAGATAGGAATCAGGTATTGTATCATTAGAAAGAACTTGTCTCTTTTTACCCAAAGAAATTACATCACTGAGAAATAACTACAGCTTTCTTTTTCAAAGTAAGATAGTAGCAATGGAGAAAATTCACAAAAATTTAAGTTTAAAGTTTGTACACACTGAAAAAAAATTAAAAGCTGAATGAAGGAATTATTTGTACAAATATAAGAAGAGGGTATATATGCCATAATATTTGAAGAATTAACTGTCCTAAACTAAGAGTGAGAATAAAGATATCATTAATGTGATTGAGACCTGATATCCAGTACAAGGAAATACAGGTAATAATTGATACATGGAAAGTGTCTTGCTTAAGAGAAGTATTGTGTCAAAGGTGATGTACCATTTACTCCCTGGTGAACCAAATACTGTTTTAAGCTGAGAATACAAGCCCTGTGTCAGAAGCATGACATCATTTATCCAGTTGCCAGGAAAAATCCTTCATAAATTTATCCTACGGAACTTTCTGCTGGTGGTAGTGGTACCTGCTTAATCCAAGTACTGTGGAAATTGAGGCAGTGGATTACATAGTGAATTCCAGGCCAATCTGGGCTACGGTGTATTGGAGGAAGGAGGAGGAGGTGCTGGGGGTGCAGGAGCAGATATTTCTTTTTGTCCTCTGTTTTCTTGAGTTTTTTTTTTTTTTTTTATGGATTTCATACATTTTGATCATATTCCTCATCCTCATCTCTCCTCCCTCACTTCCAAACTCACCCAAATTCATGTTCTCATACGCATCCAAGTTTGTGTTCTCATACCCATCCAACTTCATGTTCTTTTTCTCTCTTTCTTGCTGCTTTTTAATTTTACAAAATCCCATAGAGCCCATGGCATTTTGGCTTATTAATCCTGAGCATGGGGCTGCCCTGGAATGTAGCCAATACACCAGGTGTCACTTCATTGAGGAAAACTGGCTTTCTCACGTCCAACAGCAAATGCCAATAACTCCTCAAGTAAGGCTGGGACTTTATGCCTATCCTCTCTCCTCTATGCTAGGATTTTGTCTGGTTTGAACTTATGTGAGTCTGTTTATTAAGTTGCTTGCACATTACAACTATAAGCTTAAGTGTCTTCATTATTCTGTTTGCTCTCCAACAGCCAGCCACCCCAACTCGCACAATAGCAGCAACCCCAATTCAGACACTTCCACAGAGCCAGACAACACCAAAGCGAATTGATACTCCCAGCTTGGAGGAGCCCAGTGACCTTGAGGAGCTTGAGCAATTTGCCAAGACCTTCAAACAAAGACGAATCAAACTTGGATTCACTCAGGTAGATTGACGTCACCTGTTCTAGTTCATTCTCTATTTCTGTGATAAAACACTAACCAAAACCAACTTTTGGAGAAAGAGGCTTTATTTAGTTTCCACTTCTAACCCATCAGTGAGGGAAGTTGGAGGAGGAACCTGACGGCAGGCACTGAAGCAGAAGCATAGAGGGACACTGCTGGCTTGTTCCACTGTCCTTCTTAACTGCCCAGGCCCACCAGCTCAGGGATGGCACTGCCCACAGTCTCCTGGGCCCTCTTATATTAATTAGCAAGAAATGTTCTATTTTATACCCATGGGCCAATCTGATAGAGGTAACTCTTCAATTAAAATTCTCTCTTTCCAGATCTGTCAAGTTTGACAATGAAGTGTAGCCATTACAGAGCTCTCTTACATATCCTTTCATGGCTAGCTGTGAATACTTTCTAAGGAGCAGGATGTTTCTCAGTCATACTGATTTAGCATTTAAAATTTTAGAATATTGTGCATTTGGTTATTAGGTTCATACATTTATTTGTGATATTAATATTAGGTTAAAAATTTCCAAGTGTGTTTCACAACAGTGGCCTCTGAAATGATATCAGTAAAATGTTTGTTTGAGTAGACTGACTGTGCTAAGGGTTTCGTGTTAAAGAACACGTGGTGATAGAGCTTACACTACTACATATGTCACGTGGAAAGAATAAGGATTCAGGCCTTTTGAAAAGACTCTATCTTTTGGGGATAGAGTGCCCTCCCTCCTTTCTCTCAGCCTAAAATGCGATTAGTCAAGTAAGAATCTATTGAAGTTTTTTTTTATTATTTAAAAAAAGTAGATTAATCAAATCCAAATCTTTTAATGTCAACTAGCAGAGGGCTTGAAAAGTGAAATAAGTGTGCTTAATGGTTTAAGGAAGCTTTGGGTACATAACGTTTTTCTTAGTGCTGCCACTATACCCCGATTAGCCTGTCAAAAACAATGCTTCAAAACCAGGAAAGAAATTAAACTTACAACTATGTGAAATGGCTGGAGATCATTAGCTGAAAGAAAAAAGTCTTAATGTATGGATTGAGTAGTATATTTATACAATCTGGAAAAACTGATGTTTTCTTTCCAGAAAGCTTCCATTCACATGCTTTCCGGATTAGGTTGTGTGGAAAGTACGGAATGCACCTCTGCTCTGGTAGATCAAAATCAAAGTGACATCACTGCCTGCTGTATTCTAGATCTAGTCAGGAATTAGATTTTTTTATTCCTTGTATTTGAAGATTTATTTTTTGCCCAAAGAAACTACAAATTAGGAATTTAAAACAGATAAAATTTTACATGAAATGCATTCACATTTTTGAGGAATTTCAGATATAAGGAAACAAATTAAGGGTCCCAGTGCTTGCCACCAAGCCTGATGATCTGAGCTTGGTCCCAAACCCCACATGGTGCACCGGAACACAGATGCATCTGCATCTCCTCCATGGGCAGCTCTCCTGGGTAGACATCCCAGGACTCCGGCATCTGCAACATCTTGTCTCCAAAATAGTTCAGGTTTCAATTTCACAGCTTCATGTAGTGGCCTCTTAGGGCCCCTATTCAGGGACTCTCCTGTCACATGCCTGGCCTCCGTGGCTTTCCTTTATCTCGAAGGTTGATTCCACAACCTTTTTACTCCATCATTTTATTTACTCTACAGCAAGAACCACATGGCCAGTGCTACCAAGTTCTTCTGACAGCTTGGGCTGGAATGTGGAATTACTTTGCATAAGCTTTGATTTGTTATTACTGTTTAGAAACAGATTGATTCCTTAAGCTTTTTGTTTTCACAAGTTACGGAATTAACTAGGTGGGATCTTACTATAAGGGAACTCCCTTTATTCCATTTTCCCTTATCTCTTTCATTACAAACCTTGGCTCCAACATTAAGCTTCCTGGTGCTCTTTTTCTCCTCAGACTGTACATTTTATATTTCTTGGTAGGCTACATGAAACTTGTATTAAATAATCCTAATAAATTAAAATGAACAAAACCACACTTAAGCTATGCTTTTAAATACATCCTTTCCTTGACTCCACATATAATAGACAATCTAATCTCAAAAATGTGGATCTGGGGGATTAAAAGAACTCAGGTAATTCCAACTCAGTCGTGTTCCTAAAGCAAGACATAACAACACAATTTTAGAGTCCTGGCACTTGAGAAACTGGGACGGGAAGATCACCTGTTCAAATCCATTCCTGGTCTCAACAGATTGGGGCTGGAGAGATTGCTCATTAGAGGTTGCACTTGCTGGTCTTGCAGAGGACCTAGTTCTGTTCCCAGCTTCTTTATTTTAGCTCACAATGATCCTGAAATTCTAGTTCCAGGGGATGTGATGCCCTCTTCTGACCTCTGTGGGCACTGCACACATGTTATACATACATACACATAGGCAAAATATTCATACACATAAAACAAACAAAAATCTAAAAAATAATTAAAAATAATGTTGCCAGGTTTTTTGAGAGTTGCTTATCTCACAGTAGAGTTAGCTTTGCACATTTTGAGTGAGAAATGCTATACTTTTCTGCCCTGACACTAATCTAGTTGAAATGGGCATGTGAGCCACTTAAACTCCATGAGCTCCTCCTATTATCTATAAAATAACTTATGATACATCATCTTCATGGTAGAACAAGAGAGATCCAGCTGGAAGAAAGTACTGTGTACATTTCAAAGGTGATAATCTTGTAGGGAAAGGCATCTTTTGTAATATATTCAGAGGATCATTGTTCTGTTTCAGTAAGGTTGCCAAGTTTCCAGTGCCCATGAAGGTTTGACTAAATGGGTCAAACCTCTCTACTGTGAATTTCTATCTCTATAATGGCTGCAAATGTGGTCTTTTAAAATAGCTGGTTTTGTGACCAACTTTGAAATTTAAACTAAGAGTGAAAATAGATTTTTTTTATAGCCTCTACATATGAGAAGAACTATAAAGAATGGAAGGGTCATTTTTAAATTTTAAAGTGATTTGTGTGAAATTTGGTTGGTTTGGAAATTCCTGGTTGAGGGGCACTTGCTACTAAGCCTATGATCTGGGCTCAATCCCCAGAGCCTACATTGTAGAAGGAGAGAGCCAACTCCCTCAAATTGTCCTCTGATTTCCACATGGGCACTATGGCACTCTTGGGCCCAGTTACACAGTAAATAAATAAATAAACAAACAAACAAATAAATATGCAAGAATAAGAATGACTTGCAGGCTTCTCTAAACATCTAATGCGTATAAGTGATGCAGGTAGATTTTAAAGGGTACTCAGATCATTTTGGTTCAATTAATGGAGGGGCATTAGTATATCAGAACTTTGAAGACTTGGAAGTTTTGGTATGGTGATTATAGTTGTATAAGTTAACTAGAGGAGACTCAAAATAGAAAGCACATGGGGTAATATTGAAGGCTTCTATGATTGATGCCCTGCCTATTTCTCCCTACAGTCCTAGACTCTCCATTGGGAGTAAAGTTGGTGGGAAAATGGAGTAACTAGAAGATGGCCAGTTATTTTCCTAGAGCAGCAGTTAATGGAGTAGGGGAGCCTTTCAGAGTAGAGGTTGGAAACCTTAATGACATGAAGCTCTTTTCCTCTCTCCCCCTTTTCTGTTCTGTATTGTTCAGGGTGATGTTGGGCTCGCTATGGGGAAATTATATGGAAATGACTTCAGCCAAACCACCATTTCTCGATTTGAAGCCTTGAACCTCAGCTTTAAGAACATGTGCAAGTTAAAGCCACTTTTAGAGAAGTGGCTAAATGATGCAGGTAAGTGACTACACCAAGAAATTTCTTCTTTGCCCATGGGATTTTACAGGAGGGCTTATTCTGCAAAGTGAGGTCTTGCTATATTGCTGATAAAACAGAATGTTGGAGCCTCTAATCTTACAAATTATGATTATATAAACCAGAGAGATACTTCATCTTAATATTCCAGTAATTATAGTATAAATAACCAGCAATAATTGTAGCCTTAGAATTTTTCTGTATTTGAGCCAGGGTTGGGGTGGACATACAGTATTTGAGCGTGAGTATAAGAAGGCCTGCGTGTATAATCTGGAAGAGCATACAGATTATTCCTTCCTTAATAGATTGCCTTAGAATTTGTTCCTGTTAATATTTCTACTTTTGCTAAAAATGGCCACTTATTTCATAGAAAAATGTTAGGTCTTGAATTATTTATTTTATTTTGAGATATCCTTTTGGAAATTTTGAACCCCCAAATCAAAGACTTTGGGAGCTAAAAGGAACTAAAGGCACTTAACCATGTTGTTTCCGTTATGGATAGAAACAAAATTAGGCCTTTGGAAAAGATAACCTTGGCACACCCACACTTCTAGCATACTGAGTCAGTAGCTGGGGGTGAAGTTTAGCTGACTATTGTCTTTTTTGCAGACACAGGCAATAACTACTGATCTGCCCCATCTCAGTTCATATGAATAGAAAGAAATCCATTGTAATGTGCTCAGGCTTGTTCAGCTGTTAAGAAAGGATACTCTCCTGTCCTTAAAGAAGTTAGAAGTACCCTCTCCCTACTATTTATTATGCCAAGAAACTGAGAAATCATCTCTAAACAGTAAATATCCAGTGATTGCCAAAATAATTTCTTCCTTTTTAATCCTCAGTACTTATAAACAAGCAAAAGAACAGAACTAAGGGAAGTGTAAGTGAAAAATAAACCTTTATTCTCAGAAACAAACCAAAAATGAATGGTGACAAATGATAATCTTGGAACAAAGAATGCCAACAAGGACAGTAGAAAACTGATGGTAGTGAAAAATGCATCTGTGTAGATTATATTAAAAAATCACACATACCAAGCTTTAAATATTTTTGCCAGTTTTATTGTTCATATGTATTCTGTATGTAAATCCTTGAGCTCAGCTTTTTTCCCCTGTGTTTTCTTCACTCTTACAGAGAACCTGTCATCTGATTCTACAGCATCTAGCCCAAGTGCCCTGAATTCCCCAGGGTTGGGGGCTGAGGGCTTGAATCGTAGGAGGAAAAAACGCACCAGCATAGAGACCAACATCCGTGTGGCCTTAGAGAAGAGTTTCATGGAGGTCAGTGAGGTTTACTTTTTGTGTGCATCTGGTTGTCTCAAGTACTACTGTTAGGGACTGTCGCTAGGTAATGGGACTTAACCTTGTCTTCCTTCCTGATGGGCATTTTAACATGGAGGAAGTAAGATACTATAATACTGACACTTGAATACTGCAGGACTGAAGCGTGACCTTGGTTCTAATTGTGTGAGCATTTGGTAAGGAGCATCAGAATTAATCCTACATATAGGAAAAGGTGGGAGGAAAGTACCTTAGGCAGAAATCTTACTCTAAATTCATAAAGAGCTGTGTTTACTTGAGGAAACATTAATTCAGGAGTCTTCATTGGCTTTGCCTGTTGTTAAACGTGTGGCAGGGCACTTCACTTGATTTTAAGATTAAGTTGTTGCACTCTGAAATTGCCTTCCTTTCCTGCCTCAGAAGTATGAGGTGTATATTTGGTCATATGCATAAAGACTGAGAAACTCACATGTTACTAATAAATTGTAAGTTTGTATTCTTTTGTTAACATTAAGATTAGTATACCTAAGCCAGGCATGAGGCATTTTAATCCCAGCACCTGAGGTCAGCCTGGTGTACATAAAATCCTGGTTTGATTCCTAATATCCACATGGCAGCTCACAACGATCTGTCATTCCAGGTCTAGGACAGTCAGCACTGTCTTCTGGCCTCTGAGGACACTATACAAAAATGCAGGCAACACACCCACACACACACAATAAACTTTTAAAAAAGAAAAAGTGCATGCCTTTAATCCATCCCTGGGAAGGCAGAAGCAGGCAGATCTCTGAGATAAAAGCCAGCCTGGTCTACAGAGAGAGTTCCATGAAAGACCCCCCATGGGGTGGGATCCTGGGGTGACCACTTGGGAATGTGGCGACCCCAATCACCAGGTGGAGGCCAGGACTTGATGCTTTATTGCAGTTGTTTAACTAGCTAACCCCTTTAGCTCGGGCCTTTCATTCACCCATCATGGCAGATGGCTGGGGGAAAAGACCCCAGGAAACCCAGGGACAAAAATCTTATAGGACAGCATAAGGGGGGGTGTCTAGGGGTACGCACAGGCTCAGGATTGGTGTGACCTGTCCTGTGTTGATTGGTCAACTGGTTGTTATGGCCCATAGGCCCTCCCAGGGTGGTTGCTATTGCTCTGCACCTCCTAGTGACCAAGGCAAGGTCAGGCAAGCACATGTTAGACTGTTATGGCTGCCAAAACGGGGAGCTGGTCCCTTCACCAGGACAGCCAGGGCTACACAGAAAAACCTGTTTCAAAAAAAAATAAATAAATAATCATCATCATCATCATCATCATCATCATCATCATCCAGGGCTGGGATATAATTAATTCAAATGCTTGTCCCTGGATTCAATCTCCAAGAATGCAAATATATAAACGGAAATTTTAAAAGTTGAGATTTTTTTCCCTCTCTTAGAATCAAAAGCCTACCTCGGAAGATATCACCTTGATTGCTGAACAACTCAATATGGAAAAGGAGGTGATTCGTGTTTGGTTTTGTAACCGCCGCCAGAAAGAGAAAAGAATCAACCCACCAAGCAGTGGTGGGACCAGCAGCTCACCTATCAAAGCAATTTTCCCCAGCCCAACCTCACTGGTAAGAACTAATGTGGAACAGATAAGTTCTTCAAGGACTTAATTTTTAGTTTTACAAATGGCCTGTGAAAGTCAATTCATTTCTGAGTTGTCTCAATTACATTTCTGTTACTGTGATAAGATACCATGAATGACCATGGCAATTTATAAAAGAAAGCATTTAATTTCAGTTTACCATTCCCAAGGATGGGTCCATAATGATGGAACATAGCAACAACAAAGGGCTCACATTTTGATCCTCATATAGAGAGACAGCTAGTGGAATGTGCTTTGAATCCTCAAAGCCCACCCCAGTGACACCTCTTACAACAAGGCCAACAGTTAAGAAAGTGTGTGTGTGGGGGGGGCGCATACAGCTTGGATAAATATATAAAATACCTACTTTAAATATTCCAAAATTATGAAATTTCTCATTGTGAATCCAAGAACTTAATGGTTTCTTTTGTTTTTGGAAGTAAATAATTTCAATTCTTTTTTGTTTCCTTGCGATTTTTCCTGCAGCTAATAAGGTTACACTGCAAGAATAGATTTGCTCCTGATTTATAGTTGAGGGGAGGGGTTAAGTTCCTTCCTGTTCAGTCCTAAAGCCCATTTTAGTAAACTTACATGATTAATCAACAGTAAATCTCAAATACTCACTCTGGGACAGTAGGTCGGCCTTTGATATGGAACTTTATTAATCACTCTTTCATTGCATGAGAACATCTCCTGGATGGGAGAGGCATGCCATGGTCACAGGACTCCCATATTTACTTTTTCTTCCTTTTAGGATAATTGTAGGTCACTCACAGATGATGCCAGTCAGGCTTCAAAAAATGCACAGATTATTGAGTCTTCATTTCTGTTTCTTTTGTTCTTGTTAATAGGCTTTCGTTTTATTTTACTATTATTTCATGTTACATATACCACCTTAGGTTTTTGAGACAGGGTTTTTCTATGTATCCTTGCCTGCCTCTGCTTGCCAGGTTCGAGAATTAAAGAGATGTGACATCACACTTGGCTTCACAGGGTTTAAAACTAAAGTCAGCATTGTCAATTAAGTGAAAGTTGTGAGTTATTAAAGTTGTAATCAGAACTATGATGTTTTTACAAAAAACATAGTCATTAGATAACAGTTTTGTCTGAGTGATTATTTTATTTTCAGGCTTAGCTATATAAGAAGAAGGCAGTGTCTTACAAAATGGTAGGATGCTTATCATAATTTTTCAAAAATGCTAAATTGTTTTAAAAATATGTTTCTCAGCTGGGTGGGGTGGCACTTGGGAGGCAGAGGCAGGTGGATTTCTGATTTTAAGACCAGCCTGACCTACAGTGAGTTGGAGGAGAGCCAAGGCTACACAGAGAAACCCTGTCTCAGAAAGAAAGAAGGAAGGAAGGGAAGAAGGAAAGAAAAGAAAAAAAAATCTGCTTCACTAGAGCTGGGCATGGTAGTATACATATACCCTCATTTTATTAGTTTGAAAATTTCAGTGTATTTTGATTGTGTTTTCTTCTTCCCCAGCTCCTGCAACTCCAACCACACACAAACAACTGGTGTCATTTTTTTTTTTTAACCCATAAGTCCAAGTTGTGTTGTCCATGTACTCTTAGGTGTATGATCATCCACTAGAGTGTGATTGATTTACCAGTGGCCACACCTTTAAACACAAACAAACAATCAAACTCTCCTGCTCCCAACAGCTATCAGATGCCAATAGTTCCAGAGGCAGGAGTTGGAGTTCATGCCCACCTCCTTGCTTCATGCTGGGATTTTGTCTGTGGGTGTTGTGCATGCTGTCATAACTGCTGTGAGTTTATGAGTAGTTTCCTTCTGGGTCAAGAAATCAATTTCCCACCTTCCCTGGCTCTTAGAATCTTTCCTCCCTTTTGCATTGATTCTGAGCCTTAAGAGTAGGTGTGATATAAATGCCCCCCCCCACTTTTGGGGGGGGGTTCAAGACAGGGCTTCTCTGTGTAGTCCTGACTGTCCTGGAACTCACTTTGTAGACCAGGGTGACCTCAAACTCAGAGATCTACCTGCCTCTGCCTCCTGAGTGCTGGGATTAAAGGCGTGTGCCACCACTGCCTGGCTAGATGTCCCTTTTAGGGCCAAGCATTCCTTAGTGTCCTATTATGTGTACATCATGACCAGTTGTGAGCCTGTGTGTGAATCTCCTCTAGTTTAGGGGAGAGGCTTCTCTGATAAAAGGAGAGGTGCCCTCGTCTGTAGCACATAAAAGACCCAGAGACAGATATTAGGATTCAAGCTTCAAGCTGAAGGTCAGAAAAGCAAAGCAGCCAGCCACTAGCTCTTACCTCTACCTCACCTCAGACCCAAAGGAGTGATCCTCCAACTGCTCCCGATTCTATTGCTCCTCTGATTCACTCAGACTGCTATGGCCTCCTCAGTGTGGTAGAGACTTCAATGTGGCTCTCTTCAATGTGGCTGAAGAATGAACTGCCAGCTCTGAGACCCTGCTACTGTATTTAATACCTCTCATGAGTCCTGTGATCCCGAGTGCCGAGACATCTTTGTGTGAGCTCTGTTTCTCTTTAGGACTGTATCAAGTTTGTATAGCTCAGTGTGGCCTTGAACTAACAGAATCTGTCTACCTCTTAATCCTGAGTCTGGGGATTAAAGGTGTGTGCCTGGCTCTATGGCTTGTGGCTGACTTTGCTGTTAGAATTCTCAGGGAAGCTTTAATAAAGCATAAATAATATATCACTACAGTAATCTGTAATGATAAATCTTTAGGGCCTAGATTAAATTATGTCCATTTAGCAGAGTAATATTAGGTTCTCCCCGTGGGCCGATACTCTGTCTAGCCCCAGGTTCTTGCCCCGTAACAGTACACACCTTTAATCTCAGGACACAGGAGGAGCAAACAGGTGGATTTCTGTATTGAAGACCAGCCTGGTCAACACAGTGAGTTCTAGGCCAACCACAGCTACACAGTGTAAGCAGAGGCGGAACTTTTCTCTTGTCGTAACCACCCAGTTCCAAATATATACACAGAAACTTTATTATTTACGATATGCTCAGCCTCAGTTTAGGCTTGTTACGAGCTGGCTCTGTTAATCTGTATTTTACCATGTGTCTTTGTGGCCTTACCTGTTCTCTAGCATACTTTATTATTTACGGAATGCTCAGCCTCAGTTTAAGCTTGTTACGAGCTGGCTCTGTTAATCTATATTTCCGCCATGTGTCCTTGTGGCCTTACTTCTTCGCTAGCATATCTGTTCCTCTGGCACCTGGCTCGAATCTCTCTCGAACCCACCATTCTTTCTCCCTGTATCTCCATTTGGCTTTCCTTCCTAGCCTTATTCTGCCTGGCTATAGACCAAAGCAACTTCTTTATTAACCAATGAGAATAAAACATTTACAGATTACAGAAGGATTATCCCACAACAACAACATAGTGAGGAGTTTTGCTTGTTTCTTGAGACACAGTTTCACTGTGTAGTCCTGGAACAGAGATCTGCCTGCCTTTGCCTCAGGAGTGCTGGGTTTAAAAGCAGGCACCACTACACCCCATCATAAAATTGCCTTTAAAAAGCCGGGTGTTGGTGGCGCATGCCTTTAATCCCATCACTTGGGGGGCAGAGGCAGGTGGATCTCTGTGAGTTTGACACCAGCCTGGTCTACAAGAGCTAGTTCCAGGACAGTTTCCAAAGCCACAGAGAAACCCTGTCTCGAAAAACCAAAAAAAAAAAAAAAAAAAAAAAAAGTCTTAAAAGTAAGTGGTGGCCCATGTTTTTAATCCCAGCACTTAGGAGGCAGAGGGAGGTGGATTTTGGAGTTCAAAGTCAGTCTGGTCTACGGAGTAAGTTCCAAGACAGCAAGAGCTACATAGAGCTGCAAAAACAAACAAAAGTCTGCTTCACATTCTGTAGTTAAAAATAAAGTCAAGAAAATCATGCATCTACAGAATCAGTGTATATATATATATATACACTGATGCTATCAATCAGATAATTCTATTAATTCTCTTGTTTAGGTAATTTTGACAGTTATACTATTTCTAACTAATTTAGAGTTTGTCTGACTCAACATTATTCAAATTGAAGGACCTTTCAAGTTCTGATTATGTGTTATGAATTTTTTTCTTGTCCGACCTCTAGGTGGCAACCACTCCAAGCCTTGTGACAAGCAGTACAGCAACAACCCTCACAGTCAACCCTGTCCTTCCCTTAACCAGTGCTGCAGTGACTAATCTCTCTCTCCCAGGTAAGGAACAACCAGTTTACAAGCTGTTAAGCAGAAGATCTACTAAATCATGAAGGTGCTAACTTAAGTTATGAATTGCTTTTTTAAAAAATATAATTTCTAGGGGTCTAGGGTGAAGTGTGATCCTAATTAGTCTTGTCAATAAAAACCTGAAGTCAGATATCAAGGTAAAAGCTGAAAGATCAGAGAAACAAAGGAGCAATTGGTCACCTCTTACCTCTCTGAATCCTCAGCCCAAAAGGGGAGAAATCCTGTGTGTTCCACATGTTGTCACTTCCTGTCTCCTCTCTTATAGACCTCCAGACCTCTGGTTAAGTAGTAGCTTGTAGCTCTACCCTCTGGTCTCCAGGCAATCTTTATTTGTCAGAACATAAACAACATATCACAAAACTAGGGAGATTCCTCAGTAAGCATAATCATGAAGACCAGAGTTAGATACAGAGAGTACACTTAAAAGTCAAGTGGGCTTAGTAATCCATCCCTAATCCAGTGCTGGTGAAATAGGAAAAGGGATAGGTAGGCTACACAAATGTTCCAGATTCAGTAAGAGACTGTCCTGGTAAATCAAGTAGAGAGCAACCAAGGAGGAGCGCTAAGCCTCAATATCAGGTCTTCATATGTCCCTTCTCACATACATGCAAACACATATGATCTAGTTCTGCGTGTGTATAAATCTGAACTTGAGCAAGGCTTGCTTTTTTTTTTTTTTTTTTGATACTAGACCCTGGCTGTCCTTGAACTCACTTTGTAGTCCAGTCTGTCCTTAAACTCAGATTCTACCTCCTGAGTTACTGGAATTAAAGGTGTGAGCCACCAGGCCAGCAAAAAAAAAAAAAAAAAAAAAAAAGTTTAAAATTGTTCTTTCTTCTACTAGTCCATCTCCTACATTGTTTCCAAACTTACTTTGTTAAACATCCCTTATTCAGGTGATCTCAAGTGATTCAAGGAGCTGTTTCTCCTTCAAAACCCACAGCAGAAAGCATACTTAAATGGCCAAAGACTAACCACTTCTGCCAACGACTTTGTTCCCTTGGTCTTTTAATTGACATTTCACATTAACATTCAACAGCTAGTTAGTAATGGGAAATTAAACTGGTCGTACTCAAGTTGTCCTATTATTGTGTGATGTGAAACCAACATTTGGAATCAGGTGTATTTTTGGTACTCTAACTAAGTGGCCCAAAATGATATTAAGAAAATGATTTATGCAGAATGTATGTAGAAGACTAGTTGGTAGCTGAAACTAAACTGCATGTGTGTTTACGTTTTTATGATGATGTACATGTTTGTGGAGGCCAGAAGTCAACCAGGGAAGTACTTTTGAGTCTACCAACAGGTTTACCACAGCAGCAGGTGCACAGGGCAGGACTTGTCCAGTAGATTAATTGTGTCTCATCTCCATGGAGGCCAGAAGAAGGTATCAGATCCCTGGAACTAGAGTTGTAGATGGTTGTGTGCTTCCATGTTGGTATTAGTGTTGGGAGTCAAACCTGGGTCTTTTGCAAGAGTACCCAGTGTTCTTATCCACCAAGCCAAGTCTCCAACCCCTCAGTTCCCTTTTTTTTTTTTTTTAATAGAAAATTGATGCTGGGGGAAATAACATGTTTCTTTGAGAATTGTGTTATTGCTTTGGCTTTAAAAATGTTTATTATTGTTATTAATAGTAATAATAATGTCTGTAGAAGTGCTAAACTTGGTTAATAAAAAAGAGCAACTAGGATTAGTGGAGAGTAGGTTTATTCATCTCCTTGATTCTAGATACTGAATGAAATGGCTAGCTTTCCAAACCCATTTACAGCAAGTCATTTCCTATCTGATTCTCTTTTCAGGCACTACAGACACTACGTCCAACAACACAGCCACCGTGATTTCTACAGCACCCCCTGCTCCCTCAGCAGTCACATCCCCCTCCTTGAGTCCCTCCCCTTCAGCCTCAGCCTCAGCCTCCGAGGCTTCTAGTGCCAGTGAGACCAGCACAACACAGACCACCTCCACGCCTCTTCCCTCCCCTCTTGGGGCCAACCAGGTGATGGTAACAGCATCTGGCTTGCAAACAGCAGCTGCTGCTGCTCTCCAAGGAGCTGCACAGTTGCCAGCAAATGCCAGTCTTGCTGCCATGGCTGCTGCTGCAGGACTCAACCCAGGCCTGATGGCACCCTCACAGTTTGCTGCTGGGTAAGAAGCTTTCCCATTCTATTTGCATCTAAAACAGAATCTCTCAGTTAGGATTTCAGTTGCTGTGACAAGACATTATGACCACAACAGCTTTTATAAAAGAAACATGTGATTGAGTCTGGCTTACAGTTGTAGAAGCTTAGTCCATTATCATCTTGGTGGGTAACATGGTGACATGTAGGCAGGCATGGTGCTGGAGAAGGAGCTGAGAGTTCTACGTCCTGATCCACAGACAACAAGAAGTGAACTGTCTGCCACACTGGTCATAGTTTGAGCAAGGGAGGCCTCAAAGCCCATCCCACAGTGACACACTTCTCCTCCAAGGCCACACCTACTCTTATAAAACCATACCTCCTAATAGTGCTACTCCCATTGTGTGGTGCCATTTTCTTCCAAACCACCACACAGAACTAGGAACTCATCGCTGCAACTCTTAGGGAAGATTTTTCACTGTCTTAAATGAAAAGCAAACCTAAGATGGACTGCTTTATGATAGATGTGAACTTAAGTTTCTAAGTATTCATACTACCATTTCCACATGATGACCCAGGACTCAGTCAGTGAGTAACTCAGTGATAAGAGCCAGGAAGAAAGCTCAGACTTCTTATACTTAAGCTGTCTTCATTGAAGTGTAGCTTACCTACATTCTAATTCTCAAAAATGGATAAAACTTGGGAGTAAAGTCATGTCAGATTTTATATATTTTTCATATAGCTTTATTTTTATCATATCCAATCCCCACTCTCCCAAACTGCCCTGAACACTTTCACACATTCTCTCTCTCTCTCTCTCTCTCTCTCTCTCTCTCTCTTTCTCTCTCTCTCTCTCTCTCCCCCTCTCCCCCTCTCTTCCCCTCTCCCCCCCTCTCTCTCTCCCCCCTCCCTTCCTCCCCCTCTCTCAGCACATACACACCTTCATGTTTCATGTCTTTTATTTTCCTTCAAGGAGCCAGTCTAGTTAGAGCTGCCTATATGCATTTGAGTGTAGGGCCATCCACTGGAGCATGAGTAACCTAGCAATGTAAGACCCCTGAAGAAAAGTAATTCTCCCTTTTCCAGCAGTCATCAACTGCCAATAGCTCCTCAGCTAGGGATGGGGCCTCTTGAGCCCTTCCCCATCCACGCTGTAATTTGACTGGCTTGATCTTGTTCAGGTCACCTAACCATACCTGCTAAGCATTCATTGGGTGCAGCTGCTATGTCATGTTTAGGAGGCAGCATTGCACAGCAGAGCTCCTCAGCCTTCAGCTCTCACATCCTTTCTGCCCCAGGAACATCTTCCTCAATATTCCCTGAGTCTTGGTGCTAGGAAGAGGGGTAAGACTATTGATATCTTTTGAACCCAGTCTGCCTGTGCAGAGCCTCCTGGCACTGTGAACGCTAACCAACAGGGAGGAAGTTTCCTGGTCAGTTACAGATTTTATGTTTCTATATCCTGCAACCTAAGGATTTGTGTGTTCAGTAATAGAGTCTTACAGTCTTTTTATGATGGATAGCTAACAGCAGTGGCAATAGCCTATAGTGTTTGCTTTAATTTTGATTTTGGTTTTTTGTTTTGTTTGAGAGGCTTGACCTCTAGAGTCTCCCAGACCAATAACTTGTAGGAAAGTATCCCATGACTGGCACTGGGAGTTTTGTTAATAATGTGTCTTCTGGAAACAAAATTGTCCACCCATTTAGGGTACCTCTGTTCAAATTCCTTCTGTCCATTTTTTTGTTTGTTTGTTTTTGTTTTTCCTTTGGTTTTTTTGAGACAGGGTTTCTCTGTGTAACAGCCTATCTGTCCTGGAACTCCAGGCTGGCCTTGAACTCAATGAGATCCACCTGCCTCTGCCTCCCAAGTGCTGGAATTAAAGGCCTGTGCCACCGCTGCCTGGCTTTTTGTTATTTTTTTTTTTTTGTCATATGTTTTAATTAGCTTATAAACAGAGGGTTCCTATAAGGGTTTTCTTCATATATCCTTAGTTTTTGTTGATCTTCCTTCCTTCTCTGTTTAAACCTTTAATCCCTGTAATTCTCTCCTCTTTTCATACCACACACATATATCCTACCCTATTAAGTCCTCTTTTCCTCCCCCTTTCCTGGACCCTTTTAGGCTTTCTGACCTACTCCAAGTTAAACATAAGCTAAAGATTCAAAGCTAGGAGTCACATATGAAAAAGAGCTTACGGCCTTTGTCATTTCGGTCCATTTACCTGCAGATTTCATTTTTCTTCACAGCTGAATAAAATTCCTGTATTTGTACCAGTTTCATTATATCTATTATTTTGTCTATTTGGGTATATTGTCAAACTGACAAGTATTTATTTCTACATGGCAGTAGAGTGATTCCCCTTTTGCACTTGCAGAGGTGCCTTACTCAGTCTCAATCCGGGAACTCTGGGCGGTGCTCTCAGCCCAGCCCTAATGAGCAACAGTACACTGGCTACTATACAAGGTCAGTCACATTTTTTTCTCAATTGGTGCACCTGAGTGTTTTGAGTGAGTGAGAGTGTGTGTGTGGTAGAAGCTTCCTGCCTTGCTAGAGATTAAGGTGAGGAAGAGGGAAAGTTAAAAATACTGATTAAGTTGTTCCTGAAGATCAAGATGTCCCTGTAAAAATGTTTTGTAGAAGGGGTTCATTTGTTAGAACAACAAATAATACATATTCCAAGAAATCTGGACATTACTTTCTTATGTGAATAAAGTTGGAGGAAGATTTATTTTCTTCCGTTAACCTATCTGAAGGTAAGCTTCTTCAAGTAAAACTCCCCAGTTTTATCCCCACCCGAAGATCGCTAGTTGGAATGGTAGAGTACATCCCACGGATCTCCAGGATATTTTTCACTCTTATTAGATTTTGCCCCATATATATTCCCATCAGTGTAGAACATAACGTTCTTGGATTTGGGTCTAAGCCCATTTGAGTCCATGTCAGTCTTTTCTTGTGTTACTTAAAGTGATACTTTTATTCATACGGTGAAAAATCTGCCTTGCCTTGTTCAGAATCTAAGCTTTGTGCCTAAAGATGCCTATTATATGATTTGGAGAAAATTCCTACTTTGAACAAAAGAGGGTTTTTTTGTTTTTAAACAAGAATTCTTGGGGTCAAAAACAAGCTGACAGGTTCTGTCACATTTCAGTGAGTGATATGTCTAATCATATTCTGTAGTCAATGTTAAACTGCAGACAAAAATCGAATTGCCTAGATTGCCCTGTGGTTTGTTGATTTCTGTTTGGCCAACTTGTGTCTAGGCTGGTGGCTAGATGGATGTGTAGGGCTTTCATTGTGCATAGACATCCTTTAGAATACTTGGGATAAGTCCCTTTTTCCAGCACAGGGGAAGATCTCTGGTGTACAAAGTTATCATAAAGGCAAAGTGCCTTTCCAAAGGCATGAGTGACTATAGAATATTCTCTGGAAAGATGCAGAATCAATCTGTGACCCTGTGCCTTGAACCAGGAATGCTTTACTCTGCACTGGCGCTCAGTGTTGTGTATTATTTGTACGTTCATGCTCAAAATTAGGTATTCCCTTCAACTAGAAATAAAATCTTAGTGATTTGTCCTGTGGGGAAGCACCATAAAAATATTGTGCCCCATTCATTACCAGATCCTAGCTTTAGATCACTCACACATCATTGTGTGTTGTATCTCCTCCTACAATAAACAGTATTCTTTATACAGCAAAAGAGTCAAGTGGTCCAACTCTAGAAGTACAAAAACAAAATTTTTAAATCATGTCTTTCTTTATTTAGTGATAATTGTAAGTTTTCACGAGTAAGGCCTTTGGAAATATAGCTTTCATCTTATGAACTTTTGTCAAATAATTTACATAGTGGTAGTTGAGTTGATAAAAGCTAAATAAAACACTCAATCACCCTAACCTAGTAGTCTTTTGAATGGAGGTAGTTTTAAATCAATTCCACTGGAAAGACAAAATTATTGGATTTTAACAGATACTTGTAAATAAATGATATAAACTTGAGACTTAAAAGATAGAAACATGTTTGATTCATTATACAGTTCTCATAATTCCTCCCCATTAATTTGTCCTGCTTGTACTCATTAAATTGACTTTTTGGGCTAGAGAGATGGCTCAGAGGTTAAGAGCACTGACTGTTCTTCCAGAGGTCCTGAGTTCAATTCCCAGCACACAACCACCTTGAATGAGATCTGGTGCCCTCTGCTAGCATGCAGGCAGAAGACTATATACATAATAAATAAATAAAATCTTCAAAATAAATAAATAAATTGCCATTTCAGTTCTTTAGATGCTTCAAAATTATGAACTTGAGTTCATGTCAGTATAGCATTTAGAATTGAAGGATAGCATTATATTAGACTTGATTATATAATCAGTGAAGAGGTATACTCTTTGCTGCTGAGTAGAGCTTTGCTGATTTGTTATTTGGCTTCTCCAGGATGAAGTTTAATGTTCTTTCTGTTCTGGGGTCTTTTTGTATAGCTCTTGCTTCTAGTGGTTCTCTTCCAATAACGTCACTGGATGCAACTGGGAACCTGGTATTTGCCAATGCAGGAGGAGCTCCCAACATCGTGACTGCCCCTCTGTTCCTGAACCCTCAAAACCTCTCTCTGCTCACCAGCAACCCAGTAAGCTTGGTTTCTGCAGCCGCAGCCTCCACAGGGAACTCTGCACCTACAGCCAGCCTTCATGCCTCCTCCACCTCTGCTGACTCCATCCAGAACTCTCTATTCACAGTAGCCTCTGCCAGTGGGGCTGCTTCCACCACCACCACCGCCTCCAAGGCACAGTGAGCAGCTGAGTGCAAGAGTTGGGCTGCCACAGGCCTTCGTCACTGCAGTATGATGGGCTGCCAGCTGTTTAAAAACCTGACAAGTGTGATTGGCTTCCTCCCACCATGTTGTGAGGGTGAGGGAGACATGCAGAGAAGAAAAAATGCATATACCAGGAAAGAAAAAAAGAATGGAGACAGGACAACGTTCGCCTAATTTTATAATAAAACAATGTCTTTTCAGGATTGCTTCATGGATTGGAGAACTTTCTAACCAAAAATTTAAAAGAAAAAAAAAAGCAGAAACAAAAAAATCAAAAACAGACAGACAAAAATAAGTGAAAGGACTACTTATCATTTCCAGCAGTCATGATGACAAGCTAAGGTGGGTTACCAGTTCCAATAGAGGAAGGGGTTTCTTGTTCTTTTTTTTTTTTTTTTTTTTTCCCTTAAAAAAAATCATTTTTATAGGTCTGTTGTACAGGCCATTAAGTCATAACAAGGTGTTTATAATCGTAACAATTGTGTTGGGGGTTCCTTTCTTAACTGGTACAATTTAGGCAGGCCTGTATTACTGTATCTCTGTTATTGTTTATATATATATATATATATTGATAGATATATTGGACATGTTTATCTCTTGCTCCTGGATCCTATTTCAGTGAGCTCCCACACTGTGGGGAGGGAGGGTTTGGGGGTAAAGGGAGACTTGCGTTCTTAACTTCCAGGAATGTTCTTGCTGGTTTCCTTATCCTTGATGACTCTTACAGAGGTGCTAGAAAATGATTTTCTTTTGCCACTTATGCAAGAGGCTTGGTGCAGAAGCCGAAGGCAGTGTGTGCAAACACTCCTACTCCACACACGCCCCTCCCCCATCAGGTGGTGCCTTTGGAGCACTTTTGTGTAGGAAGGAATTCCTGCTGAACTGTAGCTCTCACTCACCCCCTAACCATTGAGCAACCCTGAGGCCCGAACCCTGTGGTGCAACAATGCTGCTTTCTGCTACTTTCAATAGGAACAGCTGTGCCTGTTGCAGGGCAGGGTTTGGTTCCAAAGAGCAAAGACTACTGCAGACACCTGACTTGGTGGTTCTCCTGATTTCTTTAAAAAAAAAAAAAAAAAAAAAAAAAATGCTCCTACTGTTGATATTTGTTTGCTTGTTTGTTTGTTTGTTTTCATTTTATGAAATTTTTTCCATCCAAACTTTCTTTGACTTACTTAGTCAAGATCAAATTGACTTACTGAAATTGGGAAACAATTCTCTGCTTTGTTTTCTAAAGAAATTCTGTTAGACTGTTTTCTCCTAATTACATAGCCCAAAGAGGTCAATATAAAGAGTCTGAATTTGCCACCTTTTCCTCTAGAGCAGCAGTTTTCAACCTGAGGGTCTCCACCCCTTGGGGTGAGTGACCAACTGTTTCACAGGGGTCACTTAAGATAATCTGCATATCAGATATTTACATTACATTTCATAACAGTAGCAAAATTACAGTTACGAAGTAGCAGTGAAAATAATTTTAAGATTGGGGTGGTCACCACAACATGAGGAACCCTATTAAAGGGTTGCAGCATTAAGAAGGTTGAGAACCTCTGCTCTAAGGTCACAGACGTGCTGTGACTTTGCTGAGTGGCTCATGAGCTCCTCCAAGCCTCAGATTTTCCTCAGTTCTCTGACTGGAAGAGATGCTTTCCTGGCTGGGGAAGGGATCTATAGAACCTCAGAGAAAGGCTGAGCAGGCACATGACAGCCTGTTGGTGTCTCCTGGTTTGTTATACCCCTGCTAGCCAGGTAGGTTTGCTGACGACACACATCTCTTATTTGATGTAAAAAAGTGATTTGCTCCTGTAATTGTTTTCAGGGTGTTTCTAGACTACATAAATGAGCCCATTGAAAAGGAAGAGCTTGTGAAAATGGATGAAGATGGATGAGGGTAATTGAGAGATTAAATTCCCTTTGACAATACCCTGCTATTATCCTATCTGTACCAGAATTTTCACAAATGACGGGGACACTTCAGTGATGTTCATCTAGGTTGCCCTTACTGGAGTTAGGGTGCCCATTGGTGTCTGAGGTGCTTGCTTTGCTTGTGTCCATAGGAAACCTGGATTCTGGGCATTCGTCTCTCTGCACTGTTGCTCAGAAAGGCAGTAACCCAGACACAAATGTATATCTTTCTTTGTGATTCAATCGGGGGTCATTAATATTAAAGGTCAGAAACATTTTGGTCCCCCTTTAAATTTTTCTTTAGTTCCTTTTGTTTATTTCCCAGATATTTTTACCCCTTAATTTCTCTTACCCTTAACTTTTCCTAAACTCACTCTAAAAAAATCAGTGAACTTCAAGCAGGGAAACTAACAAATGCTCATCCACCTATTTTGTATGGTGTGGGGTTTTTTGTTGTTGTTATTGTTGTTCTTTAAACTAAGCTTGAACCAAAGTCAATTTTTAGCAAGCTGCTGTACTAACGGACTAGGTATGATGTGCAGTTCAAGACACATTGAGGAGATAGATGCTACTGACAATTTCTTACTCATTTTTTCTTGATTAATTTTATGTGAAAGCTGCTGCTTGTTTTTAATCTTTTATGTTGGTAAATTGTATCCTCTGGGCAGACATTACCTTGATTTTTAGCTAGTTTGTTTAGGTCAGTGTGTAAATAGAATGGCTGTGTCAGTTAATAATTTCTCTCTTCCCATCAGCTTTCTTTCTTGTTAACTTAATCTTTTACTTTGACTTAACACTCTAACCTTAGTCTGTTCGTGTGATTATAGGGCTATCAATACTGTTTCTGCTCCTAGCAGAGAGTCCCTCCCTTGGGAGTGATGAAGTTAGGAGGAAGAATTCAGGGAGAGATGCTGATTACTCACCATACCAGATTAGAAGTTACAGCATTAATTCCCAAAATTGCTACCAAAGGAAGTTTAGAGTCTTAAGGGACCTGGCCCAGGGAGTTAAAAAGGACAGAGAAAGTCTGTTTTATTTAGTCCTGTAGGGTGAAAAAATATTTTTCCTAAATAAGATTCCCCTACAGACTTTTTTTTTTTAAAGATGATACTAAGCTTTAAATGTCAGTCCAGTGGTTTGTCAGTTCCCCCTTTGTCTATAGTTTCTAGTTGGTTTGCGAAAGGAATGCTGCCTTTTTATATAGTTCATTTAAGGATAAACCTTAAAACCAGCATAAACGCTGTATTGAGAAGAAAAAAAATCTTTAGACAAAGGACTTTAATTTTTCCTCTCCTTTTTCATATATTCAAAATTATGGTGTAAGATGAAGGTACTTTCTACATGTACACATGACACACTGCTAACACCTGCTGGTGGGTGTTGAGTTTAAAGTCACCTTCCGTCACCGTCCCTCTGTCAGCCTCATTCGACGCTTCACAAACACCTGGGCCAGTTTTCAGTTGATACCACTTTTTTTTTTTTTTTTTCTTTTTAAAGCTCTCAAATGTTTTTAAATTGATTGAATTATCTTTGAAGCTAAAGTACTCAGACTCAAAACATTTACCTGCCTTTTATGAGGGGGTCTAGAAACTAAAGGGGTTATTTGAATAAAAGGCATTCAGTTGAGTTTCTGCATTTCCAGAAGAAACACCAGATAGGTTGTTACAGCCCCTTAATTTCATTTTTCTTTTCTTCCCCTTGACATTTATGCACACTCTATTTCAGTTCTGGATTTAGTTAATACATTGTAAGCCAAAGACTAATTTTGAATACATTTTTAGGGATACTATATTTGCCTGTGATAATGGGCCCTCCCTGGAAAGTAATGAATGTAATTGTTTAATCCTGTTTAAGTGATACAGTTTGGCATAAATTTTATTTATTCCCTGTGTAAATCTGAATGACAACAGAAGATCTGTTTGGCTTCTCACAAGAACAGTGCTACTGTTCTAGGAATCAGTAGAGTGCTGTTAGCTTGAATGTCTCTGAAGTCTTATAGGCAGCTTCTTAGAATGAGGAAACATTATTCCTACCCATTAACTTCCTTTTATCTGTTGTTAGGAAAGACATTACCGTCCTGTTGATGTAACTTATTACTCCAGAATGGAACCAAAGGAATCTGGCTTTCATCTTGTGTAGGACCAACCTATTTATACTTCATAAGCTGTATTCAAAATTTCTTAAAGGGACAATTTCAGAAAGATTTTGGGTGTGATCATCTTGCCAATATGTTCTATATCATCATTCAATTTGTTTTAGGGGAAAAGCACAATTATACCTCTTTAATATTATTGTGTCTATTATCTATCCCTCAATTATTTGGGAAGATAGAGGAAATAATCTCTTTATTATCCAGAAGCACAGGTTTTTGCTTGACAGTATTTCAGTTCATCTTAAATGATGATATTTAACTTGCTGGAAACATCAGGTACATTTGTAAATATAGAGATATTATGTTAGAAAAAATGTTATCATTCACAGTCTGAAGTTCTTCTCAAGCTTCGTCATCCTCACAAATCTTCCTTGACCAATAGAGAAATAAGGTCATTGAAATAGAAGGCAAAGAAACACCTATTCCTCCCCAGATAGAAATGCTGCCCCACTGTGCAGCAGTTTCCTGCTGGCCCCGAGGAATGTTACAGTGCTGTAACCTGAGCACTGGTAAAACAGAAGGAAGGGCCTTAGCAACTCCGCAGAAGAGCTTGGTCAGAAACTTTAAATTGGCTTCTGAAGTTGATGAATATAAAGTGTACTTATTAGAACTGAAAACATTAAATACTTCAGTACTAATGGGAGGAAATTACTAAAAGACCTTAAACGCATAATTATCCAAGTGGGCAATAATTGATGTGATAATTTATTCATAACCGTTATGAGTTCACTTTGATTTGTGAGTATGAATAGCATTTACCATGTTATATTTTTCATATAAAGAGATCCCTGGCTACTTTGAAATTGTTTTCAGATACCTAGAAAACTAAGACTTTCTTAATATTTTCAATTTTAAGGAGGAAAAAATAATTCTTTGCTATTTCTCTGAAACTAAGAGCCATTGTAGGTTTACATGATGGCACCCACCATGTATACACAGGCCTGAATAGAAAAAGCAGAAATAAGTTGCTTTCATTCTTAAAGGATGATGGTATCCTCTTTCCCTCCTCTTCTTCTTCAGCCATGGGAGTAAAAGTAAGTTTCTGCCAGGAGGCAGGGAACCTCTTCCTCGGAAGTTGTCCAGTTTGCACCCAGCACCCAGTGCTTTGTGTCTAAGACCTCTACAGCATTCTGTTCATGAAGTAGTTCCTTATTGTGACTTCTCTGCTTTGGGGCTTTTACTAAAATCGGTGAGCTTGAGTGAATTGTGTGTCAGTTCTGGGCTCTGGACCTCTCGTCTCTTTCCTCCTTTTTCTCTTTGAATGGTGGTACCTTAATCTGTGAGAACAATGCTCGTGGGCAACAGCTTCTAGCACCTTCATAAAATACCTCAGCACAGCTTAGCATTGTTGCAGAACTGGCTTTAGACTTAAAAACCAAGTAAGTAGAAGAAAAAAAAATCTTTATAAATAGTGGAAATAATTCTAGCTGTAGTATTTAGTTGAACTAATGTTTATTATGGTTGATAACATGATTGATGCTGTAAGTATTTGGGATCCTGTTTATAGGGTTAGGGAGGGTTGCAATGGGAGAAAGGAGAAATTGATTATGTTAGAAGGAAAATACTGCTCGTATGTGTTTGTTTTTCTTTATATCTGTCTTGCCAAAGGAAACTTGATATTCCCTGTAGTTGGATGGGGGTTTGAGGCCTCTGTCATCTGATATGCAGTGTGCAGAAGCGTGCAGGTGACATATGGGGTGTCCAGTAGGTTCAGGGTGCCCAAGGGCAGATTTACAACCCTTGTGTCTGTGGCTGCCTTGCCTGCTTCTCCTCCCCCCCGGCCCCCAGACCTGCCAGCCTCTCCTGATGACCCATTACCTCTGTACATAACTAAAGCCTAGGCAAAGGAATAGGGTGTGCATGTCCAAGTGTGCAAATGAAAAGAGACAGACAGAGAGACATACCCAAGGAACTTGGAGAGGTAAGTGATACATATTGGTCTCAGAAAATTAAGGTGAAATGAGTCATCCTCTGTCATGTTAGTGAACACTGTGCTAGTAGTATCCCAATGTTTTAAACCTTATTTCCTTTTCTTGTACCAAGGATAATTCTGTCTAGACCAAAACACAAGCAAAGGAAAATCAAATCAAGAAGTTTAAAGCTAACCGCACACTTGGCACCTCTAACAAGATGTGGCATTTAAGGATTGGTTGATGAGATGGAAGAAGTGAGAAATTGTGTTGGTTTAGGGAAAAATTAAAAACCTTTCTGCCCTCATTCTGTGGCAGACTTTCTTGGCTCTCTGAATTCTAATACAAACTATATTTCACGAACTATTTTTTTTTTAAGTAACTATCTCACAGAACTTGAGTGAGATTTGATTTTGATACCAAAGACACTGCTGTACTGTTGATTGTTGTTAAGCTTTCCCAACAGTCAGAGGACAGAGCAAAATGCTAAAGCTGGGGAAAGCTTTACCTTGTCGCTCTTCCTGTTTCCTTCACTCCTTCCTTACTTTTTGAAAGATATCTTACTGGCCATTCTGGCTTTGGAAAGAGATTGATTTTATGCCTCCCTGCTGCTCTTTGAACATGGATTGTATCGCTTGGCATTACATTGATATTCTTGCAGAGCAAGAAACTTGAGAAGTGCAAAAAATAGAATTTTTATTTTCCTTTATCTAATCCTTACAAATAAAACTAGTCCAACCTGTTATATAACAGTCAATATGCAGTTATGAAGAGCAGACTACATGAAAGCCAAATGCTATTTTCTTACTCTCCTGTAGAGCTGTTTTCCTCTACCATGTTTTTAGGTTATGGCCTCTGGGAAGTTAAAAAGTTCATTGTTGAGGCATACTTTTGATAATGTAGATGGGGAGAGAGGGAAAAGACACAAGGTACTAATAGTCCAACAAACGTGATCAGGTTGCTAAACTTCATGAAAACTTTGTTATTCTGACATGTAAAAGTAGTGTTGATGTTGTGTGACTTTTCAAAGCATTAGGTAGGTTTATCTGGTAATAGGGATGTTAACAATAAGAGCACTTGAAACATGCTGTGGGAAAACAATGTATGAACATGAACATCATTTCCACTGTGAAAGTGAGGCTGCCGGCTTCAGGGAGGGAAACGGTTTATGATTTTTCTGCATCCCTGTGTCTGCGCACACTGCACAGGACTCCACTACCTTTGCCATCTTCCAGTTCAAACGCAGGACACTGTCAGGAAGTTAACAACCCCAGACTTACTTACTGGGGGAGGAGTGAAGCTGAGGTCTGCTGTAAAGTTTTCCCATGTTTTGTTTACTCGTTCACCACTGTTTAACATAACCACAACCTCACAAAAACAACTCAAAGCTTCTTTGCTAAATTGGCAGTGGTGTTCATCTCCATTGCTGTATCCCAGGTCTCCAGGCAGATAGCTGGCTACAGTGCTACTTCAACAAGAAGCGTGGAGCTCCTTACGTGATCTCCTTAGATAAAATGTGCAGTCCATGCCCATCCAGTCCTGAGAGAGTCTCAGGGTCTGAAAATTCAAGAGGAAATGCACTACATTTTCCCACACTGGTGTGACTGTCGCTTAGGAGCACTGTGGTAGGTTGGCTGGGGGCCATGTCTTCAGAATACACACGCTTTATAAGAAGTGAACTAGTTAGTGCTAGCCTGGTTAGGTTTAAAATTGCAAACCATGTGGGAATGGGGATGACGTGTTTGCCAAGACTGTGACCATATTACAACATTGGTTTTACACAGTAAATGGCAAATGGAGTCTCCAGATGGTGAGAGGCTTCTTCCACTCCTTACCTCTGCTTCCACGGGAATGTGTGCATTACTCAGTCCACAGGAGGACTCACTGAGGGAGGGACCCTCTTCCCAGAGTGAGCCTCAGTCATTCCTCTCCTCTGTGGTAGTAGTCAAGGCTAGGTGAGTAAGTGTGGGGTTTCTGCCCACCAGTTGTCCAGGAGCTGCCGTATACCTCATTTCTAACTCGTGACTAAGTAACTTTTGCTTTAACTTCTCTCAACCCTACAGAGTTGCCAAGTCTGCCCTCCCTCTTCTCAGCAGCATTGAACTCTGGCCTATAGCATCATAAGACCTGTCACCTAGGGTGGGACAGCCCCCCTGCCCCAAGCCTCTGAATGTCTTGCTTTGAAGCTACTACAAACTGAGGGCAAATTGCAATCTTCTGTTTGTTTTGTTGTCAGGGATCTTCTCTGGTCTCTTGTGTTTCCCCCACCCCACCACCTTGCCTTCAAGCACTGCCAGCTATCCTCTCCCAGATCTGCCCCATACTTCCAACTGCTAGACCCACAACAGCTACTGTCCTTGCCTTTTCCAAGTGGGGTCAAAGGCTGACCCTTCCCCTCTGGAGCCTTGGGGTCCTGCTCATTGCCAGGACTTGGTAGAAAGAACACGAAAGGTTCTTTTAAGCTGACTGCCGCATACACATTTCTCTTGTTTCCTGTGTGACATGACCAAAACAAAAAACAAACAAAAAAAAAACAAAAAAACCAAGCCAAATATTTAAGTTTATTATTAATATTATTATAATTATTATTTGACAATCTTATATCCAGTGGGCTTTTTGGAAGCTGCATCCCTGGCCCTTTCAACATTTTCTTTGAATGTAGTTCTCAACTTGTAATCCCCACCCCCAACGTTGGGGGGAAAAATGAAAAGCTTAACCAGGTCAGGTCATAACACTGCTGCTATAAGCCAGGGGAGGGTGGTTTCTTTGTTTTGTTTTTCCATTTCCAGCCAAAACCAAAGATTTCTTAATGATTGTATAAACTCAAAACAAACAAAAAAACCAAAGAAAAGGGAAGTCTTCGGCTTCGATCCAGTCTGTGGTGTCCTGGCATTTAGAGACAAGCTCAAGGGCAGGTGAGGATACCCCTGACCAGCTCAAAAGGGCAAGCAAGCTTTTTTCCAAGTTGAGAGTTTTTTTGTTCAGGTGCCTGCTCAGTAGTTTTGACTCTTGCCAGTTTGTGAGTGGAACATGCAATGCATAATGCATAAAAAAATATTGGCATGTGACATTTTCTAAAACCAAAGCCAAAACCCCATCACCACCACAACTCAACTAACAGCAACCAGGGTCATCACCAGAGCTTAGCACAGCACCTTAGAGCTGGGAGTTGCTGCAGGATGGCCAGGGACTCCACAGATTGGGGATGCTGAAGACACTGGCACAGGATTGGCTGCTCTGCTGGGTGCTTTCACCTCTGGGGCTGGGTTTACACCCGAGGGGCCCTTCTGAGCCTTCTTTCTCTTTTCTGTACTGGAACTGCTTGGAAGTGGCTGTCCATTTGTGAGGAAACACACAGAGCGATTATCAGACTTTTCTTTCCTTGTTTGTAGTTTTATTTCCTTTTGCAGCACCACTGTGCAACTATGCATTGTATTTCATAACCTTTGTGCTAGGTAGATGCCTGTGACTTTTTAACTTAGGGTGGGTGGGTGGGGGGTTGCAAATGAAGGAGATTTTTACATGGATCTTTTTAATCTCAGTTGATTGGGGGAGGGAGGGTATTTGGTTCTAGGGTCATACAAGCTCTATCCCAAAGCAAAATCCAAATGTTAATAATATTAGCCTGATGCAGATACCAAAGACAATTTCTTTCCTGCAGAACCTTAGACTTGTGTACTAAGTACGATTACCCAGCACTTGCATTAGTCTAACCTCAATAATTCCAAAGCTTAGATGTATATTTTGGTATATTTCCAGGATATTAAAAGAAAAAAAAATGTCGTTTACCTTCTTGTTTGTTTCAGTGTAATGCTCTTAAAGTCATAGCATGAAATACTTGCGCTGTCCTATTCTTGGTAGTTTGAAATAATAGTATTTTTGTATGTTTTGGGGTGTGTCTGTATGTATTAACATAACAGTTTTCACTGCCTAGGTGTTCGTAATAAAAATGAAAGGTTCTGAGTGTACATATTATTCAGTAATCTCCACAATGTCCACTTGAGTGTGGAGTCACTGATAACGCCCAGCTGGGGTCTGGTTTTAAAGAGACAGTGATTGTGTTTTTCTAAAGATGTTTATTTCTGTCTTTAAATATCTTAACTTCCCCACTTCCCCCCCCCTTTTTTTTAATTAATATTGATTCAGGGGTGTTTTTCCACTGTTGTCAAGGGAGGAACACAAGGGGAATTGGCACCTTGAACTCCCAAAATATATTATTTTGTGTACTTTAAAATGTGACTTTGAGTTCTTTGTGGAAACTTAGAATATGATGTACATGATTCTTTCCAGAATTGTCCAGCAGCAGTAATGAGGCAGTGACAATTTCTGAGTAGTTGATTGGATGTCCTCTTACATTTCTCCTTAAGGTGACTGCAGTGGGTGGCTATTGTGTAGCCTCACTGCCCCAGAGTGTCTGTAGCCATTTCTCCTCCGGAAATATTTTATAAAAATCAGCTGGTAACTCGGGGCACTGGCCCTTGTTATCTGTGCCCCTGGGAAACCTGAAACACAAGCAGTTGTACTTGTTGGGGATTAGCTGATCTCCAGAGGCCTGGGGAAGTGGTGGGGGCTGTGAGTGGTGCTGTCTCTTTAAAAGTGCCCTTTATGTCATTCCCCCTTCTGGGATTGCCAGAGGGGCCACGGGCTTTGGGAGAGATTGTGTGGGTGCCAGTGAATCAGAATGAAATGGTGGGTTTGTGTAGATGCATTTGTCTGCTGTAATTTTTATATATATATTAAACTTACTGTAACTGTACAGTTCCAATTTCTGTTGTAAAACATTAAACCATTTTCCAAGTGTTTTCACATTGTCTGTGTCTCTGTGAGGTTGCTGCCTTGGTATTCTGGATGCTTTACACAGGCATTTGCCACAGATAACTCACATGGACCTTCCAGATCATTTCTCCCCACAGGTCCTCCTAGGAACCTCAGAATCTAAGCACCTTAGTCTCACACTTAACCTTCTGGCTTCCTTAGTGAGCTATAGTCACTGTGTTTCCTTTCCCCAGACCCTCAGTGGGGTTAGTGGAATCCTGAGTTGAGTATCTGTAGTTTCCTTCAGACCTGACTGCTCTATATGATCAAACACTGGCCCTTGATTGATCCTTCAAGGGAACTCCTCAAAGCTCGTCTCACTGTGTATGTGACTGCTGACTGGGACTGAACTGAACTCTTTGTGGGCTCAGTCATTTGACTTGTAGGCCCAGGTACCTGTAGCATTTCTTACCAGGCCCTGATCCAGGGGTGGTGGGAGAGGATCCTCTGAAGGAGATACACCCTGAACTGGCCTCTCTGGCCCTGCTGTGCACGTGCTAAGCACCTCTGCCTTCGAGACAGTTTGACATCTGGCACTTCATAGAACTCACTGATTTCATAAGGAAAGAGGAATATCCTAAAACTTCCCACTGAGAGAAGTGTCCCTTGACAGGCATTATCCTGCCAAGAGCCCATCTCAAAATGACAAAGTGCCCTCCCTTTTGCTCCTAAGTCAAATTAACTTGGCCCTTTCCATTCTTTCCCTTCTAACATTTATGTCTTGCATATAAGTCTATAAAGTTATTTTTAAGCAATTTCAAAATTTTAACATTCTCTTTGGTAGAGACAGTGACTCTAGCAAGCAAACCCCATGTGACATACCTCTGAAGGAGTGAGACTGTGACCCTTCCATCCTTTTATAAAGTAGCTATATTCCAGCTGTTCCCAAGGCCCCACAGGAAGAAGTTCCCTGCAAGACAAGGTGAGGAGCCTGTGCCCTGGCTCTCTGTGAAGAGGCTCTCATTCCCAAGACCAGGAACTGAACCTGGGCCTCTGAAAGAGCAAGAAGTGTTCTCAACCAATGGACCGTTTCTTCAGCCCCCATGATTTTTTTTTTTTAAGTCACTTGGCTTTACATTTTAACTACAACATAGGACTGATTATGTTTAACATGTTTTAAACCCTCTGAAGCGAGTGATAGTGTCTTACAACTAATTGTATCCAGAATGGAAGATCATGGTAACGCTAGAGTCACTGCCAGGCCTCAGGCAGGGTAGGAGTCCTGCCTCAGATCTGGAGCACTCCTCCCAGCATCTCTGGTTCCCCAATTCTGGGCACATCTGCTCAGGTCTCTCAAAGCTTGCTTTCTCTGTAGTTCCTTTGCAGGTGAGATCACCTGCCCTGTAGCTCGCTACCAACTCTCCCCTATTCCTAAGAGACATGTTCTCAACAGAACTGGGTCAAACTTATTTTGCAGCCATCTTTACTCAGCTGATCTTGAAATGAGGCCTGGATTTGAGGCACACTAAACAGCTCAGCCTCAGCCTTCAAGGTGAGTGGACAGCCCCTTGGAGACTGGGTTACATTGATGGCCTTTCTATATATGCTGGGCAGGATTGTTGTTGGAATTCTTAATTTTAAAGGTCTTTTAAATAGATGGACTTGGATTTCTGTTTTGAAAAAGCCAATGTGCAAATTTTAGTCTTTTATACATTATTAATTGGGCTTGGTGAACTGGGAAGTTACATAGAGTTGTTACACACAGAGGAAGTACTACTATAGTACTACTACTATAATGAGGGAAAGGTCACTTTTGGTGAGGGATGCTGACCTAAAAATACTGTCCACTCCCCACCCCTCTGCACCCACATGGCTGCTACGGCCACTGCCTTTCACTCCTGGATGCTCTGCCCAGAATGTTACTGCCCCGAGTTTTTCTACATTCCATAGCGAGGTTCACCTCAGGAAGCCTTTCTGCCATCCTTTCCCACTGGCCATTTCCCTATCTGGAGGCACAACCTCCAGCCTAATGCCACATCCTACACAAACACTGCCTCGTGGCAGCTTTCAAGATGTCTTCGTGTACTGGTATCCACCTGCCTATTCCCAACTGCATCCGTAGTTTTTCACTTCCTGCAGAGGCAAACCTGCTGATTTCCCACAAACCCCAGGCTTCACCACTGAAATAAGGCTTTAACAACAGTTTTAGCAAAGCATTTATTATGCAAAATGGTGAGGCTTTCTTCAGCAAGCCAGTATAAATTAAAACCCCGAGAGGGGAGGATCCTCCAGCCATGGCCACAGCCACTGCAGTCCTCTGAGTCTCATTGTGCCACTGCTGTGTGAGCACTGCAGACCTGGCCACTCAAGAAGGGATGAACCAAGTTCCTGGAAGAAGGCAGAACTTGCTCCCCTTTCTTTGACCCCCTTGGCTTAGTTCATTGTCTGTAATGACAGATCCTGTTTTCTTGTCTGTGCCACTTTGTGCACAAATCATTTGCGTGTTCTCCACAAAGGTAAGGCTTTTAACCTTCCCATTGAGTCTGGCACAATGGTTGGGAGATGTAGAAAGTGTGCTTGATGGAAGGCCCCTTGTAACTGTGCCAGGGACCTTCCAAGCATGTTGCTTGCCTTCTTTTAGCCCCCCTACCCCCATGGCGGACACTTGCCTGGGCTCCCTCCTACCTGCCTCTCTGCCTTTCACAATGTGGCCTAATTGTAGGTTATCTTGGTGCTGGGAAGGATGACAACTGAAGCCAAATTTACAGCAGGAGCAAAGCAAGTCAATGCCAATGGAACAATACAAACAGACCCAGGCCTTCTCTGGAGATTTTACAAAGCAAGCTGAACTGATCTGTGAAAGCAAGCCCTCACCCCTGACCTCCTGGCTAGGGCTTGGCTCTGCTGTGAGAAGGGTCTACCATAAAACCAGAGAACTGGGCTGGGGTGTGGGAGTGAGGGGAGCTCTCCCTTTAAAGGGTCCAGGGATGACAATCTTTGTACAGTGCTTTGGAACTGGAGAAGACAAATGTGACAACTGGAAGCATCCTCTTCATGAAATGGTGGCTGTGGAATTGATAAAGGAAGTTGTAAATAAATGCTTACTCCTCTGTCCTTCACAGTCGACATCAGCAGGTCAGACCTGTGAGTGGGAGACCCCTGGCGGTTAGCGAGGGGGCAGGGTCTGCATATTCAGGGCATCATAGGTGTCCTTGGTGGCGGTGCTGAGCCCCTGGTGAAAGCAAAGCACATAAGAATGAACAGAAGTCCACAGGTCCAAGTTTACTGTCTGTAGCTCATCCATGGATCCCATTGCCTTCAGCAGCTCAAGAAAATCACCTGCCTCATGCCACAGGTAGGTGGGGAGTCCTGCCTGAGAATGCTGACAAGAAGATGGGATCTTTGTACTGACTTGGAAGCAACGCCTTTCCAGCTTGATTCTCACCCCTTTCTTAACTTCCCAAACGGCCCTGCAGCACCAGGGCCCATCCAACTCCCCATCCAACCAAATAGGAAGGCAACTTTCCCAAGTCACAGACTAAGCTGGAATCTGGGAGGTACCAGAGAATCTGCTACCTGGGCCCACAGAAAGTCTGGACTAGTCACAGGGAAAGTGGCAGTTCCTTCACCTCGGTCCTTATCCAGGAGTTTCCAGTCTCTGGCCACTGTGGTATATATATTCTTTGGACAGTCAGGCAGGGCTGGCCCCAGTCTCACTGGAAAGCCTCTCTCTGTCCCAGGCCTGGAAAGGCCATGGGACCTCCACAGCTGCCAGTAAGCAGCTTTGAACAGCACTATGCTCAGGCAAGCCTAGCAACAAGACAGATGAAGCCACTGGGAGATCCCTTTCAGAAAAGTAGCTTCTCGGCACATAGTTTGCATAATTTGCACTGATTTACATAAACCAGGCACCTGATTACAATAACATTTTCCATTTGAAACTACCCTTTTTTTTTTTTTTTCTCAATGTTTCTGCCCACTCCCTTAGATCTTCCTAAGTTTTGGAGTTTAGGGCAGAGCTAAGCTAACAGTGGACAAAGAGAACAATCACCTGGGGAGGGTCCTTTACCTATTTCTGCCTACACCTCTGAGAGGTCCCCTCCCATCCTTTAGATAGGCTGCTATTGTCTGCTGTACCCAAATGGCATGGGGCTCCCACCACCCTCTAGCTAAAGCCAAGTATCTGGCTCCGCACCTGAGTCCTAACCCTGCTGTAGAGACATAATGGCAGTGGAGTGGCCTCTGCTCTGCTTGTGTGCCCTGGGTTTGCTCTCCCTGGCTGTTGACAAGGGTCGGTGCCACTAGCAAGCAAACCATGTCACTTCAGCTTTACCCCATGTCAGATAGTACTGCCCAGGAAGGAGACAGCAGCTCTCACCTGGTAAAGACCGTCGTGCCCCTTGCCTCTCCGCCTCTGGAAACAAGATTGGAAAGGAAGGGAATCAGATGCACTCTTGCTCAACCGCCCCCACTCAAGGAATCAGAAGGGGCTGTTTCCCAGCCAGCATTCCACTCCCCCCCCCACACACACACACGGTACAGAAAGGTGTCAGCCCACTGGCTAGACCTTTGCTTCATAGAGTAAGATGAACTTGACTCAGGGGCCAAGTTAACTGCCCAACTCAGATCTCGGGCATCTGGGACATTTTGCTGGCTGCTTGGGGTAAATGGACCTCTGCACAGCTCCCAAATCCTTTGCCATCAGAAAGACTCCCTGAGAATGGCAATTAGATACTGAGTGGTTCCGGGTGTTGATACCGAGTTAGCGCACATCTTCCTCCCAAGGGAGCTGACATCCTCTCCATGGAAGGCACTGACCACACATGCTGGCCCTATTCAGAATAACTCAATGCTCTGCCCTTGATATTTGGAGATTCTTATGAAATCATTAATGAACAAGGAGCCGCTGTACACCTTCACTCTCCCCCTGGGACCTAGTGTCAGCGCACAGTCAGCACACAACAGTGCTACAAACAGTGATATTACTTGGAAAGGTTCAAACTGCCTCCAGCAAAGCTGAGCCACAGACTTTAGGTTTGCCTTTCAGTCTCACCAGCTGTCCAGTGATGCCTTCACTTAGGACAGCCACCACATGCTGGGGGAAGAATGGAGGGGACAGGAAGGCTGATAGGAATGGTCTGGAAGACCAGAAGGAACCCGCCTGGGCGCCAAGGAAGAGCAGCACTCACCTCGCCTTTCATCCCAATCTCACTGTAGGCCTCTGCCATCTTGTCCTTCTGCAGCGCCTGAAGGAAGAGGTGATGTGGCTCCTTAAGTGATACACAGTGGGCCTTCCCCAGAAGCATCTGGATTCCCACGCTGGCAGGCTCCAGTCGTCAAGGCTCCCAGCCCCGGGCTTACAGACATTGCTGCCCACAACCAAGTCTCCTGTGCCCCTCAGCCTGACTCGAGAATCTCTATACATTGGACAGCTGAGGTTAGGTGCAGGACTTAGACCTGTAAAACCCAGCAGGGAGACTGGACGACGTAAGGGCTCCAGGGCAGCAATGCGTCACTTCTTTGGACAAGTCATCTCGTCCCAGCCGGTACCACAGGCTGTGGATCGCCCACGTGCTTTGTGTCACCACCAGTGGTGAGGAGCACCCAGGTGGCCTGATACTATCGCTTCACACCACAGTGGTGGGGTGGACTTTGCAATGAGAGAAAGTGCTCAGAATACTCCAGCCCGTGGGATCAGCATCCTCTCAGATAAGCCAGCTCTACACTCCTGCCCAGCATAGCCTGCAGCTCCCACCCTGTTCCCCAACCACTGGCTCGGAGCCCATGGAACAAAAACACAAAAATAAGCAACAACAACCACAAAGCAAAAGAGATGAGGTGCTGTGACCCTGCTCAGCTCAAAGGAATGTTGTTCTAAAGCTACCAGCCTGTGACACAGAACCATGCAGGGAAGGGTTGACCTAGACAGAAAGACGGAGAGCAGCCCCTCCCACAGCCTGCTTCCAGTTCCCTAGGGTGAAGGATGAGTTCTCTCACACTTACATTGTACACGCCTTCCTGGGGGTTCCTCCTCCTCTGCTGAGGAACAGAAAAGGGCAGAAATTAGATAGAGAGAATCCAGGCTGGAAAGTATAATCAACCCCATGCTGCCTGACGCACTGCCTTGTCCTGTGGCTCAGCTGTCAGTCTCCTCCACATTCCCCAGCCTTGCTCAGGCCACCCTTGAACCCCGGCAGCAATGAATTCCACAGCTCATACTCGGTGACCCATAGCTGCACACACACGTCACATGGGGATGGCTGGGGATGGCTGCCCATGGGCTCTCAGCCCCCTGGCAGATGTATTCCTATATGCACCATACACCGAGGCGCACGGGTCCCCTTCAGCAAGTCCTACTGAGATGTGGCCCCAGAAAACTGTGACAGCCTCCTTGCCCTTCCCCCACAGCCTCCTGGTCTTAAGAGCTGAGGTAGGAGGATGGAATAGAGGTTAGCGACTTTCTTACTTTCCACTCTCTCCAGCAATACACACCCAGCACAGAACTCAAGAGGACCTAGGTCAGGGCTGAGTGGACAGGTATGACCAAAAACACTGAGGACATTGGGTAGCACTGAGTAGTACTGACCTTAAACTGGACTTTTGTCCTGAGCCATGCTATTAGGAGACCTCTAGTCCAATCTAGCAGTCATCTGGCCCTTCCGCTCCCTACAGGAATGGAGTCTACAAAGCCAAGAGGGCACAGGCACATAGAGCCTGATGTGGCCAAGTTCTAAAGGGTTATTCAGAATCCAGGATTCCTTCTCCATGGCCTTAGCCCCTTCCTGTGTGTATCTTGACATCGGGGCTGTCCTATAGAAGCAAATGATGCTACAATGTGGCTAAGGAGCAGTGGAGGAGAGGTAGACAGCTTAGACATGAAGGCTAGGGTGACAAAGACATGTGCAGGGCTTCTTAGGATACAGAATGTAGCCCAGAGGAAAGGGAGGGTGGCAGCAGGTGCGTCTTTGTCACCGTCTTGTTCCAGGCCCTATCCATGTCACTGTGAGTCTAGTGCCCACTGTGCTGGGCTGAGTTGCCCTCCCTGTGAGTCCAGTGCCCACTGTGCTGGGCTGAGTTGCCCTCCCTCCAAGCCCACCCTCCGCCACCCTCCCTCCAAGCCCACCCTCCGCCAGAGGCAGAGGAGCTCCTTACCTGTTTGCCTCCAACCTCAGGATCCCGAGCCCACTTCTTGTCCAAAACGTCATACTCCTCTCTTCGTCCTAGACTCAGCTCCTAGAACAGGAGATGGGACCTTCAGGAGAATGGAGCCATGGCAACTGAAACTGGGTTTTGGTTTCCCGCCTGGTGGGCTCCACAAAAGGCAGCATGGGCAAGGTGAGGTATCTCAGTGGGAAAGACAGTTGCCTCAGAGCCTGAGGGTCTGAGTTCAATCCCCAGGACCCATGTGGTGAAAGGAGGAGGAAGAGAAGTCCTCTGATCTGTATGTGTGCACCGTGTAGCGCGCGCTCGCGCGCGCGCGCACACACACACACACACACACACACACGGGAAGAGAGAAGAGAGAGAGAGAGAGAGAGAGAGAGAGAGAGAGAGAGAGAGACAGCACAATAAAAAGTAAAAGTAATTTTACATTTTATTTATGTTATGTGTCTATGCAGCCACTGCATGCCTGCAGAAGAGGCATCAGACCCCTGGAACTAGAGTTACAGCTGTTTGAAAGCCACCATATGGGTGCTGGGGAAAAGCCTGCATCCTCTACATAGCACTATCCAGTTCCAGGAAATGCAATTTTTGGAAAAAAGCATGGACAGAGGCAAGTGAGGTGGTAGGAACCACTTCATCTTTATGCTAGCACCTCAGAAAATACCTGCCACCAGGATGGTGCCTGGCGGGAACCCCAGAGTCACCATGTGCTTTTCCTCCCGCTGATCTATCTAATGGAGTTCATAATAACATTTTCACATTAGCAAATGAAACCAAGGCTCCCAGAGGGAATCACACAGACCAAAGACCCACTGCATTTCTGTATGGTCCTTCCCCTGGTGCTGCAGCCTCTAGCCTTTGCAAATCGCTGGTGGCTGGCAGTTCACTAGAGGCAGGGTTGCGCCGCTGTATGCCCCCATGATTCATTAGAGGCAGGGCTGTGCCATGCATCTCATCATTAAAGCTCCTGGTCCTCATGGCAACACTGCAGGGCAAGCATGTTTGCTGCCCCAGTCTTAGGGTTAGAAAACTGGGGTTCCACAGCTTGCCACCAGGCACCAGGCTGATAGCTGTGGACAAGACCTGCAACTGAGTCTGGTCTTGGAGCTTCTCTGGGACCTAGGACAAGACTTTGCAGGCAAGTCTGCAGAGTGGGAACTTACATTGTAGAGCTGGTTGGAACCCTGCTGGTAGGCAGTAGCATCTACACTTCCGCTGAACTGCAAGAGAGCAGAGAGAATCACAACTCAGCACCATCTCCAAGACGGCCAGAGGGCTGGCTACAGTGCTGAGCTGGGTAACAGTCCCTCGATGCCTGCTGACAAACCCCATGTGCCTTGCTGCTGTGGCTATCCCTTGCAAGGGCCCAAGCTGTGGTAGCTGCCTTCTGCTTCTGAACTCAGTTGTCCTTTCTCTTGCCTGCCATGTGAGTGTCTACAACTTTAGTCTTGAGAGAAGCTAATTATCCCAAGTAAAGGCCTTGGCCCTTCCCCTGTGTGAAGAGGGCACTCAGTCTACACCTGCTGGAAGCCAGGGCACTCTCCTGTGCTCCTTCCTCCAGGGGTTCCAGGACACTCAGGGTAGACAGTGGTTACAAAAAGCTGCCTACTGAGTTGCCCCCTGGCATCATCACCAGCCCTTTCCTGAGTGCTTGTTCATTGTCATGAGCATATAACCCAAGCTGACATACCACCGAAGAGAGAAACTTCTGGGTTTGCAGAGTCAGAGCTCTGGAGGGAATCTTACAGATCAGCTAGGCATCATTTCTAAGTAAATAAATAAAATCTTATGCCAGAAAGGAAATGAATGGGTTATAGTGACCTGAAGGGGTCGGACATCTGTCTGCCCCAGATGTATACATGGTTCCACTAAACCCATGGTTTCAGGTACCTGGTGCAGACCAGTGCGCTGTCCAGCACTGCAGATGGGGAAATTGAGACTTGTAGAAAAGCTGATGTGGCTCAGTATCAGGCCCCAAGAAGAAGCTGCAAATCTTCCACCCACTTTTTGTCCCTAACTGCCTGGCTATGGGGCACCCTCATATCCAGCCATCATTAGTACAGATCCTCACTAACGCACTTACCATTAGGCTCACCGTCCTGCCCTGTCTGCTGCAGATGGCTACCCCACCTTCTCAGCCCACCCACTGTGCACACTCGGCTGTCCCCTGCCTTGCTCATGCACACCATAGGTCTGAGACTCTCCAATGCCAAAGCCCTGCCACACATCCTCCCAATGAAGGAACCCACATCCCCCCCCCCAAGAGCCCAGGGGAACCCACCTTTGCTCTCAGGTACAGGGCTGTGACAATGACTCCATAGATGAAGAGGATTCCATCTAGCAGGTAGCAGAGTTTGGGATCCAGCAGACCAAAGCTCTGTGCCTCTGTGCCAAGAGATAAAGCTATCAGTTGTGCTCAAGCTTACAAGAACACATTCGTCCTACCCCAGGTAGGCTTTATGACAGATTGAAACCTAAGAAATCATTCTAGCCAAGGACACTAGGTCCAATCCTCATACCTCACACAGCCTGCAACCTATCTCATATACCCGATCTGAAAAACCCAGCTGCAGTGGCCAATGCAGTGCCGACTAGGAGGAAGATGAAACTGTCCACCGTCCACAGAACTTCTGACTTGGTGACATGGAAGCCCAGCTTTAAGTGAGACCTTGCATAAACTGGACTCTAAGCTTCAGAAAGGTACCTAAGTCTTGGTAACTAAGACCCTCCTACAGAGACCCTAGGGGCTAAGAAAGGTGGGGCTTAGAGATGTAGTGATTTAGTTAAATCATCTCAATATCTATTCATTGTCAGTTAAGTTTAGGTGTAGTAGCCCACATTGGTAAAACCAGCACTGAAGAGGCAAGAGGATTGTGAATTTGAGGCCAGCCTGAGCTATAAGTTCCAGGCAGCCTACACTTTTCAGATTAGACCCCCTTCTGTTTCGTCACTCTCACTAATTTGATGGGTTCCTAACTCCTCCTGACTTTCTGATGTTTGTCATACTGCACTTAAAGCATTGTAGTTGGCACTATCGATAGATAAGAAGGGTAGGGGGTAAGGGAAAGGAAGATGCTAGTTAAATAGACACTGCCATTCCTATTTGAAAAAAAAAATCACACAGCGAAGTATGTTATTGATCTTGACACTAGGTAAGTATGTAGCAGCCAGACCTGAGAACTGGCCTAGTGTCACAAAACCCTCACTCTGCTCCTGCAGGGGGCAGGAGCGCCCTCTGGTGGCTGCTGGCCAGCCATGTTGGGGCAGACAGGGGGGAAGGAGAAGGGGCGCTGTCATAACCCTAACTCTGTAATTTGGGGCAAGGTATCTTTCAGCTGCCCTGTGAAACAGGTCAAAAGTCTTCAGTGTTTGTTCTGTGTAGTGTTTATGACTTTGAGCGCAATCATTAAAGCCCCATTGAATCGCCACCAGAAACGCACTGAGAACTGTAGGTATGGAGCACTTCCGGCTGCCGGCACATGCCATGGAAGCTGGTGACTTAACTCTCATTCACTGTCCCTATGCCACCTCCATGGAGCCCTCCATCTTTAGCCTCTCTCCTTGCCCCAGGCGGAAGATATTGTCCTTGTCAACTTCTACAATCCCTGCTCAGCAACCATTGATGACCCTGACACTTCAAAGAGGATTGGAATTCTGGGCAACCCCGGAAGACTCTGCCTTTCCAGACCAAACTGGAAAGAATTCCCTGTCCCCTCTCCAACTGTCCCACATATTCCAGGCTGACCTTGAACTTACTATATAGCCAAGGACAACCTTGAATTTGTAATGTGCTTCCCCCACATCTGGAGTGCTGGGATTTACAGATGTGCACCACCATGCCTGGTGGTTCTGGGGATCAAACCCAGGGCTTCATGCGTGGTAGGAAACACTGTACCTACTCAGCCACATCCCAGTCCTTCTTCCTGTCCTTTATGTCCCATGCTCCCTTAAACTCACAGGTGCTGTCTTCTTCCCACCATGGCCACCTTGGCTTCACCTGCCTCCTCTAGGCCCCCACTGCTAGCTCTGCCCAACAACTGGAGAACGCAGGCCCACATCCAGCCATCTGGGTCCAGTGGTGATCAATGGATGGTAGAGATTGCAGAGCCTAGATCCCTGTATAGTTCTCTGGAAGTTCAGACTTCTTTTCTCAGGCTGAGAGCACTGGAGGCCAATGGTCATTTTCATTTTGCTTCCTGCCCCATCCCCCAATACCATGCCCAAGATGGACATTCATCAAATTTCCCACAGTTGAGAGGAAGGTATGTTTCAGTGATGGGGAGATGCCAGGCCCCAGCCCCAGGCTGCTCTTTGCACTAATAATTACCCAAGATCCCCCCAAAAGCAAGCCAGCCCCCAGTAAAGGCTACCAAAGCTGGAGTGACATTTTCTCTTAGGGCTGGAAATGTCAGTGGCGATTTACAGGGTGGTTGAAATTCATAGAGAGAGCCAGGAGAAAATCGCTCAGCTGCCTGCCGTGTGAAATGAGAACAGAAAAAATACTGGATAGTAAATTTAGAACAAATAAGAAGAAATATTTCTTTGTGTTGTGCAGAGTCAGCACAGTAGGGGGCAGGTGGGGACTTGGGCACCCACCCCCAAGGATAAGTAATAGGGACAGGGCTTCCTAGTCTCTTTAAAGAGCAGAATAGTTTTATAGCCAGCAACAGAAGAACATTAACCCAACCTTTTAGGGACTGCCCCTTTCCTCAGTCCTATGGCATGTGCACTGAGAGGGGTGAGCCTCAAGAATATAGTGATAGCCCAGAAAATCCCACACAAGAACTCAGGAGCCACGGCAGTCGCATCATATACTATCTGTTGGGCATTGGCTCTGTGCCAAGGGCTGCAGAACTAGAAAGAGGCTGGGTTGGGGGCAGGTGGCTTCCACTGTTTCACCTGCCACTTACCAGCTGTGTGGTGCTAGAACGTAACCTCGCTTCTCTAGACCTAAGGCCTTCTGACCATAAAGCTGGGGGGGGGGCATGTGTATTTACCTTAAGGGCTAAGGTAAGAGTGCTTCAAGCAGGTGTAAATGGCAGAATTTCTCTTTCCTCTCTAAAGGCAATGGTGTCTGATATTTGGGCATTTACCCCAGCAGCAGCTCTTCACAATGCCACTTGTCATGGTGACTGTATTATTTCACTGCTCCTCTGACCCCCTCCCACCCCGTAGGCAGAGACCTGACCATCTCCTCCCCTGAGCCGCTTGCATACCCTGTTCACAGCTCTACTACATCCCATGCCAGGCACAGCACTCAGATGTTTCCCAGGAGGTATTCAGGGGGCTGCCACACTGCAGCTGTTTTCCTGTACAATGGGAGAGCCATTTTATTTTATGCTTCAGCCCATACTCCAGATCCATAGCCCTCAAGGAAAAAACCCAGTGCCTGAGAGAAAACCAAAAGCAGATTAAGGGTTCTACAGCCCAAACCTGGGAGCCTGCCTGCTTGTTAGAAGGGCTCCCTGGGCTCCCTATGGATGTTGACTTAGCCAGCCTGGGCTAGGACCTGGTAGGGCGACTTGTGTGCTGGCTGGGGAGACCCAGCATCCCACGGAGTTGATATAGCCCAGAGCATGAAGAGGGTCATTCGGCCTTCCACAGCTATGTAGCCATACCATCTACACAGAGGAAATTTCACCACTGGAGAGGAGAGCCACAGTCATGTTCTGTCCCTCTGCTCTAAGGCAGTGGCTACATGCTCCTGGCTCCAAGTGTCTCAAGCCTCCGTTTCCTCTCTGTATGAAGCAAGTAAGATTGCTTATCTCCTTGCTGATGGAGGGTTAGAGGTAGCTATACTTAGCAGGTGAAGGACCTGATTTGTTCCTCATAATGCCAGCTAGCATGGTCACCTCTATTTTTACTTTAAGCCCTTGAGTAAAAAGCTGGTGTCTTTGCCTTGTGGCAGGACACCTGGAATAGACCAAGTGAGACACTCACTCGGTGGAGGCCCCCAGGGCAGCTAGAGACAGCTCAAGGAGTATCTGTCAGAGTATCTGTCAGTTCAGATACTAATGTCCTGGGTCATTAGCAATAGTGAGTCTAGCCATCCCTGAACACCCTGTTGACACCTTCACAAGAGCCCTGGTTCAGGCGTCATGACACTGAGCAACAGCAGGAAGATTTTAAGCCCTAGAGGGCAGCCTGGGGAGACAGGAGTCTAGCAGAATCTCATTCCGCCAGTGGCTTGTCCTTGCATGGTGATGTCAGTGTCTCTCAGCCGGGATCATGCTTCCGACAACAGGGATTAGTTTTTAATAAGCCCGGGCCCATCATTGCTGCTGACACACCCTGTCCTGTCCTCACACCAAGCTCTTCTTGTAGCAAATCCGGTTGAGGAGCTGGGTATCTGCTCAACTACCTCAAACCATTTGACCACAGCATCTGCTGTTAAAATGACTTCCCGTGTCTGATCGAGTTTGACTCTGAGAAGAGTCCAGAAGGCAGGTAGAAAGCTCTGACGGGGCCCAGTTCACAGCTTGATAAACTGAGACCCGAGGATTGAAGCAATTTCATCAGGAACATCTGCCAATTAGTGGCAACACTGGAACGTCCCCTGACTCTGGAGTTCAGATGTTTCCCAGGAGGTATTCAGGGGGCTGCCACACTGCGGCTGTTTTAGCTGTGGAAGGCCTGACACTTCCTTGACCCTCCATCTTGGGGGAATCTCATCTTTAGTGCAGGCTCCAGAAGTCCCACCCATTTGTGAATGCATGCCTTTACTTTGGACACTTAGTCACAGTGGTGCATGACCATGTCACTTGGTATGTGTGTCTCTTCAGCAAGTGCTAGAAAACCTGGCTGGTTCACTCTGGTTTTCCTCACTTGGTGTACCACTAGCCAGGAGATGTGAGGAAAGGGCTAGGCCTCTGAGGCAGAAGGACTCTCGGAGTCCAGGTCGGAGTCTATTTTTCATTGGCTTAGTATTTGAGAGACTTCTTAACTCTGAGCTTCAGTCCCTACCTGCAAAAATGATTTAATAATACTGACACCACAGCATAGAACAGAGCAAATGAGGCCAACTGTATGGGGAGGGCCCTTGCACAGTGGCATGCGCCCACCTCGCTGGTCTCCAGAGGTGTCCTTGTCACACAGAGGCTGTGAAGGTACAAACAGCAGAAAGAGAAGAGGACAGGTCGTTTCCACCCCTCCATGCTAGGTTTGGGGACAGAAGCTGGGCAGATTCTACAACCCACAATGGTGAAAGCTGGCTTTCAGGAACATCTGAGGATAAAGCCAGATGGCCGATATGTGTGGAGGACCTGGCCCCACATCTGCGCTGCTCTGCATACCGTTTAGGAAACTCATTCTCCTTGCTTGGTCTGGTTTAATGCCCGGAACGATTTAGAACAATCCCACCGGGTTCACTGCCAGTTATGTTTTCACAGAAAAGAAACAGGGCTCCCAAAGGTCACCTGGCTGGAAAGTCCCCGAGTACACCTGAGCAAGCTCCTTCTCGACCCACTTTGTCCCAATACCTCAGTGATTCCTTCATCTGGATGGCTCCAGATTCTCCCAGGGACTTCTCTGACCAGTGCTCTGACCTCTGCTTGAATACATTGGGGGCGGGGGTTAAGAAACTCCTCACCCACCAACCCTGTGGAGAGCTCCAGTTCTCAATCCTTCAATTCCCACTTATGTCCAGCTTTTGTTCAGTTTATAGGAAGTGCTTCGGCATTGCAGGCAAGAACAAATCCTTGGAGGCCAGCCGATGTAAGACCAATGCCTGATTCTGCCATCATGTGACCATGAAACCATCCTAGGTCCCTCCCAGGCTAAATGGTCCTTCAGACCTTCTAAGTACTCAGTACAAAGGACTTAAAGTCATCGGTGGTACTCAAGTAGTTCACAGCTTAGGTAGGAACCTTCCTAGCTGCTAAGCTTCCCCAATTTGGAACTCAAGTTTAGGACCAGGGTGGTGCTGACATCCAGCCCCACCCCCAAGTCTCAGGCTCAACTGACAATGACATTGTAAGTTAAGAATTCAGAAAACAGGAAGTCACATGTTCTCAGGAAGGCAGTGGCACCAGCAGTGGGGGTGACTGTGTAGGGCAGAGTACTGGACATGGTGCCAACCCACTGACCACAACATAGGGACACACAGGCTTTCCCATCAGGGGTTTCTGCCTTTTACTTTCATTTCAGCAAGAAGGATATAAGCTAGATACATGACATAGTGGTGACAGCCATTAGCTGAAGGTTGCTTCTGTGCCTAGAACCAAGGTGAAATTTATGCAGCCATCACAGTGACTCTTACTGGACAACTGGGGAAACTGAGTCTCTGAGAGGTTTTGAAACACCATTTAGTGCTACTCTTGGCATCTTGATGATCCTCAAGACTGAAGAGAAGGATTCCAGAGCCCTTTCTTCTCCAAGGGTCAAGCCTATGTAGCAGGTTGTTCCTGGTTGTACCGTTTGTTTTAGTTGTTAGAGGCTGAGAGGCACCTGGAGTTAGCTGTCCTACACAGATTGCAACCAAAGGCCAGTACACACACTGGCCAGGTTCTTAGTGCCTGGCTTACCTGGAGCTGTTCTGATCTCTGACTTGCACAGAGACTCTACACAGTTTACAAGTGCCACACAGTATGCCATTCCCCACTGTAAGGTGCTCCTGCCTCCTCTACCTTCCCCGGTGTGCGGCTACATACATTCCAGTTCTGAAGCTGTTAGCCTGGTCACAAACTATCTACAAACTACACATTCCCATATACAAAGAGTCCAAGTAGAGAAAGAGATTATTTTATTTGTTAGACTTGAAGTGATCATGGGGTGTGTTTTTCCCTTTCTGCATTTTTATTTCCATTAAAGTTGTGGTTTGTACAATATTTTTACATTTTTTCCATGATTGTTTTTTCCTGTTTTCAAGTAAAATGAACTCATGATAGAAGTGCAGGAAGGTAAGAGAAACTATCAAAATCCCTCACGGATTTCATCTCTAAGCACAGCCTCTTATAACGACAATAGCAGCTTGCCTCCCAAAATGTCTGCTGCTTATCACTTGCAATCATCCTGAATCAAAACAGTTTTCCTGAAGAAAAAAAAAAAAAAAAAAAAAAGAAAAAACCCTTTGCTTTTCTTCAGTCTGTACTATAACTTTTCATATGTTCATAACATTTTGTGTTGTTTTATATAACCATGCTTCACATTTCAGGGTACGTCATAGTTTTACTGAATATCTTAAATTATTTTTTCATCTCTCTCTCTGTGTGTGAGTGTGTGTGTGTGCTCGAGCTCGTGCATATGAGAGGACACACTCATGTCAGACAGCAGCTTTCTGAGTTGGTTCTCTCCTTGCACAGTGTGGGTTGGAGGAATTAAACTCAGGTCATCAGGTGTGGGAGCAGGTGTCTTTCTCTGATGAGCCTGCCCCTAAGTATCCTTTATTATGGCCTCCTAATGATCCTTTCACTATTCTACAGGTGGAATATATGAACAACATGTAAAACAATGTGCATATAGGGCCGGGTGTGATGGTGCATCCCTCGCACGAGAGGGAGAGGCAGAGGCAGGAAGGTCTCTGAGTTCGAGGCCGGGCTGGTCTACCTATTAAGCTTCAGGCTATCCAGGGAGTACTCAGCAAGACCCTGTCTCAACAAACAAACATACAAAAAAAAAAACAAAAAACAAAAAACACCAAAACAACTATGTATGTATAAAGAACAATATACACATATGGTGTACATATTTACATATCTGCATACCTCTACAGAGACGGGGGCGTGGTTTGGGGGGAGTCTCACTCCTTCCTCTTGGTGCCAGCTTGGGCATGCGGCTGCCGACTGTCACAGTCATGGTCAAACTAAAAACACCGGCTCCTCACTTTCAGGCTAGAAGTGCTTTCCTCGTTGTTTCATTTGATGGTAACAATTGACTGAGGTAAACTGGGACGGGGGGAGGCCGTCCTGATTTGCTCCACTTTATAAAAAGGCTGAAGGTCAGGGAGGTAAAGTGACTCTCTGTGGTCTAACAGCACACATGTGGCATGGCTGGATGGAGAGGCCAGTCCTCCTCAGGCCTTTGTTCTCTCTCTCACAGCCCTCACATTATACTCGGCACATTAGACTACTTAAAAGAAATCTACTTCAGATCACAGGTTCTGTCAAAATGCTAAGCAGGATTTTGCCATTTCTCTAAGCATATAACTTATTCTTTATAAAAACTCTTTGGGGGGCTGGAGAGATGGCTCAGAGGTTAAGAGCACTGACTGCTCTTCCAGGGGACCCATGTTCAATTACTAGCAACCACATGGTGGCTCACAAGCATCTGTAATGAGATCCGGTGCCCTCTTCTGGTGTGCAAGCATGCATGCAGATAACTGTATACATAATAAATAAATAGAAAGAAAGAAAGAAAGAAAGAAAGAAAGAAAGAAAGAAAGAAAGAAGGAAAGAACTCTTGGTATATAGTGTTTACAAAAATGTTTATTGTATCATTATCTGCAGAAGAAAAAGAACCATAAAAATAACAAAAATGTCCACCAACCAGCAGGAACCTGATAAATTGATGTACTTATATAGCAGTTAAAAATGGCCCCAGAAGACTGGGGATGTAGCTCAATGGGCAGACTGCTTGCCCAACGTGCAGAAAGCCCTAGGCTGAATCTGCAACACATGTAAGCCCAGCCTGGAGATGATCAGTAATTTAAGGCCAGCCTCGGCTACAGGAGGCTACAGGTGTGGAAAAATAAAAACCTCACACTGACAACAGAATCCTTGCTACTTTGGAAAGTTTTCCAGGATAATTAGGTTAAAATTAAAAGAGCAAACAGCAAGCTCTAGAGTGGTATATATAGGATTTTTAAGTAAAAAGAGACACATATAGACTACATAGTTATGAGTGCATAAAAACTGCATCTGTATCTAGATTCAGTATTGTTTATGAAAATATCAGAAATAAATGGTGGTGACGGTGCTGTGGCATTGTGGGTATTCATACCACTCTGTCCCACTTACAAATGTTAAAGAAGGAGCCTAGACACAGCTCTGTAGAACTTTCCTAGTGTGGGCAAGGCCCTATGTTTAATATATTGTCCTCGGAAAGAGGACATATCAGATAGTAAACTGATAAGAACAGATACTACACTTGATCTTAGTAGTCAAAAGGCTGAGAAGCGATCAAGGCCCTATGTTTAATCCCCAGCACTGCCTCTATCCCCCCCCCCCCAATAATAGGGAAACCGGCTCAGTAGGTAAAATGCTTGCTGCTTGAGCATGAGGATGGACTTGAGTTCAAATCCCCAGAATTGACATAAAAGCCCTGTCAACGGCCTGCAAATGGGGTGGGGGAGCAGGAGGCAGGTGGATCCTAGGAGCTCCCTGAGCCCCATCAGTGACTCTCTGTGCTCGTTTCTACGTGTGTATAGAAACACTGAGTGCCGGCACTGTCGCTATTGTCCAAGGCTGCAGAAGTGAGACATGTTCATTGTACAAACCCCCAACACACACTTAGCACCAGTGGGGCCGGACAGGTAAAATAAGAAGCAGTCCTTAGTCCTTTAGAGGCTCCTCAGTGGGTCCCGCCCTAGCCAGGAGGCGGGTATACAGAACTCTCCCCACGTTTCTGGGCCTCAGGAGTTAAGGCTGCCCGAGTTACCCAAGGGAATCCATGCGGCCAAAGGAACCAGGACGGCTGCACGGTCTTCTTGGAGCTGATTTTGGTGGCCCAGTTAGTTATTCGGGGTACTGGGTGGGGAGAGGTTTGATAGAACCGACAGTGAAACCCAGGTTTCTGTCACCTAGCTTGCCTTCTTGTGGCTGGCAGCTCCCGGGGGCGGGGCTGTCGGTGGCCCCGCGGGGACCCCCTCAAACTGCAGGAGTCTGCCTTGGAGCTTGCAACGAATCAGGCTGTGGGTGTGGCATCCCGCCTAGTCGGGATTGGAGGCTGGGGGGCGGCGTGCCACTCTGATTTTAGATCAAATTTGAACTGCAAAGAGGGGGTCTGCTCACAGCCTGCCCTGGGGTCTCCTGCGATGAACCCTAGGTGCGTCCCGAGAAAACACTTGAAATGAGATGCTGCTGGGTTTTTTCTCCATCCCCACCTAGCTAGTGTCCTGGCGTGAGAGGAGAAGGGTAGTGTGTGTGTGTGTGTGTGGGGGGGGCATCAGGCATGAGGCCACTGCCCCACGGCGGCGCTGTGGCTGTCCCACCGGCTGCGAGCGGTTACCGAGTGGCACCCCTCCCCCCACCCAGCCCGCAGCTGGCTCCCTGCTCGAGGTTTCCTGTCGAGCCGCACCATCCTGGGCCGGGTTATCGCCGGTGATCTCCCATCTGAACCACTCACACTCCGCCACGGCCGCCCCCACTTGCGGTCCCTTTCCCCGGAACCGCACCGCCCCCGGACCCTTCGCAGAGTCGCTGGCCCCGGAGCGCTCGGGGTGGGGGGGCGGCTGGGGGCTGCCCGGGTGCCCCCAGCCCTGAAAGTCAAGGAAAGGGCCGGTCCCAGGAGCTTGTCTGGCTTGGGGCCAGTGACCAGAATAAAGCCAGCCCACGCTCACGCCTGTCCGCGGTGGCATGGCGGGGACCAGGGGCAGGATCCTTAGCTCAAGGCCCGGTGGGCCGAAACTGGCAGGTGGGGACTGGTTCCCGCCCCAAAGCACCCTCCACCTCCCTCTCAGAGAGAGCGGGGGTGGGGGGAAGCAGAAGGGCTCTCTGCTCTCACACAGGGGGACTCCAAATGTCGTCAAAACTGCCACTCAGAGAGAGCTGCTTTCATTTCGAAGCCCCATCAGCTAGGAGCGCGCCAGGGCTTCCCTAGCTCACATACCCAGCAGGTAGAGAAACGCCGATTTTATTCGCCCCATCATTCAAGGGACATTAAGATGTGATGTATGTAAGCTGGAACAAGTCCAGGGCTGCGTGGCCATCCATTCGCTGCAGGAGCAACGGGATAGGCCTATGCTGGCATTCTGAGTTGAGCTAACCAGTTCTCATGAGAAGACACTCAAGAAAACTACAGATGCACATACTTTGCCTCACAGAAAAAAAAATGCATACATACATACAGTGTGTGTGTGTGTGTGTGTGTGTGTGTGTGTGTGTGTGTGTGTGTGCTAGCTCCAAGGTGTGTGGAGGGGATTCTTCAATCTGTTTGCCTTTGAGCAGAGCTGACCAAGTCAGCAAAAGGGTTGCAAAGTCTGCTTGGGGTCCTTCTGTATTGTAATCATTTGAGCCTCCAGGGTAGAGTGTTTAAAACTCTTCCCTGGTGTTTTACTCTTTGGGAAACACTGCTTTCTGGTGTTTTTACTCTTTGGGAAACACTGCTTTCTGGGGTTGATAATCTGGAAATTTCTATAAATATAAACATATTAATCCCCCAGCATTTTCCTACTCTCTGAGGGAGGGCAGTCTCAGTATTCTCTCAATAGGAATTCAAGCCTCAGTCTGCCCCTTTTTTGTAGAAACACCCAAGAGAACTGACTTTGGCATTGTAAGGGTATCTTGTGTGCATCATTCTCATTTTGCCTTGTCAATGTGGACACCATATAGCGCATGCCTCTATTTAAAACACACATGAGTCCTAGAATGTTCTGTTCTCCCATTGCCTTTCCTCCCATGAAGTTGTTCTCTGAGGACCAGCAGGGAGGCTGCTAGTGACAACCCTGGGAGACCTCACACCCACCTGTGTCTTGGTGGATTCTGAAACAGGCACAGGATGCCAGCCTGCTTAGGGGCAGGGTGCCATGCTCTGTTAGCCCTGCAGGCAGTCGCTCTGGACAACTTAGAAGCTCAACGGACTGCTGCTGAATGAGAGGTGGGCTGGATGGGGGTGGGAAACCTCAGTCTGTAACATATTTCCAGTCTTCCTTTGCACAATTTGTCGGAGAGAACAAGTCTAAACCTCCTGCAGACCAGAATGACAGTGAAGGCAAAAAGAATGAAAACAAAAAACAAAAAAACAACCTGCAAGAAAAATGAAGTTGATGTCTTTCCCCTGCCTAGACCTGACTCATCTAAGATAGACTAGGAGCAAACTCAAACTCATCTAGTTAAGTCTGGAAGGAGAACCCTGTTGTAAAGTGAAGCCAGGGGAGCACACACAGTGGTGCTCTCAAGTATTGCAGAGTGCTCCCACCCAGATACTGCCTGTCCTCCACTCTCAATCTTTTCCAAGCCTTTCTCAGCTTTCCCGTTGCACTGAGACTTCCTCCTTCAGCCCACACCAACCTCATGTCCATCCCGGGTCCCTCTCCCTCCCCCAGCACACTTTATTCTATGCTGTTCTTTCCTAGTCAATGAATTCCATGATGCCTCAGGGCAAAAGCCATGGTTTCTAGTTCTTTCCTCTCTACTCGGTGGGAAGCCCAGTTTTAGGCAGCCCCCTCCCACCTCATTAATAACATAATTGCTTGGATAATTAGGAGACTGATTGATTGGCTAAAGGTCATTAATGCTATACAATAAATGAATCTTGTGGCTTACATTTCAAAGAGCCTGTATGTGAGACTCAGAAGAAACCTGCCCCTGCACCCCCACCTCTACCCCCACCCTGTGGGAGCTTTGGCCAAAGCTAGCACCCAAAGTGTGGTGTGAGACCTTTGTAAAGTTATTTCTTGCTGGGTTCTTTGGTTCCTAAATACATTGTTAACAAGCAACTTCTCTGGTTCTGTTCTGCTGGGTCCAGCTCTGGGATCCAGGGTTCAAAGCTAGTCACCAAGAGAAAAACTGCTTATGAGTTCCCTAGGAAGTGGTTACAAAGTGTCACATTCCCAAACTGCCCTTCACATTCCCTTTGATCCAGGAGTTGCTGGCAATGGCAGGAGCTTGACAATCTGACCTTCTTTATTGTAGCCCTCCAGAAGGTTGGCCACTACTGCTTTCTTGGGTCAGGCTCCGGCTGTGATCAGGCCTCTGTCCTGTGTTTGAAAAAGACCTAGGTCCTGTTGGGACAGGAGTACCTGGATCAGCATCCTTCTGATGACTGATCAGAAAATACACCCAGAGTTCATCAGGAATGGGCTGACCGCCTTCTAGGAAGAACAGCCAAATTCATCCTTCCATTCAAGCTCCGGTTGCCAAAGCTCTCACCTTTCAACACTCAGCATCGATGCCCCCCACCCCAGCACATTTCTGTGCTGTGTTCAAGAGGTGGGTTCCAGTGGGTTCTAATATATAGGGTAACCTAAAAGTCAGAAATCATGGGGTACATTTACAGTTAAACAGGGACTACTGTGTGCCTGTGGTCCCAGCAATTCAGGTGCAGAAGCAGGAGGATCACTTGTGTCCTGCAGTCAAGACTGGCCTGGACAACATAGTGAGACCTCAGCCCAAAACAAAACATGCAAGATCTTTTTACAAATAATATATTCAAATTTGAATGTGCAGAAACAGATATAACAAAGCCCACCCATACACCACCTCCGCTGTATGTCCAGGTCTTTTGGACACCTGTATTTCTTAATAGTTTTTTTTTCATATTAATGATTGTGTCCATTATTTCAAATTCATAGGTCCTGAGAAGGTGTCTGGCGATTGGAGTAAACCCATCGAGCCTGTTATTCAAGCCTGTAGCTAATGCTCCCTTCATTGGTTTTCAGTGCTGAAGACTGAGCCCAGGGTCTCCTGTTTGCACAACTCCATTTTCAAAGTAAGTTTGGTCGTTTTTTCTTAAATTATTTTTCTGACACTCTATTGTTCTGGGCCCATTTTTCACTAATTATTTGATGAGAAGTCCCCTTGTTTTAAAAACAAAAACAAAAGGCAAAAACCCAGAATTCTGCAAGGGGGAGACATATTGTATCCATCACTCAGCAGCCAGCATGCCAGAGGCCACAACAGGGTTAAGAATGTAGAATGCCCAATGGCTTGCATCTGTATCCATGCCTTCTGGGCTGAGCCTAGAGTGATCGACCACCGCCTATCCTTCCTGTGCTATCTGCTCTCCATGCCTAGTCTCCTAAAACGCTTGACTACGACAAAGAAGCGGAGAATGCAGCCTCAGAAGCATCTGCCCGGTGCATAGCAAGGGGTAGAAAAGAGACCCAGCTTTTCCGCTAATCCTGCCTCCTGGGTGACTGTTTTCTGAGTTCTGGAGGCTGGCTGCTTCGCTGGGGAACGGGGCACTTGCATTTCCCAGGCTCTGGATGCTAGAATGAAGCTGCCAGAGCCGTGCAACATCACAGTCCTTTCCTGGAGGTGTGTTTGTCAGTTTGGCAACCCTTGGGTGCCCAGCCCACGCTCTGCTAACACTCGCCTGTGACGTACTTCGCGTGGATCAAAGACCCACAAAGCCCCCAGCGCCTGCAGCTGTCAAGCTGAGGACTCACAGGGAGCAGAATGCTTCGGGTATGGGCGGTGGTGGGCGGAGAGCCCGCCTTTGTGACTGCTCTGTCCCAGGGAAGGAGTGCACCCTGCTGGCCACCACACTCAGCCTGGCCGCCCCGTGTTCTGCCTAGGGTGCCAGGGTAGCCTGGGACAAACTACACTGTTCAACCTGTGGTGCTCTTCGGTTGCTGCATAATTTGAGCGTCCAGGATGTCTCACCAGGATGGCCAGGGACCCATGAGAGCCTCAGGGTGCACCTTAGAACTACTTCTGTTGACTCTAAATCTCAGATTATACTTGATCTACCGAAGAAACACTGGGGGAGGGGGGTACCACAAACCCTTAACAGTGTTTTCAACTCGGACTTGTGAAATTATGGGTTATCTCGTTATTCTTTGTGCCTCTTATTTACCCAGCTTCTACAATGCATACAAATACACAATTTTGAAAGGAGAGAAAATAGTCAAGGTACAATCCTGTTTTCATCAACCAGACCTCCTTCTACCAACCTCCAGCCCAGCCAATTCTCAGTTTCACTTTAGGTCTGTGACTACCTAAATTACACTGCATTTGTACACATGTGAACACACATGGGGGGGTGTCACAAAAAGGACAGCTGATGAGATACTGAAGTTGCAGGTTGGTTCTGATCAATTCACCCATTAATACAGGAGTCTGAATAATTAGTAGGGTAAAGTTACATAAGGGTCTTGGAGGCCCAGACAACCTATACAGAGCCCAGATCCTCTGACCACAGGGATGTCTTCATGCCCAGGACACTAATGGAAATGTATCTTTGTAACTCCTGCAGCTCTTAGTATTCTTTTCTCATTTCCCAGGACAAGCTCTAAGTCCAGCTTGAGGCTGTTCTGAAACCCCCAGTTAGCCTTGCTGGAGTTCCTCCCCAAATGCAGCTGGAGGCAGAAGAGGCAACCTCAGCTTCCGAGGCAGTCCTTTGTGTGTCAGCCCCTGCTGGCAAAGATGTCAGCCCCAGCTTGGGAATACAGTCTCTGCTCTAGACACCTTGGTGCTGAGAAGGCCTGGAGGCTGCTTCCCCAACCTAGGTTTTGCCCATGATGTCAGGAGAATGGACCAGTCAGGGAAAGAGGCCAGTCTGATTCCCCACCTGCTGTAAAAGTCTGTCTTCCCTTCCTAGGGGGCTGCTGCCTTCCCAGGTGCCCACCCCCTGCTTGTCTCAGGTCACCCTGTCTTCGGGCCTATATACTTTTTCTCCCTGCTGTCTCCTCTTTGCATTTCTCCCTCAATCTTAATTTTTCCTCTACCCTCTACTCTTGCTTCTTTAATTCTGTTGGACAAAATGGTCACAGCTGGAGGTAACATGGCTGGACCATCTTGGCAAGCCATCACGGCATCTTTGTGCAGCTTCTTTTAAGAGGTCCCTTTGACTGGTTGGCACTGAAGGTTACCCTAGCTGCAGGAGTCATCCTGAGAACTGAGGGTCTGCAATGGGACTGGTGACATGGGTCCAGCAAAGTTTTCTTATTCCTCACTCAGGTCAGGTGGAGGCAATAACCTCAGAAACCCACAGTACATTTGCAGCCCTTTAAAATGAACGTATGAGGCTGTTACAAATTTGACTCATTCCTGCCCTTCACATGGAGTAGCAGAGACCTACAGGAGTTGTATTTAAAATAAAAAGATAATGCACATACATGTTTAAAAACTACTTGGGACTTTTAGTACCTGGGTTTATGACGTTTCTCTTTTCTCTTAATCTCTAGTTAGCTGGAGCCTGGACTGATTTGTGAACACACAATTCAAAGAGTCTTTATTTTAGGAACCAAAGTGGAACTTTTAGCAATTTTAAAAGAACAGATCTCATCAAAATGACCATTTAGGGAGCTAGAAAGATGGCCCAGAAGGTAAGAGAACTGGCTGCTCTTGCAGAGGACTCAGCTTCAATTCCCAGGATCCACCTGGTGGCTCACAACCATGCTACTCCAGTTCCAGGAGTCAATGGCCCCTATTGGCCTCTGTGACACTTTATGTATGTGGTACACAGACATACTTACTGGTTATAATACCCATACACATAAAATAGATTAACTTCAGACAAAAGACTGTTTGGAATTGAACCCAAATCTACATAAGATTGTTCCTTAAATCCATTAAATTAATAGAAATGGCCACTTATTACCTGTTTAAAATCAGTGATTTACCTTTGATCCCAGCACTCAGGAGGCAGAGACAGGTAGACCTCTGTGAGTTTGAGGCCAGCCTGGTCTACAGAGCAAGTTCCAGGACAGCTAGGGCTGTTAGAGAAACCCAGCCTAGGAGAAAAACAAAAAACCACCAAAAAAAAAAAAAAAAAAAAAAGCAACAACAAAAACATACTGATTCATTAGCTAACAAACTTCCCTTTGCCTGAGTATGATGCCCTATAGATTTGTGGGAGTAGGGCCAAAGAAATACTGCAAAGGGAGTTTTTATTTGGTTGGTTTGGGTATTTTGAGTCAGGACTTTAACCAGTAGCCCAGACTAATCATGAACTCCTGTATCATCCAGCCTGGGATGACAGGTGGAGTCACAGCCAGCTGTTTGTTTTTAATGTTCTTGTTTGCTGACTTTAGAAGCACACACCCCTGGAGATGGCTTTCTCATCACTTGAGGAAACAAAACACCTCCAGAAATTCCAGCACTGGCTAATCAGACACATGCCTCCAATAATAAGTGCTGCAGACATTGTATTTCTGCAGAATACGCCAACTGTGGCCAGTAGCAATTGTCTTTTCAGTGGGCAATAATAAAAATGGTTTTCAAGGTCCTTTCCCTGGAGGAGAATGATTTATAAATGGAAATAACAAGTTTATAATTTCCCCCAAGCAGATGCCACTCTCCTTGAACTACGGCCGCCCCGGGGATTGCCACGGAGCTCGCTGAATGTGAAGCTGTGCTCTGGCTGCCTCTGAGCAGTTTGCCCACCTCCCCAGCCTGTTTCTGGCAGGCTTCTTACAAACACTTAGCTCCAAACTGCAGAGGCTGCCTCCCTACCGCAGGTGAGCTCTATAAAGCCCTGCTTCTCTCCAGGGGAGTGCCAATTCAGCTGTACTCTGAGCGTGTCTCAGGGCTGGCTCCTTCCCTGTGTGGCTCAGACAGCTCAGGGGGACCCTTCCGCAGCAGAAGCAGCTTTCTGGGCACAGGGTTAGCTGTCTCCTGCCTTGGGCAAGGGTGCAGACTCTCAAGCCCTGGGAAATCCCCACAGCCATCTTTCTCTATCCCCACTCCCACTACTAAAGCAAAAAGCTAAGAAAGCAAAGTGAGTAAGAGGGAGAAGAGAGGAGAGGATTTGCCTGAGGTTGGTTGCTCTTGCTATGGGACACATGGGGACCAGAGGGTGACAGCAGCAACGTAAAACCTCCATCACCTTTGTTTCAGAGGCAAACTTTCTAATAAGATAACATAAAAATGGGATGGGAGGGGGAGAGGATGTTTGCTGGAAAGAGTCCAGTGTTTATCCACAGTGCGTGGCACACAGACCTCTCCCATTCTTCTACTGTCTTTTGTCATCTCCTTTTATTGATTTCACTGTCCCTTTTCTTCCGCCGACCCTCAAGCTCCTCCACACATCTTCCTAAGACCTATCTGGACACAGAAGAATGTGTCTACGAGACCCATATCCGCCTCACCCATGCCAGCCTGCCTGGGGTAGCCAGCCTCTTATAAACCACAGACGGCATGGATAGTAACAGTTCCGAGGTGTCCCTTCCCCGCTTCCCCCTCGCTTGTGGTATTTCTCAGGCTCTGTGACCAGCAAGTGAAAGAGCTGGTTTCTCTGAATCAGTTGGGGGAACCCATTTATTTCAGAGCAGCTGGAGTTATTTATCTAGCCCAGGCTACCAGGAAATTTTGAGCATCTCGTCGTTTGGAGGTCATTGATGACTGGCCGTGCCCTCTCAGAATTTCTCTGGCTACAGTTAAAGCAGTGCTCTGAGAAGCCAGCTGGGTGATATTAACTCACTATCTCTCTCCTCTGCTAATTTGAGTGCTGGGATGATACATGGCCAGACTCACACACACTCCTGACAGCAGTTGCCAGGGAATATTGCTTTTTTGGACTTTGACACGAGTTCCAACTTTGAGAGGAATTTAAGTGATATTTATTGCATAGAAATTCCATTCTGGAGCTCTGTGCTCCTGGTTCAGCCTGCTGACAACACACTGGATTTATTCTGGCATCAACTCGCTGTGGAGACCAAGACTCAGACTTAATTAACTTCATCGGGGGCTGGGGTTGCAGCTTTGGAGTTTGTGGCTCCACACAGATCTCATTATGGGTACCAATCAGTCACTTAGCAGACCAGAAACCAAGCAAGCTAGCCAATGCCAGTGCCCTCCTCAAACACATTTTTCTATTTGCCAGAGTTTAACTGTGACTGACTTTAGGGGGGAAATCAGCTTGCCTTTAAATTAACCCAAGGGACTAGATAGGTTTGTATTTTAATTCCATCTCTGTCTTACACTGCATTCTGTTCTAAGTTGTGTATGATTTGTAGGGGCATGCACACCGTGGTGCAAGTGTGGCTCACAGAGGTCAACTTTGTGGAGTTCTCTCCTTCCACCTTTACATGGGTCTGGGGGGTTAAACTCTGTTTGGCAAGCTTACACAGCAAGTGCTTGTCCCTGATTAGTCTTCTCTCTGGTTTTTTTTTTTTTTTTTTTTTCTGGCCTGGCGCCAAATGTAGACCAGGCATCAGGCTGGCCTTGAACTCAGAGAGATCAACTTTCTCTCCCTCCCAAGTGCTGGGATTGAAGGTGTGCACTACCATGCCACCTGGTTTTGTTTTGTTTTGTTTTGTTTTGTTTTTTGTTTTTTTTTTTAATGTTAAAATTTGGAACCAATGATGTTAGAAAAATTACCACTTAGAGATATGGTTTTTCCATCTCCATTTTTAATTTTAGAAGGCTCCCAAATACAGAATATAAAATTTAATCTAGTTTCATTATTGTCCTTTGGACACAACAGGACTGATCCTTAGATAAACTCACAGAGAGACTACAGCAGAGTACATAAAACCTTCACAGATTCAAGCCTGAGGGGTGAAAAGTAGGCAAGGGGTCTCACCCTTTACCAAGAAGGTATTTGCACTGATACTTGCTGGCCACAGTGTGTGTCAGTGGGTATTATCAACTACATTCTGAGAGGGTCTCATGCCTAGTTACCCAACACAGAAGTAACCCCATTTTTTGTTTTGTTTGTAAACCTTTTGTTTCATTTTGGCAATTTTTTTTGTCTTATTGGTATTTTTCTTGTTTTTTTTCTGATTTGCATTTTTGTGGGCTTTGTTTTTTGTTTTATTTCATTTTGTTTTGCAAGAGAGAAAGAATGTAAAGTTGGCTGGGTTGGGAGGTGGGAGCATCTGGGAGGAGTTGGGGGAGGGAAAGGAACATGATCAAAATATTGCATGAAAAACATTTTAAGTCCAGTTTTGCTAATGACAGAAAACACATGTGGGTGGGTAGGCAAGTGTTTGTTGATATGTACATAGACCCATATACTTAGACTCAAATACTTGTGTAAAGTACACACATGTATGCATGCATGTACGTATTCACGCATATGCATATAAGATACTCTTTGCAGCACATTTCAGTTTTCAAAGTGATGGATTGGTGATAATCGGCAACTGAAGCCAGACCTCTGAACACTTTGATTAGCTGGTAAACGTGCAAAGACATCCCAGAAACCTGGCCCTTGTTCCAGAAGTACTTTTCAGCTCCAAACCAGAACCCACAGGCGACTGAGGATTTATTACAAATGCTTATTGTGGTGCACTCTCACTTTTAAAAATTTATTGCGGGCTCTGAGCTTGTTAACAAAGATTTACCATTCGCTCCTGGCTAATTCTGAGGTTAACATCAACTGCTTTTTTGCAGCCCTTCATACAGACACAAAGCCTAAAATCCTGGTGCCCCTGGTGGAGGACTTAGCTGAGAAAGCATGCCTTGCTCTTCTGCCCTGTTTCTTTGCAAACCCCAAACCCCCAACCAATTCAAGTGCTCAGAGGACATGAATTCCACAGAGGAGCTCTCTGTTCAGCAGATAATTCTGTTGTAATGGTTATTACTACCTTCCACTCTGCACATCTCAGATAAATAGAAAAATGCACTCAGTGTTTACACATCTTCCCAGGGGACTGTGAGGCAGGTTGATGCTGGCTCTCACTGTTACCAGCCAGAGCTACAAAGCTCAGACCTTGGTGTCCCGACTGGTTGCTCCCACAGCTTCTCCTTGGGCTAGCCTGCTTGGAGTCATTGTTTTGGGTTGTCCTGGGGTTCTGCTCTGCTGTCTGATTAGTTTGTGTGAGTGTGTAACCCCCATCACCATCTCCCCAACTCCCCCAACTCACCCAAATGAAACCCAGCAGAGTGGCTCATATTCCAGTGACCTAAGGCCGCTGTCTGGCCAATTTAATATCTCAGTATGGTTGGTTGCTAGGCTCTTTCCCATCATGGACACTTCCTCATTCGAGACATTTGGTAACAAATCGAAGTATAAGAGCCATGGTACATGCTGCACTCTCCAATCCCCTTAGCCAATTCATAATTGACTTTTAAATCATTTAGGTGCAAAAGCAAATAATAATAGCTCCTTGGTTCAGTAGCTAATAAATTCTAGCTCATGAAAACTGAGGGAGAAGGCTGAGCCCATAAAGATTAAATATTTATGTAGATATTACATGCACGGTGACATATAAATGCACACACACACACACATTTTAGGCACTGCTGTTCATTTTTAATTCCTTGTGTGATAGCCAATACGAAAAAAATTCCAGCAGAGAAAAAAAAATGAAAGGAAGATTTATTGCCTCCAAATTAATACAAGAAAACACCGCTGTAATAGCTACCCTCTTACTGCAGAAGCAGGGAGAGAGGAGACTCAAAAATATTGAATTGATAAAATTATCTTTTCTCTATTGCGGGAAGGGTGAGTTAATATCCATAAAGAACTTAGAACTCCCTCAGTCATAAGGATGCCCTATAAATACAAACCATCATTATAATTTATTATTGAACAGAGCCCATTTTTTCATCTAAGCCATTTTTCAAAGCCCTTGGAGCTCAGGCTCCTCTGATGGGAGCCCTGACATTGAGCCAAAACACCTCTCCGAGGCACGAAGCAGCCATCTATCAGTTTAATGTGAGGACACCTCAAAGCCAGCCTCCTTGCAAGCCAGAAGCTGTGAGCAGGCAGGCTCTATGTCAGTGTGCTCAGTAGCTGCACTGGGCCCTGTCACCCTGGTCCAGCCCCACGGAGAACTACTCTTTCTACCCTCCATGTCTTCCTCCCAATAAAGGATGCTTAGGCCAAGGAACCCTCGCTTTTCTTTCCCTCTTCAGTTGTGCCTTCTCTGAAATTGTAATTCATAGACATCTAGCTGTGAGAATTGAGCCTCAGTAGAGTAGCCTCCCCAGGAGGGAAAGGGGAGAATCTCTTTATTCACAGACAGGGAAGTTCTCATTGCCAAACCCTGAGAAGAGGCCGTTGCTTCTGCACACAGGGATACAGCTGAAAGGTTGGGACCTAATCTTGAAATCTTTACTTTCATAAAAATTTAAGAGTAGGGTGTAGCTCAGTGCTTTGTCACATGCAAGATTCTGGATTCAATCCCTGGCACCACCAAAAGACACCAGGAACAAAACAAAAAGGAACTGATTTGTTCATTCATGGGGCTGAGTTCATTTAAGCAAGCGTGGCCTAGGTATATTGAGCAAGGCTTGGGACCACAGCTGGAAGGTGGGAACACATCTGAGGTATCAAGGAGAATGCCAGAAGAGCGGGAAGGAAATGGGACCTCTGTCTGTTGCCTCCTACTGTGCTCCTTCCCAGCGCTGGCTGAGTGATTATTGTGGATGCTGGCATCTTAACACAATCATTAACATTAAGCTCTTCTCAAACATTGAATTGGCATTCCCAATCTTTTTTTGTTATCTTGACATGGCCCCCCCAACAATGCATGCATGTGCACACATCTTACCCATGAGAGCTGGGCCTGAAAGGAGAGGGCTAGGTGAAGGCAAGTGTCAGTGCCAAAAATCAGAGATTTAAGAATAAGCAGTCCCTAGAGTTCATCGGTTTGAACCAATGAAGACTGCCAAATGTTTCCCCAGTGCCTGAGGCCCACAACATGGAGCTCACTGGGGCGCTTCTCCTCAGCAGATAGCTTTGCCTCTCCCAAATGTCTTGGAGACACTGGAGTTCATTCCTGGACCTATTTGCTAATCTGCTGAAACCTGCTCCTTTTGTGACCTCACGCGCTCATCCTCATGGCTTTAAAACACCTTCTGTGTGCTGCTGATCTCAAGCATTGCATCTGCAGCCACAGCTCTCCCCTGAAAGCCAGACTGGGCCATCTGCTTAAGCATAACGGACCCTGTAGTGTTTACACACACACTAAGACATCTCCAACTCTAGAAGACATCTTTGTCCTTAGCATCTTTGCCTCACTAAACTTGTTCAACCTTGAGTCGTTGGAATACACTAGGAAGAACTTGATTGCTTAATTCAAAGTTGGGCTAAATTTAATTTTTTTCTATATGGCATTTCTGATTATGAAAATAAAAATACTGATTATAGGAAAATTATAAAATATTTGAAAATATAAAAGAGAAACTGAAGTCTACCCACAACTCCACCACTCAAATATAATCACTGTTAACATTTTTGTATTTCCTTCTAATGATTGTTTTAATGCATTTTTAAAGATTGGGATCCTATCCTTATAGTTTCTGTCTTTTATTATTTGGAGATACTGCTGTATACACACCTTTACCTAGAAATGGATTTTTAGTCCATGTTTCAGTAAACAACCATGAACACAACTTTCTCGCTGTGATTTTTCTGCCTCGATAGTGCTGAGAGTTGAATTTAAAGCTTTATTTTGCTAGTTCACCACTGGGCTATGCCCCAACTCCCTTATTTCTTCTTTGTTTCTTTGAGGGGGGGCACTCAAGACAGAATGTCTTTGTGTAACAGTCCTGGCTATCCTGGAACTTGATTTGTAGATCAGGCTGGCCTTGAACTTATAGACATCTGCCTGCCTCTGCCTCCCGAGGGCTGGGATTAAAGACATCATGCCTAGCACCTTCATCTTAAGAATAAATGAAGAGGGCCAGAGAGATGGCTCTTCAGTAAAGAGTCCTTGTTTGTGCAGAGAATTCAGGGTTGAGTCCCAGCACCCACATGTCAGTTCATGACCATCTACAATTCCAGTACCAGGGGATCCAGTGCCCTCTTCTGCCCCCCCCATGCCCCTCCCCTGCTGTGGGTACCAGGAATGTACATGGTACACAGACATACATTCAGACAAAACATTCACACTTGTAAAATTTAAAAAAAAAAACTTCTTTAAAAACAAATTCAGAGTCATGAAACCATGTAGCTACAAATCGGGAAAATGCTTTTCAGAGCCATTAAACTCAGGGGTGCGTTACTTTCCAATAAATAGAGCCAATTTACATTCAGCAATTTTTGAAAGAACCTGATTTATTGTATTCCCACTAACCCTAGATATTATTATTAAACCAACAACAAAATAAAAAGTCTACCCAGGAAGGAAAACACAGCATCTAACTTTAAGTGTACATTTGTTTACTAATAATTCTGGACAATTTTCCACATGTTTTCTTCACTGTGCATTTCTTATTTTAGGAGTTGAATGGCGATGAGCTTTGCTCATTCTTTTCTGATGGTTTTTCATCCAAACATGTTACATGTTTGGCATTCTTCATCCCTTCTCACCGTAGAATATGTATTGCTACTATTTTCTCTCTTTACTTCCCTCTCATTTAGCATTTTTGAGTCATGTAAGTTGTAATCTAGGGGGTCTTTTTACTTTTTTTTTCTCTGTCTTTTTCTTCCTTCCTTTCTTTTCCTCTACCTGTAGGCTTAGAAAATATTTTCTCATTTTGAGATCAAAGATACTATATTTTCTTGGGGGCATTATTTTCAAAGATATCCTGTCACAAAACAAAAGTCAGAAAGTAGTTTTGGCAGGAGCCTAGCTTATCTGTTAAATGTGCTTGTGTGTGTGAATACATGCACACACAAAGCCTATGGCATGAGAAAAACAAGCTTAGTAAGACAGACCTCATCTATTTAAAGGCAGTAAAATTAATAAGACAAGGTCATGGCTTATTCAAGGGCAAGAACAGCAAAGCTTTGGTTTTCAAGACAAGGGTCTTTGTGTAACTTTGGCTGTACTAGAACCAGCTGTGCAGACCTGGTTGGACTCAAACTCACAGAGATCTACCTGCCTCTGCCTCCCGAATGCTGGGATTAAAGGTGCTTGCCACCACTGCCTGGCTGTAACTTGTATACTTATCATTTTTCTATAGAGAAATAAAATCACAGGGAACAGAGACATCTGGCAGAAATGAGGTAAATGTGTAAACAGTCATGGGACACTCAACAGGGCTAATTCTGAGAAATTCATTGTTCTTAGTGTTTATGTACACAAGATACCTACAACATCTCTCAGTAGTATAACTTTATACTATTGGTATCTATGTGGTCTGACATTAAGACGTTATTAAGCAACTAGTAACTTGGCTCAATGGGTAGGGACACTTGCCACCAAACCTGAAGACACAAGTTTGATACCCAGGACCCACATGGTAGAAGACAGAAACCAATTCTTACAAGTTGCCCTGTACATGCATGCCAATGAAATGTGCACGCACACATACATACACACAGTTTTTTTTCAAGACAGGATTTCTCCGTGTAATGCTCTGGCTGTCCTGGATCTCACTCTGTAGACCTCAAACTCAGAGATCTGCCTGCCTCTGCCTCTCAAATGCTGGGACAAAAGGCATGTGCCACCACCGCCTGGCCACACACATTAATTCCATATACAATTGTAAATGTCATTAAGTAGAACCAGGCTATAATGTATATGTGTGATAAAACATAAATCACATACAATATTTATACGTATACATGTAATTTGTATAAATGGTTTGAGAGGATTGTTTGTTTATTGGCACTGGGAACAGAACCCAAGACCAGGCACCCTCTCCTGCTGAGGTATACCTCAGTCCCTGTATACTCTTGAGAAAGACAGTTGTTCCATGTCTATATGACCCCAACTCTATGGCCTCATGGCCCAGTGACATGTCCTTAAGAGGATTCATTGTGTCTTGGTCTAGACCCGTACCACCTGCTCATACATGGAATTCCTCTACTCTGGAGTGTTGGCTCCCCACAGTCCATGCTAGCCTGAGCTTCTGGCCAGATCACCTTTCTATTTTGGCCCACAAAAGTATTAAACAGCTTGGCCCGAAAGGTGATAGACATCTATCTCTTGGGCATCTGAAGCCATTGCACACATGGGCATTTCCTCTGCATTATGGACCAACTGCAAAGCCTTTCCCTGAAACCACTCGTTTCCTGTTCAGACTTTCTCATATTGCCTGTGGGTGGTTCTGTCTCCTGTGAAGTCCAGATGCCCCAGCACCTCCGCAGCCTCCCTTTGCCTTCTGTATCCTCCACGCTAGGCCACTCTGTCACCTTCTTCCTGAGAGCAGCAATAGCCTGAACTTGGTCAGTGTTTTGAAAACAAGTGTGGTTCTTCCCTTCCATTCACATGATGACAAGTGACAAGATGTGGGGCTGTTCTATGTAGCAAGGGTGTCCCCTTCATGGAAGGATGCTCTGCAAAGTTGAGAATGTTCAGGAATATTCAAGAGGAAGTTTCTCATAGGCTGACTGGACATACATCAACTTCTTGCAGAATCGGTGACTCTTTACACTCAGAGGGGAGGTGGGTATGCACACATCCTGTCAGGGGGCCCAGAACTCCCAACTCTGTGTGGCTTCGCCAGCTGTACACATTCGGTGTGGCCAGTTGCTTTCTGTCTCCTTCTCAGTCTTGTACTTATCTCTGGGGGGCTCTGCCTGCACTGTGCAGCCCCCCTACCCCAGCTGATTAGACAGAGCTATATGAACCAGAGATAACCTACTGCCCTCTTCCTAAGTGTTTCTGATTTCATTTGTGAGATTAACCTGCCTATTTCTAGGTAGATGAAGATATGAACACTCTCACTGCCCTCCTTTCCTTCTACTGGCACAGGGTCTAGGGTAGGCCTTGGGTTGGGGAAGGGGAGCCAGCCTCAAACTAGTTACTGCCTAAGCCTTTAAAGTCAGATTTTAATCTCCTTTCCACCCACCCACCAGCACAGTCAACGCATCCTGACACACCTGCTTGTTGGGGGTGGGGTGCTGTGGTAGTGGGGGTAGGGGGTGGCAGAGAAACACTTGCTTGATATGTGAGGAGAAAAATCCTACTCCTGACCACAGAGTCTAACTGGAGTCTCAAAGATATTTCCAGGTAACGATGGCCATGCAGAAATAATGAGAGTCCTAGACACAAAGACCCTTTGTGATGACCACAGTCCTGCCCTGGAGAACTGGGCAAGCCCAACTTTGAGTGGGAAATACTCCACACAAATAGGGTAACCACGTCACGTTAGAGCACAGACACTTCTAGAATTGTGCTAAAAAGAATCGGGGGCTCCGGGGAGACAGTTCAATCAGTAGAGTGTTTGTATCACAAGCATGAGGATCTGAGTTCAATCTCCAGGGTGCACATTCAAAAGCCAGGCATGGCGGCACATACGGATGATTGTAGCTCTGGGATGGTGGAGTCAGGCGGATCCCTGGGGCTTGCTGGCTATTCAGCCAACTCAGTTCATTAGTTCCAGGCCAGGAAGAGACTCAAAAAGAACAGGCGGATAGCTTCTGGAGGACACCCACGGTCATCATTTGACCTTCATACATGCAAACATGCATGCATGCACCCGTATGTGCATGTCCTCTAGCATATATAAACAGTTTGGGAGTCAAATTGATGGTATTAAAACTGAAGAGTCTTCCAGTAGCCAATGATGGAACAACTCGTGCATCAGTAAGATAAACAATAATATATTAAAAGATGTAGATATGTTTAAGTTCACACATTCATCATGACCCTAAAACATCACCTTTGAGGATGATGGGGAATATTTTTTAATTAAATTTTTTAAAAAAGATTTTCCTGACAGAAATCACTTAAAATTATTGTTAAACAGATGCACAAGCAAAACAATATAATACACCTGGCAATATCAACAATGGTCAGTCTGTGGCTGTTCTTACTACACTCAGACAACAGCCTCCTCCCCACCGCATTATTTTGCATCAAATTGCAGGTGCCATAGTATTTTGTTTATAGAGGAAGAAAGTCATTATAGATAAAGGAAAGGAGGGCTGGAGGGATAGCTCAGCCATTAAAGACTAGGCTCACAACCAAAAGACAAAAGAAAGGAATCTAGCATTTACCCCAGTATATATTAGGATAGCCAAATAGGTGATGAGTGGACATCTCTCTAAACTTTTTTTTTTTTTTTTTTTTTTTTTTTTTTTTTTTTTTTTGGTTTTCGAGACAGGGTTTATCTATGGCTTTGGAGGCTGTCCTGGAACTAGCTCTTGTAGACCAGGCTGGTCTCAAACTCACAGAGATCTGCCTGCCTCTGCCTCCCAAGTGCTGGGATTAAAGGCTGTGCCACCAATGCCCGGGCTCTCTACACTAGTCTAACCCCTGTGTGAAAAAAGAGATGAGTCCTAATGAAATGGCTACTCTAGGCAGTGGCTGTCATTGGCTCTTAGCATCACCAAGAAAACATGTGTGAGATGTCACGCACCTCAGGAGAAAGTATACCGAACACCTTCTAGCATTCTTGCTACAACAGCAAACCTGAGTCCTCTCAAGCCTCTGTGTGTCTGTCTATACAGGGGGAAAGAATCACTGTGTTAAATAACAGCACAGGTGTGCAGCCAGTGAAATCCAAACTGTGGGAAACTCTGTGGGATTAACTTAGCTTTGTCAGTGAATACAATTCAACAAAGGGGAGCTAAGTGGGTTGGGGTGGGCATTTCGGGAAGGAGCCTAGAGATTCAAGAGTCAAAGAAACATATATGTAAGTCGGGTCAAACAAACTGTAAAGTAAAAAAAACACACACACACACACAGAAGAGTAAGATGGTTGGAGAAATCATTTAAACATCAAGTAGATATTTGATGATATTAGGAAATTATTGTAAATTGTGTGGGTTGGACAATGGTGCTGTGGCATCTGAGTAACAAGACCCTATTATCAAAAAATGAAAAACAAAACAAATTCTTTTTTTTTAGACCAATATGGCTGTTAATTTCGTACAATGCAAAAACAAATTTTTATCGTGACAAATGCTTTGGACTTCCACTTGCTAAAAAAGCACCGACTCCTCCCTTGGGCCTGCAAGGTAACAAAAAGCAGGATAAACTCTGAAATCTCTGCCTTCATTTTATATCTGTCTCTTTCACTTAGGACCAGATCCCCAGTTTGCTCTGCACACAGGCATGCTAACCATTTAAGGGATGTCTGCCAAAGACTGGTGGTATCTAACTACCTGCAGTCTGGTCTGCAGCCAGGGCTCTACTCACATCACATTACATTAGTGTGTATTTTTACAAATACACACTAAAATGTGTCTGTAGTTTAGTGTGTTATTTTTTTCTCTACTTTTACTCATTTTGAAACGAAGGAAGTTACCTTAGAAAGTTGTTCTGGGTTCCTTCCTTTTAGAGGATAAGCTTAGAAGCTAAACACGGTTGCTGAACCATCTAGGTTCAACTTTTCCAGGATCCTGGCACTGCCCCTGAGATGTGTGAGCGTCCTGATGGTGGGCTCTGGTTCTCTGGCTTCTATTGTCCCTTTGTTGCACCTGGAAAAGATCTGGTCCCATGTGCCCTCTCGGCCCTTCCAGAGCACTGGGCTCTATCTCAGTAGCATTTAGCTGCATAAGCTCCTAATTCTCAATTAGAAGCAATGACACAGGGATAGCATAATCATAGGGATGTTGTCAGATAAAATAGCATAATATCTGTGAATCCATCTGTCTTAGTTACTTCTCTAATGTTGTGAAGAGGCGTCATGACCAATGCAACTTATAAAAGAAAGCGTTTAAATGGGGGCTCTCAGTTCCAGAGGGTTAGAGTCTGCTGTCATCATATCAGGGAGCAGGCAGGCAGGCAGGCACTATGATGTGACAGACGGTAGCTGAGAGCTTAGATCTGATCCACAAGCATGAGACAGACAGAGCTGAGACCAGCATAGGCTTTTGAAACCTCAAGGTCCACCCCCCAGTGACACACCTCCTCCAACAAGGACACACCCCTAATCCTTCCCAAACAGTTCCACCAACTGGGGCTCAAGCATTCAAGTATATGAACCTATGGGAGCCATTGTCATGCAAGCCACCACACCATTCTATAAACAAAATAACTTCCAATAATATGGGTAAGACCTGATGCATATTAAGCATTATGCTTAGCCATATAAGCTTTATATACATTATCTCAATTATATCTTGAGATATATGCTATGATTAGTCTCATTTTACAAAATGTGAAAACTAAGGCTCCTATGGTATACAGGCTACTTCTCTCTGTCTCTGTCTCTGTCTGTGTGTGTGTGTGTGTGTGTGTGTGTGTGTGTGTGTGTGTGTATGTGTGTGCGTGCGCGCATGTGCACCCATATACAGGATAGAGATCACTGTCAGCTGTCTTCTGATGGGGGAGGTCCTTCTGTGTATATGATTGTCTTATTGGTTGATAAAGTACTATTGGCCAATAGGAAAACAAAATAGGTGGGACTAGGAGTCACAGAGGATTCTGGGAAAGGTAGGAGAAAGCGCAGAGTCACCATGTGAGCCTGGGAAGACAGGATGCTTCCGCTGGCATCCTGTAAGATAAGTCTCATAAAATATATAGATTTATGATAATTAAGACCGAGAAATCCTAGTCATTGGCCAAGCAGCATTTGTACCTAATAAGTCTCTGTGTGTTACGTGGGACCATAACATGGTGGTGGACAGAACTTGGGCAGCCTGACGGAAAGCGCCCATGTGGCGGCAGAGCTCGGGTGGCTTGGTGGAAAGACTTATTGTTACAGTCTTCCTTAATTTCTCTCCACTTTATTTTGTGGATTAATCTGGAGGTCACTGATTTGTCTGGACTGGCTGACCAGGAAGCTCCCAGGGATCCTCCTGGCTCAGCCTCCCCAGTGCTAGAATGATTGACATACACCACAACACTTGGCTTTGTGTGTGGATACTGGGGATCCAAACTCAGGTTGCCCTGTTAGCATGGCAAGCACTTTACCAACCCAGCCATTGACTCAGCCCTGCCTGCCTCTCAGTGGAAGAAGGCACTGACCATGCTATTGTAATTTGAGGAATGGTAAGAAGATGCTCTTATAAATTGAGGAACTAGGTAAGAAGCTTTCCCGACTAAAAATATCCATGGAGGGATGGAGGTATTTTGGTCTCCAAATGTCTCTTAAAATGGAAATTATCCTGAGAGAGTAATGCTTTGGCTTCTGGCCCTTGCTAATGACTTAATGTGACATTATTATGTCTCCTTGCCTGTGAGGACCTTGAAAGAAAATGGGTAGAAAAGTCTAGAGACAGCAAAAGAGAAGGCAGAGGAAGTTTCACCCCAAACCTACCCTGACCCCAACTTGCCAGAAGAGACAATCAAAGCTACCCTTCTCAGACAGACCCAGAATGGTGGCTTGCCCCTGCATGTGCCATCTGTGAAATTCCAGCTGATCCAGAAGTTCTCTCCCTCATTAACTCTTCCCATCGGCTCATACCACTGCAGACTAGTCCTGTGACTCTCAGTGACATCTTGGGACAGCTTGATGCAAAAACTAGAAGCCATCTGGAGAGCCATTTGTACCACTGGCACAGCTACTAGGCCAATGGCTGGCCTTGGGTCTCCCTTCCTGTACCAGTGAGCAGGCAGGGAAGACCCTGCCATGTTGGTCTCCACCAGGAATGCCATGGACATTCTCAGTGGTCTCATGCTATGACCCCTGGAAACTCTTCTCATAGGCTATGCTTTGCAGGACCAGACATAGGATCAAATGGCTGGTGGAACCCAGCCAGAGAGCTGTGGGGAGAAGAGAAGTGAAGACATTATAGCACAGCTCAGCCACTGCGTGGAAAGCTGGTTTGACAGGCACCCAGGCTCCAGTACACATGAGAGGCCATCTCCAGCTTCCTGGGCCATGCGTTTATATCTAGCCACCCACATAAAAGACAATCATACCTGCCCAAGAAGCCAGCTTGTAGAAAGGTCTTTGAACCACGAACACCAGATGTAAAGCCCGTAAAGGACTTGGAGACTTGAAAGATGTTTACGTATTTGAAAGGCTTCTCATGGAGAAGAGGTTGGGCATATGTGTCGGGTGTGTTATGTGTGTGAGCGTGTACATATGTGACATGATGGTGGGGGTTCCAATGGCACAGGGCTGGGGTGTGTAGAAGGAAGCACCCCTGAGATCTGGGTGGAGATGCAGCATGAGTACAGGAAGGCAGGCCTGGAGTCAGAGAGCTGGCTCCAAGCCCCTCCCCTGCACCTCTCTACCCATCTGTGAGAGGAGGATAAAACGAAATCCCTTTCGTGGAGCGGTTTTTGTGGGGATCAAATAACATATGTCGAATGCTTTCAATGGCCCGGCTGGAGCTACCTAATCAATACATGCCAGATTAATATCGTAACATTGCAGTGAAAAAAATGGAAACGTCCATGGTTTAGGAGACAAAAATAGCAACAACCAAACTGCATATGTTGTGATTCTAATTTTGTTTTTATTTTTATTTATTTATTTATTTGGGTTTTTTTGAGACAGGGTTTCTCTGTGTAGCTTTGGAGCCTATCCTGGCACTCGCTCTGGAGACTGGGCTGGCCTCAAACTCACAGAGATCCACCTGCCTCTGCTTCCCGAGTGCTGGCATCAAAGGTGTGTGCCACCAATGCCCGGCCTGTTTTTATTTTTTAAAGGTTCATTTAAAACATATGTGGGAGGCTGAGGTGAGGATGGGGGTATATGACACATGTGTGCAGTGCCCACAGTGACCAGAAGAGGGCACAAGATCCCCTGGAGCTGGAGTTACAGGAGGTGTGAGCCACCCTCCCTGGGTGCTGGGAACCACTCAGGCCTCTGGAAGAACAAGATGAGTGAATCATTGAGCCATCCCTCCAGCCCCTGAATTCTATTGTCGTTTATTTGTTTTTGAAATGAGTTTTCACTCTATTCCCCAGGCTGGCTCCAAACTCGTGAACTCAAGAGATCCTCCTACCTCCATCTCCTGAATGGCTGGAACTGTAAGTGTGTGCCTTCGAGCCCATGCTTTCTATTTTTTTTTTCTTAAAATGAACATTAGTGTGGAAGAAAATGTCCCAAATATCGACAGCATTGATTTCTGGATGACAGGATTAAAGAGACTTAAATTTTTAGTTTTTAACATTGCGTTTCCTAGATATATTATTTCATAGGTGGCAAAGATCTTTAAAGTGATGATGTCTAGGTAGGTAAAGCCTACCTAAAAATATCCTGTGATCCTAGTTACTAAAAAGGTTTAAACCATCTGGCACTAAAAATATTCATCCCATATGGTTAGTGGCTGGTTGAACCGCTTAGTGTTTTGTTTTTAAAGTAGTATATAAAAATAAAGTCTTCGAGGGACAGGCGACTCTGGTACCAGTGGTTTCTCTCAGGGGGATGGATGGAGAATCAGGCTTCTTTCTATATTTTCTGCATTTTGGGATTTCCTGAACTCTGTGTCTATTGGTTTTAAAACAGGGGTGGAGTGTGGTGGGACTAACCGGAAGTAAGAACTAAACTAAAAAGCACAGGTGGTCAGCCTAGATTAGCCAGAAGCCCCCAGATACCTTCCACACTCACAATGTTGTGACCACAAGGTGATGGCAATTATTTGACATGACGCTTCTACTTGCATTTGCTGCACTCCTTGGTCTAATGGTGGCTTGCTGGCCCCTCTGTGCTTAAACCACCCAGGAGCACAGGTTTGGTTTTGCACACATTGAATACCTACCCCCTACTCCACGTGTGGCTTCAGGGCCTCACACTATGGTTAGACTATTTTCCATCCATGTCAGCTGTCAATGTCCTTCCCAGCCAGCCATGTCTACTTCTTTGGGGACTCTGTGATACCTGCCCTCTCCATTCTTAGACATTTTCTGATCCATCACCTGGAATAGCCACCCCCACCCCCCAGTCAGTGTTCCTCAGAAAGTCAAGGCTATCTCTTCTACCCCTTTGTACTGACCTCCCTGAAAATGTCCACTCAAAATCTGCACCAGATGACTTAGAGTGGCTATGGCATTCAGTTTCCATGGTGTTGGGCCTCACTTTTCTCATCTGGGCCGGATTTCTTGACTGTGGCACTACATTCTCTGCCTTTCTCTTGTTGCTTGTGTCCCCAACCAAAACATCTAGTTTAGTGCTGAAGCCATATTCAGAGTCCAGAATCAGCTCCAGATGGATCACTGTTACCCAGTGCCCATTTATACCCAGTCTGCTTAGCCCCAAGGCTGGCAGAAGCCAAGAGCCAATGAGGTGGATGCTCGAATACAGTAGGGCCACCAGTTCACGAAGACACAATTTGCTCAGACCAGGGAAACAGTGCTTCCTCACACACTGCTGAGAATATGGTTGTTGAGCTACAGCTCAGCTGATGCAGGCCCACACTAGGCTCCAAACATAGGAAATTGTCAGGAATGTGAATACTCAATGCTCCTTCAACTCTGGGGACCATCTCCTCTCTCCTCATTCCACCCCCACCCCCCCCCACCCCCCGTTTCTTGACAGCCTTCATGCTCAACCAGCTAAATAGCTAACAGAGGACCTTATTGAGTTACAAAAGTTCAGCTTGGGAGTTCTTACACCAGCTGCAGAAGGTGAAGAGTGGCCACTGTGGGGTGTCCTCAATCGGTTTAAAGACAACAAGGACATTTCAGAAGGCAGTTCAAACAGGACCCTTTAGCCTTTCAAGTCTTCAACCCATTCCAAATTAAATAAAAATCAAGATACAAGTTCCACCCACATAAGTCAGTTATTTAGCTATTAAAATAAAAAGACTTGAGAGCATTTGTTTAATTTCACTGTTGAAATTATCTGGTTATGAGACGTTCGTCTGCTCTTTGGCTGCCTATAATTTCTTTGCTTTGCGTGTGTGAGCACAGTTGCGTGTGTGCCGTGCTAGGGGAGAGCACGTCAGAGGATGACTCTGGGCATCAGTCCTCACCCTTCACTTGTTGTTTTGAGGCAAGATCTCTGCTGCATACACCATGCTAACTAGCTAGCGGCCCCATGAGCTTCTTGCTGCCTCCTCTCCCCCCTGTGCTAGCACAGAGGGATTACAGATGCTAACACTACTGTGTCTGGCTGTTACATAGGATCGGGGATCCAAACTCGGGTCATCAGGCTTGGGTGGCAAGCTCTTTATATACACTGAACCATCTCCTCAGTCTGCCTTCTTGTACATTCTTGGGCTATGTAAAAGCAACTCGACTATAGCTTGTAAGATTTACATAAAACTTGAAATAAACAACAAGGCTGGCAGAGAGCCTGAGTCTGAGGTCTGACTCATTGTCTATTGGATCTTCACCACTGTCTGCTGGGAGATAAGGAACGATAATTGGCATTTGTAGTTAGGGCACACAACTTAGGAACACTTTCTGCTTAAAATGCGCAAGTGAACAGAAAGCCTCTGCTGGAACCATTTCACTCATTTGCTTTCAGAAACTTCTGGACTTGGAAGAAATTTGTCAGGTAAGAGTGAGACTTCAGCAAGCAGACCTAGAATTCATTATTTAGTGAGGTTGAGGTCGAAAGAAAAACTCAGAATAATTGCCCTGATCATTTTGTGTGAAGGGTCTTATTTCTTTTCAGAAATGTAAGCTTCGTGAGAAGTACAAAGGTCACAAGACACACCACCCTGAGTACAGGAGCATAAGAAACTGACAGATATCTGATATTCCAGGTGAACCAAATGGAGCCATGATCTCAGCTTCCCAAGTGAAAGGCAATGGAGGCCACTTACATTCATCTCTCTATTGAGTCTTGTAGAGACTGGCCATGTATTCCTATTAACTTTGTTTACAGGGAACACTGAGGCACAGGGCAACACACACACACACACACACACACACACACACACACACACACACACCAGGATTCCCCATTGCTGGGCTGAAGTCTATTAGGGCCAAACCCCCATGTCATGGATACTCCTGGGTTTGTTTTGATTGTGTAATTTGGGTTAAGTGGGCTTCTCTCCTCTCAGAACATCTCTCAAACACTTTACATGACACCTGTTTCCTTTCCCCTTCTTCCTCTGTCTCTTTCAGGCCCTTGCTCTCTCCAGGAGCACAGGTTCTGCAACTGGTCCAGTCACTGACCTGTAAGAGCTAGGAGAAGGACACTACATCAGAGGAAACCCAGCCAGTACATGGAGCACCATGGAGGCTGGATGGGTCTCCATGCACCCACAAACAATAACTGAAATACCTTAAGGAATCAATCTGGACTCAGGTCCCAAGGCTCTAAGTCTCTCCTACAGAAGCCATGCTTCCCACCTGGGAAGGGAGGAGGATGGGAGGTGATTTCTTTTGCGAATGGTACCCGACTCTCCTCAGACAGAGTCCAAGTTAGCCTCAAGGACAGATGCAAGGTTGAGAGGTCCCGGTTCCCACCATTGCTGAGCTGTGTAACCCAATCAGCACTTCTGCGGGCTGTGCTACAAGGACCTTACTACTGTCCTGGAGCCTTTTAGGTCACTCACTGTGGAGCCAGTGTAGACGGTCAGGATCCCTCTCAGGGACCCAAAAAGTAACCCCTTTCTCTTCCTACCTCTTTTCTCACCAACCTTAAATGTCCTTATGCCCATTAGAAAACTCATGCTAGTTTTTCCCACGAGGAAACTGGTATTTATTATGTCTGTGTTCCCAGCTCTGGTTATAAACACTTGCTCTGTGCATCCTCAGAGCTTGCTTAGGGAAATGGACCTTGTCCTCCATACCTTGCTGATGAGAAACTGAGGTTTAGAGCAACTAAGTCACTTGCTCCAGATCACATAGCTACAAGGCAGAGACCGTCCAAAGAGCCGCAAGATCCACATCCCGGAAGCGCAGTAGAAGGCATGATGGTCAGCCTCTTGATGACAATGACACTAAGTACCTGACACACAATATCCTGAGCAATGCTCTCTTTAAAATCACATTTTAAAAATGTATTTATGGGTGGTGGCATGGGCAGCTTTAGCACACATGTGGTAGACAGAAGATACTGTGTGGGTCCTGAGGACCAAACGCAGGTCCTCGGGCTCGGCAACTTGTGTCTTTACCCATCGAGCCATCTCGCCAGCCTGCAGCAATGGTCTTTCGTTCTGAATTTGAGGCATGCACTGAGCCCAAGAAGAGATGGCCTCTCTCCCTTCCCTCCCCCCAAAAGAATCCCTTCAGCCACTTTCCGAGAAATAGAAGAAGTGGTGGCCACCGGGCTGGCCTCAGTGACAGTGAGTCACTTTTGGACAGGGCTGCCCAGACTGCCTATTAGTAAGCAGCCCACTGCCTCTCCTGCCTCGGTGAGGAGCCAGAGCAGCAGGCGAGGCTGGTGCTGGGAAGTCATGGGAAGCTGGTGGTGTAGCCCTCCCAGACACACTGCTTGGCATCAGCACAGGCGGGGACCACCCACCCCTTTTGATTCCTCCTTTCTTTGGAAGCAGCATGGACTTTTAGAGATGGACTGTTTCACCTTTGAAGAAGAGACACCTGCCCACCTGCCCCCACCCACGCCCCCGCCTCTGTGGCTGGGGGCTGCTTACAGCTATGCTGGCTGCTTTAACCTCAATTTTGAGGACAGCCGGGCTCCTCCTGACTCTGAGACCTCCTTCTATATCCCTTGGCCCTTGAGGAGATCAGCGCCTAGGATCAAGGTTCTAGGGGATAAGGACTTGCTGGGAGCCTCTAGCTCAAACATTTCTAAAGCCACACCCCACAGTCAGCAGCCCTTGTTATTTTACGGAAACTGAAGAGGCAAGTCTTTGGGTGCAAAAGGGGCTGGTGATGTCTGTGCCTGAGCTCCTGGAGCATGCCCCATAGACCACATGGAACCTGACACCTAGTAGAAGAATTTGGAGTTTTAAAAGGATGCTGGAAGCTGGGTGGTGGTGGCACATGCCTTTAATCCCAGCACTGGGAGGCAGAGGCAGGCAGATCTCTGTGACTTGTAGGCCAGCCTGGTCTACAACAACAAAAAGCGACAGCAATAACCAAAAAGCAAAACAAAACAAAAAACAAACAAAAAAGCAAAAACCAAAAACAAACAAAAAACCCAAAAAGGATGCCAGAAAAAAATAAAAAGGGTTTCAACAGTCAGCCTTATAGACTAGACTAGATGGAATGGACTTGGGTGCATCCCAGAGGCCATCACTCTTCCAGGCTTTGTCCCAGTGTAGGAATCTTAAGTTGGTGGAACCTGGATGTCAGGTGTTTGAGCAACCCAGGAAATAAGATCTGTAACCCAAGCGTACCCTGCAAAGAACAAGCAGGAGAGTCACAGCCTTGACAGGAGGAGGAAGGAACTGGGCTCCCTACAATGGGTGTCAATCACTCTTGCTTTGGGTCTTTCCTGCTGTGTGTGCATCCATCTAAGACTCCGAGGAGGAAGCTTTTGGGGAGAGCACCATCCCATCACAGGGCACATAGATGTGGCCTGTCTCCATTCTGTCTGGCTGCTGCACGGGCTGAGTGAGCAGTTAACTGGTGAGCTGGGAATGCTTGCCACTCAACATGGCTGAAGGACGAGGGCAAAGTGGACAGGCAGAGATTGGTTCTGGACGGAGATCTAGGAAATGGTTTGTCCTTGCCCCTGCCTCCCCTGACCACCTGTGAGCTCTGTGTTGGCAACAGCAGCACTGGCTGCTGGCAGGCGACCCGGGGACAGTCTCTGCCTGCCCCAAATCTCACTAGGCCCTTCTTAGCAGACACGGTCATCTTAAATCCTTCCCACAAGAATAGCATGGGTATAACCCCACTTGCGTCTGGTTGAACTTCAGAGGAGACAGAGGGATGAAGACGGGGCTGGCAAGGAGCTGAGCATGGGTCCCTCATGATCAATCCAGTCATAATCAGAATGACCAGAAGGCTGGAGGGGACTAACAGCCATGTGAGCCACCTTCTAGAAGCATCCTTCCATGTCATACTGCCGTCTACACTGCCCCTCTGACCCAGGCATGCTCTGAGGGGCGAAGGGCCTCAGCTCTGCTTCCAAGACACAGTAAGAGCTGAGGCATGGTCAGGATAAAGTGAGCAGCACCGAAGAGCCAGTGGAGATGATGTGCCCCGATCACAGTCCAAGAAATTCCTGGTTCTTACACCAGTGCTCTCAATTTTCAGGTAAGAAATCCAATTCAAACAGGGGATCCGCCTGAATCAGGTAGGGAGAGGTCACCAAGGAGTCACAGAGCACCCTGCTGCAGATGCAGAAAAGGGACTATGGGACACGGGTGAGTCACTTAACATCGTGGTGCAGCTAGATTAGGGCGCCTCAAAGGGTTGCTCTGGGGGGCAGTCAGCTCAGGCTGCTTGTGGGAAAATACAGTAAAGGGAAAGCTAAACATTAAATGAAGACTGGAACCTAGGTGTCCTCAGGCCCTGCCCCCCTGGCCAGCACCCTGGTGGAGCACAGCAGCCAGCTGTGTGATGTGGCAGGCATGCCACCAATGGCACACAGATCACTTTCCCACGCTAGAAGGCTTGTCTCCGCCACCACATCCTTTCTTGTCTTGCAGGCCTTGTTCTCTGCTGAGAGGGTCTGCACGGCAACACCCCCCACACCCTCATGAAAGCACTCAGGCTAACACTGACCACTGTGATCCCCCTCTTCTTAATGTGAACAGAGGAAGGTGTGTGCCACGGAGAAGGCCAGGTAGGCAGATGCCCGTCCTCCAGGTGGGGTGCTCCTCAGCTGTTCTGTGACCCACTAACCTTGTCCAGGGGTGCAAACTATTTGGCTGCACTTGGAAGTTCTGACCCACAGGATCCCTAATCTCCCTCTGTAAGGTGGGTCTGGCCCACTGTCCTCCCACAGGCATCAAGGAGGCTTTTCATGGCCAGAGAGCAAGGCATGACATGGCCACCTGACTAGGTGTTAGAAAAGGTGGAGTCCTCGCCCATCCCGCAATTATCAATCCTTGCTTTGTTCTCTTACGGAGCTCACTCAGTCTGCTAGTGCCTCAGTTTCCTGATCTGTCATGAGGAAGTGACGGTCACTATCTCCGTGGGGAATAAATGATGTTATAATGAGAACACTTTATAAAGTGGACATCAGAATATAGCTATCAGGGATTATCATCATGCATTGTAAAAATAATAATTAATGGTTGCCAGGATGAGTTAGAAATTAATCAGAGATCCTTGTTGAAGTGTTGTCACCCCTGCCATCTAGATAAATAAAGGGTCACTTCTGCAGGGTGCTTAGTGGGAGCGAGTAGTGGGGCTCAGCTTGAACACAGCATGGACAAGTGGGCAGCTACAACCAAACATCAGGTCAGGGCCAGTGAATGGAAAATTACTAAGAACATACATCAGGAGTGAGAGAGATTCTAGCTAAACTGATGTCACAGGATCCCAGCTGAAGATAAAAGTGCAGAACGAGACACTCCTGGGGGATGGTGGAAGACAGGACTCATTGTATTCTGAGATATTGAGGATGACCAGGTGTCAAGTGGGAGTTTCGTGCTGCATTGACTTAGCAATCTCACTGTTTTATAGAGCACACATGGACCTAGAAGGAATGTCCAAAGCTTAGCTAAAGCTGGTCAAACAGAAATTATCAGTTGACATAATGGCAATTTTTAAATGTTTTGGAAAAAAAAAAAGCAAAAGATCTGTGCTAGCGTAAACCAAACATCTGTGTGTGTGCTTGCCTGTTGTCAACACTACAAAGACATCCGCATCCTTATAGTTCTGTGGCAGTGCCAGCTCAGGGAAGCCAAGGTCACTGAGCACTGGGTAGGTTTGGGGAGGGGGGCTGATTTCTGGGTTGGGGATCAGCTTCTTCTGCCAGGGTGAGGGGAACTGCGTCCCAATCATTTCTTTATCCTATATCTCATGGAGTGGTGGCTCTCAAGGCAGGGCTGAGGCAGAGACTGTGTTTGTGAGGTTTTAACTCCAGACAGCCAACAAAAGACTAATAAAATCTGGGCCAGGGTTTTCCCAAGAGGGATGTGTCATCATGGAATAAAAATGAAACAGAAAGCAGAGCTTTTGGAAGAATTTCTTCCTCATCCTCCATGCTTTTGTGTGACAGTTGAAAATAGCATATGGTACTAAATTAGAGCTCCAAGACCAGAATAAAAGTACGTTCACATCCCTTTCTTTGAAAATATTTATTCAAATGGGATGAAATGTTATGGGGGCTTTGTGTATAGAGCCAGGGTTAATTAAAGACTTCCTGCCGGCTTTGTGAGTAGGTGACACGCCATTGAGATGCCCTGGCTATTTAGTCCGCTGTTCGCTTTTCTTTCTATTCACCCAGTTGGTGGTAAAATTCCATGGAAATCTGACTCTGTGCAGGGATGTAAGGGAAAATGCTGTCATCCCCCTACATGCTGTGTTTACCAAGAAAAATAGGGTGTTGGAGATGAGGACACAAGCCTAGGGTAGCCCAGCACTGGATCTGTGTCCCCTTCGTCGAGGTCTGTAAAATGTGATGTGGCTGGTATGCAGAAAAGAGGCTCCTGAGCTCCCGGCCAGGGTTTTTCAAAGGAAAAGGCCGCTGTGTGCAGCCTCCTGAAACAAAGGCCCAGGGCAGCCCCTTCCGAGCTCAGCCTTCCCCACCTCCCCCATTCTCACAGGCAGTTTCCCTGACATGAAAGGGCTGTGATGCAGTTGCTCCTTCAAAAGGAGTTTTAAAAATGCATGAAACCCAAGATTGAATGCCACCCACTTTGGCCTCTGCCCCAGCCCCGCAGAGGCACAAGGGCAAAAGTGGGGGAGAGGCAATTGGCCCCTAAACTCCATCTGCCTCAGGGGGCAGAAGGCCTCTCCCCACTTTTGACCTTCTGACCCAAAATATGAACTGTGGCTTGCTCTTCTTGCAGATCCTCCTGCCGTGGAAGCAGTCAGTGTATCCAGGCAAATAAATGTATGCCTACAGGACTTACGACAGAGTTGAGCTACACCCAATTGCGATTAGAGAGCTGTCCTCGGAGCCTGTCACCTTTCTGCCATCTTGTGCCACTTTAACTTTTCTTCTCCAACTCTTTTCGCTTTACACTTTTCTCCCTTCCCTCCTATGAGCATTGTCTCTGAAGGAACATATGTATCCAGTCACTATATTTTTACATGCATTACAATTATTAGTTTGTTAAAATAGTATGCCACATTTAAAGTAACATGTGTTTGTCTTTCCTTCCTTTCTTTTGATGGGCTCTCACTGTGTAGCCCTGGCTGGTTACAGCTCACTATATACACCAGGATGGCCTTGAACTCATAGAACTCCTGAGAGCTGGCATTAAAAAATCTTCATCAAAATTCAAACCACTTTACCCTGGTGAGAAGGGCTATGGTAGAAAATCAAAAACAAGTGTTAACAAGGATGTGGAGAAATTGCAATGCCGGGTGCTATGATGCTATTCGTGGGAATGTAAAGTGGCAGAGTCGCCTTGGAAGACAGATGGGTGGTTCTTGCATAAAGCACAAACTCAATTATTGCATGATCTAGCAATCCCACTTCTGAGCACATATCTAAAAGGGATGAAAAACAGACTCTCAAAGAGACCTCACTGTATCCATGCTTAGAGCACTCTACTCAACACCGAGTGGAAGCAAACTCGGCGTTATCATCACTCGGTGCATGGCAAAGCAAGATGAGGTCCGTACACACACCTGGAACACTATCCAGTCTTCAAAAGAAGAAAATTCTGACACATACTATAGCAAGGATAAGCCCTGAGGATACCATGCTAAAATAAAAAGAGTTGCAAAATTTCAAATGCTGTATATGATCCTGCTTATAACAAGGTGCACAGAGAAGTCAAAAATCATAGAAACAGAAAGAACAGTGGTTGCAGGGTGGGGATTGGTGGGAGGGGACTGGGAGCTGGAGGTTAGTGGATATATGGTTTCAGTTTTACAACATGAAAAGACACTGGTGATAGACGGTTGCTCAACAGAATGAGTGTACTTAGTGTCAGTGAACTCTACACCCAAAATGGTTAAGGTGGTGAATTTTATGTTGAATGTATTTTACCACAAACATTTAAATCTGAGGGAAAATATTAGAAGTATATGTCATTGTCTTGGCACCAAATAACATAATAAATCAGTATTCTAAGATGCCCATGGTTCACTTGTGGAGGGACACAAAGGAGAGGGGGAAGGAGTCCCTGATGGGTTTAACCCTTGCAGCACCAAGCATAATCGGTACCCTCAAATCTCTGTCATTCTCCCAGCGTCTGTTAGCAATTTCTGTAGGTCCCACATTTTCCACTGCTTTTAGAGATAAAGGTTTGTGCCAACTCTACATTTCAGAAGCACAGGGGTGGGGGGAAGAAGAAAGAAAGAAAACAACAGGTCGGTGAACATGCCAGCTTCTGAGGAGCAGGGAGGGGGTTTTTCCTTTCACGTCTCTTAAAGGAACCCCCAGAACCTCTACAGCAGAGTTAGCCCCAGCCAGGGACACATTTCCCTAGCCTCATTCCTGAACTGGCAGGTGGCCCCTGGCCAGAGGTGGGGGAAGCCACTAAGATCCAGCTCACAGAAATCCTTTGGTGGGTGTGGGGGAGGGAGGCAGAACCTGTGCCTGCTTTGTCCAAGGACTCCAGGGTGGAAATAAACCCAGAAGAGTGGGTTCTAGAGTGTGCAAGGGTACTCTAGAGCTCGCTGGGGACAGTGACACAGGCAGGGCCATGGCAGGGCCAGAGTATCTTTTGCAGTGAATACTGTTGTTCTTCCTGTCTGGTGGGAAGTATTTCCTAGTGTTTCCCAGGCTTCACAGGTCCTTCTTTCTCTTCATCTCCCAACTTCCTCCATCTCCTACTTTCTGTCTCTAGGCCCAGCCTATCAGAGTCAGCTGCTCATTCAACCTAGCGCCTTCCCTGCTCCAAGCACGAGGCCAGAGCTAGCCGTGGGATTGTGCCCCTTTTACAGATGGGTGCAGAGGCTTAGCATAGGGTAGCTATGTCCAGTTTTACACATTTGTAAGTGGCAGAGCTGAGATTTGAACCTTGAGAGTCTAGCTTCAGAACCCAGGTGCATTCCTAAAGTTCCTTTGTTCGATTTGCAAAAATTCCTTCTTCCTCCACTCATTCCCTTTCCATAACTTCTTCCTGTCCTCCCTGTTCTGATGCTTGACCATGTTGGCAGGAGACAGGGTTTTTGAGCATGGCAGGGCATGGAGCAGGTGGTGACTGATGGGCAGAGAAGGGGTCTAATGTTGGCTCTGACAACATTGAGATCCATATTTATTTCTTGTCTTCTTTTCCAGAAGGATCTTATCTTCTCTACCCAAAGCTCCCATGACATTGAGACTTTAGCAGTATCAAGGCATCAAATGATGTGCCCACAGCCACCCCTCTCCCCGAAACAGACCTCATAATCCCAAGATTTCTCCATAGGTAAAGCTCTGCTAGGCTTTCTTATCTAGAATCAGCAGACCCAGAAGGCATTACCACACACTCACCCCCATCAGGAGTTCACCTAGTTCTACATGTTCTCACTCTCGTCTGCAGTGGGAACCTGATCCTTCTTCCTGGTCTTAGAAATAGGACCCAGGATTGCAATAGGTCACCAGGTAGCAGCAGGGGTGGCTTGTGAAAGATGAGTGGGTTGGAGGGACGGGGCTGGCCAGCAAAACCTGATTCCTGACTCTCTATGTGGTAGCTTTTCAGAGCCAGTTCAGCAAGGTGCTGGCAACAGACTCAAGGATCTCCTTCCATATTTTCTGAGTGGGCTCAAATGGCTGGGAGGTTAGATTGTTCTAGAGAGCTCTGTTGGGTTGGTGGTGAATTTTGAATCAGAAATACAATGGCCCCTCTATACTGGTATGAGTAAGACCTTGGAAGAAACAACTGAGCTGAGGTTTTCTCACCTCAACGAGGCGGGTGAGGGATTCTACACCCCAGAAACTACCTGAGGCTGCCGTGAGGGTCAGGTGAAGGACTGGATGAGGCACTAGCTACTGAATGTCATGTATGTGTCACTCATTTTATTTTACACTTGGGTCTTCTACCACTTGTATCTCTGAGCTGTTATATGGATCAGAAATGATCATAGACCTGTGTTTCCAGGAGGCCAGAAATTTTGTTCTTTTATCTCCCCTGTAACAACACAAGACTCCATCAAATACTAAACCTGGGAGATGGCTCGGCCAGGAAAGTGCCTGGCAGGCAAGCATAAGCACTTGAATTTGAGCCTCCAGACCCATGTAAGAAAGCTATGTGCAGTAGGGTGCATTTGTAATGCCAGCACTGGAGAGGTAGTGGCAAGAGGATCCCTGAGATTGCAGCCAGCCAGCCTAGCAGGCTCGGAGAGCTCCAGGTTCAGTAAGAACCTGAGTCTTAAAGAAAGGACTTTGGAAGTCCTTCCATTTGGAGGGGTACTCTCTCAGCCTGGGCACATGGGGGAGGGCCTAGGCCCTGCCCAGGATGATATGGCAGACTTTGGGGATCCCCCATGGAGGGCCTTACCCTCCCTGGGGACCAGAGGGGGGAAGGGGTGGGGAGCTGGTGGGGGGTGGGGGAGGAGGGAAGGGAAAGGGAGAAGGGATTGACATGTGAAGCAGGCTTGTTTCTAATTTGAACTAATAAAAAATGTATAAACACACACACACACAAAGGTGGAGAGAAATTGAGGATAACACCCGACATTGACCTTTGGCCTGCACATGGCCAAATGTGCACGCATACTCATGCATGCAAACCCAAACATTACCGTCAAGCAGAGATTACATCGGATCATGAGTCACTGGATTTTAGAGCCAGAAGGTACATTTAGTGATCAATTCCAGGACCTTATTCTATAGCAGGGAAATATGGTGTCCCAGTATGCCCAAATTTTTTGGCTTGTCCTGTTATGTTTCTTGGGTCCCAGGAACAGTGTCCATTTAGACACTGCAGGAAGCAGAGGAGGGAAGGGGTAGCCAGTGGCTTCAGAGGCCTCCTTATAGATTTCAGTGGACTTTTTATTTGGCTAGTGAGGAGCTTTCCAGCTCAAATGTAGGAGAAAGCATCGAGCAGGAACACGGGCTTGTTTCAGAAGCCTTTTGACAGCACAGTTCTGGACTTGCACCCTAGGTACTTAGGTTTGGCTATATTATGTATCCTATCTGAGCCTCGGTTTCTTCCTCTGTAAAATGACAATATCATGGGATTTACCCCATGGGTTTTTGAAAGGAATAAATGTAGTGACAGATGTGTGTATCCAATGAGCAGCTGGCATCAATAACTGCTCATTACATGATGTGGAGTAACCCTCATGCTGTTGTGACAGAGGAGAGAGCTTGCTCTCTGTCTTGTTCATACCACCATCAAGTGTTGGCAGATAGGAGCTCAATGAATGTGTCGGGCAAAGACCACTAAGTATACGGCCAGTCCTCCATGGGATGTTGCTTCAGAAATCCTTGTGGAGACAAGATCTGAGGACTTCAAGTTCCCCTCAGAAAATGGCAAGGTGTTTGCATACAACCTACAAATACCTTCCCACTCAGTTGGCTGTCTCTAGGTTACTGGAAATATATAATGTTCTTTAGGAAACAATGACACTTCTCTTCAAACAACAACAAAATACTACACGTTTAAGACGGACAAAACCACTACAGGCCTGACTCAAACGGCAGACCCCAGAGGAAAACTGAAGTCTTGGGCAACTGTGGGAAGACGGGGCGGCAAGGTGGCTTACACATATTTCCATTTCCATGGATTCTGTGCAACACTCCATGTGCAACAGTTCAGGTTTGGTTTTTTGGGAACTTTCTATACTTAAAAAAAAAAACAGTTTTAAATTTGGCTGATTGTCTGGAAGCACACCTGAAAGTACAGAGAGCTGGCTGCTTTTACTTCTAGAGATTAATTTTTTGATGGTGCTGGGAATCAAACCCAGAGCCTGGGGGGCATGCTCTACCACTGAGCCACAAGCTCAGCCCACAACCACGTCCCCCTGACTTTTCTCTCTGTGTGTAAAGTGCTTGAATAAGCCTGTTGCAACATGAAATCATGCTTCTTGGCTCCAGGTATCAGCATCCATCTCACTTAGTCTTATGTTATGAACCCTGTGGGCAGCTGTCACTCTCCAGCCTCCACTCCTGAGCTCAGAACTTCTGAGCATGCCTTCTGCAGGCCCCCACACCCTCCCCAGCTCCCGGCAGTTCAAAGCATGGAGCATGGACCTTCTCTACATTGTTGCCCTCTGCCTTCCCCCACATGGACTGGCTCACTCAGGTACTTCCTTCCCAATTCTATTCCGATGCCACCTTACCAACAAAGGTATCCCGGCACACCTCCTGCTGACACACGGCACTTTCCTTGTACCCACCTCCACGCCCTCCATCTTATTTTTCTTCTTAGCATTTATCACTACTTGTTTTACATATTTACTTACCTACCCTGTTTTATTGCCTGTCTCTGCCTTCAAAATATTAGCTCTGTAGGGTTTTGGATCTGTCGTTTTATTTTGTTCATGATTGTTTATAAAGCACATAGGGCCCCTCTGGCCTTATACATACTTGATAATTATTTGTTGAATAAGTAAATGTATGAATAACGTTAGAGGTTGTTCTTGTTTGTGTGCAGGTTTTGAGTGGCATGAATTGTGTGATAAAGCAGAGTAGCTGTCTGTGTCTTGGGTTAGTCATCACAGTGGTGTTTCTCACAAGACTGGATCTGTACCCTGGGGAAAGGCCATTGAGTAACAGCACATTTGGGAGAGAGGAGGGACTAGACATTGTGGCGGTAACTTCAATTTTCTGACTCCTGGAGGCCCCCCCTCAGTTGGCCTGGGGCCACACCTGAAACAGGAGAGCCCTGCAACTCCTCTGATCCCAGAGTCACTACTTGTGCACACCTGAGTACAGGGGGCTGCTCAAATCAATGGCTTGCCATTGAGTTCAGAAGCCATGAGGCTTTGCTTTTCACTGACCATGGAGCTTGCTCAATCCTGTGGAGGGCCTGGCTTTGCAGCAGGGACTAGGAAGAAGGAACCTGGTGGGAACAACGGAATCTCAGATGGCCTGGGCTAGGAAAGATATTGGCAGAGCCAACTGATAAGACCTTCTGGGGTAGAGCAGAAAGTGGGCAAGGACTGGAAGGGAAAAGCCCAACCAAGCATACTACAAGGAAAGACAAGAAGTCTAAATGGTGTTTGAGGTTGGGAGGCAGTTCCTAAGTGCACATCTGCTGTCAGGTGAGTGATGCTCCCATGTCACTGTCACACATTCAATCTCTATCTGATAGATTCCTGAAGTTCAGAAAATGTAACCGTGCAAGTGTGGGGCACAATGTTTGGGCCCATAGATGTTTGGCTGCCAGAGGCAGCCAGGAGAGTCACACCCAGCAGTCCTACTGCCAGGAACGCATTCCAAGGAGATAACCACATTCACGGGAATGTGGAGGGTGTCCACAATGACATTATTCACAGGGTGTCAAAATTTGAAGTCATCTAAATGTCCAGTGGGCAGAGGTAAAATAAATTACAGCCCTCTACAGGGACTAAGACTGCAGATGGGATTTCTGTGATTTACTGTTTAGTTACAAGAGCAGTTACAAAGCTAAATGCATGTACCTCCCCACCCAGGAAAACAGCAACCATACTCATGAGCTGTGGTGTGCATTTTTTTCTTTTTTAAAGAGTGGTTTTTGTTCTTTTTTTCTTCTTCTTATATTTCCCAGGCTTTCTGTACTAAGTATGCTTTGCCCTCATAAAATATGATAAATAGTGTCTCTTACAGTGCGTGTGTTCAGGTTCTAAATGCAGAAATTGAAGCCTACTCAATTGTAAGTAGGATGCAGTGGAATTGCTGACTTCCAGATCCCGAGTGCTTCGTTCTCATTTTCTTTATGGTTCCAAGGCAAGGGAGACTTTCTTGCTGGCAAATGACTACTTGTAGGGACAACAGTGAATAACAAGGACATAAAGATTGTAAGTGTAGTTGGCATTTGGAGTGAGAACATGATAGCTAAGATCTGAAGCTGGAAGGCAGCCTGGCCCAGCAGAGCGCTGCTGGGCTTAGAGCAGACCCAGAATGGCAAAGTCTCAACAGGAACAAACAGAACTCTATTTCAGGGGCAGCCAACCCCAGGTGCAACCTCAGTCCCACCTGCAGCATTCCTGGCTCAGCCACCAGCCTTGTCTTCCTGCCACCTCCTTACCCAGAGCCACCAAAACAGAGTTAAGGCCCAAAGATATTCAAGGTTCTTGACTGAGCATAGATTCCATGATGTAGATTGGGGAGGAGAGAGGGAGTACCAAACAAACAAACAAACCAACACCAATGTCCCCTCCATGCCTTTGCTTCTGGCTATGCTGACCAGATTGTTTGCAGAATTTCGGGCCCTTTCTACCCAGTTCTTCACATTGACCCTACTGTCATAAGCTCCGGATGCTGGTAAGCTTCCTTTTGAATACCCTGGGTCGCAGTAGCCTTCTGCCACCCTCCAGTCCTCTGGCCTCTCCTCTAGGTGTCACTGAGCCAGTGGCTCCTGCTCACTGATGGCAGCCCAGGCTGCAGGCTTCACTTGTTTTTCACATTTGGGTTCAGATCATGGCCAGCCAAAGGCAACAATGCCTTGAGTTTCTACACAAACTCACAGCTTATGAACCTTCTGTCCTGGAAAACTCAGGTCCCCCAGTAGTCAGAGAAGTAGAGACAGGGAGGGAAGAGCCAGGTGGAGATGGCTTCCTGGGAGCTGAAAATCCAAATGCACTTCAGAGACGACAGCCAATCTGGAGATTGGCCACTGTCTGTCATTCACCATTGATTTTCCAGTATGCCATCTGGCCTTTCTACTTACCCAGTCACTCATCATTCATTCCTTTTCAATCTGTAGTACTAGAACACGTTTATTATAACACTTCCACGTGGGCTCTTTATATGCAATATCTTTAATCCTGCCAACTATGCCTCAAGGTAGGCAAGGTTAATTAAGATGATTGTTTCAAAGAGGCCAAGGAACTGACCTAAGGTCACACAACTAGCTGTGATAAACCTGGAATTTTAATTTAGATCATAAATCTATTATTTTTTCACTTCTGCTAAAACTGACCTCCCTCACCCCCATCATATTGTCAGAAATGCAGATGAAAGACAGAAGATATTGCCAGCTGGGGGGCACCTGAAGTCAAGTAGTTGCCTGACTTTGGTTGATGGCTGTCCTTGATAGAACTACTTCAAAAATCCATGCTCACATGGCATGTGACACCACTGAAATCATTTCAATGCATGCTGGGAAAATGCTTAGTCCTGGATCAGTTGCAGCCTTTTGGTCCACTTGATGACCAAATGCACTGAGTGTTGCCTCTCATGGGCTAATCACTGAGCAATGAACAAAAATCACAATTCCATCTCACCGTTTCTCAGCCCCCCCAGGGGATATTCTGCAACTTCTAAAGGCACTTAAGCTTGTCACAACTCGGAAGTACCACTGGCATCTAATGAGTGGCGGTCTGGGAAGCCACTAAACGTTCTGCAGCACAGGCGACAGGCCTCAACAAAAGATTATTTAGGTCAAAATATCAACAGAGGTCGAGGTACCCTGTTTCCAGCATTCAAATGAGAGGGACTTGATTCAGCCAGAAATGGACCAAACATAAAAGGGTTATCTTATCCTCAGAAAAGCATAGGGCTAAGTTGTTCAGACTTAGCCACGGCTGAAGTATCCACATCCTGTTAGGCTAGGCAGTGGGCCTTACGTAGTTTTTCCAGCTTGCCTTATTCAAGAGTGGCTGATGGAATTTACATAATGTTTCTTTGGGTTAAAACCAGGACTGGAAAATGTAACCTCTAAAAGGAAAACAAACAGAAAATGAGAGACGTGTAAGAATGAGGTGTAAAGTTTAGGATTCTTATAAAATCACTAGCCCTGTCATGCTCCATCGCTCCAGGCCAGAGACAGACCCTAAATGTCCCCCACACAACTGTGCAGAGAGAGAGAGAGAGAGAGAGAGAGAGAGAGAGAGAGAGAGAGAGAGAGAGAAAGAGAGAGAGCTCTTGGGATTCAAATTCCAACTCTACTCACTACCAGTCTGAGAGTCTCACATCTTCTTTAATCTTGCCTCTCCATTAGTGAAAGCTTCATTGTTCACGATGAATGTCACATAACAGTCCCCAACACAACTCACATGTGTTCTAAGTACTCACCTGATAAAGCTCTCACACTCAGGGTTCCCCTCCCTGAGGCAGGGGGGGTGGGCGCTGTCTTTATTAGATTTCCTCCCATTACCTCTGTGTGTGTGAAACTCCTTTTGGGTGAGATTCTGTTTCTTATGCTACATGGGAGAAATATTCTCTATTTCATGAAAAACCGTTGAACTCGATTTATTTTACTCACAACCCAAAGGAGATGATTGCTTCCGAGCGGATAATATACACCATTAAGAAGAGAGTGCTTAGCACAATGAGGAGACCTCATCATATAACTGTCCATTTTCCAAGTGGGAAAATCTTGGAATGAAACAGTGCCTCAGTGTCTTACAGTAGTTTATGCAGTTTCCACCCTGCCTCAATTTGCTTTTTAATTCCAGTTTGTTTCCATCTTTTCTTGACAGGATGCTGGATTCTCGCTCTCCAAATCAATACAACTTCAAAGATTATGCAAAGGGTTAAAAATAAGATGTGCTATCCTTTGACTGACATCGGAGTTTCTCATATGAACTAGAGAGGTGGCCTGTATACCATGTTTGTACTGTTTATTAAGTTTTATCTGATGATAGACAGCTATGGTAGGACACGTGGTTTCTCATAACTGTCCCCTCTCCCAATGTGGAGCACAGCTATTATGAAGGTAAGTGAACTGTGTATTGGTGTGCTGTGAGTTCCTGAGAATAGAAACTCCTATGACTAAACTCTCCATGAACACAGCAAGACTGAGAACAATAACAAAAGCTTTTATCACCGGGGCTAGGAGAATCACATTTGATTTTCCATTTCACTTCAGCAAGACAGCGATCTGCCTGGAGGACACCCCCCACAACAATGTATATCATCTTGACTTTAAGTTTGGGTCTTGTGCTATCTGCTTGTGGAGCCAAACAATCCACTCCAGCTGTGTGGCTGTTGGGGGGATGGTCCCCCCAGGTGTCTCCCTGGCGCTGTGTGATTGGAACAAACAGAGGTGGGCTGTTGCTTGCCAGTAGGACTGTCTCCTAAACAAAGATGACAAACCAAGAGGTGGAGGTTGACATGGACTCAGGTATCTTTCTTCTGTTCCTACTGTTCTCAGCCAGGGATGTGTGAAGGATGGTCCACAAGCCAAAGAGTATAGGCAGCTGCCTGTTTTTACAATAAAGTTTTATTGGCATATCCCCTGCTCATTTGTTTGCATATATGTGTGGCTGCTTTTGTGCTACAGTCATAGTGTTAAGTCATTGGGGGAAAGTTCATATGGACCATAAATACTACAATATTTAGGTCCTTTGGCCTAAGTACTAGGTTACCATTTGAGAACATCTAAAGATTGACTTTAGGCATATAGAGAATAGAGAGAACTAACATATCAGGCTCCATGTTCACAAGTCTTTCTGTTGGCAAAGCAAAATACAACTACCTGGAAAGTTATTGAGTGATACCACAGCTATTTGATGACACATGTCAGCACTCATGGATAACACAGTATGACTTTCACTTACGAGCCAGCATGTATTCAATGCATGTGCTGGCCACCAAACTCACCCCTTTTCATGCATTGTGAAGTTAGCCCTTTGAGTGGATAATATACAGCAGTTAGCAGATGAGGAGCTCCAGATCTACAGAGCTTCTGAGGACACACAGCTAAGAAGTACTGATAGGAAAACTCTTTGGTTCCAGAACCCAGGCTCACAGCCATGGGCTGAGCAGTACAGATGGTGGATATAGGTGACCTGCCCCTGCAGCAGGAAGAGATACGATGTTATAGAGTTAAAGCAATTTTGTTGTCAGTCAACAAATTCTCTCACCAAGCCCCACATGGGATGCCACCTTGTCACATGGTGTTTTCTCACAAGGGGGAGCTCCCAATGTTTACTGACAGCAGAAAGCTAACGGGATAAACAGCTGATTCCTAGTTTATCACCCCAGGGAGAACATGTTTGAAGCACTTCTTTACTCACAACTGAGCTACAGCCACCCACCACACAGCTGGGGCCTGGCAGCTGTGACCTGGAAACCCACTCTTTTCCTCCCCAGTACGGGAGACTACACAGAAGAGCCAAGTCCCAGCCACATGCTCATGTCAGAGTCCCTCTGCCAATTCACTGCTCTGTGAGACCAAGATGGCAGAGTTGGAATGGGAAAAGGCGGCTGCGAAATGGGTGGAACTGTCTAAAATTCAGATCAAGCCCCACTGCCTGAATCACCGGCAGATTCATTCTGAGACTGTAGAATGTGCGGGTGATGTTTTTCTAAAGGGCAACCCCGGTGCTTCCGAGAGAGGAGGTACCATCCCTCTGACAGACACACTTATTCCATCCTCCGGAGACTGTGCTCTGCAGCTTGCCAGTCCTGGCAGCATGGGTTCAGAGGCCACAAGGCTGCAAGTGTCTTTTGCTGATTGCTGCCCAGTGGTAGAGACTGGGTCACCCTAGAAACAACCTTGCCTGGAGTTCTCAGAAAGCCCCAGAAGAATATGCCTGCATTTAAATGAGACATTAAAATGTTGAGTCAAACCAGGATTTGTGTGACCCTTGCTACGTGGTGCTGACAAAGCTTCGTGATACCTCTGAATCCCCCGAGGTCACATCCTTAATTGAACTTAGGGCAAAGACTAGAATCCACGCAGTTTATTTGGAAGATGATCCAGGAAGCATTGTGGATGATATGTACTGAATTGTGTCCACCAAAATATGCCAGAGCGCTGCCCCCTTAGCACTGTGAATGTGATATGCCTGGGGGTCATTCAGATGGGCCTTAACCCAATCATGCTGGTATCCTTATAAAGGGGGGACATTTGACACTGGGGGAACACCTCATGAAGATGAAGACTACTAAAATGCATCAACAAGCTGAGATATAACACACACACACACACACACACACACACACACACACACACACACACACACACACACACACGGGCACCCCCCTCGGTGTGTGTATGTGTGTGTGCATGCGTGGGAACCAGAGGACAACCCTAGGTATGGTCCTTAGACACTACATACTTTTTTTGAGACAGCATCTCTCACTGGCCTGGAACTCACAAAATAGGTTAGGCTGGCCAGCTAGTGACCTCAAGGGTCTGGTAGTCTCCTCTGCACTCGGAAAACGCGTGCACCATCATACTGGACATTTTTTAAAAAGTGGGTTCTGAGCCCAGACTCAGGTGTTCATGTTTACTTTACCAACTGAGCTAGCTCCCAGTTTAAATTTCAGTTTTTAAGCCACCACTTTATGGCACATTGTTACCAATCCATTAGCTGCTATGGCTTGAACACAGTTTGTCCCCTCAGAAAACTATGTTGAAAACCTTTTGGCTCCTGTTGTAGATTTGTGTGCATGTTTGTGTGGAGGCCAGAGATCAAACTTGGTAGCATTCCTCAGGTACCATCCGCATTGATGGTTTTCTAAAAACAATTCTTGTTTTTCAAGACGGGGTTTCTCTGTGTAGCCCTGGCTGTCCTGGAACTCGCTCTGTAGACCAGGCCGGCCTCAAAGTCACAGAGATCCATCTACCTCTGCCTCTTGAATTCTGAGATTAAAGGCGTGCATCTCGCCATACCATAATATATATATATATATATATATATATATATATTGCTAAATGTACATTTTAATATATACAATATATATCTATATTGTATATAAACATATTTAAATATATTTATTTAAATAAATATAAGTATATATATAAAGACAGGATCTCTATCTGGTCTGGGGCTTGCTTGATTGGGCTTAGCTGGTTGGGCCCAGGCCACCCTGACAATCTTCCAGGAAGAAGGTCATCACTGCATATGGATTCTCAACCTAGGACCAGAACCAAGAACCCAAGAAAACTTCCTTTCTTTATAACTGACCAGTCTGTGGCATTGTGTTAACAAAAAGTGGACTGAGACAGTGGTGAGGAAGTTAGGGGGAAATAGCTAAAGCTGCAACTGCAGCATCATCATGGCAGCCAGTTCTAGGGAACCAGATAGCAGGTTCTCAACCCTGGGGCATAGGTGTTCAGTTCAGCCATTGTTCAGATTAACTACGGCGTGTGAAGCAGACTAAACTAGTGCTTCTCCTGGGAATGGGAGCTCCTCTCACAGCAGTCTCACTAGCTTGAAAGTATTGTTTGACACAGACCCCATGAGGACATTTTCCAAGAGTCTCGGGACAAGCAAGATGCTTATCTGAGCAGGAGGCAGGGCTCTGTTCTGGGAGCCACACAATGGAAAGAGACACCTGGAGGAGGAGTGGCCTCTACAAGGGGCAGGGGCTCATGGCAGTGCTGCTGGTGGCCTCTTTGTCCCAAAACCAGCCTGCAGGTGGGAGGGGCTACCAAGAGCCACTGTTGGTTGTCTGGGTTTCTGAGGGTGGAATATCCTGTCCCTTCCACCAGATTTTTTTTTTTTTTCCTCACTCCTTTCTCCAAGCAGCACACAAACCCAGCTCCTATCTCAAGGTCCATGGCCAATGTCAGACAATGAGCAGTCCCTTCTTCGGGGCCACTACAGTACTGCGTGCATGCCCTTCCCCAAGATAAAGGGAGCTTTTAGTGAGGACAGGCTGCCTCTGGTGATACCTGTTGCTAGCCATGCATCTCTGGGCTCCATTGCTCCTCCTGGAATGTGGGGACAGCACTCACAGAGCCACGGCATTCATTGCCGGATGCCTGTAAACAACACAAGAAACCGCCCCCTCTTCACCAAGGCATTTGTTTTGCTCACTCATAGCACCTCATTCTTTGAAATGTTTATTTGGAGGCCATCATCTGGGCTGTATCACACAACCTCTGACACTAAGAACTACTGTCTCGAAAACACAAAATAGGTGTGCTCTGTATTTTCTTCCTGATAAGTGGCTTCTGTTGTTGGTTGTTTTGCTGCTTGAGACAGGAGCCCTGACTGTCTTGGAACTCAGTCTATTGGCCAGGCTGGTCTCAAACTCACAGAGATCTGCCTGCCTCTGCCTTCTGAGTGCTGAGATTGAAGGGTGGACCACTACAACTGGGATGAGTGTTTTTGACTGTTGTTTTGGTTTTGGGCTTAGTTTTTGAGACCAGGCTGGCTTTGCATTGTAGGGGAATCTGGCTTTGAACTCATCATCTTTCTGCTTTTGCTTTTAAGTGTTCGGATTGGCTCATAAAGTGTATCTTTTCCCTTTTTGCGTCCCCCCCTCCCATGGATTTTTTTTTTTTTTAAAGGCATGTTCTCATGCAGTTCAGGCTGGCCTCAAACTTGCTCTGTAGTGGAGGCTGAGCTTGCATTTGAGATCCTCCTGCCTCTACCTGGGGACAGAAGCATGCACCACACCGTGCAGTCTCAGGACTGACCCCAGAGCTTTGTCCATACTAGGCAAGCACTCTACCAACTGAGCCCTATCTCCAGCCCACGAAATGCTTTTCTCCCAAGATGTATTTCTTTTATGTATGTGAATACTGGTCTGCACGTGTGTATGTGCACTGTGTGTGTCTGGTGCCCTCCGAGGTCGGAAGAAGGTTGTCAGATCCCCTAGAACTGGAGTTACAGGTGCCATGTGGGTGCTGGGAACTGAACCTGGGTCCTCTGGAAGAGCAGCCAGTGCTCTTAACGCTGAGCCGTCTCTCCAGCCTCAATGAAGCGTACCTTTAAAGCATTGTCTTCAACAACAACAACAAAAAATTTACCTGCTCTTCTCTTTTTGGTTTCAATCTTTTTCCAACTAGCTTGACCTAGCAGGCCAGCCTATCCCTATCAGCGGTGAGTGTGGTTGTCAAGTCCTAGGACCAGTGTGGATCACTATCCTTATCACCATGGTTCTGTGTAGGCTCAGGAAAGAATCAGCATGTACACACAAAATCAATAAATTAAATGAGAAATAAATGTTTTTTTAAAAAAGTGTAGTATACCTGTTGATTATGAGAAAATCCAACTAATAAAAATGATCACTCATGAGAATAACTAAATTAGAAGGTTAGTCCTCATAATATTAAATTCACTATAGCTTTGCCTTAAATGGCATTCTCCTAAGTGTATTTAGTATTTAGATAGTTATAATGTTCTCTTGCACAAAGCTTTCCAAATGCCCCATCCAGTGAGTGAAGGTTCCTGTTACTTAATATTTCCCCCCTTTTCATCCTAACTCACCCGCCACAGTGTGAGCATTGTCTAAACTTACACGTTTGTAACATATGCTCCTTGGGTCACCTACTCACACACTGAGCTTCCATTGAACATCCACAGAAGCAACATGCACTTTCTTGTGTGTGTGTGTGGCATATGCCTGTGTGCAAGTGTGTGTTGTGGCACTAAAGGCTGACATCAGAACATCTTGCCCCATCCCTTTTCCATCTTATTTTTGAAACAGGTCTCTCACTGAACCTAGATCTCACTGTTACAGATAACTGGCTAGCTTGCCAGTAAGCCCCTGAAACTCCTGTCTCTGTCCTCCAGTGCTGGGGTTTCAAATACATGCTGCCGCCTGTTTTTATGTGGGTGCTGGGGAACTGAACTCAGGTCCTAAGCACTTTACCCACTAAGCCATCTCCCTAACCCAAGACCATGGGTTCAATGACACTGCTTAGGGGCAGCATCCCGAGCTAGCTACTTAGTGGCCATTTGTGGTCATTCTGCACTTAACTTTAGACGTCTGATCAGTTGACATTCTGCCTTTTAAAACCGAAACAGACTTTGACCACTGCTAGAAAAACAATTCAATCCTGAACTTAAAAATCCCTACATAGTCTAATCTTCCCTGTGTCTCTTGGTGTCAAGGAGCCATTTTGTGCTCTTCAAAGTGACAAGAGTTTTCTGAGGACGTGCTGGACTGAAAGGAAGCCAGTAATTAGACCAGCTTCAAGTCTAAAACTTTGTATTTAAAGAAATGGATGTGCTTTTCCAAATCAATGCAATCAAGAGATGGCCATGAAGATCAAAAACCTGTTTCCTAAGTCTTCCTCCGGCGTTCACCTTGGCCCCTTTGGATAGCAAACATTTGTAGACTTTATTCACCGCTCATTTTCAAGTCTTCAAGTAGCTCCTTCCCAACACAGAGACTACAAAGCTCTGAAAATTACAAGTACCCCCAGCCCAAAGAGCTATTCCCTGATGAGGTGGCCATTGAAATGGAGTTTGTTTTATCAGGTCTTTCTCATGGAATTACAGACTCAAACATTTAACAAAGCAGCATTTGCAACGGGCAGGTGAGAGCTGGCCAAGATTTTCAAGGGTTTTTCACAGGACAGGTCAGCAGGGAGATGGATGGGTGAACAGTGGTGGATACAATTATTTGACTTTTCTGGGCTGTTCTTTTGAAGCCTCTACGCTTAATAGAAAGAAAAAGAATAATCCTCTTTGCCAACCTTTTGTAGTTCGATCTTTATTGTTCCCATCGAAGCCCAAAGAAAACGGGCAAGATTCATTTTGTCTAGAAAGCATTTGTGTATTTTATATGGGTCTGGGCTTTGAAGCACTGATAGTTAAGTGGGAGAAAAGACAAAGATTTTGCTCTGCTCTGAGAAATCAAAGGAGGAATTTCTGAAGCCCTCTAGTCTAACTCAAAACAGTCCTGGGTGGCATCCAATCCATACGTGCTTTCTTTGCTACTGAACTCAGCGTGGAAATTAGCACAGGTCGACAAAAATGATGGAAATTAGGCCAGACCATATAGCAGTGTGTCGGAAGCCACATAGACTCTTTTTAAAACCAGAGAATATAATTTCCGGCATCATGAATGTCCAACTCTAAGAAATGGGCCTGCTTCATAGGTTGGTTGGGCCAATCATCTACAGGCTGTTTGATTGGGGGCATGGGGCAGATGCTTGCAGAGTATTTAATTGCTATTAATCAATAATGGAATTAGCTAGATAGCTTAGACAATCAGATACTAAAAAGCTAGTTTGATCAACTATCTTGATAGCCAAAGTAGTTTACTAGGGACTACCTTGTTGGAGTGCTTGCAAGAAAAAAAGCATCATGTGTGTGCTAGCTGTTTTGCCCAAACACACATCATGGCTATTGTGGAAGGAACCACGAGAATGTGGGGAGCTGGTAATGCTTTCTGGTGATCATTATATGTTCCTGAAACTATCTGTGTGCTGACCCTGAACTCTGAGAATAGCTCACAATAGGGAAATATTTGTGTGGTGTTTTTAAACTTGGGTTCCGAGAACAATTTTTCCACCTTATTTTGCCGTTTTAATGCAGTTAATTTATGATGGTTATGCATCTGGGAGGTCATTGTATATCTGAGCTTGGTGTTGGGGTGGGAAGGGTTTCCACAGGTGACAGCAAAGCAGTGTTAGCATTTTAAACCTTGGGAACCAGGTGGAAAGAGGTGCAAGGAAGGAAATGCCAGGCTCACTTTGGGGATAGGTGTTCCAGGGCAGTGAGGCCAGAACAAGAACTCTTGAAGACACATACCATGTGAGTACACACAAGGCCACATGCTGATATGCACATATACACATACCTGCAGATACCAGTTCATATCATCAGCACACAGAGGAGTATATACATGGAACACATGCACTAACACAATCATATCTTCATATACCCAGTCCCAGAATTCGAGACACACACACACACACACACACACACACACACACACACACACTCACTCACAATAAGTGAATACATGTTTGTCATGTATGTATGAACATTGGGGCACAGACCCCTGCACCCATCAGAGTGTGGGGGTAAATGCCCCAATAGGTATGTTCACCAGCATCCACACAGCTTTTAACCCACAGCACTTAGGCTTATGCTATTCTATAACAAGTCTACCTGGCTCAGTGACCTTCTCCCTGAAGCAGGCTGATCACCCTACCCCACTCCCCATCTTCCCTTTGAAGCAATAGGATGCAACCTCTGCTCCCCTTCTCCAGACTATCTCTGCTTCTCTCTCCCCTGTGACTCCTCTTCTTTTGGATTCTCCTACCATCACTTTGAGTCTAGGAAAAGAACAGTTGGGTCTTATTGAGGGCTGTCAGTCATGCTAGTACAATCTTGCATGATGGGAAACTATATAGGCATGTATACCCGGCTTTCCAGTCTCTACAGCAAGAGAGCAGTGGGGATTTGTTTAACTCTAAGTGGTGATGTCAGTGTTAGTATATGTTTTGATCCATGGTGTCTTCCTATCCCCATAGTGAGGCTAAGGCAACAGTATCTACAATGCCTCAGCTTGGTGCATATACAAATGTCCTGCTGAAGTGGTCACTCTAGGAGACACGGATGTTTGCGTGTCTGCCTCTATAATACTTCTGCTCCGGGTATCAGCCTTCTTAGGATGTTACTTTTGCCCCATCAACAGCACAAGGCCTTGCCCTCCTGAGCACAGCTTAGGTTGATGCAAGTCTCAGTGCTAAAAGTAGATGTCAGTAATTGCAAACTGATTGAAGGTATTTGTAACTCAATGACAATTTCACCACTCTGAGGATTTAGTTTTGAAAAATTCACTTTAGAATTGTGCTACTCTTTGAAAGAATTGAATACCCATAAAACTTTGTACTGTGTCAAGATATATTCCTAAAAGATTAATTTAGTCAATTGTTTGGGGTCAACCCTCCTCAAATACGGTTTAATTTACATTTTTTATTTTCCATGCATAAGGTAGGAGGGGGGTTGAGCCTGTGTAGGAATGAACTGAACTGCAAACTGAAGTATGTCTCTCTCAAGGAAAATTCCCCAAATACTTATATTTATTAAAACTAAAATGGAAAATATGAGTTTACCAGGTTTGGGGAAAATCTGAGTCCAGATCTATAGTAATATGTCACAGATGAACAGAGTTCCCTTCTTAACAAGTCCATATTTCCTACTCAGCAGAAAACTGCATACCAAACAAAGGTATTCAGTGTCAAATGATTCCTTTTTTACTTCAAATTTTGAAAAGACAATAGAATTAAGCACTTCCTAAGGGGAATTCTTTTAAAGTCTGCTTCAGAATTCAGCCCTCGCGTGTGTGATAACACCAATCGATAACAACAATCAGGTAAGGCGGCCACGGAGAGTATTCTAGTGCACACTGTGAACCGAGGACTAGAGACAATTATCTTTGAGGCCCAGTCTTCCTCTTGAGCAAGTCACCAAATCTTTGGAAGTAATTTTCTCCTTATTTTTATATTCATTTTTATTTCAGACAAGCCACGTAGCACACACTGGCTTCATTCAAATCTGCTTTATAACCAAGGATAATCTTGAATTCCTGGTCCTCCTGTCTGCCTCCAGGTGCTGGGATTACAGGCACATGTTACCATTCCCAGATGCATGTTCCTCAGTTATAGAAAGAGAATTCTACAGCTCTGAGCTACTGGCCACAAGATAGCAGAGATCAGCCACACAAAATGCTGTCTGTAAACACAAAGGGTGGCACACGAGAAAAGAGCCACCTGGTTGGGGCTTGGATCCTGACTGTCCTTTTCTAGTGCTTTCTGTTTACTTTCCTCCCTTGAGTCTGAAACTCTGTTGCCATGTAGCACAAGGCCAACAGGCAGGCAAGATGGACCACGGGAGCAGAGCAGAGCGTGCTCACCACTGCGATCTGGTTACTTCAAGCATCAGTTTTCTTTCTCAACCAAGTCCTATCTGGCCCTCAATAAATCTGCGACGATAGATACGGAAGCACAGGAACAAGCCAGAAGATGTTGGCATTTTCAAAGCAGAGGCCTTGCCTAACAAGTTTAAAACAATGCGACAGGGTGGGGGTCCCGGCCAGAAGCAGCATTTGGAGTTCTGGGTAGAAAAAAATGGTTATTTTTCAAATTCTGAGAGTCAATACCAGTGAGGGAGGGTGCTCGCGAGACAAGAGGGCTAGATGAGAAAGTCTTCCTAAAATCTTTGCAATGGCTGACCATAAGTAATTCATTTTGTAGTTGAAGGGAACCTTCAATTTTCTTGTCATTCTTTATTGCACATGAGGGAAAATTAAGGCTCACACAGACATTTCTGCCCAAGTTTAGTGAGAGGAAGAAAATGGAAGCTCACTCGAGCTGTGTTCCTGCTTTGCTGCACTAGGAAGACAATATTCTATTCTGAAGACTGGGGAAACTGAGGCACACTTCCCAAGCACCCTGAACATCATCTCCATGAACAGCATCCCCGCCATCTTAGGAAGGAACGATCGAGGTGGGCCACTCCCCAACCCACAGAGGCCATGGAAGAGCCCTGACTTCCATCTAGATCTTTCTTCCTGCACAGTTCTCTCTCCTCACCACACAGCAGGCTCCAGCACGACACAACCATGTTCAGATGGTCATGGAGAGAAAGTCACATTCTTTTCTCAAGACGATTATTGAGTCTAGAGTCCCTGTGAAATGCTTTTATTTTGACCTGTTCTTTTAATCGTCAGTCCTGGATTTGCAACACCCCCCCCATAAAGAAAGCTGCGTGTATATTTTCCCTGAAAACAACAAGCATTCGAAACAGCCTAAATGTCCACCAAGAAGGAAATACTAGAAAAAGCATGGAGCATAAATCTGCAAAGTGGTAATGAAGACCAAACATGGAAGTCACGCCGGACTGCGATTTGTGCTATAATCCACAGAATCTTTCTATTCCTGGGATACCGTCATTGCTTTATTAATCCGTTAACCATCCATCTTCAGGAGCAATCACCTGCTTTTCCCCAGCATTAGAGCAGAAGCAGGGAAAGAAAAGAGTGCATTTGCTTGGTTTTAAGATAGACTATTGGTTTAGTCCTTTGAAATGAATATAATAAATATCTGGTTCTGACAACACAGGCCTGTAATTCTAGCTACCAGGAGGCCAAGGTGGGAACATTACAAGTTCAAGGTTGACCTGGACTATAAAATGAGTTCTAGTCCAGCAGGCTGAGCAATTTGGTGATATTTTGTCTTCCCCCCCACACACACCAAAAGAAGAGAGCTGCGGATACAGCTCAGTGGTAGAATGTTTACCTGGCATGCATGAGATGCTGCTAGTACCCCCAAAGCAAAATAAAACTTAATAGTAGAATTTCATATGGCTAAACATGAACCCTTTAACTTTGTAACTCATATGGAATTATTCTGTTCACCTTTGCCCCTTTAATTCCTGACTTTTTAATTTAGTTTTGTTTTTAACATTCACAGTTTAATACTAAACTGTCTAGAGGAAAGGTCCAAATGATGCCAATCCAATAAATCATTAAGGTTAATTGTGTGAAAACGTCTAGATTCCCTTTACTCACTCACCTTTAATTCACCCCCCAAACCAAACACTGGGATATGTATTATACATCGACACTGTCCTAAATACTGTGCTGAGCACTGGGGATGTGTGTGAGAGCAAACAAGGGTATCTCTTTCCTCGGGGACTCAGTGTTTCAGCTAGCAGGTCAAATGACTTGGTTTTTTCAACCAAATTCACTGAATATTTGCTCCTGTTTTAGCTACCATCATTTTTGTTGTAAAGAAGCAGTAGCTTTGTCTTGAGTCTAAGAAATCAATCTGAACGATTTCTGACCTTTATTTAATCAGTTACTCAACCTATAGATATAAAAGCAAGGGGGAAAGGATATTATCAAATTGTGTGCCTATACTAATTAAATCTAAAGCAATTTTCCGTGATGCCTAGAACCTACTAAATAAAATATAAGACACATACATGCTGGGTGACTTTAAAAAGAAAAGGTGTATATTCAATGAAAATTAAATCTTATTTTTATTTATCTTTATGCAGTGTCTCACTATGTAACCCAGGCTGACCTGGAACTCAGAGACCCACCTGTCTCTGCCTCCCAAGTGCTACAATTAAAGGCCTGCCCAACACCATGCCCAGCTAGTCTTATTTTTTAAAGAACAAAAGCAAAATTAAACATAATGCTAAATGAATAGAGTGGTTTAACAAAGCTAGGCTAAAGTCTTAGAGCTGTTAGTGGAGTGTTTTGTGGCAACATTGTAGTGTCTAGTCTCCCAAGTCTGAGCAGGACTGAAGTAGGGAAATGAAGCCAAAGGCTTGGAAACAAGGTCAGGGGCTGCAGAACAAAACAAACCAACAGTGAAAATGCCATCTGTGAGACACTAGCAACGCCATCACTTTGTTTCCTTCTGGTCTATTTCCACAAGAAGCGTCAACCAAGATTTGGTGTTTAAGATGTTTGTACATAAATCCCTAGTCAGTATAAACCCACGCCAGCCGATCTGGGTGGCCACCCTGATCATGTTGGCCAGGTGCATTTTGCTTTGAATTCTGCCCCCACCTTCTTTACATTTTCAGCCTTGTTTTCACTTTGAAGGAACATTTTCCTACACAGTGTTCTAAAGATATTGAAATGGTAGATGCAATGTTCATCTTATATCCATCCCAAGTTTTGATCCACATTTGTCAGGGGACCCACCACTGGTTTTCTGTCCTGGTGCCCGTGTGCCCAGAATTCAGAGAAGGGGCCAGTTGCATACTATCAGGAGAAGATGATGGTTGGCGCTTTATGAGTTAAGATTCTCAGCCATAGGTCTCCATCTCCTGTTGCTAATAATTCAATTTCTGTTTATTGATTTTTCCTTTATGTGTGCATGTATGCGTATGCATGTACACACACCCGTACACGTGTATCTCTATATATCAAGCTTTATGTGTGTATGTGTGCGTATGCATATACACACACCCGTACACGTGTATCTCTATAGGAAGCATTACATTCACTTCTTGCCTTCCCATCTCTGCAAGGAATGCATTAGTATCTTTGCTTTAGGGGAAGCCTAACATAACCCAGGACCATCAAGATCCACTAGGTTGCTTAGGGACTTGCTACTAGGAAGTGCTATGATTGGCATGCCCCTGACTGCTGCCTCCTTAGAAGCAGAGTGTCTCACAAACCCTCAGGATTCACACATCCAGAGATGCTTTCCCTCACTGGAGAGTGGACAAAGACTGTACTGACCACTGGGTTCATTCTTAGCCATGGTGGGGCAGTTAAACGTACCAAAGAAGATGAGGGTTGGCAGACAGACATGTTCTGCACCACCCAGACACCATCTTAGTTCTTCCTGCCTCAGGTCCTGGACATGGTCATGCTAGACTTCATGAACTGTCTAGTTTAATACTGGCTTAGACCCCAGTGTCTGGGCTTTCCCAAAGAAATGCAAATGGGAAACCAAGGCCTCCTTGGTTTTGGTGGAAATGGCCACAGGCCTCCTGGCCTCTGGGTGGGGTTTGTTTACTGGTCTTGGCAGCCACCACCAACCCAGCCACCCTTTATTTCTCTCCCTAACTCCCATAAGCTTCTACTTGAGCTCCAGAGCCTGCCATGCATGGATCAGCGAGGAGCAGAAAAAAAGTGGAGATGTTTGACTATCTCCTCTCTCCATCTCTTAGGAGCCTGCTGCCACGAGTCCAGAGATATTGCCTGCAGCAGCTGTCCCCGAAGTCAGAGAACCTTTCAGTCTGTGAAGAAGGTTTGCCCCTGACTAAGAGGAAGGGCTTCTGTGGGCTCCCTCCAGAGCTATTACCCGACAGTACCCTGTGAGTCATACCCGTCAGGCCCTTTCTGAGAAAAGCTCTATGGTCATACAGAAAGGCAGATTGCTGAACCCTCACAACCCCCGAGGTGCTAGCCCAGCACTGCTGTGCCTTCCCTGGTGGTAACAACCATGATGATGACGGTTCCTGCCCTCCCAGCCTTGCCACTCAACAAGCTACCACCCTGAGGCGAGTTATAAAGTGGAGGAAGAATGTTCCTTACAGCTACCATCCTTGTTTCTCTAGATTCAAACACAAACTGTCCCATTTCTTGAAAAACAAAAACAAAAACACCATGACACCAATCTTGAGAGTGGTCTAGCTTGTCTTCTGTTCACTTGCTTTCACCCCCAGTGTCTTAACTAGGAAGTGTGCCAAGATGACAACATACAAAAAGGTAGGCCTCTGAGGACTGCAATGAGCACACGTACTAACAGATTCTCCTCTGGGCTGGTTGTGACTTAGCTCATGCTCTTCTGCCTGTTCCTGACATTTCTGTGGGTGCCCCTGGCTGCTTGGGACAAATAGAGCGCCATGTGAGTGTGTCACTGAGGCAGAGATGGGTGTATCATAGGGCTGGTGGCCACGGTGTGGGGACAGCATGGACAGGGTGAGCTTAGACTTAAGCCTCTGGGCCAGAAAGTGGCATTGCACCTTGCAAAAGGTCGCAAACCTGCATGCTTCCTCCTTACGCTTCCCTCCATCAAGTCCTCTTAGTTCTACCCCTACAAGGTGTTTCAGGCCATCCAGGGCCACAGGCCACAACCCTCCCTGACTGACCATGGTAATGTCATTTGTTGGCAAAGGAGGAAAGAATGGGGCAGAGTGGCAATGCCAACCCAAGGGAGAAGAAAAGAGACATGATATCTGGAAGGCAGAACAGAGCGCGGCCTAGCTGGTGTATCAAAACCTGCGTGGCTTCCGTTTAAATGCTGCCTCTCGGCGCCGACCTGCCTTGGTTGCTCTTTTTGCTTCATTTCTCCTCACCCTTACCCTCTACAGACTCTCTCTTCCTTCATCACTGGACAATCTACAACTGTTTTCAAACAGCAGGTTCTGAACCGGTACCCAGCTTGGCTGCCACAAAACAGACACCTGCGTGGCACCCAACCCAGTCCTGCCCCTCCGTCCATTGACTTTGGGAGGACAGGCTTTAAAAGAAGCACTAGGTCTTCTGCACCCATCTGCTGCCACACAAACACACAAAGAACCTCTATCAGTGTCCAGCCACAGAAACAGCACCCTTACCTGCTCCCGGGAACTGCACCTGGAGGATGCCAGCGAGAATAGACGCCTTCCACTTCATCTTCTACTCCCCAGGATGGTGTCCAGAGGTGGCTGTGCCCGGACGGATGGGAGAAAGGGAGGTGCTGAAGAAGTCTCTGCAGGCTTTGTTCTGTGGCTGCCACCCCAGGAAGTGGAGGACCGTGGGTCTTTGAGACAGCACCTGACAGCAACACCAAGACACACTCGCACTCCCCCTCTCGGTTCATAGGCAGGAAGCTCTGGAGGTTTGGGGGTTTGGGGTGTAAGAATGTGTATCTGCCTGAGTTTTGCTTTTTCTTCTATTTGACTGTGGTTTTATGTACTTTTTTTGTAGTTCTTGATTATTTTGTATCTGACCCCAGATTGCTGAAGTCAGACCCTGGGCATATCTAAGTTTCCAGGGCATGTAAGAACACTGGCCCTTATGGAGGCTGGAAGAATGACAGAGCTCCCAATGCATGGGTGGGCTAAATGTGGAGACTGCCACTTCCCTGCTCACTGGGTGACCCCTGCCTGAAGCACTCAGCACCTGCAGACTTCAAGCTTCTTAATCTAAAGGGCAAAGAAAGCAGGACATTTGAGGTATAGTTCTGAACTGGTCCTCAATTCAGACCGTAAATAGTGTGAAATACTATAGTTCCCATTGTGTTCAAAATTGTTTTTTTCCCCTAGACAATATCTCACTATTCAGTCCAGGCTGGTCTTGAACTCGACCCTCCTGCCTCAGCTTCGAAATGTCCGGATTACTGGTATGTGCCACCAAACCTAAGTCAAATGTTTTTGCTAGTTGTCAACATTTCATCCTTGGTGTCATTTACAATAAGAAAAAAATTAAAAGTCAGGCATAGTGTGCATGCCTGTAAATCTTAGCACTTAGGTGGATGAGGCAGGAGGATTGTGAGTCTGAGGTCAGACTGGACTAATAGTGAATACGAACCCAACTTGTGCTATGTAGTAAGACTGCCTCAAAACAAAACAAAAGTTAAGCTGAGAAATAAGCACGATTAAGGACTGTAACTCGGAGACAGGACTGAAACTGTGGAAAGGATGATGGAATTGGAAAGAAAGATATTTTCTTTATCAAAGAAGAAAAGATCCAAGTCCACAGTTACTTCTAAATTAATCTACCACACTGAAACACAGTGTTATCAAACCTGGAGGCAGAGAGGTGGCTCAGGCACTTTCTTCCAATCATGACAACCTGAATTCCATCCCCAGAGCCCATACATTAGATGAGAGAACTCACTCTTGCAAGATGTCCTCTGAGCTACACATACACACACAGAGGCACACATCATACACACAGATACAGACACCACACACACGTTCATACAGACAGATAGACACAGACCAACACCACACACATACAGACATACAGATACCACATACACACATTCACACCCATCACACACATACATATCCACCCACCACACATACACATATATACACGCAAATGTTAAAAATATGTTAATTTCTTAAAACAAAATAGGCTGATTCCTGAGTTTATATTTAAAAAAACTTACTGTGTAAGAATAGCTAGACTACAAAAGGCACAAACAACCAAAACCAAAATACATAAATTAGACAAATTTCAAAAGTTTTAGAATCAAAAGAAACTAGGAAGAAAATCTAAAAAATAATCCACAGAATGAATGAAGGAATTTGCAAATCATATACTGATTATGGTCCAGTATTCAGAATATGTAAGTAAATCTCCATTTCAATAGTTTGAAAAAAATAAAAATTAGTCAAAGATTTAAATTGGCATTTCTTCAGAGAAGATAGACAAATGGCCAATAAGCACATGAGAGACTTTTAGTATTGTTGGTCACTAGGGAACTCACAAACCCACAAAGCCACAGGACAGCACAACAGACCATATCTGTGTTGATGAGGATGTGTGGGATATGAAGAAAAGGTTGTTGCCATTGGAGATGTAAAATGGCGAGGGCCCTGTGCAAAGCAATTTGACAGTTCCTTAAAAATGTTAAACAGAGTTACCACATGGCCCAGGAACTCTACCAAGTATATACCCCAAAGAATTGAAAGCGTATGTTGTACAGAAGCATGCATGGAAACGATCCTGGCAGCATTATGTATAATGACCCCAGACTGGAAGCAATTCGCCACAGCGGAGGAGCGGACAAGGGGTTGAGATGGGTTCAAACAATGGGCTATAACAGCCATGAAAAGACATGAAATACTGTTGGATGCTACTGCTTCAAGCATGCGGAAAAGAAACCAGACTAAAAAGCCACTTATTGTGTAATTATTTATATAAAATAGCCTTACTAGGCAAATCTGTAGAGGAAGTGAATTAGTGGTTGCCAGGAACCAAGGAAAGCAGGCAATTGGACCAGCTGCTAGCTGGTGTAAGGTTTCTGTAGATGATGAAAATGTTTTAGAATTAGATGATAGTGTACCAGAGAATTGAAAATGCTAAAAACCATTGGAGGGCACATGTTAAAATAGTGAATTTGTGACACTATATATATATATATATATATATATATATATATATATATATATCAAAGCAAGAACAAATAAAATGTAAGGGATGTGAAGTAACTCTGCCAGATAGCCAACATTATGAACGAACACAATTATATCTATGACATTGTCAGCTCTACTACCCTGCCCGAGCTCAATCATACTTGATCTCAAAACTAAGCAGGCTCAGGCCTGGCTGGTGCTGGGGAAGGAGACTGAACATGTTTTTATTCAAGTTGTTTTAGATAAAGATAAAACTTTAGTGGGACAATGGTAGACTTTTAAGTAAATGGTACGTACTGGATTATCTATGAGGGGACATACACTGTTCTTAAGTCATGCTGTACACAAAATTACCTAAAATGCATCATATATGTAAACAAAGTTCAAAACAGTAACATTTCTAGAATGAAACTTGGATGAATACTCTCTGTAACAGAACACAAAAGTACAACTGATGTAAGATAAAAGATAAACTGGATTTTATCAAAGCTGCTTACTGAAGATGCTACCAGGAAAGAACAAGAGCAAGCCATAGAGAAAGAAAATTATTTGCAAACACATCTAGTAGACAGACGATTTAAATCCAGACTATTTAAAGAACTCTTTCTCAAAAGATAACCAACTCACTAAGGAAATGGGCAGAAGGGTTAAATACACAGTTCCCAAAAGAAGGCAAGTAAATGGCCACTAAATATATAAAAAGATTTTGGACTTTATGAGTCAGACAAATTAAAATGGCAGTGAGGTACTATCAAGCCCTGCCTAAAATACGTGGAAACTAGAGTTCTCGAATACCAAGGTTCTTCTGTCCTGGTGTTTCCAGAAACAACCAACCCCTCCTGAGGTTTCTCCACCAGAGGCCTGTCCAGCACCTGCCCTAGTCTATTGACCCAGGTTTATATCCACAGTCCTTAGCTGAGGGAGACCAGCAGATAGCAGGAGGCTGGTGCAAACTGTTTCCCTCAACAAGATAAATTATATATATATATATATATATATATATGTATATATATATATACATATATATATATATATATATATATATATATATATATATGTAGTTTCTTTGTATAGCCCAAGCTGTTCTGGAACACTCTCTGTAGATCAGGCTGACCTCGTACTCAGAGATCCACCTGCCTCTACACACACACACACACACACACACGTCCATGTTGGTCTGTGTAACTTACTATGTAGCTGAAGATGAGCTGGAAATTTCTAACCTTCCTGTCTCTAATTCCCAAATGCATGGGTGTGCCACCATGCTCAGTTTATGGGGGTTGGAGAGTATGGATCAAGCCTATGGCTTCCTACACATGAGACAAGACCTCAACGGAGTCACATCCCAGCCCCCAACTTTTTATAACTTTGATGAGGTCAGGTAAGGCAACTCAGCTGCTGTTTCCCTAGAGCAGCTAGGTTTTTTGTTTTTGTTTTTGTTTTTAAACATTTCTTAGACTGTGGTGGCACATGCCTTTAACTGGGCAGGCCGATCTCCGAGTTTGAGGCCAACCTGGTCTACAAAGCTACACAAAGAAACCCAGTCTTGAAAAATCAAAAAAAAAAAAAAAGGTTTCTTTCGTTAATTATGTGTAGAAGTTGTAGGGAGAGGATGTTTATGTGGTTCAGGGAGCCTGAAGAGGCCAGAGGCATTGAATCCCATACAGCAGGAGGTACAGTGATGTAAGCTGCTTGCTATGGGTGCTAGGAACTGAACTCAAATCCTGTGGAAGAGCAGTAAGTCCCCCTAACTGCTAAGCTGTCTTCCCAGCACCTCTTTACTTAGAATTTAAACATGGCTGTGTATGGTGTTGCAGGCCTGTAATTCCAGCACTTGGGTCACAATCTCATGGTTATCTTCAGCTACACAGTAAACTGGAGACTAGCCCAGGGTACAAGGCAGTCTCAAAAAAGCAAAACCAGACAAAAATAAAGTCCTAAAAATGGAATCCTGCCTGGAAATATCTCCAGTTATTCTGCTTGGATTCACCTGAGGAGCTACCTGTGTTTGACTACTGTGGGTACTGTTATAGAAAACATCTTTTTTGTTTGTTCCCCAAACTCGATTTCTGTTGCTGGCAGCCAAACAATTCTAATTTATGTGTTGGAGTATTGTAGAATATTTTAAGATGTGTTACATTTGTTTATGCTGTGGAACGTTTGTTTTTAATGATGCAAAGATGTGTTGTATTCTTTTAATGTTGCATTTGTATAACTCGGTGAAGCTGTGTTACTTTGCCTGTCTAGAACATCTGATTGGTCTAATAAAGAGCTGAATGGCCAATAGCTAGGCTGGAGAAAGGATAGGTGGGGTTGCCAGGCAGAGAGAATAAATAGGAGAAAAAAAGAGAGAAAGGAGGAGAGATCAAAGAGAAATGAAGGTGACAGCCACCCATGGAGTAAGAGTGAAAGTCAGATTGATTAGAGAAGTGAGACAAGGTAAAAGCTCAGAGGCAAAAGGGAGATGGGATAATTTAAGAAAGCTGACTAGAAACAAGTCAAGCTAAGGCTGGGAATTTATAAGTAATAAGCCTCCGTGTGTGATTTATTTGGTAGCTGGCCCCCCCAAAGAGTAAAAAGCATAAGAATATAAAAACAAACAACATTGGGTTTTTGGAAATCAAATTATTTTTCTATTGCCACATGATCACAAACTTAGTGCCCCCAAACAGTACAGACTTATAACCGTACAGTGATAGAGGGCAGAAGTCTGGACATAGCATGCTGACCCTTGGCCTAGGCACTTACCAGGTGAAGACCAAGGTGTTGACTTGGCTGTGGTTTGGCTCTGCAGCTTCAGCTGCTCTTCCTAATTCACTGGTGTCTGGAAATTTTTCTTACAACTACAATGAGATCCCTGTTTTCTTGAACATCACTGATTAGGCATCACTCTTAGCCCCAGAGGACACCTGCAGCACCTTGCAATATAGCTGTAGTTTTTTGGTTTTGTTCTTTTTGTTTGTTTTTCTCTTGGCTCTTTGAGAGGGCATGCCACCAGTTCCCAAATAAATGCCTGGAGACTTTTTCTTATAAATGCCTGGCCACGCATGCCTTTAATCCCAGCACTCAGGAGGCAGAGGCAGGCGGATTACAGAGCAATTGCCAGGATAGGCTCCAAAGCTCCTCAGAGAAACCCTGTCTTGAAAAACAAAAACAAACAACAAACAAAATAATAAAATAAATGCCTGGCCTGTAGAAGCCAGCTTTTCTTAATGCCTTTATCTTGCCTACCTTTTGCCTCTGGGCTTTTAGCTTCCTAGTAAGAAATAATAGACCTTTATTTCTTACTCCATGGCTTGCTGTGTAGCTGGGTGGCTGGCCGGCCCCTAGAGTCCTCTCTTATTTTCCCCCTTCCATTTATCTCTGCTTACCAGCCCCGCCTCTCCTTTCTCCTGCCTTGCTATTGGCCATTCAGTTCTTCATTAGACCAATCAGGTGTTTTAGACAGGCCAAGTAACACAGCTTCACAGAGTTAAACAAATGTAACATAAAAGAATGCAACATATCTTTGCATCATTAAACAAATGTTCCACAGCATAAACAAATGTAACTTCAACTTATATTCCACAACATATGGCCTCCTCGAAGTTTTCCCCAAGCCAAGAACAACACTCTGCTTTGCTTTTCCGCAGCCAGCAGGAGGAAAGTCTGCTTGGAAAGGGCTCGCTTGGTTAGGCCAGACCTACTCCAGGTAACCTCTTTTACTGCAGGCCCCAAGAGAAGCATCCGAGTGCTAGCTTCTTCTGGGCAAAGGTTTTCTGCAATCATGGAAGTTACACTGGCAGATGCACCATAGTGTGGACACCTTGGGGGCTACCCTAGCATCTTGCCTCCTAGAGAAGTGCCCCTGGAGAAGCTGCTTCTCCTCCTCTGCTTATCGGGCATGGCAAATAAAGGACTTTTGTGCTTTTGCCCAGGAATGAAGCCAACACAGAGGTGGGCAGAGTGCAGGAAACATTTAGCACATCCATGGAGAACCTGGATCATGCCAGGCCTAAAGGCCTGCTTCGTGGATTTTTCTGTCTTATGATCCAGTAACTTTCTTAAAGTTGACTTTAATTTTGAAATTTGCTCTTGAAATGCTCTTGATGTTACAGATGCTGATAACACATGGTCACTGAAGATGTATTGGCCTGGGTCCATTTTATTGGGAGGTTACTTCAGTTGACCAATTTTTTTTGTTGTTTTTGTTTTGTTTTGTTTTGTTTTTTGTTTTTTTTTTTTGGTGGGGGTTTGAGACAGGGTTTCTCAATGGCTTTGGAGGCTGTCCTGGAACTAGCTCTTGTAGACCAGGCTGGTCTCCAACTCACAGAGATCAGCCTGCCTCTGCCTCCCGAAGGCTGGGATTAAAGGCCTGTACCACCACTGCCCGGCAAGACCAATGTTCTTAAGAAAATCAAATTTTAATTTTTTAAAATTCAACAAGATATTATGGAGGAAAAGCATGCCCGTTGTCCAAACACACCAATAAACATAATAAATCAAATAATAATAAAAACTACACAGAGAAATAAAAGAAAAACATCTTTAAAAAACACTTTGTAAAGATAGCAAAAGTAAATGGGGAATGTGGATATTATTAGACCCGTATTATTAAGAGACAAGCTGAGCAATTGATTACATAATATCGCCCTTGATAACTGTCTTAGTTAGGGTTTCTATTGCTGCAACAAAACACTGTGACCTTAAAGCAACTTGGGGAGGCAGGGTTTATTCAGCTTACTCTTCCACGTTGCTGTTGATCGTTGTGGAAAGTCAGGACAGGAAGTCAAACAGGGCAGGATCCTGGAGGCAGGAGCTGATGCAGAGGCCATGGAGGAGAGCTACTTACTGGCTTGCTTCCCCTGGCTATGTCAGCCTGCCTTCTTACAGATTCCAGGATCAGCAGTCCAGGGATGGCACCACCCACCATGGACTGGGCTCACCACTGATCACTAAATGAGAAAATGATTTACAGCTGGATCTCATGGAGCCATTTCCTCAGCTGAGGCTCCTTCTCTGAATGAATCTAGCTTGTGTCAAGTTGACAGAAAACCAGCCAATACAACTACGCCCTTGTCAGTGTGACACACAAACACGTGACTATTAATCCACATCCCTTCCTTTCCTAGTCATCTCACCTTAAAATCATAATTTTAAAAGTCCAGTCTCGCAGTCTAAAAATTATAACACATTCAAACTTCAATTTCTTTAAAATAGCCAATCTCTTTAAAAAGTTCTCGTCTTTCATCTGTGGACTCCTTTAAAAATTAAAATTAAACACCTTCTTCAAGAGGGAAGAACCAGGCCACTGTCACAATCCGAACCAAGCAAAACCAAACTCCAACATTATATATAACTCAAAGTCCAATTATCTGGGATTCACTCACGATTTTCTGGACTCCTCCTCCAAAGGGCTTGAGTCTGATCTCTGGCTCCACCCTCTGAAGCACAGGCAGCTTGTCTTCTGGGCTCTGGCTGGCTCTACTGCACTGCTGCTGGTGGTCTTTCAGAGGTACTGGCATCTCCAAACCATTGGGCTCTCCTGCTGCAACTGGGCTGCGCTTTCACCAATAGCCTCTCACAGGTGCTCAGCAACTTGCATGACCCTTTCAGTCCTGAGCCCTCAGTTGCCACTGAGGCTGCACCTTCACCAGCAGCCTCTCCTGGCCTCTCACAGTGCTAAGTCAGCTGCTTTCCGTAACCCCTTCATGCCTTCAAAACCAGTACCACCTGAGTGACTTTTACATATTACCAAGCCTGGCTGCCAGCACCGGGTTCAACCTTGGCTGCCTCTGGAACACACTTTCTCAGTGCTCTCAGGAAACACTTCTCAGAAGATTTCACCTCAGGGATGCTGGTATTTTCTTAAGCACTGCTCATCTCTTAGCTCCAGCTAACCAGCATCAATCATCCCAGTAACAAAGGTTTCACTTTAGTAGTACTGGTATCTTGTTAGTCACAGCTGATTCTTCAACCTCTGCTAATCAGAACCACAGTATCTTAAATCAAAATAGCAAACAACTTTGATAAGAGTCTTTAATCTTCCCTCTGAAATTTCACAAGCCGGGCTCTGCTCTGCACTGCTCTCAACAGTCTTATCTTCCAAGCTCCCACAGAACATCCCACAGAGCTCTTAACAGTCAATGGCTTTTCTAGTCCAAAGTTCCAAAGTCCTTCCACTCCTCCTCAAAACATGGTTAGGTCTGGCATAGCAATATCTCACTCCTGGTACCAATTTGTCTTAGGGTTTCTAATGCTGTGACTGACATAACACCATGACCATAAAACAAGTTGGGGAGGAAAGGGTTTATTCAGCTTATACTTCCACGTTGCTGTTCATCACTGAAAGAAGTTGGGACAGGAACTCAAACAGGGCAGGATCCTGGAGGCAGGAACTGATGCAGAGGCCATGGAGGAAAACTGCTTTCTGGCTTGCTCCCCATGGCTTGTTTAGCCTGCTTTCTTATAGAATGCAGGACTAGGCCCTCTCCCGTTGATCACTAATTGAAAAAAATGCCTTACAGCTGGATCTCATGGAGGCATTTGCTTAACAGAGGCTCCTTCCTCTCTGGTGACTCGAGCTTGGTGAGGTTGACACACAAAACCAGCCAGTACAATAGCCTTACACTTTCCACTGGAAAGTGAGCCTGTCCTGCTGGAGGGGTGCCACCATTTGCATGTCATTTTCACATTTTGTCATTTTTATCTTTTTAGATGACTCAGGAAGACAGTCATTACTGATGTGCACTTTCCACTTTACAGTTAAGGAAATTGAATTTTTACCCACTATCACAAAGCTGGCAAGTGGCCAAATCGAGACTGGAAGTCAAGTGTTCTGGATACTGGTGCATCATGGGAGTGCAAGGAATGTGCTTTGGACAGACAGACGGACCCTGGTTAGAGGAGTCTGTCTGGACAAGTCAAGAAGCGTCTGACTTTTGTCCCGAATTTGCTAACCACGCCCAGCTTACTGTAGTGCTTGGAGAATGGATAGCAGACCTCCTAGCGGTTTTCCTGCATCACCTGTCTGTATGCGGAGGAAGCTTGGGAAAGCTGGCTCCCTTCACATAGGTGAGGCGATAACTGATAACTGCTGTCACTGTCTGGCGGAGAGATGCCAGAGGGTTATTAAATGTGCAGCCACAGAAGCTCTGGCAAGAACTTGTAGATATGATTGGAGCCAGAAACAGGGAGTGGGCCTTGGTCTCTGTGATGAGTGGGATACCAAGAGCAGGTGGTGAGCAAGTCCTACAGGGAGCGCAGACCAAACCCGGGTAGGGACCTGTGTGCTTCCTCTTTTTAATTCTCTCTGAGCACTCAGTCAGACTCAAGGCACGGGCCTCCTATTCCTTATGAACAGATAACTCCCACCTCTGTGACAAGTATAGCCCCGGAAGCCTTTCTAAAGTCAACTGTGAGGCCCCTAAGCAAACACAAAGTCATTGTCTGAAATGAGAACCTTCAACCCCAGTACGCGAGGGTATCTGAGGACCAGCTTCACAACATCTTGCGAAGAGGGAATTTCTTCATTTCCTCGCTTCTGGTCCTTTCTTTAGCTGAGGTACAGGGTGGCGCTGTGAACTTCCTCTGGGCTGTCCCGGCCACTGTTCCAGGTATTCTAGCTTCGGTCCAAGAGTGGAGGGTCGGGCTCAGGGCCTGACGGCTCAACACAGTCCCATGTGCTGGAGATTTTCGTCAGTCCCAAAAAAGGGAGCTAGAACTCCTGACCTCGTGAGGTGTAGGCGAGGCTGCCAGAAGTCCTTGCTGAGCCAGCCTTGTTCGTAGGCGAGCCGCCCAAACAGAGACCTCTTAGTCTATCAACAACCCCATGGGCTCCATCTCTGGATACCGCGGTCGGGAACCCTTGGCCTCTCCTTAGGATGGCCGCCTCCGTAAATGGAAGGCGGGATGATAATCAGGACAAAGGTGGGGGACAGGACGCAGTTGCAGGGAAGCAGAGGGTCTGCTCGCGAAAGGACAAACTTCTCCCATCCTGGGCAAGAGGGTCAAAGAGCCTCTCACCTAGCAGTGCCGTGTGTCTCCACAGCGACCCCTCGCGGCTGCATGTCAAACTGCACTTCCCAAGGCTTCCCTCGCTCTGGGGCTGGCGGTCTAGCCGCTCAGGTCCCACCCCAGAATCTCTGACCGGGTCTCCACTTCCATAGGACTCACAATGAGGGGACGTGTCACCAACGCACACACGACAGTTGGGGCCTTTTCACGGCCGCGTCATTTTCTAGAAAATGCCCGGTTCCTTGCTTCTACGCTGGTCTCCTCGTCTGTCTAAGGACCTCGGGTCATTGACACCCTGATGAATAACTAAGCAATAGCCACTGTCTAGCCTAGTCCTCGACCTAGGCCTGTTGATCGCAGGCTAAGCGGCTGAGTTGCGATTTGAACACACAGTGTGACTTCAGAGCCCATAGCGTCTGCCCCCAGAGATGTCAGAAAACTATCTGTAAAAACCTGGTGTTTTCAAATACACAGCCCTTGCCACTTTTTCCACACCACAAACCTTTAAAAACAAAACACAAGCGAAGTATTTCATTAAAGGACCCACAGGGACCTCTAGTGTCACGTTCTTGAATCAGAGCTATAGGATCTGATGCGGAATTGTGTGGACAACCCAAATCCGAGGCTTGGGTATGAAGTTAAAACTTTTAAAAATTACCTGTGCCCCACCCATCTCTTGGGCTAGTTACTAGGGTTAGAAAAGGAGAGTCATGCATGGATATATTTTATAAAATTAAATGTATTGACAGCTGTGACTTCTACTTTTGAGGAAACTCAACATTGCCAATTGATATGTGAGGTAAAGAAACATGTCTTGCCTGGGTGTTCACTATCAGGTGGTCTTCTGTATAGTTTTTGTGTGTTGGCTTGAAAAGTAAATTGTTTTGAGGTAGGGTCTCTCTCACTGTGTAGACCAGGGTGATCCTGAACCCACAATTCTCCTGCCTCTCAGCCTTCAGTGTGCTGGGTAACTTGGATTATTATTACCCTCCACTTTGCAGACAAAAACTCTGTGACCAGAGGCCCTTAGACAGATGGTAAGACCATCGCAGAAGCAAGGAACTGGACATTTTCTAGAAAGTGACAAGGCCATGAGATGGTCCCAACAGAAAAGGTCACTTATCCAGATGAATCACCCACCAGCTAAGGCTGAAGCCAGCATTAGAACCTAACCCTGTGGCAGAGTCAGCATATTGCGTTTGAAATGAACTCTCCCTCTGCAAGGCTGCATTTGGAGGCTCACAGTGAGGATGCTGTTTGGATGCCCAGAGTATGACAATTGATTTCTTCTCTTCTAGCCCGGAGAACAGTGGCGACCATTGCAGCAGCAGGTGCTGTGCAAAATGATTTGAGCACATTCTTGATAATTTGTGTTTTGTCCTGTGAAGTATTGTCTTTTACAGATGTACCCAAAAGTGCAAAGAAATAGAGACTTATTCAAGACAACATGCAGTCGGCACAAACTGGGTCAGACCAGGTTCCCAACCTTAGCTGAGCTACTTCCTGCTGAGCAGTTCCCCGCCCCAGCAGGGGCCCAGGCAGGGCCCTTCCTGCCCCCTGCCCAAAGTTCCCCCACTCTTTTGCCCTTCTCTGGGATTCTATGCAGATTCAAAGCACCCCTGGGAGGAAATGACCAGCCAGTGCAGGTTCTGTCGGTCCAGAGTGCCCGTGTGACTTTGGATGGGACTTCAGTCTATATAATGGTGAGAAATGCATGTCTTTGTTTTCCCCAGCAAGTCTAAGGTATTTGGTTATGGCAGCCTGAGCAACCTCAGACCAAGATGAATTCAATGGGTGCAGACCATTAATAGATGACCCTTGGTGACCAAATCAGGAGTGTGTGTTAACTGACTCAGGACATATATGTAATATGTTAGACTACTGTTCTCAGGAGAGACTGACTCGGTCAAAGTGCCCTGCCTCATCCATCAAGTACATCTTTTTTATTTTTTGAAATTACATTTATTTGTGGTGTGTGTGTGTGTGTGTGTGTGTGTGTGTGTGTGTGTGTGTGTGAGATAGAGAGAGAGAGAGAGAGAGAGAGAGAGAGAGAGAGAGAGAGAGAGAGAGATTGTGCACATGCCACCACACATACCGCACTGAGAAAGTCAGCTAAGTGTTTGCTGTGGAAGGGACTGGAGACTCTAACTAAGGAGTGTGAGCGTATGTGTGCACGTAGTTAACGCCGTCCAAAGTTTGAATCTTTGAGAATCTTAACAGAGCCATAACTCTAGCCAACATCAGTGCCGAGGGCCCAAACTGAGGGCCACAGAGTGTCATTAGACTAGACTGCCCCAGGGATTGTAAGCAGGTTCAGTGGGGGATGTCAACTTAATGTCTGTCACTGCTGTTGAGAGACCTGTTGGCAGATCTGGGCTCACAATAGATTAAAAGATCTGGTTGTGACTTGAGATTGTCATTAGGAAAGACACAAGGAACATTCTAGGTAGACCGAAGAATTGAGGGTGAAAAATTAATTCATAAAAATGGAAGAAAACCTGAACTGACATTTGCCAAATTTCCCAAAGGCAAAGAACTAAATTTAAAGAAAATTAAATACATTAAGGGAAAAATATCCAATTATGTGAATTTTCTTTATGGAAAAATTTAAATATACCGATTTTAAAATAATTTACATGGGAAACAGTTTTACTAAGTGTTGACAAACCCCTAGAGCTACTAGAAAGTAAATTAAAGTGATTCCCAGAGGCCCAACCATGGAACAATGAACAGAAGCCGACAGTTCACAAAGAGGAAAAGCAGCAGACAGAACACTTTAAAAACTATTAATATATTTATTTAACGAGTGTGTATGTGTGTGGTGAGGGATGCACATGCCATGGCTCCTGCCAGGCACAGTACAACATTTTGTCCCACTGTGTGGGTTTCAGGGATTGAACCCAGGCTACCAGACTTGGCAGCGAATATATTTACTGGTTAAGTCATCTCATTGGTCCAAACTACTACTTTGTATGTTAGCTATTACCGGTAACCTAAAACTTGCCAATTTAAATAATTCAGTAGAGTTTTTCCCTGTGGGATTCAGCACAGAGCAAGCACTGTGACCTTTGTGACATTTGGCTGCATAGCTGCTAGTTGATCTCAACCCCTAAAAACACTCTGCAACATTCTTGGAAATTGTATAACTGAAACGTTAAGAAACTAGGGAGAAAAAGAAAACCTAGAGTGGTGATCACCATCAGGCTTGGCCTGCTCTGTCTGACCCTGTCAGTTATGGTGACCTCCTTCCAGGAATCCCCTTCAAAATTCTTCACATCCTCTTGGTTCCCACCCCCATCTCCTGGAAAGGACAGGTAATGCAGTCTTGGCCAATGAGGCATCCTGCCCGCAGACATGGGACCTGGGCACTTCCAGACACAGTGCTGCTTATTCAGGAGTGACCAGGACCCCAACTATGAAGCATTCATCCGCTTTGTCAGAATTGCTGGCTGCAATTAAAACTAACAAAAAGAAAAGCACCAATGTGAAGATGGTGTTCTGACGGAATATTATTGTAGGAACAGCAAACTCCTCCACTTTGTTTAAATTACCTTGATTTGAGTCCCTGCGATAGCAAGACTCCAGCGTGGGTGGTTATTTTGTAGCCTGGGGATGCTGCTGTGAGGAAAGATTCTACAGCTATTACATTGCCCTTGAATACTATGGCTTCTCTTCAGGTCATAGAGATCCTTTGCCTTTTACTAAGTTATCCTTGTAAGCAATTTCTTGGAACTTAACAAACTCAAGATAAAGTGAAAGCATTGGGATACCTGGTCAGTGCTCAGCATGATCCTTCAACAATTTATCAAAGATGGGAAAGAGCCACAAGATACTCGAAACTAGGCTATTGTTGTCGAATATTACTTTAAGATGTGTTATTCGTTTATGCTGTGGAACGTTTATTTAATGATGTAAAGATGTGTTGTATTTGTTTAGCTCTGTGAAGCTGTGTTACTTTGCCTATCTAAAACACCTGAGTTAAACACGAGTCAGGGGAGAATAAATACATGGAAAAATCTAGGTTACAGGAGCAAGAAAAGGAGAGGAGGGTGCCAGGAGCCAGCCACCCAGTCACATAGCCAGACACAGAATAAAAAGGAAAGAAAAGATATACAGAAATAGAGAAAGGTAAAAGCCCAGAAGCAGCCAGTTGGTGGTAGCTCACGCCTTTAATCCCAGCACTTGGAAGACAGAGGCAAGAGAATCTCTGTGAGTTCAAGGCCAGCCTGGTCTAAAAGTGGGCTTCAGGACATCTAGAACTGTTACACAGAGAAACCCTGTTTTGAAAAAATGAAGAAGAAGAGCCCAAAGGTAAAAGGTAGATAAGATAATTTAAATTAGGAAAAGCTGGCTAGAAATAAGCTAAGCTAAGCCTGGGCATTCACAAGAGAGAGTAAGTCTCTGTGCCATTATTTGGGAGCTGGGTGGTGGGGCCTTCAAGGAGCAAAGAGTAAAAACCAACCAACTACAAACTAGGGTCTATAAGTCTTGAGCTTTCCTCACCCACACCTGCGCCTCCCTCCTTCCCTCTCTCTCATATGTGAATCCTATAAGACAAAGGAAAGAACTAAGAAAACGATTGCTCCAGACTTTCTTCTAAACTAACCATTTGTCTTCTCAGATGAAAACACAGAACATCTGTTTTGAAGAGCTTGCAAAACACCACAAAATACCGGCCAATAAACTCCCACAGAGTGTCATTTTCTCAGCACTAAAACAGCTACAGAATGCGCCATTACAGGAAAGTAGCCCTCAATTACCTTGCCAGACACATGATGCTGGCAATCTCATCAGAACATTCCTGTTGCACTGAACCGTGCGTGCCTCGGCTCATGATGGATCCACACACCTCCCGTAATCCCAAGGGCTTTGAACCTGGACTAAAAGACAGATTCATCTGATTGTTGGTCCTGGTTTGGTCAGAACAGTGGCCAGGAAACATCTGCCAAATACAACTACTTGGGCTCTCTGCAGCTTCAGGGACTCTCGGCCATGACCTCTTAGTACCATGTCCTTGATTAGGAGCTGCATGTTCTTGGGGCCACAGCTTTCATTCATACCTTATCCTAGCTAAGAGTGGGGCTCAGTCTCTGTCTGCAGCAGGTGAGGTGTGAGACCCCGGTGAGGCAAAGCCTGTGTGTGAAGGAATTGACAGAGCCATGACCCCACCACCACCAGCAGCAAGAGGCCAGGTCTTCATCTCACCTCTTGCCCTTGCTGAATTGCCTCTATTGCATGATGTCACCATCATGGTCTCACCCTGACATTTGGCTAACTCAGCTATGTGAGAAACTGGCACTGTGCTGGGCATAGAGGCATGTGTTTGTCATCCTAGTACTTAGGAATCTGAAGCAAGAGGGTCACAGGTTTGAAGACACCTTGAACCACACAGTCTAGAAACACTAATAGAGAAAATGAAACAAACAAAATCTCCACCTAACCCCCAAAACACAACCTGTATCCGCTTTAACAGTAGTCTGTGGTGCCCCCTTGTGGACATTCAGAATGCTTCGATGACATGCTACAAGTTCATTTATACAAAAACGTGCAGACTGCTGTGAAGAACTGACTTAGCTCTGTAGGATAATTGGATCTGACCTGAATATGGACAGTTTTTCCACAGTGCCAAATGATGAAGACAGAACTCACAGTAAGCGGGCAGAGAGAGAAAACTAGGGCAATGCCCTCAACCCAGTTCTACAGAGCATGCTGGAACCCAAGGACCTGTGGCAAAGCCTAGATTCAGACAGTCCCCAAATTCTGGGACATGATGAGCTCTCTGTCAGTGGGGAAAATCGGTGTGATTCTCTCTGGGTTCTGGAACAAGTGGCTGATTTAAGAGTGTGGCTACAGAAGGTGGTGGCGCACATCTTTAATAGAAGGACTCGGAAACAGGAGGATCTTTGTGAGTTCGAGGCCAGCCTGGTCTTACAGAGTGAGTTCCAGGACAGGCTCCAAAGCTACAGAGAAACCTTGTCTCGAAGAAAAAAAAAAGAGTGTGGCTAAACAAGAATGTTGCTTGAGCAGTGCACATGGAGCTTTGTGACAAACATCTGTATCTCAGAAAGCAGTCCAATACTCTTGTTAAAACAGTTAAAACACAACACTTTTAATTGTCAGTGGTTTGAATGACAAGATCCTGGCCGTTCAACAATTTTTTCCTTGACAAGTCGTTTGCTGGATTTGTTAAGTTTATCTGTTTAACTTCTTGCTGCTGAAGTGGACAGTGGCTTGAAACCCCACACCTTATTAAAAGGAATCCTATGTCATCCAAGGTCATGAATACAGGTGATGAAGCTAACTAGTACCTCCTCTGAAGAAATGCTTTTTAAATGCATTATTTTTAATTGTGTGTGTGCGAGGGTCTATGTGTGGTACAAGCCCGTGAGTGCACGTGCCCTCGGAGGCTTGGGCTTTGCTTCCCTGGAGCTGCAGTTCTGAGCAGCTGTGTCTGCCCGGCTCCGGCACTAGCTCCTCGGCTGGGGCAGTCCTCTGGTCCAGAAACATTTTTTATGCCATGTTACCATGTTATCTCCCACAGATGGGTGACTCAGATGGTAGCACCAGGAGCTTGAGATACAGAACACCTGAAGAAGGCTCGGGCTATGATTAGTGCCTGGGTTAATTCTTGTAATTCTTTTTTTTTTTTTTTTGTAAAAAAAAGAATCCAACATAGACAAAATTTTTTTCCATTCCTTCTGCAATTCTCTTTTCACACAAATAAAAAAAATTGTTTTGGGGGCTGGAGAGATGGCTCAGAGGTTATGAGCACTGGCTGTTCTTCCAGAGGTTCTGAATTCAATTCCCAGCAACCACATGGTGGCTCACAACCATCTGTATGAGATCTGGTGCCCTCTTCTGGCGTGCAGGCATATATGGAGGCAGAATGTTCTATTCATAATAAATAAAGAAATCTTTAAGAATTGTTTTGGTTTTTTGTTCATTTGTTTCAATTCAGGGGACTAGACCTGGGGCCCCATGCATGCTGGGCGAGCACTCTTTCAAGCAAGCTGCATCCCACCCCTGGGCCATGTGTGTGTGTTTTGAATGATGAAGAATGAATAACTGTGTCTACTTAGGTGGAAAATGAAAGCAGGAAATATTTTTTACTTCTTTGGTTCTGGGTAACTATGACTTTAAAATGTAAGACATTTAGAGAGTTTTACAGACGATACTTTTGTGCTGGATCAGCCATACGGTAGTTCACCCCTTCCATGTCTGAAGGGTTCACACAGGCACTCTGCATCCGGGGCACACCCTCTGCCCAGGCTCCTCTGCACAGGCTCCACAGACAACTGGGTGAGGGGAGCACCCCTCAGGCACAGTGGCTCTCAGGAATAAAGTGCCTGGACTTCTGTACCTCCAGTGTCAATGGGCAATCTACACCTGGTTTATGTTGCCAATATATGGGCACCTTTGAGGAAAAACCACTGGGAATAGATGAAAGAAAACATCCTTGCTTATAATGAATGGCATTTTCCTATGAAAATGGCTTCAAAATACATGTTTTAAATCCAGAAATCACATCTTCCAAGAGATCTAGTCTAGGACCAACAACATTCTATAGACAAGCAAGCAGACAAAATCAACCAAGGGGCAGCAGAGTCCGCTGACAGCCCAGAGAAGTTGCAGGCAACACCATGTCCTTTAAGCATGTGTGAGCCATGTAGGACTCTCTGCTGGTGTGCGCGGGTTCACCATGCTCTGCTTCACCTGGAAAGGGAAAGAGAGACAAACAAGGATATCATTAGCTGGAATGGCCTGTCTTAAAAGTTCATTCATTCCCAGAAAAGACTAGAGAAACCCAGGCCCTAAAAGTTTAATATTTTAAGTTAATTTCAGGGACCCCCAAGTCCTGGCTTTAATAGGTGCCAGAAGGAGCCCAGGAGTAATCTTTTAGCAAGTTCCTCTGCTCTCCATGGGTGATTGTGACATCTCAGTAGATGTCACAGGGTAAATGCTAACAGACCCGCTGTTCTCAGGACCTCGTTTAAAAAGAATTTCTGGAGGTTTAAAATGAAAAAACAAACAAACAGGGCTAGAGATGTATCTCAGTTGAGAGGGTCTAGTGTTCACAAAACTGAGTTTGATAAAATCAGCGAGGTGGCTCAACCTGTAGTCCCAGCTCTCTGGAGATGGAGGCAGGTGGATCAGAAGGAGTTCACGGTTATCCTTGGCTACGGGAGAGTTCTAGAGCAGCCTGGGACACATTAGACTCTCCAAAAGGAGGGAGAGAGCAGAAACCTTTACAAAACAAAGGGTCCTGAACATTACATTAGAACAGGAGAGAAGTGACTGCCAATACCTAACAATTCTAGGCCCAGCTAGGAGGTGACCCTGTCTGTCTTCCTGTCCCAGCTGGATTGAATATCCAACTAGGAAATCTCTGCCTCTGTCTTGCTTGGAGACATCTGACTGAGCCAGCGATAAAGTGAAGCCTGGTGCAGCCCTTCCTGAGAACAGGCTGCCCCCAGGGTATCAGCAAACACATCATGAAGTCCTTCAAACCTTCACTCGACATGAAAATTAGCAGACCCAAGGACACAAACCATGTGTCAGCCATGACCCCTAGGTCCCAGTGTGGACAATTTCTCGGGACACAATTCCAGTGTCACAACTATCAGCTGCATGCAGAAGGCTCTGCACTATTTAGATGAACGTCTTCCAAGGCAGATCTGTGCAAGGCCCTCAAGGTGGCCCCAACATAGAGAAACTCCAGAATGCCATGAGGACCCCATTAATGGCTCCTGAGAATGTGCAGACCCCAGTCCTTACAGATATAACGGTACACTCCCTGGACTGTGACACGGTTCTAGCAGCAAATGGCAATACGGAGCTAAGAGGAAGTCTCACTCACAGACTGAAGTAGCAATCAGTGGCCAGATGCACCTGGGGACAGGGCAGTTTTTAGGCACTTTCCTTCCTTCCCTGGTACTGTCACAGCAGGAGAAGTGTGGCCCTGGTCTGCCATCCTCCCCTCAGGACCAGACCAAAGGTTCTGTCTTATCTTTGAACTGCAGAAAAGCACTTACCCGTCTACATAACAGCTTGGGAGCCTCTATTTTACTCACTCAGAGCAGGGACTTATGGGAAAACATAATTTTATTTTGTTATTAAAGTAAGCACTGCCCTGGGCATGTTATTTACACAGAGATAACTGCACTTCGGAGATTGTGATGTCCCGGGAAGGTAAACTCTAACCTCAAAGAGCAGCCCATCATTCTTGCTGTCACTCTCCTTGATAATGTGGTACCGGGTAATAATCTCGCAATTGCTACCTCCACAGTCCTATAACGGGGATGCTTGGCCAGCCCAGAGGAGGGTCAGAGGCCCTGTGCCTTTTCTCCCACACACATGGCAGCAAAATCAATGATGGATTCTTTGCTCGGACGATTTGAAAGTCTTTGTTTCAATCAGTTGCCAATCAGCAGCTGCTTCCCCAACACCTGCTGCAGGCTGGGCCGTGCACTGCCCTCAGCTCTGCTCAAAATACAGGAACAAGAAAACAATATAACCCTGAGCTGTGCTGTTAAAATTCACAACCCCAGGGGTGGGGTAGGGGCTACATAGTTTAACATGGCTGGTCTCTAATAGAATAAGACAGAGAATACATAAACACTAAGACTTTAAGCTCCAAAACTGGGCATTATCCGGTCCCCCAAGAAATTCCTTTTCCCTGGGTCGGGCATTTAGGCAAAAGCCACCATTCTCTCGGGGACTTGAAGAAAGTTCCTACTTGCTACAAAGGGAGTCAAGAGGGACCTGTGGCTCTTCCACTAACGTAGGACCGTGGTGCCTATGAACTTGACAGGGTCAATACTAGCCTCTAAGCTTCCTTGGTCCAGATTCACAAGCCCCACCCCAGTGCACAAGCCCCACCCCAGTGCACAAGCCCCACCCCAGCGCACAAGCCCCACCCCAGCTCACAAGCCTCACCCCAGCTCTCAAGCCTCATCCCAGTGCACAAGCCCCCTTTCTCCCATTCTCATTTAACCCGAGAAATCTTTTCCCTGTCGCTTCTCCTTGCTTTCTCTGGAGACAGCCTTGGCAGTTTGGAATAAACTTTTCCCTTTTCACCCAAGGAGCAGTTAGTCTGGTTTCTTTACTGCACCCATTTTCATTCAGGCATGGCATATAAATCTATCTTAGTATCCTCACCCATCTCCCTACAGAGCTGTCAGTCATGACAATCAGGAAGTGAACTAAAAATGAACATGGAATGGCAGCCCCAGCAACAGCACATGGTTCCGAGTCATGAGAGCTCCGGAGCTAGAATGCCTTGCGTCTGAATCTCAGCACTGCCACCTCTTGGCTGAAAGGCATCAAGCAAGCCTGGCATTTCTCAACCAGGTGCTCCATTTTACAGCCTAGGAATCACTGCTTACTTCACAGGGGTGTGGTGAGAAATTAAGCTAATCACATGAAGCGATTAGCATAGCACCGACCAGTAAAACATGTTCAACAAACTGTAGCTGCTATTGTTAGTATTGCCATTATCACCTCTCAGGTTTGCAGGTGTCATATATAGCAACGTTCTTTTTCTTTTCTTTTTTTTTTTTGGCAGATTTTTTTTATTTGATTTAGAAACAAGATTGTTTTACATGTCAATCCCAGTTCCCTCTCCCTCCCCTCCTCCCCTACCACTCCCCACCCCAACTAAAACCCTACCGATCACATATCCTTTCTGCTCCCCCTGGATGGTGAGGCCTTCCATAGGGGGTCATCAGAGTCTATTGTATCCTTTGGGATAGGGCCTAGGCCCACCCCCATGTGTCTTGGCTCAGGGAGTATGCCTCTATGTGGAATGGGCTCCCAAAGTGCACACCTATGCTAGAGATAAGTACTGAACTACTACAGCAGGTCCCGTAGATTTCTGAGGTTTCCTCACTGAAACCCAGGTTCCTGGGGTCTGGATCAGTCCCGTGCTGGTATCCCAGCTATCAGTCTGGGGAGCAAGAGCTCCCCGATGTTCAGGTCAGTTGTTTCTGTGGGTTTCATTAGCCTGGTCTGGACCCCTTTGCTCATCACTTGTCCTTCTCTGCAACTGGATTCCAGTTCAGTTCAGTGATTAGTTGATATAGCAACATTCTTATTGTCACTTAGGAAACACTCTGCCCTGATCCTTGACCTCACTCCAGATCAGATCACCCCCTTCTTCTTGCCCCCGTCCATCAGTGGAGCCTGCTTCTTCTTTACACTCGGACAAGATGGTAATGGGGACCAAACCTTGGGCTGCTGAGCTGTCTCTCCAGCCTGTGGGAATTTTATTATTTTTATTTTGCAATGCTGAGATTCCCACCCCAGGACCCAGTCACTGAACTTACACCTCCAGCCCCTTCTCCTTTCTCTCCAGTGGCCCCTTTGGTCTCAACTTCATTACCTCCAGAGGAATAAACCACATCTCCCCACAGGCATCCCAGTGATGCTGACATGAAAAGCGTCATTGGCTCAGACTCAGATGTGGGGCAGCACAGTCCAGAGCAGCAAGTCTGATTCTTAGAATCAGTCATCCCAAGTCATTCATACTGTCTGTCTACAGTCAGACAGGCACAGCCTTAACACTGGGCCTCAACCTGGTAGCCTAGACCCCAGGTAGCATTCACGGGGATTTGTATCTTGAATGGAACTTTTCTCCATTTTCATTGAGCTCTAAGTGAAATTTGTTATTCCTTCGATGATGATTACAGATGACAAATCATAGAGGTGACAGTGTATCTGTGACTGTCTCCAATGGCAATAGAGAAGTCAATGGTCCTTTCCAGTTGTATTATAATTAGGGTTGTGGTAAATGTTACATAGTCTCTAGTCGTCACTACTTTGAGAGTTATAGGCTCATTACTAGATTCCCCCTTATTTGTTTCTTTGTTTTGTTTGAAACACAGTTTCATGTAACACAGGCTGGCTTCAAACTCACTAGCAATTGCAGTTGAGCTGTTTGCTTATTTGGTTTTGTTAAAGACAAGATCTCACTATGTAGCTCGGCCTGTCCTAAAACTCACCATGTAGACCATGCTGGCAGGAACTTGTTTGGGTGGAAGCTCCATCTCACACCTCTCTCTCTCTCTCTCTCTCTCTCTCTCTCTCTCTCTCTCTCTCCAAACTCTGCCCCCTTTCAAAACAAGTCCAAGAGGCAGCTCCTCCCAGGTCTACAGGGTATTTAAACTGCCTCCTAGGGACAGGCCATGTGATTTTTTGGTCTCCCCATCTCCTCTCTAGGGGCCGAAAAATCATCAGGGAGCATTTTGCCCATTAAACCTGGACTTTTAATTCTTATTTCAGCTTGATTTGGATTACAGTGTAGGTGGAGAAGCTTAATATTGGAGTATAGAAAGCTTACAGAACTCAAGCATTAAACACCTGAGCTACTCTGCCTAGCTTCTTGTGTGCACCTATGTGTTGTATTATTTTGAGAGAGGACCCTATATTATGCAAGGGTCTACATCATGTGACATGGAACCCCCTTGCATTGGGAAGGCCTGCAATGCCAGAAAGGTGAACGATGTATAAATTACTCACTGCAATGTGACATTAAAATATTCTTCGGGTGTCACTACTTTCGGTCCACCAAAGTAGTCCAAGACCCAGATATTGGTTATATTTAACTTAGCAAAGAACCAATTATGGCTGGAAGGCCAAGTTTTCATCTCAGGGTGTCGAAGGAATAAGGAATTCTTTGCATAGTCCGCTTCTTTCTCATTCACCTGAAGGATAAAAAGGAGAGAAACCGTTAACACTTTCATTTCCCCTGCTCTAAGAAAGTGTGCCTCTTACACCGCAAACCCTACCTGAGAACGTATTCAGTTGCAAAGCCCAATCTTAAGAGCCTATGGGAAGCTTCAAGAAAAACAGACAACAATGATTTCAAACTTGTAACAACACATGCATCAAAACAGAAACCACTCTAAGGATGGAGCTGCTGCTGGACAGTAATGTCACCCGGGCCTGGGAGCACTCTCCCACTCACCCCAGGGTGAGCATCTGTCACTCCCCGGCTTGCTCCTGTCAGTCAAGGACACCACCCACAGAGATAGACTGATGGAGAATGTCCAGACCTGAAGTCACAAAGAAGCAAACTACTGGCTCAGCAATAAGATTGGTGTATGTGACAACCGGCATTCTGTAGATCTTTTTCTGTTTCGTTGTTTTGTTTGTTTTGAGAGATGGTGGCTCACTATGAAGCCCTAGCTGTCCTGGAACTCACTATGTAAACCAGGCTGGCCTAGAACTCACAGAGATCCCATCTCTGCATCCTGGGTGCTGGGGATTAAAGGCATGGGCACTGTCAATCTCATTTAACCTCTTCACTCCAGAACTCATCCCAAACTATCCAAACATACTTCTAGTTAGTAACAGACACTCCTCTTGTTGGTATCAAACAAGGGGAGATGGAGCCCAGGTGAAATTAGAGAGCGATGTTTCTAGATGAGATGTTTCTTAACAAGAGTGTTTTTATACGGGGGCCTTCCAGATGTGACATGTTTGGTTCCAGGACATAGGTCCTTTGCCCCTTAAGAGCCCTACTGAACACCTACATGAGTGATCCCGGTCAAAGACTTTAGTTCTTGGAATCATTGTATGTGCTAGAACATATTCTTACCATGCACCCACTAACAAATCCATTGCATGTTATTCTTCAAGGACTGATGGGGGAAGTACTTCTGTGTATGTTTATCTTAATGATTGTTAAATAAAGTTTGGCCAATGAAACAGCAAGTTAGACAGGACTAGGAGTCAAAGAGGATTCTGGGAAATGTAGTAGAGAAGTGGTGATCCAGGCAGGAAGGGACATAGCAAGGAGACTTATATTTAAGCAAAGGAAACAGGAAGTGTTCCCCTTTTCCCCACGGTGCCTCCTCCAGCGGCGCAATGTGATCCACCGGCAAGGAGGGACGCCAATAAGGCATCCGATAAGATAAGTCTTACAAAATATATAGATTTATGATAATTAAGAATGAGCTAACAGATGAGAAATCCTAGTCATTGGCCAAGCAGCATTGCACCTAATACAAGTCTCTCTGTGTATTAATTTGACCCCTAACTCGGGCGGGCGGCTGTCATAAAGTGCACACGTGGCGATGGGGCTCTGTGGCTTCTGGCAGAAAGATTTATCATAACAAAGGACCCCTTTCTTGTTTCTGATACCACGATGTTCTTCCAAGTCCATCTCTCTTCATGGGAGTCGCTGCTTACCTTGGTCACAGTTCCTGACAGCATTATATGAACACACAAGGGACTCTGGGGATCAAATCCATGTTTCCTACAGAAGACAGTCTGTGCCAAAGACAGTGTCAATGTAGCCTGTGGATTTTCCTGCAGAGAGAAATATGGAAATCCTTCCATGTGAAATTTGGTTTCTGGAGAAGTATAATACACGCTGCAGACATACCATCCCTCGATGTATCACACTTCCATGGAATGTGAATTGTAAGCCATTTCGAACCAGGGAAAAACAATCCATGGGTGGAAATAGGTCCTGATCCCCATGAAGTGTGTGTGTGGAGAGGTGTCATGTTCTTAAAGATGTACTTATTTAATGTATATGAGTGCTCTATCAACTTTATGCCACAAGAGGGCATCAGACACCACTAGAGATGGTTGCAAGCCACCATGTGGTTGTAGCAATTGACCTCAAGACCTCTAGGAAGAGCAGCCAGTGCTCTTAATCACTGAGCCATCTCTCCAGCAAGATGTCACGTTTTAAATTAACAAACTATAGGGAATGTTTTAGCATGTGTGTTCTTATCTGTTTCATAATTATCAGAATTATAAATACAGCATTCCCCAAACAGAGCTGGTGATAGCCCTCACTGAAATATCTACAAGATCAAACTCTAATTTAAAAACAGTGCATAAAAAGACCACAGTTGCTTGAACAGCCTAATTGCATAATTTAAACAAGAAAGTAGCTGAGTCACGTTGCATAGTTATCTCGTGACTGCAGAAGTTGTCTTGTGATCTTAAGAAGGGAGAGCTGCTTAGTCTTCTCCCAGCTTCTTCTGTAAGAAGAGAATTCTTAACTCAATTCCAAACACAAAGGCAGAAAGACTCCTCAATCCTTTCTCTCCAGAACTCGGCATCATTCCAGATTACTGCAAATTCACAGTAGCATTCACTCAGCGTGTTTTGGGGGTGAACTTTCCTATTCCACAATGGCCCATCAAAAACAGTGAGCCCCAGAGATTCTCAGGAAAGATGAAGAAAAACAGCGCTCAAAAATAAGTGCAGGTATTGCTCTTCCATAGGGCCCAAGTTTGGGTCCCAGCACCCACATCCAGTGGCTCACAGACACTTGTCATTTCTGGCCTATGGGCACCCACACACCAATAGCCACACATACACATAACTAAAAGTACAGTCAATCTTGCTGGACATGGTAGTATGTACCTTTAATCCTAGATAAAATATTTGCTGTCTTCAAGTTGTAAGATGAGGAGAGGAACTCCCCCTACCCACCCTACCTGTCCAAAAAAAAAAAAAAAACCCAAAACCAAAACCAAATAAACAAACAAACAAAAAAAAAAACAAAACAAGGGAGAGAGAGCTCAGGTAAGATTTCTCACCTTTGAATTTCAGATTCAGTTGAAAGGTCATACATAACCAAAAATCAGGACAGGAGTAGTAAGGTGTATTAAGGCAGAGGGAATGTTAACTGTGCAACACACAACATAGAAACACCACAACTATTAAAAGAAAGCCAAAGTGACGGCAAGCCAAGGAATGGAGGGGCTGGGGAGGTGGTGAGCTTGGCTCAAACCCAAGCTCAGATGTCTGGATTGGATTTTGCAGGTATCCTCAAGCAGCACTTTCCAAAATCCCCTACAGAGTTTGTTGAAATGGTGATTCTTGGTACCAGTCTGTACCCAAGGTTTTATTTATTTTACTATTTGTGTGTGTGTGTGTCTGTGTGTATGTGTGCACTCATGTGTGTTCCATGTATGTGGGCAGATGTAGGTGGGAGTCAGATGACATTGGGTACCTTCTTTGATCAACCTCTACTTTATTTACTAGGACAGGGAGTGTTTTTTGCTCAACCTGGAACTTACTACCTTGTCCTGGGAATTCCCTGTCTCCACTTGCCAAGCAGTGGGACTACAGGCAGTCCAGTTGGTTTTCTATGTGGGTGCTAGGAATCTGAACTCTGACAGTTGTCAAGTTCTTTTCCTGATGAATCATCTCCCCAGCTCCCACACCCAGGGTGACAAACACTTTGGGTGATTCTTAAGCAGTAACAGGCAGTGTTGGTTAAGCCCCATGTGAGTGGGGCAACACTGTATTTTGTTACTGGGCAGGGTGGTCCAGACAGTTTCTAGCAGGAAGTAGTGAGGACTTAGCCTAAGCACAGGGTGAATTAAAGAGGAAGAAGCAGAGATGGGAACAAAGGAAGCAGAAGAAAACTAGAGAGATTTGGAGAGGCATCGAGAATTCTAACATATTTACTGAGAAAACAATAATTCCACAAACCAGGACACTGACAGTCAAAGGGAGAAGGTTTCCAAGAAGAAGAGGGAAATGGGATTTTTATGTGACAGATACTAACTAAATGAAGGCAATCAGAAATACAAGACTCTGGTGAGGTCCAACATAAACACAAATGTGGAAGTAAATCCTAAAGCAGAAGGGAAACCATGACTGTGCACATAATATTCGAAGATCAAGGGGGTAAGAAATTGACTTGTTTTTAATGGGTCAAAGGGGAAAAGAAATCAGGAATAACCTGGTCATATCACAAGAGAGAAGTGCCAAGAAGGAAGAAAAGATAAAAGCATTTTGTTTTGTTTGAGATAGGACAGTCTGGCCTTGAACTCACCAGATAGCAGAGAATAACTTTGAACTGCTAACCCTTCTGCCCCTACCTCCCAAATACTGAGACTATAGGCCTGCACCACCAAGCCTGCTTTATGCAACACTGGGATACATCTAAGAGCTTCCTGCATCCTAGGCAAGCATTCTCTATCAATTTTGACTTGTTGTCTCTACAGAGCTCAACTTGGTACTATATTATCAACCAGCACCAACAAATTCTTCCTATAAACATTTATTATACATAAACATTACACAGCGAAAAACTAGACAAGAGGAACATCCCAGTGGGAAGTAGACTCAAACCCCACAACTTGTCTCTGAGGGAGATGTCTGGCATTTTACATGGGAGAAGTGGTCTCAAGCCTGAGTCTTATTCTTCTAACCTACTGGGAAGGCATGAAGAGAGACTCTTGGTGGTTGGAAGCAAGAGGAAAAGCAGAGCAGAAGCCAACTTTGGCTGGTTAATTATCTGAGTCAGCATCCATCAGACCCCTCTTGACATGTTCACACCTTTTCAATGCCATCACAGAAACCTGAAACCATGGGTTTGCTCCTCACATCTGCCTCTTCTCTACACACGAAAGATCTCACGGGAGTCCTACCCGATGGATGGCCATTAACTAGCTGGTCACAAATGAGCCCCTTTCCTCTAAATCTCAGTGTCCTCATCTCTTCAGTGAGGGTGGCAGTTCAGTCAGTCCCCTTCCTGTTAGAATCACCAGGGAGGGCTTGAGGGAGTAGAGGGCTTGTTGTACAATAAAGTGACTTGGCAGCGCATTTTAAAGCTCTTCTCGAGTGATCTGCGGGTCAGTGGAGTGCCACCGCTGGAGTAGAGGGAGCATGTGAATGGCAGATGCCTAAAGCAGTGAAGTGGCCTGGGCAGAAGGAAATGGAGAATTGGGGTGAATATATCCAGGCTGGAGGAGCAGTGGCTTCTGTTCTTTTTTGTTTCTCAGAAAATGCAGTTCCACTCCCACTCCCAGGGCTGCTAGGCTGCTTGATTTCTGTTTTTTTTTTTTTTTTCAAGAAGAGTTAGACACTTAAAATTTTAGACGAATTAAACAAATTAGACAAAGCTCACTGACTCCAGACTGACAGTTGAGGAACCTGCATGGGACTAAACGAGGCCCCCTGAATGCAGGTGACAGTGGATGGCTTGGGCAGTTTGTGGGGACACTGGCAGTGGATCCAAGATCTATCTATCCCTAGTGCATGAACTGGCTTTTTGGGGACCATTTCTATGGAGAGATATCTTTCCTTGGTCCTGCCTCAACAGTGATGATTGGACAGACTTCATTGACTTCCTTTGGGAGGCCTTACTCTCTCTGAGGAGCAGATAAGGGTGGTGTGGGGGGAGCAGGAGAAGGGGAGGGAGGAGGAGTTGGGATTGGTATGTGAAATAATAAATCTTTTAAAAAATTAGACAAAAATTCAAACAAATTCTATTTATTTGTTATATATCTCCTCTCTCCCTCTCTCTCTCTCTGTGTGTGTGTGTGTGTGTGTCTGTGTGTGTCTGTGTGTGTGTGTCTGTGTGTGAAGAGAGTGCAGGTATACCACAGACCACAGGTGCACATGTATTAATGAGTGTATGCTGTGGCCAGAGGTCAACTTTGGGTGTCACTCCTCAGAAGCTGGAGCCATCCAACTTGTTTTTTGAGATTTGAGACAAGGTCCCTCCCTGGGGCCTGAATCTCACCGACTCAGCTAGGCTGGCTGGACAGGGAGCGGTGTCAGCCAGTGAGGATCTCAAGTGTATGCCATTTTTCCCTCACTTTTTACATGGGCAATGAAGACCAAACACAGGTTCTCATGCTCTCATGGCGTGTACTTTACCAACAGGCTCTTTCCCCAGCCCCTACAATTGCAGTTTTAAAAGGCAGTGACTAATTTAAATTTGTTTAGAATAAAACAGAATTTTGTCAGCTGATGAAAGCCGGCCTCTGGGCTCAGGGGTCCCAGTCTGGGGCCTTTGCTTTGAAGACAGGTGGATCTGAGGTGAACTAGGGTTTCCTCATGTCATCAGCTATAAGGTGGGAACAGTCAAAGCTATTCCTAAGAGCTATTCCAAAAGACAATAAATGGAAATGAGTGGAACTGAAAAGCTCTTGCTTGGCACATGACACCCCAAGTGCTTGATCAAAATGTCACTTTCTCTCATCTCACTTTTACCAATACACTGTGCCTTCCTGGCTTTGCCACAAAAACCCTCCACCAAGTCAGGCTCCATTTCTAGGCACCTGTGTGGCTCTTCCCTCCCAGGCTGTGTTCCACCAGAGCTGTAAGCTTAGCCCAGTCCCAGAGAGTAGGCAAAGTACAAAGAGGGACCAGCCCTTCAAAGAGTCCTGCTCTCTACTGAAGCCACTATGCTTAAGTAGTTCAAAAAACGCTGTCAACCATGTTTCATAGTATCTCCCCACGGCTGATAGAAAAGTTCTGGAGAGGTAGGATAGAGAAACTCTGAAGTCACATAAACCAAATGCTAAACTACCCAACAATCTGTATATTTTGTATAGCCTTTAAATAACAAGCACCCAGTTCATGCAGAGACAGCCCAGGTACTAGCAAAGAATTTCTCCCCCAACATCTGGGATGCTACAGTCTCCTCCTAGCCAGCGTCGGCCAGAAGGGACACTCATCTGAGCTGGGTTCAAACTTCTTATCTCTACGAACCACGTTCTCCGTGGCGAACTAAACTTCAGAGGCTCGCTCCCTGCTCGGCCTGTGGTTGCTAGCCCCGCAGCGCCCAACCTAGGGAACCGCGAGGCGCTCCTGCTCACCTGCAAGTCGCTCACTAGTTGCTGCAACGGGCTCAGGTACATGTAGGGCACACCGCTGCCTGCTCCCGGGGGACCGTCACTGAATGAAATGACGTCCGCGAAGGACCTGCCGCGCACCGCCTCCAGCGTGGAGATAGTGGCCACCGCACCCCAGTCCGAGACGTGCGTCACGAAGCGGGCCACGCGCGGCGCGTCATCGCGGGGTGGCAGCGGAGGTAGTCGCCTGTCCACGTCCCAGTCCCCGTGGTCCAGGCCCCCGCGACCCCGGGCCGGCGACACCAACAGTGCCACCAACGCCGGAGCCAGAAGGGCAGCGAGCAGGGAGCGCGCAGGCCCAAGAGCCCTGCGAGCCATGGCGGTGTCTGCAGAGTCCCCCCGCCCTGCAACCTAACCCTTGCCTGGATAACTAGAGCCCGCCAGGGTCCCGCCCCTCCGAGGGGGCCAATCAGAGATGAGTATGAAGGAGGGGGCGTGGCCCCTTGCAGCCCGATCCACAGACGCAAACGCTCTGTCAGCTTAGTTCCGAGCTTAGGTCTTCAAAGACTGCGAATTTGCACTAAAGAGATGCTTTTTCCCCCCTTACACAGAAGGATAAGATATGTTTAGGAAAAAAATTAAACAACTTTCCTAAACACGCTGCCAGGCTACTAGGAAAAGGCTGCTTTCTTCACGCACGCACCACCTTTTCTAATGTCTTTTAGCGTGTGTGCCTGGCATCTGAGAGAGTGAGTTTTCTATGTATGCCCTTGCTTGTTTACTCACTCTTTTGTTGTTGTTGTTTCTTGTCTTTTTAGAGACAGTGTTTCTTTGTGTAGCCCGGTCTGTCCAGGAACTCGCTCTGTAGAACAGGCTGGCCTCAAAGTCGCACTTGTCTATGCCTCCCAAGTGCTGGAATTAAAGGCATGCGCCACCACCGCCTGGCCTGTTTACTCACTGTTAGCAAGCGAACTTCCTTGTAGTAAAAGGCAGAAGTACAGAACTGGAGGAACTTACGAACTACTGGCCCAGGAGTGCCCTCAGATAAAGTCACTAAGAGATTATTGAGTTCCAGTATCCCACTCAAGTCCCACCTGCCAGTTTGAGACCTGCTAAGTCATCCAGTTTTGTTAAATTCATGGTTTCATGCATTCATTGTCTTGGCAGGTCCTCCAAGCTATTTCGATCTCGATTCCACTACCCTGGGGAGTTAGAAAATGTGTAATACAGCCTGACCCCTATTCTTCATCATTTTAAACTCTGTCCATGCCCGGCAGTGGTGACACATGCGTTTAATCCCAGCACTCGGGAGGCAGAGAGAGATGGATCTCTGTGAGTTCAAGGCCATCCAGGACTAATGAGTGAGTTCCAGGACAGACTCCAAAGCTACAGAGAAACCCTTTCTCAAAAAAAAAAAAAACACAAAAAACAAAAAAACAAAAATAAAACCCTTTGTCCATTGTTAGAACATAGAATCTTTAAGCCCCATTCCATAAACTGAATTAGGCCATGCCTCTCCACAGCTGTCTCTAGGACAGTGTTATGAAGAAGTCTGCACAGTAGCTTGGAAGCTCTTCTTAGTTTATGGTACCCGGCTCCTTATCATGTAGCTCACACTGAGCTAAATCATGGGATGCAAAACTCGCTGACACCTCTAGACGGTTATAAAAATTGGACTTTCCCTTTATTTAAGGGGTTGGTGTGAGACACCTCAGGGACACTGCTGGAGAGATGTTCTGAGGTCTGCCTCTAGCTGCCTCCCCCACCCACCATGCTGTCTGCCTCTCTACTCATTGCTCTCTCATTCTTCTTTTTTTTTTTTTAACATTTATTTATTATGTATACAATGTTCTGTCTGCTTGTGTCCCTGCAGGCCAGAAGAGGGCACCAGATCTCATTACAGATGGCAATTGAACCAGGACCTCTGGAGGACCAGTTAGTATTCTTAACCACTGAGCCATCTCTCCAGCCCCCTCATTCATATTCTTAATGAAGCTCTTTTCCAGGCTCTAAAGGGAAGCCTCTCTTTCCATTCAGGTGCTATCCTGTCTAAGACAAGCTCCACAAATTATGTTGTTTGTGAATCGTGCTGTCCCTCCCACCTCCAGGCCCTGGCTCCCTACTAAACTCCTCTGGAAGGAACTGTGCCTGCTTCCTTTGCTGACCGACTCCAACTGTCCATCTTTTATGGCAGTCACATCTTTTCACATTTTAATCATTTTGACCTGACCTCGGGTCTAAGAAGGGCTCTAACAGGCCGGAGCATAGCAAACATGGCTCTGGCAGCCCTTGTCCTTCCTAAACCATAGATTACATTTCTAAAGCTGGCCACCAAGGTCTATTCCCTTATAGACTGGCCACTTCCTCTTCCTGAGGCTGACCGCCAAGGTTCAGCTAACAAAATATTGAAGTCCAGCAATCAGAAGCTCCCCTTTGGCTGCTCTAATTAACATGTCCAATCAAAACAAACCAACTCATTCTAACACAAGGTTTCCCCTTTTCCCTTTATAAACTGCCACTTGCCTATGGACCAGGCCTGTCTCCTCTCTATCCAGAGGTAGTCCTTTGTCTCCTGCCCCTCCCTTCATGCACATACTCCCCAACAAGTACCCTTCCCCTTCTCCTTTGTCCTCTATCTCCTGTCTTTGTCTCTTATTCCCTGCCCTTTGTCCCTCTGGGGCAAAGAAATCTCCTTTGTGCTAAGAACTTGCTCTTGGTGTGGCCCGTGCCAACTCCTGTCCTTGCAGTATAGACTTTGATTTTTACAAAGGTCATACTGTGGTAACTGAGGATTTGCCAATGTTCATCTGGTGATTCCAGACCTTCCGAGGCTTCATTACTTGACGGAAGTAGTTTCCTTCAGAGCTGTGAGCCAGTCATGTGAGCCAGTGTGGGCAACAGGTATGTGAGCCAAAGGCCCACCTCCACTTCCTGTCTGAAGGCCAGCCTCTCCTCTCTACCTTTTGCCAACTTCTGAGGTTATGCAGCAAAACATGACCCTGCACTCTGACCAAGAGTCTGCAGTTCCCTCTGGTAACCAATCTGTGTCCCACTGATTTCCACATTTAGCCATGGGTAGTGTCAATAACGTTTGGTTCTAGTTGACTAGCTTTTCAACCAGAGTTTAGAAGAACTTCAAGCTAGTTGGAAAACTAAGCAGGAGATATTTCAGGGGAGGAAAGTCAGGGACTCACTTTAAAAAACCAGTCTGGCTGTGGTAGCACATGCCTTTAATCCCAGCACTCGGGAGGCAGAGGCAGGTGGTTCAAGGCCAGCCTGGTCTAAAAAGTGAGTTCCAGGACAGTCAGGATTGTTACACAGAGAAACCCTGTCTTGAAATACCATAAAAAAAATAGTTTGAGTGCTTGTCTATGAGAAACAGCTCATCCTCAGTGTGTTATGGAAAAGGTTCACACAGACAAATTTGGAGTTCCTACCTCAAGTCTAACACTAGCAAGTCAAGTGCCCATGGCTTTTTCACCTCACATTTAAATCTCAATTGTTGTCATTCAAAATTAGGAGTTAAAAGCTAGTTGTGGTAGGGCACACTTTTAATCCCAGCAGTTGGAGGTCAGAGGCAGGTGGATCTCTGTGAGTCCAAGGCCAGCATCGCTACGCAGACTTTGTCTCTCCTGCTCCTGGCCCAAAAGAGAAAAAGGGAATTGGGGTAGCTACTACCTTAGACTCTTCCTCCACCTCTATCCTGTTTTCCTGTTAGCATTCGAAATATGAGACATTTTAAAGTTTCAGAATACAGATGGTTTTACAAAAGGATAAAGCACTCTTCATTTATTGCTATACCTCTTATTGCCGTCGTACAAAACAACAAGAGGTTTCTATTACAGCTCCATTAGGAAACAAGTGCTTAGAGCTTGCTCTCACATGTCACACTGTGAGAATAAGGTCTACAAACCCGCCAGGAGTTAGGTACGTCTCCACAGTTTTTATCCTTATACGCACTGTTCCCTGTGCTCCAAACAGGGCTCTCTGCACTGCCTGTCTCCTGTGTAGACCTAGGGAATCAGATGTCCCTCTACAAAAGTGCCCCGGACAGCTTCTTTTTTTTTTAATCTCTCTCTCTCTCTCTCTCTCTCTCTCTCTCTCTCTCTCTCTCTCTCTCTCTGTGTGTGTGTGTGTGTGTGTGTGTGTGTGTGTGTAGGCTAGAAAAGAGCCTCTGAGGCCCTGGAACTGGAGTTACAGTCAGTTCTGAGTCATTTGGATGCTGGAAACAGAACCTAGGTCTTCTGCAACAGCAGCCAGTGAGCCGAGCCATCTCCCCATCCCAAAAACCCAGCTTCTTAAGCTGTGGGTCATGACCATATATGGGACAATGTAATTCATGTGGTGATCATGAAAAATCTGACAATAGTAAAACAAATTGAATTCAAACACATAATGAATCTGAGGCTTATTGGCAGTGCTTATCTGTGTTGCACGAAGACTTCCCCATCGTCTTGATTTGAAGCACACAACATGCCTACCTCGTGCTCAATGCATGAACCATCATACCACAAAACACCCACAAACACTTCCTGACACACCTTGGCTCAGAATGCAGACTATTGCATGCTAAAATTGCAGTGTTTTTACTGGATGTTCATAGTTGTTTCCCTTTATAGGAACAGAGTGGTTTGATAACAGAAAACATGTTCCTTACCATGTTAATATCAAATTAATATAACTTTGGAATGTTTTGTGTCGTAATGTTTGGCTTTAAAAAATTGCTACTTGAGTTGCTGGAGTATCATTCAAAAATTGTTCAATTAACTTGGGTGTGGGATTAGGATGAAATTCCTAACAGTTTCTGAGACTGCTGAAACATACTTCTGTTATTGTGTATGACAATGTATGTGAAAAGGCATTCTCAGCACTGTCAGCTATAAAGTCAGAGTGTTGATCAGCTCTGAAAAATGTCCAATATGCTCTACCTGCAGTGTCAAATATTCACCCAAAATATATTTCTTTTTGGAGACAGGACTGAACTTAAACTACTATGTATCAGAGGATGGCCTTGAACATCAGACTCTCTCTCCTTTAATACTTGTTCCCTGGTACTGGGCTGGGTCCTTGTGCAGGGTCCTTGCATGGCACACACACACACACACACACACACACACACACACACACACACACACGAGAATTGATACTTTATCATTTATTGGCAGTAAAAATTTTATTTGTATGCCTATTTTATATAACTATATTCCTGAGGTCATGTAAAATTTTCCCAGGTGAAAAGGGACCGTGAGCAGAAAGAAGTTTAAGAAGCCTTAGGCCAGGCATGGTGATAAATATCTTTAATTCTACCACTTGGGAAGCAGAGACAAGGTGTTTTCTGTGAGTTCATGGCCAGCCAAGTCTGCATGGCGAGATACTGTCCAAACATAATAAATAAATAAATAAATAAATGTCCCACCTTACACCACTCTATCTGACAGAATTTCCCCCAATTACCCTTCACCAGCCAACACTTTCTTTCATAACTGTCACCACACCCTGGAATAACTGCATTAATATTTAGTTAGTGACTTCATTGTCCATTGCTAGAACGAGAGCTTCTGGAAGGCAGGAATGCTGTCTGGCTTGTCCACCTCCATATCCCCCAAGCAGAGTGGGTGCTCAATAAATATTCGCCAAATGACTATTTGATTTAATGAAGGACCGCTGGTGAAATTCTTTGTTACACAGAGCTGTATAAAATCAGCAATGAGGTGTGAGTATGACAGCTTCATAATAGGTGAGTGCTTTAGCTGATAATTAGCAAATCCCTGTCACTGGGATGTTGGGGAAATGCCCAGCCAACAGTGATCGAACAATCATTTCAGATTCTTCTGCTCCTTCTTCCCACTAGTGTGACCATTGGATCGGTAGGCTGATCGCCATCCCCAATGGCCCACCATGAAACAGTTATCTTCCCTTTGTGACTGGCCTTCATCCTGATGAAAAGCCCACCCTGCACACTCTCTCTTTCTCATGGTATGTGCACTGTGTATTTGTCCGTGTTGCCATCAAGTGTGGGTACCTTCTAGATCAGGAGTAGTGCCTCTGGTCAATTCCGTGTCCCAGCACACAGTGCTAGCATCTAACACTCACTGTGTGTTGTTGACAAACCCATCTGCGTCCAAGTAGTATTATCAAGGTATGAGGGCTCTCAGCCTTCAAATGCTCAGGATTTAGCTCTGAAAGAGCAGATATGTTCTGCTTCAAATGACAGCGGTGGAAAGGACCGGCATAGAGATCTGCCATTGGATGATTCTGTGCCTCAGTTTCATGGTCAGCAAAAAGGATCCATGTAAAGGAGATGATTCAGAGCGTGCCCTGCACCTTTCTAACAGAATCCGGAGACCCCATAGGATAGGGAGCACAGAGTAGCGCACGCATGCCTGACGCTCATGGTAGACCAAGACAAAGGGCCTAAATCTGCCCACGAATATGTCCTGGACCTCCAGCTCAGAGTGCTTTCCTCCATGCAAACTCAGAGTTTGCACTGCCCAATCCACCTTCCTCGTGCAAGCCCTGCCCCAGGGTTCCGGGCTTCACTCAGCTCTTCTTGTAAGTCAGGCGTGGTGGCTCACACCTATAATCCCAGCACTAAGACAGGTGGATTGCTATGAGTCTGAGACCAGCCCAGGCTACATAGTGAGTTTCAGCCTGTAGTACACAATGAATCCCCACCCTTCTCAAAAAGGAGATATGGTCCTCACTGGAAGAGACAAAAACAGCAAACAAACAGAAACCACAACTGTTTTGTCTTTTTATGCGTGTAGGCATTTTGCCTGTATGTGTAGCCTGTGTAGCACTTGTGTGCCCAGGGCCCTCAGAGGCTGGAAGAGGGCGTCAGATCGCAGAGGGCTGGAGTTACAGAAGGGATAAGCCCCCATGTAGGTGCTGCAATGGAACCTCAGTCTTCCGGAACTCATTTAATAGTAACTAGCGGGAGGATAGCTGGGAGGATGGGGGAGGGGTGGTGGTGGTGAAGGTCTGTGGAGCCTGAAGTGAAGATTGGACACCCACACCAAGTAGAATGTGGAAGAACATTTTGCACTTTAATTATCGTGTATTTATTTCAGGAGAAAAATCTAACCAGAGTATCAAACAGTTGTTATTGCTTAAGGAATGCTGTTAAAACAGCAATTTTGTTCAAAACTGGCTTATGTATAGTTAAGATTTATTCATTTTGTTGTTTGATATCTTTTAGCTCAAAAAAACCCCAGCAATACAATAAACTATTGAACTAAAATATATTTCAACTAGGCTTCAGAACAGTAGCCTTTTCAGCATTTTAATATCCCAATATAATTATTTAACATGAAAAGAAAGCTGTCAGTCAGGATAAAATGATGAAATCAGTTCGCGCTAACTCAAGGCCATCTGTCTCACCAGTGCAGCCACTTTTAACATGAATCCAAGAGTACTTATATCAAAAATATCTGTTCATTTTGCCTGCCTCATGCCAAATTCCACTGTTTATGTATCTGTGTATTAAATTTAGGCAAGGGCTGAAGTTATAGGTCAGTGGTAGAACGTTTCCCTAGCATTTGTGAGGTTCTGGGTTCAATCCCTGTGATTACAAGAAGAAAGAGGGGAAAGAAAGAAAACAACAGTAAACAAACAAGAAACCACCTTGGAAAATAAAGCACAGAGTGCCAACCACACCTGAGGCACCATGATAGGAACTAAGAAATCAAATATTATCGGTCATCGTCTCTACCCTTGACAGGGGCATCATGGAAAAAATTCTAATTAATTCATAGATAAGTAAACAGACTGTTTATTCTCTTGTTTCTTTATTCTCTCTTTATTTTCTCTCTCTCCCTATCCTCTCATGTTTTTTTCACGGCTTTTATACCCCAGCAGAATCTTCTAGGCAGTACAAGAGTCACAACAGTTGCATTCCATTTCTTAAGCGAATGATTATAGGTAAAAACATGTTTTTCATCTCCCTCACATGGTTAAACATTTCATGTATTACAGATGAAAAACAAATTATCCCAAGAACCCATATACATTCATACCCAAGCAACTTGTTATAGATTAACTGTGTGGGCAAGCAAGGTGTTCTTGTCAGGTATTTTACTGGCAGGCTGCATTTCGAAGTTACAAACAAAGGGTCAATTACTTTATTTACTTATCTTGAAAGGTGATTTTATAAGGAATCTTAAAGGAATCACAAACCTAAACTTTCATATATGAAAAGGAATCAGTCAGCTCTACTTGAAGTCTTTAGGATACACATCCATTCATTAATAGTTTTGTTTTTTTTTTCATCAGGAGATTGAGGGCAGAATGGATATAAGGAATTAATCATCACCTTTGGTCATCAACAAAACCTACCAAGGAGAGTATGTCAGCCAGGAATAATTGGGCTGCTTTGTTCTTGTTCTCTGACCTTAAAGAGTTCCACATTTAACCATGTGCCTTTCTAAAACTTTAGATTTTCTTGGATTTTTTCACCTCAAAGTTATTTAATAAAAACATCTTAGTCTAGCTTTGTTATTTTCAAAGCTTTGTTTCAGCTGTGATGCACTCCAAAACCTGTGAACACATCTCTCAACATTATGGTTAGAAGAACCTGAACTACCTGGGCTACTGGGACTCAGTTGTTAATCCTTAACTTGAGCTACAACCGATGCAGCTCCTTAGGTGAAACTCACAGACCCTGGGCTGTGAAACATATCCTTGTATTTATTTTTATTCACCAAAACTTTGCATAGGCTATAATTATTATTATCAATTTAGATAGTACAGCTTAGGGAGGGGTCATCTTCTTGACAGTCCACAGATAAAAATGCCCAGTAGAACGGGATGTTTCCAAGAGATAAGCACACTATATTACAGGCAGTGGAGATCTCCCCACATCCACTCACACCATGCTAGATACCAGAGAAAGAGAGCTGCAGCAAACATGTAAAGGCACAGCAGAAGCCAAAGACATTCCAGGGTCTGCAGTCTCATGGCCTTGCCTAAACAAGACTGGCCCATCAGAGGATTCCCTTCTGATGGGCTGACACCTGGAACTTCAATTGCAACTTGCAGCTCCTCTGGCAAGGCCACCAGCAGGAAGGCCTCACATCAGAGATAAGTTTATAGTTGAAACCTGAAAGATACATAATTGTCCCGCGCATGCTCTGTATTTCTCGCCAGCAAGAAATCATACGCAGGACACTCGGATCCTTCTGCAGACAAGCTTTAATGCATCTTACCAGAGTGGAGACTGAACAGAGACACTAAACCAAGAAAACCATCCCTATATAAAGGCTGACCAGCCGCCTGGGACGTGTTACCCTAAGAATGGCTTCAGCTCCTCAGGCAAAAATGAGCCACGGGATAGGCAGAGATCAAAGGAATGGAGATTACCCAGCGCCTGTGAAGTAATTCACATCTTGGTGTCTTCAGGCACCATTATAATGTAGGAACCGGCTTCCTACATATCCCCCTTTTTTATTAATTAATGAAAAGGCTTTATATATTTTTATAAGCAAATAGGTCACCCAAATGTTGAGGGATAGAGGTAGAGGCTGAACCTTCCCAAAATCAAACATTAAGACTGTGTACAAGAGTCGCCCTCAGGCTGTTAGCTTGACCCGAAGCGCTCTTGACCTGTCCTCTGCCATTTTTCTGGGAAAGGGAAGTCTTGGGGCAGGTAACCCTTATGCAGGTCAACGTACCTCCCAGAGAAGCCTGCATAATAGGCAACTCTGTGCGATGCCTATGCTCAGCATCCCTCTTTGGGCTGCTCAGACCAGACACTCTACCCTGTGCAATGAGCCTAGGCTCCGGGTGTGCAAGAGCTGTCTGGCCGGCGGCCTATTGCTTAGCCAAAATATAAGCGCTTGGGTGATCTCTTGGTTTGAGCCCTGGAGCTTACATGCCAGTCAAAAGTAACAGCAATCCACAAGCGGCTGCATCAAACAATTACACCCCCACCCCTTTTCTCACAGACCAGCCAAAAATAACAGCAATCCGCAAACGGCTGCATCAAACAATAACACCCCCACCCCTTAAGCAGTGACAATCTCTCCGCCAAGGGCAGGAGTTAATCTGGATAACAATAGCGGCTCTCAATTCCCGGGGGTAGAGGGTGGAGTTCCGACTTTTGAAGGTCTGTAGGGGCTCTTCGGGTGAGTCTTTCTGGGATCCACAGAGGATTTTCTTCATCCTGTGAGAAAACACAATATTGCTCCCCTGGATCTTATAAGAATAGGATCCGGGCTTCTCCAAAGATCAGTTAAGATATCTTTTCATTTTACCATTTCCTTTTGGTTTTTTAGGTTTTGAGGTGAGACGCTTGGCCCGAGTGTCAATGTTAATGAGGCTTTAAAGCCCCAGGCATTCCAGGCCTTTAAGAAGTGTTGAATAGCAGGCATGGCCTTTTCCCCTATCAAAGACTGGGAAAGCCATCTGTAATTTTCTCCGCTCCTCTGATGGTAAGAAGGAGTCGGTTCCAAATAGTGGGTGTGCTGATAGAAGTACACCCGCTGAATTAACAGGCGATGGCCTCATATTTGTTTTTACTTTTGGCAGCTCCTCCTCTAGCTCTGCTTCCTTGTTAGAGTCTAAAATCTCAGAGTCTGAGCTGCTCAGCTCCAAGGCTTCCAGTTTCGTTGCAGGGCAGAGGCTAGGTTCCGAGTCCTCATCTCTCCTAAATTTACCGGGGTGTGACCGGCCATTCCCCATTCTTTCTCCCTCCTTCTCTGTCTCTCCCTCATCCAGCTGAGCTGTTCCTTTTAAAACTTTATCTCTTGAGCTTTTAGAGTCATCAGAGCTATCAAGATTTAAAGCTTTATACACTCCCTTGTCAGTAGACATTCCAGGAGGTCCTTTTTTCTTATTTGTTGCTGTACACACTCCCTTGTCAGTAGACATTCCGGGAGGTCCTTTTTTCTTATATTTTATTGTTAGGCGCGCCCCATCTCTCACCATATTCGGTTTCTGATATGTAATTCTGGACTTCTTTAAGATTGCTGTAACAGTGAGAAAAGTCAAAATAGCTCCTAGTAAAAGCATAGAAGCCTCTATATTAACCTCCCACAATAGCAACATTCCCAAGCCAAAGTCCAGAAAAATCATACCTCTCCGAATTTCTCTCATTACATTCGGTTTCTGATATGTAATTCTGGACTTCTTTAAGATTGTCCCAAGCCAAAGTCCAGAAAAATCATACCTCTCCGAATTTACCATCCTGCAGTTCTGAATCCGCCCTGTAACCAAGGGGTCTCCGCGGTGCCGGAGATGTTAAGCTTCCCGGGTTTCGGCACCATATGTCCCGCGCATGCTCTGTATTTCTCGCCAGCAAGAAATCATACGCAGGACACTCGGATCCTTCTGCAGACAAGCTTTAATGCATCTTACCAGAGTGGAGACTGAACAGAGACACTAAACCAAGAAAACCATCCCTATATAAAGGCTGACCAGCCGCCTGGGACGTGTTACCCTAAGAATGGCTTCAGCTCCTCAGGCAAAAATGAGCCACGGGATAGGCAGAGATCAAAGGAATGGAGATTACCCAGCGCCTGTGAAGTAATTCACATCTTGGTGTCTTCAGGCACCATTATAATGTAGGAACCGGCTTCCTACACATAATAACGTAGGAGAATAATAAAGTAGGACAGAGAGAAGGAGGGGCCAGGAAATAGAAGGGAAATCGGCAAGGGCACCTGATGAAGAGCAACTATATGCCAAAGAGAATATTAAGAACATTGGCAAAGCCAGATTGTTGTGGCACACGCCTTTAATGCCAGCACTCAAGAAGAAGAGGCAGGAGGATCTCTGAGTTTTCCCACAGCCTTGTCTACACAGCGAGTTCCAGGATGGGGCTACACAGAGAAACTCTGGAAAAAAAAAAAAACTAAAACAAAAACCTGCTATGTGTGAGATGAGTGTGTTCATTTGGCTAGGGAAATGGATCATGTCAAGAAGGGATTTTTGACTCCTGGAAGCCATAGAAAATTCAAGGGTTAGGAATGTAGCTCAGTGGTGAAAGAGTTAGCTAGTATTTGCAAGGCTCTGTGTTTGAGTTCCGCAAGAAGAAAGAAAGGGAGGGAATGAAGGAATGAGGCAGGGAGGGAGAGAAGGAGGGAAGAAGGGAGGGAAGGAAAATGATAGTATAGGATAGACTCAGAAAAGAATTATACATGTTTGAAAGACTGACAATAAAACTTCCCTATGCACTCATGCTATGCCTAGAAAAGTCAAGCTGATGACTTGAAAGGCTGTTAAATCTAAGCAAATTTCATAAAGTGACGGGACTCAAGACAACCATAAAATCAATACCTTTCCAACACACTAGCTACAAGCTATGAGAAAATAGAGTGAAGAAAGAATTCATAAAAGCCATTCAGAGCATCCCTTACTCTTGGGCAAGCAAATGCAGTTGATAAGGCTGTCTGCTCTCTCTTAGTCCAGTAAGTCAGAGCATCCAACTCAAATCCGTGCAGCACTCTAACTGAAATTTCTTTCTGAAATTCATCTGGTTGTAGTTTTGTAGCCTCACCAAAAAAAAAAAAAATTGTAAAGAAAAACAGCGAGGGAGAATGTCTCTTAGAAATATCAGACATACTATGTGCAAATAACAAGATGTTAAAGACGTAAATATAATTTTTGTGAGCATATCAAATGATCACATTTCGAGTACTTAAATCAAGGGTGCTAACTCAGTGTTACAAGAAACAAATGTGTGGTTACAAGTTCAGAAGTCAAAAGGACACTAGTTAAGTGACATCAGTTAAGATCTAGGGACTACTGTAGGAACAAACTGGTGTTAGTTGGAGTCTAAAGACACCTGTACAGAGTTTGTCTGCAGAGCACTCAGGAAAGGAGTGGGAGCAAGGTGGGGCCTACTAGCCCTTCCCCACTAAGAGTCCTAAGGCGCATATGACCATGAGAAGGTATTAAACATGACCATTGTCAAGATGCAAATTAACCTCACCGCAAAAATTTCTAAAGTTAAAAACCCTGAAAAGGCTAAGAGTGGGTGAGAGTGTGGAACAGTAAGAGCTTACGTATTCTACTGAATATGTTGACTGAGGGATCTACTGAACATGGGGGCCAGAAATTCCATTTCTCAGTCCTCACTTAGCTGAAATCCTTATGAAAGGTGGCCAGGAGATATGAACAGGAGTGCCCATAACAGTATTGCATGTAGCATTTCCCAAACACATATCAACAGTAGAATAGACAATTGCACTGCAGTATACTCACACGGTGAAATAATGTTCATGAGTGGACTGTGTCACAAGCTGGGTCTTTTCATTATCCAAATGTATTGAATCATAATAAATTATTGCAAGGTATATTGGTTTTGTTGGCAACAATTTGTCAAATTGTCCTGATTTCCTTAGCCAAAGCAAACATAGGTTCTCATATTTTGACCTTAACTATTAATGTTAATTTTCAAATCACACATCGCATAGGAATATATGCTCTCTCTCTCTCTCTCTCTCTCTCTCTCTCTCTCTCTCTCTCTCTCTCTCTCGTGTGTGTGTGTGTGTGTGTGTGTGTTGCAGAAGGGCTGCAAAGGATTCAGAGGCACCACAGTAGAGTTTGAAGAGTTTCAAATAGACCTGAAAGGCAGGATATGAAGCTGATAGAGAATCAAAAAGAGTCAGAGAGGCATGTGTTGAAGAATATTATTTTAAGATGTGTTACATTTGTTTATGCTGTAGAACATTTGTTTAATGATGCAAAGATGTGTTGCATTCTTTTATGTTGCATTTGTTTAACTCTGAAGCTGTGCTACTTTGCCTGGTCTAAGAAAGAGCTGAACAGCCAATAGCAAGGCAGGAGAAATGATAGGCCAGGCTGGCAGGCAGAAAGAATAAATGCAGGGAGAAATCTGGGAAGAGAGGATCAAGGAGCAGGACTCCAGAGGCCAGCCACCCAGCTACACAGCAAGCCATGGAGTGAGAATTTTACATCAACAGTGGGGGCTGAGCTGAACCGAAGCCCTTGAGACAGCTGAGAGTTCTCTGCCTATTGATTCCTTGACACACTAGGTAGTCACATGGCAGGCTGGTGGCAGGGATGTGTATGTGATGTGAGGGGGGTCACAATTGTAATGTTAAGTGTCCTCTTTAAGGGGTTCAGGTAAAGGTATTCCCTTCCTCAGTCTCATGAGTGTGATGTTTCCTTAATATATAATAAAAATTAGATTTATTTTATTCTATGTCTTTGAGTATTTCACCTGAATGTGTGTGTACCATGTGTGTGCAGTGCTCACAGAGTCCAGAAGAGAGTGTCAAATTCTATGTAACTGGAGTTACAGAAGACTATGAGTGGCCATGTGGCTTTGGGGAACTGAACCCAGGTCCCCTAGAAGAGCAATCCATACTTTTAGCTATCTCTCCAGCCCCTTAGATGATTTTAATATACCATGTATTCAGATGATCCCAATCTATTTACAGGATAGCATTCTTTTGACTTTTTGGTTATAGGCCTAGCCTTTAAAGAATGAGCCGTCTCTTCAGTCCAACCCTCTTTACTTTTAAGTCTTTTACCAGTCTATGGTGGACAGATGGCATTATCTGTGTGCCCACCCTGGTGAACCATTGTCTTGTTTCAGTGCTGGCATTCAAAATGGAGTCCAGTGCTTTTGCCTGCCAGGACAAAGCTATTCTGGAAACTACTCTTTCCCACGTTATGAAGGGACCTAGAGCTGGCTACAGTCTGACCTGGACATATTACAGCAATGAATGTAGCAACATGAATGAATCACAAGACACAAAAATATATCATGCAACTTGACTTTCATAAAAGTCAAAAGCAGACAAATCATTCTCAGAGGGCAAACATGAAAACAGCCACCTTTTTGGAGTGGTGATGACAGGGGACACTCCTCCCTTCATAGTGCTAATTCTTTTGAAGTAGGGAATGCTGACACAGGTGTGCCCTGGTGTAAGAAAACCCCAGAGCCTACTCTGATTTGCACTGTTTCCTGTGTGTATGCTTATGTTTTTCCTTAAGAAATTGCCCTCAAAAGTAATGAGCTAAATCATCAGATGTTATGTCACCAGGTGTGGGTTAGTTATGAGTTCCAGCTCAGCCAAAAGGCTTCCCTGGATCTACTGGAATCTCCCTGTAACTCTTTGTAATCTCAGAACGATGTCCCATCGCTCAAGAAGAGAGGGAAACAGTACACTGGAGTCAAGAGAAGCTATGTGACAAGAGAAGCCTACAGCTTCTTTGTATTCTTTAGTCCAGCTGCCTGACATCCCTGGCCTTAAGTCTTGAAGCAGAGCATGATGGGAAAGAAGAGGATTAAAATCCCTCAGCCATGGAAACTGAAAGTGCCCATTGGCAAGATTGCTTGGCAGTTTACAGAGTCTGAGTTCCTCTGTAAACTGCGTATGGAACTTGGGGGTCACAACTTTGTCTTGGTAAGTTTCCTTATATGCTAAAAACAAGCAAACAAACAAGCACAAAACCATTTTTATCATAGGTTGGCTACTCATCTTCAATTAGTCAAGTAACAACCAAAGGGATGATTTATTCCAAGAGACCCAGAAACTCCCCCAAGTCCATCTCCAGGGTCCTGGGATGAGATGAAGCTAAATAGATAACTATGGATATGACAATCAAAGCTGTCCTGGTTGAGGTAAGGCCCCGCCCACCATACTCCCATCCTTGCCTCGGCTTCATATCACTCTGTAGGGTGTTCTGACAAGTTGTTAGAACTGTATGAAGCATGAGATTCTTGGAGGAAATTCCCATTTCTTTGGGGAGTCCATTGTTTCAGTAATCTGACACTCCAGATTGAGACACACTTGTCTCTTTAATTTCTTCTAGGCCTGTTATAAAAACCGGTACTAAACTGGAAGCTACTGGCCTCAGTTGAGAATGCTCTCTATATCCCTGAATTGCTTATTTATAGCTTTCAAAAAGGATTCTTCTATTAGTGAAGACTGAGATGTGAGAGCGGGAATGGTGTTAGTTGATGGTTTTCTAGAAGAGAAAGAAATTAAAAATAAAATAACTGTCGGGCTGTTGAGGCATTCTGCAGCATGTTTACATCTTGTGTCTTCATTCTAAAACCAATGTTTGCTAAATATTTGTACATCCAGGCCTTAGAAAAGCTGCACCTCTAAATCAGGTGTATTAGTTTTGATAATCACAAGTTTACTCACCTGCAAATGGCTTAATTTTGGAGAGTGTGATTCAAGGCCTCATTAATGCCCTTGCAGGGTTCTAGAACTCTATGTATAGCTAATCTTGACCTTGTAAGTTCAATTAAGAAGTTGTCAAGGCTGGAGCCGGCTTTAGCTTCTTCAACCAGGACTGCCTCGAGTTTTTCAAGCTTGCTTCATTACCTTGCATATTTATAAATGTGCCCCTTGTCTCTCTCTCTCTCTCTCTCTCACACACACACACACACACACACACACACGCGCGCACGCACGCGCACACACACACACACACACACACACACACGTTTTTCCATCCCAAACTATCAGTTTCCTTTAGATCAGTCTGCACTTTCTGCCCCATGTACCGGTAAGGAGCTGTCGGTAAAATACACTCTTCTCCAGCGTTGCAGTGTGCCCAGTGTTCTTTCCTGACTGGCCCCGAACTTGTATCAGGTTGCTAAGCTTCACTACCCAAAGATGCCCAGCCGAGGATACTCGCAGAGCAGGGTCAATGAGCTCTGCAATGAGCTCTCCCATGGCTCCTGGGTCTGCTGGCTCTGACCTCGACCCTCAGCCTCCCTGGCCTCCTGGGGGCGTGAGGAGAGAAAGAGAAGGCTCTGAAGTGGGCAGGAGGAAGCTGTGTGAAAGCTCTGGTCAGCCCTGGCTGCGGGGAGGGAAGCACTAGCAGGACAGAGCGCCGCTCTGTGGTTACCCATTGCTGGGGCTGTCTGGCCCTGCTGCTCCCGACATACAAGTAGCTAAACTAGGTAGCCACACCGCTGCCAAGGCTGGATCGAAGCGCTGCCTTTACCAATTCAGATTGTCACTTCATGCGTTTCTATTTATCCTCTCGTCAAAACTGCGGTAATCTGTGACAGATAATGGAAAAGACATCACAAAAGCGGTGGCAGCTCTTCCAAATGACCGTGTATGATAACCTTAAGTGGGATGGACCGTTTGCCTGGGCATTCATTGTTTGTTACAAGATAGCGATACAATTGTCAACCAGCTTGAAGGAAGAATGAAAAGTCCGCTGGAGTCTTAGCCATGACATGGCAGGCACTCATTTATTTGTAATTGACTTTGCTTTGGGGCATGGGGGCAGGGGCACCTTCTACTGGAAATAGAATTATCCTGTATTCCCAGGGTAAAATACACAAATTGTGATGGGTGACTCTAATATCCATGCCACTTGAGTAGGAAGGCTCATGCCTTAGCTGGGGCTGTCCTGGAATTCAGAGATCTGCCTGCCCCTGCCTCCTGAGTATTAGGATTAAAGGCTTGTGCCCTTAAATGTTGTGCTTTTCAACTAAAATGTATAAGATGGTGTGTGAATTTCCTTTGTCCAATTTTCTTTTATGTCAAAGAACAATTGACTAAAACCAGAGAGGGAGTTTTCCTCTGGCTTTGTTTTGATGATGATTCTTTTAACTGTGTGCAAAGAAAGAAGCCAACACTTTGCATTCCTTAAGAAGTTGTGAAAACTGTAAACCAGACTCCACTTTTTAAAACGAGTCCTGGTGCTGAACAGTTTGCTCAGCAGTCATCCCTGCTGCTCCTGCAGAGGACCCAAGTTCGGTTCCCAGTACCCACGTTGGGCAGCTCACAGTCACCTGTAACTCCAGCTGCTGAGGAACCAACACCATCCTCTAGCCTTCAAGAGGCTACACACACATACACCTCTCTCTCTCTCTCTCTCTCTCTCTCTCTCTCTCTCTCTCTCTCTCTGTCACACACACACACACACACACACACAAATACATCTTAAAAGATAAAAGAAAACAAATCTTTCACAAAACATAGAGATATGCATGCTTGTAATCCCAGCACTCGAGAGGCTAAGGCAAGAAGATCAGTAGTTCGAGGCCAGCTAAGAAATTCATATTCCCTACTTAGACGGTAACTCTACCAGTTACTGCATTAGCCACAGTGCTTATGCATGGCCTTTAAGATCATCCCTGATGGAACTGATCCCTGACCAGGTCTCCACCAATTTACCCCACTTTGACCACAGGCTGTTCCTCAGGTATGTTTTCCTTTTAAATTTTAAGTAATACTTATTATATCATATGGCTGAATTTCCCTAATGCTGAGATGGATTGCTTGACCCATCAGTCAGGAGCTGAACCCAGAGCTGCCCGGTCTCTTGACGAGGACCTTCACCCTGCACCATCTCTCTCTCTATGCTGAGGCTGAGCACCGGCAGGGAGTAAGGCCCCCCTGACATGCTATGTGCCTTGTCTCTGAAAGGGTTGATGAGGAAATTGGTGGACATTCATTGTCTCCTTTGTTTCCTCCTTTCTCATCCATTGTCAAAATTTAAGTTTCTTCTCTTAAGAATCATATAGGATCATTTGTTAAGCCTAATGACTTGTTGAAAATGAAAGGTAAAGTGATTAAAGAGATTGCATAGCGCTCTGGCTAGGTCCTCCAGCTCGCAGGGAGGCTGGGGTAGTGTTCCTCGTGGCTGGGCTCCGATAGCCTTGTGTCTACATGAGGTCAATTTCCCAGTGACCTTTACCTTCAACAAGCCTTCTCAAGACTTTACACACACACACACACACACACACACACACACACACACACACACAAAACAACCCATGGCAAGCATTTTCAAAAGCTGATGCATTACAAAAATTACAACCAGGCTCCCCCTCAGCAAACCATAAACACAGAAGAAAAGTTACCTTAGCTGTGAATTATTTCACTGTCACCTCTACAAAGCACAGAGTTTTGTTCTGCAAACACCCCAAAGCAACCTGTTTCTTCACACACACACTGAAATCCTTCTGTGCTCTGCTTGGATGTCAAGAAGGCATGTTTGAGAGGAGGCAGGGAGAGGTGTATTAGACCCCTTTCACCTTGTTGCCCAGAACCCTGCAGGGGCTGTGGGTGATTGGGTAAGTTCACCAGGAGGCAAGACTCAGGGACAAGACTCACAGGCTGAGCAGGCTCTGGCCTCAGCTGCCTACGGCAAAGCAGGGCTGTAATAATGTAATATAAAGCTTACACATTTCAGTGCTGCAGCCACTGTGACTCACCTAGTAAAGGGCAGGCATCCCAAGGAAATCAACCTCAATTGTTGTGACTTAAAGTGTTGCTAACTACATCCCCAAAATTTACACACAGACACACAGACACACAGACACACACACACACACACACACTTCCCAGCAAGATCTCACAGCAGGGAGGGGACTTGAGGGACTGGAAGGAGAGAAGTGAGGGAGGGGACACTATGATTGGGCTGGGAAAAATTAATTAATTGATGAAGCAATAAAAAAATGATGGGCTGTGAAACTCCACACTTCCCTCTCACGGTGGGTTCTCTGAGAGTTGTTTGTCACAGTTGTCATCTGCTGGAGCCCTGCTTGCTTGGCATTTGTTCTTCCTTCTGTTATAATGAACTCACCAAACACTTCGTTGTCATTCCTGGCAAGAAACACAGCTTACCCAAAGTGTCACAGGTTCTCATTCAGTATTTAGGGTGGAGTCCCACTGCACTCTACTCCAGCAGCTTATTTGAAATTGAATAATTGGTCTAAGAAGTTTCTCAGGCTAAGGAACGAAATTCTTTTCACTTTAATATATACGGTAACCTATCTCCATGTCTTTTACTGTCCTGTACACCCTCGAGCTATTTTTCTATATCAAAGTGGTTTTCTGAGAGTTTTGATAAAGGAAATTATTTCTTCTACTATAGACATTATGAGTGTACTTTGTGTGTGTGGGGGGGGGAAGAAGTTAAGACAGGGTTTCTCTGTGTAAGAGCCGTGGATGTCCTGGAACTCTGTAGACCAGGCTGGTCTTGAACTCACAGAGATCCACCTGCCTCTGCCTCCTGAGTGCTGGGATTAAATCGTGGGACACCCTGCCTGGCTTTCTGGGCCTATTTTTAAAGTCCTCCTTTCAAGCTAATAAAAAGACACTATAAAGTAGCATTGGATACTAACTGACATGCATGTATGTGACATCTAGAGTCTCATGGGATGAATAACTACTGGATTATTGGACTTTCCATTGGTAGACAGTCATTGCTGGACTAGCTGGACCACAGCCTGAAGCCATTCTAATAAATCCCATATATATTATATTATATTATATTATATTATATATTATTCATTCTACAAGTTCTGTTCCTCTAGAGAACCCTGACTAATATAGTCATCATCACATAACCTACCCCACCTTGAATTCACTGACTGCAATTCTTGTAAGCACCCTGTGAGGTAGATCGTATTGTTACCAGTGAGCTGCCTGGGATCCTATTAACCCTCCGTAGAAATCAGAAGTGGGCAAAGGGAGGCTCCATTGGCAGTTGACAGTATGAAGAGACAGCAGAAGGCAGATAGGAGCAGCAAGTGTGCCCTCTAGTGTTAAGGTCTTGTGAAGCCTGGGTGCCCTAAAGACATACCTGTCTTTAGTGTTGAAGTATGTTTCTTGAATGCAGGGATCCCGTTTTTCAAACCCATAGTGAGTCTGTGTCTTTTGCTGGGAGAGCTGAGTTCACTGATATTCAGAGTTATTAGTTAAAGGTGTTTATTAATTACTGTCATTTTGTTGAACTTGTGTGTTTGGTGGTGAGTCGGTTAATTTTTGTTGACACAAGAGACCTCTGGGAAGAGGGGACTTCAACTAAGGAACTGCTCCCATCAGACTGAAGTGTGGGCTATCTCTGGGGCCATTTTCTTGATTGTTCGTTGATGGAGAAGGTCCTGGCCCTCTGTGGGTGATGCCACTCCTGGGTAGGTGGTTTTGAGCTGGGTAAGAAAGGTAGCTGTCCTGGAGCCTGGAGCAAGCCACAAAGTATCATTCCTCCATGGGTTCTGGGTCAAGCTCTTGCCTTGAGTTCCTGCCGTGGGCTTCACTTGATGATGGATTGTAACCTGTAAGCCAAATAAAAAATAACCCTTTTCTTCTCAAGTTACTTTTGTTCATGGTGTTTTTTAAAAGTACTTTATTTAACTTTATTTTATGTGCATTGGTGTAAAGATATAAGATCTCCTGGTACTGGAGTTACAGACAGGTGTGAGCTGCCATGTGGGTGCTGGGAATAGAACCCGGGTCCTCTGGAAGAGCAGGCACTGCTCTTAACCACTGAGCCATCTCTCCAGCCCTGTCCATGGTGTTTTATCATATATCAGGGAGCAAATTAAATCATCCCTTCTCTAGATCAAGTCATAAATTCTTGGGGACTGTTCCTAAAACAAGAGAATATTCTTGGTCAAAGTAACTTGTCCCTCCTTTGCAGCGGAGCTTGCTGTAGGTGTGTAGTTGTCCCACTAGGCCTAGGAGGTATCTTTTTACACAAAATCCCTGGGAACTTGCTTTTCATCCTCACTGACACTGGATTTCTCAGGCCAACAGTCCTTAGAAAAGGCATGTAGCTTTCTGGTGACATTCCATGGCTCATAAATTTAACATCTGCTGAGGAAATCTGTCTGCATGAGAGTTTGATCTTTTTCTTTTTTCTTCAGCCTTTGGCCCTTTGGATAGTTTACAGATCAAAGTTGTGCCCCCTGAGCATTGGTTCTTAGTCACTTGAGGTGTTCTTATCACAAAGTTGTTAGTGAGGCCACTGTGGAAAGCTGCCATGCCCATACCATGAATTACACAAATAAGAGCAGGGGTTTCATGTCCAACAGGTGGACAAACATGACAGTTTGACTAACCAAATGTCAATATTGTGTTCTGCATCACTGTGAGAATGTAAGAGGGCTTGGTCACTGTGAAAAACAATTTGCAATTACCTGGTAAACTTAGACCTCATTGTCCTCATCATTGTAGAGAATAACATTCTAGAGAAGGCCTTGCTCAGCTTTTATAATAGAAAAGCAGATTAAGATGGACTAGAATCTGCTGTATTTTCCTCAGCAGGAGAACAATGTGAGAAATAGTCCCCTAGAACAGCAATTCTCTACCTTTGGGGGGATGACCCTTTACCGGGTTGCCTAAGACTATCAGAAAACACAAATATTTACAGTTCATAAAAGTAGCAAAATTACAGTTATGAGGTGACAATGAAAATAATTTTATGGTTGGGGGTCACCACAACATGAGGAACTGCATTAGAGGGTCTCAGCATTAGGAAGGTTGAGAGCCACTGACCTAGAGGAACAGTGTCCAACAATAAAAATCACCTCCTGCTACCGGCATTGATATGGAAGCCCAAAAGTGGAAAGGACTTCAGATGAAGATGGAAATTTCTGTCCCGCCAGGTCCCGTGGCTGATCAGCCCCAAATAAACAAACACACAGAGGCATCTATTAATTATAACCTGTTGCCTGATAGCTGACTTCTTACTGGCTAGGTCTCTTTTAGTTATTAACCCATTTCTATTAAAACTATGTATTGCCATGAGGCGGTGGCTTCCCTGTAATCTGGCATGTGGTAGCATGATATCTCTACTCAGACTCTCTCTGTCTTCCTCTCCCTAACCTTCTCCTTGTCTGGTCGATGCTCCCCCCCCCCCATCCTTTCTGCCTGGCTATTAGCCAATTGGTGTTTTTTTTCATCATCCAATAAGAGAAACATATCTACAGAGGAACATCATTCAGAGATGCCTCTGTGGTTATGAGCATTCCCTGCTCTTTCAGGACCCAAGTCCAGTTCTTAGCATCCACTTGGTGGCCACAACCAACTGTAACTCTAGCTCTAGGGGCTCTGAGGCTCTCTTCTGGGCTGAGGGTGCCAGGGATGCACGTGGTGCACATACATACATGTAAGAAAATGCTCAGACACATGAAATAAAAATAGATGCTGCATAAAAGAAGAAGGACAAACTCTTGGTGTCGTTAACCCAAGAGTGGGTCTGGTTTATTCAGAAGAGTCCTGATCAAGTGGTAGTCCAGTCTAAAAGAAGCCTAGCCTGAAAGAGAAGCTGGGTGGTGGTGGTGCACACCTTTAATCTCACTACTCAGGAGGCCGAGGCAGGCAGATCTCTGTGAGTTTGAGCCCAGCCTGGTCTACAAAGCAAGATCGAGGACAACCAGAGCTACACAGAGAAACCCTGTCTTAAAATACCAAGAGAAAGAGAGAGACAAAGAGAGGGAGGGAGGGGAAAGGAAGAGAGAGGAAAGAGGGAGGGGAGGGAGGGAGGAGAGGGAGGGAGGAAGAGGGAGGGAGGAGGGAGGGAGGGAGGGAGGGAGGGAGGGAGGGAGGGAGGGAGGGAGCTCTAATCTAAGAGAGTCTAATCTAAGAAGCAGTAGCCCAAACAAAGGCCATTCTCTCTGTATACTGAACAGCATAGCAAACATAGTAACAAAAAGGAAAGAGGCATCTTTGTCTTAAGCAATCTTCGGTGTTCAAACCGCTACATATTAAGTGATCTAGTGGCTTCAGTTTGCTCTAGAATCACATCAGTTCTCACAGACAGTGTGTTACAAAATAAAACAACCCAAAAAACCTGAAGTAGGGAAGGGGACTGTTGCGGGTGCCTGGGAAGGAGTGAGAGAGGAGTAATAAGGATGGATACAATCAAGATACATTGTTTATATGTATGATATTGTCAAAGAACAAATAAAAGAGTCTATTTTTAAAAAGAAAAAAAACACAGTTCAAAATAAACACAAATCAAGGCATTTTGCTGAGATGTTTGTCCCCAGGAGCAATGACTAGCATCTCCCCTGACTTCTCTTCCCAACCGGAATTATCACTGTCTTCCTGTGGCAGCGAATAACTACTATTGAAATTCGGCTTTCTTCTAGAGTGAGCAGATTCCTCTGGCCTAGTCTAGAGTAATGGTGTCAGATCTATGAGTCAGGCTGCTTCTCTAACAATCAGAAGGCTGCCCAGCCCCTACTCTTTGAGGATTCTTTTGATGGCTCCATTTATTTATTTATTTATTTATTTATTATGTATACAACATTCTGCTTCCATGTATATCTGCACACCAGAAGAGGGCACCAGATCTCATAATGGATGGTTATGAGCCACCATGTGGTTGCTGGGAATTGAACTCAGGACTTCTGGATGGTTCAGAAGAGCACTGGCTGCTCTTCCAGAAGTCCTGAGTTCGAGTCTCAGCTACCACAGGGTAACTCACAACCACCTGTAGTGAGATCTGGTGCCCTCTTCTGGCCTGCAGGGATACATGCAGGCAGAACACTGTATACATATTAACTAAATAAATCTTAAAACAAACGAACAAAAAAACATATAGCCAGAGAGCTTTTAGGAGACAAGTGTCTCCTTCCACCTTGTTAAGACAGACTCTGTCTTGTGATTTTTGGTGAGTACTCCAGGCTAGCTGGCCTAAGAGCTTCCTGCCTGTTCTCCCGTCACCACCTCCAGTCTCTCCACAGGAATACTGCCCCAAACTTTTAACTTGGGATCTGGGGATGGTGAACTCAGGTCCCTAGGCTCAAACAGCAGGGACTTTTAGCTGCTAAGCCGTCTTGCCTGTCCCTTCTTTTTTTTTTTTTTTTTTTTTTTTTTTTTTTTTTTTTTTTTGAGATAGGGTTTCTCTGTGGCTTTGGAGGCTGTCCTGGAATTAGTAGCTCTTGTAGACCAGGCTGGTCTCGTACTCACAGAGATCCACCTGCCTCTGCCTCCCAAATGCTGGGATTAAAGGAGAGCGCCACCAACACCCGCCCGGCTAAAATACAGCAGTGTTTCTGTTTAGTAGCGGTAGCTGCAGCAGGGCCTCGTTCAAGAGACTGCAAGTTTGCATTCTGCCGTGTTTATCAGAAGCCGGATCAGGAGAAATAATATCCAGCCCTGATGGATTTCCTGAGAATGTGTGGTCCACTCATTTAAGGTTTTTAAGCAGCTCTAAACTTAACCTTCCAAGGCATCAAAGCAGCAGACAGTAGCCTCCCTGGGATGTGGTGTTTGCCCACTCACGTGGACGCTTCATTGAATCTTGCTCGGAATCACACCACCAGCCTTTCTTTGAACACCGTTAAAACAAAGCAGGAAGCCAGACATGCCGCCTAAGATCCTGGCTCTTAGGAAACTGAGGCAAGAGGGTGATGAGTTTGAGTTTGAGACCAGCCTGAGTTACTTTGTCAGTTCTATAGTTGCACAGCAAGACCCAGCCTCTAAATAAAAACAGGAAGAGAGGGAGGGGAAAAATGAGAGGGGGGAGGGGTCTCCACAGTTCCAAGACTGAAGTGTCTTTCTCTGGAGACTGTGTGGCACACTCTGGACACAGGAGGGCACTGTTTCTATAGTTTGCAGTCACAGCCCAGAAGTGAGTGAGTGAGTGAGTGAGTGAGTGAGTGAGTGAGTGAGTGTGTGTCTCTGTGTGTGTGTGTGTGTGTGTGTGTGTGTGTGTGTGTGTGTGTGTGTCAGAGAGAGACAGAGACAGAGAGACAGGAGAGAGAGAGCTATGGAATTCATGGATGAGTGCTGAAGAGAAGAGATTTGCTGTGTCCCAGGGTCCCATGTTTCTGCAGTGAGGCAAGTCTTGAGTGCTCCAGATCCACGACCGTAGCTCCCCGAGACCAGGATGCCAAAACATCAGTTTCAGGGGCTACCCTAGAATAAATGACCTGGAATAAGCTTGCTTAACCTCTTCTTGGCTTAAAACGGAAGTGTTGCAGCTACAGCGATGGCTCAGCAGTTAGGAGCATTTGTTGCTCTGACAGAGAACCCAAGGTTATTCCGAGCTCCCACATGGACAGGTCCAGAGGAGCTGATCACCTTTTCTGGCTTCTGCAGGTGCTACATGCATGAGGTACCCTAACATAGGTAGTCAAGACACTCACAAACATAAAACAAAAACAAACAAAAACCTTTAAGTGGAAGTCTCATCCCATGATGCTGTGGGGAGGACTACCCATGGATGGGGAGGACTGCTCCTGGATGTCCATCTGAAGCAGAGCTGACCTAAGCAGAGCTAACTGCGGTTAAACAGGTGAGTGAGATGTGTTCCCCTGCACAGACTTCACTGGGCTAAAGAAGACCAACAGGGGCTGGAGAGATGGCTCAGCAGTTAACAACACTGGCTGTTCTTCCAAAGGACCTGGGTTCAATTCCCAGCACCCCCCTTAAGGCAGCTCACAAGCATCTGTAACTCCATTTCCAGGGGATCTAACACCCTCACACAGACATACATGCCGGCAAAACACCAATGCAAATAAAATTTAAAATAAATAAATAAATAATCAAAATAAGAAAACCAACATACATGAGCTTAAGTGCCTTGAAATACAGAACACCTCAGAGCCAAGTAAGTAGCCACTTTGTAGTACTCTGCCTCATTTAGCCAGTGAGAACAGTGCTGTGCAGACAGCCGCAGAGACAACTAGGGATTCAGAGGGAGACTGTGGCTCGTGTGTGTGTGTGTGTGTGTGTGTGTGTGTGTGTGTGTGTGTGTGTGTGTGAGTGTTGATGTGCCTGAGGGGTGCACACATGCTAAATCAGGCATGTGGAAGTCAGAGGAAATCTCATGTGTCAGTCTTCACTTTCTACCGTGTCTGAGACAGGATCTTTTGTTCTCCATTACTGCATCCCCCATGCTGGCTGGCCTGCTAACATCCAGAGAGTCTCTGTCCACCTCCCATCTTGCCATAGGAACCCTGGAATTACAAATGTGTCCTACCCTGTCTGACTTTTGCAGGGGGTCTAGGACTTTGAACTCAAGTCCTCATGCTTGCAAGGCTAGGGTTTTACCCACTCAGCTGTTTCCCCAGCCCCTGTGGATCTCTTGAGTCCTATTGCAAAGTAAAACTCATGGAATTCCATGACTGGGCTGGGAGGAGTTCGCAACTGACCCTAGAAAATAAACAAGATTTGGGTTTGGTTTGGCTGCGCTTACAAAGTGCACTGTCACCCAGCAGTGACCCCATCCAAGTGTGGAAAGAGTTGGAACTGCAAGGGGTTGCCGCCCATGGCGAGCCACTAATCTGAAGACCTCTTTGGGAGCACACTCATTTCCCCAGATGCAACTCTACTTGTGTCGTAAGGGACCTTGGGTCACCCCTTCTTTTGTGCAATGAGATCAAAAGAATAGTTCCTGCTTCCCGAAGCTTCTTCTTCCTTAAAAAAAAAAAAATTAAAGGTTTTTATTTATTTGATGTATGTGAGTGTTTTGCCTGCATGTATGCCTGTGTACCAAGTGCATGTGTAGATGGAGATCAGAAGAGGGTGTCATTTCCCCTGGGACTGGATGATTGTGAGGCAGCAATGTGAGTTCTGGGGACAAACACGGCAGGTCACAACTTCAGTTCCAGAGGGTCTAACTCCCTCTTTTGGCCTTCCTGGACATCAGGCATACATGTGGGCAAAACACCCATACACATAGAATAACGTTTTAAAAATTAAAAATACATCAACCCAATACACCCCAAAGCACAATACTGTCTGTGCACTGCCAGGGTGGGGGAGGCAGCAGGAACAGTGGAAAGTCCATTCACTCAGAGTCTTCTGAGTTCCTATCACAGGCATGAAGCTGTGGCAGTGTTGAGGGGAGGCTACAACAGCTTCGGGTTCCTACCACTTTGTGCTGAAGTGTGGTTCTAAACAATAGTCATTGTGGACTCATGTAGAGAGCCAGATTTGGCCACAGAGGCCCTGCATTCGAATCTTACCTCCTTTCTATTGCTGTGCAAGTTTCTCCCATAACCTCAGCTCCTCCCCTCCCAATAAGTAAGCTCAAAATCCCACTGGCAGGGGGCCAGGTCAGGGGACAAATGCTGGCACCTTCTGTACCCCTGAGTGATGTAATAGGTGGCAAGAAAAGGGTGTTCTCCTAAGGAGCTTAAAGGCTAATAGCTAAGAACAGGTTCCTGTAAAGCAAGCACAGGGGATGGTCACAGACTCCACCGGGACTGCAACAGGATATTAAGGCTACTTTTGTGCCTTGCTGTGGGGAAGGAAAGGAGGGCGGCTCTGACTGGCATTCTGGGGGATGTCTAATGGAGTCCTTCTTATGGAAGGTGCCAGTCTCTCTTCTCAAACCCACACACTGAGGCCTGAGTTCTAGGGTCCTCATCAGCTATCTGTGATTACAGCTCAGGAGCCAGCAGGCACTCACCTGAGGGAAGCATGGGAGTCCGGGAGCATAGCCTCTAAGGAGTGGTTGGTAGCAGTGTGTAGGCAGAGCCACAGAAGTGAACTGTATGTGACAGAGCATATTAGCACCTGCCCACTGTAGAGCACACACAGAGTGGGCATGTAAACACAGGGGCTGCAGATGGACAGTTCTCACCTACCCCCGGTGAAGCCAGCTTGCGCTGACAGGTTAAAAATGGACCAAAACAATGCTAAATGGGCATGCTGTGCCTGTCAAAGGACATTTTTGATGCTTGTGCTTATGGCTATAGGTTAGTGAGGCTATCAGCTTTGGCCAGAGATGCTTCTTTTTGCAGTGGGTGGCAGTTCCTGTTGAGTCTCATAAGTGCTCGAGGTGCTGAGAACCAACTGATGTTTACCCAGCCCTACATGGGGTGCCTGTATCACCCCCTCCAAAGCCCGGGAGTCATTAGGGAAGAAGAGAGACAAAGAGCTAAAGGAGACAGAGTAACAGACGGCATTGTGGAACACTACTTTCAGACATGATCTGCCTTGAGCTCACAGCAGCTCTGGTTACCTGCAATGAGACCTGTACAAGACCGGGCCCATTAACACTTGGTTATGGATGAGGGGACTTATGAGGTCTCATCCTACCCATAGATCTATGGGAGGTTAATGTTTGCTGGAGGAGGGCGACATTTGTCTTCAATGGTATAATGTGCCCATGCTACTGTAAGCAACTGTTATTAAACTCATTGGATTCCCCAGGGGTGAGCTTTGCGGGGGGGGGGGGGGCACAGCTATAGAAGAAAGACTAGTTAGGAAGATAAAGGCAGAGGGGATGAGCAGGAGTGAGGGGAGATAAGAGAGGGCAGTGGGAAGTGACTAGGATCAAAATGCAAAACATCATGATGAAACCCACCATGATGTGTAATCAATACATACTAACAAAAACTTAGGAACAAGACAGACAACCCTCTAGGTATCCCAGGATATTGGCATTTCAGTTTCTACCTGACCTGGCAGTCCCCAACAGGCTCTAGATTCATTCACTTATTTGGGACTCCCAGCATCCCCTTGAGATGAGCAGACTAATAATTCTCATCACTTCATTGAGTAGAGGAAAAAGAGCAAACCTTCTGGGCAGAGAGGTCTCTAAGCTCCCACTTCTTATCAAAGACTTATCAAGCCAGGCAGGAAACCAGGCAGTAGCAGCTGCTATCTGCTCTCCAAATACGTTCCCTCTCAAAAATAATAACAGAGCCAGGCTTTTAATCCCAGCACTCAGGAGGTAGCATCAGGCAGATCTCTGTGAGTTTGAGGCCAACCTGGTCTACAAAGTGAGTTCCAGGACAGCCAGGGCTATACAGAAAAATTCTGTCTCAAACAACAACAACAACCACTATAATAATTTTTTCTGCACGCGTGGAAGAATGCAATAAAGACTAAAACTATTTCATGACATTTCTTATAAATATTGAGTTGAGGGAAGAATAGAGGAAAGAGAGCAGGATGAGAGATACCATGTTAGAGGGAGCCACTATAGGTCTGAGAAGAGATCTGGAACTAGGGAGATCTCCAGAGACCTACAAGGATGACACGATCTGACAATCCAGGCAATGGTGGAGAGGATAACCTAAAAGCCCTTCCCCTAAAATGAGATTGATGACTACTCTTTATGCCATCCTAGAGCCCTCATCCAGTGGCTGATGGAAGCAGAGACAGATATCCACAGATATACACTGAGCTGAAATCTGGAATTTAGTTGAAGAGAAGGAGGAATGAAGATTGAAGGGGTCTGTACCAGGTTGGAGAAACCCACAGAAACAGTTGGCCTGAACAAGGGAGAGCACATCGACCCCAGATGCTATCTGGGAGGCCAGTACAAGACTGATCCAGACCCCTGAACATAGATGTCAATAAGGAAGCCTCTGCACTCCAGGGAGCCTCTGGTAGTGGATCCAGTGGAACCCTGGTGTAAGAAGGGACTTTGAGAGCCCATCCCAAGTGAAGGGATACACTCTGGCCCTGGACACATGGGGAAGGGCTCAGGCCCAGCACAGGAAGATTTGGTGGACTTTGCAGAGCCCCCGTTGAGGGCCCTACCCTGCCTGGGGAGTGGTGGGTGGATGGGGTGGGGGGTGGGGAGGAGGGATGGGGGTGAGGGGAGGGAGAGGGAGAAGGAACTTGCATGTGAAACAAGCTTGTTCCCTAACTTGAACTAATAAAAAAATATTTAAAAAAAAGACTAAAACTAAAGACTACATTTCCCAATATCCTTTGCATCTACAGGTGTCTGGATGGATCAACATAGGCTATAAGTAAGAGTGTTATTCAGTATTCCAGGCCAGATGCCATGTACCTTCCTCCATCCTGAATGGCAGATACAGAATGTGATGGCTGGAGCTGTGGAAGCCGTGTGGATGTATACTGACCCTGAACCACTCACTCACCTGGGAGAATTAAGCTGAAGTTTAAGCCACTGCATTTTGTACTTCTTTGCTGTAACCACTTAACATTTACTCTGATTCAAATCAGAGATAATTGCCTCAAGGAAAGGAAACTGTGGCACAATAAATGCTATCAGTTAAAGCAGGATGTCAAAAGGACCTGTTACCAGTGGGGCTATGCCTGCTGCTGTCCCCTGAATTATAGTCACCATATACAGCCCAAGCTTATACAACAGATAATGTGCCTACGTCCTTACTGTATTTGCACAGAAATAGCAGCTGCCCTTTTCTTTAACGTGACCTTACGTGGTGTGATTAAAAAGCCCCAGGCTGGAGGTCAAGAAACCTGAGTCTAATTCTAGTTCAGCTTTTCTGCCGGACCAAATTGCTTACTCTCTCTGAGTTTTTCTTCACTTGTGAAATGAAGATGATGACATCTACCTGAAGCCACTTGAAACTCTCCCTACACATCACTCTCCCTTGCCCCAGGTGACTCAGCCTTGTGTCACATGAGTATTGAGCAGATCCTGTGGCCTCTTGTGTCTCTAACCCAGAAAAGCAAAGCAGGCATCGCATGTGGGGTTTAATCAGCCTAGACTGATGAGTGGAGAGGGGCCAGCATCTCCCTGCCATAAGCCAGGAGTCTTTTTACAGGGACAACAGTTCTGTGACGCCTGGAAGGGGAGCCTGTGGCATTTGTGAACTCACACTGGGAGCCATTGTGTGTATGAAGGACTAAGATCATGATCAGAGCTTCTGAACTCTTGGCATGACCTATGGGGTCAGAGATGCCTGGGCAAGAATGTCGGACTGGGTCAAGGTCAGCATGCCACAGTTCTGGTGGCTCCAGTCTACAGTGAGAAACCTGGATAGCCCAGGGCTGACATCAACATGAACCCTTACCAAGTAGCAACAATTAAACTTTGTTCAAGGAGCCAGGCTACAGGTTGTGTTCCAATCCCGTGGCCAGCAAGTGCTTAAATCACCTGGAGAGAGGTGGCATCTGTAGGGGACTCGAATCCCTCAGCACTCTCCAGCCATCTCCTTGACTCTTGCCAGTTCCCGATTCGCTTGGGCAGTGAGGCCCACCCACATATATAATTCTATACAAACCTCTGCCACCCGCTGGGTGCTTGGGAGCTGAGTGACAGTTCACACTGTGGGTCCTTAATAGAATCCCAGATCTCCCTCTCATACCATTCTAATCTAGTCTAGTCCAGTGTCTGAAAGCACACTGGGGCAATCAATCACCTTTCCCTCGTACAGTGACTGAGACTTCTAGCTGGGTCAGGCATGCCAGGCAGGACTTCCCTATTCTGGCATTTCCTAAAGTGTGCTACAAGATTTAGGTATCAGGAATGTTTCTTTAGTGTCATAGGCATAGGAAAAACAAAACAAAACAAACAACAGAACTGGTGGTTTCCTCACTATTGTTATTTAGAACAATACTGAAATGTAAAAATAATGGGCTGCAGAGATGGCTCAGAGAATAAAGTGCTTACCTTGCAAGCAAGAGGACTAAGTTTAATCTCCAGCATCTGATTTAAAAGCTAAGTGTGGTGGAGTGCATTTGTAATCCCAGTGTAGGGGAACAGAAACAGGCAGATCCCTGGTGCCCTCTGGCCTGGCAGCCTAACCTACTTAGCCATCCCTGGGTCCCAGAGTGTGGAATAGTCCTTTCACTGTGTGAATATACATCACCATGGCTGGTTTAATAAAGAAGCTGACCGGCCTATAGCTAGGCAGGATAGAGAACCTGACAGTCAGGAGAAGATGTGGAGAGAAGCAAGATGAATGTGTGTTGCTGAAAGAAGGTACCACCATGTGACAGAGGTACTGCCATATGGTGTTTAAGAAACATGAGCCAATGTAAGTTATAAGAACCAGTTAGTAACAACCCTAAGCTAGTGGCCAAGCATTTATAATGAATATTAAGTCTCTGTGTGGTTATTTGGGAACCAGCTGGAGGTCCCGATGAAAAACTCCACCTATGCCAGAGAGAGACCCTGTCTGAGAAGACAGTGGAAAACTCCTAAGGAGTCACACCTGAGTTTGGCCTCTGGCCTCCAGATGCACATGAATGAACACAGACACACACACACACACACACACACACACACACACACACACACACACATACACACTCACATACACACACTCAATAAATGATAGTCCAAGCCCCATGGCATGTAAAAAAAAGATGATGCCTGAAAAATGCTTCTATCTCTGCTCTTGGTCCAGATGAAAATGAGAAAGATAACGGCATGAAATACTCCTTCTAGCTCACAGGTATTTTGCTTCTTCCCAGCGGGACCATGTACTGGAAAATTCAATAAAAGATGGCAATTGTCACTTGATGTGGCTAACGCACGCAGCTGGCCTGCAATCCCTGCACTGGGGAGGCTGAGGCAGGAGGATCTTAATAAGTTAACGGATGTTCTGGGCTATGTCGTAAGACTCTGTATCAAAAGACCCAAAGAAATAACTTAAAGATCAACAAATAAATAAATACAAAGAAGAAAGACAACAGTTTGGTTCTATATTGAGTCTGGAATAAAGCTCTCTGAAACAATACAGGCCACTTGATTCATTTAAAACTTCAGATTAATATTGCACAGGACATATTTATACAGAAAATTATTTGTAGTTTTGTACTCCACGTTAACTGGATGCCCAGTGTTTATATTTGAGAAATCTGACAGCTTTATTCTGAACTCTAACGTTATTCCAAGCCACTTCTGCTCCTCTACCTAGCCTCGCTTGACAAGTCAAGTCTAATGTCTTTTAAATCTTTCTTCCTCCCCAGTTTCAGCCTTTGGGTCTCAACCCCATGCTCTCCTGTCCACAGATGCATTGCTCCTGACTCCTGCTGTCAGAGTCATCTTCCTAGACTATAAACCTGTCTCTTACAAAAAGCCCTGGAAAGTAGCCCTTTCCCTGGATGCAAGTCTGAATGAAGCCCAGGCCTCTCCACACACTACAGTCAGGCAGGTTTCTTGTTGTCCTTCTGGAGCACCAGGCTTAGCTCTCCCCTTTCACCAGAGCATCCTGTTAGGAAGCAGTCCAGGCTTTCAACTTCCCCTAACAACTTCACAGACTGCAGAAAATCTGATTTGAGTTTTCTGTTAATCCTTCCTGAGAATCCTCCCCTGTGCCCTAGCGTCCCGTGCCCCCCACCCCCAACCCTAACCCTATCTGTGACTCTCCACTCAGGCTGATATTGAGCACCTGAAGGGAAGCTTAGGAGGGATCCTGACCACAGCAATAGCACCCTTGATCCCTTGCTCCAGCAAGAGATGAGAAGAGCAGAAAAAGGGGGCATATAGGGAGAAACCCTGATTAGAGTTACCGCTGACCATGCCCACTTGGGTGTAAAAGGGTTTAAGAAGGAGGGAGGCATGCACTCAGCTCTCTTCTTTCACCTGGCTGAGCTGACCAGGAAGCATTTTGTGGATCTGTCCTGCTCAGGTGCAAACCTGGTCACTGGCTAACTTTTCCCCATTTAGTTTATCAACCTATCTCTGACTCCACTTTGTAAACATCAATAGGGGCAGGTAGAAGAATTAACAGAAACAGTAGGTGTTATGTTTTTATTTAAAAAGAGGAAAAGAGAAAGTTGCAAGATGAGACATGTTAACTAGTGTATTATATGGCCCGGCAGAGTAGGGAGACTAAGAGACAAGAGGAACAGGGATAATGGCTGACCGCCATGGCCGGTCGCCACAGAGAGGCAGAGAGAGCGCGTAGGTGGGAGAAGAGAAGAGCAGATGAGTGAGCAGAGAGAGAGCAGTGTAAAAAGAGCGAGCAGCAGGGAAGTTGGAGCTTTTAAAGGGAAGGCTGCACTGCGCATGCACTGAGGTTCCATGCACACAAGCCCAGAGTCCTCAGCAGGCCATAATGCATGGCTGGTGACATGGTGATGACGTAGCACAATTTCCTGTTCATGCCCTGACTGTTGTCAGGGGGCGGGGTCTGTCTCTTAAAGAGGTAGAGCCAATCAGCATCAAAGCCTGAACCTTTCAGTAGGGAGCCAGGTGGTGGTGGCACACGCCTTTAATCCCAGCATGCAGGAGGCAGGGGTAGGTGGATCTCTGTGAGTTTGAGGCCAGCCTGGTCTACAAAGCTACCCAGAGAAACCCTGTTTCAAAAAAGAAGAAGAAGAAGAAGAAGAAGAAGAGGAGGAGGAGGAGGAGGAGGAGGAGGAGTAGGGAGGAGGAGGGAGGAGGAGGAGGAGAGAAGAAGAAGAGGAGGAGGGAGAGTAGGAGAGGAGGAGGAGGAAGAGGAAGAAGAAGGAGGAGGAGGAGGAGGAGGAGGAGGAGGAGGAGGAGGAGGAGAAGGGGTTCTCCCCCTTCTCTGCTTTAGCTATCTGGACACAATTTTACCTAATCCTAGCAACAGCTTGTAAGCTCCTCACCTCAGATTCTCAGAGACAGATGATAAAAGAGTTTGTGTGATTGGTCCTGTGGTAGTTTGAAAGAAAATGGTCCCCAAAAGGAGTGGCACTATTAGGAGGTGTGGCCTTGTTGAAGGAAGTGTGTCATTGCAGGGGTGGGCTTTGAGGTCTCTTTTGCTCAAGCTTCACTCAGCGTGACACTCAGATCACTTCCTGTTGCCTGCATATCAAGATGTAGCCAGCACCATGTTTGCCTGCATGCTGCCATGTCCCACCAGGATGTTAATGGACTGAACCTCTGAAAATGTAGCCAGCCTCAATCAAATGTTTTTCCTTTATAAGAGTTGCTATGTTCATGGTGTCTCTTCACAGAAATAGAAACCCTAACTAAGATAGGTCCCCAAACCTACAGCAGTGAAAATATCATCCAAAATTAAAACCTGTGTCTTCTAGTAAGACAGTTATATGTATTATTAACTGAATTCTTTCTCCCACCCCATGAGGTCCTCTCTATCTGACCCTTGTGCTCCAGGAGGAGGTCCAAGAAAACAAGCCATTTGCTACATGCTCAATCTTCTGTACATAGTGACTGTATCCTGCTTACTTTGTTTAACTGGTAATGGTTAGGGCTTTGCTGTTGATATTTCTAGAAAAAATAAAATGGAAAAAAAGAATGGATTCTTTCATTGCTCCTGGGGCAAACAGCTGGGTAAACAAGACCGTGTATTTTTTCAAAAGAATGAATGAGGAGTGGAATTGGTATAGAACTGGAACCACTTGTGTGATCCCTGTAACATTCCAGATAACATTTTATAGCAAGAGACTTCTGCTTGCTGAGTCAGAAACTTCAAAGGGTTATCAGGGCATAATGCCAAATGCCTGTATCTCAGCACTTGAGAGGTGACAGCAGAAAAATCAGGAGTTCAAGTCTTGTCTCAACAACCAAAAGAGTTCTAGGTCAGCCTGGAATCTGGACTACATGAGATCCTAACTCAAAGAAAAAGAAATAAAGAGAAAAGGGGAAAGAAACAAAGAAAGGCTGTCTTAATTCTTGAAAATATTATTTTAAGAGCCAGATATGGTGGCTAAGGCTTTTAACTCCAGCACTCAGGAGGCAGAGGCAAGTAGATCTTTGTGAGTTCGAGGCCAACCTGGTCTACATAGCCAGTTCCAAGCCAGCCAGGGTTAAATAGTAAGATCCTACCTCAAAATAAATACATAATACAAATTTTATTTATATAACATACACATATATAACCTAAGTTTTCACTATCACTTAGGTCTCTTGAAAATTCAGAGCTGGTGGCTACTCTTCACTCAGAGCGCATCCTGGGTGGGCTGACAGCAGGTGACTTGGCCATGTGCCACTGTGCCTGAAGCACCTGGTACCTATGGAGAAGCCCTGGGGAGCCAGGTGGACCAATGTGTTCACCTAGAGCAGTGATTATCAACCTGTGGGTCGTGACTCCTTTGGTAAACCTCTATCTCCAAAATATTTACATTATGATTTATAACAGTGTCAAAGTTGCAGTTATGAAATAGTAACAAAGGTAATTGTATGGTTGGGGGTCACCTCAACACGAGGAGCTGCATTAAAGGGCTGCAGCACTAGGGAGAGGAGAACCATTGCATAGAGGGCACAACAAGGCCTGGGAGGATTCCCACTGCATCCCACTCATGTATCACTCTCTTTCCCTCTTCCCTGCCAGTGCTGCTGAGAAGTCACTGCAGCAGTCAGGAGGATAACTGGAACTCCATGACCTGGCGGCTTCCTGCTCATGCATCCAGCAATGGCTTGAGGACACCAAGCCACAAGCACTGCGAGGGTGGCCCCCACCATGCAGTTCTTCACCAACGGCTGCTAGGAGACCATCTCAGATTTCCTGAAGGATAATGCTTTTGAAGAGGATCTGCTGTAGAATATTTGTTTACACTGTGAAGATGTGTCTTTGCCAAGGTACCTTCTGATTGGTTTAATAAAAATCTGAATGGCCAACAGCTAAGCAGGAAGAGGTTAGGTGCAACTTCCGGTGACAGAGAGGATGCTGGGAAGAAGAAAGGTGGAGTCATCAGCCAGATGCAGAGGAAACAGCATGGGCAGTGTGGAGAGATGAGGTAATGAGTTTTAAGAGCTAGTGGGACAAACCTAAGTTAAGGCAGGGCCTTCACAATTCATAATAAGTTTCCATGTTGTTATTTGTAAGCTGGTGAACCAAAGAAAAACCCATCTACAAGGATTATGATGAGATGGTTTTGGGAATTTCCTGTGTGAACATCACAACATCATAGGCTATCCATATGGTCATCTTCCTAACAAGCCAGTCATGTGGGATAATGTTCTTATTTATCTCTAAAGATTTGTCACTCATATTGGTTTAATAAAATGCTGATTGGCCAGTAGCCAGGCAGGAAGTATAGGCGGGGCTACCAGACTAGAATTCTGAGAAGAGGAAAGGCAAAGATGGAGTCGCCAGCCAGATACAGAGGAAGCAAGATGAGAATGCCATATTGAGAAAAGGTACCAAGCTACATGGCTAAACATAGATAAGAATTATGGGCTAATTTAAGTTGTAAGAATTTGTTGGTAATAAGCCTGAGCAATAGGCCAACCAGTTTATAATTAATATAAGCCTCTGTGTGTTTATTTGGGACTGAACAGCCACAGGACCAGAAGGAACAGAAACTTCTGTCTACAAGACAGTCCTTGGACAAGCAAATTTTCCAGAATTGTAGAAATCCACAGCAGAAGACTATGCATTCAAGAGGCCTCACCAAACAGACTGTGGTAGTCATCACAGAAGCCTTGCAGTTTGCAGAGTGGGGTAGTGATTGAAACACCACATATACATGCTTCTTGCAGGGGTGAGAGTGAGTTGGGGATGGGCACAGAAAATGAACAGCAAAACTGTGACCAGCACCATGCTGGGAGTTCTGAGAAGACCCAAAGCCTCAGGAAGAACTTCCAATCATCGGAAGCTGGGCTTGGTTGGGTGTGTGGAGCATGGGCTGTAGATTTCACCACTACCAGCATTGTCTTTCTTAATCATGCATTTCATTATCCATTGGTATGCCAACCATTGTTATTCAGATCACCCTGGAAGGCTGGCAAGGAGAATTTGTGGATTTGGTTGTATTTGCTATGGCTTCATCAGCTAGTCTCAATGCCTAACCAAAGACTGAGATAGTGCAGCTAGTCTCAATGCCTAACCAAAGACTGAGATAGTGTGCAAAGCCCAGGGCATTCCACCTCTCCTCTCACCCCTACTCAGTTCAGTCCAGGGGTTCATCTCAGAATCTCCATGTTGGAAACTACCCTAAAGTCAAGCCATTAGACTATATCACATCACAGGTTATTCTGATACCCCGTGGATGATTGTCTGAAGTTGGCTTCATCTCTCCAAGCCCATGGTCTTCAGTCCTAAAAAACACACATCTTCATGAGGCAGGCCATAGCTCATGGCTTGGCATTAAAAAAATTTTTTTTATCAATGTCATATCTGTTTTTTTAGAAATTTTTACCCAGTGAGTCACATGCCTATACAGAAGAGTGACATTGATGGTGGCAATTTGTGGTCAGGCATAGTCAAGAATTCAGTTTAACACTTTTTTCATATTTGCTGTGAGTTTTGGTTTTTAAAAGCCCATAGCGTAAAATTCACTTTCTTAACCATTAGTTTTGAGTGTCTAGAGACTAGATTAAGATGTTGTGTGATAGCCTTCCAGTCAAGCACAGTGAACAGACCTATAGTCTCAGCTCTTCAGGAGATGGAAGCAGAAGCTTTGCTTGAGCCTACCAGTTTGAGTCCAGCCTGGGCAAACAGTGAGACCCTGTCTCCAAGCCTAATGATGGAAGTTTATCAAGATTTTCTGTTTGCTAAACAGAGACTCTGCACCCATTGGGTGGGGGGAACTCTCATTTGGGCTGGAGAGATGGCTCTTGAGAGGACCCAGGTTCAGATACCAGTACCCGGATGGCAGTCCACAACACCCTCTTCTGGCCTCCTCTAGCACAAGGCACACACACTTCCTGCATGCACATACATGTAGGTACTCACACAAACACATGGAATAAAAATAAATAAATGATGAGACAAACTAAACAAAAGCTTCCCGTTTCCAGCTCCATTCTTCCTCACTATTCTACAACTCTGAGTGCTCTGAATACATAACTGAAGTTATGTGTTCATTTTTGACCGCATAATGTCCTTAAGATTCATCAATGTAGCATCCAACAAGATTTTCTGCTGCTTTGAAGCTGTGACAGGACAAGAAAAACCGCCAGCAACAAAGCTGTGTGATGTCCCTCATAGATCTATCTAGGGATGTTTGAGAAGCTGCCAGATATTGGCTACTCTGCGCAATGCTATAACAAATAAGGTTGTGATTTTTTTTAGATCCTGCTTACGAACCATTGGGGGATTGCTGGATTGCATGATTTTAGATTTTAGATTCTAGGTTCCACCCACACCTTTCTACATACTAGACAAGTGCTCTACCATGAAGCTATATCCTCAGCCTTTTTCTTTACATTTTTGGGGAACTTCCATACTGTTTTTCCCAAGGACTACATCATTTTCTGTTTCCACTGGCAGAGCACAGGATTCCAGCTCTCCACACCCTCTGTAAGTGTGTGTGTGTGTGTGTGTGTGTGTGTGTGTGTGTGTGTGGAAGGGGGGGGTTCCCTAAAGGTGTAGGCAAGCAGGGATATGAACCATGAAGAGTGAGAATGAAAACTCAGTTCAGATTGACTTCATTAACCTGGATCAAACCTTGGGGAGTCTTTGCAGGATATTTGATCACACTGTGAAAGGCGCCTTCTGATTGGTTTAATAAAGAACTGGATGGCACAGGGCCAAAGTCACTCAGTTGGGAGAGCATTAGACTGCAGAACTGAATGGCCAGTAACTAGGTGGGAGAGAATAGGTGGGACTTCCTGGGAGAGAGAGGAACTGGAGAAGAAGCTGAGACTTGAGAGAAACATCAGCAAGACATTGAGGAAGTCTGACGTACATTGTGGAGGAAAGGTAAAGAGCCACACAGTAGGATGTAGATGAATAGAAACAGGTTAAGTTATAAAAGCTGGTTGGGAACAAGCCTAAGCTAAAGGCCAAGCTTTCATAATTAATAAAGTCTCCATATATTATTTGGGTGCTGGTGGTCCAAGAAAGTTGTTTGAGAAAGTCTGACTACAGGAGTCTGATGTCAGGGGTTGTTATTGTCAGCATATATAACGCAATAGGATTTGGAAAACAGGTTCCTGGTGTAGTGCACTCTCCAATGCACAAGGAATCATAATTGTATTGAAACTCAACTCAGGGAACATGTCATGTCTTCCAAGAAGATGGGTTCTGGAGATAGTCTGCCTGTATTAGCATAAGGACCCAGGGGAGGATGTGGCCTGGTCTCAAGCATACAGATACTGTAGAGGTCATTGGGTTATTAATAGGCCACCTTCAGCCCTGGCTGTAGGAGCTTGATACAGCCTGGCCCAACAGATAATGTAGATCACCAGGCTGTTAATCACCTCCATTCCCCAGATTTCTGGATGGCACAGCACAGGGGTCCCAATTTCTCCATACCCTTACTAATGAGGCTGTGTGTGTGAGAGGGGGGTGTTCCTGAATCAACTGTAAAAGGTAAGAGTGAAAATTTGGTTCAGATTGACTTCACCAACCTGGATCAAACCTCAGGGAATCTGATGCTGGAGTGGTCTCGTCAGCATATTTAAACACAACAGAATTTGGGGAAAAGTCTGTTCCTTTGAGAAGACAATCCCGTGTGTGTGACATTCCTTGTCTCTTGGAGCAATCTGAGGAAAAGGACCTTTGTGTTATGCTCCCAACAGCTAACCTTCTTTATGTTTTGAATTGTGGTCTTCAGCAGTAGCCATCTTAAATGGGTGTGAGGTCATAGTTCATTATGATTCTGATGTTTTTCTAATGACCAGTGGCATCAAACAACCTCTCACACACACATACCCACATTCTTTAGGGAAATGTACACTCAGGTCCTTCAGCTGCATTTTAAACAGAGTTAGTGGGTGAGTTTTGTTGCTGCTAGTGTGTGGTGGAATTGTAAGAGAGTTCTCTATTTTGTATGTTTTCGCATATATATATACATATATATACATATACATATACATATACATATACATATATATATATTTATTTATATTTGCTTTTTTGAGACAGGGTTTCTCTGTATTGCTTTGGAGGCTGTTGTCCTGGAACTAGCTCTGTAGACCAGGCTTGACTTGCACCATGCTGTTCCCGTTAGTGTGCCGGAGTCTTCAGACCTAGGAAGTCCCTGAGTCTACTTTTGCCACTGTTTTGTGTGCTTCTGGTGTCATATCCAAGGAACCATGGTCAAATCCATGCCGCTTACCATGCTGCTGACTTTATAGAGAAAATTCTCAGGTTCTCGTTGGTCAGTATGATATTAATTAAAATACAGAGCTTGGAGGCCAGCAAGATTGTTCAGTGGGTAAAGATGCTCACCACTAAGCCTGCCAACCTGAGCTCCATCCCTGGCTCTTACACAGTGGAAGGAGAGAACTGACTCCCTCACGTTACCCTCTGACCTCCACACTTATGCTGTGGCACATGCATGCTCACACACACAACAAGTAAACATAATTAAAAATCAAATGCAGGATTTGGGCTGAGAGTAAAAATGACTGCTTATGAATTCCCGCATTGAGGATGCTGAGACAGGAAGATTGTAAGTTCAAGGCCAGCTTGGGCAACTTAGCGGGACTCTGTTTTAAGAAATAAAACAAAGCAAACCAGCAAACCATACACACACACACACACACACACACACACACACACACACACACACACACACACGGTGAGATATCAAATTTGGCAGGTGATACCCTGGCAGTAGAAATGACAGGCTATATGGGGGTGAAGCTCATTAGGCAGGGTTTAGTTAGCATGTGTGATACTCTGGTTTTGGTCTTCAGAATCAGAAAAGAAGAAAGGGGGAAGGAAGAAAGGAAGGAATGAGAGAAGGAAGGGAGGGAGGAGAGAAGGAAGGAGGGAGGGAGGGAAGGAAGAAAGGGAGGAGCGAAGGAAGGTGGGCTGGCAGGAAGCAAGCCCAGGTTGACCGGCTGTCAATATAAGATCTACATTGGGTTTTGTAGTATCACCAGGATTTCTGAGTGTAGTTTATGGAGATATATATAGGACAGATTTATCTTGTGAAGAGTGTTCTCTGACACTTGGATTTGAAGGAACAGTGGTCATTAAGGCTTTACACAGGGAGCATATCTAACCTGTGTGACCTCTGATAAGCCACTTTCCTGGGTGACCTTTAGAGCTAACACTGATACTTACATATGTGCACTAATGGAAAGGCTACTACCATGGATGGGGGACATTCTTTTGGGGTCTGTTGAGGGAAAATTTGGGAAAGGACTAATCCTTTCCCTAAAGTAAAGATGGCACAGAAGTCTAGTCTAACGCTTGAGGTCTTTTCTCTGTAGACTTGAGTGACGGCTGCCTTAGTCCAATGGGGTCTTAACTTTGGAGAGCAGCAGAGCCACGCTCCAGAAAGACAGAAACATCAGCAAGTACTGAGACAGAAGTGCAGGAGCAACCACTGGAAATGAAGAAACGTCACCTCCAATAGGACCAAGTTGCATTCGAGAACTGCAACTTGCTTTGTTTTGGTTTTGTTTGTTTTATTCATTACCTGACAAGCTGGGTTGAGATTAAAGGACAGAGAGAAGTTTCATTCACTCCAGTGCTGGCCACTTCCTGAGTCTAAGGGTGTGAATATGATACACATGCTAAGTCGGCCAAATGTTAAGGAGGGAAGACACACCCACTGGTGAATGATAAGGGGTGAGCACCATGAGGAGGGAGAGGTTTTATTTAGGTTTCCTCTTCAACCCTGACCGTCTCTCCTCAGTAATGATCCCTCAGTAGGACCAACATCTTTAGCTCATTTACATTCAGTGTTTCACCCCCTAGAGTTCTCTTAACACCCTCCTCCCGCCTTACAAACCCTTGTCTCACTTGCTCGCTCCCATCCCATCGTACGGCCTCAAATCTTGGTGCCAAAGTTTTCTCCTTGTTTTCACTCCTGTGTGATTGGATGTGGGAGGAAAAGCACCAGACAAAGTGATGGGCCCGAGATGCAGAGCCAGAGCCGATCCGTGAAGCCTCAACACAGCTGCAGATTTAAAACAAAATTGTCAAGGGAACAGAGTGTTCCAGCTGACTTAACTTCCTGTTGATAGTCTCTAGAGAGGAGGGGTGAGGCTTGGAGTCTTAGAATTGGAGTAGAGGGAGGGCAGGGGGCCGGTGAGGCGGGACTTGCCTTTTCATGGGTAGTCACCCAGAAGTTTGGTTCCCATCTGCAAGGCTGTTGACACTCATTTCCTGAGGCTGGCCATGGTCGGAGGAGGCTCTTGGAGCTCAATACGCCCAACCTACAGAAAAACAGGATGTGAGCTTCAGATCTGACTGAGCCATGAGATGCAAATTCCTCCCTGTCCCCGCACCCACCCCACTCCCCAGCCTCCGCCACCCACACTATTCCCCTTTCCGCAGGAGAAACCATTCATCTCCCTGTGTGATTTCTGTCAGGGCCCCTGTGTCCTTCTCTCCTTTCCTTCCTAACCAGCCCTTCCGGGTGGGATCAGACTTACTGCTTAATTCATTTCATCATGGTTTGTTTGTTTCAAGATAGGGTTTCTCTATGTGTAGCCCCGACTGTCCTGGAACTCACCCTGTAGACCAGGCTGGCCTCGGTCTCACAGAGATTGGCCTATCTCTGCCTCCTGAGTGCTGGGATTACAGGCGCGCACCACTATTGCCCAGCTCATGATGGTTTTTGATTTTAGGAGTTCCTTACACCTCCGTGGATGACTGATGAGAGTTCTCATCAAATGAAGGAATCAGGATGGTTGACTAATTCTGTTCTCTCAGAGAACCTACTGGTAGTAGACTGGAGCCTCCAGTTCTCACCGGGGCCCCTTTGCCTACAGGTCCTGCAGGCTGTGGTCCTTGCTTTCCTTTGCTCGCCCGTTTCGCTTCTTTCACTCTTTGTTGCGTCTTGAAAGTCCTTCCCAGTGTGGGTGGGAGAAAAAGTAACGAGCTTGCATTGCGCGCGCACATGCGTGTACACACACACACACACACACACACACACACACACACACACACCACCCATTTTCCCAGGGGAACACCAATGGTAAAATATTCTACGTGTAGATGACTTTGCCGGAGGCGGCGAATCCCAGGCTTATGCCCACTCAAAGACCGATGGTGCCCTCTTTGAATAAGCGCTACCAGCCCGTAGGCTCCTGAAGCTGGCCTCTGAGGAACACACATATGCTCCTGCCCCTTGCTCCTCAAGGCTCATAAAGTCCTTTCACCTGGAGTTTGCCCCCCATGTCATGAGCCCCCATTCCCACTCGACCAGCCACATCTTGGTCCATTTCCTCTTCCTCGTGCCTCTGGGCTTCCCCGGACCAGTTCACCCTTATCAACATAAACTTGTCTTCAGGACCCAGCGTCATCCACCTGTCCACAGCTTTCGAATTATAGAATTTGGTTGCCATTTCTGCTACTGCTTTCTCGGATGAGTGACAGTCTTATAAGTTAGGGGCCCCTGAGCTTGCCTCATGGCACCGGCCGTGTAGGATACCCATGGTGAGGAAAGTCTTAAGTCATGGACAGACCAGGAAGTTGGGAGGAAAATGAGGATATTTGAATTTAGACAACATAATTGTGACATATCCTCAAAGGGCAAAACCTTGCAGAAAACTTCAGCACCAAGAATTGTCAGTTTTCACAAGGAAAAAGAAGAATGAGTGAAGTATTGATGTGTGGAAAATGTTAAGAAAGATAGCTGACCCTGCTCACATTAGGAATAAGCTACTTGTGTGCTATTTAGTGCTGGGAAACCTAAAAATGGTTTCTAAACTGATAACTATTCAATATGGCAAGCTTTATTCCACACTGTGGCATTTCTTCTTGTTCTTGTTCTTGTTCTTCTTGTTCTTGTTCTTGTTCTTGTTGTTCTCCTCCTCTTCCTCCTCCTCCTCCTCCTCCTCCTCCTCCTCCTCCTCCTCTTCTTCTTCTTCTTCTTCTTCTTCTTCTTCTTCTTCTTCTCCTTCTCCTCCTCCTCCCTCTTCATCCTTCTCTTCTGGCATGTGTAAGCATAAGTAAAGAACTGCTTCTGAACTTAGAATATTAAAGAGCCACTATACGAAGTACAAAGAAGAAGAAGTAAGCCTAGTAAAGGATTTCTTTCAAGGTCAGGCTGTGGCCAAGCACAGAGGCTTATAAAAAGCAGTGGAAATCACAAGGGGATGGATGGCTTGGAACTGAGGTGACCTAGAAATCATGTTGTGAATGAAGCTCCTATGCTACCTGGCCCTGCCCTGGTTTTAACCTTTCCTGCTCCTGTTGCTACTGAGGAGTATTTAGCACACCCATGTGCCAGCACTACTGAGGAGAGTATTTAGCACACCCATGTGCCAGCACTACTGAGGAGAGTATTTAGCACACCCATGTGCCAGCACTACTGAGGAGAGTATTTAGCACACCTATGTGCCAGCACTACTCTGGGCATTCTTTACAACTCAGTGCAGTGAGTTCCCTTTTACCCATTTTATAGATGGACCTGATCATTAATGAGACAAAAGAATGAAGTTTCTTAGTCAAAGTCACAGCAGGGCCAGAATGCTGGTGTCTGAGCTGATCCCTAAACCAGTGTGCTTTTATGTACTCTCTGCTATGGCCCTGTTATCATTAGTCCATTCTTAGGGGGACGTGCAAGAACCAGGTTACAAAATGAAGGAGCTATCTTCTTGCGTGGAGCTAGTGTCCATTCCGTCCTTAGTTCATTCATCCAGCATGTACTGACATCAAACTTGAAGTCAGCATTGATCACAAACCCAAGAGAATGAAATATGCCCTTGTTAGTCTTGAACTTTTGATGGAGCATGGGGAGAGAAAATGGGCTGTTACAAAGTCTTCCTAGTGTAGGCTAGGAAGGAGGTGGCACTAAGAAAGTCTCCATACAGGAAGCCTCAACTGGGAACAGACCAGGAATTCCAGGAGCAAGAAAGAACTTTTTGGAGGCCCTAAAGCAATTCAGAGGACATGATCAAATAATACTGAGGGTTCTTGGAGTTTTGTTGTTATCCTACTGTTTGCTTGCTTGCTTGTTTTTTGAGACAGAGACTTGCTATGTAGCCCAGACTGACCTGAACCTAATAACCCTTCTGCCCCTGCTTCCCAAGGGTTAAGACCAGGCGTTCTCTTGAGAAGGGGCTAGAGGTGTAAGTGTGGCCATGGCAAGAAAGGGGACAAATGAGTCATGCAAAAAGTTCCAATTTATCCTGAGGAATCGGGAGCCAGGCTCCCGTTTTAGAAGGATGGCTTCCTGTAGAGTGCAAGACAGATGAGGGAGATGCTAAGCGATGGTGGAGTCGAGGAGAGCAGTGGGCAATGTGCAGGTTAGCCGAGACAAGCTTACTTCATGCAGCGGCAGGATGGCAGCAGCTATGATGGAGGGACATGGCCACCTCGTAGCATCTCCGAGCTGGAATTTCAGGACTGACCGGTCAAGACGAGAACACGGGAACATGCCTGGTTCCCATCAGAACAGATGGAAGGATAGAGAGACCATAGAACAGACAGGGAAACTAACAGGCTGAGGATGAAGGCTTTAGTAGACTTATGAGTCCACTAGCCCCAGGCCCCACCCCTCTGTCCATATGGAGTAGGGGCCAGGCACAGACAGTTTTTCAAATCTCCTTGGGTCATCGCCATTGGCAGCCAGGATAGAAGCTGGTGCACAGATGATCTGAATGACCTTGGTCAGGCTTGAGTCAACTTGTTTAGTTGGCCAAATTCCACTCCTAACCCTAAGATGATTCCTCAGAAAGGGAAAGGAACATCAGCTGGGACCTTCAGATTGTCCTTGGGTTTGTTTGTGTGTGTTTTTGTTGTTGTTGTTGTTGTTGTTGTTTTACTGCATTGTTCTTTACATGTTGATTGATCCAGTGTGCTGGCTAGTCTTACCTAAGCCATTTTCATTCCCTGGTGACATTAACTTCAGCTGCTGTCCAAGCAGCCCTCCCTCAGAGCACATCAGCCTCCTTCTGGGTGGCCAGACTTTCCTCCATTCAGTGAAGTCTCTTCTCTAAAATTATAAAAATACTATCCCCAGGACCACATAAACCAGGTACAGTGATACAGACTCTAATCCCAGCACTCGGAAGGTAGATGCTTGAAGATCCGGGGTTCTAGGTCATCTTTGGCCACACAGTGAGTTCAAAGGCAGCCACAGTGAGGAAAAAGTATTAACTCAATATTCTAAAGACTTGAAAGACTTGAAACACAAAGACTTGAAAAGGTATGTAATTTTATCTTTCCCATCTTGTCCCAGGTTATCCCTGAAGGCTGAACTCCCTCTGTGTCCACTGTGTGTCTCCGGGACAGTGTCACCAGGCCCTAGTGTTGGGAAAAGAAATGACAGAACTGAACCCAGTCTACAATTCCCCTACCCCACTGCTATTTTTTTTTAATTTGTTTAGTTCGAAATAATTTTTAAAATTGTATGTTGTCTTAGTTAAGCTTTCTATTGCTTAACTAAGCACCGTGGCCAAAAACCAAGCTGAGGAGGAAAGGGGTTATTTGGCTTACACTCCCAGATCACGTAGTCCATTATTGAAAAAATTCAGGACAGGAACTCAAACAGGGCAGGATCCTGGAGGCAGGAGCTGATGCAGAAGCCATGGAGAAATACTACTTACTGGCTTGCTTCCTATGGCTTGCTCAGCCTGCTGTCTTATAGCCCCCAGGACAACAGCCCAGGGATGGCACCACCCACATTGGGTTTGGCCCTCCTCCATTGATCACTAAATGAGAAAATGCCTTACAGCTGGCTCTCATGGAGGCATTTCCTCAGCTGAGGCTCCTTCCTCTTTGATGACTCTAACTCGTGTCAAGTTGATACAAAACCAGCCAGTACATACGTGTCTGTGTTTGTGTGTGCACACAATGAGGATGTTGATACCCACAGAGGCCAGAAGAGGGTTGTGATTTCCTGGAGATGACGCTGGAGTTACAGGTGATGAGCCAACTGATGTGGGTGCTGGGAACCAAGAGCAATATGCTCTCTTCGCCATTCAACTCTCCTCCTGCCCGGTGATTTTTAAACTTGGAGAAAACTGCAAAATGAGTACAAAGAGCTTTCACACACCCTTGCTCAAGATTCCTTCTAGCTCTTCTAATTAACCTCTTCACAAGTTTTGTAACATGCTTCTAGTCAAAGGAGCCAACTTAAAACTGCATGGTTAAACCAGTTGCCATGTATCTCCAACCTGCTCCAATCAGAGCCCTTCCTGGGCCTCTCCTTAACACTGACATAGACTCTTTGTAAGATCGTAGACCAGCCATTTTGAGAAATGCCTTCTGTAACATGAATAATAAAAACTCAGAGAAGCAGAGCAGCCAAGCCAGTAGCTCTTACCTCTACCAAGCTGAAATGGCCATCCTGGCTCTCAGAATTCTCAGAGGCAAATGCTGAGTTCCTGTTTCCTCCTGCCTTATATTCCTTTCTCCGGCCACCATATCACTCCTGTCTCCACCTCCCAAGTGCTGAGATTAAAGGTGTGAGCTCTTACTCTTTTGTACTGATGCACTCTTGTGTGGCCAAGGTGGTCTTGGACTCACAGAGATCCATCTGCCTCTGTCTCCTGAGTCCTGGGGTTAAAAGTGTGTGTCACCACCTCCTGGCCTCTATGGCTAGCTAGTGTGGCTGCTGAGATTAAAAGTGTGTATCACCACTGCCTGGCTCTATGGTTGTGTGTAGCATTTTGATCCCCAATGGCTTTATTAGATCATAAACAATATATCACCACAGCCTTCCTATTGTTTGTGCAGTGTTTCTTCTGATTAGACTCAGGTTGGTCCCTTTTGGTCAAAATATCACAGAAGCAATGGTGTGTTCTGCATCTAATCAGGCAGCACAGGATATGGTTTGTCCCCTCACTAGTGGTGTTTGGTCACTTGATCAATATAGCACTTGTGTAGCCTGCGTTGGTGGTATAGTGGTGAGCATAGCTGCCTTCCAACATAGCACTTGTGAACTTTCTTCTCTATAAAGTCACTTACTTCACTATCACAGGTAAACTACTTTCTGTATTATGTTATTGTCTCCCCATGATCTAAGGAGAACCTCCGTATTTCTGGGCTTCTCTTACTGAGTAGGATGCTGCCCATTTTCTCCAAAGAGTTGTGTTAGGGCAGACTAGTAAAAAAACAAAGGTGTGGGCTGCGTGCTGCTGTTTCTGGGGTGACACTGCTCTTGGGCCATCCCAGTGTATCGAAGTAGAAAATACACATATGCACACATACACATTTATCAATGCATCCATGTCTGTAGCCTGAAAACTGTGAGCTCTCGGCTGTATGCTTCCTCAGTGCAACACCAAGGGCTCCTTCCTAGCCCTCTAATTTTGCATGTTTGTTTGTTTTTAAGACAGGCTTTCTCTATGGATCTCTAGCTGGCCTGGAACTGCTATGTAGATCTGTCTGGCCTCAAACTCACAGAGATTTGCCCACCTCTGCCTCTGAATATCACCACTTCAGTGAGGGAACTTCTTCCTACCCTTCTTGACTTTATGGATGATTTTCCTCTGGGATCTCCACAGAGACACGGCTCTACAAGCCTGTTGAGAGCCTTTCTCACGAATCCCCCAAGCCTTCTTTGTGGCAGAATGAATCAGGGACTTTTAGGTGTTCCATTTACCTTATTTTGTTACATTCCCGAGATTTAGGGATGAAATGGAGACAGTCATCACTCTGTAACTGTGATTCTGCATCCATGGATTCAATCAATACTCAGAAAACAAATTGTGTCTGTATTGATCTCACACAAACTTTTCCTTTCTCCTTCTTCCCAAACAGCACAACTACTGACACAGCACTTACATCATCATAGATATTGAAAGTAATCTGGGGCTAGGAAGATGGCTCAGTGGGTAAAGGTGCTTCCCCACCAAGCTTGATGACCGGAGTTTGACCCCATGAACCCATGCAGTGGACAGAGAGAACCAACTTTCAAAAGTTGTCTCTGGCCTGCGTATATATGTGGTGGTGGTACACGCTTTTAATCCCCATACTTGGGAGGCAGAGGCAGAGGAATCTCTGTGAGTTCAAGTCCAGCCTGGTCCATAGAGCTAGTTCCAGGACAGCTAAAGCTGTCACATAAAGAAACCCCGTCTCAAAAGAAATATTTCTTCTTGCCCTAAATATTAAAAGTAGACAATTGTAGAGTGTTGGTGGCACATGCCTTTAATCCCAGTACTCGGGAGGCAGGGGCAGGTGGATCTCTACAAGTTCGAGGCAGCCTGGTCTCCAGGATAGGCTCCAAAGCTACATAGAGAAATCCTGTCTCGAAAAACAAAAACAACAACAACAACAAAAAAGTAGACAATCGAGCCAGGACTGGTGGTACACACCTGTGATCACATCTCTGAGATGGGTAAATTACAATTTGAGGCCAGTCTTGGACACAGAGAGACTATGCTGGCTAGTCTTTGCTGTCAACTTGGCACAACCTTAACTCAGCTGGGAAGAGTCTTCAAGAGGAATTACTTGGCTGGGCTTGGCCTGTGGGCATGCGCCTGTGGGAGGATTGTCTTATTAGTTGACCTGACCCACTGTGGGCAGCACCATTCTCTTGGCTGGGCCTGAAGTGTGTAACAGTGAAGAAAGCTAGCAGAGCAAGCAAGGATTGTGTGTGATCTGGACTGTGAGTGTGATGTTATAAGTACCTACCTTGATTTCCCTAAAATAATAGGCTGCAACCTAGAATTGTAAGCCCACAACTCCACCTCCCTGTGTTGCTTTTGGTCATGGAATTTTATTACAGTGACAGAAATGAAACTATAAGACACCCTATGTCAGATTTATAAATTAATTAGTCACGTGATCAGCAGCACAAGAAGACCACTTACAAAGAGTTCACTAATTGGAGCCCTTTGCATTTCCGCTTGTGATCAATCTGGTTACTATGTATGGTTTTTGACCATCGTCTCTTCCAGGAGGTCACACAGGTAACAGTGTAATCATTGATAACTCTGCCTTTTATTTCCGTGCATAGATCCTGCCAATCTGCTTTGCTCTACCTTCTTTCATCTTTCCACACAGTCATTCATCAAATATTTGTTGACAACCTGTGCGTGAGGGCTGCCTGTATACACGGGCTCCTCCTCTCCCTCCCTCCCCGACCCTCCCCTGCCCCAAACTGCATCTGGGGTATTCCATAGCTTTGCCTCTGTTTCTTGCTTGACTGGTTTAGATCTGTCAGAGGATGTAAAGGGGAAGCCCGGGTTGAGTGCAGAGGAAGTGTGTCCCTCTGAGCCAGCTAGACCCTGGAAAGTGGAGAGAGAAGGACTCAGACAGCCACTTTCTCTTCCCCTTCACTGTCAGAAGAGCTGAGTGGTTACCAGACTGTCTGTCTCCATTTGGTTTCTGGTGATATTCTACAGAGGTGGGAGGGAGGATAAGGGAGAGTACATCCCCCACACACTCCAGATTGCTGAATTTCCATGTTCCCTTCTACCCCTTCCCTGCTGGGACAGAGCTCTGGAGCAACCACCTACTTTGCACTTGGTGCCAGGAACATGAAGAAGCTGTGGTGTTTGCTCTGTGGATCATCTGTTCTCAGCCCAGGGAGGCCCCGTGCAGGGTGGGGCGGGAGAGCAGCTGCACATCACCTTGGTGGCTGTGACATTATCTGGGCCTAACGGTTTCTTCTGGGTAGGCACTTCCGCCCTCCTGCCTGTGGAGTAGGAAAGACTCGTGCCGCTGTCTCTGAGTGGAAAGGATCACCCAGCTCTAAGAAGAAGGGGAAAGTCAGCCTGACCTGGAGGCACACACCTGTCACTCCAGTGTCAGCGAGCTGAGGCAGGGGGATGGAAAATTCAAGATCAGCAAGACATTCCTCTCTTGCTTCCATATCTGTTCTAGAATCCTCCTTGCAGCTGTGTAGATAGAATCTGGGAACCCCAGAATACCAGGTTCTAGATAAAAAGGACTATGGGTTGCTTATCCATCTAGACCCTGTGCAGGAAACTAAGCACTATTAAAATAGCTTCTCTTTTCAGAGTGGTGACTACACTATAAAGACGCCACACATGAAAATCAGATAAGTGGGCTTTTCTAAAGGAACTCAGCTAAAAAGCGGACTAGAGCCTAACCCTCCATCTGCTTCTAAAAGCAGAGTTCTTGCCCCTATGCTCCCTGAGTTCAATGAACTAGAGTCTGCCCTGACATCATGCTTTACAAAGTAAGGTTTAGAAGGCCTGTGACCTCAAAGTCCACAGACCAACTGTGATGAGAAACAGTCAGGACAGCCTTTTGCAGCATGGGCGAGTTCTCTGCTGGTTTTGGTAGTGGTTTCTCTTGGGCTCCTTGCACAGGTGCAGCAAGCACCAACGTGCACCTGTCCAATGGTCCGGCAACATGTTGTTTTTCTCTCTCTCCCTTGCAAAGCAGCAGGTCCTGGCTTGGAGGACAAAATTGAGGGATGCTATAAGAAGACATACAGGCATCAGCCAGTCCCCCTGAAGACATTTCCCCCTTGGAAATAGGATCCAGAGGGGCACCTAAAGCTATAATCCAGTAGGAGACAATGACTGGCACAGATTCAAAGTTGCTATATCCCTCCCACACAGTCTTTTTGCTGTACAAACCGACCTCCCTTGGGGAGAGTTGCTAAGCTGGGCCTTATGTAAATCGGATGTTTAGGACCGTGCCCTTTGCTATGTTTAATAGGAATGGAGAAAGGGGTCTTTAGCAAGCAGCCTACGGGACAGATATTCCCACAAACCCCCAGGAATGCAGGCATCAGCGCAGATGCGAAGAGAAGCCCGATGCTATAGGAAACTTGGAAAACTTTGCTTGGGTTCCTCCTCCTCCTCCACCTCTTTCTCCCCCTCCTCCTTCTGTAGATAACAGATCTACAAACTGATAGTTGTTTCCTGCAAACGGAATCCTGGAAAGTGGGCAGGAAAAGAGGCGTCAAAACAAAGGTGTTCATATTAGGATACTGAATCCAGGAGAGCTAGGTACGTTGTTAAGTAATAAAAGGAAGGACTTGGAGGGGAAGAGGACAAAGCTGGAAAGATGGGTATGAAAAGAAGGAAATGGCAAGGAGGAAAAGAATGAAAAGGCAATTCTAATTTGAGGGGCAAGGAAAATAAAGAAAGCAGGCTAAAGGGGAGAGTTGATGCGGTCTGAAAACGTGCAAAGCTCGGCCGGGGTCCTGAGAAACTTCGCGAGAAAGGGGGCGCGGCGCTGCCCAGCCCATGTTTGGGCAGATTAATGGAGCCATGGCTCGGGCTCTTGAGTCCTTCCCTGGGAGGGACAGTATCTGTTTAGATTCGTGTCTAAATTTAAACCCCGATCCGGCCTCCCTCCCTGCTCCCCTCCATTCCCCTCCCCTCCTCCTGCGTCCCTCGGTCCCTCCCTCCTCCTCCTCCTTCCTCGTTCTCTGGCGCAGGGCCCCCCGGCCGGGGCAGTCCCGCAGCCGAGCGCAGCCAGGCGCGCCGCCGCCCACTCGCCCTGTGCCCGCTGCAGCCCGAAAGTGGCCCGGGCTGGGAGCGGAGAGGACAGCGGGGATCGCGAGCTACTGCCCGAGCGAGCGAGCGAGCGAGCGAGCGAGCGGGTGTACCCGCCGCTGGAGGACTACCTGGAGGATATGGAGGTAAAGACCAGTGGAGTCTCTGGGGTGGGATTGGGGGTGGGGGCTGAGGGGAGAGTGAGGCAAGGCGCTCCTGTCCTCCTGTCCCCGTCGCACAGCAGGGACAGCACGCAGCTCCAAAGTCACCAGACCAACTTTAGAGGTTGGTCCCTACTCTACCTACGAATGGGCTTGTCAGGAAAGGATCTCAAGAGGAAGGGGCAGGGCGGTGGGGGTGGGGTCCCTTTTTAGGGATTCGGAGGTTTTGACTGTGCACATACGTGCTTTTTAGAAAATTAAGTTAGGTACAGCTAAGGTCATAAACCGATGAAGGTGTGAGCCAAGAACCCCGAAACAAAAACTCCAGCAAGCCTGACTCAAAGGCACGAAGAAAAAACTGGTAGTTGAGGCTGGGACTGAGGGCATGGCTTCCCCTGTCACTTGCAGCATGGCCTTTCAGACCAGTTGTTCTTTTGCTACTGAAGTGTCCCTTGTGCCTGTCACATCTTCTTTCATATCTTTCTGAAAAGCTCTCTTCATCGTCAGCTAAATAAACTTATTTCTGAGAAACTAGAGGCTCTCCAGGATGTCATGCCTTCTGAGGTTGTGTGCACCTTGGGGTGTGGTAGCCATATATGAGGGGGTGAGCAGGAGGAGTCTCAGACTTAGGCGCTTCTGAGAGGAGGCTGGGACTTCCCCTGCACTTTTCCCACCTCAGTGGAACCCACGCCACTGCTTTCCTTCTGAGGAGTAACTTGGGAGTGTTCCTTCACCGAGCTACCTTCTCCACATCTACAGACTTCCAATGCCCTCCTTCAAACAGCTACAGGTGGGCTCCAAGGCACAGTATGGGCAAGGCCCCAGGTTCAAGCCATAGTGCCACAAAAGAGAAACTGTGACCTTTTATTTCATCTTAACCAATCTCAGCAGGACCTGGGGTTTTCAAAGTGGGGAAAGACGGTGAAATGTCACAGGCTTTTAAGGTGATTCCCACTCCCACTCCAAAGGAAACTGCTCCTCCCTAGACCATGGTCTGCAGTGATCCTAGCACACAGAAGTGGGGTCCCTTTCAGGCCTGAGCCCACTGGCCTTCCCTACGCTTCACCGTCTATTTGCCATCTCTAAAAGAATAATAGGTTTGTCCTGGATATTCAGCTCAGCCAGTTGTCATTAAGAAACAAGGATTGCATTCTGAGGGACTTGAGTACCTAGGACGCTGGGGTCCAAGATGGACCTTGTGTAGTAACATCTGCAAGTCAGAAGTAGTGGGTTAAGGTTGACAGACCGACCACAGAGCATTGCAGACAGGCTCTCAAGTCTACTCCAGATCCAGCAAACTCAAAGCAATAGGGTTCTCTGAGCTGGCTACCGCCTCAGGACAGAGGATGGAGATGGCCCAAGGGACACTCAAGCTGCTGGTTGGGGACAGACCCACAAAGAAACCGTTGTACTTGTAAATGTCCTCCTCAGGGAGAACTCAGGGTGCTTTGGGTGCCGAGCTGGGAGTTTGTGGGATCAGTGGTAGAACCGAAGTGGACGAAGGACTTAAAGCAGGTTGCTGCTTGACGGCCCAATGCAAATTCTAACTTTAATCTAGGGAAACACAGACACTCCTTCTACAGGGACACGCATTCTTCCCTCAGCTGTGGAAGAAACAGAGGGAGTCTAAGGCCCTGAAAATACCAGCCCAGCAACTTCCTGTGTTGCTTGGTAGGCGGGAGGCATGAGAAGAGAAGGCTCTCCCATCAAGAAGCTTGATTTATGCAACCACTGAAAAGGGATTGGATGGAGATAGCCAAATTCCTGTGTGCCAAATGCTGGACCAACACAGGGAGAGATTGCCTAGTCAACCACAATGCCGGGCAGATCTGCTTACAGCCATCCTGAGGTATAGGCTTGCTGGTGGCAGTCACTGCTTTTGAAGTTTCTTTGGCAAAGCCCAAACAAACAAACAAACAAGCCAAAACACTGCAACAGCTAGCACTGCTAGAGGACATAAAGCAGAAACAAGAATAGAGGACATGAACTTCTGTGATAGGTAGATTACCTGCTCATGAGTGCAGCTAGGAGTCCCGAATCAGCCTTATGAAGGAGCTGCTTACTTTATTTGAGAAGAAACCAAGTCACATCATGTCCCCATATCGAGCATTCAAACCTAATCTACAGGACTTGGCTCTAGCGCTCTAACCCACACTTACCTGCTGCAAATGTTACAAAAATCTTCATATCACACACATTAATCACACCTCAACCTACAGGGTTCTTTCTGGAATAAACAAAACAAGGTGGCACTTGACCACTGCCTTTCAAACACTCCCAATCCATATCCCAATGAATATCCTGTCATGCATCACTCTTTGGTGTGTGCTAAGTGAACGCTTCTGCAAGCATGACTTGTACAGGCCAGGGCTGATGCCACTCAGGAGAACCTTGAAAAAGAGACAGCAGTCAGTTAGAGAAACACAAGGACAGGTGCAGGGAGAACACACCAGGAAGGCAGGGCAGTTGGTTGGAGGGGAAGATAGGCAGTCATTAAAAGAAGAAAAATGAAAGTAAGAAGATAAAACCATGCAACCCATGAGCATAGGAGCCACCAGCCAGGTGGGTGAGCCTTCGGGAGCTGAAATGTAAGCCATCCAGAAGACGTTGCCTTTTCTTCATACAAAATCTCCTTGCCTAGCTGTGCTCCTAACTAGTACCTTCTTCTAATTTTACCATTTTCAGACCTTGAAGGGCAGGCCATGAATGGATCTGGAGTCTGCTCTACAGAGAGTAGGAAACTGAGGGATGTGTGAGGTGGTAGCCATGATACAGCAAGGTGCTAGATGCTGCCCATGAGTAAGCAAGGCACTCAGGCTAAGGGGCCCCTTTGAGACCTAGGATGTAGTCTGACTCCAAGAAAAAGACAAAGGGTAAAGAAGCAAAGAGTCAAGACCATATGCTAGAGGGAAAGCAGGAAGCCATCTGCTATTGCATAGCATATATGAGGCCCTGGGTTTGATCCCTAGCAGAGGGAGGGAAGGAAGGAAGGAAGGGGGGAGAGAGAGAGAGAGAGAGGGAGAGAGAGAGAGAGAGAGAGAGAGAGAGAGAGAGAGAGAGAGAGAGATCAAGCAGGGTGTGATGGTCAGGCCTCTAATTGCAACACATGGGAGCTTGGAGCGGCAGAGTCACGTTAAAGATCATCTTCAACTACATACTAAGTTCCAGGCCAGCCTGGGCTCTGTGAGACCGTGTCTAAAGAACACACACACGAAATGGGGCTATCTTCTCATTCTCACAATATCAGCAATATGAGTGTGTGTGTGTGTGTGTGTGTGTGTGTGTGTGTGTACATGTGTGTATATACTGAAATATGTATGATGTATTCATTTTGTAGCCTATGTCTTAATTCATGTGTTTTTACCTTGTTAAGTATTTTCAATTGTTATTATTCTTGTGTATGTTCGTGAGTGTGGGATCTCCAACGCTACACCTTGCATGTGACAATCAGAGGACAACTTTCAGTAGTCAGTTCTCCCCTTCCAACCCGGGTAGACCCAGCAAGTACGTTTATCCATCGAACCATCCAGTCTGACCCTCTACCGTGTTTTTATTTTATTTATTTATTGGACTGGAAACTCCAAGTCTAGGGAAGAAAAATAAAAAGATTACTTGGGGATGTCCTTGTGAACCTGGTTGTCCCTCATCCTGTCACTGAGCCATGGTGTGCTGGTTGAGGCTGGGGATCAGAGCGGAAACTATTCGGTCTCTGAAGAGGGAGAGAGGCTGGGTGGACTTGTGGGCTAGCGGGGATACCCATCCTCTCTCGCTCTTACTGGGTGGGACCCTCAAAGTCACTCTGGCTCCATTTAACAGACATCTTCCATTTGCTGGGCTGTGAGAACAGGAGTAGTTTCGGGTAGGCACGCTGCTGTCAGGACTCGGCCCTATCTCAGAGGGCTGAGAGCATTCCTGGAGCTGAGTTGAAGGAGTCGGATTTCAGATACTGATCCGCAGCAGGCTGCCCACAGCAAGGAGAGCCTGAGCCTGGCTCCCGCGGTTCCGTGGGAAATCTGAACGCTGGCGGCTCAGCAACAGGGTAATCTTATCGGAACCACAGGAGAACGCCTTTCAGTTCCAGAGAGCCCCTAAGGCAGCTCTGCCCTCCTCTAGAGACAGTGTCTTGAGGTTTGCAGAGCCAGTCTGGCCTATCTAACTCGATAGAAAAGGCAAAAGGCGTGTAGCTCTGGGAGAAACAAGACAATCCCTAATTGCTCCAGCCTTACTGGGAATGAGCAAACCAGACTCTGAGGTATGCCTGGGCTGTGGTGCAATCTGACCTTTGGAAAGCAACAACTTGTGTTTCTCCTCTCATCTGGGGAGTAGGTTAGCCCACGCTTTAAGAAGTCAGTCTCAAAGTTTCATCACAACAGCAGCACGTGGCTGACATCCACCTTCAGGGTGTCAGGTGATACCGCAGGCAGAGCACAAGTGTTAAACCACTCCCCTCAACTGCATTGACTCAGGACCCTCCAGGAGCTCATCTCTCAGACAGATCTACCTGAGCCAGAGCAGAAGGACATTGCCTTTGTCCTTTGGTTTTGGGGCAGGGTGCTCCCCCACTTTTTTTTTTCCTTTGGGGTTTTCTGAATGCTGGCTGTAGGGATTTGTGGAGACTGACTAGTGAAACCCTTGAGGCTCGCCATGTAAAGTCGTGCATTTGGGTGGGTCAGATCCTGTTCTAGGAGAGGGCTTCAGGCATTGCCATTCAACACTCAGCAGATCTCTAGGAGAGGTGAGGTGGATATGCAGTACCCTAACTCCTGTAAGTGGCCCACAGGAAGTGCCACGGAATCCTATCCTCAGTGAGCAGTAGGAGTCCCCAGCTGGAAACTCTCAGTTCTGGACAGTGAAACTAACATCTTCCTAGCCTCTCAGAGCATCATGGATGCCCCACCCTTTGTTTTGGATCTGCCTGTACCACCTCATGACCATCCTCCTCCTGGCCAGAGGATGGCAACTGCAACTCTTTCTCCAGTTGAGTCTTCTATGATCTATAGCCGTTTTCAAGATATCAATAGTAGTTTGTTTTTTTTTTTAACTTGTGTGTGTTCATTTGCATGTGTATATGAGTGCTGAAATACACGTGGAGGCCAGAGAGGTCAACACTGTCTTCCTCTATTGCTCTCCACCTTGTGTTTTGAGAGTCTCTCGCTAAATCTAGAGCTTGCTGATTCAGACATGCACCACCTTGTCTGCCACAGATACCCTTTTAACCTAAGTGCTGGGGAGTGAGCTCTTCATGCTTGCAGGGCTAGCCTCAACTCTTGAGCTGTCACCCCAGCCCACAGAGCTGTTTAATTAAGCTTAACCAGCACATAACGATTACTTACTGCCTGCCAGGCACTGGGCCTTTAGCCGTGACCATATCTCTCACCTTGCTGGCCCTCTAAGACAGGAAATAAGCACTTAAACCCTTAATTGCAGAACAGGATGAGCGCTTGCCCCACTGGAGGAGGGGTGACACACCCAGCCTGGGGTGTGGTGGGGGCTTCCTGTGGCAGATGACCTCTGAGTTGAGTGTTGAGGGAGGACTAGGAGTTAACCAGCAGCAGAAAATTAGAAAGAGTGGATTCCGGTCAAAGGCAAACAGCACAGCACGCATGGGAACTAGATGCAGTTGGTTCCTGGAAGGTAAAAAGATAACAAGATTTGAGAGAGAGGACTCTTGTGGCAGCAGAGAAATGTAGGTTGCAGTTGCTACCTTAAAAGGGCTCCTTCCTATTTGGAGAAATGAGATCTACACGGATGATATGACTGTGATCTTGATAACCTGTGGGGTGTGTGGAGTTCAAAGTCAGCTTCTTCTGTGTAAGAGAGAAAACAGGCTTCCTCCTTGGGCTTCCCTCCAGGTGTTTCCTGCCAGTCACTCATCTGGCAGACTTTGGGGGGGTTCGGTCTTAGTGAGCTCACTCCTGTCTGCCTCTCCTACTAAGGACATCGTTTGAAACTGGGTCTTGGCCCCAAGGCCGAGCCCACCAAACCATCCTCAAGGCCCTCTTGCCTTTTTTGACCAGAGGCCTCAGAACACACCCACCCACACACACACACACACACCCCCACACACACACACTCTTTTGTCCCGTTCCACCTGCAGCCCCACTCATTCCTCCCATCATGGTTGCTGCTCATTCTGCAAAAAGCCAATGTTTCTCCTTGTCTCCAGCCAGCCCAGGGATAAACCAGGTGGATCAAGGAGCAACAGCAGACCACACACCCGTTAGCCCCACCCAGCTAAAACAGAGCAGCGGAAACGAAAGGCTCAAACTGTGGTTGCTGTTGCACAACTCAAGCACCTACCAGAGAGGGTATTTCCATCGTTTAAAATGCCATGGAAGGCTTCCACCTCCTCTGAACCTCCCTCCCTGCTGGACCCTAACCCCAGTAGTTCATTCCAAACCCTTGAGTTACAAGGCCATTTATTCCAGACCACTGCCCCACCCCCCACTCTCTCAGTTCTCTAGAATACATTCCTCAGCCTCAGGTCCCTGGCTTGTCATGCTTTTGAGATATGAATTGATGGATAGTGGGAAATTCATTCCCTGCTGCCCCAGCAATGGCAGTGTGGGCTACATTTAAAAGCTGTCTTCGTGGTGATTACTGCAACATAATGCATACCTACTATATGCAGGTGTTTTCCATAAATTTATCTTTTAATCCATATAAAAATCTTACTGCATCTACCTGCTGGGTAAGGTAGGTGAGGGTCCTGTGTTGCTGGAAGATCTGGAAGGTGATCTCTACAACAGCCACAAAGTAACCACTCTGAAGTTGCAGTCCTAGAGTGTCTATTCTTTCTCCTCTTTCTCAATAGTCTTCTCCCAGCTTGTGCTGGGCCAGGAGACTCCAGCCTTGGATTTTGTTTGTTTGTTTTTTTTTGTTTTTTGAGACAGGGTTTCTCTGTGTAACAGCCCTGGCTGTCCTGGAACTCACTCTGTCCACCAGGCTGGCCTTGAACTCACAGAGATCCGCCTGCCTCTGCCTCCCAAGTGTTGGTATTAAAGGCGGGCGCCATCACTGCCCAGCCTAGGCTTGGAAAGAGCTGGATCAGGTGAATGAATTCTGAATCCTCATCTCAAAGACTCCAGGAAGGCTCCATTGTGTCTCTGGTGGGGGCAGGGGCCCACTGGTGCCAACATTGTGACAAAATAGGAAGTGGAACTTTGGAAATTGGTTTTTGTTATTGTCGTGGTGAAGTATTCTGAAACAGGGTCTCATATAGCCCAGACTGGCCTTAAATTCTTGATCGTCTTCCACCTCCCAAATGCTGGCATTATAAATGTGCATCACCTTACCCAGCTTAACAATGGGCTTTTAGAGCCTAAGAGTTTGGAAAGTAAAAGGCACTGAACAGTGTCTTCCATCCCCCTTTATTTTAAAGTCAGGGTCCTTAAACACCATGTATTGATGGCCACACTTGAAGTCAGTTAGTAGCTGAGTCAGAGCTATGGCAAAGGCCTTCTAAGCCCCCCTCCCGGGGCGGGGGGTTGGGGGGGGACGGACTACAGGACACATCTGATCCACAAGCCTCACTTTACTCATGTGAACTTTGTTGTCCCTGTCTTCCAAACTCTACTGTTTGGTGTCTAAGGTCCTCCCAGCAATCAGTGTTCTCCATGGGAGATGGGAGAAAAACCATTTTCATTCTCGTTGTTTTAACTAGAGTCAGAAGACGCAGAGCCAAGGCTAGAAAGTACCCAGCCCACACCCACACCCCACACACCCCACACACCCCACACATCCCACACACCCCACACCCCACCCTTTGCCCACCAAGTGCAGCACTGGGCTTTGCTCCCTTGGTTGCTTTCCACCCCAAGGGGGCTTCCTCGGGGACATCTGTGGTCCCCATTGGCTGGCCATGGCCATGTCCCCTCAGGATGGCCTGGCTTTGAATACTCCAAGCAGAGTATAGATGATTCTACAAGTTTTCCTTGTGGAAATGTGTGAGAGGCTCTCTGAGATACCTGGTGCTCTGGGCTCCCATGAAACAGCACAGATGGAGAAGCCAAACTCAGGGGCATTAACCAGTGTGTGCATTTGCTAGGGCTCTGCTGAGAGACAGCCATGGCCAGGCATTAGCTGGACCACACTCCCTACAGAGGCTCCAGGGAACAATCCTCTTCAGACTTCTCTTCATGCCTGCTACTTGCTGGGTCTGGCTTGGGGCCACATCCCTCTTCTTCCTGTGTGTTCCTTACAGGGACATGTGTCATTTAGGACCCTCGGTAACAATTCAGGATGACAGTCTCCTCATTTCAAAACCCTTAACTCCATTTGCAAAGTCTCTTTTTACAAATAAGGTTGTATTTACAGGATTCCAGGGATCAGGGAGTGATTATGTGTTTGGGGAGCCACTAATCACCTCTTTACAGAGGTAGAGGGACAGGGAAAATCCTTGGTATCCATTATCGTGTCAACACCTCCACCTCTATGCTCAGGGCAAATGTCTAATGAATACAGTGAATATTCATTACCACCGCTGTATGACTAATTTCTTACACCCTTAGGTAGCCCCTTTCCACTCTTGTGCCCTTTATACCTAAACTGGTGCAGATTTAGCTACAACCCTTATGGGAAGAGCTGCCGTTGGGAAGGGACACCCCTAGGGTGCAAAAGAGCATCTCCACGGGCCACCCTAATCACCACTTTCAGAAGGGAGCAGGTATGTGGCAAGATTATAAAACGGCGCCGTTGTGCCTGACCTCAGTCCGTGTTCTAGTCTCGCATTCCTCATTCACTCACCCACTCTTTCATCTAAAGACATACACTGAGCAGTTAACAGGTCAGAGCTACTAAGACACAATAGTGGCTTTCAGGGTCTCTACCACCTGGAGGGGGAGAGGGGAGCAGTAACAGAGGCAAGACAGTAGGACTGCTTGTGCAAAGATTGTGGCTGGATACTTAAGCGGCATGAGTTACAAGCCAGGTGCGTGTTGCTGTAACAAAGGCCACAGTTCTAGTGAGTGAAAACAACAAATGTTTGTTCCTCTCTGACTCGTGCTATGTGGTCATCACAGCTTAACTGGGGGCTCTGCTCCACCTCCTCATTTGTCCTTCATCTGAGACCCAGAAAGGTGACAAGTAGCCACACAGCTCCTCACAACCACAGGGGCCATAAAGCAGAGGCCTCCTACCACGTCACATGCTGAGAGCTAGAACTTCTGTGTGGATGGCTTTTACAGGCTGCTCTGAGCTGGTCTGGAAGCAAGGCTGTGTCCTTCAGGCTGATGAAGGTGGGAATGACAAGGAAGGCGGCAATTGTGCATACCACTCAGTCTCGGGCCCTGGAGATATGCAGAGCTCTGTGTTCAGATCTGCTCTTCCTGACTGAATCGAAAGTTGCTTCACCAGCAGAAAGATTATTCTCAATGATACTAACTGTTCTCTGTGCTCGGGGAATGACTTAGAAAGGCAGTAAGTTAGGAGGGGAAGTCAGCAGTACATATATACCCATTTCTATCGGAAAACGTTGGAGACATCTATATCCAAGTCATTAGGTGCAGCTGTTTGGACAGTTTCTTAAGCATTTTGGTCCTGGGACAGCCCGTTCCACAGAGTGTGCCATCAGGAGATGCAGTTTATAGCTTTATTGGCTCCAGGGATTTGAAAAGCTCTTTGCCTATTGCTGCAACACAGTGCTGAATCACCCAAAAGACTTAGATTTTAAAGCAACAACCCCCCCCATTCAAACAGGGAACCTAAGCCCTTTCCCTTACATGCAGTTACGAGATACCAATAATGACCACTCTTTTCCATGACTCTTGTCCATAAATCCTGCCTTTTGAGCCTGTGGAAGGGGTTAGTGAAGGTCAAGGGAACTTTGCAGTAAAATTGCCAGAGACTTCCCTCTCCCCTCCGTCTAATCATTAGAATTAGGGCAAGCCAAGGAGGGTACTGCGCCAGAGGGAGACATGGAATCTGAGTTTCAGGTTCAGGGGTAACAACAGCCTCAGAGTCCACCCCCCATCAGTAAAGCAATACCTCTTTACTGTACAGGCTGTTTTTAAAGGAAATATGATTATACATGTCATAGATAAGACAATTGATGCTGTCAACCTGAGAAGATACAGAACTACAAATTCATGGTGGTGGTAGTGTTATTAATGCTTAATAAACTAATATTTAAAAAATTGTGGCAACCGGCCAGGCGGTGGTGGCACACTCCTTTAGTCCCAGCACTCAGGAGGCAGAGGCAGGCGAATCTCTGTGAGTTCGAGACCAGCCTGGTCTACAAGAGCTAGTTCCAGGACGGCCTCTAAAACCACAGAGAAACCCTGTCTCGAAAAACCAAAAAAGAAAAAAAAAAGAAAAGAAAAGAAAAAAAAGAAAAGTAAAAGAAAAATTGTGACAACCCCAAATAAGTCTTATAGTATAGGTGCTAGAAGACGGGGGGCAAAGAGGGGGACATGAACAGAGCTTTGAGACAGTAAGGCTTCTAATATAAGCAAAGGCGCTTTCACCGCATAAAAGTAGTTCAACAGCTTAGTTGATAGAGCATTTACCTTTGATGCATAAAGACCAGGGTTCAGTCCCTGGTACCACACACCAGCTATGGTGGTGCATGCCTGTAGACCCAGTGATGGGGGATGTCCTAAATTGCAACATCCCAGTGCTTGGGAAAGAAGGCAAAAGGATCACGGTGATTTGGTAGCCAGCTGTCCCAAAACAAAACAAATCAAGATTCTGGAGCCAGTAAGATGGCTTCGCCAGTAAAGGGCTTGCTGCCCAAGCTTCATGATATGAATTTGATCTTAGAGTTCCCAGGTGGAAGGAGAGAACCAACTCCACAAAGTTATCCTATGATCTTTAAATGACTAGTGTGGTATGTATGCATTCCCCATACACATATCTTACACATAATAATAACAATAATAATAATAATAATGACAAGTAAGTTCTAACCTGTGCCATGCAAAACACTTTCACTCCTCTAAACTGGAAGCTCTAAATATCTTGGTTATGTGTCCTAAGATGACAATGATACACACACAACATGCCCCTGAAGGCAGGATCACAGGCGTCCTGTGGCCACATGCAGAGACAGCATTGCCCCATCAGTGCTAAAGAGCCAAAGGCCCAGAAGCCAGATGGATGGGATTCAGTCTGAGTTTGCCATTTAGTAGACTTCAATCTCCTGAGCTCTTGTTTTTCCCATCTGTAGAGTGGGAGTCTTACGAGCACACACCCTCTGAGTTAATGTTAGTGAAGAGTGCCCGGTGTGAACAGCGAGTCTGGGAGGACCGTGTCATTTGGAAGAGAACAGCCCCATGCAGATGGTGCAGCTTTGGCGGGGACACCAGGACATCTGAAGTTCCCCTCCAGCCCCAGGGTCCGTGACAGACAAGTGGTTATTACAGACCACACACCAGCCCACCTCTCTGCACTACCACAGACAGCTGGGCCTGGTGTGGATAGCAGATCAAAGCTGTAGGCTCCCAGGGCAGTTAAGGCCTGCCAGAGGAAGGGAGACTCCCTGACTTAATAAATGCATTTTAGGGCAAGGGACGGGAGGGGAGCAGAGGGGAGGGGAGGAGAGGGGGCAGCAAGTGTGTTCCATGCATTTACCCTGGAAGAGTGGGTAAGGGGGGAGACAGAAAATGGGAAAGAGAGTGGCCACCCTTGGTATATTCACAGACCTCGGGGGATGCCTAAAAGCACAGAGTACCACACCTGATAATCTAGTGATTTAGTGTCTCCCCTCTTTTACTTATCTATCTATCTATCTATCTATCTATCTATCTATCTATCTATCTACTTATTTGTTTATTTTCATTCTTGTGGCAGGGTCTCACTCATATCCAGGCTGGCCTGAAACTTTTGGCAATCCCCCTGCTTCAGCCTCTCAAGCCTGTCTTGCCTTTTCCATCACAATCGCAGCATGCGCTGGTCATAACTTTTACAGTGTGAGGTACAACTGCAAAACCACTGGGCCTTTGTTTTGTTTTTCTTCTTCCCAGTGTCATAGACAGACGATCCAGTTATACAGAGAGCCTTAGCTGCCTCCAATTAGGATTTCCTTTTTCCTAGCTTATTGAGAAATGCCCAAGCTTTTCACCGGCAGGAAGTACTTCATAGCTTCTCTTTGGGTATCTGAATCATCCTCGTGGCTGCTCTCGTGCTTTTGGACCATAAACACGTGGAATGAAGTTGCTTGAACATGAGCAGCAATGTGGCAGTATATCTGCTATTAGCCAGCAGGCAGGTGGCATGTGCAGCTTGGATATGCTGAACAAAGACAGCCTAATTTGTAACCGGTAAGTTCTTTCTTCTGGAAGTTTCCATTTAGTGATTTTGGATTATGGGTAGTTGAAAATAAAGAAAATACAGTCAGGGATAATGGAGACAATAGTTTGGTCCTTCTCAGCTTCTCCTGTTCACCCCACCGCCCCATCACACTCCGCCCACCCCAACTCCCTGCTGACTTTCTGTAGGGAGGCCCACTGGGGAACAGAACAAAGTGAGGTTCTGAGCCTTAGGAGCACAGTGGGGATGAAGAGTAAGAGTCTAAACACTCTGACCTGAGCCCACCTCGCCCTCACAGCTGACATCAATCAAGAACTTCTGGCTAGATTTAGAAAATCAGAAGTTTTCATATACCAACAAGGGTGTTCTGATTTCTCAAATAGTCACACTACTTATATCATGAAGGAATTTCTTTTGGCAAGATGAATTCAGAGTAGCTTGAGCTACCCTGTCCAAAATATCCTCATTAGGGACCTTAGGTCTTTCCCCAGGACGGTCTCCGGTGGCAAGCCACAGCATTCTGTCCTTGGCACTTACTTGTTAAATATTTTTGTTAACGATTTGAATGAAACCTAGAAAGAATCCAGATGACCCACAGCTGGGATACTTAATATGATTTATGACATATTCAAGTTCAAAATGATTTATATAGGATGGGACACGGGGCCAAAGCCAACATAATGAAATTAAACAGGGATAAGTGTGGAGTCCTCTGCTTAGCTTTAGCGCAGGACAGACCTGGCTTGGAAATACACATCTGCTTGTCCGGTCATTCTGCAATGGTTTTGCAGCTAGCTGCACAAAGAATGCTGTCTGGATTCTCGGAGAGAGTGAAATGTAAAGACAGTGGGCTGGAGGTTTAATGGTGGTTGGAAGTGATGGTCCTCTAAAACAAAGCAAGGAATCGGGGTGCTGAGGTGCTGTGAATGCCATGAGGCCATGGGGTTGGAGGAGATATATATATATATATATATATATATATATATATATATATATATATGGCGAAGTGATACTGGTGAGAGACTGCAGGGTCTCTGATGTGTAGGGCGAGCACATATGGCCAGTAGGAGTGCATAAAGTGAGTCTATGTGCTGATTAGAAAGACAGTATATGCCTCCTTCTGTCTATAATGAGGGTCCTGGGGGAGAGGGTCTCAAGGCACCAAAGCTGTGCTGACAGGCTCTTAACTGCCCCCAGTGTATTGTGGGTGAAGAAAGGAGAGTTGAGTGGCTTCAGCACTAGTGAGAGTTGGCCTTGGGATTGGGATGGCAAAGACATTGCAAACGCAGCTAAGGGAAGGATGGAGCTAGAACTCCAGTCCAATGCCTTTCTCCCAAAAAGAAAAAAAAAATGAGAAGGAGGAAAAGTGACGTGGAGGAGAGGAGAGGAGAGATTGCAGGAGGGGAGGGGAAAAAAGAAAAGAGAAGGGGGAGGGAGGAGAGTAAAGTAAGGAGGACTCAGTCTCAGGCTTTATCTCCACTGCATAGATTCTGCACCTATTAGAGTTTCTTATTTCATCTAGGTGACCCTGGGATCTGTGGGACCCCTTCTCCTTTCCCACAAGCTCCAGGATAGGAGCTCAGGGAAAACAGCATCTTCGGGACCTCCGGGCTATGACCCAGAGGATGGAGAGTGGCAACCAGATGGAGAACTCAGTAGATAGAATTATTTGTTCACTATGCAAATGTCCCTCTGAGTGATTTTGGTGGCGGTCAAGCTAGAGCCCTACACAGTAGATAGTTTACAAACCCACCACTGGGTGCTGGAAAGGTCCAAATGAGGCATGTTTCTGTTATTATATTCCGTGATAAAGTTGCAGTTGAGTGGGGTTAAGGTCCTTCTAGAAAATCCTAGCACTCTGTGTTCAAGGAATTGTCCTTAGTTTTTAGTCACTTAAAAATAAAAAAAAACATTAATTTATTAATAAGGGCCTGAAACAGGACCATCTTGAGACCAAGACCAGCCTGGACTAAAGAACCCAGGTGGGTCTCTCTTCCTGTTTTGTTTTTGTTTTAGAGCAGAGGTGGGATGAGGAGAAAATGATGATTCCACTAAATATAACTGCTTCCAAATTCATGTGTCTTTATTATTCTTAGACACATGCTGATCCTTTTAGAATTATTATTACTGTTGTTTTATCTGTGTATGGATTTTTTTGCATGTATATGGATGGGTGCCTGACAAGGCCAGAAGAAGGCATCAGATCCCCTAGTTATAGATGATCGTGAGACAGCACATGGGTGCTGGAAATTGAACATGGGTCCTCCAGTGCTCTTAACTGCTGAGCCATCTTTCTGGCCTCTACTCACCCAATTGTAATAAGCATATATACATACAACTCCACACTGTGTCTTTTTCATTTAAAGTGACTTGCAAGATGATACCCTTGTTTTTTCAAAGCCTTGTTTTCATTTAAAATGTCTGTGTGATAGTCTGCTACACAAATGCACCACGATTTATTTTATCATTCTTTCTATTTTGGGTCATAGCATTTGCGTCTACTTTCTGCATGTTATAAATAACATAGCTATAAACAGTACATGGGTCCTTTTCTTCTTTTAAGAAATTTCTTTGGAAGCAATTCCCTGGAGTGGAATTGTTAGGCCAAAGGATAGGGATATTTTTATGACTCTTGATAATCATTGCTACATAGCCCCTAGCCTGCCTGCCTTCCACACAGCCTAGCTGTACCTGGTAGGCACAAATTGCAGGCTCAGCAAGATAGACCAGGGAGGGAATGTAAAGTGAGAGGGACTCACGGGTTTACTCTGCAAACAGTTCTCTCCTCCCAATGCCCCGCTGCCTGCCAGTCCTGTGGTTTGCCTCCCAGTTGGGAGGGGAGAGCAAGGCAGGCCAGGAAGGGGATGTGGACACTCTGGGAAATGAAGCAACCATTTGGTACTTCCTGTTGAAGCATCTGCAGATGGGGGAAATAACATACCTGTGTTTATATGTGTGTGTATGTGTGCACGCGCGCCTGTGCATATGTGTATGTGTGTGTATGTGTATGTGTGTGTGTGTGTGTGTAACATACCTGTGTTTGTGTGTGTGTGCACGTGTGTGCATGCGCGCATGTGTGCATGTGTGTGTGTAACATACCTGTGTGTGTGTGTGTGTGTGTGTGTGTGTGTGTGTGTGTGTGTATGTAGTGAGCCCACAGGCACAAAAACTTGATTTAGTCAGGGGTAGAGCAGATTCTGTGCACTGGGGTAATAAGAAGAGAATGTCTTCTAGAAAAGCCTTCACAGCGGCAGTCTGGTGTGGTCTGGCTGGGAGAGGAGAAGCAATCACTGGCTCACTTATTCACTTTATAAATATTTGACAAGTACCCAGTAAGTCAGGTTCTTTGCTGGGTCTGGACTCAATGGGAAAATGACTTGGCTCCTGTCTTTGTCAGGAGGCAGGGGTTGCTGTGGACTGAGGGAATCTGAAAGGTGACATATGATTGCTGCAGTTTGATCAAGTGTCTAATAGATATATAACCTAGGTATCCCATCCAGGGTAAAGAGCAGATGGGGTGTTTTGCAAGAGGAGGGATATTGAACTCAATCCAGAAGGACAAGTCAGGGATGGGTTGCAGAAGGATAGAGAAGGATGTCCAAGCTGGAGGGTGGAGAGTGACATGCCATTGGCACAGTGGAGATTTTGTGTCAGATTGAGCAGGGAGGACCCAGAATTTCTGCACAGAAAGTGCTACGGGGATACAGGCTAGCCTCAGAGGAAAATCTCAGGGCCAGCCTTAAATCTGTACCCACAGAGCCCACACACTCTTCCACATAACTTGGATGTTGGTGGGAGTGGCTGCTGAGTTACAGCTCTCCCAAGCCACAGAGCAACGGGGCTGGGGACTGTACAATCACACTTACTGTTTTAGCTAAGCTCCCTCGGGCTGGGGCTCAGAGAGAGGGGGGTGGAGATTCAAGGTGGAGATTCAAAGATTTGGGAACTGCTCAGGCATCCAACCCCAAGGCCAGGAGAGCTGGGCTTCAGCAAGGACTGGGGAGGGAGAGGTAGTAAAAGGAGAAAGGAGGTCCTTCCCTTATCTGGGACAAGTCTTTTCTACCTGAATCCTAAAAGACAAGATCCTGGTTACCAGTGGTGATACCCAGGTGTAACCATAATTTTAAGGACAGACAAACTAGAATTCTTGTTTCCATAGCCACATCAGCTCACCGGGGTGTCTCTGGGCATACGTGCATGTGTTGTTGTGGGTGAATTAGAGGAGAGCCAGTGGTCTTTAAAGTCTAGCTTAAGGAAGCTGGAGCTGGTGGTACTAACAGAACTCCATCACTAAAGTGCTGTGGGATACTGAACCAGGCATGCAAGGTCTGCAGGCCTCACCACGGTATAGTTTCCTCCCTGCCCAGCAAGCTAGGAGAGTTAAATGAGATGATACATTCATAGTCAAAGATTTGGACGAATATACATGCAAGCATTGTCACACTGTTCTTTAAAAATGCTGAGAAATATCTGGAAATGATTTAGCCCTGGAGCCTGGGGGGGATAAAACTGTGGGGCATTGGCCTCTATTTGGGGCTCTGTCCCCTCATCTCCTCCTCTTCTTATGGCTTCCCTTTGATGCTCCAAGCGTTATTACAGATGAGAGGCTGGGTTGGGTGGGGCTGACAACTCACTCAGAGGCTGAAACTGAAGGTGACAACCAGTGAATGGCAGCGCTTTCTAACGGGAAGAAGGTTGAGCGCTGGTGTGAGAGAGACATGCAGAGACACCTGTTGCCCAGCCCTCAAGGTCCACTGCCTAGCCATTCATCCATAAACCATCCCAGTCACCACAAAGACCAACATCCAGGCTAGAGATCCCCTGCTTAAGGAAAGAGCAAGAGAGGCAGACATCCAGAGTAATCGCCCAGCCAAGGGCTCTCTGCCTTTGTTCAGTAGCGTTGGGGATGGCACAGGCTGGAGAGGGAAGGCTCCTAGTCCAATATGGGAGGGCAAGCCCACAACTTCTGCAAGGCCACGCCCAGCACCAGGTGAAGGTGGCTGAGATTGTCCCTTCTGAAGCTCCACTTCGGGCTTTTACATGGCCATCTTCTCACTGTCCTCACAAGCTGTCTGTATTGGTTACCTTTCTTGAGAGAAAGCACCTGATACAGGAGGAAGGATTTACCAGGGGTTACTGTTTCAGAGGAGTCCGTCTCTCGTGGCAGGGGTGGGACAGATGCTCTCACAACAGCATTAAGAAATAGAGACACAGGGAGGAGCCAGGGACAAGATACTTAGGAAGATCACCCCCAGTGACCTGCTTCTTCCTACTAAGTCCCATCTCCCAGAGTTTCCAACTCCCAAATGTCCTAAGGACCAAACACTCAACACAAGGAGCCTGGGGATAATACTTCATGTTCAAGCTACAATGGTGGGTGTCTATATCATTACCTCTTTCCGTGCGGCTTCCAGGGTTGGCTCCCTCCTATGTTCCTTTGTTACCCAGCAGCCACCTGAGATAGCAGGCAAAAAGACCACCCTCAGGGGCTGGAGAGATGGCTTCGTGGTTAAGAGCACTGGTTGCTCTTGCAAAAGCTCCAGATTCAATTCCCACACCCACATGGTGGCTCTCAACCATCTGTATGTAACTCTAGTTCCAGGGTGACACCTTCTTCCAATCTCTATAGGCACCAGGGACACATGTGATGTACATAAATACATACAATCAAAGTACTCAAATACATAAAAATCAATAAAATGTTAGAAAGACCACCTCAGGCCACATTTTAACTTAATTATCTCGGTAAAGAGCCTATGTCAGGGCTGAGTCATGGCTCAGAATTTAAGAACTCTAGCTGCTCTTCCAGAGGACCTAGCTTCAATTCCCAGCACCCATATGGCAGCTCACAGCTATAGTTCCAGTTCCAGAGACTCTGACACCCTCACATAGACATCATGCAGACAAAACACCAATCATTTGCTCATAAAGTTAAAAAAAGAGAGAGAGAGAGAGAGCGATCCTATGTCCAAATACATTCTGAGGTGCTGAGGATCAACAAGGGAACTATAACAGACTCAATCCAACCCATAACAGTGCCCCCCCCCGCCCCTCACTGCCCTGCGTGGGTGACAACGGGAAGGTCCCAGTAGGAGTCAACTCCATAGCCATCGCTACTGCTTCTGCCTGGGAGAAGAATGTCAAGGGCTGTAAACACCACAGCCCTTGGAATTCTTTGACCCCAGTGGCCTGGGGCCACCTGTCACTCACCAGCTCCTGTCATGCGTGTCCGCTGCCACATCCTAAGGGCACAGAGTACAGTGTAGCTGCAGAGATTTCCTCACTCTCTGTCCCCCTCCCCTTGACTCCCCATGGCTTCCATCAGTCACTTCCTTCTGGGTCAATAAACTGGTGACACCCATGGATAATGCAGGGCAGAGTGCAATGCTGTGGGCAACATTTTCAAATGACTCTGAGTCGCAGGCCTCCAGGCCAGCTTCTCCTCCCATATCTACACCTGACTCTGCCCTCAAGGTATCTTCAAGATGTTCTTACTGGGATTTTATTCCCCTGTGATTATTTTATGTAAGAAACCCTGCCTTCCCGTTTAAGACAGAGAAGAAAGCAGTGCAAACATGGGTAGAACACACAGGAATGGTAACATGAACCTAGATGGTTCCTGTCACCCAGCCATCCCCAGTGCCTTTTCCCAGAGGAGGGCATAGCTGGGTTATCAGGTCCAGGTGGAAGGAACTCTCCTACCCTTGGCTCCTGCCTCCTCCTAGCTTTGCATCCCTCATTGGGCTACTGCTCCTTTCTTATTATCTGGATTAGAAAGAATTTAAGTAGAAAAGTAACTGAACCCCTTCAAAGTTGAGCTCTCTCCATGGCCAGATACTTGGTGTTTTGGTCAAGCAGTTGTCATGGGAACCCAGGCGGATCCCCCCACTCCCCCCCCCCACGGCCAGGGACAGCCAACAGTTGCTGCCTCTGGGAAGACAGATTTTCCCATGATTGTGAGAGGTGTGAACGGCCCCAAGGCTAGCAAAAACTTACCATTTTGCCACTCTTGCAAATTCTCTGCCAGTCTTTGCTGATGCTTGGTGCTACGTCCACCATGTCCAGTTACTCTCTATACTTGCTATGGATTTTCCAGCCATTTTTCTGTTGTTACTTCATATCCATCTCACGGTGCTGGAAATATTGCACGTGTGTCATATTTAATGGGAGCATAATGGTTTATGACCTTTGTGCTCTACCGTTGACGTCAGCTCTTCTCTGAAACAGCATTCAGGTGGCTTCTAATTTTTCACCTTTATGGGACTAGCACTTTTCTGTACAGTTATGTGTAAACAACACTCTTTCTCTGCCTCCTTAGTAAATATTCTAAAAACCACAACAAAGCACTTCAGACCTCTTAAGGGTATTCTTCCAAATTACTGCACCAACAGGGGCAGAATTAATCATTATGTAATGCTTGAAGCAATTTTTAAGGAACCTATTCTCACCATAAGCTTTGGCTTCTTACCACAATGACACATTGGGTTTTTGCCATTCTGGTAAGTTGGATAACAGTACTGCAGTGCTTTGCGGTTTATTAGTGGTGTTATTGGTGCTTTCCTGGGGAGGAGGGCACAGATATAGGATGGGACTGTGTGACTTGGTATTTTCTTGCATGAGAAGTTTTTTCTTCTCTGTTGCTTTCTAGGCTTGGTTTACCCAGACTTCACACACACGCAGACATGGGAATACCCTGAGGAGCCTTTGCCTCCGATGTCTTCTTTAGACTCTAGCAATGGTGCACATGCCCAGATGTATGTTAGGAACCTGTAGGGAGAGTTTCTAAAACCTCTAAGCCTGGGAACTGCTAGAAATAAAAGAGAACTGAGCAGAAAGCTGGTCTCAGTTAATACACAGGGAACCGAGACACCGCAGCTCAGAGCCTGGATCCCAAAGGCAGAAACTCCCCTGGCTGCTGCTTTGAAACCAACTGATTTTTGTTGCATATCTATAACAGCCAGTCTCTCTTCTAGAAGTATGGGAAATCCAAGGTAGAGCTGTGGTACCGGCCTTCATGGGACGGTTCCAGTCTAGTGAAAGGAACAGAGAGCTTCAGTGTGGCCAAACAAGTTCTATGAGAGAGGATGGGAGAAGGGTAGTGATGGCACACTCAGGGAGAAAGACCATGAAGGCCTCCTTGGGGAGGTAGCAAGGAGCCGGATCACGGAGGATGAAGAACTATCTAGGTGGGGTCAACGGGTTCAGGGCATTTGAGGTACAGGAGCAGCGTGTGCACAGGGCCATGGAAATGTGCAGTGTGTAGGGAGGGCCGTAAGAGGCACATGATGGGAAGTTCAGGGGCCTAGAAAGAGGCTTCCATGGCTGGAATTCCAGCTCCACCACAGCTCTGGGGCCCTGGGCAAGTCATTTAGCCTCCCTGAGTTCCACCCCCACCATACCATCCAAAAGGCAGTAATGAGGATGCCGTGGGCTCATCTTCATGGTTCTTGCCACATGGGACATGTCCAGTAAGCGTTGGCAACTACTACTGAGGAAGTAAGACCTTCTCAAGAGGAGAGATGAGCAGGGGCCGTGTGTTCTCAATAGGTCTAGTATCCCTTATCAGAAATGCCTGGGGCCAGAATTGTTTGTTAAAAATGATTCTGTTATTCTTAATTATGTATATATGTCTGTGTATGGGTATGTGCTTGTGAACACAGGTGCTCACGGAGGCCAGAGGAGCTAGAGTTACAGATGGTTGTGAGCTGCCTGACGTGGATGCTGGGAGCTGAACTCAGGTCCTCTGGAAGAGCAGCAAGTGCTTTTAACCCCTGAGCCGTATCTCCAGCCCACAAAATAATTTTCATCACTTGGGTGGTGGTGGTGCACGCCTTTAATCCCAGCACTTGGGAGGCAGAGGCAGACTAATCTCTGTGTTCAGGGCCAGCCTGGTCTACATAACAAGTTCCAGGAAGGCCAGGGCTAAACAGAGAAACCTTGTCTCAAAAATAAAATTATGCATATATATATAATCTTAGATTCTTTTCAGATTCAAATATGTGACTATCTTGAGCTATTTGTGTACAAGTAAACTATAAACATGAAATTCCTGCAGGCCAATGATAATTTGTAATACAATTATTTTCTAATTTTGGGGCGGGGTGGTAATGTTGAGACAGGGTTTCTCTGTGGCTTTGGAGGCTGTCCAGGAACTAACTCTTATAGACCAGGCCGGTCTCCAACACACGGAGATCTGCCTACCTCTGCCTTCTGAGTGCTGGGATTAAAGGCATGTGCCACCACCACCTTGCTTCAATTATTTTTCTTTTTTTGGTATTCCTTCACTTTGTCTGCCTCCTGTCACATGAGATCAGATGTGGTGTTTCCATCCAAAGAGTTTTGCATTATGGAGCATTTCTGATTTGGGATTTGAAGATTAAGGATGTTCGACCCATACAAAAATGATCTGAGCAGAGAGAGCGGGTACCGTGTAACAGGTACACCAAGTGGGAACATGGCTGAACTCAATTTTAAGAATGACTATTTGGGCAGCAGAGGGGGGGAAATGGATAAGAAAAACAGAAGCAAGAAAACCAGTTAGGTGACCATCGTCAGCGACCACAACTGAGGGAGAACCGATAGCAATGTGAGGGTCAGTGGTCACAGTGTCATGGAAGCCAGGTCAGAAATAAATGCTAAGGACAAAAGCACTAGGCTTGGTGATTTCTTCAAATGAGACATCGAGGAGCCAGCATGGTCTATTTCTGGACTGCCACCCTCAGTCCTGAGCTCAGCCAGGTCCTGCAGAGACAGCATCATGTCCTCTCTAGAGGGGGCTGTCATCAACACCCTCTGTGACCCTGGGGACAGACTTCCTGGGATTGAGAAGACAGTGGAGGAGGAACACAAGAGTCCCTTGTTTGCAAAGCTGGCTGGAGGCTGCGTGTGTCCCCATGGAAACCAGGTTATCTGTTTCCCCTAGTGCACTCTTCTGCAGAAGATACCCCAAGCCTGAAGACTGGGGACCTGTTCCAAGCCTGTCACTAATAGGAACCATCAATTATCAGGATGTCTTGAGCTGCTAAAATGTGTGGTCCAGGCACATCTCTGCCTGGAAAGGGGTGTACTTTGCTGAGAGGAAATGGCTTGAGCCAGATACGGCTTTGTTTGTTTTCCCTGTGAAGAAACGAGACCATTTTCCTCTCATCTTTTATTTATTTTTTAGGGAGCAGGCAGATATTTTTAATTCCTCTAGCTTCCCGCTGTCTACAGGTGTTTCCTATGGGGTTGCTATGGAAAGGGCAGATTCCATGACATAATTTGCTTTGCTCCCAAGGGCTCCCAAATCCCTGCTGTGGCCGGTACTGCTGCCTTGGATCCTCACTGGCAATGTGCAGTGACTGCACTATTCTACCTACCCCCACCCCTCCCCCCAACCCCAGATCCAACCCCTCACCCCAAGCTGTCTGGAGGTGCAAAGGGGGAGCCTCCAGGCCCAACAACACACTGCCTGTGGAGTCCCTGAGGACTGGGGACTGGGCCGAGGGAGGGAGCTGCCAGGCACACAGTAGAGCAGTTCTTGACCTCTAACCTGTAAGACAACTCTCCCATCACTTACAGGGCAGGTGAGGCATTCCCTTTGACATTAAAAACAAAAAGTCACCCAAACCTAAAACTCTTATGAAAACACCATGTTTTCCATGAACCCGAGAAGCCTGTTACAGTAAATTAAATGTGTGTGTGTGTGTGTGTGTGTGTCTGTATTGGTGTCTTGCCTCCATGTATGTCTGTGTGAGGGTATCAGATCTTGGAGTTACAGACAGTTGTTAGCTGCCATGTGGGTGCTGGGAATTGAACCCAGGTCCTCTGGAAGAACAGTCAGTGCTCTTAGCCAGTGAGTCATCTCTTAAGCCCAGGAAATCCTTTTATAAAGTGAAGAAACTATTATTAAAATAATAACTCCTGCAGTTTGTTTATAGCTACATGGGTTTATGATACCTTGTGCCTGTCTTTTAGACTGAATAGAACAAATGTTTGTGGAATATAATTATGTAGCTTCTTTTAAAGCCTTTACAGCCATTCTACAAGATGCCCTCCCTTTCTGGTTTTTGGTTTTTGAAGGCAGGGTTTCTCTGTGTAGCCCTGGATGTTCTGGAACTCACTGTGTAGACCAGGCTGACTTTGAATTCAGAGCTCAGATATCTGCCTGCCTCCGCCTCCCAAGTGCTGGGACTAAAGGCGTGTACTATGACGCTCTAAAGGCGTGGGCCACCAGTTCTACTGAGATAGTCTTTATTTTCTTTTCCTTTCCTTGTGTGGGGATGGCAGAGTCTTTCTCTGTAGACCAAGCTGGCCTCAAACTCCCAAAAATCTGCCTGCGTCTGCTTCCCAAATGCTGGGATTAAAGACATGCGCCATCACACTTGACCAAATGATTTTTTAAATGTGTATTTTATATTTTTAATTATGTGTACATGTGTATCTGTGTGTAGTTATGTTCTTGTGGGTGAAGGTATCCTTAGAGGCCAGAACAGGCCATTGAATCCCCTAAGGCTGGAATGACAGGGGTCATGAGCTCCTCAACATAGATGCTGATTCATTTCATTGATTAGGAACCTAAGGCTCAGAATGTTAGGAGGATGAATTGTTGTTAAGGGACAGGAGGAGGATTTGAACACAGGCCTTTCATCTTGTCTGGAGTATAAGTCTTTTGTCTTTTATAGTATAATTCTACTTAGAATCCAAGGAGGAAGAAATAATACCTTTGACGTTAGTTAATACTAGGAACGCATTACAAACATATAAAAATTAAAATTAATATATTAAGCCATAAAACTATCACATGGAATTGTTGAGGAAAGTGGGTGGTGTATGTATGTCTCTGTATTATTTTGTCCATCCACGCGGTGGGCAGAACTTGAGCTGCTGGCGGAGACTGCCCACATGGCAGTGGGGCTCGGGTGGCTTTGGCGGAAAGATTTATCGTTAACAATACCTGGCTTGGCCAAACATGCCATTTCCCACCCCCCACTCTCTCTCCTTATGTATTATAATTTTCAATTGAGAATCAGATCGAATTGATGATTTGGAGTCTTCGCTGGGTAGCAGCGGCCATATTCATTTAGATGGATGTGAGTTACTCGCCCATCCCTTATGTCATTTTCTTGGTCTCTAAAGACCCTGAGATTTATGATGTTTGCCTCTGCCCCCATGATGGGAGAGAGGGGCATGTCACGGACTCAGACTGGGGAGGTCATCACCCCAGGCTCAGAACCGCATCTTCTGTCCCTGCACACTGACCTGTGGAGTGGAAGTAGACCTTGAAGACGTGAGGCTTGCACACTGAGTCAGACTCAACAAATTTTGATCCCAATGCCATTGGGCCAAGCACAATGGGAGATCACTTCATCTCTGTGATTTCCCAGAAGTGGGAACTGATCTTGCAGTACCATGCACCTCCTAGGATACAGAGAGAACTAAGAGCAGATGTCTGTAATGTATACACAGGAAGTACTCCATCTATACTGGCTCCTGTCTTTTTTTTTTTTTTTTTTTTTTTGTCCTTTCCCAAACTAATGACTTCATGACCTCCCCTGGGGATGCAGTCTGCTTATTGCTAAGGATATGAGTTTATGCTGGGTTACTCAAGGCTCTTAGGAACTCAAGGGTGTGGAGAAGAAAGGAAGTCACCTGTGCTCCTCCTCCTCTCTGGAAATCTGCTTCTTCTGAGTGGATGGTGAGGTCAAGTGGCTGTTTGATTGCCCCCAGGAAAAGAAGAGGCAGCATTTTAAAATGTGTCCAGAGCTACTGCAAATTGGCTTAAGTTTCCATTTTCCTAAAACCACCATCAGGGCATGCATATTTACATTCAGTACCAAAATATCTTCATGCAGTTATTAGTAACTTTACCTCCTCCTCCCCTCTGGGCATGGATGCCCTTTCATAGACACCTGGGACTTGGAGTTGACATTTGAGAGGCTGGCAACTCCCTCACCAGGGTGTTTTCCAGGTTTTGTTCCCACGTTCAAGCCACACCTTCCTCAGAGAGCAGAGCTCTGAAATCTCATGTCAGCAATCCAACTCTTTTCCTATATTGAATATTTTATATTTTTATATATCTTGGACTTTATACATCAGCTCTGAGTGCTGTCTAGTGACACATGCCAGCGCGCACATGCTAAATCAGGTACCTTTTTACATGACCGAGATTACACCAGCACACTGGGCTTTCCCGGCACTGCTTTCATTTGAATTGTTTCCCTCAAATCAGCTCTCCTCCCTAGAAACCTCATGTATGTCTTTCTGCAGAATATCTATGTTCATATAGCTAGACAGTTGCATGTGTTTGTGCACATGGGGTACAGATGCAAATATACACACATAAGAGGCAGCAGGTTTTACATAACTGGGACCATATATTGACTTCACTATGTCTGTGATTCTGTATGTCTGTGACAATGTTTTTGTGAAAGTTCAGAACGTTCTTTCATTCCTTGTAATGGTTTTGTAATAGCCTGTTATGTGGATAGACCGTAAACCATTTCCTTTTTTATGGGTATTCTTTGTCGCCAGTACTTTACTGCTGTAAACAGTGCTGCGGGCGGCCTCTGTGCCCATATACATGGACTTTTTACAGTCTAGGAGGTGGGCAGAACATGAGGCTGATCCAGGAGGATTTGTATAATCTAGTTTAATAGATGCTTTGCCAAAACACGGAAACAACTCATATTTCCTCCAGCAATATATGAGGGCTCCCCAATGGGCTCTGGCTCCTCCACTTCCTCCTTCCTGCCTGTGTGGAAGGCGTAGCAATCTCAGTGCTACTTAAAGCCACACTTCCTCACAATGAGTGAGTCTGAGCATCTTTTTATGTTGACTGGCGTTTCACATCTGCTTTTCTGTGATTGGCATATCTGTGCTCTTCAATTCAATTACATATGTATGTATGTATGTATGTATGTGTGTATGTGTGTGTGTGTGTGTGTGTATGTATGTATGTATGTATTCTTGTCATGCCGACATGCTGTATACGACAGATGTTGCCTCCCTTTTGTCTGTGTTACAAGCTCTTTTCCAGATCTACTGTTTTCTCCTATTTGTAGCATTTGTACCTAACAAGTTTTTAGGGACAGGGAAGATAGCTCAGTGGGTAAAATGCTTCTATGCAAGCAGGAGGACCAGAGTTCAGATCCTCAGCCCCCACATAACAGCTGGATCCCTCTAACCACTGGGGAGGCAGAGACAGGAGACCCCTGGAGCCTCCTGACTAGCCAGTCTGGCTGAATCAGTGAGTACCAGGTTTAATGAGAAACCTTATCTCAAAAACCAAGGAGAACGACAGACAGACACCCAACATTGACTGCCAGCCTCTCCATGGGTACGCACTATGCACACACATACATGAACAAGTATACATATGCCACATACCAGAAACAGGTTTCAAAGGTTTTAATAATTACAAGGATCTTTTGTTTTTTGAAGTTTTTTTTTTTTAATAACATCTAGGATCTCTGTCTCCATTTAAAAAGGGAAGCATGTCATATTGATACTCATGTGTCCTTCAGCGTGCTGCTTCATCAGTTTGCCTTTGAAATCCCAGGAACCCCAGAACCAAGTGTGGGAATTTAGCAAAGTATGCTGAGTCCTAAGTAACGGCTCCTCTCAGGCCTCGCTGAATCCTGTGGCTGCAGCTTCCCTTGGGCTTGAAGCCCATTCTCTGACCAGATCCCATAGCAGATACCAGTCTGGAATATTTCTGTGTTTTAGCTGCTGTCTTCCTGTCCCTCCTCTGCAACCCCTCCTCCATACACTCCTTAAATGGAAGTCTCTGCTCTCTTCTATACTTTGCCCTTTGTGTGGTGGACTACACATGGAATGTCCCTGAACTCTCCATGCCCCTGCTCCAGACACTCCCAGTATTACAAGGTCCTTTCCGGTAGTCTTGGTAGGGTCACCCATCCTTCCCTGGACATTCAGCACTCTCTGAAAGGATGTCTGCACCACTGTGGGATCTGCCCCACTGTCTTGGCTTTTACAGTCTCTCTTTGCATGGTAGGGATTCAGGTCAAGTGTTTTCCCTTAAAATCCTCTACAGTTTTCACCCCTTCAGGATAGCTTCCAAATATTTTGGCTTCCTGTTTAAAATCTTGCATTTATAGAATACTTAAGCTGATAAATATTTTGCACACTCTCTCATTCGATTTCTTTTTTTAAAGATATATTTATGTGTATAAGTGTTTTGCCTGTGTTTGTCTGTGCACTGTATACGTGCAGTACTCTCAGATTCCAGAAGAGGGTGTGAACTTCCCTGAAACTGGAGTTATAGTCTGTTGGGAGCCACCATGGGATGCTGGGAACTGAACTCCAGGTCCTCTGCAAGAACAGTATGCACTCAGTGTGCCATCTCTCCAGCATCCTCATTTGATTGTTACACAAGCCTATGATAGTTAGGGTGACTGTCTTCCCTTTACAGAAAAGGCCCTGAAAGTTCCAGAGGCAAAGTCATCCACCCACAGTCATGTTAGAATAAACTTAGTATCAGGCTTTTGTTTCCACAGCTCTGTCTCTAACCACCTTGGGCCTGTCTCATCCTCTCTCCTCTTCCCCTTCCTCGGTTTGAGAGTATGATCTACCAACACATGCAGGTTTTCAGAAAAAAAAAAAAAAAAAAAAAAACCCTTTATTATGTATATGTATATGTTTCTGTGTGCAGGTACCTGCAGAGGCCAGAAGAGGGTGTTGGATGCCCTGGATCCCAGGCAGCTGTAAATCACCCAATGTGGGTCCTGGGAAGTGAACTCAGCTCTCTGGAGGAGCAAGCAAGCACTCTTAACCCCTGAGCCATCTTTTCAGGCTCACACAAGCAGTTTTTTCATACGGGTTATGAGATCAAATTCAAGTTCTTAGGCTTGCATGGCTGGTGTTTTTACCCACTGAGCCTCCTCAGTGCCCCTTCCCCCAGTTCTTCCAGCTTGTTTAGTGTTCCCGGCTTCAATTCTGCCTTTCATGGTTTCAACCTCTCTTCCATTAGCTTCTTACTGTGCTGGTCTTTAACCTCTATTTGCATCACGGTTCTCCAGTTGGACTATCAACTTAGCAGCACAGGGGCTATGGTTTATTTCCCTGTGAACACTCCCCTTATTGTGTTAATTGACTGCTTTTTATTTGTCAAGAATTCTTCCTAGTCCCCAGGGGGAAAAAAAGATGTTTATTCAAGACTCTGCAGGAATATTGTCCTAAGTTTCAGTTGTCTTAAAATATCTATGACCATAAGTTTACAGAAGTCTGTGTTCAACAGTGACTATGCAGATTCTAAACACTTTGGGGTCATAGTAAGTAAAACCAATCTAAAATAGGAACAATAAATTGGGGGGGCTCTCAATATTGATTTTAATCCCCTCGTGCACATTATTTCATTTAATGTTCATAGTGATCTTAGGTACACAGTGCCAAACATCCAGCCTCATTTTACAGAGGAGGAAAATGGAATTCTGAGGTCCCTGGCATGAAGACATCATGTCCGTTTCACTGTTTCATCCTCCTGGCCAGATCTTATCAGCCTCTGCCCTAGTGTCAGGCTGACTACATGCAGGCCCTATTGGGCCAGTCTGACTTCACTGCCAGCACTATCCTGACCCAGGTGAAAATGAACCCCATTTCTACTGTCTGCTTTCTGAGAGGGTGCAAAAGGTCATTTTCAGCTCCAGGTGCTCTGTGTGAAAGCTAAGCTAGCAGTTCTCTTTTGGAAAAGCCACATTTTTGGGCATCCTGGGTACTGCACAGACAATAAGGAAATGTGTGGTGTGCTCTGGGGTGATGATAGTGTAGAGCACTGCCTACATTGCCCACTGATCCACTGTTGATTTAGAAAGAAGGAAGGACGGGGGTGCTGGGAGAGAGGGAGGGAAGGAAGGAAAGAATGAAGGAAGGAAAGAAGGAAGGAAGGAAGGAAGGAAGGAAAGAAGGAAGGAAGGAAGGAAGGAGAAAAAATAATCTTGTGAGTCACCTGTCAAAGTACCTGTGTGTGGAGCAGGCTGGCTGGACTCCAGCAGAGATTCCCTGGGGTGCAGTGGAGAGTATTTAGATGTAGCTGCAGAAGGCTGGTTTGTGTCTTAGCTCTCATGGGCATTATTTCTTGGGTCGGGGCCAGTTTCTTTCTGGGTTCACTTGTGGGAAGGCCTTCTTGAGTCTGTGTTTCCTATGAGGGAGATAACGTACACACAGTGTCTGCTGGGTCCCAGCTCTTCCTGGGTAAGGGTTTGAGCCACCTTTTTCTTGGTTCATTCCTTGATGAAATGAGTGTGGAAGATATGAGATAGCTCACGGAATATTCGACCATTGAGTTGAAGATTTTAATTAAGTCTTCTAAAGAAACACCCTGTTCTAGGTTAGTCATTAAAAACCAGAGAAGACAACACCCAGGGAAGGAATATGAGATTGTAATAAATTTCTTAGCTCCATGTACACACATGGGGCTCCAACTGTTAAGTAATGGATTCATCAGGGGACATTCTCCCTCTGTCCTCCCATTACTATTCCAGGACCCCAATGAGCTGCTGAAGTTTAATGAAAATGTGCAAACCTGCTTGCTTAGAACCATCCCTGGCTGACTGTCTCTTTCCACTTTCACTGTAAGGTCCTGATCTATATTTATCAGACCTTCAGAATGTTGGCCTGGTGGTGTCAATTTGCTGAGGCATGATCTATTCCTTCATTCTTCACTGGCAGGCATTGTTTGGTACCTGCTATGGACCAGGCAACCTGCTAGAGACTGGGAGCTGACCACATTGTTTTTGTGCTCAGAGCTGACAGTAGGAGACGCTCTTAGAGATGTGTCTTAAAGGTCCTCTTTATTCCAGCCACACAAGTTTTCCAGGTGCCCAAGCACACCTCTACACACACACACACACACACACACACACACACACACACACACACACACAACCACTCACCTTGCCTACACCACTTCTACTTAGTTTAAATGTCACAACTTGGATCAGACATCTCTCTCATATGCTTTTCTCATCCTTCTTCTCTGCAGCACTTTTTGCCCTGATAACTATAAACAAGTTAAAATAATGATTGCTGTTGAATGGACATCTTCCACAATACCCTCCATTATGAAAGGAACTATTTCCTGGCACGCTCTGAGCACTTTGCGGTGCAGGGCACAGGCTACCGGAAGCATAAATGCACGAGTCTAAGACAAGGTAGGACAAAGAGGGAACAGCTATTTCTGCCCAAGTTTGGCAGATGGATGTGAGCTGCCTCTCCGGAGTTTGTGCAAGTGCCCAGGCTGCGCTTGGGGGCCGCTCAGTGTCAGTTTGCCAGGAAAGGTCTCTGTATACATAGGCTCCCAGCACTCTCCAATGCTAGACAATGTTTTGTCAGTGCTGTTAGAAAGGCTTGTGAATGCAGCTATTTATTTAAGATAATTATTTATCCGTTAGCTCCTTCTACCGCTATATTGGACAGTTCTACATGCATTACGTACAAGAACAAACCAGGGCCAAGTCAACTCAGTGCGCATGAGACATTTTCTTCATGTTTGCAAACAACCTATTGGCTGTGACTTCAAACACTGGAAAGGCCTGCTATGGGGGAGCTTCTCCTCTAAAGGGACTGTGGCTGAGTTATACTAGGCACTTTAATCAAATAGTCATGTTTTGTAAAACCATCGCAGCACCTATGCAGTGACTAATGGGGAAAACCGTTTAGCTTCCCCCGTTCTGTTCACTAGCACCTAGTAGTTTAAACCCAGCCCTCCTGGCTTCCACAGACAAGCCCTCAGCTGGGCCCTGAGTTGCATGACCTGTCATTTTCAGACCAGCCCTTGCCCTATCTTCTCATTATAGCTAATGTGAGACCACTAATCTGTGGACCAGAGAACTCTGTACACATTCCCCAGAGTGACTCTAGAGAGCATCGCTGTCCCTGCTCAGGGAGTATAGCCCGTTACGAGCTCTCTGCTTCAGTTTCCCCAGTCATGAGAAGCCAGTGTTCCTCCTTCTAGTCAATAGGATCTATTGTGTTGCATAAGGTCTCTGAAGCCTGTCCATAGATGGGCTGGCATTTGAAGGTGCTCAGGGCACGGTAGCTACTGGAATTACTAATGGGTTCTTCTGTCTATGAACTGGGTTCACAGCTCAGATGGAAGAGATAGTCCCCTCCCCCATCCGTCCTTGTGAGGCTCTCAACAGTAGGGACTCCAGAGCTCAGCAACACACACTCCTGTGGGTACCCCAAGCATGAGAGTTCCCGAATAAAACCCCCACTCCTGGCTATGCTGGTTCCAGCCTGTAGGGAGCCAGGAGAACTCTGCTGTAACAGGAGAGGCAGCAGCTGACTGGCAGGCGGGCCTGGTCCTTGGGAAATTTGTTCTAATCTTAGAAGGTAATCTCCACCTCTGCTGTGGCCTGGGAGACAAATGTCACAGACCTCAGATACTCATACACTGTCACCGCTGTGGGCCCCAGAGAAGGGGTTTTTTGTGGGTCTCTCTAGGTGGCTGCCCAGAAAACTTAAGGTGTACAGTGGGAGCGACTCTCTAGAAGGTCAGGGATATTAGTAGAATCACCAGGGCGAGCACAGCACAGAGCTAGGAGGTTCTCAACACGCTTTGGAAAGAGACGGCTTGTGTGTTTACTTTTTGATGAAGGTGGACAAGTTGTCCAAGAATCAGGTGTGTCTGACTGTTTGACTCTGGGACATGATGTTGGCATCTACAAAGTTCATAGTCAAGAACTGAGCAAATGAGTTAAAAAATAAAACCAAACAACAATAAGGACCCCTCATAATGTTTTAAGTAATTTTGTGTCAGACTGCATTCATAGCTGTCCATTGCTGACTATGGTCTGTGACCCTTTATTCCCACCTGTCTGAAAACTCGGCTGTCACCTTGTAGTACAAGCCAAGATTCAGCCCCAGGAGGCTGACTCCCTCAATGCCACACTGGAGCTGCTGGGTTTGTGTGTTCCATCTTACTTACTTGTCTGAGTATTCTTCCTGTGGCGCCTTCTCTAGCTTCTTTTCCTCAGCCCTGCCTCCTCTCTGTCAACAACACCCTTGCCTACCCAGAAGCCTCTTGACTCTACTTGGACCTCCCTTCTCCCCCTCCCTCTGCAGTCACCAATTGGGATGCCTCTAGACAAACCAGGAGTGTCTGCTGTGTGTACCCACTGCAGTGTCATCACCCCAATCACAGCACCCTCAACTAGATGCCTCTCTTTGCACTCTCCTCCCCTTCCTGGCCTCATCTACACAGGTGAAGGCCAGCCCCTTCCCTCTCCATCTATAAGGCTAACCCATCCCACTGTGTTGACCGTGTGCCACTCACAGGCTACACATCCACTTGCTGCGGCTTCTTTCCATTAATCCAACTGTTTTCTCTCTCTCTCTCTCTCTCTCTCTCTCTCTCTCTCTCTCTCTCTGTGTGTGTGTGTGTGTGTGTGTGTGTGTGTGTGTTCCTCACTCCCCTCTCAGACAAGGTCTCACATAGCCTTACACTTGCAGTGTAGGTGAAGATGCCCTTGAACTTCTGATCCTCTGTCTCCACCTCCCAAGAGCTGGCTTTACAGGTGTGCACCAGTACATCCAGTTTATCAAGTGCTGGGGCTTGAACCCAAGGCCCTACCAACCGAGCTGCATCGCCAGCTCCATCGTTTGTTTCTTGTATGTGCTCTAGTTCAAAAGCAGGGACTTCTCTTAGCTCCTGCACTCCCAGGGCTCAGTAAACATGAGGGTGTTTGTAGATCCTTGGACAACCAACTGGCTGCCTGTAGTAAATGATCACCAACTTAGTTATCTATTGTTTGGGAGATCAAAAGGTCAGAATGGGTCTTAATAACTGAAACCAGTCTGGAGACATGAGAAGAGAGGCCATTTTCTTGTCTTTTTCAGTGTCCAAAGGCTGCCTGCCTTTGTTGACTTGTGGTCCCTTCCCAGTGGTCAAAGACAGCAACAGTGGGTGGAGTCTTAGCTCCAGTCACTTCCTCTGACTTTCCCCCTGCTATCCTCTCTCCTTTAGGGATCTTGTGGTTACACAGGGCCCACCCAGACCATAAGATCGGCTGAAAGGCAACTTTATTTCTACCAGCTGCTTCCTCTGCCATTTACCATGTGACCGTGCATTGGGACAGCTTCCAGGGACTAGAATGTGGACACATTTGGTGGGGCCAGAGGAACATTAATCTGTCTCTCATGATGGCTGACCTATTTGTTATACTTTAATCCTTGCTTCCAGAGGTGCAGACTGTCCTCGTCCTGTCCTGCTGTACACTTCCTCCAGGGTGCTCTCTCATTCTCTGTGTCCTCAAAGTCTTGTGGCCCTCTAGTGTACAAAGCAAGCCTGGGCTCATTCTGATGTCATAGATGCAGAGGCTAAGTCTGCAGGGGCTCATGCGATTTGGCCAGAGTTACCTAGAAAGATGAAGTCCCAAGAGAAATGAGGCTATCCTAGAGAAGAGGCTAGCCCAGAGGCTATCCTCAGCAGACCTCCGAGAGCTTCCTGCAGTAGGGGGCTGGAATACATATAGAAGTAACAGAAATGGCCCAAACCAAGGAGATGGATGAGGAAAAGAGGGAGACAATGACAACATATATGTCTTTTAGTGGTATTGCCTTCAAAGAGTGACCTCAAATTGCCTCCAGTTGCCAGCATCCCCAAGATAAATCGAAATATTCAGCATTGTGGCTGGAGAAATGGTTCAGGGATTAGTAGCACATACAGCAGCCCGGTGTGGTGGCCCACACTTTTAATCCCAGCACTTGGGAGACAGAGGCAGGTAGATCTCCAAGTTCAAGGCCAGCCTGGTCCACAGAGAGAGATCCAGGGCAGCCAGGGCTACACAGAGAAACGCTGTCTCAAAGAACAAACGAGTGCATACAACTCTTGCAGAGGACCCAAGTTTGGGTGACTCAAAACTGCCTGTAACTCCAGTTGTAGGGGACCAAACTCTCTCCTGGCTTCTGCAGGCATATGTGTTCATATGCACACATTTTAAACAACAAAAAAGACATCTTTAAATTAAAAATCTACTGCAGCAGTGTCTGCCTTGAGACTAAACAGCAGCTCTGACATTTCTGCCCACATCAGCCTGAGGAGTGACCTGTGTTCTGGAGCCCAAGCTTCACACGACAACCTTCACTTAGCACTCCTCAGGGACTGAGTGGGCACTAGAGGAGTGAGCCTGTCACCCAGGAAACTCATCACAAGCACTGGCTGTGACAGCTGTGACTCTCGCATGACTTCCTCTATGAGGCTGTCCTTGTTGCCTCTTCCCCATGCTTCTGGAATAGGGTGGTGAGTCCACCCAGCATAGAGTGGCCCTTCTTATCATGGTATGTTTTACCACCAACCAGGCCTTCAGGTAGATCAGAAGCTCTCTGAGCTCCGGCACTATGAATTTTACTGTCACCCCCCATACTTCACCACTGTTAGGCACACAGCTGGTGCCCCACCACTCAGTCCCTGAGTGACCGAATTCAAAGCCCTCTGCTGGTTCTGGCACCATTCTCATTCCAGGTACCCATTTTATAATCATCTCATCCGCTCCTTTCCCCAGCAGCTGACTGGAAGAAACTCCTCAGATGTGTCTGCAGCTACAAGGCAGACTGGGAACAGGAAGATCATGTAAATGGAGATTGCAGAACACAGGGAAGAGGTCAGCACTATGGCAGCAAAGTCAGTTTTCTCTTCATTAGACTCTCTAGGCTGGGGGTTAAGGATTTGCTACCTTTTAAAGTAATAACTCGACTGAGATATAATTGACACATTATACAATTCATGTGTTTAAAATGGACAAATAGTCCTGGCAAGATGGCTGGAGAGCTTGGGAGGGTGGTAGGGCAAAGGCCTCCAAGCCTGACAACTTGAGTTCAACCACTGGGACCCACTTAATGGAAGGAAAGAAATGACTTTAATCTCTAACGTGTACACTGTGGCACCTGTATATGAATGTGCGTGCGCACGCACACGCTCTCTCTCTCTCTCTCTCTCTCTCTCTCTCTCTCTCTCTCACACACACACACACACACACACACACACACACACACAGAGAGAGAGAGAGAGAGAGAGACTTAGTAAATATATAAATTTTAAAAATCAATTGGCATTGAATGTGGTGGTCACCTTTAATCCCAGCACTTTTGAGGCAGAAGCAAATGGATCTCTGTGAGTTCAAGGCCACTTTAGCCTACAGAGTGAGTTCCAAAACAGCCAGAGCTGTTACAGAGAGAAACCCTGTCTCAAAAAACCAATAAATAAATAAATATTACAGGCAATTAGAACTGACATGTTGGCTCATGCCTATAATCCCAGCACTTGGGGGGCTGGGGTAGGAGGATAGCTGTAAGTTTGATACCAGCCTAGGTTACAGAGTGAGACCCTGTCTCCTAAGTGTGTATGTGTTGGGGTGCAATAAAGCAATTTGTAACATATCCACAGATGTGTGCAGCTGTCATCAGTCAACATTAGAGCATTTTTGCTGTCATCTCCAAAAGAAGCAACCTGCCTCTGTAGCCACCACCCTACCTTCTGTCGTCCCATCCATCCCCTCTGGGCAATTGACAAATGATGCTTAGGGCTTCCTTCTGTTTTGTGTAATGTTTGGTGTAATCCCATTTGTATCGATATTTAATTCTCTTTTTAAAGAAATTATTTTGTGTGATAGAAGGGGCTGTGCATGTACTGTGGAGTACCTGTGAAGGTCAGAGGACAACATTGTAGAGTCATCTCTCTCCTTCCACCTCTTTGTATATCTTAAGAGTTGAACTCCCTAAGGTTACCAGGATTCCTCTACAAGCTCTACCTGCTGCGCCATCTCACAAGCTCCTAACTTTTCATTCCCTTGATAGGTGAATATTGTTCCACCATGTGACAGTGTCACAATCTACTTCTCCATTCGTTGGCTAGTGGACATGAATTTGATATTTTGATTCAAGTGCTTTAATTGACTTAGGGATCACATAGCTTGGTTGTATGTTTATGATTCCTGTGAAATGTTCCTGAGGATGGTAAATGACTCAAGGATGGAGTAAGAATATCTGCTCTGCACCATCTTGTGATAAAGTAACCCATCATAATGGTTGCCACGGGACCATTATGTAAGGAACGAGTGTGTCTTAGTCAGCTGGGCCTTCTGTACTGCAGAAGTAACACAAGAGTAAGTAAGAGAAAATTAGACCTAACTCTGAACATTCCTTAGTCCAGTCAGGCAAACTGCTGGCCTCATAACCAACATTCACCAATAGGGAACAGTTGTTGAACCATTCCTATGTGCCAAGTCCTATTCTAAGCATTTTATATGCATAACTCATTAAGTCTTGCCAATGGCTTTATAACATAGTACTATCATAATAATTCCCATTTTACAGACTGGGACCCTGGGACAAAAAGTTTGGTAACAACTGGGGACAGGTGGGCTGTGTAGACTCTGATGAAATGGTACCAACTGCGGCTACAAACCAGAACCTCAGCGTGTTTATTATGTACAGCACTGGGGTGGGTGGGGGTTAGCTAGTCTCGGTAGGATGTATTTTCAGGGGAGCAGCCTCCAGCTGTAAACTTCCGGGGTGAGGAAGCTACAGCTGTAGTTTTTGCATATTCTTCCATAAACACATTTGGGCCAGAAGAAAGCTTTGCACAATCTGAGCCTGATCCAGATGGGAAAGGCTCTGCCCATTCCTTGAGTCAGAGGGCTTGATCCTTGACATGGGCAGCTCATGTCAAACAATACACATGCACTCAGGACTCCACTGGCTCAGGACTTCGCTCGCTCCCTACAGTTAACATCCAGGGTCACAGAACGGAAACTGCAGGGCTAGTATTTGGACTCAATCTGAAGACTGAGCTGTGGCCCACGCAGAGCATGGTAAAACTGTCAGTGCACCCTGCCTGGAACACAAGGCTCATTCCCAGTCCAGTGGGGACTCCGTGGCTGCGAGCCTGCTTCTTGCTACCCATGAGCCAGCCTGCTTCTTGCTACCCATGAGAGAAGGGTGATGCAGCCACCAACAACCAGGACACAAGGTGCAAATTGTGTTGCAGCAGAGGCTGATGGATAGTAACAACTTCTCTTACAAAACAGGAAAGTGAGGCTCAATAAGGTACTGCTTATCTGCTTTCCATTGCTGTATTGACAAACACCCAAGTTAAATCAACTTTAGGAAAGGTCTGTTCAGGTGTGTTGTTTCTGAGTTTCCAGGGCTATTGGCCTTGCTGCTTTGGGCCTGTGGTAGCTACATCATGGAGGAGTGTACAATAGAGGAGACTTGTTCTCTTCGTGGCTGCTTGGATGCAAAGAGAGAGGAGAGGTTAGGGCCACAACATCCCTTGCTAGGGCATGTCCCCGGTGACTTAATGCCCTAACCCTAGAAACAACTTCTCCAAGCACCTACCTGCCTTTGGTCTCCTTCCCATTGTCACCCATCTTCCATATGGAGCCTCTTTATGTGTAACCACTCTCTCAGAATGAAACACAAACTTCTTGTAAAAGTGTATCCATGGGGCTGGCCCACACTCACTTTGACCAACCCCCTACCTCCCCACCCAACTCTGTGCCCAGATTATCCCCACTCAATTCTGGAAGGGCAACAGTTCTGCCTTGTTCACTGTTACACTCAGAGCCTAGAACAGGGTCTGTGATGAGAAGAGACAGAGACACACCCTCCAGTGAAAGGGTGGGGTTAGTGGGGCCAGCGGTATGGGAAAAGCTGGCATTCCAGAACTCAGGTGGTTTCCAGGCCATCACTTACTCACTTAATAGAAAGTTACTCTCCTACACATTTAGTTCCGCTTTTGTGCCCTAGAAGAGGCAAAAATCAGTGTGCCGCTGCTCTAAGAACAGTACCCACAGAGGCAGGCAGGACAAGTGGACCTGCCTATTCTGGTCCAGCAACCTCTCCATTATCCTAGGATGGCAATGAGGGAAGAATCGGGATAAACAGAAGAGTTAGGAACAAAAAGAACACCCTAAGATGCTACACTGATCCTTCCCAAGTATTGGTGAAGCCGCTTTGTAAGGGATGGAAACTTCCTAGGAGATAGCTCTTAAGACCCTTTTCCTTTCTGGAGGACCAAAGCAGCAAGCATCATTTATGCCTTTGATGCTCTTGGTTCACTGTTCTAATAAACAAGAAACCTTATTATTGGATAAGAGCAAAAGATCTTCCACCCTCAAGCACAGATCTCTCATTGCAATGCACTATCAGGCTTCCCAACACACCTTGTTCCTCTTAACTGTGGCCCAGAGACTATTAGGCACATTGACTTTGGAACAACAAGGAGGGTGGAGAAGCAGGGCAGAGTCAGAGAGGTAGCAGGGCCTTCTTCTGGCCCATACACAAAGGTTCTACTATGTGGATGGTCAGCAGCCTCCAAATTGTATTTACTCGACATGGCAACGGCATCCAGGAAGTTCCACACAGTCTAGACACAGGCTCCTCAGTTCTCAGAAAATCCCACAGACACGGAAAGAAAACACCACAGGTGATTTTCTCCTGGCCTCAGCAGAGTCAGACATTCTTGCAACTGTGGTCTCAAAGGTAGCTGGCAGAGCCAGGCTTGCTTGGTGACAGGAAGGGTGTAGCAAGCAAGATTCAGGCCCAGGAGGATGTCAAGGAGGCTGAGGCTGCAACTGGGTGTGGTCCATGGGTGAGTTAAGGGTGTCAAGGACTGTAGGGGAAGGTGTCCAGGTCCTACACTGGCAGATAGGGCTGAATGAGAGGGGGCCAAAGGAACCAAACTCTGATGATCGGTCTACACTTCAGGCTAAGTACTTTATGATCCAGGAAGGCTGAGGGTCTTGGGAATGCCCAAAAGGAGGTAGAAACACTGAAGTTCTTTTTTGTTTTTCTTTTTGTTTTGTTTCAAGCAGGGTTTCCAACTGAAGTCTATCTTGGAACCCAGAATGCATGGGTTGCAAATGTTGCTCGGTTGGTAGAGTATTTGCCTAGCATGCACAAAACCCTGGGTTCATTTCCCAGTGCTGCATAAAACTGGCCATTGTGTTCAATGCATGTAATCTCAGCACTTGGAGAGAGGAAGCAGAGGTCAAAAGTCAAGATCACCTGGCATGGTATTGCACACTTTTAATCCCTCAACTCAGGAGGCAGAGGCAGGTGGACTTCTGTGAGTTCAAGGCCAGCTGCTCTACAAAGCCAATTCCAGGACAGCCAGAACTGTTACACAGAGAAACATTGTCATGAAAACAAGAAAGTTCAAGGTCATCTCAGCTACATAGTGTATTTAAGAGTAGCTAGAGCATGTAACTGTAAGGTTAACCTCAAGGCCCAGTGGGAGCTCCAGCCTGGGATGGGCTTGCAAGCTGTTGCACCCACTGAAGGAGCTTTGTGGCTAGGATTGCAATGCAAGATGGAAGCAAGCCGCTCATGGGCTAAGCCACCAGCCTGTAGATCATGCTTCCTCCATTGCGCCTGTGCAACTCAGTAGCTAATAATAATTTTGATACTTACATAATAGCCCTTTACAGTTCTTAAAGTGCTTTCACAGGATATATTACTTAACTTGTGGCCCTTGCTGGGTGCCAGGGTCAAATATTCCATGGTTAATTCCATTTGGTTTCTCCTATGTGTCTTTGGCTAAATGATGAGTGCCTCTGGGCTTCAGTGAGCATAGCACTCATCTGTCAGCATTCAGGAATTCAGGAAATGAGGTGTTCTGGAGATAGGTGGGGGGTGAGAAGCCTTGCTGGTTGAAGAAAACTCAATAGCTAGGGGACTTAGGGAAACAAACTCTGTATTAGAATCTCCTTTCACCCAACCTGTAAGCCCTAAGTGCTTCCAGAAGCCTTCCGTTCCCCTGCTGCTGAGACCCTTGCCAAGCACATCTTGAGACAGGGAAGTTCCAGTGTTTTTTATCCCTCTGAGGCTCTATTTTTAACTGGAATGTCTCTCACTGCACCACCAGCCTTCAGCGCCTCGAAGCTGAGGTAGGTGCACTGTCAGCAGGGCTGGAGTCATAAATAGCAGTGGACAGAGGCCACACTGGTGTGTAGCAGGAAGCCAGACAGATGAACAAACCGATCGTTCCACATCTTTGCCAAGGGCAACTCAACTCAACACACTCTGTCCCTGAAGCCTTTCTGATGCTCCAGGGCAGCAAAGTGTGTGTCTCTGACCACTACTCACGTGGCCAGTGGGAAGATCAGAGAGGGACCAGTCCTGAGCCCATTCAAACAGCATCTTCAGAGGGAACATTCAGGCTTCCAGGGCTTTCCCAGCAACTTGGGGGAAATCCGGCACCTTGAAATCAATGGTAGTGTTTAGTGACACAGCAACAGGAGCGAAGCACCTGACTTTGGCCCCAGAACAGCCACTCACATCAGCAGGTCCCAGGCTCCATTCATTCTTCCTACATCTGCACAAGTTTCCTTTCCAACCAGCTATGTTTACTGCACATGATTGCTGGGAGGCAGCAGGGGCCAATTCAAAACACTTGGAAACACTTTTAAGAGCAGAAGGAGGGTCTCGGTAAAGTCTGTGCACGGGGGTGTAAGTGGCATGAAGATGTATGCTTATTGCTGGAGCGCAGCATAAACCATCTCAGACACCATGATACCCATGGGGAGACAGGTGGAATTTCTCCAACTGCTACCCAAGTCTTTCTAAGACAAAGGGAGAGGGAGAAGGTTCTCTGTCTGTGTTAAGAAGTGTAACCATCATGGTGACAAAAGAAGAAAGAAAAAGAAAAAAGAAAAAGCCTAATAGCTTTAGGGTTGAGCACATAAGACCACCAAATAAAAAACCCAAAAGGTAGTCGGGCTTTGGTGGTGCGCACCTTTAATCCCAGCGCTCCGGAAGCAGAGACAGCTGTGAGTTTGAGGCAAGCCTGGTCTACAGAGCGAGTTCCAGAACAACCTCCAAAGCAATACAGAGAAACCTTGTCTCGAAAAACAAAAAACCAAACAGACAAAAAACCCCAAGAAGTGGGGATAGCAAGATGGTTCAAGGTTCAACAGGTAAAGATGTTTGCCACCAAGCCTGACAACCTGAGTTCAGTTCCCAGGACACACAGGTGGAAGGAACTGACTCCTACAAGGAGCAGACAGAATGATTGGGCTTCGGGAACTCAACCAGAGGCTTGCTTCATCTCTCTCATTTCAACAGTCTGTGCCTTGGCAGGGGCGGTGCTAGTGTCTCTCATTAGGCTGTCTGAGTTTGGTGACTATTTAATGGTTGTGGGGGTTGGGAGGGACAAGGAGCCCGGTTGTTGTTGTTATGACTGGCTGTGAGTCCAGCTTGCCGTTCTTCAAGTTGTCCTCTGACCCTCTCTCTCTCTCTCTCTCTCTCTCTCTCTCTCTCTCTCTCTCTGTGTGTGTGTGTGTGTGTGTGTCTTTTTAAATTTAAAAAGAAAACACAGGAGGAGCTGGCTATGGTGGTACACACCTATAATGCCAACAATCCAGGAAGAAAAGGTAGGAAGATCACGAGCTCAAGGTCAGCTTAGTTTACAGAACAAGACCCTGCATCAGAGAGGAGAGATAGTAAACCCAAAACCAGGTCATTATGTAGACTGTGTGTATGTAGCAGGAATGAGGTGCTGGTTCCAAGGTCAGTAACTCACCCTCTGTGTCATGCTAACAAGTGGCAGATGGGATGGACGGTGCCCTTCGGGCATCTTGAAATATCAATAAACTAATGACCAGGACTGAAGGCTGAAGCCACAGCCAGTCATAATGACAACCCTGTTCCTTGTGCTCCCAACCCCCACAGCCATTATATATTCAGCCGCCAAACCCAGAGCAGCCTTTAGAGAGATACTGACACCACCCCTGCCCTGCCAAGGCCACTGAAGCAATGAGGGGGTGGAGCAGGTCGTCTCTGAGACCCAGCAGCCCTTTCTCATCCTTTCTGCTATTGCCTCTTATGTCATTCATTAATTTAATAAATGGTCACTATTACCCAAGGCATTCACTTAAGTAGGGAAAACAAAATAGCATACCTTTGGATGTGAAAATTCTAGAAAGGGCAAATGCTCTTTCTGTTTCCTACAGAGACCCTGGCTCCAAATGCATTTGCCACCCCATTGCACCCCCATTTTTCAGAGTCATTAAACAGGGGAAGGAGGTTTGCAGACTATTGTTGATACTTCCTGTGTCTGGTGAGTCTTTGCAAAATGAGAGACCCTACCCTGACTGCCTCCTGTCCCTCAGCTCCTGTCTAGGACAAGGCCTTGTTTTATTTGTCGCCAGGGGCACATCTGGAACCCCAATACATTGTAGCTACTCCACTAAATGTAGATGACCGAATAGTGCAAGTGTGTGTGTGTGTGTGTGTGTGTGTGTGTGTGTGTGTGTGTGTAGTTGTTTTTAATCTTGAATCTTGGAATTGCAAAATACTGTTAAAAGTATCTTGTCACAGAATTCCTGATGGACCTGCAAAACAGGTGCCTTTCATAGCATCCTACTTGACCCTTCGAAGAGTAGAGTGTGCACTTGCTGACTAACGTTTGCCTCTCCTTTGTTTGCCAGGAAAGATCGGCAGAGACCAAGTCCAATGTGGACAGCTCAGCGCAGCCTTCCGTGGCCCAGCTGGCTGGGCGGTTTCGGGAGCAGGCAGCTGTGGCCAGGGAGGTAAGTCTGGAGATGTGATGCATCCTTTTCCAGGAAGGGCCTGGAGGAAGGGGAAGCCTGTCAGGCCCTGAGGAGAAAGAGGGCAGGAGGAACCTTGGCAATTACCAAATTAGGAAGAGAAGCCAGAGAGGGTCCCTCTGAATGTGTGGAATGTGCCACCACTGGCTTGAGCTCTACCAGAGTCAAGCTCCCACGGTGGCGAGCAGGGGTGAAAATCAGGCAGAGTGTGGACTCCATTTCATCCTGAGCTTCCACTGATACTGATGGGTTCTGTACCCCTCTGTCCAGCCTGGCCGGGTTCAGAGTAAAGAACTCCCCAGCACCTGCTTCTAGCCTAGGAAACAGAAGATAGGCAAGGCTGCTTCAGATCCAGAACTGAGGGTTTAGAAGGAAGCACATTTCAAAAGAAAACTAGGAATGTAGGACCAGAGGATTCTAGAAGAATCTTGCTGAAAAAGAAAAAAAAATTTAAAGTGTTATGACGTTGGACAATTGGATTAGATTGTCTCAGTCGTGCAGTGCATGGCTCCCATTAGAAGTGAGCTGAGGCTGGGCATTGGTGGTGCACACCTTTGATCCCAGCACTCGGGGAGGCAGAGGCAGGTGGATCTCTGAGTTTGAGGCCAGCCTGGTCTACAGAGTGAGTTCCAGGACAGCTAGAACTACACAGAGAAACCCTGTCTTGGCAAACAAAAACAAAACAAAAAAGTGAGCTGAGGCCGGGCGGTGATGGTGGTGCATGCCTGTGATCTCAGCGCTAGAGTGTTAGATGAAAGAGGACTAAGACTTCAAGGTCACCCTCAGTTACATAAGGACGAGGCCTCTCTCAAACAGCAGTAACTAAAGTAAAAGGGAGGGAAAGTCCCCAGGTGGAAAGGTCTGCTGTGGCCCCACGACTGTGACAGCGCAGCTGCCTTGTTCTTTTTCATACATAATTTTGCACTTTTCTCAACTAAAAATAAAATCAACCCTTGATATCTAAACAGAGGAATGCGCCCAAGGACAAAGGAAGTGCATTGATCTAAGGGACTGGTTCTGCCTCAGGGTCACAAAGGCAAACTGTGGATGTCATCTTGAGAGGCTGGCTCAGGTCCGGGGACCTCGGAGGACATTAGTGCTGAACAGGAAGGGGAAGGAGATAGTGAGGATGCATGGCGCTAATTCATTCAGCAGGACAGCCCCGAGACAGCCAGCTCCATCACCATTCTTTTCTCCTTAGCCATCCCTAACCACGCCTAACACCGGTCTCCCTTCCTTCCTCTTCCTCCCTATTGCACGATTCACTGCCTCTCTTTTCTCTCTGTGTCGTCTGTCACTCCCCCTCTAGACACCAGCCAGTAAACCAACAAGAAGGAAACCACCTTGCTCCCTCCCCCTGTTCCCCCCCAAGGTAGAGCTGGGCCAGAATGGTGAGGAGGTAAGTGCTACCCTGGGATCCCAGATGCTGGCTATGGGGTTTCCTCCTTGCAGGAAGAGCCACAAACATCACACCTTGACATCTGCTCAAGGGTCTCTCCACCTCAGATACAAGAATGAGTCTTTCTAGGTACTTCCTGGATCTTTTACCTTGGAGGCTAGCTTTCCCCAGGCTCTTACACCAAGAGCCACAATTCAATCTAAGCCAAAGGGAAATGGTGGTAGAAGAGGTGTGGAAGGGCCCTGGAAACAGAGGCTGTGCTGTCAGAGGCAGACTATAACGCTGGAGAAGTTCATGGTCTCTCCATACCCTTGAAAAGGCTGCCTATTGTTCGGGATCAGTGGAAGAAAACCAGAGCACACAGGAGGCCTCCTGGCCCTCAGTTATAAATAGCCAGTGCTGCCAACATAATGAAGGCTCTGGTGTCATAGATCATAGCCAGTAATAGAGTCCCAGCCTGCACGTTTGCCCAGTCTTATTTATCTAATTGTAGCTGTTAGAGTGGCTGCTGCAGGCCCCAGCCCAGCAGCCCATGAACTTTCACTGTGGTCACAGCCATGGCCATGCCAGAAACCAATTTGCACATTGTCTTCAGGCCCAGAAGGCCAAGCCCAAAATAGAGCAAGCAAGTCACACAAGCTCAGTTCCCAATTCCCCTTGCACTCCCTCTTTTTCCCTCCCCTTTTCTGGGATTAGCATCCTGATAAAAGGCACCAAATACCCCTGTGAACTTAGGCAGACCTACATTCTGTGCCCTACAAAGCGAAACGGTTGATGTAGATGAATGGCTTTTCAAGCCTTTCTGTCAACCCAAAGCTTACAAGTGCATCAAAAAGCAGAGGACTCAGGCCAGCAATATGGCTCAGCAGGTAAAGGCACTTACTTGCCACCAAGCCCAAATGACCTGAATTCAATCCTTGGCAACTACATGGTGAAAGGAAAGAAATTACTCCCAAAAGTTGTCCTCTGACCTCTATACACATGCTATGGCACATGTGTGCCACTTACACTCCACACACATACACACACACACACACACACACACACACACACACACACACACTCATACTCACTCACACACACACACTCTCACACATAACACACACAGTCACACACACACACACTCACACTCACACACACACTCACACTCACACACACTCACACACACTCACACACACACTCACACATACTCACTCACACACACTCACACATACTCACACACACATCCACATAACACACACACACACTCACACACACACTCACACTCACACACACTCACACACACACATTCACACATACTCACACACACACTCACACACACTCACACACACATCCACATAACACACACACTCACACACACACACACACACTCACACTCACACACACACTCACACACACACACACACACACACACGATAGATAATGGAAGATAGATAGATAGATAGATAGATAGATAGATAGATAGATAGATAGATGTAATTAAAAAGCAGTGAACTTGGTGCTTGGGATATGGCACAGTGGATAAGAGTACTCATTGCTGTTCCAGAGGACCTGGGTTCAATTCCCAGCACCCATATCACATGATAGTTCATAGTTATCTGTAACTCCAGTGCCAGGGAATTTGATGCCTTCCTTTGGCCTCTATGGACAACCAGGCATCAAAACACCCATACACATAAAAATTATTTAGTTAAAAATAAATTTTAAGACATTTAAAGGGCAGAGAACTCATAGCTACTCCCAGTCAAGTAGGGGTGGGGTCCGGGTCCCATCTGCTCTGGGAATAACTCCCTCCCCACTGAACAGGGTAGTCTTGTGAGCTGAGAAGTCCCAAGAGCCTGAGTTTAACAAACTGTGTTTTTTGGTTGGGTCTCCTCAGGTGCTGGCATCATGATGTATGGCTTCATGGCATTCCCAGTCTATGCCACCACCACCTTCTCTTTACAAAGGGTTAACTTCTCCTTGTAGCTCTTCCCTGCTGAGCTCGGCACCTCTACTGTGGTACAGGGCAGAGGCTGTGGCCATCTGAGGCTGTCCCCTGATAACCTAGGCTTGCCTCAAGAGGAGTCATTGCTCCATACTAGTTCCTTATTTGAAAGGAACTTACCAGAAAGGGGGTGGTGGATGGGGAAGCTTTTCTCATGGGAATAAAAGCAGATGAATTGGGTCAGGTTTGTAGTAACTGGATTATACGGCTTCATTACATGGACTTCATAAGAATAAACTTACAGCTTTTATCCATGAGGCAAGAAACCCAGAAGTTAAAGGCATGTAATGGCCAAGGGGTAGAATGAAGAGGAAGGTGGGGTTTAAACCCCTCTGCAGTGAGATACTGTGTGTTCATACAAACAACACTGCCCACAGGACCAATGACTTCCTTTTTGCCTTGAAATTCACAGAGTGGGGTGTCATGGCACAGAATCGTAATCCCAGCCTTCAGAGAGTGGCAGGGGAGGATTGACAATTTGAGACCAGACTGGTCTATATATAGCAAGCTCCAGGCCATCCTGGACTTGAGAATGAAACCTCTGTCAGAAAAAGTGGGTGCAATTTGCCTGGTAGGGCTGGATGGAATCGTTCCATGCCTGTGTAGTACATGCAGCCTACTGGAACCCTAATAACCTTCAGGTTACCCTAGGTTACTCATGCACAGTGACGGGAAGGATCGCTTACCTCCTATGCTTTCTGGGTCTGAGATGTGGGGTCAGCTGCCAGGATTTCACCTGCTGACTTGTAGGCAAAGTGATAGTTACCTTTTCTGAGAGAACCACATGCCTGGATGTTGAAATGACATGAATATCAACCACTCCGTCTGAAACTATCATGTCCACAAACTCTGTATATTACATTGTTGGAATGCCATATTAATATACATATATATAAATGTATGAATGTCAAGTTGATTTATCTCTGCAGATTGTCTTAACCCCAGCCACTGGCCTGGAGCTGGTGATTAAATTATAAACGAAATGCTACCACCTGCTGTCTATCTTGTAAACTGCACTGTATACATGATTCCCTAGGCAAGCCATTAAGAGTTCCACTGGTCTGTGGTTAAGAGGCACTGCTAGTTGGATTTCCACTGCCTTCAAAAACAGTTGGGAGCTTTTCTAGTATTACCTAAAACAAGCTTTGTTAGGGAAGATTTTTGCTGCAGTTTATGAACCGGTATCTTGCAAAACAGACGAAATTCTTTTGTGACGCCCAGAAACTAAGAACCTCCCAGTTAGGGCTGAAGGGTCATGATGCGTTGGGAACATGTCTGACAGTGAGACTCTCGGAGGCAGAGGCAATCTAGAGCTTGAAGGAAAGCCCTCCGCATCTTTGCTGTAGCCATAAAATCTTGGCAGAGCAGGCATTTATCTGGCCACCAAAGCTGGAGTCAGGAGGAGGCAGGTCCTTGCATGCCAGCCATCGACTGCCCCACTGCAGCGTGCTCTCCTTTGGCACTGGCATCTGAAAAGTGCCCTGGTGAGTTGAGTCCATCTCTCTTCTACGGCTAAAATATAATCAGACACCTCAGACTAGTAGCAAGAGATATGCAGTATTTTTCTTCTTATGGTTCCAGTACAGTCATACATGGAAATGGGGGAGGTAACATACATTGGTCCCAAATGACTGGAAAAATCCCTTCAGTGCTTGGCCCTGTTCATCAACATGAAAGTCATCTTCTATTTCTCCGCCATCATTTAACCATCATATGACTGTCGTCACTTTTGCATGGTAGTGGGAATTTACCATAAAGAAGGATCCAATCTTTTTACAAATATATAATCCGGAAGTAGGAAAGACTCGTGATGTTCATTGACCACAAAAGCAATTAACAGAGCATACATAGTAGATAGCAGCCACTGACTGTTAGTTAAAGGAAGAGAGTAAATCACATTCAACTTCCTGTATCTGAAAAATTAGATGAATATTCAGTGTTTGGGGAAATCATAGTATATGGACCATGCTATCGGTAGAATTTTCCAAAATATTAATTCAAAGAAGGGATTTTAAATAATAACTCTGCCTGTGATTTATTGTTTTGTTTATGATCAGTTTTGCCCCTTGTCTGTGAAATCCCCTCCAATTGTGGATTTGCCTTGTAGAAGGCATGACGTGAAGGCCTTGATCCCCACAGACGTAGTTTTTCCTCTTAATGACAATGAAGTCATTCTTCCTGGAACGGGAAGCTTCCTGTGGTATGAATGTCTGCCCTGACTCCTCAGCTCAAACTCAAGTGGTGAGATGGGGTGGGGGGGACAGGAAGCCTGCCTCAGCCAGGCATGACGAGGTAAGTGGGTACAGCACCAAAGCAATGACGACTTAAGAGACCCCCCTCTGTCCTCCCTTTGGCTCACTTGGTTGTTTTTGGTCTATTTGCTCTGTAGAAATCGCCATCCAGCACCAGCCACCCACCTAAAATCAAGGTGAAGAGCTCACCTCTCATTGAGAAGCTCCAGGTAAGTGTGAAATGCATCCTGCCTCATGCACATGCCCATGGCACCCATGGTCCAGCCCTTCCCTGGTATCCATCATATACTACTTAAAAAAAAAAAAAAGACCTAACAATGCTGCTTCTTAGCTCATGCATTTTCTATATTTAATTCTTTCCATGACTCAGTCTTGTCTTGTAGCCTGTAACACTTGAATATTCTCAAGGTCATCAGTCTTGCCTAGGGGGAGTGCTAGGGGCCAGGGCATTGTGAGGGTGGGATACTAGACAAACAATACATGAGAGTAACCGAAATCAGCCACAAAAGACTGTTGGAGGTCAGGCTAAAAGTTGGGACAAACAGAAGACCCAAGTCTCAGAAGGGTGTTTAGGTTTGCTCAAGATCACACAGCAGCTATGGAAAGAAAGATCCTATATTAAATACAATTGACTGTGTGGAACTTTCTGTTGCTCTGCCAACCTCACCTGCCAGTCACCTCTCTGAGAGGTCTTACATAGGACCAGCCCAGTTAGATCTACTCAGCTGTGAAGGTTTGGATCTATACAGGGCAGGAGGAAGATGTGGCCCCTAGATGACCCTATAAACCTGTGGACCGGTGATGCAGCTCAGTTGCCAGAGTCCAAGAAGCCCAATTCAATTCAGAGTTCAATTCTTAGTGCCTCAAAAACTGGACATGGTGGAGCATGCCTGCAATCCCAGCACTCTGGAGGTAGAGGCAGGAGACTAGGAAGTTCAGGGCCATTCCTGCTGTATAGTGAGTTGAAGGCCTGGCTCTGTGAGGCCCTGTCTGTTCATACATAATTCTTCTGTAGTCATCTTCCTGCTCTACCATCTGTAAGGTTGATCTGGGGTCTCCCACCTGTTCCCCCACAGAACATGTAGATTCCCTTAGGCTTTGGTTACCTTTGAGTAACTCTCCCTTTGGTCTCCCTTCATATTCCTTTTGATCTGGTTCCAATGTATTGCCATGCCCCAGAGGAGAGACACCCTAAGAGTGTGGTGTCCACCATTGTGCTGCCTCCAAAGACGGAACTCTACTGGGAGGCCTCCGGGACAAGCAGGCTGGCCACAAACCACCTTCCTATCAGGAGACCAACACTGACTGTGCAAAGTGGTTGCAAAGGCAATGGCTGTATCCAGCAGATATTAATAGGCATATACAGCAGATACTAATAGGCAGGAAATGCTATTGGCCAATGGGAAGATGACATGGGTGGCAAATACTGCAAGAACCTGGCAGCTAAAGGTGCCACCAGTCATTTTGCTTTGGGCCACTGTGACTACTCACTAGAGCTGTTCTTCTTCTTATTATTATTGCTGTTACTAGAGAAGTTCTCACTATGTAGCTCCAGCTTGCCTAGAACTCACCAATGTAGACCAGACTGACCTTAGACTCACAGGATCTACCTACCACTGTGTCCTGAATGGTGGCACAACCCCTTTAATCCCAACACTCAGGAGGCAGAGGCAGGCAGAGTTCAAGGCCAGCCTGGTTTATAGAATGAGTTCCAGGACAACAAAAGCTACACAGAGAAAAAAAAAGCTACACCACTCTGCCAGGCCAGGGCCGCTGGATTGAATCAAATCCACCTCATCAGGATCTGAGCATCCGACCAGGCCGCCTGCTGCAAGCCAGGTAGCAGGAGATATGGATAGGCCATGCTTCCACAACTGAATAATTGGTTGAGGAGAAGTATGCAAAGTTTGCTACTGAGTATCCTCCACCAGCTAGCTGGGAGGCCAGTGAGGCCAGAACAAAGTAGAAGCCCTCATCTTCTCCCCTTTCTTGACAGGCCAACTTAGCCTTTGACCCAGCAGCTCTTCTGCCTGGGGCTTCACCCAAAAGTCCTGGACTCAAGGCCATGGTGTCACCATTTCACAGTCCTCCTTCCACACCCAGTAGCCCAGGCATCAGGTCTCAGCCAGGAGAGGCAGAAGAAGTGCCCGTGAGCTTTGACCAGCCCCCAGAGGGTACTCACCTGCCCTCTTACACGAAGGTAAGTGTTGGCTCCATCGGATTATTGTGGTGTGCTGAAGGAAACGACTTGGGATATTTGAACTTTTGACCATTGTAAAAAGATGTCATCTACTGTTTTCGGGGTCATTTGCATTGAGCCCAGAGCTCACCCATTGGCTGGAGTGCTGGCCAGCCAGCTCCAGGGATCGATCAGTTGTCTCAAATCTACCAGTCGCCTTTGTTTTTCACATAGGTGTGAGACTCCACACACAGGTCCTCACTCTTTCATAGCAAACACTTTTCTCACTGAGCTATCTCCCCAGTTGATGGATGAAAAGCACGTATATCTTCCTGCAGTCCACCAAGTAATTTTACAATCATCTAGAGCAGTGGTTTTCAACCTTCCTAATGCTGCAACCCTTTACTACAGTTCCTCGTGTTGTGGTGACCTCGATGTCCCCTTCCCTCATCCCCCGAAGAATAAAAGTATTTTCTTGCTACTTCATGACTGTAATTCTGCTAGTGTTATGAATCATAATGTAAATATCTAATATGTAGGATACCTGATATGCAACCCCTGTGGGGACCTAACCCACGGTTGAGAAACACTGCTCTACATTCTGATTTGCAATAAACAGCAAGTAGCTTTACACCCTCCTAGGAAACTTAATGGCCCTACAGTGAGTTTGTTCAGCACCCATAGTCATCCTGTTGGCCTTTTTATTTTCATGATTACAGTCCTTCACATCTTCTTTCAGGTGCGGACTAGAGGCTCAATAAAAAGACGTCCGCCCTCCCGGCGATTCCGACGGTCCCAGTCAGACTGTGGGGACATTTTAGACTACAGGGCTGTGGAGCCATCTCAGGAAAATGGTGCCGGGGTAGAGAATGGGGATGATGTGTTCTCTAACAAGAGCAAGGCCCCCAGGTCTCGCCCACCCAACCAGGAGGCCATGGGAGACCGGGTGGAGGGAACCCCGGAGTCTACAGAAAAGCCTCCTCAAAGGAGCATTTACAACAGCATGGAGAAGCCAGAAGAGCAGGTAGCGACTCCAGGGGAGACCAGTGCAGGAGAGGAGGCTGGACAGAATCCAGACACAGCTAGCCAGGGCAGCCTGGAGGCCCCGGAGCTACCCCACACCTGCAGCACCGAGGCTGAGAATGGGTGTGGAAGCCCAGCGGAGGGGACAGCCACTGAAGAGCATACAGACACCGGGAAGGCCACAGATGGGACAGCCTCTGAGGAGAGTGTGGCAGATGAAGAGGAGGGAGAAATCAGGGAGAAGCCCCCCCAAGGTTCTTCTGGAAGAGTAGAGGGCACCATTATCCCAGAGGTGGAGACAAAACAAAAGGAGGGGCCACCTGTGGAGCCAGGCTGCAGCCCAGGGGTCGACAATACCTCAGGAGAAACCAGCAATGAAGTCCAGAATGATCATGAAGCCTGCATGGTAGGTGGCCCTAATGATTCATACTGCATCATGGCTGGAGCTGCCCCCATTTGTCACATGACCTGTTTCCCCCAGTCTGGTGTTAAATCAGCTCAATATGCAGAAACAAAGTCACCAGGTCCCTCACCTTGTGCTGACTGCAAAGAAACTGTCTGTTGTGGGGCAAGAAGGGAAGTGTGTCTCGTGTTCTGGCCTGCTTCTGGCTGACTGGGCCAGCTTCCAGGTGGGCATGGAGTGAGCAGGGCTTGACAACAGCTCTGTGACTAATGCTGACAGTGTCTACTGGGGGGAGAGGTGTGCAGGGTGCTGCTGTTGGGGTCTGGAGGGGAAAGAGTCTGTGTAGAGAACAGGGGTAAGACATCAGGGACATTTCCAAGCACAAGTGGCCTTGGATTGGGTCTTTAAAGGAGACTTTGTGTGGCATCCACTTAGTCACAGGCAATGTCCTGTGTTGCAGCTGAGAAGAGAGGCAGCACAGTCCCTGTCCTTCTGTCAGCCCACACACCTTGGGCCACCTTCTCCACCTGTCTCCACCAGCTCAGGAAATCACCCTTAACTCACCTGTCTGCCTTAGGGGACTACCCGGTTCTGTAGAGGCTTGGAAGCTCCCCAGCTCAACTGGGAGCCCCTCCCCAGCCTGTTCCTGACAGTTAATTTCCTTAGCTCTGTCATCTTCATGTTCTGCTTTCCAGTTTTGTCACTCACTCAGCCACCATGTGCATCCTACTATGGTAGCCTCTTGCCTTTCTGTCATCCTTTTGGTTCTCTCTGTAAGATTCATTCTCTACACGGTAACTGAATTGTGTGTAGATGGATGTGTAGTGGGCTGGCATGAAGCTACTCTTGGCAGGATTTCTCCCCTCTTTTATTAGGTTTCCAGACACAGTTCCACAGGGTTAGTGGCTTGAAACAACAGAAATCAACAGAGTGTGCAGCTTGTGACTGTAAATCCCAGCACTCAGTGTGAGATGGAAGAAAGACATGAGTTCAAGGCCAGCGTGGGCTACATAATGAGTCCAAGACAGCCCTAGTTAAAGTTTAAAAACCCTGTCTATAAATGCATGCATACATACATACATAATAATAGAAATGTCATTTCTCACTATTCAGAATGTCAGAGACTCCAAAATTAAGATGTTGACAAACGGAGCCCTCCCCAGGGATAAAAGAACCTGTCTCTCTCCCATTAGTCATCTGCATCTTTACAATCTTTCCTTGCCTCCCCAGATTCTGGTGGCTGTCATAAGTGTTTGGCAGTCTGTGGCTTGAGGATGCCTCACTCCAATCTTTGTCACCATCTCTGTGTGACCTTTGTCTGTGTCTGTGTGTCTCAGATTTCCTCCTCTTTTCTCTATGGGCCAGAAGTCTTCAGATGCAGGATGCTCCTTGAAGCCAGTGTGGTCTCATCTTAAGGTCCCTCATCACATCTGCAGCAATCTGCTTTCCAAATAAAATCAAATTTGGTGCAGAAATGGACACACTTCCTTCCCTGGCTCTCCCCAGAGATTGCTCTAGCAATCTGATGTCTTTTTTTTTTTTCTGCAGCACACCAGGTTTATTCCCTACTACAGGCTCCTTTGTAGCCCCTCCAACTATAACAGTTCTCTTTCTGATCCTCATATGGCCACTCCCAACCCATCCTTCAGGTCTCGGTTCAGCTGACGCTTGTCACTAAAGCCTCTCTCTGTGACCACTCAGTCAAAGAAATCTGCTCCCACTCCACAGCTACTCTCTTCTGTAAATCCACTTTGCCTTTTTCCTGGGTTTTGTTTGTTTGTTTTTAGATTTATTTATTTCATTTTATGTGTATGCATGTTTTGCCTGCATGTATGTAGGGGTACCACATGCATGTCTAGTGCCTGTGGAAGCTAAAAGAGGGCGTTGAATCCTCTAGAACTGGAGATTAGGAATGGTTATGAGCTCCCCTGGGGGTGCTGGAAGCCAATCCCAGGTGTCCTGCAAGAGCAGTGAGTGATCTTAACCACTGAACCATCAACTCTCTAGCTCCTCTCCTATTTTTATTGTCTCTTGTACTTTTCTTCTAGTGTACCCTCCACACTCACTGTAGAATCTGGAACATGGCAGGTTCTTTAAAACTATGTGTAGAGATAATGAATGAAATTTTTAGCTAATTAGTTTCCTGAGTCAAGGTCTTACTCTAAAGCTCAGGCTGGCCTGACACTCACTATTAGTCCAGGAAGCCTTGAACTCAAGAAAATTCTGCTTTAGCCTCTTGAGGACTGCGCCAATATGTCTAGCTGAATAGACGAAAGTCATGTAGCCCAAAATAAATGACTCCTAACAACAGAACATCAGGCACAACAGGACTTGCTGGGCTTTGAATGCTACTCCTGGGCCCCTGGGTTCTATCATACAGAGTAAATTCGGGAGAAGAAAGTCTCAAATGCACTCAGGGAGTATGACACTCTAATACTTCTTTGTATTAGATTTGGAATGAACCATCATTAGGTTTAGAATCTTCTAGAACCTGGAGATTCCACTAAATCCCCAGACTGCAGTAAATGCCCAACCCCTTAGTCCTCTTGGAGTTCAAGTAGTCCTCCACCAGTGGCTCCACACCTCACTTGCTCAGTGGCACCTGCCTTCCTCGCTGACAGCCTCTTCTGGTCCCCAGGAGTGGGGGTCACCTGGGTATAAAGTTGGTGGAGAGTCTCAGGTTGGGGATGGCTTTCTGAAGAAAATTCAGGCCAGAGCTATAGGGCAAACTCTCTCTGGTCATCTCTCCAGCTTTAAACTCTGTATTCCTAACCCAGAGAACCCTGGCCAGGGGAGAGAATGCCTCAGGAGCAGCCAGTGGTGCTCCCAGTCAAGGGTGCTACCAGCCAACAGCAGCTCAGATAGAGAAAGAAGAGCTGCCCTCTCCACATTGCCACACTCCCACCGCACCCCCAATCACTGAGAGGGAAAACTTTAATACTAGTTAGTCCACCCTCCTGGTTTTAGAAGGGAAGGTACTGTGGGCCTGGAAATTATCCAAGGTCACCAAGTTCCATCAGTGCTGACTATTGGGCACCTGTTCAAGTCTTAACAATAATCTGTGTATAAAGTGTCTCTGTCTATGTGCTTCTCACACACAAGCGATATTGCTTCTCATCTTTTTTGGTCGCTCTCAAGCCTGGTCCAGACTAGAGTCAGAATGCATCCGAACACTAGGGAAAAGGGTTCCCCAGGGATAGTAGTTATGAGAGGTCACACGGCACTTCCCGAGGCACCCATGACTTTCCTGGGTCTTTCCTGCGGCTGGCAGAGAGAGGCAGCATACAATAATAGTAAATGGTTTCTCACTCCCCAATCGAATCCCATTTTGTGCTTTGATCAATAGAAATCAATTAACTGACCAAATAAATTAATTACCGTTGCATCTGTTCAGTCAGCACCTAAGAAGCCTGGATCATCTTTATTGATGTGGGAGAGACTGGGGCTTCAAAGTGGGGGAGACACAGCAGCAGAAACAAGACAGAACAATGGGCTCCGCCTGCCAATCGTGCTGTGCGAAGTAGGAAGGATGGAGCAAGGCTTCTCCAAGAGAAAGGGGGATTTGGGGGGGGGGGAGACGTCCGTAGGTAAAGTTCTTGCCATGCAAACATGAGGATCTAAACTCAGATCCTCCACATCATGCTTTAAAAGGGGGACAAAGCAGTGCACGTGGGAGGCTGAGGTAGGAGAATCTCTGAGGCGTGTCAGGTCTACATAGTTAGTTCCAAGCTAGACGGGGTCACACAATGAGACTCTGTCCCAATAAATAAATAAACAAACAAGACGGACAAGAACTTAGGAAGACATCCAGCATCTGCCTCTGGCTTCTACACACAGATGTGTGTACATCTCTGCACACATTGCATGAAACTGTATACACCACACACACACACACACACACACCACGGAGCAGGGAAAAGTTACATAGACATCAAATCTAAGGGGGACCTAAAGGATTACTTTCCTTCCCTGTTAGCCCTCACAGGTAATTTAACATCTCAAACTCTGGGCCCTGGGATTAAATCCCAAATCTACCATTTGCTAGCTGTGTAACCCTGGAAAGTCACTCACCTCTTTCAATGCCTTCATTGTTTCACCTATAACATAGAATTCACGGAATTCCCTAACTCCCGTGGGTTTTCTGAGGTTTAAATGGTGTGTGAATAAATACATCAGGCACATTGCCTGCTGGCTAACTCCTACTTTATGGCTTTTGCCTTATCTCACATCCCCAAGGAGATCTGCTGATGACGGTCTGTCTTCCCCTGTTCACAGGATGACAACCCCATGGAGGATACCCGAATGTGATGAAGAGCTCATGGTGCCAGTGATGAAGCCACTGGAGACATCTCCTTGGAAACGGCAGCATCAGTAGTAGCGACAGTAGAACATGAAGCCACTGCAGAAGCAGGATGCACTGAACATGTACCATCAGCCCAGGCTGCACAGTGGACCATCCCCTATAGTCCACAGCAAATGTCTTTTCACTGGAGATCAGAATTGAAGGCAGTTGAGTTCTATCAACTTGAGTTTGTGCCATTTGATGGACTTGACTCAAGGTAAAACAGATTTAAAGCAATTGGCTGTGGTGACAATTCCTCGGCATACTGGTCATCCTGTTGACCCCCATCTCTTCCTGCAACTGACCTCCCGACTAGGCTCTGCTTGAACCTCTGCAAAGTTACAGCCTTTTTATTGTTCTAAACACTTTATGGTTGTCCGATATAACTTAAAACTAATTTTAGGTAGATAAAGAAGAGTCTTGTGGAAAGTACAATCCTCTAAGTAACAGAAGACCTGAAAGTATATCAAAGCCCTCAAGATGATCTTTCTGCTTATTCCAGTGGAGAAATGGACAATCAATTTCAAAAACATTGGACTCAAAGAGATATTTATTAAAACATGTAAAAATGTGTTCCTGTCTGTTCAAAGGGTGGGAGCATTTCCTGTCACAAAATCTAGCTGGAGGCAACAAGGGGAGGTGACTGGTCCATCTCATCCCATCCTACCACCTCCAAGGAGGAGACGGTGCAGGAACTTCTGTGGAGAGGCAGGATGTTCAACCGTGCTGGCTCTGTGCTCCATTTCCTCTCCTGAAAGTGTAACCGCATGCCTACGTGATGCTGCATGCGTGGGACTGCAGTCTCCTACTTGAACATGGGCTGACCTCTGGGAGGTGCCTTTAGTACCCAGGGTTTAGCTTATCTTCTGAGAGCATCCCTCTTAGCCTCTCTAGGGAGCTTTTATGTGTTTGCTTTTGATTTTTTTTTTTTTTAAATCTCACCATGTAGCCTTCAACTCACTGTGTAGCCCAGGCTGGTCTTGAACTGCCTCTGAATTTTAGGTATGCATCACCATGCCTGGCTCTCATTAAACATTTCTGGAGTCCAAGCCCAAGTTCTTCAGCCTGTTTTCATCAGGAACTTTTGCTTAGTGTTCTGCTGGAGATTGCTGAAGATGAAGGAGGTTTGGAGGGATGGGGGTCTGCCTATCCATTCCTCTGTTCACCTCCACTCCCCTCTTCATGCACTCCTGCTGAGGAAATGTTAACCTAAATAAATGATGGATCTTCAGGGTTGGTCCTTATTCTGAGTTGATTAGTTCTGTGTCTCAGGGTGTAGACCTTCTTCCTGCCTTCTAGAGGGGACCACACCAACCCCGGCTTCAGAACACAGTCTCACAGACTTAAAAAAGCCAATGTCACTAGCAGTACTTGATTTTCTCATCAAGTTGATAGGTTTTCTAATTCCAAGATACTGTTACTATGCGAGATACATTATTCTTCAAAAGAAGTTTTAAAATAGTTTGTAAGTGATAACAAACTTTGGACCTGGTCAAGATGGCAATGTACATCAAAAATGTTGGATTTGAACAGCATCTGGGGGAAAGCATGTCAGGCATTTCTTGAGATCTGCATATTGTCTGTTTACTTCCTTGCCATCCATCACCAGGGATGTCTGCCCCTTGAAGAACATGTGGTTCTATTTGTGCTTCTCAGTGGATTGTTTCCACACTCATGGGGCTGCTTTGTGGGCACAGGGCATGGTAACTGTGATAATTTATGACTGCGTGTGGCGGGAAAGGTGTGTAAAGCCAGGGCAGGCTGTAGAGGTGAAAAGAAACTCTGTTCTCTTGAAGGCACTCAGCATGTAGTAGTAGATGCCAAAGGAGCAACTTTCAAATGTGGTGACATTGTGACACCACGGGGACATGCTTGATGGTGTCAAGGTACCTTTGTCCACGCCCCCCCCCCAGATCCCAGGCCCTGTTACTTACATCATGTGTTCTAGTCTATGAAAACAGCCCCGTTTCATGGCTTCTTCATTACTAAGGATCCTCTTGGCAGGATGTTCCTAGAGTGGAGACACTGGCCTGTTGTTCTCTGGCAACTTGTGCCTTTCTGAAGCACCCAAAACTGAGTGCTGTACTTCCATGGTGGCTATCAAGGTGGGGACAGGGAGGAGGGTGAGTCGGGGTCTCTCTATAGTCCTGGCTGTCCTGGAACTCCCTTTGTAGACCAGGCTGGCCTCAAACTCATAGAGGTCCACCTGCCTCTGTCTCCAAGTGACAGGATTAAAGACATTCAGTACCATCCCTACAGGCAATATTTGAGTTTTAAAAACATCTAAAGCTAGGCATGGTGACTCACACCTGTAATCCCTTCACTGGGAAGGCCGAGGCAGGAAGGTTTCAAACAGTCCGAGGCCAGCCTGGACAGGCCAGGAAGATCTTGTTTCATTTGGATTCCTTTAAAGGTTCAAAAGGAAACAGATTCTTCCATAGTGACAAGCTGAAGAGTAAGACATCCTTTCATGGTTTTTCTAGTTCAACTTGAATTTCAAACTGCATTCTTTCTACAGAAAGGGGGAAGAGGAAGAGATCTGCCAAAGTTAGAAGATCCTGCTTGTTCTGGTTTGCTTTTCTGGGTTAAAACATTCTGAGCAACTTGACGAGGAAGGGTTTATTTGGCTTTCACTTCCCGGTCATCAGTGAAGGTGATGCAGGCTGCTTTCTGGCTCCCTCTCCCTGTTGTTCAGCTAGCTTTCTTTTACAGCCCAGGCCCACCTGCCTAGGGATGGAACTACCCACGGTAGACTGGACCCACTCACATCAATCAAGACAATTTCTCATAGCCAAAGGTGGATGTGATCCAGGCAATTCTTCAGTTGAAGGTCCCTCTAATCAAGGTGACAATAAAAATTAACAAGGACATTGGTTCAGCTTCATTTACAATTAGTTAACTGGGTGTCTTAGTGTTCCTGTTGCTGTGATGAGATCATAACCAAAGCAACTTGGGGAGAAAATGGTTTATTTGGCTTACACTTCCATATCATTGGTCATCATTGAAGGAAGTCAGGACAGAAATTCAAAAAGAGCAAAAATATGGAGGCAGAAACTTATGCAGAGGCCATGGGGGAAGCCTAATTTTAAAAAGGCCCTACAGCTAGATCTTATGTAGGCATTTTTTTCAGTTGAGGTTCCCTACTTTCAGATGACATAAAACTAGCCAGGACACTGGGTGACCATAAGAAGCCACAGGGCCTACTGGGTCCACTCTAGTACAGAGATCACTACCAACAAAGCCAGCGCACAGGTTGGGGCCTCAGCTAAGTCAACTAGGTAGCTGTTAAATACAAGTCAAGTAAAGGAATACAGAATTAAAAAGATAGCATTATCTCACGGTTAGGCCTTTTAGATTACACACATTAATGCCATGATGGGCTGGGAATGTAGCTCATTTAGTATAGTGTTTGCCTGGAATGGCAGGATTATCCTGAGTTCAAGGGCTGCCTGGGTTACATGGTGAATTTGATGCCAGGCTAGGCTAAATAATGAGACCATTTAAAAACAAAACAAAGCTGTAGCTTGAATTCTAATTTGTCTTAATAATAAAAACCTGGAGCAGCAGCCACTAGCGTTCTTACCAGTACCTCAGACCAAAAAGGGGTGATCCTGTCTCTAGGAATCCTCAGACTGAATGCAATGAGTACCTGTCTCCTCCCACTTTATACTCCTCTCTGCCCAGCCTATCACTCCTGGCCCCACCTCCTTAGTGCTGGGATTAAAGGTGTGAGCCACCACTACCTGTGTCTCTTTTAGACCCGATCAATCTCAGGTAGCCTAGGGTGGCCTTGAACTCACAGAGATCTGCCTGTCTCTGCTTCCTGAGTGCTGGGATTCAAGGTGTGTGCCGCCACCACCTGTCCAAACCATTTTTTTTTTTTTGATGAGTGAACTGAATAACCTTTTAATGAGCTCTCACAAACAGGATTCTAGAATGATTGCATGGTTACTACTCAAGAGCAAGTGTTATTAAGATGTGGAAACTCATTCCCCTCCAAAAAAAAAAAAAAAATGGCATCTTCAGATACCAGGATCCCTTGTACTAACCACTACTGTCTGATATCTAAAAGGAGTGAGAGAGCTGGGTAGCATCAGGCACTTCCACATCAAGGTTGGCTAAACCATCTTGTGACCAGTTCTGGAAGCTTATGGTGGAAAGGCACAAGGGCCTGCTTTGTGATGCCTCTAGCTGTGTCCGGAGTCATGCTTGAATAGACACATTGAAATACACAGTTTTACAAGCCCTGTCTCCTTTGTGATTTAAAAACATAGCTTATCTTGGCAATAGAGAGATGGCCCAGCAGTTAAGGGTGTTTATTGTTCTTGTAGAGGACCTGGATTTGGTTCCCAGCACCTATGACACAACTCACAACCTTCTGACCTTTAAGGCACTGTGAACATATGGTGCACATACAAGCGTGAATAAAGGACTTTTTAAACAAAAATATTGTGTATCTTAATTTTTCTCAGTGCATGTTTGTTTTGTTCTGAAACAGAGTCTCCAGTATCCCAGGCTAGCCAACTCAGTACCTTGAACTTCTAATAAATACTCCTGTCTCCAATTCCTGAGCGCTAGGATGCAGGCATGCACCATCACTCCTGTTTTATAAGGTGCTGAGCATCAAACTGAGGGCTTTAACATACTAGCCTGCACTCTAGCAGCTGAGCTATGTCCCTAGCCGAATCTTAAAGGGGGGGGTTGGCAAAGGAGGGAGAAAAAGCCTGACCAGAGGGATTGCAGGACCTCCTCTGTGGGGAGTATAGGTGCCCACTGGACAGCAATTCTTCCATCATAGGTCTGGCATTCTCTCTCTAATTTTTTTTATTTTATTTAGTGTGTGATCATACATGTGGGTGGTCGCACACGCAGAGGTCAGAAGACAACCGGCAGGAGTTAAATTTCTCCTTTCACCACGTGGGTCCTGGGGATCCAATTCAGATCATCAGGCTTGGTGTCGGGTGCCTTTATATTACAACCGAAGAGATTGGGGAAGAGAATAGCCAGCGACCTCTTAGGCTTTGGATAAGCAGTCCAGTTAAAACAGAAATGGCTGATGGGGGACAGGGCATTTCTAACAAGAATCACCTGGCTATTTTCTTAAGTGCTCCTGAGAGACTGGTTTGTAAGACTTAGTATTTCAATGTGATATATAATATTTTTTAAAGACAGGCTCTCACTATGTAGCCTGGGCTGGTCTGGAACTCATACAGATCCACCTGCCTCAGTCTCTGTGGTGGCACTATGCCTGGTCATTATGGCTTTTACACAGAAATATTTCCAGGTATACTTCCTTTAAGTTGCATACAAGATGTACATAAATTAACAAAATGGTTCATTTATTATTCATGAGCGTTTTCCGACACGTGTTTGCATGGGAATCTATTTTTTTTTTGTTGAGTGCCAGCAAAATGATCTGTTGGTGAACCTTTATTGTTCATCGGTGTACACATGCTTCAGACTGCACTTCCTGTCCTGTCTCAATTAACTTTGTGTGTGAATCCTGGAATAATAATTCTTTTTGAAACAGGAGCCCATACAGCAGGGGCTGGCCTTGAATACAGGGACTTGAGATACTGACAAGTTTAGTAGCATCAAGAAGCGGGTGAGGGTTGGGTGGTGGTGACACACACATTTAATCCCAGAGATGCAGCGGCAGGAGGATCCCAACGAGTTCGAGGCCAACCTGGTCTACAGCGCGAGTTCCAGGACAGCCGGGGCTATATAGAGAAACCGCATCTCGAAAAACAAACAAACAAAAGATGGGAGAAATAGTGGGAAAGAAGGAAGGGAGGGAGGAGCAGAGAAGCAAGCACGAGCCTGTGTGAGAGGGCAAGCTTGCCAGGGGGACTCGCGGAGAAGCCTGACCAGGCTACAGGACAAAGGCCGTATCCATGGTCCCTAAGGATGGAAAAGCTTAGCGAGCCAGGAATCTCTACAACCCTGCGCTAACACATTAAACATGGTGAGACGGAAAGGTGCGGGAGGAGAGCAGGGATTGACGCCTGGCCGGGGAGCTAACCCCGCGTGAGAATGGCTCTGAGCGCTGCTGGGCGGGACAGTAGGACAGTAGGGCCAGCTTGCCGGAGGGGGCGGGGCGGTCCTCCCCTCTGCCTGTGCCCCGCCCCACCCCAGTCCCTCTCTCCACCCCTTCTGTGCTCCGCCCCACCCCAGTCCCTCTCTCCGCCCCCCTCGGTGCCCCGCCCCATCCCAGTCCCTCTCTCCGCCCCCTCGGTGCCCGCCCCACCCCAGTCCCTCTCTCCGCCCCCTTCTGTGCTCCGCCCCACCCCAGTCCCTCTCTCCACCCCCTTCTGTGCTCCGCCCACCCCAGCTCTCCCCGCCCCACCCCAGTCCCTCTCCCCGCCCCACCCAGCTCTCCCCGCCCCTCTGTGTGCCCGCCCCACCCCAGTCCCTCTCTCCGCCCCCCTCGGTGCCCCGCCCATCCCAGTCCCTCTCTCCGCCCCCCTCGTGCCCCGCCCCATCCCAGTCCTCTCCCCGCCCCACCCCAGTCCCTCTTTCCGCCCCCCTGTGTGCCCGCGCCCCACCCCAGTCCCTCTCTCCGCCCCCCTCTGTGCCCCGCCCCACCCCGCCCACACCCAGTCCCTCTCTCGCCCCTTCTGTGCTCCGCCCCACCCCGTGTCCCTCTCTCCACCCCTGCCCCACCCAGCGCCCCCCCAGTCTTGTCCAGCCCAGTCACCCCCACCCAGCGCCCAGTGTCAGTCCCTCTCTCCGTGTGTCCCCCCCCCCCCACCCCAGTCCCCGCTCCCCGCCCCCCGTCAGTCCCCTCCCTCCCGCCAGCCCGCCCCCCCAGTCCTCTCTCCGTCAGCCCCGCTCCCCCCGCTCCCCAACCCAGTCATCCTACCCCCGCCCCCCTGTGTGCCCGCGCACCCCCAGTCCCTCTCCCCGCCCCCAGCCCCTATTGCCCCACCTTCCAGGAGCGCGGGGGTCCTTCCGGGAGGGGCTCCACTTCCCTCTCTGGACCCCAGTGTCCTCCCGCTGCAGAGGGCGGCAGACACAAGGAGAGTTAAAGGGACTGTGCGGAACTGAGTATCCAGTGGCTCCAGGACACAGTGCTTAAAACGTGGGGTTTCGGGAAAGACCACAGTTCCCATAACGCCAGGGCGTCGTCTGCGGAGCCGGGCCGAGGCGCTTCCCTCCCCTCGCCCGCGCTCCGGGCCGCAGTCACCGGCTCCCTCCCTCCCTGTGACCGCGGCCGATCCCAGCTCGGCGGCCACCGGCTCCCGGGCGGCCCTCTGGGCAGAGGCGCGTCCTCCCCGCCGCCCTCGGCCGGCCGCGAAGGGGTTCCGGCCCGGCACCCCGGAACCGAGAGAGCTGCACGCACCCAAGAGGTCTCCTGGCCGGGTCAGCGAGGAGGGCCCGAGGGAGGCTGAAGGGAGGCGCCGAGAGCACAGCTGCTGGGAGCGGCTCGTTGGTCTAGGGGTATGATTCTCGCTTCGGGTGCGAGAGGTCCCGGGTTCAAATCCCGGACGAGCCCTGGTTTTACTTTTTATTCCCCCCCTCCATCTACAGATCGGGGATTAAAATCGGTTTCGTTTTCGTTACACGTCTCACCCAAAGACCCAAGTGAAACTATTCGGGTCCTCGAGGCTCGGCTGTCCTTCGACCCCCTTTGCGAAGCTAAGGACCAGCTGACCTCAGTGCGGGTCAGCGGGGCAGGGCACTGAAGCTCACGCTCGGTGCAGAAACCCCGGCGATCCCGACGCTCCCACACGTGGCAGGGGCGTCGGGGATTGGCAGGGCGGCGTTCCAGAATCCCTGGAAGCCGCAGCCTCTCTTTACGACAGAGCAGCCCAGGCACAGTGGTTTAAACCCGGCCCCGGTCCCTGCGCAGGCGAAGCGATCTGAACAGACCGGGAAGGACACGGCTAGAAAACATTTACGCTACCAAGTTATTCCTTTTATTGGAGCTTGAATGTAAAGTGTGCTATTTATTGTTTTGTTTGCTTTTGAAAGAACAATTTTGAGTTTCCGATATATTTTGTGCGTTTATTCAGTTTTCACCAAAAGTAGTTCAAGGTCACAAAATAGGGCTCGTCCGGGATTTGAACCCGGGACCTCTCGCACCCTAAGCGAGAATCATACCCCTAGACCAACGAGCCGCCGTATTGCTCTGTCCCCTGTCATCATAAAGGTCTATTGAAATAGTTTGGCGCCCCCTTGTGGCCATTCTTATATGGTAGTATTTACGGTTTTTAGGTCTGTATTTTACATACTTAGCTTTTAATTTTTATTTTTCTCTGTTAAAAACGCAATGACATCAGTGCTAGTGTATTACTGACCTACTATTTTGAAAACTTGAATTCTGTCTTTGTAGCTAATAAACTACATGTGACAGTCAGTGTCCAAGGGCCACATGCCACTTACTGAGTTTCCAATGATGCATCACAGTGTTTCACACTTTCTTGCTTTGTTGAAATTGTCTATTTCTTGCTGTTACATATTTTAAAGTACTGCTCTTCAAATTCCCACCTTTCCACCCTTGAACTTTTGCTTGAGACTGTTATGGCTTTGTTTTCAGCTGGAAACTCTGTTCATTTTTTGATAAATCCCAGACTCCAATTCCCTGGGCATGGAAGGATTCTTTAACATATGAAAGTCAATATTTTTCTTGAACACAGTCTCACTACACTGCCTTGAGTAGCTTGGAACTCACTATGTAGACCACGCTGGCCTCGAACTCACAGAGCCTACCTAATTTGGCCTCCAAACTACTGTGATTTTTATAATTTTAATTTAATTTATTTGAAAGCATGCATCACAGCATGCCTGAATTGCCTCCCATAATTTCTTTGGGGCAAAACACCCAATGCCGATTCTAAATCTTATTGTTTAATTGGCACCTAATTGTGTAATTGTGGCCAGATTGCCCATTATCCTTAGTTAGACATAGGAATCACAGCTTATGTTTTCTTCAGCAGCACACACCATACACTAACATTGAAACAGTACAGAGAAGAATAGCATGGCTCCTGCATTCCGTGTTTTATAAAAATCACAGCTTCCTAACTATATCACATCTTTAAATGCTTCATTGATGTTATATCAAGGGTAATATTCCGTAATCCTAAGTGACCACAGTTTGTCCCAAATTCCTTCCCATACACATTTTGTACTCTGAGGAATAATAATTGAGAATCGCCATCCTAGCAAATAGCTAAACACATAAGAAATAGCAAACAGGGGTGGTGGTGGCACATGCCTTTAGTCCCAGCACTGGAGAGGCAGAGACAGGCAGACCAGGACAGGCTGCAAAGCTACAGAGAAACCCTGTCTTGAAATAGATAGATAGATAGATAGATAGATAGATAGATAGATAGATAGATAGATAGATAGATAGATAATTTGCTAGGCAGTGCATGCCTTTAATCCCAGCACTTGGGAGGCAGAGGTAGACAGATCTTTGTGAGTTCAAATCCAGCTTGGTCTACAGAGTGAGTTCCAGAACAGGTTCCAACACTACAGAGAACCCCTGACTCAAAAAAACAAAACAAAAAAAGAAATAACAAACAGGGAGTGGGGTTATCCTACATGGACTCACTCATTTCACATACATGGTCTTCCTCAGTTTGCTCATTTGTTTCTTGCTCATTTGTCTGGCAAGCATTTGGCACACGGTGGGTCTGGACCCTGACATGTCAATTTTTTTTCCCCTAGGGTTTGACACGAGAAAATTACAGCATTGGTATTCTAACATGTAGTCTCCACCCTTTGTTTTATTTAAAACCGCCCTAGCTGGAGTCTTTAATTCTTAGGGCTCGAGGCAAAATGGTGAGGCTACTCTTAAAAATATTAATGAGTTCTGGATGCCAGGGTAGTTTATTCATGAAAATCTAACTGGAAAAAAAAAAAATGTGCCCCAGATACCAAGAAATCTACTTCCTAATGAAGCAGCGATTATTACTTACTGACTAAGACATTCAATCCCTTCAGTTGTTTGAAGGCACCAGTCTCCACAAACTGAGAGGCTATGCTGTTCTTTTCTATCTGAATTCACTGTAGCCAGCATGTTTATCATCTCCTCCCCTTCAGGGCAGCACAGTGAAACTCAGAATGCCCTCAAACCTTTAGCAGCCATCCTGGCTTGCCTGGTCTCCTAGGTACTAGGATTACAAGTGTGAGCCATTGCAGTCAGCTAAGGAATTTATCTTCTATTCTCTGCACCCCAGGTAATAGGCTACCTTATTTATCTTATTTATTTGTCTATCTTTTCGTTCAGTGATGAACAACGAAACTGACATTAATTAGACTCATAGTAGCGGTTGCCTTAGGCTGGAAAAGCTTCCTGTCTTGGCAGAAGGAATGTGCCACTGGATAGCGTTGGTCGGTTGGACACAAACCAGAGTCACCTAAGAAAAGGGACCCTCAGTTTAGAAATTGCCTCCATCAGATTGGCCAGTGGGTATGTCTGTAGGGCTTTATCTCATTAATGATTGCTGTGAGGAGGGGCTTAGCCCTCTCTGGGCAGAGTCACTTCTGGACAGGTGGTCCTGGGTGCTATAAGAAAGCCCACTGAAGTTAGGTAGTGGTGCATGTTTTCAGTCCCAGCACTTGGGAGGCAGAGGCAGGCAGATCTCTGTGAGTTCAAGGCCAGCCTGGTCTACAGAGCGAGTTTTAGGACAGCCAGGGCTACACAGAGAAATCCTATCTCACAATAATAATAATAATAATAATAATAATAATAATAATAATAATAATAAATAACAACAACAAAATGCAAGCAAATAAAGAAAGCAGAATGAAGGAGACACGAGGAGCAAGCCGCTCAGCAGTATTCCTCTATGGTCACTGCTTCAGCTCCTGTCTCCAGGTTCCATGGGTTCTTGCCTTGGCCTCCCTCAATGGAATATAGACTTTTTGGTCATGGTGCTTACTTAGCACAGCACTATAAAACAAACCAGGACAGCTTGTGACCCAGTCCAGGACACATCCTTACCCAGAGTGAGGTCCTTGCAAAACCTGGTGTGGGTGTTTGCAGGGTACAGGGAGTCTGAATCTTGAGGAACATTTTATCCCAGATACACTGAAGGATATGCCTGGTGGCATACCCTTCTTCTGAAAAAGGCCAGGCAGTTAGGGAGAATTATGGGGCCATACAAAGAAAAAGGGGCCTCTTCAGATTCTGATTGAAACAAGAATTCCAATACTTGGAATTTTTACTAGAAAGGTTGCCAACTGCAGGTAATTCTTTTTAAAATTATGTATATAATAGTTCTTACACATAAGATATTTTATGTTAAAATAGCAGTGAGCCAGGCTTATGGCCTGAATGTATGTGACCTTGGGTAAGGCCTTATTCCTCTTCCAGACATTTGCTGGGAATCTCACAAATAATACTGTTAACTCTGTGGGGTTTTGTTGTTGTTGCTGATTGGTTGGTTGGTTTTGTTTATTAAAAATATGGGGTTTTTGTTGTTGTTGGTTTTTTGTTTTTTGTTTTTTTTGTTTGTTTGTTTTTTTTTTTTTTTTTTTTTTGTGTGTGTGTGTGTGTGTGTGTGTGTGTGCCCATGAGTTCAGGTGCCCTCAGAGGCCTGAGGTGTTGAATCTGCCCTGGAGCTGGGGTTATGACCTGTCTCCAGTGGGTATTGACATTTGAACTTGAATCCTGTCTCTCAAACCCATAACTTAATTGACAATAAAGATACCCTAACTCCCTGTATCTTGGTGATTTGTCAGCTACCCTATCAATTATAACCCTGCTGTCAGGAGCACCTCAGGAACCTCCTGTGGTGTCATTGAGTACCCTCTTTAGCAAGGGCCTGAGATGGCTAGGTAGGTAAGGGTGCTTGCCACCAAGCCTGACAGTGTGAGTTCAATGCCCTGAACCCACGATGTAGGAGAGACCCAATTCCCTTGGAGTTGTCCTGACTTCCATGTATGCCTCGGCATGAGTGCCTCCCTACACACGAAAAATAAATGCATGTAACTTCTTTAACAAGTTAACTTCTTTACAATCATTTCAAGATAATGCCTTCCAAAACAAGTCAAAATCTTATCTGTAACTGTCTTACAGACAATGAAGGGCGGTTCTCAGAGAAGCATGCTGAGAACCTCTCATGCTCATTTCCTCTCCAGCACGGCTCCTCCTAAATTTGGTGCTTAAAATCTAAGTTCAGATGCCTTTTCACCAACGCCAACTCCTGTTCAGGTGCATCTTGAAATTCTTCCCTGTGGTAAAGCCAAGGATCCAGTTTTACGAGGGTGAGGTTCCTCAAAGATAAAGGGAAGTCCTCAGGCTGGGATGGGTGACAACATGCAGCTGTGCCTCGGTCCCCGACACTATACACACTTCTTTAATAATCACCCCTTCCCTGAGGACCTCATCACCCTTCATTCCCACAATTCTGTCTCTAGGCGCAGAAGAAATGAAAACCTTCATTTCCAGATTTTCAAATTTCTGGATAAGAGATATTTTATTAAAGCATTCTTTCTATAGGACATTTTAATGAGACTAATTTTGCATAGTCTCAGGTTAGCCTGGTGTCTTAGTTACCTTTTTATTGATGTGAAGAGACACCACAACCAAGACAACTTACAGCTCCAAAGTTTTGGGGAGCATGGTAGCAGACAGGCAAGCATGGCACTGTATGTAGCATGGTCTGAGAGCTCGAATCTGACCCACAAAGAGGAGGAGGGGGAGAGGAGGGGGGGGAGGGGAGAGGGAGGGGAGGGGGGATGGGAGAAGGGGGCAGGGAAGGGGAAGGGGGAGGGGAGAGGGAGAGATAACTGGGAATAGCATGGTCTTTTAAAGCCTCAAGGCCCATCCTCAGTGACACACCTCCTTCAATAAGGCCTCTCCTCCTAATCCTTCCCAAACAGTTCCACCAAGGTTTCAAATATATGAATATATAGGGGTCATTCTCATTCAAACCACCACATCTGAGATTTTTTTTTTTTTTTGGTTTTTCAAGACAGGTTTTCTTTGGGTAACATTTTATCTTTAGTTTAAATACACTTTATTTATTTTTAGACAACATGCATGTCATGCTTTTCATACTATATATTATATATATATATATAATATATATATATATAAAACCTCTAAATAAGTCACAGTCAAAAGCAAGAAGAGCTCAAGATGACATCAGTCTCATGGGTTCCGGTGTTGTACGGATAACAAGCAGCATCCAGTTGTGATAGGCAATGCAGCCAATATAATTGCTCAGTTTGTTAGCATTTTTCCATTTCTAAACCACCCTTAAAGAAAACCCTGTCTGGAGTCACATAGTCCAGAGGAGCAGCTGAGCCATCTGGAAATTTGTTTTTATCCATAAATAACTGGTGGTTATTGAAATTGACCAGGATGTGCTTGGTTTGTTCTGCAACCCAGGTCATAAAGGGCTTTACTTTTTCTTGCTTCTGGTCTCCAAGTCTGCCTTTGAGGGAGTTAGCACCATCTCTGATGGACTTGTTTTAGGCCTGTGGTCTCTTTTGTGAAGCCAGTTTCTGGTCAGTGATGGTTCACCAGTCATTATGGAACTTTTGATACCTTTGCCCTCTGAGCTTCATTGGAAGCATTTCCACCGGTGACTGAGTCATCAATGATGTTACCCTCTATCTGAACTGACCATCTAGCCTTCCACCTTGAGGCAGAGTCTGGCTGAAGGTTTCCTTGATCATGGTGATGGAGTCCTGGTAGACGACCGACCGTGATGATGGCTGTGGCCTGAGGTGTTCACCTGGAGGAAGCAGCTGGCTGAAACTGCTCTTAAAGACAAGACTGACAGGCTAAAAGTTAGAGCTCTTTTTCTTGATTGTATTTCCTACTCGATTTATAAAATATTGTATCAATCTTTTTTTTCTGAACCACTTCTCAAGTGCTGCCTTCCTCTCCTCCTCCATGTGATACCTTATGGATGTCCTTGTGCCAGTAATGCACTCCAATTCCCCTCTCTTCTCTCTCTCTCTCTCTCTCTCTCTCTCTCTCTCTCTCTCTCTCTCTCTCTCTCTTCCTTTTTGATTACATAGGCTCTCCCTATGTAATCCTGTCTGACATGGAACTCACTATGTAGAACAGGCAGGCCTCAACTCACAGAGACCTGTTGTGCGAATATTTAATCATGTAAAGATGAGTTACACTTGTTTCTGCTGGGGAATGTCACTTTAACTGTGTAAAGGTGTGTTACATTTGTTTATGCTGCATTCGTTTAATTATGAAAAGATGTGTTTCTGTTTCACCTTGCCTGCCTAAGGCACCTGACTGGTTTAATAAAAAGCTGAATGGCCAATAGCTAAGCAGAAGAAGGATAGGTGAGGCTGGCAGGCAGACAGAATAAATAGGAGGAAGAATCTAGAAAAAGAAAAGGAGAAGAGAACAAGGGAGAAAGAAGGACACACCTGGAGCCAACCATCAGGCAGCTGTCAGACAAACACAGAAGAAGCAGGATATACAGAAAGAAAAGGCAAAAAGCCCAGAGGCAAAAGGTAGATAAAGAGAAACAGGTTAGGTTAAAAGAGCTATCCAGAAACAAGCCTAAGCTAGGCCAAGCATTCTTAACTAGTAAGAAGCTGGTTGGTGGCTGAAAAGAAAAGCCTTCTACAAAGAACACCTGCCTCTGCCTCTTGAGTGGTAGGATTAAGATTAAAGGTGAGTGCTCCCATTCCCCCAGCAAGGGAATTAATGGTGAGTGCTCCCTTTCCAGCATGGGGAGCACTCTTCAGTACAGATCTGGCTTTGTCATTTCTCTCCTGTTGCTCACTACTCCCTACAGAATAACTTAGGGCTCTTCAAAATGTCACTACTGCACACACTCTGGGCATTCTTTCTTCCCTTTTCCTCTCCCTCAAACCTGGAAGCTGTTGCTCACCTAATGCACACTTTCCTGTCCTCTGACTTTGCTTTACCTATTCTGTTTCTGTTTTATTTTTGAGACAGTCTCACAGTGTAGGTTACACTGTGGCTCAGGCTGGCTTAGAACTCATGATGCAGACTAGGCTGGCCTCAAACTTGAAACAATCTTTCTTTTTCAGGCTTATTCTTCACAGCTTGCTTTTTCTATTTCTCTAGTAAACTTTTAGTCATTAAAAGTCTTTGAGAAGCACTCCTCTCCTTAACCTCAGGTATCTGCTTTCCTTCCTTGTCTTCAGGATCTGCTTTGAGGTGAGTGTGGTGGCACTTTGATCCCAGCACACAGGAGGCAGAGACAGGCAGATCTCTGTAAGTTCTATGCCAGCCTGGTCTACCAAGCAAAATCCAGGCCAGCAAAGACTACACAGTGAGACCCTGCATCAAAGAATTGACAAACTACAAAAGAATTGTTTTAAACATTGAATTATCAGTTTGTCTACACTACCAGACATGTGCTACTTGAGAGTGACGTCTAGCGGTCTGCACACCTACAGTTCAATTTACATGGCCACCTACTGGAAGGAACTGCTGACAGAAAAGGCAAAAATGCTGTGGTATGCTTTCCTGGCTTTCTCTAATTGCCTGGTAATTAGGAATTTGTTCCACTGCACAGTTAAGGGGCTAGACCAGCAAAAACAACAGAGAGATGCTGTTAAGGCTGGCTTTTGACGGTGGTGTCCACCTTTGGCAGGCAGATCTATGTGGGTTTGAGGCCAGCCTGATCTACAGAAGGAGCTCCAGGATAGCCAGGGCTACACAGGGAAACCCTGCCTCGGAAAGAAAAAAAAAAAAAAAAAACCAGAACCAAATTAAACAAACAAAAACCTGGCTTTGACAAAACCCCGAAATGAGAGGTTGCAGTTTAGGCTCTTGCACCATGCTCTACCTTTGTCTTGTTCCTGTCTAAAACTAGTTTTCCTCCCCCCACTCTTGGATTTTCCTGTTCTTCACTCTCTGTTTTGTGTTCTGGGTCCATCCATCCCCCCTCACCCCCCTTTGAAGGTCATTCTCAGAGTCCTCTCGTTCTTCAGGATTTGTTTGACAGCTAGTATGCAGCAGGCACTGTTCTGGACTAACGCAGTTCAGAATCAAGGTGAGGAACTTCCCCCAACCTAACTTTCCTTGTACAGGCAGAGGGACACTGGTATGCTAAACAAACAGTACTTACTGGTGATCTAGGTGGCAGGAAAGAGTTCCAATTCCCATTCCTTTCCAGTCCTTTGAAAACCAAAAGCAGGGCAGCTCAGAGGTTAGGGCAAGGTGGGGAATTCTCAGGCTGCAACACAAATGATCCAGTTCAGGCAAAGACAGACCCTGGGCAAAGGCCAAAGGGATGGTGGGCCCTTTTCTGTCTGGACCATTGAATGTAAGTCTCTCCTCACCTCCTCATTCTTCACTCCCACCCGCTTCCCCACCCAGGAGTAACCAAGCAGATCCTAGTCAGAGATGAGATCAGGACTTGGAAATTACCTTGGGAGGAAAATAAAGAGAACTGTGGGGCTGACCCCCAAGCGAGGAGGGCAGCCCCACCGCCAGCCACGCAGGCAGGCTCAATGCTGGGCCGCTGCAGAGGCACGGTACTCGAGTACGCTGCACGGACACACCAAGGGTGGGACTCCGGGGGCGGGGCCTTGCTCCAGGAGGGGCTGGCGGGCTCTCGAGTTGTCCAATGGTTTCCTTCGCGAGTTGCCTGGAAGACCAATGAGCGGGCAGTGGGGCCGGCACAGGGGCTGGGGCTGGGCGGTGGGCTGGCGGGTGACCACTGGGGGCCGGGAGCGGGGAGCAGTGGCGTGGAGCTGTCCTCGCGCTCGCAGCCGGGACCCGGAGCTGTGGGGTCTGAAGCCAGCGAGCGGACCGCTGCGGGGACCCAGGCCGAACGGAGCGGCGGGAGCAGGATGGCAGAGGCCGTCGGAGCCTTGGCTCTGATTGTAGCCCCGGCTCGCCGGCGTTGGCTGTGGTCGGTGCTGGCCGCGATGCTCGGGCTGTGTGAGTGATGCAGGGCGGGCCGGGGCCGGGGCCGGGGCCGGGCGGGGGCCGGGGCCGGGGCCGGGAGGGGCTCCGCGGCCGTGCGCGCGCTCGGGGCGCCGCAGAGGGGAGGGGGCGCGGTCTGCGCGCTCTAGGGCCCGGGCACGCCGCCCGGGGAGCGCGGCCGGGAGCCGAGGAACCTCTTTCTTTGGGTCCCTGAACGTGGAGGAGGAGGGGGCTTCCTTGCCTTGCAGCTTCCCGGGGTCAGTCCCGTGAGGCCACACACGCCCGATCCCCTGCTGTCGCCTCCTGGTGACTTAGGGTCTCCTGAGACCTCCTGGGAATTCGACTCTGGAATTAGGATTCTCCACCTTTGGGAGATGGCGGAAGGTTGCAGGATTTCTCATCTGTGGGGCCTTTGTTGGTTTATTTCCTTGTTTAAGCCAGTGGTTTTCTTTTACCTGGTAAGGTCCATTCTTAAGCTTCCCGTGATAGGAAACTGAGACTCATTTGTCCCACCTCTGGGGTCTGCAAATCACAGAGAAGAAATTTATGTTAGTTCTGGACTAGAATGCAAAGGCTTAAAAGAATTTAGTCGAATTAGTATTAATGCCAAACATGGGCACCATAATTAGACAAGGCGTAGAACATTTACAAAGCACACTTTTACTTTGATTTTAAAAACCTCCCCTTCCTGGCCCCTTACCAAATAATCAGACTCAAGTTTTTGATAAAGGGCTCCGGCTCGGTTTATGTGAATCGGATGAGTTGTTTTATGGGGCGTCTGAAGTAGTGTCTGCCTCAGGACGTGTGTGTGTGTGTGTGTGTGTGTGTGTGTGTGTGTGTGTGTGTGTGTGTGTGTGTGTTTCAAAGCAAAGTACTTGTTTCTGTCTCAAAATTCGGTTAAGTAGTGGTTACAGAGGGGGCTAACTGCTAAGAAAACACGGAGGGGATGTCCCCCATTTCTTTTGTTGTGAAAAAATGTAATTTGTTCAATGTCGATTATGCAGTAGTTTCTTTCATGTAAAAGTTCCTAATGTAGTAAGTAGTCTCTGAAACCAGAAATATAGTTGACGTTCTGTTGGGTTACCAACTTTCATTTAGCTTAGTCGCTAATAGTGTACATGTGAAAATGGACAGAGGTTCACTTTGTGTTTATCAGATGGGATCTGCTCTGTGTTTTCCTGTTTCCCCTAAGGTAAAAGAAAAGGTGTGTTTTTCTGTTTTTGGTTTTTGTATTGGTGTGAGTTGTATTTGTGTTTAAGCAAAGGAGCACAGGATAGACCCAAACTCCATTTTATCAGAACTCTTGTGAATTGTGTGACATCAGGCATTGCCGGTGAGGCAGGACAGTCCGAGTAGTCTTCAGTTCAGGGAGTTAAAAACAGCAGAAGCAGGAACATTGATGTTATGAAGGAAATGTCACCTGCTCTGGTATAAACTAAACCAGTCCTTTTTTTTTTTTTTTTTTTTTTTTTTTTTTTTTTTTTTTTTTTTAAGAAGCCAGGTATGGTGACTCACACCTAAGATCCCAGCACTTGAGGGGTGGGAGACAGGAGGATTGCCATGAATTTGAGGCCAGTCTGGGCTGATTTGAGGGCACTACACATAAGGGTTCATCTTTTACAAAAAGTTCTTTTGAGAAAACGTCTCATTGTGTTATTGCAGGCTGGCATTGAAATTGGTATCTTCCTGGCTCAGCCTCCCAAGTGCTAGATTAAAATTGTTTACCACACCTTGCTTTTGTGCTTTTAAGATTACTTTTCTCACCATATTGCCTGGACTGGCCTCCAACTCCTGGGCTCAAGCTATCCTGCCTCAGCCTCCAGGCACTTGGGACTGTAGGAACACACCATCCAAAACAGCTATTCCAGTTCTCTTAAGTTACTTAGCAGATATCTAAGAGCTTCTTAGACATTAAGTATTTGAAACTCTCATGGAATGTGGGGTCACAATTTTTGCCCGAAAATGCCAGGTTATTGAGAAGTCAAAACAGTCAAATCAATTTTTTTTTTTAATTTTTAAAATGGAGATTTATTCAATGTGGCCACTTTGGGAAGAGCAGAGATCCAATTTACCCAACTTCAGCCCACCTCAGGGTCCTGAAAAGTTTCAAGTTTAAATAGAGGGCTAGAGATATATGCAAGTCTAAGCCGCCAGGTCAGGGTGTGGGTTCACCTACCATTGACCCATTGTTATCTGCGCTTTAGTCTCTCCAGCAAGGTGGTCCAACAACTTGTTAGTGTTGCAAGGTGCTGACAGTTACGTTGTAGAAAGAAAGCTACAGCCTTGAGACTGTTTCTTTCCCGGGACTGAAGTTAGCAAAGGCCTGCCATTTAGAAAGTAGATTAAACTCTACAAATGACTAGTCTGTTCTGTGGCAATAGTTCTTGTATCAAAACTCACAGCCCCAGCCCCCTTTCTCCTTCCCTTTTCCCCTTAGCAGTCACATCCGTGCTATGTGTCTGCACATTTAGACTAATGTTGAAAGGAAAGAGCATTGGACAAAATGCTCATGTGTACAGCCAGCACTCATGCCTGCTGGGAGCACCAGTCCCAGAGTGAAGTCTTCACAAACCTACTGACCCCATTGCACAGGCATCTGCATTGCCCTGGTTTGTCTTTGCTCTATTTTTTATAGCTGGAAAGTATTTTTTCATGTATATTCTTTCTTGGCTTTTCCACTAATGATGATATAAATTACCACTAAGGCTGAAGTAGAAAAATGTAGGAAAGACCAATTATTAGATAGCCTGATTTACGGATTTACTTAATGATTTACTTAAAGCACTGCTTGTACTGCCTATTGGCCAAACATGACTTCACTTGCTACCTGAAACAAAGTGACCTGAAGAAATAGTTGAAACAATGGGTAGTTCCCCTGAACAAACCTGCTAATTGCCGATACACTTCTGTAAAATCTTGCTTGCCCACCCCACCTTGTGGTTTTAGAGTATGAAAGGAGAATTCAAACTGGACCCTGGATTGAAGCCTTTCAGGAACTATCCTGGCTTCGGTCCGCCCGTGACATTTCCTCTCTTCCGCTCTCACTGGTGTAGAGTGCTTATTTCAGAAGGATTCCAGCAGCAAGGCCTAGGTGAGTGCGGGAGCCACTGGGTAGTGGCCCAGGAGTCAGTAGGGATTTGTGACGTGCATTCATTGGACAGCAGAGCTGGAATAACTTCTTTTGCAAGTTGAAGTTTGTTACCTGAAAGGTTTAAGTGGAGGCACTTTTATGTTTTTAATCTTTTATTTTGATTTATTTATAGATGTTTGTTTGAAACTGGGTCTCATACATACATAAACCAGGCTGGCTTGTACAGCTCAGCCTGGCCTTAAAGTCACAGTAATCCTCCTGTGTTGGCCTCCGCAAGTGTGGTGTGAGCCACCACATTTGACTTGAATTTTTCAAATTGTAGTTGAAGCTTTCTAAAATTGTAAGCTACGTAGATAATTTACCTACGTAGATAATTTACCTTAAACAAAACGTTGACATTGAAGTCTAAAATTCCTAGTATGGTGTACTTCATCCCTATAAAACCAAGTAAACCTCTCCCTGACACTCCAGCAAGTCCCAGGGGAATAGTCAAGAGTCTTTCTTCCAGTTTACCTTTCTTTTGTTATCTCCCTGTCAGCCACTCACCTGGATGATCCCTCACTTACTGGGAAGTCCCTGTTTCTCTGAAGTCCTGCTCACCCTCAGGCTGCTGTTTCCTTCTAGTCTGGCCTCTCTTTCCCCTCTCATGTCTCTGTCACCATTACCAGAAAACATCCCATCTTCAGAATGTCACCCTGCTCCTCAGTGCTGTCTCGCAGAATCACTGCTGTAAGTTGCTGGAGCTCATCAAGACTGTGGTCTTGCTCCTCACCACCATGCCCCCCCCCTGCATTAGTCACTTCCTGGCTGCTTCTCCCCCTCTCCAGCTATCCACAGCCCATTGTTGGAATCGTTTCCTGGCAAACACTCTTCCCTTCCCAGTACTTCAGGCCCTTCCTTGTATGCACCTGGCAGTCCCTCAAAGTCTGGTAGAACTCCACCACAGCCTTGTGTCTGCTCTTGCTTCGGCTGCTGTATTAGTGCTCTCCTTTCAAATCTTTCTGTGTTACAGTACAGACGTGCTGTAGAATTTGGCTTGTAGCGAAACCTGACTTTGGCTTCATAGTTAGTGTCTGCACTCCATCAAATAATAGTAATAATTGTTATCTGGAGGGTTTGGAATCTGACACTGACATTTGGAGCCTTTTATTCCCCTTTAGCTTTCTCTTCCAAGTCTTCTCTTTAGCCCCTGGTTTTAGGTGCTTTGTTTCCAGTCTTTTCCTCTGGTCTCCGTTCACTCTAGCCAGTGCCAGGGGAAAGCAAGATAGGCAGCATCAGAGCTTTCTGGTCATGGAGGATCAACCATGAATTCCCTCCTGATAAATGGGGCTTCCACTTGCAAGCATGCTGAGAAGAGGAGGCTGGGCAGTCTCAACTCCTGCTGGTAGAGACTGCTGCACAGGGCTGCCAGGCAAACCTTGAACTGTTCATGGCACTGTATGGTCACGGGCATATAGCTTGGACAGTGGTTCTCAACCTTCTAATTAATGCTGTGACCCTTTAATGCAGTCTCTCATGTTGTGGTCACCCCCAACCATAAAATTATTTTCCTTGCTACTTCATAGCTGTAATTTTGCTATTGTTAAGAATTGTGATGTAAATATATGAGATGCAGGATATCTGATATGCAACCCCTGTCAAAGGGCTGTTCAAAGGGGTGGAGACTCACATGTTGAGAACTACTGAACTGGGGGGAGGTGGCGGGGGTCACACAAGGCCCAAACTCTCAAAGCCCCAGGGTATAGTAAAGACTGAGGATGCCTAGGTCCTGTTAGTGCTTAGAGACCGTTTGGATAGGTAAGTAACACTCATAAAGTAAGTGGGACCACGTGTTTACACTCATTACTAATAATGGTGGTTCTTCAAGAAAAGAGAAGCTAAGTGCCTTTCATTAAGTTTTTTAAGTTAGGGCATAAAGTAGTGAGTTTCGCCATAGCATTTCAATGCATATGTGTCACAAATGTTATAATTTCTCCTCCTCCTCCCCTGCTAATGTCTCTTGATAAATAATTTCCTTAGGGCATAAGTTCTCTCCAATAGGAATGTACCTAAGTGTTCTTGCAACTGCTGACTTATCTGTTGTAGTACATGGAGCATATGCTAGACCAGGTACAATTTTAAGCCCCTTGCAAACATTAATTTGTTTCAGTCCTAAAATATCCTAATGAGGCAGGTACTCCACATTGAGCATCCCTCATCTGAAGTGTGCAGGACCAGAAGTGTTCCAGGTTTTTTTTTTTTTTTCTTAAACTTTGGAATATCTGCATTAGCATATACATTCTGAGATATCTTAGGGGGTGGGGTGGGACCAAGTCTGTGACATAAACTCATTTGTTTAATAGACAACATTTATAAGTACCTTGTAGGTAATTTTACACAATATTTTTAATACACCTGTGTTTTGGTATTTATTTTAGTTTTATGAAACAGGTCTTGTTATGTCTCTCTGGCTGGCCTTGAACTCACCATGAAAATTTGGTTCAGGAGTTGATGACATCACATTACTTCAAGAGGGTATGAAAAAGTTCATAACTCTTTAGAGAGTCGGCTGGCTCTCTAAGGAAGTCCAGAAATGGCATAAGAGTAGGTCAGGAGACTGCCCCACTCCCACCCCACATGTGTGTGTATAGGTATAAGCCAGAGATCAACCTTGGGTGTCATTCCTCAAGCACTGACTACCTTGGTTGTTTATCTAATTTTAAAATATTTGATTTTATCTGTGTATTTTTCCTGCACACATGCAAATGTGCCTTGCCTGTACAGTATCTGAGGAAGCCGGAAGAAGGCATCGGATTTCCTACAACTGGAGTTAGAGACCAGTTTGTAAGACTCCACGTGGGTGCTGGGAACTGAACCCTGATCCTCTCCAAAAGCAGTAAGAGCTTTTGAGCAGTCTCTACCATCCAATCCTCCCACATCCACTCAGCCTGCTTTTGAGATAAGGTGTCTCTCTAAGTTACAGCGCACTCAGTTAGGCACAACTGGGAATATTTTCCCCTACTAGTGAGTCTCAATTTCTTGAGAGTTTGAAGCACACAAGTTTTTAATTTTTATCAAATCCAATATATCCACTTTATCTTTTACTGCTTCTGCCTTTGGTGTCTATGAAACCATCCACTGACTAGTACAAGGCCACAACAATGAACTCTGGTGTTTTCCTTAAGATTGAATAGTTTTACTTCTTATATTTAAGTCTGTGATCTATTTGAGTTAAATTTTGTGTAGCATATGTTATGTTTTGCTTTTTTAAATTTAATAATCTATCTTGGGAATCATTTTATACCAGCATCAAAGAACTTTCTGGTTTCTTTTTTTGGGGGGGTGGGTGGGTGGGGGTACCAAAATTTCTTATTTGAAGAAATAGTACAAATTATAGAACTTAATGGATGTTTTGGTGCGACTTATAGAAAAAATGAAGGCAGCCTGACACACATGCACAGCCTTAGGGACCACTGATGTCACCGGTAGCTTTGGGAAGCCAGCTTAGCTCTCATCACTGTGTCCCAGGGTGTGCTTGTCAAGGAGATCTTCTTGTCATGCCAGATTCAGGGCTCCCATCTTAGGCAAGTTGGTCACATGGTCAGCCAGTTCTTTGATGGATTTCACCTGCTCATTCAGGTAATGCATCTTAATGAAGTCACTCAGGTGGGGATCATTTTTGTTAGTAGACAGTTTGTGCAGTTCCAGTAGTGACTGTTTCACATTCTTTTTCAAGTGCAGTTCACACTCCATTGCATTCGGCCCACTCTCCCAGTTATCACGGTCTGGTTTCTTGATATCCTGCAGGAAGATTGGCCATCTTGTTGGTTCTGTAGCTTTATCAGTTTCTCAACATGTTCCTTTTTCTCATGAGATTGGTAGAGAAAGTATCTGGCAAAGTTCTTCAGAGCCCATTATCCCGGCTGAAGTAACATGACATAGATGTAGGAAGCATACATTCCAGGTTGACCGACAGTTGATGGCAGCCTCTGAGTCTTGGTGGTAGTTCTGGCGGTGGGGCTGGGCACAGTGGTAGTGCTGGAGCAGTAGAGCAACGAGGCTGCAAAAGGTTCTGGCTCAGAGCAGCTGGCTGGGGTCTGAGGGGTCGAGTGCCAGTTCCATTCAAGCCCTGTTGAAGCAGGAGACCATGTCAACTCTGGGTGAGAATGTCTGGCCAACTTTCTGGTTTCTTACTGAGCTAGGGAAATGGCTCCGTCTGTCTAGTCCTTGTCACTCAAGTGCAATGACCTGGGTTCTACCAGCAGCCCTCTCAGAGCCAGCACTGAAGTGCCCAGGGAAAATCTTAGTGCTGGGGAGACAGAGACAGGAGAATCCCGGGGGATCTGGCCAGCCAGCTTAGCTGAGTCTGGCTCAAGAATAATGGAAAGAGGTACATCAACCTCTGGCTTACACATACACATGCCCTTTCTTATTCTTTCTTACAATGCTAGGCTACCCTCTTAGCCAAAACTTACTTACACTTCTTTTTGAGAATTCACATGACCATATGATTTTGAAAATTATTTTAAAATGCCATTGTGGCTTAGAAAGTTTCATGTTGGCTTCCTTAAAGTTTCTTGAGCTATCTCTACTGGTAACGTGATTATCTTCTGAAAGAGACTATTTTCTTGAGGGGCTGGAGGAAGGAAAAAAAGAAACTATTTTCTATTTTGTACACTGGTTAAATAAACAAGTTGTCACATTGTCACACTTAGTGATTTGGTGGAGTTGGTTGTTATGGGCACTTTTTGAGAGGTCTCTGGTGAGTGTTCATTTTTGGAGAGAATGACCCTGAGGAATTGTAAAGGTTTCATCCCATTGGACATTTATAGCGAGTCAGGAAGCAAAAGATACAGTTATCTGGAAGTGACTGGTAAGTCTTGGATAAATGAGGTGCCCTAAAGTGTCTGTGTGACGTAATTAACTGTATGTGTTCATTCACCCTTGGTTGTGTTGTCATCTGTGTGTGGATGTGGGTGTGAAACTCACAAAAAGCAATACCCTATGCTTTGCTTTGATCAGTGTATGCTGTGCTTTGATCAATACAGCCAGTCAGGAGGTGGTCAGATGTCCAGAGACTCTGAAACACTGGAGGTGGGTTTCTCTGTTAAGCAGGGATGAACTTACACACACTGCACATTCATTACTCATTGTTAGTGACATCTCTGGCCACAGGATAGAAATCAACAACAAAGCCCTGAGGAAGCTAAAACTAATTTGACAAAATCCATTTCTTCAAGTTACTAAGATTTTTAAAATTTAGAGTATGCGTGTGTGTGTGTGTGTGTGTGTGTGTGTGTGTGTGTGTGTGTGTGTGCAAGAACACAACCTTCAGGAGTCTTCATGTTCCTTGTGAGTCCCAAGCAAGTGCCTTTACCTGTCACCCATTCTCATGTCATGTTACTTCTAACTTAGCTCTCTCACAAGAGACCAAGTTTATTTTATGCACTGGTAATGTGAGTCTGGTGTCAGAAAAAAAAGGAACCTTGGAATTATTCACATCCTGATTTTGTTCAATATGGTCAGGGTACCTTCAATAAATCATCCTTCTAGAGTATTTTCATCTGTAAAATGAACATGAGCCAGACAGTTTTGAAGCCTGAAATACATGGGAACACTTAATTAAGAGGTAGTGTAGACCTGCTGCAGCTGGCAGCGACCCAAGGCAGCTGACCTGGTCTGAATGAAGTGGTAAGGAACCCAGAGCAGACAAAAAGGTTATGTCTCAACGCTGGCCATTTCTAGGTGGGGCTCATCGCCCTGCTTGCACGAGATCCCAGGGGCATCACTGAGATCCCAGGGGCATCAAATGTCTACAAGTATAAGTAAAATACTGTATTATTTTTTTCTTTCATATTTATTTTGTTAGAATTTCAGACTTAAGGAAAAGTTGCAAAAGAATGCAAAGAATAGCACCTGCCTTAGCCCAGATTGTTCAAATGTTAACAGTTTCAGAGCATCAGAAATGATGCTTCCTGCCTGCCCAAGTACTTCATTGCACGTTCTCTAAAGACTACAGGCACTTTCTTGTAGAGTCACAGGGCCATTATCAAAACCAGGAGATGCATATTGAAATGGTGTTATTATCTGATATGTGGCTTTAATTTGCCTGTTGTCTTAAGTTCATCCCTAATAACATGACAATCCCTGTCTCTAGGCACCTTTAGTCTGAACACCCCCCTTTTAAATTCACACCAGTATCTTTAAATATGAGTGATAGAGCAAGTTATATTGTAGATTGTCCCTAAACCCATCCGTCTGGTGACTCAGGCTCTGAATATGGCAGAAATGTCACAGGGGTGACACTATTCTCAGTTCAGGCCACCAGGTCACATTGGCCTGTCTCTTCATTTCTGGTGCTGTGTTGTTCCATCTTTTCATGCTTCGTAAGGAACCATCTTACGAGGAATATTTTGAAACTGAGGAAATGTTTGGTAAGATTCCCCTCAAAGTGGCTGTGGTGTTTTAAAACAAAGCTTCAAGAACATATAGTGGGTATTTGATAAATATATAGGATTCATTTCTTCCCCTTCTTTTGGAGACAGGGTTTCACTACGTAGGGAAAGCACTAGGTAGATCAGGATGGCTTTGAAACTCAAGAGATTTGGTTGTCTCTGCCTCCTGAGTGCTCTAGATTTTCTTATTACCAACTATTTAAAAGAAATTAGGCATGTGTTGTTCTTTTTTCTAAAAAAATAAATAAATAAACGAGTCCCTTTGTGCTACAGAGGCCACTCAGCTGTTATGAGCCTGTTTTACTGTCAACATTCATTCTTATTCTAATAAAGCTGTGGCTCAGCAGGAAGGGGACACAAATGTTCCCATTCCTCTTCCCTTCTGCTTCCCATGTTAGTGTGAACATTTGCACCTGAACTCTTTCTGGCTCTGGTAAATTGATGCTGGACACACCAGATTTTTGTAGGAGCCAGAAAGCGCTTGACTCAAGGGCCAGTTGGTTTCTTTATTTTAGTTAAAAATGAATACTTATGTGTCTTGTTAACAGTAGCATCATTGTAGAGGGATCTTAAAAGATCACCTGTTACCTCTCCATCCTTGCTGTGTTTTTTGGTTGGTTATATTTGTTTTGTTCAGTATACTTTCTTTGTACTAGTAAGGACTAAACCTAGGGTCCTGTGCAAGCTAATCAAGTGCCTACATTTGGTTTATCTCGGTTCATTTTAAATTGTGGGTTATTTTGTTTTGTCTTTTATATAGTCTCAATATGTAGCAGAGGATGGCCTGGACCTCACTGTGTTGTTGCCCATTCTGGCGTTAAACTTGAAGTCCTTTTGCCTCTATGTCCTGAGTGCTGGGATTGCTGCCATGTCTGGCTCCATCAGATACATCCCTTGAAATGTATCCGGAAGTGTGTTGGGTACCGGGACATAAAGACTGTCCAGGGAGTTGGGAAGATGTCTCAGCCACTAAGAGCACTGGCGGCTTTTCCAGAGGACCTGAGTTTGGTTCCCAACACCCATACTGAGTGACTCACAACCTGAAACTTCAGCCCCAAGAAATCCAACACAATCTTATGGCCTCTATAGTTACCTATATACATGTGGTATACATATACCACACACAGATACACACATCAGTAAAAATAAATCTTTAGTTGGGCATGGTGTCACATACCTTTAATTCCAGCACTCTGGAGGCAGAGGCAAGCAGATCGCTGTGAGTTTGAGAACAGCCTGGTCTACAAAAAGAATTTGTTTTCTGCGGAATGTGGAAGTGTCAGTAGATTGCAGCCACAGGATATGAGAAATACTGAGTAGCAGGGTAGAACCAATCAAATCAGAGACATCTTTCCCAGTCTTATCTGATGGAGCCTTGAAAGGCTAGGCTTTCACAGAGACCAGCCTAGTTCTGGGCTGAGAGAAAAATAAGCATCGTGTGTGCAAAGGGATGAATGTTACTGTGTGTGAGTTGAGGGAAGTAGGATCAGTAAAAGCAAACCACTTCCCACAGATGGAAAGGAGGCAGAGAGTACTGGTTTTGAAAAACCTGAGGTGTCATGTTGAGGGCTATGGGTTTTGTGAAGCCAAGATGGCACTTTTAAATTGAGTTTTAAACAAGAAACTAGTGTGGACAAAATTACATTCAAATCAAGTTTAATTGAGAACCTGCCCAAGGATAATAGTAATAGACACAGCTCGATACTACCCATAGCTCTAAAAAAGATGAAGTGTTTCTGCTCACGATTTAGCTGGCTTTCCTGTGTGTTCGGGATGCTGTTTGTCCCATTTCTGGCTGCTGTGACAACACATAGGTAGTAAACTTTAATTTCTCAAAACCTAGCAGAGCAGTAGTATTTCAAGCCCTCAATAGAATCTGTAGATATTCTGGCCTCTATGCTGTAGAATAAATGCTGTTTCACGTTTCATTTTGTCTTGATATACATTTCTAACCATTAAGATCACAACAGCATGCACACTTTCAGTGGTCATATATGTGTATAATATGGAGACTTTGGAGACCATGTTAACTCAGACTGTGTTGTGTGCACACTTTTAAAAGTATTTTTAAGAAGACAATAGAGCGTTGCCTTAGTCTTTTGAAAATTTCAAGTTCATAACATTTATTTTACCAGTGAGCCTTACTATGTCTGAACTTAGTTGCGTGCCAGCTAAGCTGGGCTCATCTGCCATAGGCCTGGTCTTACTGTGGAATGGTGTCACCAGTTCAGTCTTGACTGCCTCTTTGGCATGCCAGAGAGTGGTCTTAGCATCCCGAGGGCATTTCAGGGTTTGGATGTCTGGGTTATTCATAACAATGATGTCAGAATGTCTGAGGGTAGAGTGGGACCCATGTATGAGTATTTTGTTTGTGTTCTTTTCCTAGTTTATTCGAGGCTGGGTTTCGTGTAGCCCATGCTTGGCTTTGAGCTGGCTGAAATAGATGAGGATGGCCTTGAGTGTATCACTTTGTTTCTATCTCCTATGTTCTGGGATCATGGCATGTGCCACCACACCTGATATGCCTTGCTTTACAAAGCAAAACTTTCCTGTCTGTTTATACCACGTGTGTGTAAATGCCCGAGGAAGCCAGAGGCATTAGGTCCTTTGTAGCTGGAGTTACAGGAGGTTATGAGCTGCCTAACTTAGGTACTTGGAACCAAATTCAGATGCTCTGAAGAGTAGCAAACACTCTTAACCACTAGCAGTCTCTCCAGCCCCAAGTGTTTTTAAGTGAACTTTGGTTTTTTAAAGTTGTTTGGGTTTCGCAGCAAAATTAAGAGGAAGATGCAGCTATTTGAGCCCCCATGCTCCCCCCACCCCAGCTTCTCTGCAGAGTCTCCTGTGTTCACATCCTCCTGGTGCATTTGAGAAGACTGTTGAATGTGTACTGGGTCATCACCGTCACCAAAGACTCTAGCACAGTGGTTCTCAACCTTTCTGATGCCGCGACCTTTTAATACAGTTCCTCATGTTGTGGTGCCCCCCCAACCATAAAATTATTTTAATTGCTACTTCACAACTATAATTTTTCTAGTGTTATGAATCATAATGTAAATATCTGTGTTATCCAATGGTCTTAGGTGACCCCTGTGAAAGGATCCTTCGACCCCATGGAGGTCGTGACCCACAGGTTGAGAAGCACTGCTCTAGAGTTTGCAGTAATATTCACTTCTGGTGTGCCAGGTGGTAGATCCGCCATTATGAGCACATACACAGTCATTTCAGATTTTCCAGTAGTTTAAGTGAGCAGCACTGACTTATTTATTCATTTATGTATTGGTATTTTTGAGGAATGCCCTTCTTGCTGTTGACTGTGAGCAAGGTCTCTTCTCCAGTCATAGCAGTGATGTTTCCTGGTGCCACAAGATTTGTTTATCCATCTACTGACATACCATAAATCTTCTAAGATTTGAGAGTTCATACAGATTTAAAGAGATGGCAATCTTATTTAAAGAGAAATTTTAGTGCACATTTGCTCACTCGGAAAGGGTGAAGTATTGAATGTTGAGCACTCCATTGGTTATGCCCTCAGAGCTCTCAATCTGGGATATTATAATCTATCAGAAGTAAAATGATCTGATTTACACAAAGTACCTTATTTCCATCTGCTTCCCAAGAACTGAGGACATGCTTGGATCCTACAGGCACATGCTCCAGGGCAGGCCAAGGGCAGTGGTGGCATTTTCCTTGCCTGTTTGGTTGCTCTGATCTTTTGGTTCTTAGTGAAACCCACTGTGGATCATCCCCGCATTCCTCTTTGGGAATCCAGGGGCAGGGAATAGAACCATCCCAATGCTCTGTAGATGTTTGTCTGTCTCTACAAGGCCTTTCAGTTCCAGGATGGGCTTGTAAGAATGAATGGTTGATTGAAAAAAAAGCAGTCATTCAAAGGAGACAGAGATGAGCAGTACACACAGAGAGGCAAAGAAGCAATACCAGGCTTTATAGTCAAGTGATTCGTGCAGTGACTGACCTGATTCAGGACCTTTGGAATATTTCTCATTTCAGCAACAGAACAATCTTTGTTGGTCCAAACAGAGTTAAGGGTAAAGATGTGGCCAGCTGGACATGGATGTGAGTAGTAGGAACAGACTCTGAGAGATTGGGGAATCCTGCCTGTTACTACAAGTACATGGTAGTTTCTCTTAAGCTGGGATCTGGACAGATGAATTCTCTTTGGAGGGGACCTGTAGATGCCTCCTACAAGTTGGTGTCAGCCAATAGACTTTACCCTGATAATCTCTGTAGACACCTTCCCGGATGGTGCTTTAAATCTTGAATTCATTTATTGTGAAGCAATTAGGACTTTTGTGATTGAGCTTGGTGTGATGTTTTATTCTTTCCTTCGTTGGTTCTCTCATCACATTTTCCTCCAGCGTTCAAACAATACCTGAACACAATTTGTCAGGTTACATGGCAGAAAATCCCAGGCCCTAGCTCTCCAATGGCTATAGACAGCTGTCCTTTCTGCAGAGAGTGATGGGCGAAGTGACAAGGGAAGGAAGGACGGGATGTCAAGGGAATGCTGGGGTGGGGAGAAAGCCTGAAGCAGAGTTTCAGAAAAAGTGCAGAGGGGCGTGTTCCCAACAGTGAAAAGTTCACTTGATGAGCATTTTGGGATTACTGAATGGAGGATATTTTTGTAGCCACCCCTGACTTTGTGTCATTCAGCTAAGAGAGCTCCAAAATAGCAACCCTGACTCATGGACGAAAGGAACTCACTTGAGCTGCAGAGTGGCCTCTGGCTACCAACAGCAGCCAGACAGCTGTGAACCTGCATGGCTTCACTGACATGAGTGATCAGGGTGGCTGTTTTTGTCCAGCTAGACGGATTGTGCAGGCACAGGAGGCACTACTGGATATTTACATTGGAACATTCTGGAATTGAAAAAGTCATCTTTTGCCAGGCATGGTGGCTCACACCTTTAATCCCAGCACTCAGGCAGCAGAGGCAGGCGGATCTCTGAGTTCGAAACCAGCCTGGTCTACAGAGTGAATTCCAGACAGCCAGGGCTACACAGAGAAACCCTGTCTCAAAAAAACAAAAAAGACATCTTCCCTGTCCTTACTAATGTCTTCCCCTCAGTTTTTCTTCTGAAAAATAAAAGGTGTAAGAGGAAGAGACAGAGACAAGCATGGCTAATGGGGTAGGTACTAAAATGTGTGCCCAGGCAGTACACTACTGTTACCATGTCCCTTCCTTTGTCCCCCCCCCACACCATGGCCCAGCAGTAACCATTACCCTTAATAATCTTCTGTTTAGTGTTTTGTTTTGTTTCTTTATTTAAAGGGTCACATGAGTGCTTGTTTTAGGAGATAATATTAGCCCATCACCATATACCAACAGAATCAACTAAAGATAGGCCAGAGAAAAGCTTCTAAATAAATGGATTGATTGTACTCTTTCACACAAGGGAACATACAGATGACTTCAAAGAGCTTCAAAATCAAAACAAATGCCTTCTTTCAATGTCAAGGGAAACCTTAACAGGCTCTTTTTTTTTTTTTTTAACAACGGTTAAAGTTTTGTGTATTAGTAAATGGACGAGGATTGCCTCAACCAATGGTAGTTTCAGGATCACTGTCTGCCTGGCCTGTGGGAGTGTTTATTTATTCTGTGCTATCCAGTATGTTTCCAGTGAGTTTATAAGTTTGAATTTATTTGGAACAATAAGGTCAGTGGGGCATGTATAGTTGGAAGCCTCGCTGACTTCATATTACTTTAGTAATTCAGAATGTTGAAACAGGCCATGCCAGGAAATGACCTCTTGGACAATACTATGTTTAGATTTGCTTTCTTCAGGCTAGGTGCCGTGGCACACGCCTGTAGACTCAGCTAGATGGATTGCCAGGTCAGAGTCGGCCTGACCAGCTGCAAGACCAGACAGCAGAAACAAAAGCTTTGTCTCTTGGTTGTTTCACACTCTGTATTTTCCTTTTGTTCTTTCTAAAATGTTCTGGCTTTTCGTCTAAAGGATGCCACATCAAGCATGAGCATCGTTTGCTTCTTCTAGACATGACCTTGTGCAGACGTTTCTGTCTATCAGGTGTGTTCTAGGTGTCTTTCACCTGAATCAGTCTCCATGGTCTCAGAACCACCAGCATCCCTTCCCTGCTGAATGCTAAGTTTGGGCAAGGCGGGGCTGTTCTAGGAGCACTATTCTCTAGGGCACAATAGCTGAAGGGTTCTTTCCGGTTTGTTTATTTGTTTTCCTGACCTTTAAGCTCTAGCATAACTCAGTAAGCTTATCTACTCTGTCAAACCAAGGGGAAAACATGTACAGTTGCCATTGCTATGCGTGAGTTCATTTGCGTTTATGTGAGCCTCTGAAATTCACAGAGTATGGAAACATTTGATAAGCACTTCATCTTTTCAGTCATTCATTTCATTTTTGTTTTATTTCTAGGCAATAGTTTTCTTTGATATCAACAGGAAAAAAACTTTTTTTAAAAATGAGTTTTGGGACCCAAAGTTTAATACATTATGTCTAAGTTTTCTGATTGTTTTGATTTTCTTTTTCTTTTTCTTCTTCTTCTTCTTCTTCTTCTTCTTCTTCTTCTTCTTCTTCTTCCTCCTCCTCCTCCTCCTCCTCCTCCTCCTCCTCCTCCTCGTCCTCTTCCTCTCACCCGCCAGTTGCTGTACCAAATGCTATGACCAAAACAGTCCACCATGAAGGGAAGTCTGGGCAGGGACTCAAGGCAAAAATCGAAGCAAAAGCCATGGAGGAACTCTGATTACTGGCTTAGTCTCCAGGCCCTAGTTCAGCTACCTCTCTTTTACCTCCCAGGACCATCTGCCTACAGTGGGCTGGGCTCTCCCACATTGATCGTTAATCAAGAAAATGTCCCACAGACTTGCCTCTAGGCTGACTTGATGAAGCATTTCCTCAATTGAGGTTCCTTCCCAGAAGACTGTAGTTTGTGTATAGTTTACAAAAAACTAACAAGCACACATTGCCATAGTAATTTTCCTTCCCTTGTTTTTTTTTTTTTTACTCTTACATTTTTCATTTTAATTTTATTTCTGTGTGTGTACATGCACACAGAATGGCAGTTGGAGTGGGGTAGTATGTGTGCCATAGCAGGCATGTAGAGATCAGAGGACAACTTGCAGGAGTCCGTTCTAGTCTCCTATAGAGTAGGGTCTAGGTATCAAACTCGGTTATCGGGCTTGAACAACAAGCACTTTTATGCTCTGAACTATCTAGCCAGTGAGTTTTATTTTCTCATTGTCTTGAAAAGTATCAGATTTCCACATGGATTTTTTTAATACATCACTATTTTGGGCTGACCATCCCCTCCTCTCCTGTCTCTCTGTTTCCCCCACCCTTAAACTTTGTTTTTATAGCACATCTGTTCTGCTATCCTTCCCCCTCCCAGCTTACAGAATCTCTTTTCCGCTCTCATAGGCCCTTTTGAGTCTTTTTGGTCCTGTACACACTGCCTAAATGTACACATATGAAGCTAGGATCTGCATATGAGAGAGAATGTGTCATGTTTGTCCTTCTGAGCTTGGGTTACCTTACTTCGTGTATTTTCCAGGTCTGCCCATTTTCTTATTGTCATAAGTTCAGGTTCTTTACAACTGAATAAAATTCCATCATGTGTATGTAGCACACTTCATTACCCATTTGTCAGCGATATACATCTAAGGTAATAGCCACTTTTTGCCATTATCCCATAATTATAAATTCTAGATCTGAAAGGAATTTATTTTATATTTTTTCCACAGTGGGATTCCAGCCTTTGGTGGCTGGAATGTAACTTAGCACAGACCATTCAGTGTCTTGGTGTTCCTCTCATTTGCGTGTATAGACGTTGTAATTAGACCCTGAGAACTCCCTTTTATGACTCTGAAGCTGGGCTGTCTGAGTCCATAATAATTTAACTATGTTTTTCCACTATAATAATTGAAAGGGTGGGGGGGTGGGTAGGACAAAGCAAACCATTCCTAATTGTTTCAGGAACCAGTGAGAGCACTCTTTGCTTGGGCTGCACGGGGTGTAGCCTTCGAGGGAAACCTGTCTTCTAGTTTCTCTCTTCACTCACTCATCAGGAGAACATTTCTGACAAGACACCAGCCCTGCTCATTTTGCAAGGTCAGAAGAAAATTGGATTCTAGACTCTGTCATCGAATAGAAACCATGTGCAGGTTTAAACAAGAGAAACTGTTGCAGCTTGTTTGGTAAAAGCCGGTTGGATCCTAGCTGCTGCCGTGGCATAGAAACCACCTGTGGATTCAATTTGAGTTGGAAGAGGCGAGTCTGGTCTCAGAATGGGGGGCCATGATCCAAAGGAGCCAGAGCAGTTGTGGAAGCTGTTTATTGGTGGCCTGAGCTTTGAAATGACAGACAATAGCTTAAAAGAACATTCTGAGAAGTGAGGAACATTTACAGACTGTGTGGTAACGAGAGGCCATCAACAAAACATTCCAGAGGTGGCTGCAGGAATGTGTGCTGGACCACACAGGGTTGATGGGCAGGTGGTGGGACCAAAGAGCCATTTTTAGAGAGGGGTCTATAAAACCTGGTGCACATTTAACAGGGAAGAATTTTTTGTTGGTATTAAAGACGATACAGAAGGATACAAGCTGAGAGACTCCTTTGAAAAGTATGACAGATTGCAACCATCCAAGTTCTGGAAGGCAGGCAGAGTGGGGGGGGGAAAGAGAGGATTTGCTTTTGTAACTTTTGATGATCATGACCCAGTTGATAAAATTGTTGTTCAGAGATACCAGCTGTCAATGGGCATAATTGTGAAGTGAAAAGGGATGTTTCTAAACAAGAGACACAGTCTGCTGGCTCGCAGGAAAGTCTATCAATGGGCAGAATTGTGACGTGAAAGAGGCCGTTGTGTCATGGGATACAAGAGATACAGACTGCTGGATCGCAGAGAGGTTGGGGAGGTGGGTCTGGCAACTTTATGGCTCATGTAGGAAACTTTGGCTGTAATTTTGGTCTTGGTGGAACGGGAGGCTATGGTAGCGGAGGTGGTGACAGCAGACAGAGGTAGTTACGGAAGTGGTGATGGTGGACATAATGGACTTAGGATATGGTGGCCACTGTGGTAGTGGTTATGGTTCCAGTCATAGGAGATGCTGTGGTAGTGGTGGTCATGGACCAGGATCTGCAAACACAGGAGGTGGCTGTGGGGCAGGAGGAAACTTTGGTGGAGGCAACTGTGATGGTGGTGGTGATGACGGTGGCGATGATGGCGGTGGTGGTGGTGGGAACTACAATGATTTGGGGGATTATAGTGGACAACAACAATCAAGCTATGGATCCACACGAATGAAGGCAATGTTGCAGGATGCTCTGACAGTCCCTAGGGTGGTGGCTACGGGGCTGGTGGTGGATCTAGTAGCAAAAGGTTTGACCAACAGCAGAAAATGGCTACGGAAGACAGCAAGGAGTTGTCAGGAGAGCTGTAGGTTACTTTGAGATCGTCCTCCCAAATACATTAGAGGAGCTGTAAAAAAAAGTCAGCCACGGAAGGAACAATGCATAGTGGTAAATGTCACTGCAGCTTAAACAGGAAACCCTTCCTGTTTAGGGCCGTCATAGCATGGTTTGCAAAACGTGCAACTGTTTACTAATGCCGTGTAGTGTCAATTAGATGTACATTCTGGAGGTCTTTAATCTATTTCTTTTCATTACACCCAGTATATTGCCCTGTAAATTGTAGAAGTGGTGCCAGGAATAAAAAAAAAAAAAAAAAGGAATGTTTAACTTTAAAAAAGAAAGAAAACACATGCAGATTTAAGCAAGAGAAGCTGTTACAGTGTGCCTGGTAAAACCTGGGTGGACTCAGGCTGCTGTTATTATGTAGAAACCATGTGCAGGTTTAAGCAAAGGTTTTGTCCCCCACGGCTTTCTCCTGAGATAGCTATGCAGAACATTTGATACAATACTTTCCCTTTAGCTCTCATCATCAGGACTGTCTGAGATACTCCCAGGCTTGTCCTTCATGGTGCTCTCCATACTTTGATACATTCCTGGCTTGCTTCAGAACAGTGGGTGCTGCCACATGTTTGAATGAGGTGGAGGATAATGCCTTAAGCAATGAGAGGACTGGCTTGATTCTGGATCCTGTAGGGGAGGCCCTGGAAGACTTGAGCAGAGTGATGCAATTCTACCTGTTTTTTTTTTTTTTTTTTTTTTTTTCACAAAACCTTCCTGACCTCTCTGTGGAACACTTGAGTAGGAGCAGTTAGGTGGGAAGGGATGGAAGTAAAGACACCGGTTAGGTTAGGAGGCCATTGATGTCGGCTAAGTGAAAGTGCTGGCTTAGACCAAGGCTGTAGTAGTGTGTCCCTGAGAGATTTAAACTGTTTTAAAGTAGGGAGAATAGCTTTGGAACAGGTGAGGAAAGGGACTTGGGACTCTGGAGCCTGGAATGACCTTTTATGTCGAGAGCAGACACAGGAAAGCCAGGCCAGTGAACAGGAATTAGGAGTTTGATTTAGGCATATCAAATTTGTAACAAATGTCAGTTGTGTCATCAGCTTTAATGTGAGATGAAGTCTCAAAAAGGAGCATTAAATGTGTGTGGGTCACAGGGATTATCCTGGGGCTCTTTAACTTACGGAGATCGGGACGGGGCTTGGGAACAGGCAGAGCGATAAGAGAATCCAGGGACAATCTAGAACCAGACTAGAAAATTTAAAGGAGCAAGGATGAACTCTGTCAGATCCAAAGCCACAGAGAAACCCTGTCTGGGAAACTCCCCCACCTCACCCCCCCAAGGAGGTCGTTACATTCTTTAGCAAGAACATTTTGGTTGGAGGAGCAAGGATGTAATTGGGTTTCTTCATGAGAAAAGAAAGGGAGAAATTAGACACTGGAACTGTCTGGAGTTAGAATTTGTAGTCTGGCTCTAAGAGTTATGTGTTCAAATTAACTGGTGATAAGGTGTCTCGGCATGAAAGGTCACTTACTTTAGTCACCAGCTTTAAGTAATTAAATAAGACCCATCTCACATAGACTGCTGGAAACCTCCTAGGTATCTGGCTAGGCTTTCTCTCAAAATCCTTGACTCTAAACTCTGCTGCCTGGCTTTCTTTTTTTCTTTTCTTTCTTTCTTTTTTTTTTCTTTTCTTTCTTTTTTCTTTTCTTCCTCTTCTTTTTTTAAATAGGCTCTCACTGTGTAGGCCAGGATGCCTTCCACTCATCATTGTCCTGCCTTGGGCTCCAAATGCTGGGATCTCAGGCCTGTGTGGCCTCACCTAGTTACCCCCATGCAACATCTCAAGGAAAGCGCTCTTTGCATCTGGACCCAGGGCAAGGCTCTAACTTAACAGAAATCCTTGGGAAACTTTGTCTATGGACTTTAGAGACTGGAATTGGAGTTCTCACCATCTGAAGAAAACATGTCAAAACCACAGAGTAAGTCACAGTGGCAAGATAGTCCTCCTGCAATGAGCTGGTTAACTAGTCTCTCTTGTGCTTTGTCGTTGGTTCTGAACCCAACTCCCCCAGGGCTGCTTTTTTGCCTGCCCACAATTGCAAGGCACGTCTTTTGTTTGCTTCTAGTCTCAAAGAAAGGCTTATTTTTGAGGTTTGGACCACAAATAATAATCCATTGTTCCCTATAATAATAATCCACCCTCTGTGAGTAGAAAAAAATTTGCCTGATGCAGTGTGGCTATCAGTTTATTTAAAAGAATAGCCAAAGTGCCCATTATATTCTGAGAATAAACATTTGCAGGATGGTTGGGAGGAATGAGGGGGTGCTCTTATTCTCCTTGGCTAGAGTCACAATTAAGCCTTGGGGAGAAAATGACTGTCGGTCCCATGACAATGATGGTCTGTTACATTCTAAGTAATTGAACATAGCAGGTATTTATTCCAACTATCTCTTATAAGAATACCTTATTTTGCAGATGCGTATTTTTAAGTTAACAGTTTCAGGGCAAATGCATTTAGCCTGTGAAAGTGTCTCTGTTTGAGTGAAGACTTTTACCAAGGCTGCCTCCTCTATCCGCTCCCACAGTTGCCTCTAATTACAGATGGGGGGGGATGGTGGTGGCGACATTTTAAAATTGCAAATAGTAGACAAATTTTAATTAGCATTCCCTGGACTTAGGCTAACTGAACAAACATGGAGAGTGAAATACAAATCTAAACCAGTATGATCAGCTCTTTCTAAAGGACTCATGTCCCTAGCACAGGGAAATTTTAAGGGAGGTAAGATTTCATTTACAAAACCAAATACATATTTTTCTGCCTTGAGTCTTTTTTTTTTGGATGCTGAGGGCACCAGATCTCATAATAGATGGTTGCGAGCCACCCTGTGGTTGCTGGGAATTGAACTCAGGACCTCTGGAAGAGCAGCCCATGCTCTTAACCTCTGAGCAATCTCTCCAACACCAATTCGGTGATGTTTAGGGCAGTGAAATATTATATATGATACCTTAGAGAGGGATATACATTGTTTCACTCACTGTTAAAGCCCATAGGACTTAGAGAAAAAGAGTCTTCACAAGAGTGAGCCCTAATGCAAACTAGAGACCTTAGTTAACAGTAATGTAGCAAGGTCTGTTTATAATTGAGGCAAATGTATCACGCTGATGCCAGATGTTGATGACAGAGGAGGGGATAAAGTTTGTGGGAACTCTACACTTTGCATTCAGGTTTCTGTAAACATGAAGCTGCTTTTACTGTTTGTTTGTTTGTTTTTTGCCAATTTTTAAGGTGTGTTTATTTTATATGTATGTATGTGCACCACATCCAGGAGGTTGGATCCCCTGGAACTAAAGTAATAGATGGTTGTGAGCTACCATTGTGAGAATTGGGCCTAGGTCCTCTTCAAAAGCAAAACGTCCTTTACACTGATGAACCATCTTTTCAGCCCCAAAAGTAACTCCTCCCACTCTCCAAGCAGGATTTTACTATGTTTCCCTGGCTGACCTGGAACTCACTGTGTAAACCAAGCTGTACTCGACTCATACAGTCTGACTCCTCTGCCTCTGGAGTGCTGGGATTAAAGACATTTGCCACCACACCTGGTTCCTTTGTTAATTAAAAGTAAAAAAAGAACTATAGCCAAACTAGTGAAAAATATTTAATTAATAAAAATCATTACCTGCAATCCCAACACTAAAAAAGGCCAGAGTAGGAGGATTCTGTGTTCAAGGTCAGCCTGGACTATGTTGTTAGGCTCCATCTCCAAATAAAACACATGCCTCCCAAACAGTTAAAACCAAACCAAACCAAACCAAAAAACAGTGAGCAACTACTCCGGAGAAATCCAGTACCTCTCTTTCTTTGGTAAACATGTACTGTGGTATTTCTACTAAATCCTGATCTTAAACTTTGTTCTTTTCTCTTCAGTGACAGCCAGAATGTCAGCCCTGGAGGTACATACTCCCAAGGAAATCTTCGTGGTGAATGGGACACAAGGGAAGCTGACGTGCACATTCGATTCTCCTAATACAACTGGATGGTTGACCACAGTCTCCTGGAGCTTCCAGCCAGACGGCACCGACAGTGCAGTGTCGGTGAGAACCGTCCTCTCACCCCTCCCTTCTGTCCCCCTCTTCCTTCTGTGGTCATTGCTTCTCACAGACTGCTCTATTGCTATCATGTGATCAGTGGTCCACTCCTACCATCCATCCCTTTCTTCTCTTGCTTTGTAATGTTCCAGGAAAAAGTTTGCTCTGCATCTCATAAATGCAGCTTATTCCCTTGTCTTTTTATTTACTTCTCTTGCCCTCACCACCCACCTCTGACCATCAGATCTCATTTGGAATTATTCACTTCCGCAGGGCAGCCTCTACTGGGCCATGCTGACTGTAGTCACATTTTATCCCGTAGTTTTCCAGCTTATATTTGCTCCATTTTTTATTTCTATTTATTTTATTTTATCTGTCTGCCTGTCTATATCCCACACATGGAGGTATATATAGTCCCTTGTGATGTAATGATGTTTTTGTTTTTTAATTGGGCTTGTAGTGTTTTTTAATTGGGCTCCAGTATTTACTGGGACCTTACCATGCCATTGGTATGCAAGGTCTTGGAGCTGGAGAGATGGCCCAGTGGCTAAGAGCACTTGCTGCTCTTCCTAAAGACCCAAATGGTGGCTCACAACCGCAATTCCAGTTCCAGGGGATCTGATTCCCTCTTCTTGCCTCTGAGGACTTCTGTGCACACATGGTACACAGACATAAATGCAGGCTAAACATCTCTGTACATAAAATGAAACTAAAAGGGCTCAGGGAAAGTGTCTTTGCTCTTACCTGAGAGCAATGAGAAGTGACCCGGCGAGTAGCTGCCAGGGTGATGGGGGACACAACAGAAGGAAAGTACTAAGAAGATGGACAGAAAAAGTACATTGGTGTTATTTTATTCCCTCCTTGATGCTGTGATAAAATACTCTGTCAGAAGCAACTTAAAGGAGAAAGGGTTTTATCTTGGCACACAGTTCACAGCCCAGTCATTATGGAAGGAAGAAGTCAAGACATCTTGAAGTATCTGGTCACATCACAGTGACAGCAGGGAAGCAGAGAATGGCAAGTGTGTACACAGCTCACTTCTTCCTTTCTATACTGTCCAGATCCCAACCAGGGAATGATGCCAAGCACAGTGGGCAAATCTTCCCCTATGAGTTAACTAAGTCAAGACAATCCCCTCAGGCATGCTCAGAAACCCATCTTCCTGGTGTTTCTAGATTTCATCAATAATTGAAATTAATCATCATAGAAAACCAGTGACTGGCTAGAAGCTAGTTGTGTAGTGGGTGCTTGGTAGACATGGACCAGCTGTTCTGATTTGCGTCTATAAAATGGAGCTAATGAAACCTCCCACAGAGGGGCGTTGACAAGAGGAAAGCTCACAGTATGGTGTTTAACTTTTGAGGCACTAATATAGAATTCATGTACTGTTGTCCTGTTGGTCCATTGTGTGTCCTTTAGATACTGGCTCCTGCTTTAGCAATGTTGTACACTTTAGATTGTCAGTACTTGAGAGGTAAAGAATGCCAGCCATCATTCAGTAAAAGTATCTAATACCTGAGCCAGGTGTGATGGTACACACCTTTAATCACAGCACTTGGGAGGCAAAAGTGGAGGGATCTCTGTAAATTTGAGGCCAGTCTGGGTCTATAGAGTGAGTTCCAGAACAGCCAGGGTGACATAGTGATACCCTGTCTCAAAAAACAAACAAACAAAAATAACAACAACAACAAAAAAAAACACAAACAGAATGGCAACTCTTCTCTGGCTGATGAGTGCTGTAGTTTGAATGTGTTCCCCAAGAGTTCATGTTGGAAGCTTAGTCCCCTAAGTGTTTTTTAGAGGTTGTTAGGGTGAGATTAGGTAAAGTGATGAGAGTATCGACCCATGATGCATTAGTCACTCTAGAAGCAGAGAGTCTTGCCCTAGAGCACTTGTTCTATCTTCCCATATGATCCCCTCTGCCATGTTCTGATGAAACAAAGCTCCTCTCTAGCCACCAAGCCAGTGTCAGCACCGTGGAGTTCCCACAATTCAGCCTACTGCTTACAGATACTCAGTCTAGGTGCTGGCTCACTGTATGCCTAAGCCATAGTCCTTTTTCTATGAGAGAAGATGGGGGGAAGAAAGGAAGAATGGACCCTAGCCATCTCCACCACTCCTCAAGGAATACAGCAACTTCCTGTTGGGTGCAGATAGATGTGAGTCCCTTATGGTCTCCCCTGGGAAAACTCTGTAAATGACCATAGTTACTATAATCAAAACAGCTTTTGTTTGGCCCAAGTGGCTTTGTGTTAAAATGTGATATCAAAAGTGTCTACTCCCAGTGGGAGTGGTGGTGGCATTTGGGAGGCAGAGGCATGTGGATCTCTGAGTTCAAGGCCAGCCTGGTCTACAGAGCGAGTTCCAGGATAGCCCAGAGTACACAGAGAAACCCTGTCTCAACTCCCCCCCCCCCAAAAAAAAAGAAAAGCTATGTACTCCTTGTTGAAGTTAGTTTCCTGAGGAAAAGCACTGTGTCTAGGTGGAAGAAAAGTCTTGGGTGAGCATTTACTAATGGAGAACCTCTAAACATAATATCTGAAAGGACAGAAAATGTTAATTTAACTTCCTTCCTAGGTCTAGTTGGGTATGATTTAAGTAAGGCAAGAAATGTAGAATGCCTGCCCTGAGGTTTCTACTTTTAGAGTAGCTGTGAGAGCGATAGGAGGAATCCAAAGAAATGTCTGGAGAGTCGATACAGGGATTCTGCTTCTATGAGTAGAGCATTAGTGAGGAACATGGCCAGTATTCCATAGACGAAAATGGATCACACATGTTTATTTAAGAGTGTCTAAAAGAAGACCCTTAAATTTGGGGGTTTCTCTTCTGCTTTAGGATGTCAGGGGTTTATTCAATATATAGAACATAAATATAACCTGAGGTTAAAAACTTCTGTTTTTCTTTTCTGTCTTTAAAAAAAAAAAAACAAAGTCTCTATTATGTAGCTCTGGCTGTGTTAGAACTCACTCTGTGGACCAGGCTGGCTTGGAACTCACTGAGATCTGCCCACTTCTGCCACCTGAACGCTGGAATTAAAGGTATGCGCCACCACTGCCTGGCTGAAGAGTAGATTTCTAAGCTCATTTTTTTATGCTATAATAAAGTGGCAATGACTGACTGGGTAATTTAAAGGAACACAGATTTATTTCTTATAGATCCAGAGTCTGGAAAACTGAAGACCACTGAACCTGGCATTGGGCTAGGACTTTGTTGATGTGCCATCCTGCAGGGGAGACCAGAAAGATGAGAGAATAAAGGCCCCTTGCCAAACCCTTGTGTGATTTGCTGTCTTTCTGTGGGATTTGTTTTAGAAAGAACCCCTACAGCACAGCATGGCTGTGACTTACAGACGACAAGAACTCTGCCTTCGAGGGTAGCTCATATCTTCTTGTTTTCTCATTGCAGTTTTTCCACTACTCACAAGGACAAGTATACATTGGGGACTATCCACCATTTAAAGACCGAGTCACCTGGGCTGGGGACCTTGACAAGAAAGATGCATCAATCAATATAGAAAATATTCAGGCTGTTCACAATGGCACCTATATCTGTGATGTCAAAAATCCTCCTGATATTGTTGTCCGGCCCGGACACATTAGGCTCCACGTGGTGGAAATAGGTACTTCCCACAGTGGTTGATGTGATGGGACACGGTCTCTTTTATCATGTATAGCTGGAGAATAAGATTTACATTTCAAGGTGCATTTGGAAGGAAATGTTTTGGGAATGTATTTTTATGGTGTTGGATATCAAACGCTGGCCAAGTATTCTAGCACTGAGCCACATTCTAAGCCCTGCTGGGTCGACTCTTGCCTTTCAGCTGTGTTTCCCATCTCTGTGGACTCAAGACTTAGCCCAGCAGAGCTGATGATTGGGGAACTGCTGATTAGTCAACACAACAAGTGGCTTCCCTTTACACACCTGTGTCTGGAGCCGTGGCTTTGATTTCAGGCATATTAGTTGTTTGGTGTTAAGAGCAAGAATGACCAAATTCACTATGGCTGGATGAAGTAGGCTTTAGGAAAGGGAGACTGGGCCTTTTGGTATTGTCTAGGATGATATTTTAGTGTCTTTTACAGCAATACAGAAATTTCTCACCTCGTTTAAAGATGTGAAGGAATGCAAGTTCCAGTGTCTTCTCTTGAGGTGGCAGCCTGATGCTGGAGATGATTGTTGTAAATTCATATCTCCAGATTTGCTTTGACTGTAGAATGTGGGGGAGGGGTTATGGGTGTAGAAATGCTCGGCTCTCTAGGTCATTTTCAACTGAAATGCCATGGGCATCCAGCTGTGGGTCATTAGATGCCGCTCTGTGTAATTTGGCTACTGAAAGAGGATAAATAAAATGGTAACTACCAAAGGAAGACTCTTATTAAATTAACAAAATTCCATTTCTTCTCTGTGTGCCCCCTTCCCCTACCTCCCCCTGTTCTCTCCTCTAGACAATTTGTTGGTGTTCCTGGTTTGGGTGGTGGTGGGCACCGTTACTGCCGTGGTCCTTGGCCTCACTCTGCTCATCAGCCTGGTTCTGGTTGTGCTCTACAGGAGGAAACACTCGAAACGGGATTACACTGGGTAAGAACTGCTCTTTGTCAGAGAAGGGTTGGAGAGAAGAAGTCAGGCTTTATAAAAACTTACTTTGTAATGGGAAAAGCACCGTGAAGGGTTATCTGCTGTTTGCTTTTCCATCGGGCCCAAGCTGTCCTCGGTGTTGGTGTGAGGAAGCAGATGTCTGGGCTTGCTGTTAGCTGCAGAAAAGGATGCTGAGCTCCCTTCTGTAGTTTCCTTCTGAGGCTTGGGGAGATGAATTGCTCAGCAGTTAGGGGCTGAGTTTCAGTGCCATCCACTCAACAATTAGAATTTTTAAGCCACAGACATCACTTACCCAACTAAGATGTTAATTTTGCCAGGCATGGTGGCACATGTCTGTAATTCTAGTTTTTGGGAAATAGTTCCAAGGACACCCTTGGTTACATAGTGGTTTTGAGGCCAGCCTGGGCTAATGAGACCTTGTGTCAGAATAACAACGGGGCCTGGCAAGATAGTTCAGCAGGTAAAGATGGTTGCCCCCAAGATGAATGACAGGGTTTGATCCCTGAAGCCCATTTGGTAGGAGGGAACTAACTCCTTACAAATTCTTTTGACCTTCATTTGCATGTCATGGTATACAAGTGTGTGCCTCCCCGATTCACCCCTAGATTCCCCACACACAAATAAATGTAAAAAAAAAAATAATTTAAATGAGAAAAGGTTAAAAATAGTTTAATCGTATTGTGTTGCTACTAATCTTACAAGGGACTTCCCTTTGCTCCGGTATATAAAACACCCCTGGAGATGGTCTGCTAGTAAATGGCCCTCCTAGCTTGGTGTGATGCAGGGATTCTCTTTGCTATAGTTCCCACCCCACTACAAGCTGAGCAGCTTCATTGCTTTGCTCTTTCTTGGTTGCGTGCATCTACAGTGGGAGAAGTAAGAGTTATGTTAAAACATAACAGGAAGAAAGAAGATGTGGCTTTGTTACAATGTCTCGCCAGGGATGTTTGGTGTAGGGCTGTGTCTAACTGCAAGACCTTCTCTTTTCCCTACTCCAGCTGGAAAGCTAACCCATATAAGCTATAGCACTCACGAGGTAAGACTGAGTATGAAGGCTGCATTCATGTTGGTATAGCCTGAGCAGCATCACACACACGAGCTAACTTGAGCCATCCTAGAGGAACTGTGGTTAGAGAGGGTTGCATGCTCGAATGGTGGGAGCCTCTCTGTGGGCTTTGCTGACCTTGAGATGTTAGGGGTGCTGTGTTTAAGCAAGTCTGAGTGTTCTGATTCAGGTATTACTTGCTTGGAATGCATCTCTTCTGCTGACTATTGCTCCCTTGCATGGGGTGTGTTTTGTGATTAAATGTAGAGGAATTGATGGTTTTCAACATGAGACTAATCTAAGGCAGTAACGCTTCAGACCGTAGTTCTCGCTTGGAGTTAATAAAGTGAGCAGGAGCAGGTTTCTTCGGTCCTGCATGGCATCATGGTTGCTGCTGTTCTCATTTTGGTCATCCCTCCTTCCTCCCTATACACCATTTCCTGCTTTTCTTCCTGGGTGTGCTGGGACCTACTTATTTTCCCTTCTTAAAAAACAGCTGACATAGAAGACGCATTGGCATTGTAACAGGGCCAGGTCTCCTCTTCTACTCCACTAGACACATGGTAACTGATCACATTGCCCAGTACTGTTAATATTATGTGTATATGTTCAGCCCATTCCCATTAGTGACACTAACCAGCCTGCTCAGTGCTAATCCAACAGCTATTATGGTCTGTTCATAGGTGTGTCATTTGACTGTACTGAAAACATAAAACATAACATCCAGATGAAGTTAGTGTGTGCATGCATGCCCTTCATGTAAAATATGTGTATGACTTTTATACATGAATTTTATTGTCCGTGATCAAGACCTCCTTTGGGTTCGAGTAATCAAACAGTTTGGCTTAGGGCATGTAGTCTCCCATTCCAGAGAGGGCAGTTTGCAAAGTGCCCAGGATGCTTTGGTCTTAGTAATGACACCTTTGATGTGGTCCCCTCCAGACTCCTTGCTTCTTCAGATAGTATGGCAGCACTAAGGACGCAGCCCTCATAACGGGCTGCCTATTCCGTCTCCCTCACTTATTCATGAGGTAGGACTTTGTAAAGATGTCCCCATGCTTCTCACGGAGTTTAGCCCACGTGACATTCCATGTGGCATCCCAGAGTTTCTCATGGTTCATGACTTCCTGAATGTTTGTGTTTTGAGGTTTTTGTGTTTTTGGTTTTGTTTGGTTGTGATGTTGATAGGGAAACAAAACGTGGGAAACTGAAGAGTGGGAGGAGAAGGGGAGGCACGGAGCCGAATCTGAACGTGGACCTGTGATTCCCCAAAGTCATCTGGAAGAGGCTTTCCTTGCATGATGACTAAAGTGCTTGCCCATTAAGCTAGAAAAACTTAATTCTTTAAATGTTTATCCTGAAGCGGTGGGTGGCGGGAGGAAAAACAGCACACCATACAGAAACAGTGCTGCTACTTGCCGCCCTCAGCAACATGCTGCCTGGGTTAGGCTAATTCCAGAGTTGCAGGAGGGAAAGACAGTTTTAAGCTATAGATGTTCTGGAGCCCCACTGTTTTGTTTTCTGTTGATTTTATGTATCTGTTGCTTCATTGTGCCGTCTTTTGCATCACTATACTTTTTGTTTCCATTTATTGTATTTTTTTGTTTTGTTTTTACATTTGTTCTTCAAATTGTCACTTCATCCATCAGCTGCAGTACATCAGAGCGTTTGTCACCAGTTAAGCAGGCTCCACGGAAGTACCCCTCCAACACAGAGGGCCTAGTAAAGAGTCCGCCTTCCACCGGATCTCATCAGGTAACAGCTGATGGCACTGTGCTCTAAGGTTTGGTACACTCTAACTTCTTGGGTATGAAGGAGAATACTGTGATATTCTCACTGTAGTAGACATGCAGAGACAGAGAGGAAGATGGACCAATTAAAGGGCCAGTCTAAGAAGATCACAGGAAAATGTCTTGCAAAGAACTGATCTCAGGGAAGTTTCCCACCAAACCACCACTAATGTTAATTAAAAGGCGTCTCCTTTGGCCCAAGTACTAGTAGCAAGTGGCTTTGTCAGTGGTAAAACATTCTTCAGTTGCCCAAGAAAGTAAAATTTAATGAACTATATTCTAAAGAACTCTAAGAATTTGGCAGACAAGAGCTGGGTGGCATGTTGTTAGTAAAGTTCTTGGAAGAGGACCTGTGTTCAGTCTAACATAAAAGAAGAGGGGAAACCACATGTGGTGACATACACTTCCAGTGACAGTGCTGGAGAGGAAGGGACAACGGACCACTTAGGCTCACTGGCCAGCTAGCCTAGCCTAACCGGCAAGCCCCAGCTCTCAAGACTTTGTCTCACTGGGCATAGTGGAGCACACCTTTAATCCTAAGCACTAGAGAGGCAGAAGCAGGAGGATCTCTGTGAGTTCAAAGCCAGCCTGGTCTACATAGTGAGTTCTAGGACAGACAGGGCTATGTAGAAAGACTCTGTCTCAAAAACAAAACAAAACCAAAAAACCTGGGGTTGAGGGGACCAGAGAGAAAGAGAGAGAGACCCTGTATCCAAAGGAAAGCGGAAGGCATCTGAGAAACCACATACATACAGGGTAGTCTTTATTTAGCACATGCACATATACTTATGCGTGCACATATGAACACACACAGAGAAATCAGCAGGGAAAGTTGGTGTTCTCAGTATTAATCCTAAAACAAGAAATATATTTCATGACCAGCCACAATGGTCAGGATGCAGAGTACCAGAAAATTTGTTTTCAGGGAAAAGTTGTGGTATTCTTGGTATTGATAATAAAACAGAAAATTGATTTTCTTTAGAAATAAAATTGAGAGGCTGGAGAGATGGCCCAATGGTTGGGAGCTCTTGGCTGCTCTTGCAGAGGACCCTGGTTCAGTTCCCAGAACCCACATAGTGGCTCACAATCATTTATAACTATAGTTCCAGGCAATCCAGTATCCTCTCCTGACCACAGAAGAGGGGAAACACAGCTGTGGTGAATGCACATATGTGCAGGCAAAATACTCAAACACATAGAAACAACATCAAATAAATCTAAAAATGTTTTAATCAAGAGGAAATGCTTAGCCAGATAATTTATCGGCTAGATGAATAAGGACAGGTGTTTGGTTTCTACTTCCTGTGGGAAGTTCTGAAGAGACTGTCTTTCATTTGGAATTTAGTGCAGGACCTAGCACCCTGCTTCATGTTGTGCTTTTGCTGTGTCGTTTTGAGCTGTAGTAACTATAGCTTCGTCAGAGCATCACAGCTTAGTGCCCATGGGGTCTGTGTGCAACAGCAATCATCCTAAGGAGTTTGGCCAATTCTGCTCTACCCTAAAATGGTAACAGCTAAAGGGACTGTTTCACAAACAGTAAAAAGAACACACACACACACACACACACACACACACACACACACACACACACATTATATATGTTCCATGGGTTTTATATGTGGTGAGGAAACTTACTTCAGTGAGGAAACTGAGGCATTGTTCTGAATTTCTCAAAGCACACCACACTATCAGAATTAGGGTTCAAACCCAGTCTCCTAGACAGCAGGCAGCATCAGGCTCATAACCTGTTCCTGTCCTGCCCCCCCTCCCTGCATTGCCACAATATACCTCAGTTTACTGATTTGGGTCCTGACTAGGAATACGGCTGTAATGAAGTCAGAAGAGATACAAAGAGGTTTAATGGCTAAAGAAGCCTTGGGGAGGTTTCATTCTGCCCCTGGAGTAAGGAAGGTATTGCCCTTCTGCTGAAAACGAACTCTTAGTTTCAAACGGTGAAACATGGCTTTCAAGACATTGTAAAATAGGTCACACAACACTCTGATTTCTCAAAGAAAAGGACAGTGCAGGCCCTGTCACTGCACCAGCGTGCCACAGCCTAGTGCAGAGAGGGAAAGTGGAAATGGCTGAGCTCAGCTGTGTCACCGAACTGCGGAGGTGGAACTGAGAGTTTTGGGCTGAGTATAGGTTTGTGCATACATGGTAGAACACTTTCAAGAGCAGGGAAAGAACTATAGTGCTTGGAGCTCACCAGGAGCTGGGAATAGTTTGTAGAGAAATGTAGAGACTACTCATGCTTGGAGTAGTCACACCTTTGTAGGTGCTTAAAGTAATATCCAAATAAAGGGTACTTGACCCATTTTACAGAGCTTGAAAAGAAGCCTTTAGAATTTCAACTCATCCAGAAGTGATTTTGCTGTATGCCACAACAGAATGTAGCAATCCCTAACAAGCCGTGCCCAATAGTGTAAAATCCATAATGTCTGGTGCCGATCAAAAAATGACTAGGCAAATGGCCAGGTGTGGTAACACATACTTGTAATACCAGTACTTGGGAGGCTGAGACAGGAAGAGTGCCTAAAGACAAAGCTGGGCTACACAGAAGCCCTGCCTCAAAGAGGGCCAAGGGAAACAAACGAGACATACAAGAAGCAGGTAACTAGTACTCACTGTGGCGGCACTTATACTAAAATTGGAATGGTACAGAGAAGATCAGCATGGCCCTTGCACAAGGATGACAGGCAAAGATTAAGGGGGGAGGGGAGATGGACAACAAAGATTAGACATGGAGACTATTCAAAATGAAGTATGACAACAACAACAACAAAACTAGAATTTTCCATTTAGTCTTTTTTTGGGGGGTGGGAGTGCCTTTGACTGAAATCATGGGAAGCAAACCTGTAGGAGAACACCCTAACCACACCTGCTCGGGGCTGGCTACAGGTGTGCCTGACCACGCTTAAAAGGTGATGTGGGGAAGGTTTAAGGGTGAGGGGCACGCACATGGTAGCCCCTTCTTCCCTTTCTTCATCGGTTTGCTCTACTTACCTGCCGGCTGGCTAGGTTGCTCTGAGTAAGTAAGGCATCTCCCTAATAAATATCTTAGTATCTTTACCTGACTCCATATTGGAATTCACCTTTTACAAACCTGAAAATGAAAAGGGACTATGTTACGTAAATCTTTCGGCCAAACCGCCTGAACCTCACCGCCACATGTGAGCTTTAGGCCCAAATGAATACACAGAAACTTGTATTAGGTTCAATGCTGCTTGGTCAATGACTAGGATTCTCATCTGTTAGTCCAGTCTTAACTATCATAAACCTATATATTTTATAAGACTTATCTTATCGGATGCCTTATTGGTGTCCCTCCTTGTCGGTGGATCACATCGTGCTGCTGGAACAGGAGCGGAGGGGGAAAGAGGGCCCTTCCTGTTTCTCCTTCGCTTAAATATGAGTCTCCTTGCTATGTCATTTCCTGTCTGGATCATCACTTCTCTACTACATTTCCCAGAATCCTCCCCGACTCCCAGTCCTGCCTAACTTGCTATTTCATTGGCCAAACTGTATTTTACTTAACAGTCAATAAGACAAACATACACAGTACATTCCCCATCAGGACTATAACCAGGCAATGGTGGCGCACAACTTTAATCCCAGCACTCAGAAGGCAAAGGTAGGTGGATCTCTGTGAGTTCGAGGAGACCAGGACTGTTCCACAGGGAAACCCTATCTCAAAACAAAACAAAACAAAACAAAACAAAACAAAACCCAACAACAAAAAACCCAACCCTGAAAAGTAAACTCAGCCACATTAATTACATTGGTTATCAATATTCAGAACACTCCAATTACAAGTTGGAGGGTTATCGATCTCAATGGCAGAGAGTATATTTTTTAGCATTGCACAAAACCCTAGATTAAGTTTCCAAGGTAGAAGATAGGTAGATGATAGATAGATAGATAGATAGATAGATAGATAGATAGATAGATAGCACTTGGGAGGCTGAGTCAGGAGGAGCAAAAATTCAAAGGTCAGTCTGGGCTACTTACAAGACCAGATCTCAAAAAGAAGCACATTTAGTCTGCTGTGGCTATTTTCTAAGTCATGCCAATGCTTTTTAAAAGTTATAACTAATGAAGTTTCTGCCTTGCCTGTCTGTGGAATTTGTAAGTCCATTGACAGCTGGCACAATACTGTGAAATGGAATGGAACGATTTGTAGATTAACTGGGAATTGTTTTCATGATTGATCCCATGGTTGTGCTAGCTCACAATGGAGGCTTCTCTGCTAGGGTTCAACATTTACTTCACATAGCCCTCAGTTCCCACAGTCCTTAGACACTAGCCATCCTGGTGGATGCTTTCACACACCTCAGCACTCCCTTGAAATAATGTGTCTGCGGTACCTCCCTCTCAGGCCGCTGCTCCCGAGAGTCCTGAGAGCACCTCCGTGTAACACGAAAAATAAAAGACCCAGAGACTGATACTGGGGTTCACTGAAGATCAGAAAAGCAAAGCAGCCGGCCACTAGCTCTTACTCTACCTCAGACTGAAAGGCGTTCCTGGCACCACCAAACCTCAGACTGCTGCCTCTCCTCAACGTGGCTGGAGAATCCTGAGATTTCAGTGTCTTCCTATCCTCAATGTGGCTGGAGAATGAATGCCAGCTCTGAGACCTTGTTCCTGTCTTATATACCTCCCTAATGCTGGGATTAAAGGCCTATGATCCCGGTGTTGGGATTAAAGGCATGAGCTCTGTTATTCACTCTTGTGTAGGCCATGGTGGCCTTGAAATAAGAGATCCATCTACCTCTTAATTCTGAGTCCTGGGATTAAAGGTGCGTGCCACCACCACCTGACCTCTATAGCTTGTGGCTGACTTTGCTTTCTGAATCCTCAGGCAAGCTTTAATAAATGATAAACAGTATATCACCACACCTCCGTGGGTGAGGATACTTTGTGTTCACCTTGTGTTCATCCAGGGCTGCAGTGTTATCACTAGAGATAAAGTTCAAGGGTGCTCTTTACTCATCTTCTGCATAGTTTTTTCCCACGTCTTTTGAGACAGGGTCTTGCCATGAGTAGCCCAGGCTGACCTTAAACTTTAAGCAATTCTCCTATCTCAGACTCCTAAATGCTAGGATTACAGGATCACCACTGTGACTCGTTTCAAACTACCTTAGTTTGCCGCCCTTCTGACTCAGCCTTTGACATCATGTAAAAATCGGTAAAAGGAAGAAACTCCGGGCCTCCTTGTGTGCAGTATCTATTACGAATGAGACATTTGCCAGAAGCTCCCACAGGCTTTTTTTCCTAGCCCCTTAGGCAAAAAGTGGGTCACTTCTTCTAGTCACATGCAAAGGCCAGCAATTGTGACTGGCTGAGATAACTTCTTGATTTACGATAGGGACCCAAATGAAGTCTGTAGCCTCAGCAAAAATGGTGAATTTCAGGGACAGGAATAAGGTTCTGCCAATGCAGGAGGCAGGATGGGCTTGGAAGTGAGTTAAGCAGGCTCTGGTTAGACCACGGGGCACCGTAGCGTGGGAGGAAGGATAAGCAAGAAACTTCCCCTTACGAAGCTTCATTTTTACTACAACTGGTTTAAGATGATTTGTATGAATATTGAAGGAGTTGGTTTTCTGGATCCTTTTCCGGAAAGAGTCAATACTTGGCATGCAAAAGACAAGTATCTGGAGAACAGCGATTTGATATGTCACTGAGAAATCCCCAGATGTACATCTCATGCAGCTTCCTTCCCATTTAGTCGTCCCGGGGTCCTGCATGGTGTATTACTTTACCGCTCTGCTTGGCTCTGAAGGCTTATTTGGGCTGAGTCACTCAAGCCACACTGGCAGAGTTGGCCTTCGGATCTAGATCAGTCCGGTTCTAAGACTGAAGGGACCAGCTCACCTTTCAGCAGCCATAACAGCCGAACACGTGCTTGCCATAAACTTGCCTTGGTCACTTAGAGGTCAGATGCCTGCCTTGTGACAAGGAACCAATCAGAAGTTAGTTAGTCACTAGAAAGTCAGATGCCTGTCTCATGACAAGGAACCCATCAGAAGTTAGTCACTAGGAAGTCAGATGCTTGCCTCGTGACAAGGAACCAATCAGAAGTTAGCTGGTGGCACTATGCTTTATGACCCTGGGTGTGCTTTACGGACAAGCGCATAGCAATGACGCACAAAGCATAGCAACCACCCTGGGAGGGCCTATGGGCCATAACAACCAGTTGGCCAATCAACACAGGGCAAGCCCTCCAAGCCTGGAGGCACACCATTAGTGAGCCTGTGCGTACCCCTAGACACTCCCCTTACACTGCCCTATAAGATCTCTTGGGAGGCCCTAGGAACTGTCTTTTCTAGCTGTCCGCCATGGCGGGTGGTTGAAAGACCCGAGTTAACATGGGGTTAGCTCGTTAAATTACAATAAAGCCTCGTGCAGTTTGCAGCAAGCTCTCGAATCCGCCTGGTGATTGGGGTGAACGAAGTCGTGGCCTGGGACCCCTGATACCTGAGTTTTCCAGGGGTCTAACAAGACGTGCAAATTCTTCCCTGCCAGACCAATTCTAATCAACTCTCTCAATAGTCGGAACTGATCTTGTTTGTCTCAGAGTCAAAACACGTGTTTCACTTTTGTGTCTGGCTTTTAAAACACGGTGAAGTAAATCCTGGAAATAGTGTTTTGGCAGCAGCCAGTGAGCACATGAAGGCAGATGTTCTCTCTCGGGCCAGCAGTCAGTGAGCACAAGAAGGCAGGTGTCCCCCCTCAGGCCAGCAGCCTGTGAGCACTCGATGAAGGCACGTGTTTGTAGTGTGGTCTAGCCTGTAATGGTGGCCACATTTGGTCGTCACGGGCCCACGCCTTTGGGCGTGGCTTCATGCAGATGGAAGCAGAGAGGGAAGCAGAAGGCTTGGTCTCGCTTGCTCCTGCTCTTTTTCTTGGGTCAGCTGATCTGGAAAGAAAGGAAGAGAAGTGCTCTCGCGGTTCTTTGTATTTTGTTGTGTAAGATCATTTATCTTGGATCTAGTGAAATCTTTACACCCTTGCCTTCAGGTGTTCCCTTTCAGGCCGGCAGTCGGTGAGCACATGGCGAAGGCAGGTGTTCCCTCTCAGGGAGTGCTAAGGGGTTGAAAGTGAGTCTTTTCAGTCTGTTAAGTAGACACAGATGGGTGGCAGAGTTCAAGGCCAGCCTGATCTATATAGCAAGTTCCAGACCAGCCAAGGTTACAAGAGCCAGACCCTGGTCTCAAGAAAGTGAGTCATATGTCCGAGGGATCCGAGTCAAATTACCTAACCTTGCAGAGTCTCAGATACACTATAAGGACTGCTAAGTAGACTCACTGCTATGCAGAGACTTCCAGAAGAACCCTCATTTTGGACCTTCCTTCCACCTTCAGCAGCACGTTCTAGTATAAAACTAAATTTCGGAGCCGGGCGTTGGTGGCACACGCCTTTAATCCCAGCACTCGAGAGGCAGAGGCAGGTGGATCTCTGTGAGTTCGAGGCCAGCCTGGTCTCCAGAGCGAGTGCCAGGATAGGCTCCAAAGCTACACAGAGAAACCCTGTCTCGAAAAAACAAAACAAAAAAAAAACAAAAAACAAAAAAAAACTAAATTTCACAGAGGTAGAATTCAGAGCTGATTGCCTCTCTAGCTAAACTCGTTCAACTAAAAGAATAGACCATCTCGGGCATTATGCTTCTTGAATTTGTTTTGTTTTGTTTTGTTTGAAACAGGGTCCCTCTGTAGCTCAGGCTGACCCGGAACTGCCTCTTCTTCTCAACTGCTGGGATCAAAGGCCAGCACCACCACACCTGGCTTCTTGAAACATTCTTAAGGCCTGTTTGTGTAGTAAATCATTGGAGTGACGGCCAACCAAAATTCTCACTTCATTGTTTTGTAGTAGCTGTTAGAGGGTGGATGTTGAACAGTGTGCTAAAGCAGCTAGGCCTCAGTGGGTCCGGTGCTACTCTTTTCCTTCTGTATCCTTACTTACCCTCTTCTGACTCTCTTAGAAGCAGTGAGCTCACTTGTTTCCCTGGATTCTCCCGAAGTCCAAAGCGGTCTCCTGATTGTCAAATCAAGGTCCTGAGGCATGCTGCACAGTCCCCAGTGTGCGTCATCTTTTAGTAGCTCCAAAACCAGGCTTCTGAGACCTGTTCTAGGGACCCCACCTCAACCATAGTCCCACATCTAATGCACTATCTTATCCGTCCCTTCATCCGGCCTGGCCCCTTCTAGGTAACCCGGGAACATAGACCCTAACTTACACCTTTTGTTTTCTAAGGGGAAGAAGGAATGGACTAAGCAGGCATTGATCTGTTTCATTGCCTTCGCAGGCAGTCTAAACATGAAACACCACATTGTCTCCCATGAAATTCCTCCTGGAATGTTAGCATTTACTGACTGGTGCAGACAAGTCTGTTTTTCTTAGTTTCCTGCTCACACTGTGTCACGTATCCGCTGCTGTGTAACACCATCACTACAAAAAGAAGTGCTTAAAGCAGCCCGATCTGCAGACCAGTCAGGTGGACGCTCTGCCTTTGGTTTACTGGATGAGTTATCTCAGAGTGTTTTTAAGAGTATGCTTGTGTGACGTGATGCTGGCAGTCAAAGCTGGTATCCGTTGGGCATGAACTGTCCAGCACTAGGTTATCCATAGGTACCATTCCAGTCTCATCATCAGAGTTTATCAAAATGTGCCCGATGCCACCACTTCGCCATCTGTCTGCATAGAGAGTACCTCAGAATTCTGAGAGTGGCTTTACCCAAGTCCAGATAGGTCTGGCGACTGCCTGGTCTTACTCCTAAGCTACCATTACACAGCCTTGCGCCTGTGCCTATCTTCTCTGTAGAAGTCAGAAGAATACTGAACCCTGCAGGATCTCAGCTTACACTTTGGAAGAGGGTGAAGGTTGGGCTCCTGGCTTCAGAGGGTTTGTCTCCTGCTTTTGCTGTTTTATTATAGTAAAAAGCTGAAGTACACCATTGGACTTCTCAAAGTTCCCTGGACAGAGAGAAGAACTGACTTTGGGTCGTACTGCATTTTTTCTTTTTAAACCAGAGCTGTTTTGTTATCTTTATAATTTTGCAGGTTTAATAGGAATTGGGAAAGTCATAAATGTAAACTGCCCTCTGGCAATTGAACCGTTAGCGTCTATCCAGACTTTGTTCCCTTAGAGTCAGGCATCGCTTCGGCTCCCAGAAGCCCAGCCTCTCTTACTCTCCTGGATTGGACTCTGACAGCCATCTTGGACGTTTGTCATTTTCCCCAATGCTGAGGTGGGAGGGGAGAATTTGTAGAGTTTTTCTTTACATTTCTTAGATCGTGATTTTTTTTTTTTTTAATGAACTTGGAAGGACATTTAGCTGGTATTGGACCACAGAGAGGCAATCTGGTAATGCAGGTCAGATGCAGAGGGCATCCCCAGCCTGTCCAAGACCTGAGGACCCGTCCCCAACACCAAAGAAAGGAGGAGTACACAAAACAGCAAACTTTTAATCAGTTGTGGTAGAGTCAGGCTGAAAGGGTTATGTTGTATTTATATTGAATATTTAAAATGTTATGAGGATCTATATGTATAAAGTGGCCAGCACAAATTATATGGATGACATCATTTTCTACCAGGATGATTCTGAAAAATCAAGATCTCAGTGCTCCCTTGGGTTAGTCAAGGGGTCAGTCTAATCCTTATGCCTGGTCCCAGTTGCAAAGGCTGATGAGTGCTTTGGCAGCTGGTTAAATAAGGGACATTGTCAAGAAGGAATGTAATTTTTTTGGGGGGTGGGTTTGAGACAGGGTTTCTCTGTGTACCTTTAGAGCCTATCCTGGCACTCACTCTGGATACAGGGTGGCCTCGAACTCACACCCGGAATGTAATATTTTTATAGAAATGTCTAAGTATATTAGCTGGGCGTTGGTGGCACACGCCTTTAATCCCAGCACTTGGTAAGCAGAGGCAGGCGGATCTCTGTGAGTTCGAGGCCAGCCTAGTCTCCAGAGCGAGTGCCAGGATAGGCTCCAAAGCTACACAGAGAAACCCTGTCTCAAAACCAAAAAAAAAAAAAAAATGTCTAAGTATACACAAAACCAAAGGGAATAACAGAACTAATGTTCACATACCAGCTTTGGTGGCTTCAAGGGATGCCCACTCTGGCTTTAGATCAATCCCAAACATCATAAGAAACCTTGACTTTTCAAAGGGGAGGAGTCCTTGCTTTGAAAGCTGAGAGTATGGCTATAATGATTGCTTCTGTTTCTGGAGCTTAGGAACCATGTTTTTTGGTTTTTGGTTTTTTTTCCCCAAACCTCTAATTTGGCTTCTCTTCTCCAGGGCCCAGTCATATACGCACAGTTAGACCACTCTGGCGGACATCACAGTGGCAAGATTAATAAGTCGGAATCTGTGGTGTATGCTGACATCCGGAAAGACTGAGAGAAGACCCCAAACATATCTTAAGCAAGAAACCAATCCAAACTGGACTCTTGTGCAGAAAATGCCCATAACCACGTGTGGCCTTGACTCGAGCAAGGACAAGCACATGTATACGCATGGAAGAAAATGTGTATAAAGGATATGTATATTCTATTTAATCTTTCTGACTCGAGAGGCCAGCGGTGCATGAAGAAATGGTAGGAGTCTACGTAAGTGTAAATTGTCTTGCTGTTTCTGTGTATTCTTTCAGAGTCATTTCTAATTGGAAAGTTTCAGAAACATCCCTGATACCAAGTGATATGGTTTGCCTTATTGGAGACTTCACACAACTGTTAGTACTTCCAACAGACGTGGCCTTTTCACCTAAGGGCTCAAGCAGTCTTAGCATTTCTTGTTGTTGGAGATGTTCAGTGGAAGTGAGTCTCTCACGGTATCAGAACCATTTTTCCGGTGCTAGCTGACACACACCATCCATTAGCCATGCCGCCTGAGGATCATTTGAGGAGTTTTTGTTGGTGCTGTTCTAAAATATGAGAGCATTTTCAGCTTGAGCTTGTCCTCACCATCCTTCAGTGGATCCTAAGGTCTCACTGATAAGCTGTTGTCACTGTGTGGACAGCACCCAAGGGTATGCGTGGTTAAAAGGGTACAGATTGCAGAGCCCAAGGATTACGATAACATGGGAAAGACTTCAGAGGGGCCAGCATTCTCATTTTTCTTCTCAGCAATTCCAGACACCTCCTGACAGGTGCTTTACTGGCTCCTTGCTGAGTTGAGGCAGTGTCTATGATGCTAGTGTTCAATGGCCTTTGTATGACCTCCCTGCCCAGTCAGAACTGGATCAGCCGGCCCAAGCCAACCTCCCCTAGGCTAGTCGGCAGCTTGGTTCCTGCTGCTTGCAGGATGGTGCTCAGACCTCACGTCCTAACTCCCCACACCACCTCCTTTGGAGTATGTCTATTTCCTGCAACTGTGCATTCTGAGGCCTGGCTACAGATAACAGTGAGATCACGTCCAGATGGCAGACCTGCCCTTCCCATGTCCTCTGACCTGAAGGAGGCGGCATCCTAAAACTTACATGAGAATTGTAAAGAGACACCTAAAAGGAATGGCTTACAGATTAAAATTCCTGTCTGTATTTTCTCAATGGAAATGTATCCAGCTAGGGAGAAATATCAAGTTCATTGTTACTTTTTGATATTTTCATTTGTACTTCTGTGAATACTTTAATACATTTTTTTTTCAATTTCTGAATGGTGGTGTCTGCTTGTTTTTAATCAAAAAGAAAAAGAGAGTGAAGTCTTTTCATTTGTACCAACACAGCCACACCAGCCTTTCTCCTGTATACACCACCTGTGTGCCTACTTCAGGGTCTTTGTGCCACTGCCCCCAGTGCCTAAAACAGAAACACTTGTGCAGGTGTTTCTGTGTGGCCAGTAGCTCCTTAAGTCTATGTTCAGAGGTTCCCTTACAGAGGCTTCTATACGTCTCTCAAGGGAGAACTCAGGGCTGCTGACTTCCTCCTGCGGCCAGGGCTCTGGCTCTTCAGCTGCACAGGCAACATGCCAAGCCCATCCACAGGTCCTCCCGGAGGCCTGGGTCCATCGAGCTAAGCTAGACTAAGAAGGACCCTCTGGAATTCGTTCTGAAAGCAGCAGGGTGGCCTTGATGCCAGCTGGATCTCAGACCCAGCCCTGCCCTATTTAGGGCAGGTGAGCTTTTGCAGAGGAGGAGCCTGGTCTTTGGGGCACTGAAACGGTGACAGGGAAGTAGCCGAGCTCTCCCATGGTGGTGATCCTCCTGAACTTGCTTCCTAGAGAGTCAAGACTATGTTATTCTGACAAAATTTGAACATGCATAAAAGAAGAGTAAAATCAGTCTCCCTAGCCCTCCAGGGGTGATGGTACACACCTGTCCTTGGGAGGTTGAGGCAGGAGGATCAGGAATTGGACTATGTGAAATATCATCTCAAAAATATAAACAAAACCCACAATAAGCCAGATCAGAACTCTAAGGGTAGCAGGCACACACAAGGTACACATACATACATGCAGGCAAAAACTAATACTTAATAAATAAATGTAAAACTTAATATTATGAACATTGAAGGTTAACAAGTGAGAGTAAAGGATAGTGGCACATGCATGAAACCCATTATTACTGTGCTAAACTAAAACAGTTAATTAAAAATATGGAAGCCAGGTGGTGGTGGTACACACCCTTAATCCCAGCACTAGTAGGCAGAGGCAGGGGAATCTCTTGAGGCCAGCCTGGTCTGCAGAGTGAATTCCAGGACAGCCAGGGCTACACAGAGAAATCCTGTCTCAAATTAAAAAAAAAAAAGAAGAAAGAGTGGCAGCAGCCATATGTAACAACATCATCTTGACACATTGAATTAAAACATTACTTCTGTATGTGAGAGCAAGCACATGCCACCTTGTTAAGTGTGGAAGTCAGAGAACAACTTGAAGTCAGCTCTTCCCTTTCAACCACTTGGGTCCTGCAGAACAAACTCTTGTCTGTGTCATCAACAAGCCTCTGAGCCATCTCGTTGGCCAAACAAACACTTTGGAAGATGCATTCTGAAAGCCAGGGCCTTGGCTGTGTCTATTTCCTGGCATGTAGTCAAATTCCCTTTGTCGTGAAAATGGCATTTTTACCAGTGGTTTCTTCAAATCAGGGTCCAAAGGTGGTCCTAGGAAAGATCTGTGGAGTAGGGCATGAGGGAGGCCTATTTTAAAGCCAAAATGGGGTCGTGATGCTCTTGAAGTTTGCCTCGGTTGCACTTTAGCTTTGTGCCAGCAAGGAAGGAAGCCAGCCATCAGTCAGTCACTCCTACAGACAGGACTTCTCTGCTATGGATGTGCCATGGATTTTAAGTCCCTTCTATCTAAACTTGCAGACATTTCAGGCTGTTCCCAGTTGTTGATCTTACTAGTTAGTAATTCTGTGCTTACTTGTCCTTATGAACTATTAAAGGAAAAAAACTGCCAAATGTAAACAGTTTCCAGCCAGAGGAATCAAAGCCCAGGGTCAGACCAGCCCTTCTGTCCCTTGGAAATGGGACCTAACTTCGGAGAGTGTCGGCAGGGGGCCCTGAGGCCCCCTCCCACCTCACATCCTTCCTAAAGCCTTTGGGGAGCTGACAGGAAAGCCTGACTTTGTGGGTTGGAAGAAAAACATTTGGGAGTAGAAGACAGGAGGGAGCTTGGGATCAACAGGAGACCAGCACGCTGGTGGGGCGTGGTCACCAGGAGGGAAACACCGACCTTTCAGCCTCAAAGGGGTCCCTGGGGACCTGCTGCTTCCAGCTTCCATTTCCTCCTGCAAACAGGATGTGAAACTTTATTGTCCTTTCTTGGCTCTGGCATCCGGTTCTTTGCTGTAGGCTTTGTGGTGTGGCCTTTAGTGTTCCAGCCTTTAAGGGCAGGTTGGTTCTTTGTTTTTTGTTTTGTTTTAAGCCTTACTAAATCTGGTGCAGAAAGTCAGACATATTTGATATTCTCACACTTGCTTTTGCTTCTTGCCACCAGAGCTGTGTGGCTGCCTGCCTTTGAGATGCCAGACACCAGCACCTGAACCATGACTCTGCTTGGGTGTGGAGAATAAAGCTAAAGAGAAGCTGGCTTTTGACTGGAGCTTTCTCTCTAAGGAAACTGAATTTTGAATACAGACCATATTCTTGCCTCTTTCTCTGCCTTGGAACATTTTTTTTTTAAAAGATCTTTAAGTTACATTTTAATAGTGCGTGTATGCGTGTGCGTGTATGCGTGTGCGTGCGTGCGTGCGTGCGTGCATGCGTGCATGTGTGTGTGTGTGTGTGTGTGTGTGTGTGTGTGTGTGTGTGTGTATGAGTGCGCGTGTGAACGTGCGCACATACATGCATGTATGTGCCACAGTGCACATGTGGAGGTCAAAGGGCAACCTTCCTGAGCGCATTCTCTCATTCTACCATGGGGATGGGCTCCAGGAGTTGCATTTAGGTCTCACTCGGGTTTGGTGACAAGAGCCTTTACCCACTAGGCTATCTCACCAACCCTCGAAGGTCATTACCTTCTTTTCTTTAGTTAGCTTTTAAACACTTACTAATCTTTAAAGCGTGTGTATGTCGGGAGGTGGCACAGGCACATGGATATAGGTGGGCATGAGAGCAGGAAGCAGAGGGCACCTCACATCTCGCCTGGAGCTGAGTCACTGCTGCTTGGGTGTGAGCTCTGTGACATGGTGCTGGGAACTGAACTCCAGTCCGGCGCAAGGGCAGCATGCTTTCTTAACTGCCGAGCCCATAAAATTTCTTTTACCTAGATGAAATAAATTTTACATTCATTCTGTAGACAGTCTTCTGGAATGTTCAATAGACCCATAAGAATATAGAACATTTAGGAAACCCTGACCTCATCCTTGCTGGCCCAGCAGGACCCCAGAGGTGTGTTTATAGTGTATCCTTGTAAGCCTTTCCTCAAGGACATTGCTCTGGCAGAGGGAGGACATCCTGAAAGCTTGTTGGAGGATCCTGGTCCAAGAATGCAGAACATCCGTGCAACACTCGGTTATTGGCAGCTACCAGGCACCACACTGCTGCCACTGCCAGAAATGCCAAACAGCTCGTGTTACTAAAGGAATATGACATGAGTCTCTGGCAAGGAGTTCATGTGGTAGAGAGTCCTGCCATGGATCCTCGGACACAGGGCCTGACACACATCACACCCCAGGCTCTTTGCTGAGTCAGTAATTTAATGTTGACTTACTGAAGCTGGACAAGAGACAAAGAGAATGACATGGACAGGAGAGCTAGTACTTGCCTGAAAATGGCTGACCCTTCCTGACCCTGCCTCAAAAAGAGGAATTCCAAGATTTGGATTCCCTAGCCAAAAACCCAGGACTGGGGATCTCACAGGCTCCAGGGGATAACCTACTACTATACATTTTGCTAGATGGACATTGTATCAAACTGCCTGCTGGATAAATCCCCATCTCTAAACCCACCTCAGTCCTCATCAGCTAAGTTTCTTCATGTGGTGGTTGGTATGATGACACACTAGGCAAAGTGCAAGAGAATGTGTCTCTGGAGTACTTGGCCCTAAACGGGATGTCTGTGTAGCACACCCCTCCCACCCAAGGCACATACGATATCACGGAATGGGGGTGAAAAGATTGTAAAAGTAAGAGGTTGGGGAGGACTGAGACAAAACAGTGTCTTCTGGGCATGGCCGGACTACATACTCTCATGAGCCCCGCTGCTAATAATACCTGCACAAGATCAAGCCAATCTACAGTCCTGCATGGGGGTTCCTGAAGGAAGGCACAAGGCCCTACCTGGCTGAGAGAACTCCTGACAGTTGATGACTCCTAGGGGAGGGAAGGTCTACTATTCTTGGGGGTGTGATCCTTGGTCAGTTGACCATGATCCAGGGGAGTACTTCATACAAGCCCCAACTTCATGTCGTCTTCTCTTTACTCTTTATCACCCACTGAATCTGATAAGTGCTTCCCATAGGCACATGGAGGATGAGTTGGTGTGTGTGTGTGTGTGTGTGTGTGTGTGTGTGTGTGTGAATATATTCAAAATACATTGTATGCATGTATGGAACTCTCAAAGAATAAAAACCATTTTAAGAAACGATTTTAGTTCCTTAAGGCTGGAGAGATGGATGAAATTAGGAGTTGGGACTGCTGTTTCAGAGAATGTAAGCCCAATCCTGGCCCGCACACAGCAGCTCATAATCGTCTCTGAGGGATCTGATGCCCTCTTTTGGCCTCCATTCGTACCAGTCATGCATGGGGTGCACATACATAAATACAGTCAGAACACCAGTTGACATAAAATAAAAGTACTTGTTTAAAAAAGATTTTTGTTTCCTCTTGTAAGTTGTATTTATTTAAATTGCTTTTACCTATGATTTTCCTATGACTAACCCTCATGCCTCCTGCTTCCTATATGTAGGCATGCCTCAAATCATTACAAAAAGCAATGGCTTCCTGGAGAGGCAAAGAAGAAACATGAAGAGATTGTAGCAAGAGTTGGAGAGATGGCTCAGCAGTTAAGAGAACATACTGCTCTTGCAGAGGACCCAAGTTCAGTTCCTAGTACCCACTTAAGGTGGGTCACAACTGCCTGTAACTCCAGCCCCTGATACTTCTGGCCTCCTCAGGAAACTGCACTCACAGGTACACACACACACACACACACACACACACACACACACACACACAATTTAAAATAATAAAAATAAAGATATATTTTCTATTTTATGTTTATGTGTGTCTTGCCTGCAAGCCTGGTGCCCATGGAAGCCAGAAGACGACATTGGATCCCTGGGAGCTGAGGTTACAGACAGTTCTTAGCTGCCATGTAGGTTCTGGGAGTCAAACCTGAGCCCTCTGGAAGAGTAAGCTGTGCCATTGACCTAAGCAATCTCTCCAAAATAAATCCTTAAAGAAAAACATATAGCAGCAGTTTAACCAGTGTTTGCCTGTGCATCCAACTCATACTGGACCTTGTTAAGCACTAACATCTTCAAATCACAATTATTGGATAATTGCGTATTGACAAAAAGGCTTCTTTTTTGTCCTATTTGGGCTACAATGGGTTCAAGGTCAGCCTGAGCAATTTAATAAACCATGTACCAAAAATGCATGTATATGAAAAAGGGAAAGAGACAAGAAGAAGAAAAGAGAAGGGAGGAGAGAAGGAGAGGGGAAGAAAAGAGGAGGGAAGGCAGAAAGGAGAGGGTTGGGGATACAGTTCAGTGGTAGGGTGCTTGCCTAGCATACTCAAGGTCCTGGGTTCAAGACTCAGTACTGTCAAAAAAGAAAAATAGTCTAGAGCAGTGGTTTTCTTTTCTTTCTTTTTTTTTTTTTTTTTTTTTTTTTGAAACAGGGTTTCTCTGTGTGGCTTTGGAGCCTATCCTGGCACTCCATCTGGAGACCAGGCTGGCCTCGAACTCACAGAGATCTGCCCCTGCCACCAACACCTGGCAAGCAGTGGTTCTTAGCCTTCCTATTGTTGTGACTCTTTAATACAGTTTCTCATGTTGTGATGGCCTCTAACCATCAAGTTGTTTTGCTACTTTTTTGCAACTGTTATGAATTGTAATGTAAATATCTGATATGCATGATATCTGATATGTGACTCTCCCCCCCCCCCCCCCCCCCCCGCCCCGCAGGGGATCAAGACCCACAGGTTGAAAATCTAAAGCCACATGTGGTGGAATAAGTCTATAATCCCAGCACCGAGAAGCATCTTAAGTTCAAGGCCAGCCTGGGCCATATAGTGAGACTGACTCTAGACAGACAAATAAGTAAATAAATAAGAAAGAAGGAGAAAGCAGGCACAATAACTCTTGTCTAATTCCAGCATTCAGTGATGCAGGAAGCGTGTCCCAAGTGTTTGGGGTCTTTCTAGGTTATACAATGACTTAGAAGCTAAGCTGGGCTACAAAGGAAAACCATGTAAAGAACAAGGAAAGCAAAATTCACATGTACAATTCCACTCTCTTCCTCTTCGAATGGAGTTTGGAGGGTGGGGATGTTGGTAGCTGCCACTTTCTGGTGGTTTGACATAGTAAACTCCTTCACTCAGCCTGCTCGCCTATTCCCACACACTGTAAAGGGCTCTGAAGCAACCACGAGCGAGCAAGACAGAACTCGTCAAAGGCCATCTGGTGCTTGATCTGATATTGAGTGCCGGAGACTCAAAGTTGAGCATGGAGGAATCCCCTCCCTTCATGCACCTAGCCCTCAATTAGTGCAGTGAGGAAAGAGCCAACTGCAGTCATGAGGTGAGCCGCAGTGAGCAAGGACTCCCAGCTGCACGCCTATGCAGGTGGAAGAGAGCCTGCAGGCGGAAAAGCTGGAAAGCAGGTGTAGAAAAACCAAAACTGTTGAGGGCTGTTCCGGATGGCAGAACTAACCCCAAGACTCCGCCCCCAGCCGCAGCCCCACCCCGACACCACCCATCCCTACCCCACTCCTTCTCCACTCCACCTCGCACTGGATTTAGGGGAAGGTCTTGAAAGCCTTACAATACAGGTTTAGAAATTTTATCACCGTCCTGCACGGGGATTTTTTTCCCCCCTCATTAGGAAGCTTATTTGGTCAGTTACACAGGTAAAGGGTGGAAATCTGAAATTGGGAAACCAATTAATAATGGGACTTACTGCAGAGTTGAGTTATGCATAAAGGAACTGGACTTTTAGCTTCCGTGAGAACAAAGATGAGAGAGGGCTGTAAAGGGCTCTGTAAAGGGAAGACATGTTTAGGAAGATGTTCTTGAGCACCGAGAGAATATACTGAGTGGCCAGGAACAGCCAGGTGAGTCAGCTCACACTTGTAATCCCAGCATTCAGGAAGCTCAGGCAGGAGGATTTCTTTGAGCTGGAGATCAGTCTGATTGCATAGTTCCAGGCTGAACTGTAGTGTGTCAAGAGAAAGCCCATCGGGGTTACTACAGATGGAAGTGTCACGAAGATGGTGCCAGGAATGTGAGTAAAGCAACTTGAGGGAGGTGGGATCTAGGGTTGACAATCAGGGGCTGGGAATGCAGGGGAAGTGTAACTAGCGAGCACAGGCATGATGCTGGCAACTTCCTAGACCTCAGTTCATTTGGCCTCTGTAACTGGTCATTCAGGCACCCTTACTGAAAAGCCCACCTCTGATTTCAGTGTCTTCTCTCTCCTGTGATCCAACCCACAGATCAACACCCTTGACCTAGATTCCAGTCCCTTCTCTTTTGCAGGCTACCCTCATTCTGATTTGTATTGTGATGTACCTGATCTTGCCCCAGATCTCTTTCAGTCCTAGAGTGGTGAAATCTGGGTGGCCTCAGGCTAGGAATCCACCTAAATGGTAGGACATCTCATATAGGAACCATATAGTAGCTCATATAGGAACCATAGACTTCCTAAAACAGCAATGTGGTCCACATACTTCTTCAGTTGTCATCCTGCGTTGGTGGGTCCTAGCCCCTAAGCCAGATGGCCCACAAGGCTGGCATGATGTTCCTAAGTATCACTTGCTCACCTGTTTGCTCAGTGGGTCTCCTCCAAACCAGCTGGGAGGACCCAGTGCTCCAGACCTCCAAAACAGCTCCAGGACCAAATGCTGTGACTGCAAAGGCCTTCTCCTTCCTTACTTAAACCTCCTCCCGGCTAGCTTTCACCAGCCTTCTAAAAACCACAGCAGGATGTGTGCCAGGCTTCTCCATTGCTCTGTATTTTAACTGCCTATTTGCTCCCTGGACAAAATTCTGAGTGCTTAACCAGCATTAACACACACAACCAGCCACCTTATGAAACGCCTTATGCAGAAGCTATTATCCCTATTTTACAAACCAGGAAACTGAGACACAAACATCTTCATCCAAGGGCACAGACTCAGCAACTGGATGGGGTCCAATGAGTTTTTCAGGTCTAAGTCAGGAAGTATGGGTTTGACTATTTCTTGCTCATCACTCTATCCCTGGTATGGGGCCTGGCTAATACACTGATGTTAAATAATTCCTATTCATCTTCTTGAGGTCATCCAGTTCACTCTCTCAAAAAACATTAGGTTCCTAGGGCTTCTATGAGAAAAAAACAAAATCAAATGTTCTTCATACATCCATTAGTTGATAGATAGCTCCTGAACACCTATTATATGTCTAGCTCTGGGCTTAATGCTAGACAGTGAAGACAGCACCTTAGCCCTACAGGAGTTCAGAGTAGGTGAGGTTCAAGGGCTCATGAAAAAAAAGAAAAAAGAAAATAAAAACCTTCAAAAGGTCATGGTGTTTCTCTTCGATATTTCTAAAGTCATCATGGATGATCTATCTCATCCTGAAAAATAATTCTGTACCGGCTGCTCCAGAATTGCTGGATGTTTCCTGTAGGTAGTAGAGGCTGCAGGTCAGAGACAAGGGCTTGGAGCCCTGCAGGAAAAGGTTCCTAAGGCTACAGCAAAATCCAGTGCTGCCATCTGCTGGCCATGGAAAACTGTGTTCCCAGGCCATGTGTCACCTGTATTTGGCTCCAGAATAAGCCAACTCTTATCCCTTTTGAAGTGAGAACCTTTTCAACCTTCTCTACCTTATTTGTCCCTCCTGTGTATTGAAATGTGGGAACTACAGCAAAACTGAGTGCTTGTGGCAGGACTACTGTCAGAGCCCTGTGGTCTCACGTCCTAGCCTGGCTCCCTTCCTCGGACACCAGCTTGCCAGGCTCTGTGGCTAACCATGTGAGACCACAGGGGTCTGTCCCACCTCCTCTCCGTGAAACCTAGCTATGTTATATTATCAGGGGAAAAGATGCACAGTCTTGCCTTTATGTCTGGGGAATAAAGATGAATATTATTGTGAATTGAATGCCTTTTTAAAAACATGTTTATAAACTTGGAGCATGTAAGATATACCCACATCAAAATTACTGTTTCCACTTGAAGCATTTATTTCTGCAGATGTGAGATGCTGGTGGGGCATCCCCATGGCTCTGGAAGCTGCACTTGGGCTTTGCAAACTGTGTTCTTTCTAATCCTGCCAGTTGAGACCGTCACAGGGATTTGACATTAGCAGTGTCTACTTCAAGCCACTGAGCAAACTGAGGTCGATCCCTGGAACCACGTACAGTGGGAGGACAGAACCAACTCCATAACATTTCTTCTGACCCCCTGGCATCAAGTGCGCACACGCATGTGTGCATGTGTTTGTGTGTGTGTGTGTGTGTGTGTGTGTGTGTGTGTGTGTGTGCTAGCGTGCAACACAAGACATCACATTACCTTGATATCAGTATTTCTCATAAAGGCAGGAGAATGGACAGGCTGAGGGCTGGAAGATTCCTAAAGCCTTCTGAAAGCTGGAAACACCTTCCAAGTGAGGCCAACTAAAACCAACTCTTCTGCCGCTACAGCAAAAGCCAGTGTCCAAACATGACCCTTGCTTATTATGCTACTAAAACATACCCACCCTGGGTAAAGGTGCTGATGAAAGGCACAACATTGTATGTAGAACTGTGTATCAGCAAGATATGTGGGGAAGCCCGAATCCTTTGTGCTGCCCTTGGAGCTACTAAACTTTCTTGCTTGCGCCCGAGTTCCTCCTGGGTGGAAGAGCACTGTCCCCTAATGAGCTCTGCTTCTGTTGGGACTGCAAGTCTCTGTCAATCCCTCATACAGGGACACCTGAACCCCTCTGGCCCGTGATGTCGATATGATTGCATTTTCATGGGCTGAGCACCACAGGTCAAACAAACAGCCTGAGAAGGCAAAGGCAGCTGTGTAAAGCTAAAGCGAGTCAGGTGCCAACCTGTGCCAACAGGTGCTGACCCGCTAGGAAGGAATCCAGGTGTCTGGTTCCAGGAGGAGCAGAAAGGACAATAATGGACCATGGCAAAAAAGAAAAAAAAAATGGCTCTTACTGCAATCTTTGTTCTTGTTCATGAATTATTAGAAAGGATTGTCCAGGATATTAACTCTCATCAGGAATTTGTTCTTTTGAACATCCTGAAGGGGTACGCTGCCTGATACGATTTTATCCCATGATGGAAGACTCAAGACCGTCTGAAGCCAATGATCTCCAATCAACTCGGAGGCTGAGTACCACCATTCCTGAGAGGAAGGAAAAAGAACAAAGGCCTAGTCAGTGCTCTTGGCGTGTGGAAGACCGACTAGATTCCCACCAGATTCCAGAAATGGTAATGTGTCCTGAGCATGTTTCTTTTGAGATAGGGTCTTACTGTGCAGCCTCGGCTGGGATAACCTTGAACATAGGCTGATTCTCCTGCCTCTGTGCCCGGAGAGCTGAAATTTATAAAGTTGTACTGCCACACATGGCTCCTTTGAGCTTTTAAAAACATGGGACTCCACAGGCAAAAATGATTTTTTTCTTTCCTTTTTGGCTTTTTGAGACAGGGTTTCTCTGTGTAAATTCCTGGCTGTCCTGGAATTTGCTTTGTAGACCAGGCTGGCTTCAAACTCACAGAGATCTACCTGCCTCTGCCTCCCAAGTGCTGGTATTAAAGGCGTGCACCACCACTGCCTGGCTTTTTTTTTTTTTTTTAACTTTTGCTTTGTTTCTCTTATCTCTTTCTTGTTTTGTTTTTCTGAGATGGTTTCATGCAACCAAAGCTGGCCTTGAATTCTCTCCGTGCAGCTGAGGATGAGCTTGAACTCCTGATCCTCCTGACTTCACCTCCCAAGTGTTATAGGCATGCATTAACATGCACGATTGATAAAAATATTTTTGTTGTCCAAATTAGTAGAACTTCGATGCATCTTCAAATATGCACACATAATTGCACATGTCGTCACTTGTTTCAAAGTATCCTGCTGGGTGCTGAGCCTGAGTTTGACCTTTAAAGTATTTCCATGTGAACAGCCATGGAAGTAAAAGGAAAATGGAAGGAGTCACAGAGATGGGGAGAGAGACCATGCTGAGGGGGTTTGCAAGAGGGAAATGTCTGAAGAAGAAGCAGCAGCACATAGCCCTGAGCTCTGGATACAGACCCTCTTTAGGTAAGGTCTGCCGCGATTACTGTGGCTGGAGTGTGTGTATATTCCCCCGCAATCCACATGTTCGAGCCCAACCCCTAAGGTGATAGTATTGAAAGTCAGGGTGATTGGGTTCTGAGGGCTTTGGGATTTATGTCCTTACAAAAGAGTATGAGGGAACAACTTCCTCCCTTCCATTCTTTAGACAGGCAAAAAGTAGGGAGACTAGAAATACAGGGAAGATTAAGAGAACACCGAAAAGGGAGGGGCCCCTCACTCTACAGCAGTGGTTCACAGATGTAGGCGTAGACCCTTTGGGGAATCCAGTGATCTTTTCACAAGAGTCGCACGACTCTTTCGCAGGAGTCACCTAAGACCTTCAGAAATTTATAACTCACAACTAGCAAAATTACAGTTATGAAATAGCAACAAATTAATTTTATGCTTGGGGTCACCACAAAAGGTTGCGGCATTAGGAAGGGTGAGAACCACTGCTCTAGGGTCTGGTTGAAGTTAGGAATACCTGTTCAATTAACAAATAAGCTGTGGAGTTCCCTACATAGAGACAAGGTCCTCCACACTCTTCCATACAAGTATCTTAAATATGAATACTAAAATAGTAACCATCCATGCTGAAGCCCGACAAGGAACTTCGAATATGGCTTTGTTCCTTCCCTAGCTGTGAAGCTTCAGGTTTCAGGAAACCTCGGGGGGAAAAAATCATAAACATCATTTGCAATAAAAAAAAAGTCTTAGCATCCTTGTGTAGTCCTTGTGACAGATGGTGTCATGAAATCCAACACAGATGTCTCCAGGAACCACCTTTGGACAATGCAATTTCAGGAGCCACCAGAATCATGAAATATATGATTCTCTCTTGAAAAGCTCACACTAATTTGTGTGTGTGTGATCATTGTTGTGAGCACTGTTAATGCCCATGCTTAAACCTGTTTTTAAGCCTCTTCTTAATAAACCCGGCTGTATTTTGATTTGTGGATTTAGCCTCAAATTATTTCCAGCAGCAGTATCAAGAATCCCAGCTTCCACTGAGTGGAAGTCTCTGTAGGGAATTCTTCAGGTGGCAAGTGGCAGAGTGGGGCTGTGTCTCTGGCTCCAGCTCCTTCTGCCACTGATGGGGGCACAGCCAGAGGCACCACCAAAGAGGAAATCATCCTCATCAGATTTTGAATTCTAGTACCATGGTCTTAGACTGGCCAGCCTGTAAAACTGTGGGCAGTAAACTTCTCAGGATCCCGAATGAACTAAGACAATGACTGCCCATGCTTCCTAAAACCCAACTGAGAAGTGGGTTCTGTTGCTTCCTCAGAAGGGTGAGCACCCTCACATATATAACCCCAACACCCACTGTGGCCTGGTGATTGATGGTACATACCTTGCTCATGCTCAGCCAGCATTTCTCCAGCAAGTTCCCTTGTGTCTCAGAAAGCTCCAAGGCTGTGTTCAAGAAGAAGTCACAACTGTGCCCATCACCCATTAGTATGCAGACATAAGCCATCAGATGGTAGAGCCTTGGGTAGAAGACGGGGCCAGTGGTATTTTGACCCACAAGGTTCTCTAAGGCCTAGAGAAGACAAATAACAAATATAACCAGGAGATACAGATGGCTCAGATGTGAAGTGCTTGTCAGCATGAGTTCAATCCCCAGAACCGACATCTAAAAAGCATGGCAACAGTCAAGAGTGTGGTGGCACAAACCTTTCCCCAGCACTTGGGAGACAGAGTCAAAAGGATCTCTGTAAATTTGAGGTCAGTCTGGTCTACATAGCAAGTTCCAGGAAGGCTGGGGTTACATAGAGAGACCCTGTATCAAATAAGTAAGTAGGTAGGTAGGTAGGTAGGTAGGTAGGTAGGTTGATAGATAGATAGATAGATAGATAGATAGATAGATAGATAGATAGATAGATAGATGATATAAAGAAGGAAGGAAGGAAGGGGAGAGGGGAAGGAAGGAAGAAAAAGAAAGAAAGAAAGATAGAAGGGAAGGAAGGAAAGAAGGAAGGAAGGAAGGAAGGAAGGAAGGAAGGAAGGAAGGAAGGAAGGAAGGAAGAAAAAGCAAACCTGGTATGGCGTCACAAGCTTAAAATCTTACTATTGAATCCTATCCCTATAGCTTCCCCAGGAACCACACATCACTGGAAATACCTTATACTGTACCTGTGGTTTTCTTGACTCATGGGAATGAGCCATTATTTCCTAGGTTTGTGGGAAGGAACTGCAAGTCAGTTCATAAAATATTGTAGACTGCCTAGTCTGACTTTTGACCTTAGACGTTTGGCATATCCTGCAGATCTGTAGTATCTCTGGGTGTGATAGTTTAGGAATCAATGTGATCTGAACTCAGTCACATGGAGAGATGTGGGGTATCAGCAACTGAGATTATCTGTTCTACAATGAATCCTGAAGTAAATCATTTCAAAAAATTGGACACCAAAGATCTCAGGTGGAGAAATTTGTCATGAATATGTCCTTAACTCAAGCTCAGATAACAGAATTTAAATAGGGCCTGTGAGATGGCCCAGTGGGTAAACAGCACTCATCACCAGAGAACCTGAGCTCCATACCTGGGGAGCCACAGTGGAAGGAAAGAACTGCTTTCAAGTTGTTCTCTGGTCTCCACAGGCTCATTGTAGCAGGAGCAAGCTCTTCTCTGTCTCTGTCTCTGTCTCTCTCTCACACACACATCAAATGTAAAAGCAGCTTAAATAAAAGAACTATAGGCTGAGAGCATGGCTAGACTAAGCATCAGTTCCCACACAAAGGGGTGTCTTGAAATCATGAATTTGGAGGACAGTGAAGGAATCACATGTGAAATCCCTTAAAACAAACACACAAACAAAACAGTAATATGCAAAACAATCTACCGGTGGGAAGTCAGCCACTGATTGTATACACTAAATGATGCCACTACTCATGTTTTCCCTGCCTATGTTCACACATGTATTTCCATTTGTTGAAATTCGATATCAGATAGACTATCAGTACGATTTCTAAGTAGAGTAGTTACAATTTGTGAGCTTTTTTAATTTAAAATTTCATTACATTTATTGTATAAGTGTGAATGTGTGTGTGTGTGTGTGTGTGTGTGTGTGTGTGTGTGTGTGTATGTGCGTGCATGTGATTGTGTGCACTCACATTGCTGCAATATATATGCAGAGGTCAAAGAACTACTTTAAGGAGTTGGTTCTCTACTTCTACCATGTAGGTCTCCTGGATCCAATTCTGGTCATCAGGTTGGGCAGCGAATATCTTTACCTGCTGAGCCATCTCTGTGCATCCCCGCCCCCATTTTTCTAAGTTTTTAGGAGGGTTGTCTTGAAAACATTTTTAGCATAAATATGTGCAAATTCTGTAATGAGAGGACAGTCAGCCAGGAGGTAGATGGGGCTCCACTAGAGGAGAGATTTGTGCTGGAAAGCAGGGCGCAGGCCTCACCTTGAGGAGCTCAACACCACTGTCCTGTGCGTTCTCAACCTGCTCTTCTATTTGCTTCTGAAGGTAGAGAGCTTGCCCTTCCATGTACCTAGAGATTCCTTCATAGTAAAGAACTGTTGGGGTCCTTCGTGTCACCAGACTTTTGGCTCTATTGGAATACTTGTCGAAGTTGTCCCATTCCTGAAGTCTGGCATACCTGCACCACCAGGGAAGAAATGAGAATCAGTATGTCTCTCCAGGTGGGCTGGTTTCCTGAGCGATTTCTCTGGATGTCAACTTTCAGTACTTTGGCCCTCTGCCTGCCTCCTGTCTGATGCAGCAGAATGGTAGGTGATGCGGATCTGGTGAAGGGTAGAAGAATATGATTCCGGAGGAGCAGAGCCCTCAAGAGCACACATCAAGTGCTGTTCTCCTTAGACTCTAGGAAGTGAGACAGATCACACACACTTCAGGCTTGAAGATGCTGCCCCAGTTGCAAAGAGAGGCGGGCCAAGCAGTACTCAGAGTGGCCTGTGGAAGGGCCAGTGTCACCTGTGGATTCCCAGGTCTGACTTGGTTGGTTGGTGACTTGGGAGAGATTGAGATAAGCACACCTCAGTACCTCAGTACCTGTGCCGTCTCCATCCTAAGAACCAGTGGAGCTGACAGGGAACATGGCATTGAGCTTCTCGGACATGGAACAGAAAGAGGCCTTCCCTGATGGGAAACCCAAGGTTTCTAGAACCTTCCACAGCCAAGTAATTAGGTCTAATGCTGGATCTTTAAGTGTTATTCCCTGCAGATATTAAATAGCCCATGTTCTCCAACGTCACCACCTCAAAATAACATTTTTCCCATCTTTTAGATCTGGGCAGGTGTATGTGGGCAAGTGGTGCTATTTCTTCATGTGCCCCAACCATAGCACTCATTAGAAATTGGTAGAATTGTCCTTCAATAGCCCCTCAGTGCCAGGATGCCCCCAGCCCACAGATGCTCAAATTCACAGATGTTCAAAACTCTTACATAAAATGGTGCAGCATTTGAAAACCCCCATGCATATCTTCCTGCATCATCACTGGGTTGCTGAAAATACCATCCGAAATGTAACTGAGTGTAAATAGTTGTTACACTTACAGTGCAACTCTTCCCCATGCCTCATAGCTGTTCTCTTAGGCTCACAGAAACCACTGCTACAACACTCCTGGCCACCAGAGCTGTCTATGCAGTAAGCTTTGTATTGCTGTGCCACTGAGACAAGTGGACAGAACTACTTTTCTGTCCTTGGCTGAAGGTTTCTAGAGGATTCCTCAGGAGGCTTTCTCCATAAATACTCCCTGGCACCTTTAAGCTGGTGTAACTATGTATACATAGTATACATATTGGATGTAAACTATGAATACATTTTCTTTCTTTTAAAGAGTTTCACTGAACTCTTTCTTATTTCACTTTAGCTGGGCGTTGGTGGCGCACGCCTTTAATCCCAGCACTCAGGAGGAAGAGGCAGGTGGATCTCTGTGAGTTCGAGACCAGCCTGGTCTACAAGAGCTAGTTCCAGAATAGCCTCCAAAGCCACGGAGAAACCCTGTCTGGAAAAACCAAAAAAAAAAAAAAAAAAAGAAATGAAATTATATGTAACACATTGTTACCAGACAGCTATGGAGGAGTAAAGTCCCAGGAGGAGTCCACTCTGGAACCTGAGGATTCTGTTGTCTTCGTTGTGGTGTATAAATTCCAAACATTCTTCAAATGTTCTGTAAATGAAGCCTGGAAAAGAGAGAAGCAGAGTGATCTTGCAGTGTAAGCATGGCATGGGGGTGGGCGTAGGGTCTTTCTGGTCTTTAGTTCCCCAGTAGAACTTCCCAGTGCAGAGAACACAGGATCTGGTCACTTTAGGTATTCAAAGGGTCCTGTGGGCTGTAGCAGTCACATCGCTGCATTGGCCTGTGTTTGCTGAATCCCAGCTATATTGTGGATTCTTATGGATACACAGCCCGATTCCATAGAAGAGACCACTTCAGCTACTACAAGAAGCCCTGGCAGTCCAGGAAGCCTCACTTGTTTTCAACCATAGGTCCTTTATTAGCAGCAATGTGTGTCTCCACTTTGTGAATCATGTGTGGCAAACAAAGCCCTGATTGGTCTCTCCGGTTTAACATGAGGACCACCTCCTCCTCAGTACTATTTAGAAGTTGTTGGGAAAGAACTTGTTTTTCCAGATCACTGTGATTGAGGGTTCCTTGAAATAAGATGATCGCAGAGGCTGATTGGGGGATAGAACTTCAGTGATAAAGAGAAGTTGGTATGTTGCAGGTCCAGAGATGGAATGTAATCTATCTTGGACTATCTTTAGCACCTTGCCCACTTCTGTGTCGGACCCAGAAATCTGTGACTGACATATAAAAATCTTTTAGAATATTCTTAGCAGACCACCAGCTTCTACCAACTTGAACCTTAAAAAGCTGAGAGTGTTATCAGACAACATCTGAGGCCTATCTATAGCCGAGACTTGTCCACTTTCCTGTAATGGGTCTCTCTGATGTTCCCACCTATATATTTGAAAAGCATCTTGATTTATAACCCTCCTTGTAATATTATTATAAAAGAGTTCAAGGAACTGGCTCATGTTGGACCATGGTATTGCGTTCCTGGGCCATCATCGCTCGTACTTGGCTCCAGAATAGACACAGCGAGAGTTGTGTTTTTGTGTTGACATTACCAACTGCTACTAATGGCTATAACTGTTCTCAACAAGCCAATACTTGTAGGCATGTCAAAACTTTCACATAGCAACACATTGTCACCGACAATGTCCACGCTCAGGAATCAGACAACCAAGTTACAAAAGAAGGTCTCATAAAGTTTTAAGTAACTTTACAGTTTTATGTTGGGCCATGTGCTGGTTAGTTTTCTGTCACCTTGACATAAGCTAGAGTCATCTAGGAAGAGGGAACCTCAATTGAGGACATGCCTCCATCAGTCCTGTAAGCATTGACGTGGGAGGGTCCAGCTCATTGTGATGGGTGGTCTGGGGTTGTATAAGAAAACAGGCTAAGCAAGCCAGAAGAACAGGTCAATGAGCAGCACCCCTCCATGGCCTCTGCTTCAGATCCTGCCTCTAGGTTCCTAACTTGAGTTCCTGCCCTGACTTTCCCTAATAATAGAATTTAACCTTTAAGGTAAAATACATCCTGTCCTCCCCCAAGTTGCTATTGATCATAGTGTTTTATCACAGCAACAAAGACCAAAAAGGACAGGCCACACTCATAGCTATGTAGCCTTCAGGCCATGTGTTGGACATGTTTTTCAACATGAAGTCTTAAGTAAACCTTGCAAAAATTAAATACTCCTAGTAAAAGGCACATTATAAAAACAATTCCAGTGACAACACTCGTTCAGAAATTGACCTGACGGCTCAGACCTACAAGCTTCCTCCAGATTTTATTATCCCTTGTTTTACTGTTCTCCGCACCTCACCCCCTGGCTGTCCTGGAATTCACTATATAGACGAGGCTAGCTCTGAACACTCAGAGCTCTGCCTGCCTCTACCTCTCAAGTATTGTGACTAAAGATGTGCACCCAGCATTCACTGGTAATTCTGGTAATTGTGACACAGCTCCTTGAATCACATCACCAGGCTCTCTCCATTCCTGAACACCAACTAGGTGGCCCCAAAGCCCTGAGAACTGCCTCATCATTCCAGTATGGGCATCCAACCCTATTTCTTTTAATTCTGAAGCCAGAATAAATTCCATGCTTACCAGAATAAAGCATGATGTCCAAACAGACAAAATAGAAAAATGCCTTGCTGAAGATGTGCTCCTCTGTTACAGAAAGGTCCCATAACCATCCTAGTACCTGGACCAAATGCTTGTACCTGTGGAACAGAATGGGTAGTGGGATTAAAAAGCAGTGAGAGCAAAGGATGGAGTTGGGAACTGGTCTAGGTTAGTCTTGGTCATAAACAGTAATTCAGAAACAAATACAACTCTTTTTGTTTGTTTTTGTTTTTCAAGATGGGGATTTCTCTGTAGCTTTGGAGCCCATCCTGGAACTCACTCTATAGACCAGGCTGGCCTCGAACTCACAGAGATCCACCTGTCTCTGCCACCTGAGTGCTGGGATTAGAGGCCACCCAACTATAAATACAACTCTTAAAACAGACTTCAACTGAGGGGGTGGCATACCCCTTTAATCCTAGTACTTGGGAGAAAGAAGATGGTGGATCTCTGTGAGTTCAAGGCCAGCCTGGTTTACAGATCGAGTTCCAGACAGCACAGAGAAAACCTGTCTCGAAAAACAACAAACAAACAAAAAAAAACAGACTCCAAACCTTCCCTTTCTCAGAATTAGAACCTAAGTCTCCAACTGGATCCCCCAAACTGTTCTTTTAGGGCTCCTCCATATCAGGGGGCTGACATCAGGCCAAATTGGCCAGCATCTTCAAGTCTTTGTTTCTGTTCTTTGGGCATGCACAATGCTTTTCTAATTTCCTTGTACCTGGCAGGGATGCAGACCTAACTCCCACAATAGGTGTGATGGATTGCCCTTCTGTCCCTGGCCAGAGCAGCCAGATCAGAGCTGATGAACACAGAAGTACCCCATTAAAAGAATTAACAGGAGCCTGGTATGGTGGATTAATCCCAGCACTCAGGAGGCAGAGGCAGGTGGATCTCTATGAGTTCAAGGTCACCCTGATCTACAAAGTGAGTTTCAGGACAGCCAAGGTCACATAGAGAAACCCTATCTCAAAAAACAAAAACAAAAACAAAACAAAAAATAACAACAAAAAAAAATGAATGGGGGGAAAAAGTAACAATGATAGGTAAAAGCTGACAGTTATCAGGTGTTACATTATCTTGCTATAAACTGTGCTTCCTTTCCTATGCTATGGTCAGGGTGAAATAAGCCAGAACCCCCCAGACAGCTTCCTGTTCTAGTTAGCTTTAATTGCCATCCCAGTAGCCTAGAGTCATCTGGGAGGAAAGCTTCCTGATTGAGGGATTGCCTAGATCATTTTGACCTGTGGGCATATCTGTGGGGGATTGTCTTGATTATTAATTGATGGAGTGTCCAGCCTACTGGGGGAGGCACCATCTCTGGTTCTAAAAGCTAGCTAATTCTGGACTGGAGAAGGAAAAGAGTGCAAACCAGCAACAAGGTATGGTTTCTGTACAGGTTCCTGCTTGAGTTTCTGCCCTGAATTTCCTCAGTGATGGACCGTGACCTGCAAGTGTAAACCGGAATAACTACCACCAACCCTTCTGCTTTTTGGCAGTGTTTTATCACAGCGACAGGAAGGGAAGGAGACTCCTAACTTTGGAAAATGCTTTAGGACAAATACCTGCTTTTCAAGAAGAGAGATTTACTCAGTCTGCAGAGAACCATATGGTATTTGTTGGGATTCCGGAGAAGTGACCACATCCTATGGGCTCGGGAGCCTGGGAAGAAAGCAATTGTGGTGTATTTGGGGGTTATTACATGTAACTTTATGCCCTTTCTTGCCTGGCTAGCATTTACCTAACTCAATGGCCAAGTCCAGATGACCCATTAAGAACTTGATATGGCCCAGGGTGTCAGCCACATAAGCTATGGTTTCGATGGCCTCAGCTTTCATGGGGAGGTTCAGGAGCTGCTCCACAACCAGGATTTCATATTTGTACCACAATCCCTGGTATCCAGCCAAATGGTGGTACAGTGAATAGTCCAGAAAAGCCTTGATGATCTGTAAGGGTAGCAATAGAGAGAGGAGGAGGGAAACTGAGGAAGAATTCCAAGGTGAAAGACTCAACGCCTACCACTGGACTGCAGCTAGTCATTGGGCCAGTGCCATGGACTTAGGTGCAGTAATCAAACTAGGTGTCTGCCACCTACTTCCTGGGTCTTCCAGGATAGGCTTCATGGCCTCACTTGTATACAGTCTTCAAATGAAATACAAACAATAGTTTACATGTGTGGATAAACGACCATACAGCACAAAACTGAGCAGGTGCAATCAAGTCTACACAGTAAGTAGTTATGTTAAGGTTGAGGGAGTATTTGAGAGATAAGAATTACCGTTTCTTTTTTTTTTAAGATTTTTATTTATTTATTACGTATACAACATTCTTCTTCCATGTATATCTGCACACCAGAAGAGGGCACCAGATCTCATAACGGATGGTTGTGAGCCACCATGTGGTTGCTGGGAATTGAACTCAGGGCCTCTGGAAGAGCAGCCAGTGCTCTTAACCTCTGAGCCATCTCTCCAGCCCGAATTATCGTTTCTTATGCATTGCTTTTGTAATGCATAAGAAATGTTGTAATAGTTTGGTTAGCTTGATAAAGTAAGAAGTAATTTAAAACATAATCGGAGACTTGAGAAGTTGCTTACTCTTTAATCAAATCTTTAAAATGAGAAAGTTACCTCAGAATATGCTTAGAGAAAAGCAAGGACAAAAGAATTCCTTCTGAAGAATCAGTTTATACACACATGCATATGAACACACACGTACATATACACAGGCACACATTCATATATACATGCACTCATAAATGCATACGTAATACATATTGTATAAACTGCTTTGTATAAACTTCTTTGAAAAATACATGAGACCAGACTAATAATAGATTTTCTAATAGTCCAAGTATTTTATGTTGGGGTGTGATTGTACAGGGGAGGCTTTTTAGGACTTTTTCCAGGAGGACTTTTCTTCCTGGAATTCCTCAAATTCTGTCAAAGGCAAGTCTCTAGGTGTTTGTTAAATCACAAAGTTCTTCTTTGCAAATTACAAATCCCTGGTGTGAACATGCAAAATGCTCCCACAAAGGAAGCATGGCCAAGCATGGTGGTGGGCAAATGAAAATTCTACAGCAGCAACAGTCTCTGACTCCTTGAATGTGTACCAAGAGAAGAGTGTTCAATTGTTTCATGCTGTGGGGCAAATATAAAGCTCAGAGGCTGTGTGGCTTGCCTGTGTGTCTTACTGGTGGTCACACTGAGGATGGGTGTGGTCTGGAAGCCACTCTCTGGGTTCTCATCTGGTCCTTCTGTTACCTTAAGCTGTCCACAGCTTGATCCCATCTTTTGAAAGAGAACTAACTAACCTTTGCACTAAGCTTCTGTAACTCTCACTCTCTGGGTATACTACTGAGGTTTCCAGAGCACCATATGTGATACTGCACCTCAGTGAAGGCGACGTAAACATCTAATTATCTAAGCAGACCTGGGGCACACACCTGTAATTCCAGTACTCAAGATGATGCAAGCTGGAATGGGGCCTGTCTCAAATAAACAAACATGTATCTTCTTCAAACAAAATAAGACATGCAAGCCTGGCATGGAGGCACACACCTTTAATCCCAGCATTTGGGAGGCAGAGGTAAGTGGATCTCTGTGAGTTCAAGTCCAATCTGGTCTACAGAGCAAGCTCTAGGACAACCAGGGCTATGCAGAGAAACCCTGTCTCAAACAAAACAAAATAAGACCCCCCCCAAAAAAATACAGTGAATCTATAAAACAAAAAATTAAGATTTTATAAAAATAATACAATGCCACACTTCTCATTGTATTTTGCTGCTGTTTTTTAATGCAAATGTTATGTTGATATATACTTATTACTGCTGTCTTTAAGAATTTCAATTTTTCTCACTTTGTGTCCTATAATACCAATTCCGACCCACAAAAGTAAAAGCTGTTTGACTCTTTAATGATTTCTGACCATGTAGTCATCTGGAGCCAAAATGTTTGTTAGCTGCTGGCAAAACCACCCAGCCAGAGAGGCTTCCATTATAACAGTGTGATTTTTCAGTTCCCATTGGCTTTGGTTAGAAGGTTTGCTGTTCTCTAAATGAGATTCAGCAATTTCAAGGACAGCTACGAACATACCTGAAAATCATGTTGAGTTTCCAGGGAGGAATTCATTTGCATCATCGCTGCCAGATGACCATAATACTTGTAGTGGAAAAAGAAATTAAAGCTGTAGATCTTCCACAGCAAGGAGAAGCAGGAGGCTTGCAGGTAAAGTTGTGCCAGTTTCTTCCTGCCACAAGGATTGCAGATGGACAGAGGGGGTTTCGTCACTGTCGGGTTCATGTGCTCAGGCTCCCTGTGCCCTCCTGCAGTTCTTCCCAGAGCCCTTACCTGAGCTGGAGGCCTGACCCATGACTGGAGATCATGATCATTTTTATGAAGCATTTAAGTAGGTTACATTGGATTAACTGTCTGAATCTCACCTTCCGTGTAAAATGGGGTCAAGTCATCCCCTCCTTTCCTGTAGACTCAAATGTGATGAGTGACATCCATGTGCCTTTAACTAGCTTCATTTAATTAATGATACTTGACAAGAGCAAGTGTTCTTATCTAAACTATGTTATGGGGTGGGGGAGATAGCTCAGTTTTTAAGAGTACTTGTTGCTGAGGACCCGGGTTTAATTCCTAGCACCCGAATGATAACTCAAGACCAACCTAAATATAGATGCAGGGGATCCAACACCTTAGTCTGACGCTAGTGGGCACCAGACATACACATGGCACACAGGCATACATGTAGGAAAAGTATTCATTTAAAAACAAACCCATGTCATCACAAAATAGATAGCATGGTCTCCATTTAATAAGGAAGAAAATGTGCTTCGTAAAAGTGAAGCAGGTTAGTTCCAAATACCTCAGAGGTGCTGTCCTGCCTCTGTCTCCCAAAGTGCCAAGATTACAGGCCGGTGCTACCAGCTCCATTATTACTTTCTTTCTAATATTTGTTTTATTTATTTGCTTATTTTGTATGTTTTATAGGCACATGGGATACCCACACCTATGCATATGCATAAAAGTATGTCAGTAACTGGAGTTACAAGCACTCTTGGGATGCATGGTGTAGTGGTTTGAACGAGAACGCCCCTCACAGGCTCTGGCATTTGAGTACTTGGTCCCCAATTAGTTGGAATGTGACCTTCCTGGAGGAAGTATGTTGCTGGGGGCTGGTTTTGGTGCCATACTGAGTTCACTCTCTGTTTCCTGTTTATGGTTAAAAATGTGAGCTCTTAGCAGTTTCTCCCACACACCTCATGCTTGCTGCCATGCTCATCAATACATGGCTTACTATATTGAAGGGACCAGACCCTCACCCAGCCCCCTGCTTTAGCAGCTGTGACAGGTGCAGAAAAGACATGTAGGCCTCTGACTCAGCATACATCACAAAGGGACTCCAGGACAGGCCAAACCCTCCCCCCCTTAGTCTCCAGGATGCTTAGTTCCTGGAAACCGTGTGTACCAGTCCATCTGCAAGAAACAAAACCTCAGAAACTACAGAATGTTCCCAGCAACGACCAATGAGAATAACTAGCAAACAAGTCTTGCATGCCAAAATAAGACTTTAAAAAAATTCCCCTAATTGTTCTCAAATATCAACCAATCAAGAGCTGACCCATACCTCTCCACACCTGCTGATGTAACCCTACAGTTTTTGCCTTCAAATACCCCAGCAGTAGACAAGGAAGGCACTTCCTCTGGTGGCTGCTGAGTCAGCTAACTAGACCAGGTCCCTGCCACGGTTGGATAGAACAATAAATCTTGCTTTTGCAGTTTGGTGGGTTTGTCTCACTGGTTGTCTTTGGGGAACTTCGCGACTTGGGCACAACAATGTGTACTGGGGTTCAAACTCTAATCTTTATGATTGTTCAGCAAACATCTTAACTGCTGAGACATCTTTCAGCCCTTCAATCATTTTTTTATAGTTCATTTATAGACCAAATCTTAGCTACATTTTAAATTAATGACCACCCATCCTTAATGTGACCCTTATCAAATTTATAGAAGATTAGGGAAGTTTGTCCGTTGACAGATGTCCTTAAGCCCTGCTAGTTTTCTTTGAGGTAAGAATAATATTTAGTATCTTAGGAATTCATGAAAGGAGGGCTTGTAGCTGAGAGTCTAAGGAACACAGCACTGGTTCTCATATCTGACTCTGGATTCATAGGAGTCATTGTATGAGTAAGAAGGAGAATCGGGGTTCACTTTGTGTTTTTCCTTCATAAGAGTTGCCATGGCCATGGTATCTCTTCATAGCAATAGAAACCTAACTAAGACACTTTGTAAAGGAATCCCATGTTTTATCACCTGGAATTCTTTGACAAAAGCTACTTGTGAAGTGCTCTGGGAACCCTGGCCCTGGCCAGCAAGCCCTTACCATGTCTGTCGCCACCCCATTCTATAAGTGATCAGATCAAACAGGAGTGTTTGAACTACTGGAGCAGCAGGCTGTGAGGACAGACTCATGCTGTGCAGATGCTGCTCTCATTTGAGGAATGGAAACAAGACCCTCAGCTTTCCCCAGCTCCTTTCCTTACCCTGGCAGCGAACCCTCCTGGGGATGCTGGCTCAGTAAGTGGGAGAGTCTGTTCTTTTCAACATGTGATTGGAAAAGCAGGCTGATAAAGTTGGAAGGAAACATTTGGTTGAGAAGTTTCAGTGCCTTCCTCAGCATTTTCTTGGCAAGTACCATCTGCCCCATATTAAAACAGACCTAAGGGAGATGGAAAGGGAGGAAGGAAAAGCATTCTTTTTTAGATTTAGCTGGTGTGCTCTAGACTTAGTCAGTGTGTTCTAGACTTAGTCTGTGTGTTCCAACAGTAAATTTGGAGAAATACTTATCTAAAAGCTGAACTGTGACCCAGGAGCAAAATCTTCATGTGCTTTGACATATTAAAAATAAATGAGAAAAATGTTTATTGGGTGCCTGTTCAAGGAAGACTGCAGAGTAGGGTTTGGCTTGAGCTGTGTATCATATAAGGGTATATTTACTCATCCAGTGCACTGTTACAAAGACATTTCATAAAGATGTCAGCCTACTTGGTAGGAAAGAAACCAAGTTATAGCAAGAAAGTATTGAGTCAAGAAGCTTGGGGTTCTAGAATCTTGGGCAGGGATATGTGTGGCAGCAGGTGAGAGGGGGATATAGAATATATTCAGATGCCTTCTACTGCTCCTGTGGACTGTCTTGGGACTCAGACATAAAATGACAACTTTATGCCTTCAGTGGTGCCTTACCTGACCTTTGAGACTGTAAAATGTAGCATATTCAAAGGTCTGACTCCAAGAATCTTCATTTGACATAGTTTTCAGTAGCCTTTCTCCCTCACACAAATACGTGTATGCCTGCAACCAACCAGCAAAGAAAACAGAAGTGGTGACTTGTAACAGAAGGTGACTTGCCTAATACACTACTGAAGCAAGGGAAGCAGGAGCCACCTCAGGCCCCAGCTCATCCCTGTGCCTGGTTCCACTGGTTATACTGGGCCTCCAAACAGAAGCTGGGTGGGTATTTTCATTTCATGTCTACCTCTGATAGATTTAGCAATTACCTCTTTTTGTTTCATTATATGCATGTAATTACCTCAGTTCTAGGGGAATGTTGACATGGAAACCTAGTTTTCCTAGGGAAGTGTTATCTATTGCTCTGGTGTGATGGTTTAGCCACACTACATGGAGACAAAAGTGAGTGAGCCTCTGAGGGCTACAGGACTAAAATCAAATTCACATCAGCCAGGAAACCTATAGGTATTCTGTACTCTAAAGCACTGTTGGACAACTACTGGGGTGTTACTTAGGAAGACTGTGGTGAAAATGAAACATTTATACTAAGAGTAAACCCAAATCACTTACATATAAGTCCATTTTCCTCTCTCTAAGGTAGACAATGTCAAAAGTGGCGACATTTCATTAATTAATGAAAGATTTGCTTTGTAGCCTAGGCTGGTATTGAACTTACTATGTAGCTTAGGCTGACTTCAAGTTTGTGATTCTCCTGCCTCAGATCCCAAAGTATACCACTATGCTTGGTATTAATCAATTATTAATTACTTTTCTTCAAGACAGAGTCTTGTGTATCTTAGGTGGCCATGAACTTGCCATATAGCTGAATCTGGCCTTGAATAGATCCTGATAATTCTGCTTCTACTTCCCAAGTGCTGGCATTGAAGGCATGTGCCACCATGCCAGGCACAGGCTGCACGATGAGTGCAGGGGTTTGAACAGGAATGGCTCCCATAGACGCATAGGTTTGAATACTTGGTCATTAGGGAGTGGCACTATTAGGAGGCTTGGCCTTGTTGGAGAAAGTGTATCATTGGAGGTGGGCTTTGGAGTTTCAGAATCTCAAGCCAGGCTCAGTGGCTCTCTTTTTCCTGCTGTCTGCCTGTGTGCTACCATGCTTCCCACCATGATGACAATGAACTAAACTTCTGAACCTGTTAAGCAATCCCCAAATTAAATGCTTTCCTTTATAAGAGTTGCTGTGGCCATGGTGTCTCTTCACAGCGATAGAATGTTGACTAAGACATTGATGGTACTTGAAATTGCTCTAACTCTTTCCTCAATCTGAGACCATCTCTCCTTTCTCAGCGATGTGGTCTTTCTAAGGAAAGAGCTGCTGGCAGGGATGGACATGGAGTCATATAAAAGCACACAGGAGCTGGACTCTGGCTGTGTGTCTGAGTCTTAGCCGTGGAAGAGGAAGAGGTGTAGGACCACAGCTTACTTTATAGTTGTCACCCAGGATGAGATAAGCAGATGCAACTTCTAAGAAGTAGTACAGGGCTTTGTTGTTCTCTTCTAAGGCTACAAAATGTTGGGCCAGTGGCAAGAGGACGATCTGCAGCAGCTCCTCACACTGACATGATTCCAGAGGGATGACGTCTTCCTGAGAGGACCTCATCCTTATGATAATGTTGTCAAAGAAATGCAATACTATTTCCCTTACTTCTGTATCACTGTTTAAATATAAAATAAATAGATCATCAATAAATTATAGACATGGCATAGATTTTGATATGAAATTATCTTTGAAGACTAACAAAATCCAGTGTTGCTCACTGGCCAGATGCACCATGCAGCCCCTACCAGTTTTTCTATGTACTTAAGAGGCCTAAAGGGCTGATCCAGAAGTGACCCCAAGAGTGATTTCATGACAATAGCTTCTGTTCTATCTCTTAAAAACTACACATGTGGGGGGCTGGAGAGATGGCTCAATGGTTAAGAGCACCGACTGCTCTTCCAGAGGTCCTGAGTTCAATTCCCAGCAACCATGTGGTGGCTCACAACCATCTGTAATGAGATCTGGTGCCCTCTTCTGATGTGCAGATATACATGGAAGCAGAATGTTGTATACATAATAAATAAATAAAATCTTAAAAAAACTACACATGTGCATACCTGAGATTCTCAGGGAATTTGTATTTCCTAGGGTGCTCTGATTTAGTAGAGGTGACTTCCTCTTCAGCTAGAAAATAATTGAGCAAATGAGACATGTCATCCACCAAAGACTCTTATCCCTTTTACCCAGAAAAGAACCACATTTCCCAGTCTGTCACTATCCCTCACCCCCACCCCCACCCCTAGGCACCTCAGCTTAGAAAAAGCCACATGGTTCTTTTCTCAGGTAGAATCAGATCATGAATGATGGGTGTCACTTCTGAAGTCAATGGGCTTCTACTCTGTTCTTTCCTTAGACAGGAAAGCAACTAGCTCTGAACAGCCAAAGGAAAGCAAAACACCAACTAGGAGGAGCCCAAGTCTGTAGCTGTCTGCCAGGCCACTTGTCAAAATTTCAGTGGCTTATTACAAAGGTAGGTAAATAAAGTCCTATCCTACTGTGCTGACTTGCTGAAATGCTGGTTTGTTATAGCTGCTAGTACCATCCTGACCTATTTAACACGCAATAATTAAAACTACACTTTAACAATCATAAAGAAGTAACATTAATGTGTAGTGAATAAATAGAAATTTAAATACACACACACACACACACACACACACACACACACACACACACACACACACACGTAGGTTGTTTTGTTTTGTTTGAGATGGGGGCTCATGTAGCCCAGGCTGGCCTTGAACTCAATTTGTAGAAGCCAAGGATAACCTTTCAACTTCTCCTCCTCCTGCCTTCAACACCCAAGAATTAGAATTGTGGGCCTTCAGTGCTAAGATTCAAACTCAGGGTTTTGTATGTGTTAGGCAAACACTCTGCCTACATGGCCGAGGAAATATAGATACTCTAATGAAGTACTCTAAACGATAGCTAAAGGAGATAAAATCTTGAATTAGACAATGTTTGTCTAATGAGACTTCAGTAGGTTAGAAAGTTCCATGAGGAGAAGAATGACTCCTAAGTTGGAAAGCAACCTATCTCAGAGCAGCACAGTGGCAGAGCTAGCCTAGTTCCTTGGGCTCCAAGGATAGCAGCTTTAAAAAAATGTAATTTCATAGATGTGTTTTGCTTTATTTTGTTGAAGACAGAGTTTTACTATATAATCCAGGCTGGCTCCCTGTTCTCCATCCTCTTGCCTCGGCCTCCACATACCTTAAGAGATCTTTTAGTTCATAGAAATGCAATTTGAAGAGTCTGTGCTCTTGTCCTTATATTCCTGACTTGTGTGACCATCAGCCTGCGTGCAGAGCTTTGCCATGGTTCTTAACACACTGCGCAAGAACCCTACCCGTCTTGAACTCTTATCAGTCCTTTGTGACCCGTGCAGCTTCACTCAGAACCTCACTTTAGATGGCAGCACTCACTGTGTCCTGATTTTTTGGAACAGATTTTAATGTCAGTAGCATTATATGTATATGTATGTGCATATACCTAGTTTTCTCTGAGACAAGGTCTCCTGGAGTCTAGGCTGGCTTTATACTTGCTATCTAACATGATCTCAAACTCCTGATCTTCCTGCCTCCATCTTCCAAGTGTTGGGATCACAGGCATGTACAATAATCAGTTTAGTTTTGTAATGGTAATAAATGTATTTTCAATTTTGAAAAAAATGTAATGTCGAGGATAATAAATGATAGTAGTCAGCACTCAGTAACAATCGTGTACATTGTATACATTTCCCTGACATCTTATTTGCCCTGGTAGCATACGACCTGCCACTGATGAACCATCTTCTGTGCGCCTAAGCCCTTGGAAGACTTCACTCTAAGATTCTAAACTTAAAGATGGACCCTCTTCTTTTACATTATTTACTTGCATGAGTGGACATATGTGCCACATGGTGTCAAAATGGCATCTAAATATTTCTGCTTATACCCCATAAATTAGCGTTGCTCTCAGCCTTGGTCAGGGGAGCTTCCGGTTACAGTAGGTAATGATTAATGTAGAGACTCAAAACTGGATAAAGTACTCAGAAATGACTGTGGAGTGTTCAGCCCTAAACAGGTTATCTGTTTTGACTCCTCCAAGGCTCAGGGAAGGCCCACATGCCATCTTACTGGACTCCAACCCTTGCTGTGAGACATTTTGATTTCCGAGCAGCTACTCATTTGCCAAAGCTCTGTGTGGAAGTCACAGTGAGATGGACTCTGCCATTCCTTATGCATTGCCAGCTCTTCCCTGCCCCATGAGCCTATCACATGGCTTGTGTCCCAAACCCCGGGAGTATTGAAGGCTTTAAGGTCCTGACCCAATCCATAGAGATTTGATTCTCCAGGGCTTCCCAGCACAAGTTGGGATTGATTAGAAGTGAAGTAAATTTTACTTTTAAATCCTTGAGACTTTGCCATCTTCTTGACGGTATGCATATCCAAAGTGTTGAGTCGAATGTCCACTATGAAGTGGTGGTAAGGAATGAAGTCCCTATTCCTGCAGTGGTTGCATCGATGGGCACTTTCCTCCAAAAAGCGGGCGCATTTCAAATGCAAGACTTTCTTCTGGTCCTTAAGCCACAATTCATAGGCCGTTTTCTGCATTATCGGTCTGCAGAAGCGAAGGATACGGCACTCGATCACCTCTCCTTCCATTTCCCGGAGCTCCTCTTCACAACGACCTAGAAGGAGAAGGAAGGGCTCTTTAGCCAGGCAGCTGCTCCTTCCTAACACATACCAGCTCTTTAGTTATGGTAGGTTTTTTTTTTTTTTTTAAAAAAAAAAATAAAATTTTTGTGGCACTAGGGATTGAACCTAGGGCATTGCGCATGCCACACTAGTTCTATCTTCCACTACATCTCCAAGCCTCTTAGCCTTTCATCTAGACATGCTTCTAACCAAGGGGGAAAGGCAGAGGTTTTCCAGTTGCTACTCACCTAATCCCTCATTGGGATTCAGGGACAAAGAGCGATAGTGCACCTCTAATGTGGCCACGTTTTGCTTTAGGGCTAGTTGAAGATCTTTTCTACTCCGGAAGCAATCAAAAACATTTGATTCCACTAGGGTGGCCAGGGCCTTGATCATGGTCTTCATGTTCCAGCAGGGGAGGATCTCAAACAATAGCTCAGTGGTGAAGGTTAGGCCGATGATGGCGGCACATCTCACCAGCATCTGATGGGAAAGGCTCATGCTGTCCAGCTGGACCAGGGAGATCTCTACGGGTAGGAAGCACACAACGGGACACTAGTTATCTACCATTATCGCATCCATTCTAGAGGGAGGCCACTGTCCAGGGCTACAATTCTTGCACGTGGAAACCTAAGCCAAGTCAAAAGAAGTTAATTGCTGAGTACCCAGTTTGTAGATAGCCCTCATGCTGGGAATATACAAGATGCAGTTTCTATGGTCCATCTATATGACATGAATAATGACAGATTTTGGGGTATTCTGGTTTAGTGTTAAAGGGTGACAAAGATGTGTGAGGTGAAGGTACAAGAGGCCACAGTAGTCAGGTCTTCCGTTCCTTGCTTTTGTGCTTTGAAGACTTCTCTAGCTGCCTCTCTGTTTTCACTGGCTCTTCTTTTCCCTGGACCTGCTCAGTTAAGCCTAAGGCTCTCCTCCCTATCTGTCGAAGGGTTTCATTTGTACTCATGACCCACATTGCATTACTCATCTCTATTGCATTAGCAAGGGTCAAAGAGCCCAGAGCACCAGTCCCAACTCTTCATCTCAGCCTGAGTTCATGTATTTCTGGCCTTCTGATTTTACTTTTGGTGTGCTGTGTGTGTGTGTGTGTGTGTGTGTGTGTGTGTGTGTGTGTGTGTGTGTGTGTGTGTTCTGGGGCCTAAACCCAGGGCCCCCAAGAATGCTCAACAACTTGCTCTACCACCAAGCTACATCCCTAGCCCTTTCTTAGGCACTTTAAATTTTTTTTTTTACTTATGAGTGAGAGCCTGTATCGGGACATGTTCACTGTGTGCATTGGAGGCCAGAAGACAGTGTCAGACCCCCAGGAACTGGAGTTACAGGGGCTGTAAGCCAACCATGCAGGTGCTGGAAATGGAACCCAGGGCCTTTGCAAGAGCAGCATGCACTCTCAACCACAGAATCATCTTTCTAGCCCCCTCCTTGGATATTTTATATCCATTAGAGACAAAATTTGAAGTTCTCAATGTGTCCACAGAGCACAGGTAGGTGGAAGTTGAAAGTATGTTAGGACATCTTCACATTTTAGGAAACTCAGTGATTTAGGAGACACAGACCCTAAGTGTTCCTAGGCCATCCTTCCAAAGATTTAAAGTTACTTCTGGACAGCATAGTTTGGAGGCTACAAGACAGATTCAAACTCATTGTCCTTGAGTGTAATAACACATCTTGAACACAAACCTGCTCTTTGTCATTTCTTTCTTATCAACTTCAATGTTAGAAAATGTCTCAGTGTTAGATTTTTCTTCCTTATGATAGGTTTTAGCTTAATTGACAATGTATTACACTCCATTCTTTGTGTATGTATATATGTGTGAATACATCTTTGTGTGTGTACATGTGCTTACATGTGCTTGTATGTGTGCACTTAGAAGCCAGAAGCCCACATTGAGAGCTTCCCTCAATCATATTTCTTATTTATTTATTTATTTATTTATTTGCTTACTTACTTTTTTTTTTTATTTTTGAGACAGAGTTTCTCTGTGCAACTTTAGCTGTCCTGGAACTCACTCTGTAGATCAGACTGGCCTCGAACTTGGAGATCTGACAGCCTCTGCCTCCCAAGTGCTGGGATTAAAGGAGTGCACCACCACCACTCAGCTCATCTTATTTATATTTAGAGATTTGCTTTTTCTTGTGTGTATGTGTTTGCCCTCAGAATCCAGAAAAGGGTTAGATCCCCTGATGCTAGAGCTACCAGGCAGTTGTGAGCCACCCAGTGTGGGTACCAGGAACTGAACTTGGGTCCTCTGGATGTGCAGCAATCACTTTTAATCTCTGAGTTATCTCATCAGTCCCTTTTTTTTTTTTTTTTTCAGACAGGGTCTCTCTGTGTAGTCCTGGCTGTCCTGGAGTTCACTATGTAGACCAAGTCGGCCTCAGATTCACAGAAATGCTCTGGTCTCTATCTCCCAAGTACTGGCATTAAAGGTATGTACTATCATACCCAGCCATCTTATTTTTTGAGACGGGGGTCTGTGGTAGTTTGAATGAGAATGGCTCCCATAGGCTCATATGTTGGTCTCCTGTTGGTGGAACTGCTTGGAAAGGATTAGGAGGTGTGGCCTTGTTGGAGGAGGTGTGTCACTGGGGGTGGGCTTTGAGGTTTTCAAAATTCCACACCATTCCCAGTTAGCTCTCTCTGTCTTCTACTTATGGACAAGGATGTGAGCTCTCAGCTACTGCTCCAGCACCACGCCTGCCTGTCTACTGCCTTGTTCCCCACCATGGTGGCCATGGACTCTAACCCTCTACAAATATGAGCCCAGGATTCAATTTTTTCTTTTATGAATTGCTTTGGCCCCTGGTGTTTTGTCATGGTAATATAAAAGTAACTTAGGTTTTTGTTGTGGTGGTGGTGGTCGTCCCTCCACCCCCCAGAACCTGATGCTTGCCGGTTCAGCTAATCTGGTAGACCCTAACTCTCAGTGAGCCTCCTATCTTTATCCCCTCAGTGCTGAGACTAAAACTCTGTGCCACCATGCCTGGAGAGTTCTAGGGATTGATCTCAGGTTCTCTCTCTTACCTGGGCAACAAACACCTTACCAACTGAGTCACCTCCCCAGCTCTTTACACGTCCCTCTTTTATGCATTTGAATAAGTATTTCTTCAATCCAGAATATGTACAGAGGGAAGGAAGCACCTAGCTCAATGGAGACAAACCAAACCTACTGTACAGCCTGCCCACTTGCAAAAACAAGTACTTAAACAACTTGGTTATCATCTTTCTATAGACAGTCATCCTAGACGAGGCAAAAGTAAACCTCCTGAAAAATGAATGTGAGTTCAACTTTATTTACCTTTTAGTGATGCTGGAGGTGACAAGTTCTTTAGCCTGACACCACTTGCAAGGTAACAGACTTCTTTACGTCCCTCGGATATGGAGGTATAAATATTAATGTCTTCTGTTGGCCTAACAGAATTCTCTGTGGAGAGAGAAGAGGGGAGGAAAATTGAGAATCATTACCCTATCTTCAAAAAGTCTGCTTTCCCTCAAAAACTTTGAGAAGGAACTCAGGTAAGAAAGACTAAGTAGAGATTTGTTGGTTCACCAAATGTTCTAGAGCATTTTAAATAAAATTGACCTATGAAAATCTAAATTAACTCAAATTATTTTGTTTCCCACCCACTAAAATAAGAATTGGTACTACTGGTATCTCCATAATACCTTCAACTTTATAAAAATAGGGTTCACAGCCAACCTAGACTCCATCCTCTCACAAATAGTAATATGGAGCTGTGTGCTCATTCATATTCCCATGGGCTTTCAAGGACATGGCTATAACCAGAGAAAGATTTAAAATGGTGAAGCTTGCCTGGTGGTGGTGAGACTTGAGACTTGAAAATAAAGATTCCTACTTAGTTAGTCTGTCTCTACTCCAAAATGTTTATACCTTAAGTCATTCATATAACTAGGTGAGATACAAATACAGAAGTTAATAAAGTCAAGTTCTTCATCTCCTGAAGAGATAAGTCATGCACCGTAAGACTGCCAGGCAGTAAGTGACTCATCAATGAGCACAAGCAGTAAGTACTGGACACTCCCTATCAATACATTTATTAAAGATTTTCAATACAACATAGCTGTGAGGGTGATCAGCGGGAATCAGGCATACTTCCAGGCCTTCTGGTGAATAAAACTATGTGGACAGATATCTAAGTAATTACTCAAAACATCAGGAAGAGTGAGCAAGAGCTAACAAGCAAAGAGCTAACAAACAGAGTAACATGTTGTTGGAATAAAGTCAAATGAAGGGTTCAAAAAGACCCTGACTGGCACCCTTACATTTTCCCATGTTCTTTCCTGTCTATCAGATGTGTTCTCTTTCTCTCTTTATGTATGTATTTATGTATATATGTATGTATGTATGTATGTATGTATGCATGTATGTATGTATGTATGTTTGGTTTTTCAAGACAGGGTTTCTCTGTGTAACCACCCATCCTGGCTGTCCTGGAACTTGCTCTGTTGACCAGGCTGGTCTTGAACTCACAGAGATTCTGCCTCTGCCTCTCTGCCTCCTACCTCTCTGCCCCCCTTTCTCTCTGCCCCCCCCCTCTCTGCCTCTCTGCCTCTCTCTGCCTCTCTGCCTCTGCCTCTGCCTCTGCCTCTCGGCCTCCTAAGTGCTGGGATTAAAGGTGTGCTCCACTACGACCCAGGCGGGATACATTCTTTGGCCCAGCCTTGGAAGTCTAGGTTAGTTGTTTTTTGTTTGATTGTTTGTTGTTTGTTTTAGCACCTTAGATGTAGTGCTTTTTTGCTCCCTGAGAAGCCCTCTTCCACAGGAAACAGCCGTGGGGTAGCCCCAATCTTTGCCGCCTTCTCTGAAAAAGACTTAGTGACAGACAGAGCACTAGTGAGAAAGAGTCACTTACTGAACAGGTTATTCCAGGTCACATTTGTCTTTTCCTCAGACTCTGCTTGCTGAAAAAGGAGGACTCTGTGGTGGTCAAGGTTTTTCAACAATTCTTCACAGTAAAATGGAATCCCACAGCTGCCCTCTACCAGGTACCTGTAGGGAGAACGAGGCAATGTGTTCACATGAAGAGCCAACTCTGAGTAAAGAACACACGCTTTCCTCCTCTGTGTGCTTCAGCTTGTTTTCAAGTTTGGGGGTTGTTTTTTCTCCTTGTTTCCAGCGCTGGGGACTGTGCACTTGAGGCATGAGCTCTGCCGCTGAGCTACATTCTCCTTTTATTTCAGTTTCCAAATTGAAGCTGCATACTCACACACATCCTCTGCCTGGCTTCTCTTCTTCGTGCCGTGGGTGATCATTTTGATTAGCTTTGATTAATTCTGCCAATATTTCTTTAAAACATATAAACAGGTTCTAACAACATGGCTTAATGGTTAATGACACTTGCTGTGCAGGACTAACAGCCTGAGTTTGATCCCCAGAATCAGTGTAGGAGAGAACCAACTTTCGAGGATTGTCCTCTTGCCAACACACACATAAACATATAAACATAAACATAAACATAAACACACACACATACATACACACACACATTTTATTTATTATCCTCTCTCTGTGTTTGTGTGTGTGTGTGTGTGTGTGTGTGTGTAATCAGGAGCCTGTTAATACTTCGTCATGGAAGGGAGAGGAGCTAGTGGGACCCCACCTTTCCCCGAGGTTTTATATGTTGTTAATCGTTAATGGAGGAGGGAGAGCCATTTTCTTCACTGGTCACTGTAAGAGACACTTTCTTCATGTAAGTCACTGGTAAAGTGCCCATTCTCCTGTAAACAACCCCTCACCTATGCTGTAAGCAGCCTTAATCACACACACACACAGACACACAGACACACACACACACACACACACACACACACACACGAGTCAGGAATGTAGAAAGGAGGTTATCTGGCAAAGAGAAAAATCGAACAATAGGAATAAGAGTTAGGCAAGAGAAGTTAACAGGGTTGGGTGACCTTAATGTACATAATACACATGTATGAAAATGTCATAATGAAATTCGTGTGTAATTAATAGATGCTAATAAAACCTTCATTCAGATTCCACCACACACACCTCTATCTTTTAAAAATAATGTTTTAAGTTTTATGTGTATGAGTGTTTTGCCTGCATGTGGGTCCACATGTATGACTGATGCTCTCAGTGGCAATTGGATCCCCTGGAACTGGAGGTACAAACCGTTGTGAGCTCACCATATAGATGCTAGCAATCAAACCCTGTCCTCTGGAAGAGCAGCTAGCGCTCCTACCTGCTGAGCCATCTCTCCATCTCTTGTCTTACTTTTTTGTTAGGTGAAAGACACCATGCATACTAGGTTATACCTCAGCTTTTTTCAAACCACAAAGGATCCTCATTGGCCCTCCAGTCAGCAGCTGTTTCTCATTCCCTTTTGTTATTACCCACCATCCACTGGATGGATTTGCCCTACTTTACCGAGCTTAACCACTAAGGGATGAATATTTGAGCTGCTTGTAGTGTTTTATTAATGTAAGTAAAGACCTCAAGGAAAACTTTGTACACCATTTAAAAAAATTTGTATTATATAGTTGAGACAGATCCCTAGAAAATTTAGGATTGATAAATTGAACGTTGCTGGGCTGGGAATTAGATCAGTAATAGAAGTGATTGCCTTGTATGTGTAAGGGCCTTGGTTCTATGAGAGAGAGAGAGAGAGAGAGAGAGAGAGAGAGAGAGCACAGAGAGTATGACTGTATACATTTATTATCAAAGAGAGAGATCACACTTGTAATTCCAGCACTTGGGAGAATGAGGAAGGTGGATCCCAAGTTCAAAGTCATGCTGAACTACATAATAAGATCCTGTCTCAAAAAAAATTTCCCTAAATGTAGGCTAAAGAGATAACTCAACAGGTAGGAATTATGCTGCATGAGGACCTGAGTTCAAATCTCTGAACCCATGAAAAGAGCTTGAAGTGGTCACATATGCAGACAGGAGGATTGGCATTAGTTTCTAGCCTAGCCCTAGGTTCTGTGAGAGACCCTGTCTCAAGACAGTAAGTGGAGAATGACAGGACAGGACACCTGACGTTGTCCTCTGGCCTACACACACACATGGATGCACACAGCTGCACACACATGAGCATATACACCACACAACATTCACACATACATAAACATACCTCCACATGCACATGCACACATGTCCAAACACAGAGAGCAAATAAGACAAAAATAAATAAAAACAAACACAAAAGGTAGACTTAATATTTATAGTTATATACACATTCATCTACTATACATATATGAGAATCACAAGCACAACCCCCCCATGTTTGTATGTATGAGAAATATATTCCTTGAATTGTACTAAGTGAGCCCTTGTCCCATGCATCTTTCTTCTTTGAGTAAGGTAACCTAAATAGAAAGACCTGGTGTTAAGTGTCTGTAATCCCAGTACTTAGGAAGCCAAGACAGGAGGATTTCTGTGAGGCTAAAGTTACCCAGGCTGCACAGTAAATATCAGCCCAGTCAGGACTGCACAACAAGATTACATTTCAAACAAATGAAACAAAATGAAATGAAAAACAAAACAAAATGGAACAGAATGATAGACACCAGAGTGGCCAGCTAATGGGCCACAGGCCTAGTTGTTAAGGGGACTGCTGTCAAGATCCTAGTAGAAGAATCACTGACAATCTCAGAACACTCATAAGAGTGAGTTTTCAATCTCTGCCTCAGCCTGAGAACCCCACCAGCAGCCCCTCTATCCTATCCAGACAAGACCTTGCTGGGCTGCAGGTGTGGTTTGTACGGCTCATCAACTTCTCTTTCCTGTCAGTTCCCAAACACACACAATCATGCTCCTGGTCACTACTCATCAAAGAAGGCACGCACATACATACCCAGTTCCATGAAAGGGAAGCAGATCAACTAAGCAATGCTTGAGGAGGTGATCACCACACATCCTACTAAACATCATGTAGAGTCCGCCCTTTCAAAAGGCGGGGCAGCACAAGCACTGAAATCATCACTTCAAAATATAGCTCAACCCAGGGAAGGGTGATGGCTGAGCTGGTAAAGTGCTTGCCCCATAAGCATGAGGACCTGCGTTTGGACCCCCAGCACTCACACAAAAGCAGGGTGTTGTTGTGTGCTGTGGAATAATCCTCTTGGACACTGTAAAGATTGGTCACTCGAATTGGTTTAATAAAACACTGATTGACCAATAGCCAGACAGGAAGTGTAAGAAGGGTGACCAAACTAAGGATGATGGGAAGGAGAAGGGCAGAGTCAGGAGACACCAGCCAGATGCAGCGGGAGCATGAGATAAACGTGCCTTACTAATAAAGGTACCGTTATGGGACAGAGTGTAAATAAGGAATATGGGTAAGCTTAAAATGTAAGAGTTATCTAGTAACAAGCCTGAGCTATCAGCCAAGCATTTACAATTAATTATAAGCCTTTGTGTTGGTTATTTGAGACTGGTGCCCGGGATTGGGAAAGAAACATCTGATTATAGTTGTGTGCATTTGTAACTCCAGCTCTGGAGAGCCAGAGACAAGAGAGGATCTCTGAGACTCACTGGACAAGCTAACTGAATCAATGAACTCCAGGTTTGGTGAGAAACTATGGCTCAAAAATCAGATGGAGAATAATTGAGGAAGATACCCAGCATTGGCCTTTAGCCTCTAGATGTATCCTCATGAACATATTTAAAACACACACAACACACACACACACACACACACACACACACACACACACACACACACACACACACACGACACAGCTTGAGGGATTTTTCTAATAAAGTTCAGATCTGGGGTATCAATGCAGGGATCAGGAGCTCGGGATAGAAGATTACTTACGAGTCCAGCTCTGTGGGGATGCTGCTCACGCTAAGGTCGACACAGACCTTGTCACGGATTTCCTGTGGTTGCATGCGACCCACTGCGATGTAGGTGGTGTTTCGGTTCTTCATTATGGCACTGGCAGCCGCACAGGGAATGTCGGGGAAGGGAGTCAGGGACATGATGATGAAGATGGGCATACACCGGATGAGCTTTTCTATGAAGGCCCAGGAGGTTTCATCCACAAACTGGGCCTCATCAATGATGAAAATAATCTTTTCTTCTTTCACTGTCTGGAAAAGGGAAAGACACAGAAACACGCTAGAAGAGTCTGGTATCTTGGGTGTGGGTATGTGGAGAATGCATATTTGCTGAGTTTTATGGTTTGCACTATATGGACCACGGTGCCCTCCAAATCACAGAGATAGATCCACTTGACCATGTCTCCAGAGTGCTAGAATTAAAATTGTGTGCCACCACGACCTGCAAAGAAACACGAAAGCCAGCTGTGGCACACACCTGTGATCCCAGCTTGGGATACCGAGACAGTAGAACCAGGAGTTCAAGGCTTTCACTATATCATGAACTCAGAGTCAGCCTGAGTTACAAGAGACCCTTTTTTCAAAATAAACAAAACCCTAGAGACAGTTCAGTGGTAAAGTGTATTATTAGTATGCCTAAAGCCCTGGGTTAGATTCTTAGTAAAGTAAAAGAAAAAAGGAAGAAACGCTAATGTAAATTTGAAGGATAAGTAGAGTTGTGGGGGTGCCTGCAAACTCAAAGGAAAAAAAAACAGAAAACTATGCTCATTTCATAACAATAACAAACATGTCAGCTAAAAGTCATTTTAATCTACTGACAAATGATAAATGATCCTGGGGGGATGATACCCTGGGCACCATGGTGTGTTCTCAGTGCTGATGGGGTCAGAGCTGCCCCTGACACTGCCATGGCTTGTGCTATTTTGGCTTAAACTCTGGTATAAGTTACACTTTAAATAGACTGTGTATCATTTTTCTTGTATAGGCTACAACTAGTCTGAATTATTCAACCACTCATTAAACATTTAGTGTATATCTATTAGGGTGGTGCACAGCTCCAGGTGTTAGAGACATGCAATAGACCATGAATATACAGTCGTCCTGCCTCAGCCTCTCAAGGCCTAGGATCTTGTGTGTGCCACTGTGTGTGTGTGTGTGTGTGTGTGTTGTGTGTGTGTTGTGTGTGTGTGTATTGTTTTTCTTAAGATTTATTTTTTTGTGTATATATGTGATTTTTATTTTCCATGTGTGTGTGTGTGTGTGTGTGTGTGTGTGTGTGTGTGTGTGTGTGTGTGTGTGTGTGTGTACATGAGTGAAAGTGTCCACAGAGGCCAGAAAGAGTTACCACTCTTTGTGGAGATCTTGTGGAGCTGGAGTTGACACGGGTGCTGGGAACTGAACTCAGGTCCTCCTAAGCACCGAGTCATTTCTCCAGCTCCTCGATATCCAAATTCTGAACAGACTCCGCTCAGGTATGGAAGGATGGAGAGAAGGCAGCACGATAAGGCATGGCTATCACATGCTTCCAAGACTCTTTGCCAGTAGAGTCTGAGTCCCCTGGGACAGCTGGCTTTGTGTCCATTTGCCTAGTTTCCTCCCCCAGTGGCTTGACCCCCGGGTACTCTTACTTGCTCCAAGATCTTCATAAACAGCGCTTCCAGTTGCATTTGTTTTCTTAACGCGCTCATCCTGGACATCTCCCGGGAAACGGGGAACTGTACAGAGAGTGAGAGTGTTGAACAGGGGGAAACAGCAACGGGAAGCAACGAATCACGTGACTGACTCCGAGCAAATCACCGCCACTGTTCTGAAGCTTAGATTGCTCAAATGCTACATATCCCCAGTGCCCTTCGTGGCTTGAATACTCTATGCCATTGAATAGTTTTAGGAAAGAAAGGGACATACTCTGTCTTTACATTTGATGTCAATATTAGCAACAGAGTGACTTTGAGCCCTAGATCAAACAGGATAGGACAGTACAGTTATAAAGGAACGGTGACAAACATACGAATCAGTAAGCGGCCATTTGGGTTTTCCTGAGTATGGCATTTTTAGATACCTCCATTTCTCACAAGAACCTGCTACAAGGGGGTTGGGGGGTGGGTGAGGCTCAGTGGCAGAACAAACGTGTGTGAGGCCCCAAGTCCACCCTTAACTCCTATAAATAAAATAAATAAATAAATGTAAGGCTTTTTTGTTTGTTTGTTTGTTTTTCTGAAACAAGGTTTCTCCTGGCTGCCCTGGAACTTGCTTCTCAGACTGGACTGGCCTAGAACTCATAGAGATCCACCTGCCTCTGCCTCCCGAGTGTTGGGATTAAATCTGTGTGCCACCACTCTCTGGCAATAAATGCAAATTTTAAAAATGTGTGTTTAAAGTGGGTCAGTTAATTATATAGACTTCAAAAACCCTTATGTTAAGTGTTTGAGTATTATAGGGAATTGTATTATCATTTTGGTTTACCTGAATATCTTTAGGACTTGAAACAAATCTTGACTAAGTGATTAAAAACATTTTTTAAGATTTATTTTATGTGTATGAGTGTTTTGCTTGCATGTATGTATATGTATTGTATGCATGCCTGCTGCCCACAGAGGTCAGAAGAAGGTATTAGATCTCCTGGACCAGTAGTACAAATGGTTATGAGTCACCATGTGGCTGCTGGGAACTGAACCCACCTCCTCTGCAAAATGATCAATGCTCTGAACAGAGCCATTTCTCTAGCACTCTGACTAAGTGTCTTAAAGATTTATTTTTAACTGTGTATTTGTTATTTATGTGTGCATGCAAGTACCCAAAGAGGCCAGAAGGGGGCATCGGATCCCCCTGGAGCTGCAATTACAGGCAGTGGTTGGTTGGTTATCAACGACCCAGTGTGAATGCTGGGAACCAAATTCAGGTCCTCTGCATCAGCAACACATGCTTTTAATAGATGAGCTGTCTCTCTAGCCCCAGATGACCAAGTTGTTTTTAAAAATGAATATAAATGCACTTCAAGGAGAACAGAGAGACATTTTCTTAACACTTTGAATTGCAGAAACAACTAGAAACAGATAAGAAAAGTGTGCTGGCTTATCAAGTTTTATGTCAACTTGACTCAATCTAGAGTTATCTGAAGGGAGGGAACCTCAATTGAGAAAATACCTCCATAAGATCAGGCTGCAAGCAAGCCTGTAGGGCATTTTCTTAATTAGTGATTGATGGGGAGGGCTATGCCTGGGCCAGTGACCCTGGGTTCCACAAAAAAGCTGATAGATACTGTGGCAAACGCTTTTAATCCCAGCACTTGGGAAGCAGAGGTAGGCGGATCTCTGAGTTTGAAGCCAGCCTAGTCTACAAGTCGAGTTCCACAGAGACACCCTGTCTGGAAAAACAAACAAAACAACAACAAAAGCAGGTTGATCAAGCCATAGGGAATGGGGAACAAGCCAGTAAGCAGCACCCTCCATGGCCCCTGCATCAGCTCCTGCCTCCATGTTCCTGCCCTGCTTGAGTTCCTGTGCTCACTTCCTTTGATGATGGACTATGATCTGGAAGTGTAAGCCAAATGAACCCTTTCCTCCCCACCTTGCTTTTGGTCATGGTGTTCCATCACAGCAATGCTAACCTAACTAAGACAAAGGCTAAAGACACACGAGGTCTTCAGACAGGACAGGAGCTGCTGTGCTCGGCCCATAGCTCATTTTTTTGCAGGAGTCTAATCAAGCGAGTTACCTGAACATGGAAGATGTCATTGAGAAGACAGTGGAATTTATCATCCAACAGCATCTTGACTTTACTTTGAAGACTGGTCTGTCGTTCTTTGTAATGTTTACAAGTATCTAGACCTAGTACATTAGCCATGAGTATCTGGATGGTATAAAAATTTTGATGGAAGCTGATCTTAGTCAGTGCAATAGCAATAGCCCTGTTCATAAGACAATCGAGAATCAGGAGAACATCTTAAATACAGTCCCTGAGCATAGCAAAGGCTGGAGGGAAGTTCTGATCTCTCACACTCAGCTGCAGGGCAGATCCAGCCACCTGGAAGCTGCTCTTTATTCCTGCTTCCGGTATCCCAACCCCTCCTTTGTTCCACAATGTTAACCTAGACATCTTCTCCTTCCTAGTTCTGCCATCACTGCCCTGTGCCCACCCTGCTACAACAGTATGCCTCTTCCTGTGCCTGCTGTCAACAGCCCTCTGAAGGCAATCCCTTCAAGAAACCTCAGTACTATAGTGAGGTACTGATTTGGGGGGCTGGGGATGTAGTTCAGCACTAGAACATTTGCCTGGCATGCGTGAGGCCTGGAGTTTGCTTCCTAGTACTACCCAAAGCAACTCAAAACCTGAGGAAAACAAAACAATAAAATGAGGCAAATCTTGCAGCACTTTCCTATTTAATGTTCTCCAGGGTTCCCAGGGCTTATTTTGTGTGATGTAGAGTCTCTCCAAAGCCTCATTCTGTCATATTTCATTCCTTTCTGCCTAGCCTTCTACCCTCTACCACCACCAAGTGGACAGTAGTTCCCTACACAGCCAGGGCTGTGTTTCCTCTCCAGAACTTTGCTTTCTGTTCATCCAGAGACTGGTATCCCTATCGCAGCCTGTTTTCTGCAATGGCCTCTTGGGAGACTTTCCTGGTGCTCTGAATGTGGGCTACCTACCTCGGCTTTGTGCTTCTGCAATATTCTACTGCATGCCTCTGCCACCGCCCTCTCAACATTCTCTCTTCCTTGTCATCTTCTCTAAACTCCTTAAGAGGACAGATCATATGGCACTTATACTAGAGGCACTGACATACTCGGGATTGACTTGTGTTCTCCAAAATTCATGTGTTCCAATTACCACAGAATGTGACCTTATGTGGGAGCAGTGTAGTTGCAGAGACTCACTCAAGATGAGACTGTAATTTGAGCTGGGTGTGGTGGTGCAAGCCAGAAATCTCAGCGTTCAGGAAGTGGAACTAAGAAGATTGGGAGTTCAAGGCTAGCCTGGGCTCCATGAACCCCTGCCTATAAGTAATAATAAGTAAATATGTATACATAGAAAACACACAGGGAGATGCTGTGTGAAGGCAGAGATTTAGAGGTGATGTGTCTCAAGCCAAGGCGCACCGAACATTGGCACCAAAGCACCAGAAGCTAGAAATGAACAGGATGGAGTTTTCTTATTCCCTTCGAGGGTACCAACCCTGCTGACACCTGGATTAGACTCTTAGCATTTCTGGTTTTGTGGTACTTTGTTTCAGTAGCCTGGTAAATAATAGAGTGCTTATTAGTTCTTGGAACACAGTGGGACTGTAGTAAGTAATGTAATGACTCAATGTTTCTTGCTGTAATTATCCCCTTTGAAACTGGCTTTTCTATCACCTTAAAGAGTGATACAAGTTGGATAAAAATAAGATTAACAAGCACTTCCACCTTATATACCCTTTAGGTTATGAAGGGAAGGTATGACAAACCGTTGTCATGATCTTGGTCATCGTTACTGTACAATCCAGTCCCTTAGAGTGGCAGGACAGCTTATTCCTGAGAGGGGCCTTAAGATTTGTCTTGGGTGAAGACAAAGTGTGAAGTACACAAGCTCTGCCTTCCAGATGGAAAGGCTAGTGGCCCAGCATGCTTTTAGCCCCATTCTCAAAACTAAAGGGCTTTAAACAGTAACCTCCTGTTTACTGTTGCCAGGCTCCCCAGACAGACCACAACCGTGGCTGTCACATATCTGCTAGATATTGCCACCTACCAAGACACTGGCATTAAGCAGGAAGTTTTCAAGTCTCTAAGTTTGCTCTGACGTTAAATTGGGGTTTCCAGAAATTAGCCCCATTTCTCTTTCTCTTAGTTTGAAACTCTTACTGCTAATTTCCTAAATTCGGCTACAAGGGTCATGATTCCCCAACAACTGTAGTTATCTAGCTCACCTAAGGCAATTTACAGACAGAAGACACCGAAATCAGGGAAATTCTTTTAAGGATGTCAGTGTTTTCCGAGGTCACAAGAAACACGATTTCAGGACACTTACCTGTGGTTCTCATGCTGGGAGGCCAGGTACTCGATCTCCATAAGTATATGGCTTTTTCCAATTCCTGGTAATCCTTCATACATTAGAACTCGGCTGCAGTTCATCACCAGAAAGTCCTTCATAGCAGACATGAAGTAGTCGATCTCCCTAATTCTTCCTTTTGTTTATTTATTTTTTTAAAGGAGCAAACCCATTGACAGAAAATAGTTTAGAAATAGATTTTAAAAGGCACACAGTGATATCCCTGCTAAGAATGAATGTCTTTGGAATTCCCATGCAATTGCCCATGGGACTTCTTTGTGGGTTTGTTGTTTGTTTTTCTTTCTTTCTCTCTCTCTCTTTCTTTTTTTTTGTAGTTCTTATGTAGTTCAGGCTGGCTGGCCTCAATGTTGCTTTATGGCTGAGAATAAAGCCCTTGAAGCCCTGCAGCTCCTGCTTCCACCTCCCAAGGGCTGGGATTTACAGGCACATGCCACTATATCTGACTTAACTTGTTCATGGAATTTCTTAAGGCTCTATACATTCTTAAAATTAAAAAAAAAACTTTCTCTAAATCTATAGTTAGTTAGGTGATTTTGGAAGTTTATTCGGCTACTACAAGTGGGAAGAAAAGTTCTTTTGTGGTTGCCTCCCACCCCACCCCCACCAGGCCAGGGATGGAACCCAGACCTCTGAAATGCTAGCCAAGTGTTCTACCACTGAAATATATCTCTATTATCAAGAGATATATTGTAAGCTCACTACAATTCCATTTACTTGTACTGTACAAAAATCAAGTTTTGCTTAGATTATACAACTAGGAATTGAACTAAGGCTAACCTTAAAATAGACCTTATTTTTCTGTTTTCTTTAAAGACTGATTATACAACTAACATATGCTCACTGTAGAAAATATGGAAAATGTAGGAGGAAAACGAACAATATAAAAACTGTCCTGGGTGACAACCCTACCACTTTTTTTTTTTCTTGGATGCCTTAAAATGTATCCAGGAGGAGGACCAGGCTGAAACCTGCTACTCAGCCAATGGTCTCCAAAACCTGGGTGAACACAAAGGAGCCGAAAGAATTGGACTTTCATAGCAATTTCTGTGAAAAGAATTGGGTCCTTATACTGGGTCATTTCTTTTTCTTTTTCTTTTTCTTTTTCTTTTTCTTTTTCTTTTTTTTAGTTTTCCGAGACAGGGTTTCTCTGTGTAGCTTTGGAGCCTATCCTGGCACTTGCTCTGAAGACCAGGCTGGCCTCGAACTCACAGAGATCCGCCTGCTTCTGCCTCCCGAGTGCTGGGATTAAAGGCGTGTGCAACTAATGCCCGGCATACTGGGTCATTTCTACTTTCTTTGCTGGACATATAATTAAGGAGGCCTCATTTTGTTAGCCATGGGTAGAGTAGCCACATATTAGGTATTATCTAATGTCTTTGCTAAAATAGAATGAATTCAGGTAGAAGTATTCTAAAGAAAAAGAAGGTATATATTTTGCCCCACAATGGAAGGTTCTAAGTATTGGTGAGCAGAAATCACCCTGCAGTAGACTCTATCGCCTCTTTTGAGCAAAGCATGCCCTACATGAAAAAGCATCTGAACTTCAGTGCTATGAGCACTTCTTGGGATGGAAAACAGGGCTTTAGGGGAGGGTGGGTATGAGTACTCTTCTGCCTCTCTAGCTTTGAGTGTTCGAGCCTGGGTTTACCAGGCATAACTGCTGCAAGCCTGAGGTGGGGGGGGGGGTGGAAGTACTTCCGTACAGCTAAGGAGCTATTGACTTCCTGCAGGCTTTTCAGACACTAAGATTCCAGCCTAACATTCCTCCAAAGGAAGGGACAGTCTCTCCTTAATGGACCTGACACAGCTGTGGCTAGGATTTAACTTTGGATATGCCTTTGAATCTGCATCCAGGCTATGTTGAGTATCTTTCACAAGTACATTACTGCCTCCTTGAGATCTACTTCCTCTCCAACTTGAATTAGCTTTGATAGGGTCCCTGTCACCAAAAGTCTCAACTACATCACTTCCACATAGATTGTAGATGGCAGTGTATTTGCGGGTGGCAGGGGACTGAACTTCGTGCATGCTAAGCCCACACTCTCCTACCACACTGCACCTTCGAGCCCTTAGACACTTAAATATAAACGGTAAAACAGAGTTTGTTGAAGGAAAGCTAAGAAATACTTTCAAAACATATGGATGAGGAAAGATTTCTTAACTAGCACACAGAGAAACAGGTGTAAGATAAATTGAATTACATTAAAGAATTCTGCTCATTAAACACCAGGAAAGTGCTTGCTTTGGCAAAGCATACAATTGAAAATGGAATTGTACAGAGATATACAGATAACATACAAATCTGTGAAGGATTCCATATTTAAAGAGAAAGAAAAACCTAGTGTGGTGGCACAGGCTTGGAATACCATTACTTCAGAGGGTCAGAAGTTCAAGGTTTTGTCCTAAGGCATATTGCTAATTTAAAGCCATTTTCGGTTATAAGGACTTTGTCTCAACAACAGTCACCGTAACAAAAAAATACAAGCCAGACTGTAGGGAGACACTGTAGCCCTGCCTCCTAGGAGCCGCTACAGGTGTGCCTGTATAGGTTCAGGATGACTGGGGAATTCTTAAGGGGCCACAGACACGTGGATAGTCTTCTCTCTGGCCTCCCTAACTTGATGCCTCTGGGCTCGCTCTGGCTTGTGCTTGGCGGGTATTACTTGAATGAAGATATCTTAACCTGTAACTTCATGTTATACCAGACCCTGTCTCAAAAAAAGAAAAAAGAAAAACCTACCCCAAATGAAAATTAGAAGAGAGATTTATATAATCATTTTACAAAAAGATGAATAAATAGACAAAAAAGAACTCACCATATCAGAGCAATAATAAACAGAAACTATAAGGGACCACTATATACCCCACAGAATTTTCAAGTCATAAAGACTGACAAAAGTGGCTGTTGGCAAAGATGAAGTTCAATGGTATCATCTAACAAAATTATACTCTTTGTTCTAACAACATCACTCATATATGTACATATATGAACATACATGTATATATTTCCATACATAGTGGACAAAATGCATATTCATGCTTATTTATATTGTTGATGCTTGGTCATATTGGGGTTCTGAGATGGTGTTTTGTACCCTGGCAGTCTTCTTGCCTCAACCTTCTGAGAGCTGGGTTCCAGGAATTACACCAGGCTATTGGTCTTTTATTATAAAATGTTCATAAAAAAGACTTGTTAAGAATACTTATGGCAACATTGTAAGAACCTGGCAATAACCCAAATCTTACATACCAGGAAAAAGAACGGTACATTTATTAAGTGGCATGAATTTTAATAATAACCAAGAGTTTTATAGAAACAGCCAACAACATGGGTACATGTCATACCACACTGCTGAGTAGGACATCATCTCAAACCACCACTATCACCAAACAAACGATGAATAAGCATGCATATGCATGTGGTCTAATATATGTAAATATGTCCATATGTATGTATACATGTGGATATATAAGTGATATTGTCAGAACAAAGCATATGCCGGGGTAAAGTCAAAGTGAAAGGTTCACATAGGTATTTTCATGTGTGTTCACTTTGTACTTTGTGCCCAAATGCCAGGCAAGAACTAGGTATAAGGATATGGAATTCAACTTCTCACTGTTCTCCATCAACTTCTCACTATTTCTCCTACTCTCCTCTTTCCTCTACCAGCTGACCTTACAAATATCGGATCCTCTGTAGCGCTGAAGTCCTGGGGACAGTGACCAGGGGTGGCAGGAGATGCTGCCCTCAACCTTTAACCTGGGCTTCCTTCCCCAGGCCTTGTGAACCTTTCCCTGCCTGCCCTGTGCTTTCTCCCCCAGTCCCTTCCCTGCTGTCTGTAATTCTTCCTGGTTAGTTGGTGTTTTGTTTTTTTTTTTTTCAAAGGAAGGGAAGAGAATCAAAGATTCTGTCCCAGTGGAAGGGAAGGTGCTATCTGAGGAGTGGGGAGAAGCAGGGAAGGCAGAGAGGTACCCTCAATAATGTAGAGTGCTCAGACCATAACCATACCAGGGGGAAAAGTCACAGTGAGAAAAACAGGAAGGGTCAGACACCAAACAAAAGATAGACTGGGGGGGGGGGGGATAAAGGAGGCGGAGCCAGGCACAGAGGTGTTTCCTGGGGGTGGAGTGTGAGGACACAGTGCCTCCCCTTCCTCCGTCCTTTCTTCTTCCGCTTTCCCACAGCAGCAGCTGTGGCCCTGGCCATGTCATGTGTTCCTGCATCTTGGCACATTCAGCCCTCTGCTCTCTCCATTTGCACGGGCACTGTTTCAGTCATTTTTAAAGTATGGTTCCACGAGCATAAATTATGGATATGTAAGAGACAAGGTCTTTGTTATGTTGTCCAGGGTGGCTGGTCCTAAACTCCTGGGTTCAAGAGATCCTCCTACGTCAGAGCCATTATGCTGGATTTAGATTATTTGTTTGTTTTTTTTAAGATACGCTTTCACTATGTAGCCCCAGCTGACCTGGAATTCTTATATAAATCAGGCTGCCCGTAAACTCACAGAGATCTACTTGTGCCTGCCTCTTGCGTACTGGAATTAAAGCTGCATGACAACATGCCCAGCTTTATGTACATTTTAAAATAAGCGTAAATAATCCAGAATGTTGGAAGCCCCAGGATAGGGAGAGGTGAGGACTGAGGGAGCAGAAAGGCACAAGTGAAGATTCCTAACACTGTTGTTTTCCTCTGTCTTTTGTATGAGCACATATGTGCACATGTGCAGTATACAGATGTTCAGTGGTGGCTGTACATGTGCTCATGGACATAGAGGCCAGAGGCTGACAGCAGGCATCTTGTATTATCTATCACTCTCTAGCTTATCTCCAAGACAGGATCTCTCACTGAGCCCAGGGCTCACCCACTGGATAGACTCTCCAGGCAGTGAGCACCAGGGATCCACCTGTCTCCACCCCACCAGCTCTCCAGGGTTACAGAAGCATCCAACCATGCCCAACTTTTTATGTGGGTTTTGGGGATTTGAACTCAGGTCGTCACAGTTACATTGCTGATACTTTAACCACTGTGCCGTTCCCCTGACTTTATTTTTCTATTTCTTGACCCAGGTGATGAGTATATCTTCACTTTGTCATAATTCATTAGCATGCATGCTTCTAATTGGTGCCCTTTATATTTGTCTTGTTACAGTTCAATAAAGACGTTCTAAGAAGGGGGAGCTCATGCAACATGCACAAGGCCCTGAATTAGTCTCTAGTTGCCCCCTCATCTCCCCCCCAAAAAAACAAAGTAAGTTTCAAATCAAGGCTCACTACCTACCCAGCAAAGGGTAACCCTCATATCTGTTGCAGATGAGATATGCCATACCAAACATGCTAAAGAGAAAAAAGAGAGAGAGAAAAGATGTGTTAGATTCAAAACAGAAACACTGAAAGCAAAAGTGACTTTTTGTCAGTCTCTAACAAGTCTCCATGGTTGCAAATAACCAAGAGGGGAGAAGAGAAAGTCTACTTTTAACAGAGTTCAAACAACATCTGGCCGGCCCTTACTGTACTGCCTGGCACGCTATTCAGCAAATGACTCTTGCTCCTGCATTGGTAAGCAAGAGCCCTTGGGTGGGGGGTGATGGAGCTCGGCAACACTGGACGTGCTGCAGGGTCTCACATCCTGGAGAGATTTTGCGAACTGCTCAATAACAGCCTGACTTTGCTGAGAACATGCTACGTGTATAACATAGTTCTAAGTGCTTTGGCACTTGTCTTTTACCAGTATCTTTAATTCTGACAAAAAAAAAAAGTATGCATGACTCCTATGTTGGGGTTGTAGCCTAGTGGGAGAACATTCACTTAGCACACATGATGACACCTCAGGTTCAATTCCCAGTACCCTCAAAAAATAACCCACAAAAACCAACCAAACAAACAAACAAACAAAAGAGCAGAGGGGGAAGTACTACTCCAATGCCCGTTTTACAAATGAGTAAACTAAAGAGTTAGTTTAACTTGCCAAGCATTCCATAGCTGGTGGTGACAGTGTCTAAACACAGGCCAGGGTGCACGTGTGTCCCAGTGTGCACTTCACATAGGATCATTCCCTTCTCTCTTCTGCCATGCTACTTTGTCATATTCTCCGGTGGCACCTATCAAACTATCTCATTCAATGTACAGCTAACTTTATAAAGTCAAAATTTCAGGGCAGGAACCAAGTCCTATTCATAGCTGTATGTGTCTCTGTGCTTTCTTTTTTTTCCTGCAGAGATGGTATAGAAAAATCATGGAGCATGCAGGCTTTGGGACTTGTGTGGTAGTTGGCTGTATGTAGTGACCCACTTAACCCTTTGTGGTCTAGCTTGCCACTGCCTTCCTGCTCTGGCTTTACCTTGTGAGTGGCTCTGACCAATCAGATGTCAGCAAACATGAGAGAGAGAGAGAGAGAGAGAGAGAGAGAGAGGCTTGAGAGATGCTTGTGCATGGGCCAGCCACCTCTTGTTCTTCATGTAATTCTGTGACACATGCCTGGTGGAGGACGAGACCCATGGAACCAACTTGCTCTAGTTCTATAAGCCCAGCTGGCCTAGCTGTCTCAGCTGCTGCCATCTTGGATCAGCCAAAAACCTGCTGAACCCCTGGCATGTGAATAATGCAGTGTGAGATTGGCCCAATTGAGACATTATCAATGGTGTTCCATATTTTCCTGGGGACAGGGAACAACCTGTTAATTGAGTTGGGGATGCAACTCAGCCCTAGAATGTACAAGCCTCGGTACTACAAAAAAGTTTGCTGTTTTGTACAACTGAGGTTTATGGTTGCCTGTAAAATTGGGCTACTGAAGCAGTTTGAATCTTGGCTCCCTGGCTTTACTAGAGAGAGAAGACCATTGGTGAGTCATTTAGTAGCATTTACATTTATAAAATGGATATAATTGCTTCTACATCATACAGTAAAACAAAGAATTTACATTTATAAAATGGAGATACTTGCTTCTACATCATACAGTAAAACATAAGAAGAAACAATATTTTTAGATAGAATGCATATTTAATAAGTGCTCACTAAAAATCATCATTATCCATTCACTTAGTCAATAACCATTGTATGATGACCCATATATGCTAAAGCAGGGTGCTAAGCCCCAGAAATACAAAGGGAATAGAAAGAAATTTCTATTGAAATTGACTGATTTTTTAAGACTTAAATTCTAATTTGTTCCTTGAGTAACAGTTTCCATTTTCCCTGTTATTTTCATGCACCACTCATTTATTCATCATAGCTAATGGCCTACCGTGTGCCAAACACTGGGGATATAAGAGTGAACAAATGGTTATCAGTATCCAGCCTTATTGGGCTCACAGTGCAGTAAGTAAAAAGTGCAGCAAGTCAATAATTGTGATGTAGGAACTGGGAGTGTAATTTGGAGGCAGAGCAAGTGCTTACCATGTATGAGGCCCCGGGATTCAGCTCTAGAAGCAATAAATAAAGAGTCTGTGGGATAGTGTGAAGACAGTCTACTAGAAGCATGTGCTGTTGAGTTACACAAAGGTAAAAAGGTGAAAAAGGCTCCCTTGTGGAGTATGGGGTGGAAAATTCCAGAGCCACCCTCACAGAGGGGAAAATACCTGAGCTATATTTTAAATATAGACTGGGCAGAGTGGTGATGATAACCAGCCATCAGACACTCCCAGTGAAGGTGTGCAGAAAGGGATGGAGTTGAGAAAGTTCCCTTCTATGTTATTGCAAGGAATTTGACTGTTAACATGAAGTGATTAGCAGCTATTGAACAATTTTAAGCCCAAAGGAACACTTGCACATCTAAGCAGGGCTTTAGGAAAGACTCACAAACAATATCTTAACCTCTTTTAACCCTCTTGATGTTGGGCACACAGTTAACATAATCAGTGGGTACGGAATGGAGACCAGGTCCATCTGGTGTGTACTGAATCAGAGGACTCTGCTCTGTTTGCACAGCCGCTGAAGAATTGTGAAGGATGAGCTCTTGCATCTTGCTGTATTGGTAGGATGGAGAAAGATGAGGGCAGGCTAACATCTGCGCCCAGGTCTGGGAAAGGTGTAGATTTCAGTTTCATGAAATGGTTTTGAATATCAAATGGGGGACCAAGCCTCGGCTGTCAAATCTCCCCTTAACTAGAAAATATAAAAAACAGTCAATGTCCACACTCACACTTTCTCATTAAGGCCCAAACACTGATACACTGGTCCCGAATCTGCAACACCTTTCATGACTTTCTTGGGAAGCTCCTTAAAAAAGTAGGCCGGTAGATTGCTGCCATCATAGGTGACGGAGTCGCAGGTCACGATGCCTGGGTAATACATCATCATCCTGGCAGCAATATTGACCTTTTGACCAATGACTACAACAGGAAGGGCAAGTCAAAGAGGAGAAAAAACGAAAGCTGTTAAACTCCACATAACCTGAGGACACCCCCAAATAGCCTTTTCCCTTCATTTCTTCTGGCTGTCATGAATAGCACATGAGTTTAGCCTTCACTTGGCCAGGGCCTATTTCAAACAATCTTCAGCAGTTACCTCAGCTGGTAGCAAAGTTTCTGTCTCACCTGGGAAACCAAGAGGATGGTCTGCTTAGGCTTTAAATATAAAGAAATGTCTGTAAGGGGGATGCTCGCAAGCCTGAGAGCTCTTGGGTAAGCTGTAGCTTATCTTCTGTGATGAAGTAGGCAAGCACTGTGCTGGTCTGAAGCAGTGCTTCTCAGCCTTCTTAAATGCTGTGACCTTTTATTACAGCTCCTCATGCTGTGGTGCTCCCCTCAACCATAAAATTATTTTGTTGCTACTTCATAACTGTAATTGTGCTACTGTTATGAATCATAATGTGAATATCTGATATTCAACCCTGGGGGCGGTCATAACCCATAGGTTGAGGAAACCACTGAGCCCCTCAAAATGATGTATTCTACTGAATGATACATCATTTGGCAATTCAGTGCACACACACACGTGTGTGTGTGTGTGTGTGTGTGTGTGTGTGTGTGTGTGTGTGTGTGTGTGTGTGTGTGTGTGTGTGTGTGTGTGTGTGTGAGTGTGTGTGTGTGTGTGTGTGTGTGTGTGTGTGTGTGTGTGTGTGTGTGTGTGTGTGTGTGTGTGTGTGTGTGAGTGTGTTGTTCATTTGTATGTTTGTTTTAAAAGAATTTCTCTGTGTAAGCTGCCTGGTCTGGAACTCACTGTGTAGACCAGGTGACCTGGAACTCACAGAAATTGGCCTAACTCTGCCTCCCTAGTGCTGGGATTAAAGGCATATGCCACCACATCTTGCCATGATTTTGTTTTCTTTTGAGACTCTGGTGCTGGCCTTGAGCCCCTAGCGGTCCATTTCTGCTAGGCAGGCCATAGTTCCAAAGGTCCCAAGACAGCATCACCTGCTGGAGATCAAGTGTTCAAGCACACGAGTCTATGGGGGACATTTCACATCTGAACCTGATATCTCCTTCAAGCTGTTTTCCAGCATGTTTTATAATGGGGAGAAAAATATTGCTAATACACTACTCCTGTTATAGTAAAACTTTCCTTTGAGTCATTTTTCCTTCTCCATTTATCGTAAATGCCAGGAATGCCAAGCCCTACAGGCAATTGTCTCAGTATAGGGATCTAGTAGTAACCACTTCCCGAGAGACCAACCAACACACCACAGTTTGGTTAGGTATGGCTTCACACACATATTTCTTGCCCCCTGCCCTCAGTTCCCCTTCTGTATACTCCTGGATCTATCATCAACACCTTGGGGACAGGGTAAGATGCCAGCTCCTCTGTTCCTTTCCTGTCTTGCTTCATGACCCTTCACCTCTTTGACGATGAAATCATTCAGTAAGTAACTGGACAAGGCTATTGGGGCTTCTGGGGCCAGACAGGCTGGAACTGGAGTTATGGATGGTTGTGATCCACTATGTGGGTGCTGGGAGAGGAACCCAGTTCCTCTGAAAGAGCAACACGTGCTCATAACTGCTGAGCCAATCCTCTAGCCCTGACTGACTTTATACTTTTTTTAAATAAAGATTTATTTATTTATTTATTTATTTATACCTACAGTGTTCTGCCTGCATGTATGCCTGCAAGCCAGAAGAGGGCACCAGATCTCATTTCATATGGTTGTGAGCTACCACGTGGTTGCTGGGAATTGAACTCAGGACCTCTGGAAGAGCAGCCAGTGATCTCAGCCTCTGAGCCATCTCTCCAGTCCTTTGTTTTTTTTTTTTTTTGTTTGTTTGTTTGTTTTTGTTTTTTAAGGTTAGCGAGGTGCTACTCAATCTTTCTGAGCTAGCAGGTTTTCCTTCTTTCTTCCTTCCTTCCTTCCTTTCTTTATTTTGATTTTTTATTGGTGTTTTGCATGTATGTATGGCTGTGTGAAGGTGTTGGATCCTGGAGTTACAAACAGTTGTGAGCTGCCATGTGGGTGCTTGGAATTGAACCTGTGTCCTCTGGAAGAGCAGTCAGTTTTTTAAAACCACTGAGTCATCTACAGCCCAGACTTTATACTTCTTATACTCACCCATAGCACCAGAAACCCGTATACTGCAGGCCTGGCATTGTCAGTGGACAAAGCAACATGGCTTTGCTCTACTTGGAAAGACTAAACTTTCTGGGGGCTGAGCCCACATCTCACCCCCACCCCCTCCTTCTTTTCTAACCATCTCTCTCACAGAGCCTCATGTCACGTAGTATGTGTGCTGAGAGTAGAGTGAAGCTAGGTTGGCTCTACACACCTGTGTATTCATGTCTCACAGTGTGTCCAACGATCCCACAGAAGACTATCCCACTGGCGACGCCGATGGAGACGGTACTGACGCCACAGGACAGTTGTGGGAGAGAGAACAATAATGAGCATTTACAAAGAGGAAGGTGAGCGTAGAAAAGGTGGTGAGGGTGGGGAAATGGTTTAGGAAGGGGACGAGAGGCTGTTTCAAACAAACAGCTCTATTTTTTATGCTCAGTTTAGGACAGTTACGCACAGCTGAGAGATGTGAAGGAAAGGATGTTTGAGGCACCGAACCAAGTTACTCACTCTTTCCCTTCCTTCTGGCTTCCTGTGCCCCACCCCCTCTGTCTCTTTAAGATGGCCCAGGAATTACTAGCTGGGATCAGGGTCGACACTCACCGGATCTTGTGGACTTGAGAACAGAAGTCAAATATGTCTACAGCACTTTCCAAGGCATGCGTGATTTCGTCAGGTGCCTTTTCCCCAGGGAAACCAAAGACACAGAGGAAGGAGCACCCCTGTAAGCGAGAGAGTCAGCAAGCAGCTCCAGTTTTGCCCCCTGCTGATGGCCTAACCAAGACTGCCACAGCTGTCATCCCTTTCTGTTTCTGCTGTCTGTCCTACGCTTGGTAAACCCAGTAACTCCTAAGGTGCCATCAGTAGTGTAGCTCCTGTCTTTGTGAAGGACTGACTTTAGCTCCAGAGATGGCTCCTGCTGAGCTACTCGTGTGTACTCATGTCTGCTCTTTCCTGTGGACAAGGCCTTGGGCTTTGAAGACGGACATTTAAGTCTAAAGGCACAGCAGCGTGCTGGAAAAGGCACCAGCTTGGGGATAGAACCTGTCAAGATGATGACTTAGGACATGCCCTTCTTTAGTCCCAGCACTAGGAGGCAGAGGCAGGCAAGAAAAGACTGACCTACACAGAGAGTTCTGGAACAGCCTGGAACACAGGCAGGCTCCGTCTTCAAAAAAAGCCCACAGGTAGGGGTGTAGGTGTGTGTGTGTGTGTGTGTGTGTGTGCGCGCGCGCGCACGCACGCAAGTGAGTGTGGTTGTCTGGAGAGCCGGCTCAGCCCTTGCAGAGAACCTGGGTTCAGTTCTCAGCACCCACATAGCAGCTCTTACTCCTGTTGGGCTGTGATGCTCACTCTTTTAACCTCTCTGGGCACCGAGCATGCATGTGATGCACAGACAACTTATACAAGAAAAATACCCATATACACAAAGTAAAAATGGCTCCATTGGTGGCGCACGCCTTTAATCCCAGTACTCCGGAGGCAGAGGCAGGTGGATCTCTGTTAGTTTGAGGCCAGCCTGGTCTCCAAAGCAAGTGCCAGGATAGGCTCCAAAGCTACACAGAGAAACCCTGTCTCAAAAAAACCAATAAATAAATAAAATATAAAAAATAAAAGAAGGCTCAGTGAGTAAAGGCAGACAGACATGGTGGAAGAAAAGAAGTAACTTCTGAAATTGTTTTCTGACCTCCACATGTAGACATAGATATATATATATATATATATATATATATATATATATATACTCCTGTAAAATAAATTATGATTCAAATTTTTTAAAAGAATATTGAGGCAACAGGGCATACACCTTTAGTCCTGGCACTCAGGTGACAGAGGCAGGCAGATCTCTGAGTTCAAGGCTGGTCTGGTCTACAGGTGGGTTCTAGAACAGTCAGAGTTGCATGATGGGACCCTGTCTCAAAACAACAATAATACAGAGTAATCACAAGGCTCAGCTAATCTAGGTAAAATGTTGAGAAGAGTGCCTGGCATGTTGGCCATGTATAAGTTGTTATAAAGGTAGTCTAGGTTAAATGTCCCATCATCTGTTCCTTCTACCTTGCCTTAAGTGGTAACCTCACACTACTGGTAGGATTCCCAATCTGCAGTTCATACTTACCTTATCAAACATGAAGACCTTATTGATCTGGCCTCGGAAGACCTTCAAGACAGAAGTGATGTGTACACAGGCAGCTTGGATGGCCGAACCTATGACTTCCGCTTTGTCTTGCTCTTTAAACATTAAGTTCACAAACACTATTGTCACGGGGCGAAGCTCAGATAAATAACCCCGAAGCTGCTTGTCGTCAATCTGCAAGGCAGAGGGCAGCTTTCTGCAATGTGTGTCCTAGGCAGTAGAGCCTTTCAACACCACCCTAGCCCACACCCCAAGTCAGTGCTGGGAAGAAAGCCTTTTAAGATGCTGAGGCAATTGAAGCTATCCCACAGTGAGGTACAACCCACAGCCAGCCCATGGGAAAATGAGAAGATGGCCAGAAGCCATTATCCAAATATCTTCCATTTATCTTCAGCAAACACACACACACGCACGCACGCACGCACGCACGCACGCACACACACACACACAGAGAGAGAGAGAGAGAGAGAGAGAGAGAGAGAGAGAGAGAGGGAGGGAGAGAGAGAGAGAGCACACACCACTCATTAATGAAGATTTACACAGTTGCTAATTTGGCCAGCAACTGCTCTGTTACCTACCAACCGACTCCCTCATGCCAACATTCGACTTCACAGTAGGAACGACTGTTACCTTTTGATCTCACTATTTTCAGATAAAAATGTAAAACCCAGCATCAGTGTTTCCATTTTTTTAAAATTACTTTTTTAGATTTATTTGTTTATTATGTGTAATGGTTCTGTCTGCATGTATCCCCACAGGCCAGAAGAGGGCACCAGATCTCATTACAGATGGTTGTGAGCCGCCATGTGGTTGCTGGGAACTGTACTCAGGATCTCTGGAAGAACAGTCACTGCTCTTAACCTCGAAGCCATCTCTCCAGCCCCAATGTTTCCATTTTACAGACTAGAAAGCAGAGGCATGGAGAAGTAACACAATTTTTCCAAAGTTATGTAGATTAAAAAATAGCAGGTTAGAACCCAACTCTGGATGCCAACATTTCAGGCAGCACATGCCTCTTTGTGGTGATGTAGTTTGTTTTATTGTTTTATTTAGGTTCCCTCTTCTCTACATTCTCATCCTGTGGGAGGCACATGGAGAAAAAAAATTCCCAAAGCATCCCTGCCAGTTGTCCATCCTGAATTTTGTTAAATGAAGTGCTTTGCAAATCATTGTATTTTCTGTCCAAATAACACAAAGGTATGAGATTCTCCACTGACAATATGAAATGTGTCTTACAGAAGCAGAAATCACTACAGGGAATTAAACCACCACACTTGCTAACTACCAGGCTAGCCTCAGGATTAGGTTCATTTAATTGTATTCTTAACATAAAAGATAATGATTCCCAAACAAACAAACAAACAAACAAAAAACCAGTGCAATGATTTTTTCACATATATCTACAACAAATAATTTTTGACAAAATTTAAAATTTATCCCAGTAAATCATGTGTTCTTACTTTTGGCTCAGAAAACTGGACCACAGCATCTCTGAGGACTTATGTCCTTTAAGTGCTAGGACAGGCCGTGGCAGAATCCTCCAGGACATACCTGTAGTCAATGACCTCAGCAGTAGCTAATGGTTCTGTCTTTTGAATTGAGGGAGGCTGTAGAAGAGACTTTTCTCTTAGACAAACATAGGCACTAGTAGTCGCCACCAGTGAGGTCCATTTAGAGGCAATCCTCCACACTTGGAGTTGAGGGCAGCTTCTTTTTTAAAGGACTATTAATAACAGGGCCCTAATTCCAGAAATTTAAAAGAATCACAAGCCAATCAAATGCCTTCCTCTACTGAAGACAGTTCAAAGCTTCTGCAAGGGTAATTAACAGATTAGCTAGAACTTCATGGTTGTAGAGATTTGGACTGCTACAGATCCAGGTGTTGGGTTATCTTTAGATCCCTTAATAGCCATCCATTGCCTATCTCTTGAGTCTGGCCTAATATCTTTTCAGTTATCAAGTGAAACCCCTGGAATGTGTTAATTTAACATATCCCATAGCTACTAGGCAACCCCAATACTGAGACTATCAGAAAACATAGGACCTATGGCACTTTGCTATCATCCACCTGCCTGATATTCGCACCAATATACTTGAAAAATATCTTGATTTATGATTGTCTTTTGCATTTGCATTATGCCCATGAAAGACTTTCCATGTTAGAACATATTATTTGAGATAATCTGAATCTCTGTCCCAGGGCCATTATCACTTCTCTTTGAGGTAAGACCTATGTGTTGAACAAAAAAACTATCTTTTTGTTCATGATTTTCTCTCTCTCTCTTTTTTTTTTTTTTTTTTTTTTGGTTTTTCAAAACAGGGTTTGTCTGTAGCTTTGGAGGCTGTCCTGGAACTAGCTCTTGTAGACCAGGCTGGTGGATTTTGTCTTCTTGCTGTTGAAGAGATTCCTCAAAACTAAACACATTGAATTATGAAAATACCTGCTTGAGAATGATTTCCATCACATACTTTTGTAGAGACAACTCAAGTTCAGGATCAGACTCCAGCATGCAGGCGAGCCTTAGGAAGTCTAAGAAGGCAGAAGGAAAGGGCAGGGTCAGCAATGCTAGAGATAGGAGTCTTCTTGTTCCCACTCTCTGGAGCAGTGCTCCTCATGCTTTCCTAAGGAGATCCAGGGACATCGATGGTCAAAAAGGACCAAGGTAAACTAGGTGGTGATGGTGCATGCCTTTAATCCCAGCACTGGGGAGGCAGATCTCTGAATTCTAGGCCAGCCTGGTCTACAGAGTGAGTTCCAGGCCAAGACAGCCAGATCTACACAGAGAAACCCTGTCTTGAAACATCCTCCCCAAACATAGACACACAAAGGGTCAAGGGAAAGCCACAGAAGGATTCTTACAGGTTGTGGACGTCTCTAAATTCAGTTGAATGTGACTCAGTACCACGACGGAACTAAAATGCTATGTAAGTTAGAATGATTCTTATTTGTGGGTTTGATCTTGAATTTTACACTGCAGGTTTCTTAGGTGCCTCGCTGTAGTCATATGGAAGCTTGACATGAATGGTTGGGGAAGAATTCAATAGAGAAGAAGAGAAAGTCAAGGGCAGCACCCTGACTTCCTCGAAATTTAAGGAAAGGGAAGAAAACTAACTAAAGATACTGAAGATGGGTGGTTTGGGGGATAAAAGCAAAACTAACACAAATATTGTTAGAGCCCCAGGAAAACAGAGAACATAATATCCATGGAACAATTAATCCAAGTCAAGTGTGGCACTTGCACCACTAGCCCTAGTGCTGAAGAAACAGAAGCCTTACCCAGAAAGTTCAAGGTCAACTTGGGCAACATAACAAGAACTCACCTCAAAAACTATCACAAAACTGAACTAAATAACAACAGTAACAAAAGCCACATTGGTATGGTGACATGCCACTTCCTTTCTTCAGAAGGAAATTCTAAGTACCTAGCCATCTTCCCATCCTGGCTACCAATTACCATTTACCATCTTCTAAACACCAGTGAGACAAAACACAAAGCATCATTGACTCCTACTTGCCCTCAACCTTCTTGTAAGTTTCTATATATCTATGTTACTTGTTTATCGATCCTTTCATTCATACATTCACTAATAAATGCATCTTACATATGCCTTGAAATATGTGTTGGTAATTGAAGGTGGAGGCAAGAGATCAGTAGTTCAAAGTTATTCTTTGATACACTGAGGGTTTCAGGCCAGATCCTCCCCCCCCCAGCCCACCCCCGACTGTATCAGAAAACAAAACTATAACCAAAACCAAGAGTATTTGGGTGTGGCATGTAGCTCCGTGGTAAAGAACTTGCTCAGCATGCACAAAGTCCTTAGTTTGATCCTTTACACATTCGCATGGGGAAAAAATCCAAAGTCAGCCACCTAGGCAAGGCTCAGGGGTAAGGTAGAACACAAGGCCCAAGGCCCCGAGTTTAAGCCAAAGTACTGTTAAGAAACTAACGAAATAACCGGGCAGTGGTGGCACACGCCTTTAATCCCAGCACTTGGGAAGCAGAAGCAGGTGAATCTCTGTGAGTTCGAGACCAGCCTGGTCTACAAGAGCTAGTTCCAGGACAGCCTCCAAAGCCACAGGGAAACCCTGTCTCGAAAAAAACAAAACAAACAAACAAACAACAATAAAAAACGGAAAAAAGAAAAAAGAAAAAGAAAACAAACAAACAAAAAAAGAAACTAACCAAATTAAAACTTCCAAATAGGGTCTGGAGAGATGGCTCGGAGGTTAAGAGCACTGGCTGTTCTTCCAGAGGACCTGAGTTCAATTCCCAGCAACCACATGGTGGTTCACAACCATCTGTAATGAGATCTGGTGCCCTCTTCTGGCATGCAGGCATATATGGAGGCAGAATGTTGTATGCATAATAAATAAACAAATCTTAAAAAAAAAAAACTTCCAAATAATAATATCCAAAACCAGCCACCTAGGGTCAACCACCTAGGATGAAACCAAGAAAAAGATCACCAGACTCTAGTTGTTGTTGTAGCTAGTGGATTTGACACATTCTCAGACACGGGAAAGAAGGAAGAAACTGGATGTCAGGGAAACAAGACAAGTTTAGTGCAAGATGTGAGGCAGGAGAGTGAAGAGTTCAAGGCCAGCTTAGGATATTTAATGAGACCCTATCTTCCCCCAAAATAAACTTAAAATTAAAATTAAAATTAAAAGGAAAGCCAGAAGAGTAGGTAAACACACACCCCAAGGCATATTCGATGCCTATTTATTGGGAAACGAAAAGAAGGAATGCAAGAACAGATAAACACAGGGCACAAATAGATATATAGAAACCTAGGAGATGTTTGAGGGTAAATTGGAGTCAAAGACGCTTTGCATTTTATCTCATTAATGTTCTGAAGAGAAAATGGATGAGAATCAGTGCCAGGAGAGGAAGATGGCTAGGAGCTCAGAATTGCTGTTCTGGAGAATGGGAAGTCTATCTTCTTCATGTCAAGGTCAAGGGCCAGAGCTGTGTTAAGAAATGCATCCATGCCTGGTGGTGGTGGTGGCACAAGCCTTTGATTCCAGCACTTGGGAGACAGAGGCAGGAAGATCTCTGTGAGTTCCAGGCCAGCCTGGTCTACAAAGTAAGTTCCAGGACAACCAGGGCTGTTACACAGAGAAACCCTGTAGTGTATCCACTTGTCACAGAGCCACTGACGTTGGCTTAAGTCCCTACTGACCACTCCAGAAGCAAAGGGTCCATGTATGGAGGCTACTTACTTTTGTGGTCACCAGAAGGATAGTAATCCATGAAGGCCATACACTTGGCAAAAAACTCATCAAAGTTAAAAGTAGGGGGTGGTTTTAAGAAGCTAACCTGGATAAAACAGACAAAAAAATTCCAGTTATTCTGAGGGCTGTGTGACCTTGGGGATATCATTTTGCAGTAGAACAGTATGCTTTTGAATGTCTAGGACATGACACACAGTTACTGGCACACTTAGGGATGTTCAGTTTTTGTTTTGTTTGAGACCGGGTCTCTCTGTGGCACAGAATGAATGATGTACCATAGCTGGCCCCTTGGACTTCTGGCCATCCTTACATCTTGGCCTCTCAGGTGCTAGAATTACAGGTATGAGCCACAAAGCCCTACTCAGCTGTTATTATTATTACTAATAGTAGTGGTGATATTTTTCAGTCTCAAAATTGGACTGTGGATTGTCTCAAACAATCCACTACTCTGTGCTACACCCACACTCCATCTACTTGTGTGTTTGTTGTTTGAGAGAAGGTCTTGCTAACTAGATAAAACTATTCTCCGATTTGAAAGGCTAGGCTCTCCAGTGCTAGGACTATAGGATGTGTACCATGTCTGGGCATCAGGTTACAAAGTATAATTTTGAATTGAGGCAGGTTGAAGTTGCCAGTAGTGCAGGCCTGTAATCCTAGCTACTTGGGATGCTGAGGCAGGAAGATCAAAAACGTAAAGATTTCCAGTGCTACGAAAGACATTCAAGGACAACCTTGGCTACTTAGTGAGACTCTGCCTCAAAAAGAAAGTACTAAAAAACGCTGGGGCTGTAGCTCAGTTAGATAGAGTACTTGCCTAGCATATGTGTGGTTCTGTTTGTTAGTACTGTCCAACAAAACTCTGTTGAAATTTTAAAGGCTTATGGGCATAGCTCACACTGAACATATGCTTAGCTCCTAAGTCCTAGGTTCCATTTTTAGCTTAAAAAGAACAGAAGCTTATTTCTTTCCAACAACTTTTTAAGACCTCAAGGGTCAGTAGATACACACACAAAGGGCCACCCGTTTATAGTTTTCCACCCCGAGGTTCTTTCTTCTTCTCTAACTCTTTCTGAACATTTGCTTTGTGTTTTGTTTTTTGAGACAGGGTTTCTCTGTGTAACAGCTCTGGCTGTCCTGGAACTCACTCTGTAGACCAGGCTAGCTTCCAACTCACAGAGACCCACCAGCCTCTGCCTCCCAAGTACTTGGACTAAATAAAGGTGTGTGCCACTACCACCTGGCTCTTTCTGAACATTTTAATTCAAATAAAACCTGAGAAAACCACATGCCCTTCTTTCTCCTCTCTCTCCTTCCTCCTCCTCCTCTTGCTCTCTCTCTCTCTCTCTCTCTCTCTCTCTCTCTCTCTCTCTCTCTCTCTCTCCTTTTCTTTCTGCAGTATGATACAGAGTTGGAGGTTATTATCCACTGAAGTCTGCTTGTTGGGGAGAGAGCCGCTTAGAGAAATGACAGTACACACCCAAAACAGGAGTGCAGGTTTCCCAGGAGAGACCCTCACCCCATTTCTTTCTTATATGTGTTTAAAAACAAAGAGTGTTAACCCCCCCCAAAAAAAATGTCTCAGGAAAACCATGAACTCTGTAGTATGATACAATGAGACTGGCTTGTCCTCGAGTCTGTGGTATTCCTGCCTCCCAAGATGCAGTAATTTAGGCCAACAACATGAAGCACCAGGCAAAAACAGATGGGTGTACATGTGGCAAATGGCTGACAGTCCACCAGGGTTAGGAGGTTGTTGGGTAGAGAAAATAAGCACTACCATTCACGGGGTACACACTGCGATCCCAGCAGCCAGGATGTGGAGACAGGAGGAACAGTAGTTTAAGGCCACCTTTAGCTATGTAATGACTTCGAGGTCAGCGTGGGCTACACGAGATCTTGTCTCAAATGAGGACTAGACTGTACAACTCTAGGCTGCCCCTAGACAGTCCCATCGCCTCATTTACTCGGTGGGGTGGGGAGCATTTCCTTCTTCAGTTCAGCAGCCCTGGCTCCTCCCACAGGACGTGTCCTCGGGCTAACCCAGACTCCGGAGTCAGCCTGCTGGCACATACTGGCAGCTGCCACACTCTCACCTTAACTGCTCTCTGATCCGGAATCCTCTCAATTTCAATCATGCTCCGGTCACAGAGCTGCCAGCAGTTTGGTGACAGAATAACATCATTCATATGGGCCATATTCTGTGCAAGGCGCACGTCATCGACAGCCTGGCCAATCACCAGAAAATAGTTGCGTGTTTCATCCCCGAAGACCAGCATGGTGATGTGGCCGGCAGCCAGTCCTGAAGAAGGCAAGTAATAGGTTTGCACAAGTTCTGGGTTGTTTCCCAGAAGCACTGGGCCTTGGAAAAATCAGAATCTTGATGTGACTACACAACCTCTAAGCAAAGTCTTACGACAATGATGAATTTATGCAATGACAAACTACCCTCTATTGTACTTAATGCTTGCTATAGAAGCTTGACAAGCAGCAAGAGATAACAATATCAGTTCCTTTATTGAGTGCTTGTTACATGCAAACCTTACATGGCTCAGGTTGTCTGTAAAGTATACAAGCTGAGGATAATCCCCTTACTATCGATACAAGATTTCATGTAGTCCAGGATGGCCTCAAACTTGTTAAATTGTCAAGGATAATTTTGAACTTCTTATCTTCCTGCTTCCACCACCCAAATGCTAGGATTAAAGTCATGCACCATCGGGCGTTGGTGGCACACACCTTTAATCCCAGCACTTGGGAGGCAGAGGCAGGCAGATCTCTGTGAGTTCGAGTCCAGCCTGGTCTCCAGAGCAAGTGCCAGGATAGGCTCCAAAGCTACACAGAGAAACCCTGTCTCGAAAAACCATAAAAAAATAAAATAAATAAAGTCATGCACCATCATACCTGGTTTGTGAAGCATCAGGAATAGAACTCAGAACGCTGTACATTGTACTCTTGCAACTGAGCTACACCTACCTACTGGTTATCTTACACTTCTCATCCTCCTGCCTCCTCTGAGTACTAAGCTTTGCCAGTATACCCGATTTATGTGGTTTTTGGGGTCCAGGGAATCTTGCAGGCTAAACAAACACTCTACTGAGTTATATCTCTAAACCCAAAGTATTTATGTCTTGAGACAAGTTTCCCTCTATAGCCTAGGCTGGCCTCAAACTCATAATAGTGTCCGTCTTGAGTGATAAAACGTAGGCACGTGACACCACAGCTGGTCTACTTTACTTTTATAATAGCCTACTATATAGACATCATGATCATCTCACATTCTCTTAAACGATGGGTGAGTAAACAAAAGTTTGTATTCTGGTCAGCCTGATTCCAACTTCAAAGCACAATGGTAGGGACCAAGCCAGCCTGTTCTAGGAGGAACCAGATCCCAACTACTACAGCATCTATTCTTTCCCCAGTGCTAGCTTACTTTTTGTTTTCTTATTTTTTGAGGTTGTCTTGTTATGTCGCCTGGGCTGGCCTCAAACTCCCAGCTATCCTCCTGCCTCAGCCTCCTGAGAGTTGGGATTACAAGCATACACCTGGCTCCAGAGACTTACCTATCTTGACTCGGATATCCAGGCCTTCTTCAGCCTCCTTGGCCTCAAACAAGCCATGGATCTCCAGGCTGCACTTTATCACCACCGTGATGATGTTTTTCAGTTGCTTCCGTTCCACCTTCCACAGGGCCAGCAACGCGTCACCTGTAAGAGAGACTCTGGGGGCTTTAGTTCTGCCCTGGACATCAGTGCACTTTGCATGAACATTGCATAAGTGTGTGCTGCTGCAAACATTTCTCAACCCAGTCCTTGGCCACAGCCCCCTGAGGTGCCTCCTTTGTAACAGGGCAGGCACCTCAGTTCTTCCTTCCTACCCTTCCCGTCTCAGTCAGCTTCCATACCTGCAAATTTTAGGATGTCTCCTCCAAAAATCAGCACTTCTAAAAAAGAAAGAAAGAAAAGTTAAGTCACACTGAGTTCTTTAGTGAAAATTGCTCATTAGTGAACTAGAAGCAGGTTTTGGGAGCATGGTGGCATGTGCCTGCGATCTTGGGCACTTGCAAGGCTGAAGCAGAAGGGGCATTGTGAATCTGAGCTCAGACTGAGCTACATAGCTGGACCTTAGACCCTGTCTCAGAGGAAGACAGAAGAAAAGTAGAAACAGGGTAGTGAGAATAGCAATTCAGAGAATACGCTTCTATCAAACATGCCTCATTACTTCCGTGTAGGTCTACCTCCTCAGCTACAGTACAGTGAGTACCACAACCAAAGTGTGTCTGTGCTCTAGAAAGCAAAAACAACAAAACAGGAAGAAGGAGGGAGGAGTTCCCCACAAGCCCTAAGAATCCTTGCCCTCCTCCCAGTGTACAAGAATACTCTCTACAGGCCAGCCTTTAAGGGAGCATGACCTGGTGGATGAATGACAAGACTCCCCGGAGAACAGGAGTAAGGAAATGGGCTCTATTGGTTGCCATTTGCTTTAGACTCTATAATGTAAGTAGATCTTTGTGTTTGCTGGTTTTATTTGGTGTTGGGGATGAACACAGGCAAGTCAGGCAAGTTAGGCCCAAAGGACACCCTACACACACACACCCCACACACTCACTCCTGCCCCTGCACACTTCTTGTTTTAACAATATTCCACAAAATTCTGAGTGCCTGCTTTGCCAAGTGGGATGCAAAAACAAATTAGATGCCCTTTTTGTGATTTTTTGGGGCTTCTCTCTCTCTCTCTCTCTCTCTCTCTCTCTCTCTCTCTCTGTGTGTGTGTGTGTGTGTGTGTGTGTGTGTAAGTGCATGCAGGTACCTACAGAGACCAGAAGATACCATTGGATCCCCTGGAACTGGAGTTATGGGTGGTTGTGAGCTGCCCTATGTGGGTGCTGGGGATTGAATCTTCTACAAGAGCAGCAAGAACTTTTTTTTTTCCATACAGGGTTTCTCTGTGGCTTTGGAGGCTGTCCTGGAACTAGCTCTTATAGACCAGGCTGGCCTTGAACTCACAGAGATCCACCTGCCTCTACTTCTCGAGTGTTGGGATTAAAGGCATGAGCTCTGGCTACTTTTCCAGAGGACCAGGTTGGCAGCTCACAAGCATCTTTAACTCAAGTTCCAGGGAACCTGACACGTTCTTCCGGCCTCTGCAGGTACCAGGCATGCATATGGTGCACAAATACCCATGCAGACACAATACCTATACACAAAATAAAATAATAAATAACTTTTAAAAACAACATTAACTAGGTGTAGTGACTTGTTCCTATAATTTCAGTATTGGGAAGCTGAGGCCAGAGGATTGATTGTCTTAAGTTCAAGATCATATCTATATAAGTCCTAGGCTAGCCTTTGCTATAGACTCAGGTCTTTATCATAAAACATACTTTCTCTCATGTAGTCTTATTAGTGAGGCTTGATTACATTCATTTAGTTGCAATATAGCATATTAAAGTACTGATGATGACTGCCCTGCTTTTTTTTTTCTTCTTGCGATAAACACCATGATCAAAATGACTGTGAGAGGAAAGAGTTTATTTTAGTTATATTTATAGTCATCATAAAGGGAAGTTAGGGCAATAATTCAAGCAGGAATAGGGAGGCAGGAATTGAAAGAGAGACCACAGAGGAGTGCTGCTTATTGGCTTGTTCCCATGGCTCACCCAGATTGTTGTTGTTTTTAATATCACTCAGGACCACCTGCCCAGGGGTAGTAGCACCCACAGTGGGCTGGTAACTCCCATGCCAGTTACTCATCAAGAAAACATCCCACAGACTCGCCAACAGGCCCCCCTGAGGGAGGCATTTTCTCAATCGAAGTTCCTTCTTTCCAGATGACTCTGGCTTGTGTTGAATTGATAAGACGGAACAGAACAAAGCTCTGCTAAGCAGAAGGCAGGCATATACACGAATAGGAATACGAAGAACTCTAAGTCACTGGACTCTCCTATTCAAATACCGACAAAGCGATGATGCGAAATGCTCTCCAGCCAAGCCCGGCACACTTACTCTCTACAATGTGCAATGCTCTCCAGCCAAGCCCGGCACACTTACTCTCTACAATGTGAAATGCTCTCCAGCCAAGCCCGGCACACTTACTCTCTACAATGTGCAATGCTCTCCAGCTAACCCCGGCACACTTACTCTCTACAATGTGCAATGCTCTCCAGCCAGCCCGGCACACTTACTCTCTACAATGTGCAATGCTCTCCAGCCAGCCCGGCACACTTACTCTCTACAATGTGCAATGCTCTCCAGCCAGCCCGGCACACTTACTCTCTACAATCGCACTTATGTAGTAGTTGAGGATCTCCACCAGCTGCTCGGCCCCTCGGTCCATGTACATGGCCGTGCTGAACTTCTCCGTCATTGCAGTAAAACCTGTAAGAAACTGCAGCTGGCTTCCTTCCAGTCCAGCAGAGCCAGCAGAGGGCTCCACCAACAGCGACAGAGCCTCAAATGACCTTTGTATCTGGTCAGGTATTAGCCATGCAGTGGTAAGGAGGGGTCAGCAGAAGCCATCTCTTCTTTCGGGGTGCCCAGTGTATACAGTGATGATGGCGTATTGTTGGAAATGAAAGGTTTTGTTCCATGGCTTACAGGCCACGTTTTTTTTCAAATTCTTCTGAAGAGATGTGTTTAATATGAGGGTATGAACACAGTAGATCATCTCCTGAATTTGTCAGTTTGTCAGGGATGTGTGTGAGACTTGGGTAAGGAGACTGTGAAATTGGGGCAGGGACACTGGAGTCAGAAGTCCCACATGGAGAACTTGAGTGTATTAAAGACATGCCTGTGACTCAAAGCTGGGGGAAAGGAAGATGAAAGCATCTGGGGGCAGAGGTCATTCTCTTTCCAATGTACACAATGATACTAACCGCTTTAATAGCCTAGGGGTTTGAAAATGGTGTCCCCACCTCACTCACAACCTGCGTGTGACTTGCTGCTCAAGCGCTTTAAGCAAACATCCTTTTTGCACTTGCCTGAAATATCAACAAACATCAGAACTCCATCGAAACATTTCACTGACGGCCGTTCTGGAGAGAAATCTCCGTAGACAATGAGGTCTGGTAAGTGAGCTGCGATTTTGACGATGGCCCGGTCTTGTAATTGCTCCCTTCGAGAACTCATGTTCAAGGATAACCGTCAGGATTTTCCAGCTCCAGAAAGCTATCTCCAAGTAAGTCTCCTAGAAACAAAAGTTGGGAAAGGAGGAACTGTAATGTGTGCTTTTGTTCCTTTTCCTAGTTTTCTCCAATGGCTATTGTTCCACCTCATGGATGGCTTACATAAATGACCGAGTCATGGCAATGCCAGAATTGGTGTGACACACGGGTGTGTATGTGTGTATACCAGGCTTTCTCTATTTGGGGGGCCACCAACCAGCTTCCAAATCATGACCCAGAGACTTATCAGTTTTGAATGTTCTGTCTAGCTTAGGCACATTTCTGGCTAGTTCTTTTAACTTGACCTGTTTCTTTTAATTTATCTTTTGCCTCAGGACTTTTCTTCTACATATCTTACTTTCACTGCTTCTTTATGTCTGCCTGTCTGTCCTGACATGTGCCTCGCTCTCTCCTTCTCTAGTTCCTTTTCCAGCCTAGATTTCTATTTATTCTCTCTGCCTGCCAGCCCTGCCTATCCCTTCTCCTATCTAGCTATTGGCTGTTCAGATCTGTATTAGACCAATCAGGTGCCTTAGACAAGCAAGGTGAAACAAATGCAACACATCTTTACATAATTAAACAAAGGCAGCATAAACAAAAGCAACACACCTTTACATGGTTAAAGTGATAGCCTACGGCATACACAAATTTAATACATCTTTGCCCAGTTAAAATAATATTCTACAACAGTGTGGGGCACAGTAGCACTATTCAATCTAGCCAGATTCCATTTCCTTTTGTTTCCTTGTCTTTCATCTTCTTTTGGCTGGTTTTCTCTTCTCCTTTATAGAAATTAAACACAGATGTGAGTTCTTGTGGGCACATACTTACACGTGGGTTATTAGGTTATCTTAGGCAAGAGATTAAGTAAACCAAGCTATCATGTTAAACAGAGTGAGAGAACTCAAAGAGGCGGGTGGGGGCAGGCAAGTGACAGTTGGAAGGCTGAAAGGGTTTTTAAGTTGTAAGTGGGAGGGTATGTTGACATTTCCTTTTACTGCCAGTTGGCTCTAAGAAAATTAGTATTGACTAAGACCTTCCTTTAGGTGGGGATATCAAATGTTCAAACTCAAGTGAGGTTAAAAAAGAATCTCTAGCTGAGCATGGTGGGATACGCCTACAATCCCAGCACTTGGAGTAGTAATGACTGAGGCAGGAGGATCATCACAGCCTGGGCCGTGGCGTCTGTGCGGTGACTAAGTCCGAGTATCGGGTGCATGCCTGGAGATTTAGTTAAACACAGAGCCGTCAGGCCGCTTGTGCTATGTGCGTCTTTCCATCTCTATTTGTCTGCTGTTTTCCAGGGAAGAGAGCAGCCTTTTCACACTTACAGCGCAGTGGAAAAACCCCAGGTATAAGAGCTCATGGAAGAAGAGCTCGTGTTTTCCCAGGTGTGGTGGGGCGAGGCCGGGCTGTAAGTCAGGACTAGAACACAGGATGCACCTGTGGTTATTGGCTGACAAGCAACTCACAGAGACCTTGTGGGGGCTGGGACCCAACACTGGGCAACAGAGTGAGACCCTATCTCAAAAAACAAGCATGGCTCCCATCTCCAGCAGGTATTCCTTGAGAACCCGCCTGCCACACACGGAGGGGAAGCAGGTAGCTAACTGTGAATCTTCGCCTCTCCCTCCTGTCCTCCGAATCTAATCCCTCAGTCTCACCCCTGCTCCCCCCCATCTGCTTCAGTGTCTCTCCCCTCTCTGCCCCCATCTCCAGTGGATCACATAGATTTTCTCCTCTAACCTAACTTCTCCCAACTCATTCCCATATCCTAGCACCCATCTCCAGCAGGACTGATTCCCCTGAGGAATGCTCAGGTGACGCCTGCAAGAGAAGTAGGCAGGCCAATGTGGCAGGTAGGAGTTTCAGACCTTCACACTCCCCTGCTTTCCTCCAAATCCAATCCTACTCTCCCCACCCTCATCCCCAGCCCTACAGCTGACATCTGCTGTGGCCTCTGCTCACTCTCTGCCCCCATTCCCAGGGACTAAGCAGACCCTGGTAGAACACCCCGTTTTCCTCCCTTCTATGGACACCCCCAGTCCTTCTAGCCCATCCCCACTCCTAAGTAACAGCTCCTAATACCTAGAAACACATTGTACCAGGGACCCCCAGTGGCCACACATATCAAGACCCCAGAAGAATTTTCTACCAGACAACACACATCTACCATACTCTCCTAAGAACCAGAGAGGTAAACAGAAGTCAAGGGACAAAACAGCCACCCAAGGAAGACCAGACCAGACATTAGCACTAGAATTACAATCTTCCCAATCTCAGATGCCTAGACACCGGCACAAAAACTCAACATCCAGGACAATATGTCTTCATTAGAGATGAGCAGCCCTACATAGCAGAGGCCCTGAGTATTCCAACATAGCAGAAAGCTTAAGAAAAAGGCCTAAAAACAGCCTTTGTGAATATGATAGAAGTCCTTAAAGAGGAAATGAATAAATCCAATAAAGAAATCCGTGAAAAACAGACAAACAGTAGAAGGAAATAAATAAAACAGTTCAAGATCTGAAAGTGGAAACAGAATCAATAAAGAAAACCTAAACCGAGAGAAATCTGGGTATGAAAAACTTAACAGAAACCTCATACACAAGCCTCACTAACAGATGACAATAGATTGAAGGGAGACTCTCAGGCATTGAGAAAAAGATAGAAGAAATGAGTATTTCCTTCAAAGAAAATGTTAAACCTAAAAAACTTTAGGCACAAAATATCCATGGAACCAGGGGCACTGTGAAAAGACCAAACCTTTGAATAATTGGAATAGAAGAAGGAGAAAAAACCCAGGTCAAAGGCACAAAAAGTATTTTCAACAAAATCATAGAAGATATTTCCCTAACCTAAAGAAGAAGATGTCTATCAAGGTACAAGAAGCATACAGAATACCAAATAGACGGGACCAGAAAACAAATTCTACTTGGCATGTAATAATCAAAATACTACATGAACAGAACAAAAAAATGAATTTTAAAAGTTGTAAGGGAGAAAGACCAAGTAACATGTTGTAGGAATTTAGTAGAATCACTGTACTGGGGTAGATATTAGAATGAACAGCTGTTTTTTAGAAGCACTTTGATGTTGAAGGATCATTGTGGTAAAAGGTAAAGCATCCTTGTAGAAAACAGTGATTATTTTCTGTGATTTGTAGAATTGCATTACTGAAAGGGCACTGCAGATATCCCATGACTTTGGTCACAAGACGCCTCTGGCACACCTGAGGCACTTGTATTATTGTGTATTGCAAATGATACATAATAAAGGACTAGGGTCATGAGGGCACATGATGCTACTTTAATAAGACATGTAATTTAGATTAGGGACCTTGGTATGAGGAATTCTTTGTGTAACAATCAATAAACACACCTTTGTATGGTTGCCGGGGGTCCATCAGAGATGCTGGACCTCCCTGCTGCCACATTGGCCTTAAAATTTCAACTTGGAGTGACCTCTTTCTTCAACTGACCTGCACTACACAGTGCACCCCAACATTAACATATAAACATTGGAATAACACTGACTTCTCATTGGGGACTCTAAAAGCCAAAAGGGCCTACACAGATGTGCTTTAGACTCTAAGAGATCCCAAGGTCATAGCACTAAGTGTCTACATAAAGAAACTGAGGAGTTCTCATATTAGTAATTTAATAGCACACCTGAAAGATCTAGAACAAAAATTTAAAATTAATAAAATAAAAACATAAATAATACAAAGAATCAATAAGAGTTTATTCTTTGAGAAAATCAATAAGATTGAGAAACCTTAGTCAAATTAACTGAAGGTAGAGAGAGAAGATACAAATTAACAAAATTAGAGATGAAAAGGGGATCTAACAATAGACACTAAGGAAGTTCAGAGAATCACAAATGAAGGGACCAGCTCCCCATTTCCGCAGCCATAATAGCCGATCACGTATTTGTCTGACCTTGTCTTAGTCACTAAGGTCAGATGCCTGCCCCTTTTGGCAGTCATGACAGCTAACACATGCTTTTCTGACCTTGCCTTAGTCACTAGAGGTTAGGTGCCTGCCTCATGGCAAGGAACCAATCAGAAGTTAGCTGGTGGTAGTATGCTTTACGGCTCTGGGTGTGCTTTACGGACAGCAATGAGCATAGCAACCACCCTGGGAGGGCCTATGGGCCATAACAACCAGTTGGCCAATCAACACAGGGCAAGCCCTCCAAGCCTGGAGACACACCAATCCTGAGCCTGTGTGTATCCCTAGACCCTCCCCTTACGCTGCCCTACAAGATCTCTATGCAGCCCCTTCGAGCTGTCTTTGCTAGCCATCGCCAAGGCAGGTGGGTGAAAGACCCGAGCTAACATGGGGTTAGCTCATTAAACAACAATAAAGCCTTGTGCAGTTTGCAGCAAGCTTTCGAATCCGCCTGGTGATTGGGGTGACCGTAGTCCTGGGCTAAGACCCCAGAGGCCTGAGTTTTCCGGGGATCTAACACAAGGACATATTTCAAAAACCTGTACTCCACCAAGTTGGAAAATCTAAAAGAAATGGATACTTTTCTCAAAATATACCAACTATCAAAGTTGAGTCAAGATCAGATAACCAATTTAAACAGATCTATAACCCCTCCCAAAATAGAATAAGTAATGAAGTCTACCAACTGAAAAAAGTCGAGGACCAGATAGTTTTAGCACAGAATTCTACTAGACTTTAAAAGAGGAGTTAATACCAATACTTCTCAAATTAGTCCACAAAACAGAAACAAGGAACATTGCTCAATTTGTTTGGATGCCATAGTTACCCTGATACCTAAACCACATAAAGATCCAACAAAGAAGGAGAAGTGCAGACCAAATTCCTTTATAAATATAGATACAAATATTCCCCCAAAATACTTGCAAACTAAATTCAAGAACCCATCAAAAAGATCATTCACCATGATCAAGTAGGCTTCATCACAAAGATGCAGGTATAGCTTAACATAAATAAACTGATAAATGTATTCCACCATATGAACAACCTGAAAGACAAAAACTGCATAATAACCTCATTAAAAGGAAAAAGGGACTTTGACAAAACCCAACACCCCTTCACGATCAAAATTCTGAAGAAATTAGAGATATAAGAGACATATTTCAACATATTAAAGGTGGTTTACAGCAGGCCCATAGCCAACATCAACTTAGCAGAGAGACTCAAAGGAATTCCATTACAACCAGGAACAGGACAAGGTTGTTCACTCTACAACTATTCAATACAGTACTTGAAGTCTTAGCTAAAGCAATAAGATAAGTGAATGAGATCAAGGGGATACAAATTGGAAAGGCTGACATGATAGTATACATAAGTGACCCTAAAAATTCTAGCTTGGACCTTCTACAGCTGATAAACTGTTTCAGCAAAGTACAAAATAGGATACAAAACTAACTCACAAAAATCAATAGCCCTCCTATATACAAATGACAAATGGACTGAGAAAGAAATCAGGGAAACACCCTTACAGTAGCCTCAAAAATATAAAATATCTTGAGATAACACTATTCAAGCAAGTGAAAGACTTGAATAATAAAAACTTTAAGACATTGAAGATGTCAGAGATGGAAAGATCTCTCATGCTCATGAATCAGTAGTAAAATGGCCATCCAAACAAAAGCAATCAACAGATTCAATCCAATTCCAATCAAAATTCCAACACAATTCTTCACAGATCTTTAATATAATTTTCAGCTTCATATGGAAACACACACACACACACACACACACAAAACTACAAAAAACAAACAAACAGAGCTGGATAGTGGTGGCACACGCCTTTAGTCCCAGCACTTGAGAGGCAGAGGCAGGAGGAACTCTATGAGTTCGAGATCAGAGATCAGCCTGGTCTACAAGAGCTAGTTCCAGGACAGCCTCCTAAGCCACAGAGAAAGCCTGTCTCAAAAAACCAAAACCAAAACCAAACAAACAGGATAGTTAAAACAACCCTGAGTAATAAAAGAACTGCTGGAGGTCATATACCACCCTCAAACACAAATTGTACTACAGAGCTATAGTAATAAAAACATCATGGTATTGGCACAAAAACAGATACCTTGATCAATGGGATCGAAATGAAGACCCAGACAAAAATCCACACACCCGTGTGCACCTGAGTTTTTATTAAAAACCCAGAAACACACATTAGAAAAAAGATAGCATCTTGGGGGCTGGAGAGATGGCTCAGAGGTTAAGAGCACTGGTTGCTCTTCCAGGGGTCCTGAGTTCAATTCCCAGCAACATGGCTCACAACCATTTGTTATGAGATCTGGTGCCTTCTTCTGGTGTGCAGAAGGAAGACATGGAAGCAGAATGCTGTATACAAAATAAATAAATAAAATCTTTAAAAAAAAGACAGCATCTTGAACAAATGGTGCTGGTTAAACTGGATGGCTGCATGAAGCAGATTGAAAACAGATCCATACTTATCACCCTGCATAAAACTCAACTCCAAATGGATCAAAGAATCAACATAAGACCAGATACACTGAATGTGATAGAACAGAAACTGGAGAATAGCCTTGAAGTCATTGACACAGGAAAAGACTTTTTGAACAGATCATTGATGGCACAGACACTAAGATCAATGATAAATAGGACCTCATGAAAGTGGAAAGCTTCTACATGTCAAAGGACGGAATTATTTGCACAAAGCAGCTGCCTACAGAATGGGAAAGTATTTTTACCAACTACACATTCAACAGAGGGCTAATATCCAAAATATATAAAAAATTTAAAAACTGGATATCAAGAAAACAAATAATCCAATTAAAAAATGGGCTAAGGATCTAAACAGAATTCTTAAAAGAAGTTACTCAAATGGTTGAGAAGCACTTAAAGCTCAACAACCCCGCATCAGAGAAATGCAAATCAAAACTACAATGACACTTCATCTTATACCAGCCAGAAGGGCCAAGATTAATAAAACAAATGACAGCTCATGCTAGTGAGGATGTGGAGTAAGGAGAACACTCATGCACTGCTGATGGGAGTGTGCACTTGTACAGTCACCCTGGGAATAGTAGGTTAGTTCACATGCTTAGTGGTAGATGGCCAACAGAAAATGAAATTATGAGCATCTTTGGAGGTTCCCTGAATTTAGTTTTTATTTTTACTCTTCTTTTCTTTAAATTTGGTTTTTTAAGACTGTGTTTCTCTGCCTAGCTCTGGGTGTCCTGGAATTTGCTCTGTAGACCAGGCTGGCCTTGTACTCATATATCTGCCTGCTTCTGCTGGGATTAAAGGTGTACGTCACCACAACCCAGCTATTATATTTTATTATATATTGTATTATATATGTATTTATATCTATATATTAGATATACATTATATATTCACTATATATGCACACACACACACACACACACACACACACACACACAGTTTTTTACCCTAGAGAAATCGCATGTATATATATAGCTTCTGGTTTTGTGTTTTTATAGGATTTCTGAATGTATCTCTGCATCTGTATTTATTTCTTGTGTCATTTCTTGGGTGCTTCCCCTTCTGTTTGTTTTGTCTTTACAATTTGTTTGTTTTAGATGTACGTTGCTTTTCTAAGAAGAGGCAGAAAAGGGGTGGGTCTGGATGGGAGGGGAGGTATGTGTGGGGAGGAAATGGGAGGAGTGGGGGGAGGGGAAACCATAATCAGACTATATTGTGTGCATGGGGGAATCTATTTTTTTTTTTTGAGACAGGGTTTCTCTGTGTAGCTTTGGAGCCTATTCTAGCACTCGCTCTGGAGACCAGGCTGGCCTTGAACTCACAGAGATCCACCTGCCTCTGCCTCCTGAGTGCTGGGATTAAAGGCGTGCGCCACTAATGCCCGGCTGGGGGAATCTATTTTCAATCAAAGAAAAACAAACAAACAAACAAACAAACACTCCAACAATGCAAAAACTCACAAGCCCAAAGAAAAACAAAACAGAGGCAAACAAAACAAAAAGAAGGAAGAAATGCAAAAAGGAAAATGAAATCCACTCTGCTGGTCTGAGCAGCGCTGGCCTCTCCCAGTCTTCAGAGGAAGCCTCGTTCCTGGAAAAGGTAGCACAGGACAGAATAGGAAACAGAGCTGCTATCTTGGGGTTGGTTCCCAGTCAGCAGGAAAGAACTGGCTGGTAATTTTAACCAGAAACTGCCCTACCAGAAAAATAGAGCAATCACATATGTTTCCTAATATTTTTTAAGAAGTGAGGGAAACATTAACCTACTTGAAAAACTTTAAAATGTTTCTAAATTTAAAATTTAGAGACCTCTAAAATGAATATTTCCATGCTATATAACTAGAGATGTTTTAAAAATAAAGATAAAATCTGGATATAATGTGTCTTGGGAGGTGTCAGTCCTGGTTTTGACTCACAGCACAAATTCTGTCTTGTCATAATCTCCGTGGCTAATTTTCCACCAGGTGTTTTCCTCACATGACTCCAATGCCACAGAGATAGAATTAGAAAACTAAGAGCTGCTTGCTCACACCCCCCTTTTAACGATTTATTTTTATTTTATGTGTGTGTTTTGCCTGTGTGTATGTCTGAGTATCACGTGCCTGCTGCCTGGTGTCCACTGAGGCCAGAAGAGGGTATCAGATCTCCCGGAACTGTAGCTAATAAGAGTTGTGAGTTGTCATGTGAGTGCAGGGAATTGAACCCACCCAGATCCTCTGCAAGAACAGCAAGCACTGTTAACTGCTGAACTGTTCTCTCCAGCCTCTTGAGGGCTTTAAGAAAGTCTTTTGACATGTTCTCATGTAGCCCAGGCTGGCTGCAAACTCATCATGCAGCTGAAGATGACCTTGGCACTTTTAAAAAAGATTTTACTCTGTGTGTAAATGAATGTGTGCACAAGAGAGAGAGACAGAGAGAGAGACAGACAGACAGACAGACAGACAGACAGACAGACAGACAGAGAGAATGTGTCTATGGTACCCAGAAGAGGACATCTGATTCCTTGGATCTGGAATTACAGGCCATTGTGAGCTGCCCAAGGTGGGAGCTGGGATCTTAAATCCAGTCCTCAAGATTGAGCAGCAAAAGCTCTTAACCACTGAGCCATCTCTCCAGCCCTGACTTTCAACTTAAAAACATTAATGTTTTTAATGGGTGTGCAGATAGATAGACGTGGAGGCAAGAGGACAACCTCTCGTGTTATCTCATCCTCAGAAACTCACCCAATCTCCATTTTGAGACAGAGTCTCTCATTGGCCAGAAGCTTACCAATTAGACTCAAGACACAGGTGTGAGCCGGGAGTTGGTGGCACACGCCTTTAATCCCAGCACTCGGGAGGCAGAGGCAGGTGGATCTCTGTGAGTTCGAGACCAGCCTGGTCTACAAGAGCTAGTTCCAGCCTCCAAAGCCACAGAGAAACCCTGTCTCGAAAAACAAAAACAAAAACAAAAACAAAAACAAAAAACAAAAACAAAAACAAAAGACACAGGTGTGACAATCTGAGTTTGATTCTCAGAGTCCACATGGTGGAGAGAGAACTGACTTCCACAAGCTGTTCTCTGACATCTCATCTACAGATGGCACCACACACACACACTAAATAAGTAAATAAGCAAATGAATATGAAATGAAACATTTTATTGAAACATAAATGCAAAAAAAAATCAAACAGGTCATAAAAGTACAGTTTGTATAACAAGTGAGCAAATCTAGTCAGGTCAAGAAAGAGGACAGTACCTAACTCCATAAGTCTCTCTCATGTCATCTTCTGTTCCTTTGTTTTTGTTTTTGTTTTTGTTTTTTTGAGGTGAGATCTCACTATATAACGCAGGCTGGCCTTGAACTCTTCATCACCCTGCTGGGTTTACTGTTGTGTGTCACCACACTGGGCTCCCTTCCTTTTCCTGACTTGTGATACCATAAATTACCTTTACATTTTTGAACTTTATGTGCAAGATGTATGTCCCTGGCTTTCCCTTTCATTTGTGGTATTAATCCATCTCACTGAGTGTGTATCAGTATTTGTTTAATGCTTTAGTGTTCTGCCATCTGATTATATCTCAAAGTATTTAACCATTTCACTACTAACAGATGAGCTTTCCAGTTTTAAGCATTATATGTAATATTTCCAAGAACATTCTTTTCTTCTGAGAGGACTCGCTATGTAGTCCAAGTTAAACTCGAAGCCCTCCTCAGCGTCCTAAGTGCTGGGATTAAAGGGCTTCATCATTGCCCCTGACTTTTAAGCACAATATATTCCTTTTAGGCACACACTTATGATCAGAATTTCTGGGATGCGCATACATTGAACATTTTTGGTAACAATTCTTATTTTTTGTTCATAATCATAAACTGAACTCTGAAATTTAGATCGACTTAGAGGAGAATAAAGAAGACGTGGAACCCGGAGGAGTGCAGTGAGAGCTCAGATCCCAGGGCATTGGGAGCAGATGTGGGGAGGGCATGTTCTTTCGTGATGGAAGGCACAGTCTGCTGGGCAGAATGCACAAGTCAGAAGCGTTATTAGAGCTGTCCACAGTCAACAATGGTGATCTTCCTGTTGAGCTTGGCTCCAATGCTCTCCATGGCTTCTATGATGCTCATTTGCTTCCCAAAGACCACATGCTTGCCACCTAACCATCCTTGGCAGTGAGAGGATAAACTGGGAACTCTGTGTTTTCTCCAACATTTGACATAGACAAGATACCAAGACACTAAGCTTCAGGATGAAGCCCCTCAAATTTCTTCCCACTTGGTGCCAGTGGCATTATGATATGTAAGGCAACCACCCTGGCACATGAATTCTGAAATAATTCTATGAAAGGAGGAATTCTCATAACCAAACCCTTTCTATCTCAAGCTCAGAGCACAAAGGTTTTCTGTTGTCTTTGGAGCATTGTCTGTAAATGGCTAGGTGATGTCAGCAAAGGGCTTGCCATCATGGTGTTGAAGAACATAGTGGAGCTGACCGTGGCTGCCGGTAAGAGACTACAGGAGACAGCAGCCACTGCAAAACTTGGATTTTTTAAAAAAAAATTATTATTTTTAAGTGTGTGTGTGTGTGTGTGTGTGTGCGCGTGCGCGCACACCTTATCCCCAGTCCCCCTTCTCATTTTGATGCTGGCAATTAATTCCAGGAACTTGCACATGCTAAACACGTTATACCACAGCCCAAACTTCAGAAGATCTTGCCAAACAGCTTTTCCAAAGCTGGTGCAGGAGTTCAGTTGATGTTTATCCCAGCTGAATTGTGTTACTGTAATTTAAAAATAAAATGTGTGTGTGTGTGTGTGTGTGTGTGGTGTAGGCATACATGTATATGGGTGTATGTGTCTCTGTGTACATGGGAAGCCAGAGGATAATGTTTGGTGTCCGGATAACTCTACCTTATTCCTTTGAGGCAGGCTGTCTCATTGAACTTTAGCCTGGCATTCAGCAAGTCCTGGGGAAGATTCTGTCTCTCTTTGGTGCTGGGATATAGCATAAGAAGCACATTAGATTTATTTTTTGTTTTTCCACCAACTAGGTCCAGTAACTGGCAATTATGGAGAGACAAATATTCCATCTAAGGATGAATATTCCATCTAGGAAGTTTTAGAAGTATTGGATGACTAGCTGCCTGTGAGAAGGCAATTAATATTCTCTCTCTCTCTTTTTTTGATTTTTGAGAGAATCTCTTTATGTAATTCTGGCACTCACTATGTAAACCAGGTTGGCCTTGAACTCACAAAGAGCCTCCTGCCTCTGTGCTGGCATTAAAGGCTTGTACTACCACTTCTGGCCGCTTAATGCTTTCTTAAAATACATTATTTTTTAAGTCTTAGAGAATTTCATACAACTTTTTTTATTTTAAATTTATGCATGTGCGTGTGTTTGTCTGTTTACATTCCATATGTGTTATGGTTACCATGGAGGCCAGAAGAGTGACTGTGTCAGATCTTCTGGAGCTGGAGTTGCAGGCAGCTATGAGCAGGGAACTGAACTCTGTTCATCTAGAAGAGTAGCAAGCATTCTTAACCACTGAACCATCTCTCTAGCCACAAAAATGTATTTTGATCATATTCAATCCACATTCTAATCTCCTGCACTTAATTACTTTTTATTTACTCAGAACACAAACTAAGGGGCTGGGGAAATGGCACAAGTATAGGGACCTGAGTTTGGAACCCAAGAATAGAGGAGAGCAAGATAAAAGATACCATAATAGAGGGAGCCATTATAGGTTTAAAGAGAAATCTGGTACTATTGAAATGTCCAGAGATCTACAAGGATGACACCAACTACCAATCTAAGAAACAGTGGAGAAGCTACCTTAAATGCCCTCAATCTATATTGAGATGGATAACTACCTTATATGCCATCCTAGAGCCTTCATCCAGCAGCTGATAGAAGTAGAAGCAGACACCCACAACTAAACATTGAACTGAACTGGAATCCAGTTGCAGAGAGGGAGGAGTGATGAGCAAAGGGGTCAAGACCAGGCTGGAGAAAACCACAGAAACAGCTGACCTGAACAAGGGGGAGCTCATGGACCCCAGACTGATAGCTGGGAAACCAGCATAGGACTGATCTAGACCCCATGAATGTGGGTGTCAGTGAGGAGGCCTTGGAAATCTATGGGGCCTCTTGTAGTAGATCAGTATTTATACCTAGCATCCGAATGGACTTTAGGAGCCCATTCCACATAGAGGGATACTCTCTCAGCCTAGACACATGGGAGAGGGCCTAGGCCCTATCCCAAAGGATATGACAAACTCTGAAGATCCCCCATGGAAGGCCTCGCCCTTCCTGGGGCGCAGGAAGGGTATAGGATAGGGTGTTAATGAGGGGCAGGGGAGGAGGGACGGGAAAGGGAAAGGAAAAGGGAACTGGGATTGACATGTAGAACAATCTTGTTTCTAATTCAAATAAAAAAAGAAAAAACAAAACAAAACATAAAAGTGGCAAAACCACTGGGAATATAGAGCTTCCTCAAGCTCACTGGCCTGTTAGTATGCCAAATCAATCATGAGTGATCTTGCCTGATAATAAAGACTGAGAGAGATTGTCGTGGTCCCCGACAAGAGATCAAGAAAGGATATCTGGTGTCAGCCTCTGGCCTCCACACATATACATCCACACCCACAAGTACATGCCCCCCCCCCAAAGTATACTAGTATTCTGCTGTTCTAAATAATGTGATTTGAGGACTTGGAACAGTTTTCTGTTATGATTACTAAGCAAGGAGAGCACGTGCATTTTGAGATTAAAAAGATGAAAGTGAAAGTGAAACCAGAATTATTATTGTGTATATGAGATAGGCACAATGGACTCATATAGGCCAGGCCAGCCTCAGACTTCATTTGTAGTTGAGGCTGGCCTTGATCTCCTGATCCTTCTGCTTCCATTTCCCAAATGCAAGGAATCACAGGAGTGCACCAGCACACATGGATGGTTATTTGTTCATGATCTTAAAAGGCAAGTATATCTAAAATAAATAGCTGGGCGTTCTTGAAATGTTTCTAAGGAAAAAAAATAGAAATTTCCTATTTTAGAAGAATCTTTCTGCTCTACGTTCTACAACATTAGTAAATAATAGTGGCAGAGATATTCATTCTCAACAGACTCACCACAATGTTGTAACAAATTAAGAACTTTACTGGTTGCCTTGGAACTCACTGGGTAGACCAGGTTGAGCTTGAACTCAGAGGTCTACTTGCCTCTTCTTCCCAAACACTGGGATAAGGGTTACCAAGTGGTGGTAGGGCACACCTTTAATCCCAGCACTCAGGAGGCAGAGACAGGTGGATTTCTGAGCTCAAGACTAGCCTGGTCTACAGAGCAAGTTCCAGGAGAGCCAGTACTACACAGAGAAACAAAAACTGGACACCTTGGGGGATATTATAACCTACAGAAAAGAGTTGTATAATCCTATCATTTTGAGTGCATGTGGATGGTCCCCATTGCTTGTCCAGTTCTATCACAGTCAAGCAGAATGTAAGTGCTTAAGCACTGGGGAAATACAACCAGGAATGAGGGAGGACTCCTCAAACAAAAGAGCAAGTGAGGATGCAAAGACACCACACACATTTTCTGGATAAATCAGAGTGTATCTTTCACTGTTTTAGGAAAACTTATCAGTACCAAGACATGAAGACTGTGGAGAAATTAGGATTAGTTACACCCATTATTTCCCTATTCATCTCTTGTAGAATTTTCTACTAGTTTTTCAGGTTATGCTCAACTTTTCATCAACATTGTAGTCATCTTTAAACAGAGAACAGAGGGAAATAGATGGAAAGAAATGGTGTCACAAAAGCTTGCTTGAACACTCTTATCTGGCAACTTCTCTGAGCTTTGAATGGTTTTAGTGCCTATAAACTTCTAGGTCAATGCCCTCTTGGCCAGTTCATATTGTCTCTCTCTGAACTGTCAACTCCCTCTTCAGAATTCGCAGTATCAGTCTTAGCTTTTTCCACAGCATCTTTCTAGCATCTTCACATGGTAGGTATTCACTACCTGACTGATTAAAAAGGAACAGGAAGCAAATAAGGGCAAGCTAGAAATACAGAACACCCAAGGCAAACAGGATAAGGTCCCATTTAAGCCTACAGACTTTTAATTTGGCTAAAAGGCTGGCAGATATATAAACACTGAACTTGACTGCCACTCTCCTCTGACATCTATTAGCTGTGATACTGGATGGTTTCCCTCTAGCTCTGCTATTCCCACATACCTCTGTTGTCCAAGGCTGAGGAAAAGCTTGAGCCTAGATTAGGGACTAGATCTTTCAGGAATGCAGAGAACAGGAAAGAGGTCTGGTGACATTATTTTGAAGACAGCAGAAGTGCCATGTCTGTCCATACCTGACCCATAAAATGACAGTTTTGTCAAAAAGCCGTTTTCCAGGCCACACCCTCATCAGAAGTGCATTGTTTCACGTTCGCTGACTCTGCCTCTGATTGGCTGGTGTCACCTTCCCCTCCCCCACCACTATGAGTGGTCTACTGCTTGCTCTTCAAAGACTGGCTCAATTTCAGGTTCTTATGTCTGGATATGTAAGGCAGTTAGAGAGACTGAAATAACCCCACATTGACCATGTGGAGTGTGACCGAATTTAGGCCACAGTCAATAGGTGACTATCATCAAAAGAAAAATCTCTTAAGCAAGCACACAATTTTAGTCAATAGTTTCACCATACCCTAGCTTTGTTATGCAACCCTTGTTACCACTGACCAACTTCGTTGTGAAAATGTGAATGGAAAATTACAGAAATACTCTATATTTTGAAATTACAGTTCATAGTAGCATAATGAAATCTCACTGTATCCTGTCTGGAACATGAATCATCTTTCTGTCCTGTATATTCACTCTGTACGTATGACTGGCATGGCAGATTAGTCAGCATTTTGCCACAATTGTCCCATCTTATTACTGTTGTCATTAATTTCTTACTGAAAAACCTTCAGTTGTCATAGATGTATAGACACACAGTATGCTGAGCATTTGTTATTTCTGTTTCAGCACTCCACTGGGGTGGATGGGTCTTAGAATAAACAAAAAGAGCACTGTAGTGAACAGTTTGTACCAGGGTTATAAATTTTACCAGCTGTAATGAATTTTTGACAACTTATGTCTGTCTGTTTTGAATGGTTAAGTGTGTACTTCTAACTAAATTTATTCCAAGATCACTTAAAATCTACTGAGGCCCTGTAGGGATTTAAGTTTTCTTAATCTAGTGGGACACTGGCAAATTATGTTTTAAAGGAGCTGTCCTGGTTAGTTTCATGTCAACCTGACACAAGCTAGAGTCAACAGAGAGGTGGGAACTTCAATTGAGAAAATACCTCTATAAGATCACTAGCCTGAAGCCAGGCATTGGTGGCGCACGCCTTTAATCCCAGCACTTGGGAGGCAGAGACAGGTGGATCTCTGTGAGTTCGAGGCCAGCCTGGTCTCCAGAGCAAGTGCCAGGATAGGCTCCAAAGCTATACAGAGAAACCCTGTCTTGAAAAAAAAAATCACTAGCCTGTAAGGCATTTTCTTAATTAGTGATTGATGTGGGTGGGTTCAGCCTATTGTGGGTGGGACAAGTTTTACAAGAAACTTGAGTTTTACAAGAAAACAGGCTGAGTATGCCATGGGAGCAAACCCGTACGAAGCATCCTCCATGGCCTCTAATCATCTCCTGCCTCCAAGTTCCTGCTCTGTTTGCGTTCCTATCCTCACTTCCTTCAATGAATAATATGAAAATGTAAGTCAAACACTTTCCTCCCCAACTTTGCTTTTGGTCATGGTGTTTCAATCATCACAGCAATAGAAACTCAAAATACAGGGACACATATTTGAAACTTAAAACACTAGCTGAAAATATATATGAATATCCTCCAAGTCCATTCCAATCCACAGTGTTTCAAAATGTAAAAACACATGTTTTAAGGGGGGTGTTAATTATGCTTATGTTATCGAACCCACACTCAATGTGAATCCAACTAAACAGATCTTTCAGTTGGTCAATATCAGAGCTTTTCTGTTTTGCTATACAAAGCAGCTCCAGGATTGACTTTTGCTTTAAAGAAAAGATTCTGAGCTTTGAGGTCAATCTTTGTTAACATTTAATTTTTCACTATCATTTTAACAACTTAAAAAGAAAAATCTGCTTACTATGGAAAAACAAATAGTATCACTATACTTCATCTCAGCACTTCCTTGAGTGGATGTTAAACCATAGAAAACTTAAAAGGTATTAAAAAGTTTTTGAGTCTAAAAAAGGACTCTTGGATCTATCTCCAATGGAACAGCCTTTTCTGAACTTTCTTACATTTATTTGGTATATAGCACCTGGCAGATGCTGTGCTAAAATGTTATTTTTTGGTTGTTATTTTTGGTTTTTCAAGACAGGGTTTCTCCTGGCTGTCCTGGAACTTAATCTGTAGACCAGGCTTGAATTCACAGAGAACTGCCCACCTCTGTCTCCCTGGATTCAAGGTGTGTGCCACTACCTCCTGGCAACTAAAATGCTATTTTAATAAATTTTTATAATAACCCCATGACCAGTGCTAATACTTCTTATCTTCAAACTTTACATCTCTGAGGAATATGTTCACCAGACTTCAGGCAATGTGGCAGAGCTGAGGTGAAACCCATGCTGTATTAGAGGTAGCACTGGGAAAACTTACTATGAAGCTGTCAATAAGAATTTGATAGAAAAGCTTGATGCAGAACTCAACTACATTGACTTGTGCCATGGTGAAAGTTACTCTTATGGAGTTCAGCATCTATAGTGATAGACTTGCAGTAAAAAAAACTCTTGTCTCTGAGAGTAGCTGTAAGATGAATCACTATAGTTCTGTTTTTGTTTTTTTTTGACAGTGTTCCATGTAGCTGAGGTGAACCTTGAACTCCCAACCTTCCTGCCTCCACCCATCCCCAAATGTTTGGATTACAGGCATGCACTACCATATCTACCCCTCCATTTTTTTCCCTGGGCACAACCTTGCTATATTGTTCATGCTGGTCTAGGATTCAACAGTTTCCTGCCTCAGCATCCCTAGAGTTGGGATTACTGGTGCTCATCACCCACTTCTGGCTTCAATAAAATTTGTGAACCAACAGGAGCATTGTTCATTCATGTAACTGAAAATAAGGTTTAAGATACCTTACATAAGAAACACTATTTCTTTCAGACTGGCTTCAATCTTACAAGGTATTCAAGGTATTCTCTACCTCCCAACGCCGGGATTACAGCTCTGTGGCATCATATCTGGCCAACATATACATTTTACTAGCTTGTTTTTCAGTCTGTGACATACACTCATGTTTTTCCTAAATGATTATTCTTGGAAACACATGCACACATGTGGAAAATAGATGAATTTAATATGCTTTGTGAAAAGTAGTAATAATGGGACTGTTCTCAGTTATTTCTCTAGCCCTGTTATATAATTTTAAAGGCTGTTTGCTAGGGGTATAGTTCGATTTTAGAGTGTATGTTTACCATGTACAAGTCCTAAAATGAACCTACCAAAAAGGTGTCTCATTTCAAATACTGAAATAACTTGCTTTGCTGACTTGTCTGGCTATGGTGCTAATAAAGAGTGATTTTTCTAATACTTTTAGTTCAGTACTCCAAATTTAAGGCCAAATCAAATAGTTTGATTATTTTCTAATATGGAGTAATCTATGCCCAGAGTCTCCTAGACCATGGAGACGTTACAAGCCTATATAGAAAACGTTAGATTGCAAGTACTCTGAGAGGCACTTAATTTACCCAAAGCTACAATTAATAAATCAAAGAACTAAGATGGACTCTACAGTCTTTTGTGCTGTATTATATCCGTTACTGAGGCAATTAAAAATTTAATACTTTTTAGGAACCAGACCCTGTGTTAACATTATCTCAATGTTAATGATACAGCACATTTCTGTAATTTCCAGACTTGAAAAACTGAGGCCAGATAGGAGAGTTTGAAGCTAGCCTGGGCTATATACATATATATGGCAAGCTCCTGTCTTAAAAAAAACAAACAGAAAAACACACACACACACACACACAAAAAAATTGTCTCAACTCACCATTACAATAATCCTATTTAAAAATCTCTAGCTGTGTGTTTCCCCAGCATGGTCTTGACCCCTTTGCTCATCACTCCTCCCTCTCTACAGCTGGATTCCAGGAGTTTGGCTCAGTGTTTAGCTGTGGATCTCTGCTTCTGCTTCCATCAGCTACTAGATGAAGGCTCTAGGATGGCATTTAAGGTAATCATCAATCTCATTATAGGGGAAGGGCATTTTAGATAGCCCTTCCACTATTGCTTAGATTCTTAGTTGGAGTCATCCTTGTAGATCTCTGGACATTTCCCTAGTGCCAGGTTTTTCTTTAAACCTATAATGGCTCCCTCTATTATGGTATCTCTTTTCTTGCTCTCTTTCTCTATTCTTCCCTCGAGTTGCAATCTTCCTGATCCCTCCCCTTCCCCTATCCCACCCCCTCCCAATTTTCTCAGATCATGAAACCCACAGAAACAGCTGACCTGAGCAAGTGGCAGCACACGGACTCCAGTCTGACAGCTGGGGAACCAGGCCCCCTGAACATGGGTGTCAGTTGGGAGGCAAGCACAGTCTATGAGATCTCTGGCAGTGGGACCAGTATTTATCCTTAGTGCACAGACTTTGGGGGCCCATTCCCTATGGAGGGATACTCTAGATACTTTGGGGGGAGGGAGCTAGGCCCTGCCCCAAATAATGTGACAGACTTTGATGATCCCCCATGGGAGGTCTCACCCTCCCTAGGGAGTGGAAAGGGGGTGGGATGGAGAGTTGGTGGGGGGCATGGGAGGACCAGAGGGAGAGGGAACTGGATTGGTATGTAAAAGATTGTTTTTAATTTAAATATATATAAAAAAACCTCCAGCTGTGAAAGAATTTCATTAAAGTTAGAAAACCCAAATACTTCAAGTTATAATGTTTTAAAATCGTTTAAAGCTAGTCATTCTACTAGCTACTTCTCATCCTTTTTATTGCCTTCCACTTGTAGCCACTCTACCATCCTACAGTAATAAGTGGACAATTTAACCCTTTGATCATGTTTCTGTTTGCTTAAATGTGTTTACTCTTATAAATTTTGGTTAACTAAAAGATGAAGCTGGGGTATGTATGATCAAGTAAGATTTATTATGGACAAGTGGTAGAAAACAAGGTTAGTGCTATCCATAGGTTAAGTTCCTGGAATCATATGTAAAGAGACTGTTATTAAAAGTTTGCTTTATTTTTCTGTGGAGTCAAGTGCTAGCTAGTAATTACAGTTAAGATTTCTTTTCAAATGTTATCAGAACAGATATCATCACCTTATCAATAATTAAATAAACTAGGTTCCAATGTTTCTGTCCACATTGGATTGTTCAGGTGATCAGGAACTCTTGATTCCTTTAGCTTTGAGTTCTTGATTATATCTATAAAGAAAACAGAAAAATGACTCATTAACAGCAGGAAAAGAGAGGATGGGAAGCACACTCTACTTCTTTCCCTTTGTCAAATGGCTACATAACTGTAAATATAAAAGGAACATACAGACAGAAACAGGCAGAATGAAAAGTGAAACATTCAAAGAGTTCATTTGCCTCTACTGCGTTTCAGATCTCAGCTGCCAAAGTTTAAAAAAAAAAAAGGAGCAAGTCTTCCTGGAACTTGCTCGGTAGACCAGGCTGGCTTCGAACTCACAGATACCTGACTGCTTCTGCCTCCCGAGTGCTGGGATTAAAGGCATGCACCACCAATGCCCGGCTTACTTGTCAAAGTTTTAACTGCTTATATGACATGTTTCCTATATAAACAAGTAATTTTTTATTTTAACACACACACTCGCTTGAGCATATTCACTAGGCTGTGGTAGTACATCCCTTTAATCCCAGTAAGTGGATCTTTGAGTTCAAGGCCAGCCTGGTCTACAGAGTGCATTCCAGGACAGTCTCTAAAGCTACAGAGAAATCCTGTCTCAAAAACACAAAACAACAACAAAAACTTTCCAGTGTTCATGGAATACTTTGCAACGAAACCAGTGACCTCACTCTAAATGTTATTCCCATACTACACCCTATACATTTAAAGCTCACTTATTACGTATGGTTGAAAGCAAGTGTAAAGGCTGATCCTGGAAATTAACTGTAAATCATGAGTTTTATATGTTGTGGTAGCTTCCAATGAGGAATGTCCCCCATAGGCTAATGTATGAACACTTGGTCCCCAGTGGTGGTGCTGTTTGGGAGGTTATAGAACCTTTAAGAGGTAGAGCCTTGCTGGAAAAAGTACTGTCACTGACAGCTGGCTTTGAGATTTCACCATCATGCTCCACTTGCTGTTCTCTCTCAGCTTCCTATATGTGGATGAAAATTAACCAGCTTCCTGCTCCTGTAGCTATGTTTTCCCTAACTATTGCCATGTCTTTCCTACCATCATAGACTCTGTTCCTCTGGAACTATACGCCAAATAAACCCTCTCTTCTTTAAAAATTGCTTTTGGTCATGGTATTTTATCACAGCAGCAGAAAATTAACTGATATAGTTATCAGAGAGGGGTGGGGAAAGAAAGAGAAAGAAAGGGGGGGAGAACTACAAAAAATGAGAACCCACTTAGACAATAAACTGCTGGATTTAAAATCTAGGTACCATAAGCTTAGCTACTTTTATCTTATTTGTAACTTTTCAGACTTTGACAGAAATAATACATTTCTACTTCATGCACAATTTTGTCAATATTATGTATGAATTACAAACACACATGTACACACACACACACACACACACACACACACACACACACACACACACAGCCATCCTTGGCTTACCTCCATATACGAAAGAGCTGAGAGGCTCCTGCTGACCCCACAAAGAAATTAACAGCGAACAAACTCCAATTTTTTGGTATAATTACAAGTGAGTATCTTGACCAAATAAACCCTGTTGAAACAAATCATTTTTTTTAAAGGCACAGACTCTTCTCTCAAAATGCATTTAATATTTAATATCTGAGCAAAGAATAAAGCTATGACAATAATAACAGGATGAACAATGAAATGCTGTGCTATGTTTTAAAAAAGTAACTTTAAGTCTTATATAAAATCATATATTTATATAATTATATATGACATAGAAATTCTCATGATATAATTTTTAGTAGTATATAAAATTCTCAGTTCTTACATTAAAGGGAGACTTTGCTAGGAACCAATGCCTAATAACTATTCCATCTTCCCACTTTAAAATAAAATCATTAAATGAACATAAAACTAAAGAGTTTTGTTGTATGTGGGTTAATTTTGGTTGTTCACCTAGCCTTTAAAGGCTGAACCATCTCTTCAGCTAGTATGTGGTTATTGTATAGCAATCTCTTTCAGGATAACAGGCTCCACCTTGTTAAGAAGTTTAAGACTCAGGATGTTTCTTTTGTTATTGTTGTTGGGAGGGAAACATGGTGGGGGACTGATTTGATCAAAATATATGCATGTATGAAATTCTCATTGAAAATAAAGACTCAGGATGACCTGAAGAGAAGCTAGTTAAAACTCAAAAAGTAATTCAAAAGTATCAGGAAGTTCCTAAAACTGGCCAGAAACACTCAGTCCCTCTTTCATACTCATATAAATAGTAAACAGGGCTGAGAGAGACTCAGACAAGCCAAGCTACCTGGAAGACATTCAGACTAACTGAGTTTAGAAGAAACATTCTCTAATCTGTCAAGCTGCCTGCAGGTTGTGCAGTGAGATTGAGCAACGAGTTCCACATCTGTAACTCACTCCAAGCAAATCACTGGTTCATTGAACTTTAGTGGTATCAACTCCTTATCTGTAGTTAGTAGACATTTTCTCACAGTGAGACATACACATTCTCTCTCTCTCTCTCTCTCTCTCTCTCTCTCTCTCTCTCTCTCTCTCTCTCTCTCTCTCTCTCTGGAAGCTTTTAGTTTACCTGTAGCCATCAGCACAGTAGATTGTGCTGTGCTGAGTTTCTCTGCAGGTCTGGCCATGTCAGCTAATCCAGCACACACCAATCCCTGCAAATACACAGGAAGGGCATCAGGAGTGAGGTGTAGTAATTGTGAATTTACACATGATAGCTATATTCATAATATTGTCCATAACATTAAAAAAAATTCCAGAGCATGACAAGAAGCTACAACAAATTCAAGAGTACTTTCTCCTTTTGTTTTCTGTCTCTATTGTTTTTATTTAAAGAAGTACCAGAAAAGTTACAATTTTAGTTGTTTTCCTTATTTTGTTATTTTTATAAACGTGCTTATTTTGTGAGCATCTACACATGCCACAGTGCACATGTAGAGGTCATAGGACAAGTTGAAGGAGTGAGTTCTCTCCTTACACGAAGTAGGTCCCAGAAATTGAACTTAGGTTTAGTCAAAGGTGCCTTTACCCACTGAGCTTACTGGCCCTAGATGATTTTTTTTTTTTAACATTAAAGTACACATGGCCATATCTTCTTTATTGTGTATTTTAAAAAGATTTTTATTTTTTATGTGTATGAGCATTTTGACTGCGTGCGTGCGTGTCACCTGTGTGTAATGCCCATGGAGGCCAGACAAGGGCATTGTAAGCCCTGAAACTGGAGTTAAAGCTGGCAGTGAAGCATCATGTAGATGCTGGGAATCTGGTATCTACAAGAGCAGCAAGTGCTGTAACCTGAGCCACCCCTCAGCCCCACTCCTACTCCTGCTGTGTCTTTAGTGTCTTTTATAGAATCACCCACACATATTCCTAATGTCAGCATTACACACAAGCTTGGTAATAAGGGGTTCTGCAATTCAAGATATTTGGGGGACTAAGGGAAGTTTAAGGCCTGTGTCTCAACTACAGAGTAAGTTAAAAGGTCAGTGTAGGTATCTTAATGAAGTCTTATTCCAAAAACAAAACAAAACAAAACAAAACAAAACAAGGGATGAGAATCAAAAGTTCAATCAAAAGTAATCTGGGCAATTTAGTGAGTATGTCTCAAAACAAAAGGTAAAAAGAGGGTGAGGATATAATTCCATGATAGAGTATGTGTGCTATCTATGCATGAGGCCAGAAACAAAAACAAAATTTAAAAACCCAAACCAAAGCATTTGGTAACCCATAATTTGGTAATTACACCTAAATAATATGTAACTGCCTCTTGTTACTCTTTAGTTCACATGTTGACTAACAGAACACAAAGGGCTGACATTTCACTTGCACAGTAATAGTGTGTTAGGCTGGGGATGCACTTCAATGGTAGCACACTACTTGCCTAGCATATGCAGGCCCTGGGAGCAACCCATACTGCAAATCAACTAAAAGAAAAGGGATTATGTCTGATCAAAGATCTTGAGGAGGCTAAATGTCCATTATGATGTTTGGAGATGAGAAAGAAGAAAAAGGGGAGACAAATGCTATCAATAAGGACTCTGCCCAGCATGCAAATGTTGCCTGTGCCTACCTTTAAAGGCCTTTTTTTTTTTAAATATGAATCTCTGTAGAATGGGCTGCCTTCCAACTGACCTGGCTCCTCTGAGTGTGCTGGGATTAAAGGTGTGGCTACCACAACCATGCTAAAAGCCTTTCCTTATGCCTGACTGCTGTAGCAGCACAAAGCCTCCCATCTTCCAAAGTGCTAGACCTTGAATAAACCTGATTTCCTTTCCACCAACTCTTAGTTCTACAGTACTGGCTTTCAAGCAGCAACTCAATGGGTATTATTCAGTTACAAAACCAAGCAAATTCTGTAATGCAGTAACCCGGAGGGCACATTCAGCAAAATAAACCAGTCATGAACTCTCTCTCCATGGGACTGGAGAGATGGTTCAGCAGTTAGGAGTGCTTGTTGCTCTTGCAGAGGACCAGAATTAGTTTCCTAGCACCCATACTGGGCAGTTCACAGATGCCTCTAACTCCAGCTTCAGGGAATCTGACATCCTCTTTTGGCCTCCTCAGGTACCAGCAACATGTGCAAATACAAGCACACCAACATAAATCTTTAAAAAACATTGCATGATTTCACTTCCATGACATACCTAGAACAGCCCAATTCATAGAGACAACCAACAAGTAGAGTGGTAGTTTTAGAGAAAAGAGCAGTGTGTAGGGGAGCGTGTAACGGTCCTAAAGTCTCCAAGATATAAACCAGATTGGCTATGTGATAATGCACTGAGCACTATCTGGATATATATTTAAAATACAAAAGCAAAAATGATTAAGATGGTCATTTTATGTGTATTTTGCTATATCAAAAGAGTTTACAGGAGGATCTCTGTGAGTTCAAGGCCAGCCTACTCTGTAGAGTGAGTTCTAGGACAGACTTCAAAGCTACAGAGAAACCCTGTCTCAAAAAACCAAAACAGACCAGCAGTTTTCAACTTAGTGGCCACTAGAATCACCTGTAGAGGTTGTTAAAACAGATCCCTTTCAACATAAATTCAATGATTTGCTACAAACAGCCACTAGAATATATACATATATATATGTACTTATATGTGGAATAGAGTGAAAGTAATAATCTTGGAGTCAGAAGTCGTAGGCTCTATCATTTACACCAAATGCTTTTATGTAATACATGTATTAGACAGAATCATATATACTAGACTGGTCTCAAATTCTATATATACATGGCCAGAGGACAGACTTAAACCCTTGATCTTGCTATCTTTGACATCCAAGTACTTTGATAAATAGGCTGTACCACCATGAGTGGCTCTGTATGTTATGTTAAAGAAATGTGTGTCCAGCTTGGCAGTGGTGACACACACCTTTAATCCCAACATTTTGGAGGCAGGCAGGCGGATCTCTGTGAGTTTAAGGCCAGCCTGGTCTACAGAGCAAGTCTCAGGACAGGCTCCAAAGCTACAGAGAACCCTCGTCTGCTCAGGAGGGGGTACAAAACAAAACAAAACAAAACAAAACAAAACAAAACAAAACAAAAAAACAATAAGAAAGGTGTATCCAGAGGCCCTTTCTGATAAACTAAGAGTTTAGATAAACTAAGGAAGGTAAAGTATATCCTTTATAAGATTTATCTCAAATTAATAAATTTCTATCAAGGAATTAATTAATTAACTCCTGTTAAGACTTACCCATTTCATTATTGGAGCCCAGAAAAAAACTGTTCTGGGGCCTGGAAAATAAAAGAAAGAAAAATTCAGAAATAATCAAATATATTATATGCATTCCTTTATCAGCTAACACCAAATTCTGCCCTGCTTTCTACACTCTTTGTATTAACATTTAGAAAGGTACAAAAACATAATATCAATCTTCTATGTGTCTTTCTGTATTTATCACATTGAAAATGAGCTAAGGTGAGCCAGGTGTTACGCACAGTCCTTTAATCCCAGGACTCGGGGGGCACAGGCAGGCTCGTCTCTGATGAGTCTACAGAGCTAGTTCAAGGACAGCCTTCTAGAGCTGGGAGGAAACTAAGAGAAGCTGTAAGATGCATTCAAGTTGAGCATCTAGTGAGCTCCACAGACAACTCTTTTTACCTCTAGAGGGTACAGTGAGGTGAGAGACAGATTTGTCTGGGGAATTTAAAGTGCAACTAAACTTGTCAAGTTTAGAACATACCAGAATACTCAATGTTATAAATGTGCTTATACATGTGATCAACAAAATACATTCCTTCTTTTTTCTTTTTTTGAGACATGTTCTTGCTAAACTGCAGCTCAGGCTGGCCTGGAACTAGTGGTGAGATTGTACAGGCATGTCCCACCATTCCTGGAATCTATAGCATTATGTAAACATGCAATTTAACATAAAAAGTGATTTATAAAAGCAAATTCAAGGTTAAAAACTCTGATTATGCCCATGTCTATTACTACTGCCTTAATATTCTACTTTACTTGGCAATCATAATGTTTTGAGACAAGGTCTTATGTAGAGATGGCTAGCCTGGAATTCATTATAGAGACCAGGCTGGCTTTAAACTCACAGGGATCCATCAGCTCCTTTGAAACTGCAGGAAGTTGTAAGCTGCCTGATGTGGGTGCTGGGAGCAGACTTCAGGTCCTCTGGAAGAGCAGCAAGTGCTCTTAACTGCTGAACCATCTTTCCAGCACTCAATAATTTTTATTATCAAATATTCTGACAATACAATCCAAGGATATATGAATTTGGTACTTACATGCTGAGGAATGAAGGTAAAAATATTATATTTCTGTAAGACTTTTGTACTTTGTATGTACAGTAAAAATAATGCAACTTATGTCTGATTAAGGTGTTTCAGGAAGTATTTTCTGCCATCAGAAACACCTTAGATTCATTATGGATTTGACTTGATTTATATGAATGATTTGTCACATTATGTCTGTACAGCACTCGTGTGCCTGGTGCCAGAGGTTAGAAGAGGGCCCTGGATCCTTGGAACTGGAGTTTCAGACAATTGTGAGCCACTACGTGAGTGCTGGGAATTGAAATTGGTTCCTCTGGAAGAGCTGCCAGTGCTCCTAACACAGATTTTTTTCTACTCAATTACAAGCATCAAAACTTAGAGCCCTTTGATAGTTTTCTCTCAGCAACCATTCAACACTGTCTACAAACCTGTTCTACAACCTACAATATAGATAGAGTAGGTGAAGGTATATAGAAAAAATGTAAAAATAATTTGATGTGAGATACCTGGGAAAATGAAGCTTAGCATTATAATTGACATGATCTGTGCTGCGATCATCTAGTGTTTGGAGAATTGTTCTAAAAATGATATCCTAAGACTTAGATTGCAGTATAACCCACCACCATGTGTGAAGCCTTGTCTTTGAGTCTCAGTACCACAAAAAGAGTCAAACAAGACTTACCAATATCTAAATCCCCTTACTTTCATTCCCCAGAATCCTGTTTTAGGTTATCAAGGGAGCCTTCTTTAACATCTCCAGTTTAAGCTAAATGCTCCTTTGAACAACCAGAACAGCTCATATGTTGACTATCTTCTACACTGGGCTTAACTATGTCCATATAGAAGCTTATCAAGATACTCAAACTTTAGGTTTGACCAAGAGTGGCCCTGACATTGCTTTATTCTCAAGGCCAGAATTCACTTTTCTCATCTCCAGGGACACAGGCTTCCTTCACAACTTTACTAGACTTTTACTAAAAAGTTACTCAACTCTTTGAGACGAAGAATTGAGTAACCTGCCCTAAGCTCAGAATACACAGATTGCTGTAATTGCATTTAGAGTGAGCTGGGGAGGTTCTGGTAATCACACCAAGGTCATTTTCCTTTGTTTTACATGGAGGCCCTGGATCATGGTCTGTATCAATTTCCTAATTTGGTTTTTATTATTGCTGAAGATTGGCTTCATCACTCAGTCTTGGGGTGAACAGGTGTCCATATTTACTTTGAATTCTTCTGGATTCGCTCAGTCCTCACCATTTCAAAATTATTTATTCTGTTGCTGTCCTCAAATTGTTTTCTAAGTAAGGTCCTTAGATTCTGGATTCTTTGAAAGTTTAAATGGTTGAACACTTGGGTTAATGAACAATAAAGCTTTCCAGTAGGCTTACCTAGTACCTAATTTATTCAAATGTGCCAAGCTAAGTGACAGTTTAAAAATACAACTGTACAAATGCCTACAGATTCAAACCAACCAACCATAAAAAACAAAACAAAAAACCAAAATAATCAACCAACCAAGAAAAAAAAAAACCCTTCAAACATGAAATTAAGTGGCCAGGTTTTTGGACCAAGAAAGGTATTTTAACTAGTGAGAAATATAGATTTATTTAATGTTATGAGTGTTTTGCCTCTATGTGTATATGTTCATGTTCACACCTGATGTCCGTGGGGGTCAGAAGAGGGTGTCAGACCTGGAAACTAGAGTTACAGATGGCTACAAGCTACCATCTGGGTACCAGGAACCAAACCTAGTTGCTCTGCAAGAACAGTAAGTGTTCTTAACTGCTGCCCCAATTAGTGATAATTTTAAATGATGAAAGCAAACTTTAAATGAGTTTAATAACTTTAAGAGCTAAATAGAAAAAATATCAGTAGCAAATATATAAGACTTTCTAAATTGCTATTTTTTTCTGAGATACTTGAAGACTTTGACAAGTAGCAAACAACCAGAGCTGGGTATTTGCAAATGTAAACAAGTAACTTTTATTTTTTATTTTTTGAGATGGAGTAGGGGGTATGAGGGTTGTTTTACTGTTGGCCCAAACTGGTTTGGAAATCCCCTGATAACCTAGGCTGACCTTGAATTCCCTGTTTTCTTCTGGCCTTAATTTCCCAAGGAATAGGATACAGATATGACCCACCACTCCCAGAACAAAGTAGCTTGCTTTTGGGTTTGTTTGTTTGTTTGTTTGACTTTGCTTTTAAAATATTACAAAGGAAAGGGAAGGTTAGGTGTGTCTTCAGGTCTTTAATTCCAGCATTCAGAAAGTAGAGATGGGTAGATTTCTGTGAACTTCCTGGTCTGTTCTAGGTCTTTGAGGACTTCATAGTGAGACCCTGTTTCTTGGGGGTGGGGGTGGGAAGGTGCAACAAGCAATATAACCATAAATATTTCAAAGACAACTTAGTTTGCCCTTTCATTAGATCTTAATTTGTTTTCTCTTCAGAGTATATAGCAAAAAAATTACAGATAATGTGTAAATTCAGATATAGATGATGTTACTATACCCAAATAAAGTTTTAGTGAGACAAAAACCAAGGTTATGCTATATACAACTATAGTTATTCTCACAAGAAAACAAAAATAAATGATAATTATGATCTCTAATGTGATTATAATACCTTAATATCAGGATTAACAGACATATAAATTAACAAAATAATCATTAACATTTATTTTTAAAGAAATAACTAAGTGGAAAAATGCATTTAAGAAATTTTAATTTAGAGCTCAACAAAAAAGAAAGTCATTCTTATAGGAATTAACTAACAATACATTTCACCTTTTCTTCCTTAAGACTTAGCTCTCAAATAAATAATAGACACTATTCTATGTATATTTAAAATTATGATCTACTTAAGGATAATGGAATTATAGCAAATAGCAAAATAGTTTTTCATTTCTTTTTTTATTTATTATTCACCACATTCATTTATTTAATGTGTTTGTGGGAGTGCTGCATGCACTCAGAGGCCAGAGGACAATTGTGGAGAGCCCCTGCTTTCCTACTGTGTGGGTCCCAGGGGTCAAGTGTCAGGTGCCTTTGCCTGCAGGGCCATCTTTCTTTCTGCATTTGCTTTCTCTGGGACAGGGTCTCACCATATAGTTCCAGGTATCTGTTCATCTCAGGCTAGCCTTGAATGTGAGGTGATTTTCCTGCTTCAGCCTCCAGGATGCAGAGATTACAGGCTGTGTCACCGTGGCTGGCAAGTTGATGTACTTTTTCCCCTCTTTTCTTTTTTTGGCTTTTCTATGACAGGACCTCCTCCATGTAGCTCTGGCTGCCCTGGAACTCTTTATCGAGACATGGTTGACTCTGAACTCCCTGAGACTGGCCTGCCTCTTCCTCCTGAGTGCTGGGATTACAGGGGTGCACAACCACGAGTGGCTAGGTTGATATACTTTTATAAACCAAATTCTATTTCCCAATTTCTTTGGTTTGGAGGAATTGTTATCAGTGGAATAAATAAATTCTATCCAGAACATAGACTATATGTATGTATGATTCTTTTTACAAAAAGATTTCCTCTTGGAAAAGCATATGCACATATAAAGTTACACACGCTGAATTGGTATTCACTGTGTCCAAAGTGAAGAATAAACTTTCTTATTGACTGTTGGGAGGTCACAAAAATCACTACCTCTTCTTGTTCCTTTCATATCTCTATCACCACCTTCCTTTTCTCAACTTTTTAAACTAACTGTCGATCCTCTTACCTGAATCTCCTGAGTACTGGGAATATAGGCATTACTTCCTGGGCTTGTCTGAAATTCATTAACTCCCTTCCTTCCTTCCTTCCTTCCTTCCTTCCTTCCTTCCTTCCTTCCTTCCTTCCTTCGTAGCTCTCAGTTGGCAGAGGCAGGAGGATCAGTTTACGGCCACTTTGGCTCAGCTACATAGCAAGGCCAAACTAGTCTATATGTATAGTGCATAGCTGTTACCTCTGGTTGCCCTAGCGTTCAGCAGCACATCAGAACTTCTCTAACTTAGTTCTCCACTGGTCAGCTGTGCCCACGTTTTACTTTCCATCATCCCTCTTAGTTCCATATACTATGCAAGTCCACCAGCTTGATACCATGTGGCCAACTACCCACACATATCTTTAGAATGTGAAGTATTTGACACCAATACTGATTGACAAAGCCATTTTTATTTGCGGTAAAAATATTTCTGACATAACACTAAGAACATGATTATTAATACTGGTAATTCATTTTGTGCACCTCTTGGTCTGATACACCCTATTTAATAGTTCACAAAAAATTTTAAAGTATGCTTTTTAAATTAGTAATTTTTTGTTCTCAACTGTATTCATCAATGTTCCATTATTACAATGAAATAAAAAGCCCAGCACTCGATAATATCTTTTCTGGGGCTGGGGAGATGGTTCAGTGGTTAAGGACTGTTCTCAGAAAGGACAGGATTTAGTTCCCAGCACCCACATGGCAGCTCACAAGCATCCTTAATTCCAGTCCAGGGGAGTGAATCCAATGACCTCTTCTGACCTACTTGGGTGCCAGGTATATACATGTGGCACGCAGACACACATTCAGACAAAACACACACATAAAATTTAGTGACTAAGTCTTAAAGGAAAAAGAACTTTCTTTTGGCTTAAGATTATAAAGATGTCAGGTCTAAGGCCTTTTAGTGATGGCTGTTTTGTTGACAGTCCTGAGGGTAGGGCAGAGTGTTTACTCAGCAAAAGGGGAAAGATACATTAGGTATGTGTATGGTCTCTATCCCAAAGCCAGTAGGACTAAATCATAGGCACTTTACCCTAAGGAATTTATCTCATTCTAGTTACTCCCCAAATGGTCCACCTCTAAACACCACAGTCTGGTTAAATTTCCAGTTACTTTTTTTTTTTTTTTTCTCCGAGACAGGGTTTCTCTGTGTAGCTTTGGAGCCTATCCTGGCACTCCCTCTGGAGACCAGGCTGGCCTCGAACTCACAGAGATCCACCTGTCTCTGCCTCCCAAGCGCTGGGATTAAAGGCGTGCACCACCAACGCCCAGCTAAATTTCCAGTTACTTAATGCCTCACAATTAAGATTAAATCTCAATATATAATTTAGTTGAAGGACATTCAAACCAAATCACTAACTAAGCTGTTAAGTAAACATAACTTCAAAGTTATGATCTGACAAATGCCTAGAGCATAGTTACACAACTGACTTGTTTGGAGCCACATGCTTCATATACATACAGTTAGCTGGATGGGTGACATCCCTTATGTGAGTTAAGGAACATGTCTAGGAATCACATTTAGTTATATTCTGCTATTTTTCTACAGAGGCAGATCATTCTGTATCATAGCACTATATATATATATATATATATATATATATATTCTGGGCCACATAGTATTCTAACTATAGTATATTATCTATATAAAATATATTCTTGTTGCCTCTCTAGAAATGCTTGTCAGGGACAAAAATAAATCTAAAAATGTATAACAAGCGATATATACGGTCCAACTATTAATATTCTAACATTCTATAGCTTTTTAAAAAGAAAGAACTCTTGTATATGAATGTAGTCTAATGCTTAGAAGGTGATTCAATTACTAATACTAATGTACAGTAGCATTCAAAGGGACTATTTTCATTCTGGGTATTGAGTAGAACAATATTCAGTATTTCTCAGGTCTTTTTCTTTTTGGGTTTTTGAGACAGGGTTTCTCTGTGTAGCTCTGGCTGTCCTGGAACTCGCTCAGCAGACCAAGTTGCCCTTGAACTCAGAGATCTGTTTGCTTTCTGAGTGCTGGGACTGAAGGTCTGTGATGCCACTGCCACCCCACCCCTCCCCATCACATTTTCTTAAGATTTTTGTTTAACACTAGTGAGCCAACAGTCATATTTTTCATGCTTGTTCTTTCTTATATTGCTGTGCTTTTCAACCACAAATAAGTTTTTAATGGCAGGCATCTTTATGTATTATTTGAAACTTTAATTGCTAGATGTAGCTCAGCTCGAAGCCCTGGGTTCCATTCTTAGGACCACATAAATAAGGAACGTTGTACCTGTTTGTAACCCTAGCACCAGATGTAGAGAGAGAGGATGGAGACAAGTAGATCCCCAGAGCTCATTGACATCACCTGGCCATCCTAGGTGAAATGATGATCTCCAGGATCAGTGGAAGACTTTCTGTAGAAAGACTTGTCTAAAAACTTAAGGTGTCATGTCTCAGTGGGACACATCTTTAATCCCAACATTTGGGAAGTAGAGGCAGGAAGATTTCTGGTGAATTTGAGGCCAACTAGAAGAAGGTAGTAAGAGCAAGTCTTTTTTGCTTCTTCAAGACAGGATTTTTTCTGTGTCACATTCATGGCTGTCCTGGAACTAAACTCACAGAGATCTGCCTGTCTCTGCCGCCTGAGGGCTGGGATTAAAGGAGTGTGCCACCACATCTGGAGATCTAGTTTAAAAAAATAAGACTTTAGTTACACAATAAGTTCAAGGCCAACCTGGGATAGAAGAGACCTTGTCGAAAAAACAAACAAACAATAACAACCCTCCAAACCCTTTACTTGGAGAACATTTGTTCTGATTTAAAAACAAATACTTTGCTACTTGCCTTTGCTACAGGTATGGGGAATTCTTTAAGGCCAGTCAAGACTCAGCCTACCTCTGACTGTCTTCCAAGCCTGTTTCCTCTATTATACTTAAAACAGAAGTAACCCAAAGACTTCCTGAGGACATGCACAAAATGCTCTTCATTGTGCAGTTTAAGTACTATAAATAATAAGTCCATGTGGCTAAAAGCCAGGGCCTTGGAAAAGATCAACAAACGGCTACCTTCCAATTCTCTGTTAGTTTAAGTACTTTAAAACTTCCCCTGCTGGTCATGGTCCTCATGCCATGCCCTAAACACAGAGCTGGAGGGTAAGAATTGCCACAGAACTCAGTTACTCTGTGACACCCTGATCATCACACAGATTGCCCAACTCTTATCGCCTGAAAAATCTCTGCCATAAAACATAGCAAAAATAAAATACCTAAAAACTAAAAGGCAACTCAAAAACTTCATTAATAAAGTTCCTTAAAAACAAGCTTGATAATGTGTGTTTATATTGCAGAAATACTATTGAGTGTTAAGCTAAAGTCCATGAAGAAGTATACTTAACATTCTGTTATCAAACTTGACACTAGATTCAGCACACAGTTCAGGCTCCAGAGAACTGCTTCAGTCCCTGGCAGAACTAAACCTTTCTAATGTAAACTTTATCTATGTAAAGGCAAAATCCACCTTCTTGTTAGTCTCAATCTTTTCCATTGAGAATAAATTTTCCTATTACATAATCAAATTTTAGTCACCACCCAAAAGAGTATTATTAATTCCCATTTTGTATTAGAAATAACCTAATTGTAGAACTATAATAAAGAGCTAGAGGGACTGGGGTCGTCCAGTTTCCTAAAAAAATGTTATTTTCAACTACAAGAATACTTATTATTCAGCACAAGTGACAGCTAATGTCTCAAATAATCGAGCATGTATGTTATTTTTTGATTTTCGCACTGAATACATTCTACAAGAATGAGGACAGAGGTGTAGAATTCTGCCCAAGGTCACAGGTAAGTGGTGGAGCACAATTGTGTTCGTTAATCTGCCCCCACAAAAAAAGACTCCGCAGAACCTGGTCAGTGATTGCGTAATGACTGGTTTATACTGGATCTATGGACCCAAGAGTGACATTGACCGGGAAGGGGAGAGGGGGGAGCGTCTAATTTTGGGAAGGGCTCCCTCAAGCAGGCCTCTGCCCACAGGAGCTGAAGTATGACCTTTAGTCCAAACCCTCTGCTAAGTTCAGACACCTATTCAGCTCTTTCTCACGTGCGTTATAGATCCACGGAGGGGAAAAGAGGAGGCAGTGAGTGTTTCGTGGTAGTCCGAGACCCCTTGGGGAGAAGTTAAGGTTCAAGTCCGGAGGCGAGGACGGGGTACCAGTAGTGAGTGCTTAAGAAAGAAGCGGAAGCAACAGAAGTCAACAAGGGCACCGGGGGGAGATACTTGGCTTTGGGAAGAGGCGCAGAATGAGAGAGACAAGGGGGAAGATTAGGAGAACTGATGGATTGGATTCCCTTAAGGTGACGACAGCGGGGGACGCTGAGATCCCTGCGGGTAACTGAACTGTCACTGGGCCTCTAATGTGCCAGTTTTGGAGGGAGGGGGACGACCTGGGTGCGAGCCGCCCAGGAGTCATTACCTGCTGGGTGGTTGTAGAGCGGCCTCAATTTCTCTGGCAGCAGCAACTCCACTTTATCCATGAGTCGGTGGTAGGAGGCCCGCAGGCCGCGGGCGCCGGCAGCTGCCATCTCGGCGGCGTCGGGACAGCGGCAGCTAGGTGGGAGAGCCGCGGCGTCCTCGTTCGCGGCTGACAACGAAGGGCGGCTCCGTCACTTTCTCTCCACAGCGCTAGGGGTCCGCCTCTGCCCGCAGGCGCCCTTCCCCCGGCTCTGCCAGCCTCCGCAGAAGCACCTAGAGGCCGCGCCGGGCGAAAGCTGAGGGGCGGAGCCTCAGCAAAAGTCCGCCCCAGCCCGCCTCCTGCCAGAGGGCGGGGGAGACGGAGGCGGAGTCATGGCAACAGGTGCTCCAGAGGTCGCGGTGCCCCGGCGGCTTGCGCGAGGAGGGCGAGGCGCTTGCGCAAGCTCAGCAGCCTGTTCTCATTGGCCGGCCTCGTACGGCGGAAGGGGCGGGGCGGGCCGGACCCACTTCCGGCTCTAGGGGACATGTTGGAGAGGGGCACCCGAAGCCGCGCTTCTGTACCGTCCCTCACTTAGACTGACTTAGACTTAGGAGAGGGCTGTGGCTAAAACCGGCTTCCTGGGCTCTGCTCGCCCCAACTGAAGATGACGCCGCCGCCGCATACCTGTCGGGCTTCCCTTTGTTTGCTTATTGCTTTGGGGACGGTGTCTCACTGTGTAATCCAGGCTGGCCTGGAGCTCGCCACCGTCCAGCCCCAGCCTCCCGAACGCCGGGATCAGAGGCCTGAGTCGCTACGCGCGGCTTCTCCCTCTGAAGAAGGAGGCGTGAGCGAGGCCACAACCCCAGGCGCCCCCGTCACCCCTTATCCATAGACGACTAAGGAGTGGGCTAGAGCGGCCCGAACCCACTCTCCCAGGGTGAGGGCAGCCGGCACGCACGCACACACACACACGCACGCACGCCGGCCGGCTTCTGTCCCGGGTGGGCGTCATCTCGCGAGAAGGGTCTGGGAGGGGCGTGGTCTGGGCCGGAGAGGGCGGAGCTCGCGGCCGCCTCCGCCTCCGCCTCCGCCTCCTGCGGGAGGGGGGTCGAGGGAGGGGACTGTCGCTGATCTCTGGATGTTCTGGGTAGTCGGAGCCGAGAGAGCGAGAGCGAGCGAGAGAGCGAGTATGAGGCGAGCTGTGGCCCGGGTGCCGCCGGGCTCCGGGGGAGAAGGCGCGGCCGTGGCCGCCGCCATCTGAGTCGCGGCGCCAGCGAGGCCCGGCGCGCGCATGGTGCTGGTGCCGCTTGGGTGTTGATCGGCCTGTCCCCTCCCTCTCTCCCCCTCCCCGCCCCCCGCGGTGGTCTCCCCTTCCCACCCCAGCCCCCCGCGGAGCCATGTCTCGCAGCGGCTCCTGCCCGCACCTGTTGTGGGACGTGAGGAAAAGGTCCCTCGGGCTGGAAGACCCGTCCCGGCTGAGGAGCCGCTACCTGGGTGAGCGGGGGCCCCGGGGCGGGCGGCGCCGAGGTCGCCGCCCGGAGGTGGGGGAGGGGGCGCCGCCGGGGCTGTTGGCGGCGGGACGGTGCCGCGGCCGGGGCGCCCCGGGGCGAGCGGGCGGGCGCCGCCTGGGTGTCAGGTGGGACGGCGGCTCCTGCACCTCCCACGGCCGGCCAGGGCTGCTTTGCAAGCCGCCAGCCGCGGCTCCAGCCGGGCTTTCCTCGGGAGAGCCGGGCCGTGGGCAGCGGGCAAGCGGGCAGCGGCCCGGGAAGGTGTCGGGGTCGCTGGTGGGCTGGGGCTCCGGAGAAGACTCGGTGAACCCTACGGAGATGCCACGTTGAGAGCCAAAGTTGGCGCCTTTGCTCGTCTCCGGAGCTGCCCCCGCTCCGCCCAAGAGCTCAGGTGTTGGTTTGCCCACCGTCCTCGGCCTCCGCGGGGCTCTGGATGTCGCCCGCGACGCTGTTGACCACCCGCCCGCAGGGACTTCACACCCCTAGCTGCCTCGCTGTAAACTGTTGGCGCCGAGCCCAAACCTCAGGGATCCCGGAGCCCTCCCCACCCCCACCGCCTGCTCCTTCCCAGGTCCAGCCTGCTGTCTGTCAGTCCTGTAGACCTCTTTTAGGTGGTGTAGGGTTTCACGTTCCCGTTCCCACCCCCTGGAAAACACACTTGGCATATTTCTGTTTCTCAGTTAAGCTTTCTAAAAACAATCTGCAGTACCGAGGGCGCAGTATATTCATTCCACTGTTTGCGTATTTTTGTACCATGAGTTTTGTGAGTGCTGGGTCACGCCCGAGTTAACTAAATCAAAAGTCCTGTTTCTTCAAAGTGCCCCCCCCCCACTCTGTCATTTCTCTGCTAGGTAAAAGGGATTTGTTGTCATTTGCTTTCCACTACAACAAAAATAGAAGGAAATGAAATCGCATTACAGCCAATACTATTGGTTGTAATTACTTAAGCTTTCTTTTATGAGTGTATTTTCATTATAAAAATTCAAACACAAAGAAGCAGAAATCCCGAGATCGCTCCCATTTCAATTTCATGCCACGGCCCTTAGAGATAATGGTTGTTTCTTGATTATTTCCTTAAAAGTACATACATATATAAATAATGGCGTATATGTGTGCATAGTCTGGGTGAGAAAACTGAATACATGGTACTGTAAGCATTGTTTTTCCCCTTGCTTTTTCTTTATGCATCTTGAGATCTTGAGATCCTTTCAGACTTAAAGATCTGTGTAAAACATTACATAGTGCTTTATGAAGAACTTTAATGTTGTAAACATTTTTTGCCCGTTTTTTTTTTTTTTTTTAATTTGGCTCACAATGTAGTGCAGGCTAGACTTAATTTTTATCTCAGCTATCGCTGGATTACACTGTGTGCATGCCTGCGTGTGTACCTGACCTTCTCCCTTTTTCTTTAAATATGTGTGTTCACTGTCATAACAGTGTGCAAGCATCATTTACATATGTTGCAGTAAGTACCTGGAGTGCTTGTTTTTCATATTTGTAAAGACCTCTTAAATATCCTTGATCTAAAAAAGGTGTACAAATTTATTTTAAAATGTAATTTGTCTAGAAAGAACGGATTTTTACTTTAATAAAATCAAAAGCTAACAGTTTGTGTGAGTGAATTTATAATTTGGTCTTTTATTTCAGTTAGTTGGGCAGTTCTAAGTACTTGGTTTTTTATGTTTAGTATTTCTGATTGAGTTCAGCTGTATATAATAAAGTAAACTGTGGTTAGTAGTGCTTTCCAGATGGTTCAGCAGGTTAAGGACACCTGCCACCAAGCCTTGGGTTTGATTCCCCAGGACCTTATGTGTACCAAAGAAAGAACTGACTCCTGAAAGTTGCCCTCCCCCCCATCAAATAAGTAAAATGTATTTAAAAAGTACAAAACAAAACAAAACCACATTCTTACTCTTTCTACTTAGACTTCCAATGGAAATGGAATTTGTGTTAGGTGCAGCTAAATTGAAGAGTGAGACTCCACTGATTATTAGGAAGCCTGAGTCACAAATTCTCAAATGTATGAGTGCACATGTAGGAAATTCTATTTTCAGACAGCCTCTGTGTGTATGATTGGGGAAGGAGAGGTAGACTTTTGAGACAGTGTTGCTCTGTAGCCCAGACTGTCCTCAAACTCTTGATCCTCCTGCCTTAGTATCCTAAATTCTGGGATTACTGGTATGTGCCACCATATTTAGGTTTAAGTAATTTAAATATATCAATGATGCATACTTTTTATTAGCATTTTAAAAGATTATAGCTAGGTTAGTTGGAGAACACCTGTAATCCCAGCATATCCAAGGTAAAGAGGGATCAGGTGTTCAAGGCCATCTTTGAAATAAAAACTACAATTAATCTAATTAATTCCCCTCACTTAGTAAGTTTCTCTGTGTGTGTATGAGTGCATGTGTGTATGACCTTTTAAAGTGCTCTTATAATGCCCCCCCCCCTTTTGAGGCAGGAAGGAGACTTGATGAGAGATTGAAGGATACTTAGTGAAAGTCTGTCTCAAAAAAAGGAAAAAAAAGGACCTTTTAAATTCCAAGTCCAAGGACTTAGAAAGTATATTGATTTATAGGCAGCTCTAGACATTATAATTATTTAGGGTATTGTAGTTTGTATTTTATCCTAATAGGTTGCTGCTATTTGTATTCCTAATACTGAATTACTGCTAAGTAACATTAAAACTGGAATGTTAACTTATATAGAGGTTTGAGACTAAAGAAACAAAACACAAGGTTCCATAAGTTCCTCAGGAGCTAAGCAAGGAGAGAAAACTGACTCCAGAGTGATCTAAAGGCAAAATTAGCCACTTACAGATAAAGTATTCAAAGGGCAGTGACTTCCTATACCACGAAGCAGGATTGCTGTCTTTACTGCCTGATCTTAAGTATTTGAAGAAGGGACTGGGGTGTAGCTCAGTTGATAAGAGTGCTTTAGCACTTTGGGAGGTAGAGTCTGGAGGATTAAGTAAGGGGTTCTAGGCCAGTTTGGTCGACAAGGAGACATTCTTTAAAAACAACAAAAAGGATAGAATGGCGTGGTAAGTGTATCACCACCCTGCCTGGCGCTGTCTTTTTCTAAAGCTCTCCTTACCGTGCCGTACCCTTCCCTCCTCTCTCTCCTCTCTCCTTCCCTCTGTCCCTCTTTCCTACCTCCCCTCTCTTGCCCTGCTTCTTCCTATACTCCTGTTCTCTACATGCTCCCCTTTCCCCCTCTTATTTCTTGAGACAGGGTCTCATGTAATCCAAAGTGGCCTTGAACTCGTTTTATATCCAAGGATGGTCTTGAACTATTACACATCTGTCTTTTAGCAATGTTTTTCGAACGTTGTTCTGAACAATATTTGTAGTTAATACTTACTGAAACTTTTGTGTTCTGTCTAAGAATCTTTACATAATCCAAGGCCACAATTTTTTTGGTGTTTCCTTCCCCCTTGAAGGTTCTCTATTTTCTTTCTCACATTTAATACTAAGAACAATTTAGAGCTCATTTTTATACGTGCTGTGAGGTGATCAAGTTTCATTTCTTAGCTTATGAATGTAAAATTGATCTACCATTCTTTTTTAAAAGACTTACCCTTTTGTTGAAAATCAATTAACCATATATGTTCAAGTCAATTGTTCCACCACATTCATTGATTGAAGGTTCTGTTTCTGTGCCAGGACTTTATTGTTTATAGAGAATGTTTAAATGGCCTTAGTGTGTGATAGGAGATGAAAGGAAGGGAGCGTGGAATAAAAGGGCCATTTGCAGCTGACTGCTTCCATGGCACCTTTTGGGAAATAATGCATAACTGTCTTAGTTCCTGTTCTATTCTGGGAAGAGACACCATGTCCAAGGAACCATGATCATCTTGGTTGGAAGCAGGCAGGCATGGCACTATAGATGTAGCTGAGAGCATTATATTCTGATTCCCAGGCAGCAGGCGGGGAGTGGGGAGGAGACTGAGCCTGGTGTGGGCTTTTAAACCTCAAAGTCCATCCACACATCACAAGACCATATCTATTCCAACAAGGTCACACCTCCTAATCCTTCCCAAACACTTCCATTCCCTGATGACTAAACATTCAAATATATAACCCTGTGGAGGCTATTCTCATTCCAACCACCATAATAACTATGTCAGGTTCCTCTGGTAAAAGTGGGATGGATGTTCTTTGGCCCATAAGATCCTTTCGGGTACAAAAAGTGGTCCCAAGTTTATAAGCCTCTTTGATGCACACATATTAACACAGTGATACCCTCTGGCACAGTAGTCTGGTTGATGATCTTTAAATTTGTATGTAAATAGCTTGGTTAGAGTTGATAATACTCTTCTGTTTGGAAACAGGAGCTTCTCTTGCCCAAGCAAGACCAAGACCTTCTTTAATAAGGGGAAAAAAAAAATCCCATTTTGCAATTCCAAGAGGATAACCTGAATTCAGAAGGTGAAAAGAACATTACATTCTTAAAGACATAAGATGTGGAAGAATCTCTCTCCCCTTAATGAGAATTATACTTATGCCCCAGTAATGTCTATCTGGTGTGAAGTTGCTTACAGACCCTTGATGTTAAGCCTACCTGTTTTTTTTCTGAGGTCTGACTTTGGCATTCTCATTCTCAGAAGATCTCCATCTACACACATCCTCCACCTCCCCCATGTGACGGCTGCAGACTACCCAGACTACCATTGCTGAGCCTGTCTGCTTTCTTGATATCTAATTCAGAAAGTATAATTTTCCTTTTTCTCCTCTTTCATTTCCTGGCAGCTGCTGCAATCGCCAGCTTGCCTGCCCCATTTTTTATTTCTCAAACTCCAGTACAATTGTCTTTCATTTTTCTTGTCAGTGCAAGACAAAGCTCTAACTCAAAGGGATGAGATACTATTTATTCTGGGCCAAATATAAGTGACTGTGTCCTGGGAACACAGGTTCAACTTGCCCTGAAAAATATGTTCCAATGTGGATGCTCAGTGTAGAAGCAGTTACATGAACTTGTGTGGTGGCCAAATAAAAGAGTTGGGAATCAGGGCATTTCCCAAATTCATTCTTAGGAACAAAAAATGGGTGGGTTATAGCAAAGGGAGAAACTCTAGGTATTGGATGTTATCTGGTAACATTCTTAGCTTTGGGGTTGCTAGAAACTAGTGGTTTGTTAAGTTTATACATTCCAAAGGTTTTGCCTGATAGTTGCAAGGATGTAGGTCAGACACGGGTGGGCATTGAATGCCTAATAACGGGTTAAAAATAGGGCAAGATAATTAGACACAGTGTCTGCAGCATTCCAACTCTCCATAATCAGGGCATTCTAATCAGTTTTGTAGAATCTTTTTATGAAGATGTGGCCTCCCCCTCCCCCACCAGGGGAGCTTCATTTAATGCTAATGAATCTGTTTTTAAATTCTTTGTAAGACTGGGAACCTGCTAAAGAGATCCTGTGTCTTCTGATGATACTTAGTACTTCAGACTTGGTCCTTGTCTCTTTTGAAAATTGCCCAGGCCATTCTGACCTCTTTCCATTACTATATACAATTTAAAAAATGAATTTATAAATGGCTCCTGGTGTATATTGATAATCCCAGCTCTTAAGAGGCAAAGACAGGAGGATTGCTGCAAGTTTGAGACCAGCCTACATAGCCTACGTAGTAAATTCCAAGTCATTTGAGGCTACATAGCAAAGCATTGTCTCAAAAAACTATCATCATCATCAACAAAATTGCAGCTTGTTAGTTTCTCAAAAACAACAGACTTGTTGGGTTTTGTTTGTTTTTTGTTTTTTGAGACAGTGTTTCTCTGTGTAGCCCTGGCTGTCCTGTGAAACTCGCTCAGAGATCTGCCAGTCTCTGTTTCCCAAATGCTGGGATTAAAGGTAATGAGTGAGTGCTAGGAGCTGTAACCACCCATGTCTTCTGCAAAAGCAACAAGTGCTTGTAACCACTGAAGCATCGCTGTAGCTCCTGTTCCGGAGTTTTAGAAAAGATTGTCAAGGATAGATGTATAGGTCTGTGGTAGAGTGCTCACTTGTCTAGTATGTGCGCTCGCTCGTCTAGTATGTGCAAAGCCCCATTCCTACAAAAAGAAGAAAAGGCTGGTGGGGGAGGTGTGCTATGAAAGCCCTGGGTTGAATCCCCAATACAACAAAACAAAAACTACTGAATCAAGGTGGGCGGGTGGTGGCGCACTCCCTTAGTCCCAGCACTCAGGAGGCAGAAGCAGGCGGATCTCTGTGAGTTCAAGACCAGCCTGGTCTACAAGAGCTAGTTCCAGGACAGCCTCCAAAGCCACAGAGAAACCCTGTCTCGAAAAACCAAAAAAACTACTGAATCAAATTATCCTTTTTATATTGTTACAAGCCTTATGACCTGAGTTCAGTCCTCAGAACCTGCATAAAAGTAGGGATAGAAGGACTTCATAAAGTTGTCATCTGACCATATATATGTGGTCATATATACACCAAGGGATAGATTTGCATAGGCATAGATCTATTAATCAGTAGTTTGATTAAATTTGGGTTTTTGGATTGATAAATCAGTATTCAGTTCCTAGACACTTATTGTTCTGGTTAATTATCCTTTTTATATTGTTAAGTTCCAGTGAGTTTTGGGCGGTTGTTCATAGATGATAGTTTATAGTTGTTTTTTTTTTTTTAATGTACTTAGTTCTGATAGTAGAATGATGTTAGCTCAAAAAATGTTTTATTTTTCTGAATTTGTGTAAGGTTAAAAGTACTTTGTCCTTAAATCATTGAACCCATGTGGGTGGCATTTTTTTTTTAAGTTTAAAAAAACACTTTATATTTGACTCATATGCAGGTATAAGAAATAATAGGACATTTGGGGCTGGAGAGATGGCTCAGTGATTGAGGGTGCTGGCTGCTCTTTCAGAGGACCCAGGTTTGATTTCCTGCACCCACATGGTGGCTCAAACTATCTCCAACAACAGTTTGAGGGGACCTAATATTGTCTTTTGGCCTCTACTGGCACCAGATACGAAAGTAGTGAACAGAAACATATGCAGCCAAAACACCCATACACATAAAATTTAAAAAATTTAAAGTTAAAGTAAATAATAGGAAGCTGTATACCTTATATTCTTCAACCAGTACCCCAATGGTAACTTCTTTTGAAATATAATAAACCAGGAAACTGACAGAGAATTCACAATCCTTATTTATTTCTTATTTTTGTAATATTACATGGATTCATTTATATGTGTGCATTTAGTTTCATGCAGTGTAGTTTAGTATTTTGATAAATTAATGTTAATTTCAGTTCACTAATGGATTAATAAGGTTAAAATATAAAATTCCATCCCAAGTATCTTTTGTACTACACCTTTTATACCCTGCTTTCAACACTGTTACCCCAACATCACAATTCTCTTTTCCACACACACAGTTTTATCACTTCACAGATGTCATATTTTGGTTATTGTGGCAGTACTGTACTCTGAACTACCTAGGAGAATAAAACAGCAGGATCATTTATGCTCACAAGTTTGAGAGCAACCAGGGCAAATAAGGATACACCCATTTCAAAAAGACAAGGATGTTACATAGATATGTATGTCTATTACCTTATAAACGATAATGGCATTTTCAGATTAGACTTTCACTTGGCATAATTGTCCTGAAATGCCTCTACATTGTGCACATTAATAATTTATTCCTTTTATTGCTGAGTAGTAGTCTATGGTATGAAGGTTTATTTGGTCACCTGTTTTTAGATAGTTGGGCTATTTCTAATTTGGAGTTAAGGATAAAGCTATTGCTAAGCCCTGTGTACATATTTTTATATGAATATAAACTTGTATTTGGGCTATGTGGTAAGCATATTGCTTAATTTTTTAAGAAGCTGCCATGCTTGTCTCCAGTGACATTTAATATTCCCATCATCCACATATTATTGATGGAGTTTCTTTATCTCCTCTCTGGTATTTGATGATACACTATTGCTTTAGCCATTCTGGTAGGCATGTAGTGATGTTTCTCTTGTTGGTTTTAATTGCTATTCCCCTAGTGGCTCATAAAGTTGTATATCTTTTCATTTACATATTGGCCATTAGTATATTTTTTTAGTGAAGTGTTGCAGTATATTTCCCTTATTTTCTAGTTGGATTACTATTTTTTTTCCAAATGTTGAGCCACCCACCCCCCAGAATAATTTCACAGGTTTATTTATAGTTGTTACAAAGTTGAATTGTTGAAACTTGCTCACTGAAATATGCTGATTTCCATCAATGCTTTATATCTCACAGTTATGCTAAAATTTCACATATGAAAGAAAGTTGGAAAATTGCTAATAACTGATTTCTGTTCCCTATTTTTTCCACTCACAGTCAAATATATAGGTATTTTTTACCCCATGGGGGTAGATCTAATGTTGATACTGATAACAGGAAGAAAAGACAAAAAAAAATTGAATGCAATATTTTCCATCACAGTGGGTTTTTCCCCCTAAAGAATGTTTGCCTGTATATATGTACGTACACTGTGTGCATGCCTGATGCCTCTGGAGGCTGGAGGCCAGGAAAGGGAGCTGGATCCTCTGGAAGTAGGGTTATAGATGATCATAAGCTATCATGTAGGTGTTAGGAACCAAAACTTGGCCCTTTGGAAAGACAAGAGATCTTAATGACTGAGCCATCTCTCCAGCCTGAGTGGATTCTTTTTTGAAAATATAAACTACTTGGCCAGGCATGATGGCACACACATTTAATCCCAGTATTTGGGAGGCAGAGGCAGAGGCAGAATGATCTCTGTTCATTTGAGGCCAGCTTGGCCCACATAGTCAGCGCTACACAGTGAGACCCTGTCTGGGAAAAAAAAAAGCGTACATGTGGTGTGTGCATGTGCAGGGGCATGTGTACAGACATCAAAGGACAGTTTTCAGCAGTTGGCTGCCTTTTGCCTCTCAGCTTCCAGGGACTGAACTCAGGCTGGCCTCCTAGCACCCTTACCAGAGAAGCCGATCCCCAGCCCCCACACTAGATTCGCAAGCACACTCTCAGTGTATTTAGTCACAATGGGCTCGAGTAGCACAAGTTGGTGACTTTAAAAAGGCTGGCCAGGTAGGCCCCCTTTGCTTCTCGCAAAGCACTAGTGGCTGTGTGTCAGAGTGCAGCTGTGTTTTGAAGTCCTGGCAATTTTTTTTTTTAACCCCCGAGTTGGAAATTCAGTGAATTTAGCAACTTCTGGTTCCTTAGACTGCTGTCCCAGGTCTGAAATGATGAGGTTTGCTTACTCCTGCTGTAAAGAATTTTAAAAGCTCAACCTTAATGTTGTTGCTGCTGTTCTCTTTAGATACTGGTCCTTGGTTAATACACCTTTCTTTTCTTTTCCTTTTTTTTTTATTTGTCACATATCTTTTATTGTCATAGAGCCTTTTGTGGTGCAAAGGTTTTGAACTTTTTAAGATTTCCAGTTTATCATTGTTTTTCCGTTTATGGATTGTGCTTTGGAATTGTTGTAATTTGAGAAAAGTGGCATGTGAGAGAAAGATGCTATGTGACAGGGAAGGGATCCTAAAAGAGGGAGAGGAAAGTGGGGAGACCAGCCTTTGGAGATGAGCAGCAGGGGAGAGGAGAGAGGAGAGAGACAGAGAGAGAGAGAAAGAGGGAGAGGGGGGAACAGACAGGGAGAGAGAGAGAGAGAGAGGAGGATGGGAGGTGGACAGGGCCCTTTTATAAGGGAACATAGTGAATGTGCACAGGTGGTGCTCTTAGTGGCTGCAGCTGAGGGCGTATCCTGTCAGAACCCCGAGGACAGGCCAGTACAGATGCCTGAATAAAAACAGGTATTATGTCACAAAGAACTCATCACTAATAGTGATCCTGAAGGTTGTTTTTTTTTTTTTTTCTGAGTTTTTCTAAAATTTTACAGCTTTGTACTTACTAGTTGCTTACAGCTTTGTACTATATGCTCAACTCATATATTAGTAGTTCAGAGGATTGTAAAAACTAAGTCTAGGTTTCATTGAGTTAATTTTTGTATGGGGTCTAAAGTTTAGTTCAAAATTAATTTTGCACTATAGGTATCCACTTACTCAAAAAGGCTATTTTTCCTTTATGAAATGTATCTAATTCTGAATTTTTGGCTTTGTTTATTCTCATGTTCCTCTGAGAATATAATACTGTCTTGTTTCTATAGTTACACAGTGTACTTTTTGGTTTTTTCGAATTCACATTCACTTGCCTTTGTCTCCCGAGTACTGGCTCTACACAGTATGTTTAACTCCACGCTTTAGTAATTCCTTCTGTCTTCAAAATCATTTGTTAAAGCTGTCTAGGTTTTAGGTCTTTCTATGTGACTTTTAGAATAAGCTTATCCATGTGCCCAAATATATTGCTGGGATTTTGACAGTTGTTGGACTTAAAGATGAATTTGGGAAGAACTAATACCCTTATTATCCTGAGTCTTCTACTCCATGAATATGATGTGTTGCTCCATTTATGCAGGACTTTGATAATTATCACCATTTTGTAATTATCAAGTTATAGATCTCATTATGGGAGTTTTTAAAATTTTATGCTTAAAAGTTTAGTTTTTCTGTGGTGCAGTTGTGAGTAGTATCATGTTTACATTCAATTTTCACGTGTTCATAGTTACTAAATAAAAGTGTGATTGCATAGCTGGATATGGTGGCTCGGGTGTATAATCCTCACCCTTGGGAGGCAGAGACAAGGAGGATCAGGAGTTTAAGGTTATTCCTAGCTATGTAAAGAGTTCAAAGCCACACTTGGCTACAGAAAACCCTGCCTCCAACATAAATCATCCAGGTAAAACAGCAACAGCAAAATGACTACTTTTGTTTATCTGTACAGTTTGATTTTGCTCAACTCATATATTAGTAGTTCAGAGGATTGTAAAAATATTTCTCAAGATTTTATATGCAAATGTTATCCTTTTCCTATAGGAAAGTTTTTCCCCTATACAATCTGATTTTTAGTTTTTTTTTTTTTTTTTCCTTGTGGGCTGAAGAGATGGCTCAACAGTTAATATCAGAGGTTACTCTTTCAGAAGAGCTGGGTTCAATTCTGAGCACAACCATCTGTAACTCTAGTCCTGGTGTGTAACATAAAAAAAATAAAAGATCCAGAGACTGATATTGGGGTTCAAGCTTTAAGCTGATGATCAGAAAAGCAAAGCAGCCAGCCACTAGCTCTTACCTCTACTTCAGCTCAGACCAAAGGGGCGATCCTCAGACTGCTCCCAACTTCATAGCTCCTCAGATTCAGACTGCTGTGCTCTCCTCAGTGTGGCTAGAGACTGTCAGACTGAATGCCAGCTTGTAGACCCTGCTCCTTTCTTACATACCTCCCTAATGCTGGGATTAAAGGTGTGTGATCCCAGGTGCTGAGATTGCCTTTGTGTGTACTGTTTCTTTAGGACTGGATCAATTTCATGTAGTCAATGTGGCCTTGAACTAACAGAGAATCGTCTACCTTTTAATCCTGAGTCCTGGGATTAGAGGTGTGTATCACCAATGCCTGATCTCTATAGCTTGAGGCTGGCTTTGCTTTCTGAATCTCAGGCAAGCTTTAATGAATCATAAATAATATATCACCACACTGGTTGATCCAACACCATCTTCTGGCTTCCTCAAGCACTGTACAGACATACATGTAGGCAGAACACTCATACACATTTTTAAAAAGTTTAAAAATCTAATTTTTTTTACATTATTGCATAGGCTAGAACTTGCAATACTGTCTTTAATAGTCGTGGTGAAAGTGAACATGCTTGCTTCATTTGTGATTTTAGGTAGAAAGCACTAAGTGTTTTACTATGAATATAGTATTTTCTTGTTGTTTGTTTTAATAGGCATTCTTCATCTGGTTGACAATTTCCTTCCATGCTAGGCTTATTGAAAGTGTTTAATGTGTATGGTTCAATCACAGAAACAGAACTATTGGTGTCCTAATTTGCTTTTTGATGCTGTGATAACATACCAAAGCCAGTTTGGAGAGGAAAGGTTTATTTGGCTTATGTGGGACCTGGGAGAATGGAGCCGGTGGACTAAAGTCTTGTACAATAGCCAGCTTTATTCAGAACTTAAGACAATTTATACTCTGGGAGTTAAGAAAGGTCACCTGAGTAAAATTCTCATGAGTTCAAACTGTATACAATCACAAGGACAAGCCAACATGGCAAAAACATGTTTTTCCATAGAGGTTTATAAAGGATAGTTTAAATATGTAATTGAATACCAACAACAAGCAATTAATCTGAATTATATAAACTCACTCTGTTATACCTGAGAGAGGCACAAAAACATATTCTAAGAACAATCCCATGTTTTGAAGAAACTGAAGTCACACTCTTGCTTCGTTTTCTTGGAGTGTTCTCACAAGCACTCCAGTCCTAGACTGTTGTTCCCACAGGCTTCTAGGTTGTAGTCTGTCATAAAGGGAAGCTGAGAAGGAACTGAAACAGACTATGGAAAAACGCCTTGGCTTGCTCTCAGGGTGGCTTGCTCAGCTGGCTTTCTTATACATTCAGAGCCTAGAGGTTTCTATGCAGTGAGTTGGCTGTCCTACATCAATCATTAATCAAGAAAATGTTCCATACATGTCCCCACAATCTGAGTGTGGCAGTTCCTCCATTGGGGTTCCTTTCTAGGTGTCTCTGATTTGTGTGGTGACAGAAACTAACCAGCGCAACTGATACATACAAATAAAGATAGGTTTTGCCCTTATACTTGTGGGAACTCATTAAAGAGCTTTGGTGAAGTTGTTCTCTTTGTATCTGACTCTGAAATAGTATAGATAGTTGGAAAGGGAAGGTACTGCAGAGTAGAAGGAAATAGGATAAGCTTGAACTTAAAAGCACAAGCTAGATCTTGTGAGGACATAGGCTGTCAGTTCTAACTAGATTGGAGAGTGTAATCAATGTGGACATCCATAGGAAAAGCACATGTCCTTTGCTATTAATTTAAATGTACAGTTAGCCCAGTATTTGAAGAAACTGAAGGATGCTGCATAGGAAAGTAGTGCAGTTACAGAACTCGTCATGCCATTCCATTCCATCAAGATGAGGCAACAACTAGCTTCATTTGTGAGCTATGTGAGCACATGAGCTCCAACCTTCTGTAGACATAATCCAGTACTGATGTTTTACTGCTATCTTCCCAAATTTTGTGTAAACATGACTATCATGTCTAATGATAGAATTCATTCTCAGAATGAATTCTGGGAAACATGGCTGAGATAAAACAGTTCATAGTAACCATACATTTTCTTTTGCTTGTTAAATGGAAAGTTTGTGGTAGAGCTGGGAGGGTGCCTTTCCCAACCATTAAAGATAAACAATGTTTGCCCTCTTCCACTGGTACTAAGGTTGTAAATGAACCTCTGCACAAGGCTGTTTGCTGGGTGTATTAGTTAACTCTTTGTGGTAAAATCCTCTCACACAACAGCTTAAAGGAGAAGGGACTGCTTTTGGTGCAGTTACAAGGTACAGTCCATCTAAGCAAGGAGGTGTATGGTGGTGGGGACTGGAGGCTGCAGGGTGCTGTACCCACCCTCAGGAAGCAGAGGGAAATGAAGGCTTGTGCTCAGCCCGCTTTCTTCTTTTCGTGTAGTCTAGGACCAAAGCTCGAGGAATGGTGCAACACTTCCAGAGCTAGAGAGGTGACTTGGTGTTTAGGAACACTTGCTCTTCCAGGGGACCTGCATTTGGTTCCAAGTATCCATGTTAGGTGGCGAACGAAAGCCTGTAACTCCACCTCTGGGGGGATCTGACATCCTCTTCTGGCCTCCACGATCACCTGCATACATAAAGCATACACACACATATACACATAAAACCAATACAAATCTGCCAGCATCTCTAAATATATGAATATATGTTCGTGAGCATATTGGATATTTCATGCATCATATCCTTTTAGTATACATATTGCAACTTTGTGTAAAGGAATGGCTTACTAAAGGAACCTTTCCATATCCATTTAAGTCTTGCTTAGCTCAGTGAAAACTGGGATTTGTCTGAGTGAGAAGTTGGTAGTGACAAAATGTAGTCTTTAAGAAATTTTGCAAGTTACTGAATATATGTAATTATATAGCTATGAATTGTGATGTGGCTTGCCTTTAAATTGTTTAACTTAAACTGAATTAACTACAGAGGCAACTGTTTTTTTTTTTTTTTGAAAGGTTAGAGCTTTATGAAAATGTTGACTTAACATGAAATTAGTTTTTAGGTGGCTGATAATGATGGAATCTCATGAACTTGGGTTAACACCAGTGATTTTTGTTTTGGTGAATATCTTGAAAACACCACTTATATAATCCTAGCACTGGAGCAGATAAGGCAGGGATACTGGTAGTTCAAGGCCAATCTGGGAAACATAATGAGACCCTGTCTCAAAGTGGTAAGGGAGGCATTAGTCTTTAGCTGAATGCTCGAGATATGGAAATGGGAAAGATGGAAAAGGACGGGAATAATAATTCAGCAAAATGTTAAGTGCTTAGAGGATAGGCTCCTTTGTTATCAAAAGCCCAAGTCTTTTGTAAGCCCACATAAAATAAAGTTATACAACCATTACAAATGGGCAGTAGGAGCTAGAGAAATGGCTCAGAGGTTAAGAGAATACTGATCTTGCAGAAGACCCAAGTTTAGTTTTCAAACCCATGTAGGTAGCTTACAGGGAGCTCTGGTCTGGCCTCTGTGGGCACTGTACTCATGTGCACAAAGCCACACTCAGACATGCATACACAGAAATTTACAGAAATTAACAAAAATCAGCAATGGCTTTATACCCATGGTTCAGCAAAGATAGTCTATTATTATTCTAATATGTCTTACTGAGAGAAAATACAGATGCTAGAATAGAATGGTTCATCATAAATAAATCACAATAAATAATGAACCATAATTCACTTTGTGCTAGGCACTGTGATAGGACTTGGATAAACGAGTATTCATCTTATGGAGCTTATAACATACAGTAGGACATCAAAATAGAATTGTAAGAGGAAGGAAGGAGTTCAGAAGGCTTGCATAGGAAGTCTCAGTACCAAGGTCAGGGTAACAAGTGTCTAATTGTTAGATGGCGCTTTCATTTCTCAACACTTTGTGAGCAGAGACACTGAACCACTTTGTTCTAGATGATCTTTTCAGTCGTGCTAATACAATAGGCATATGTGGGAGGTACCAAAGCTCCTTAGGCTGACGCCAGTTGCTATTTGTTCAGTGTTACCAAGATAGTAGTTTTGTACAGAGGCAAACTATTGCATGGGAATCAAGATTCACTAGACTCAGTACAGGGTAAGTGAAGTTTATTCCAGGAGAATGCACTTACACAAGAGGCCAGTGACCACCGCAGGTTCCAGCTCCAAGGATCCTCCCAGGCCGTTCTCTGTGCAAGAGAGAGCACTGGGGTCAGGGACCCAAGATCCAAGTCCTGTCCTCTGTCGCATCAGAACCTGTGACCACCCAAATGGGTGTGGTCAGTGCTACAGGTATGGGCGGGGTGGATATCTCACTACAGCAAACGGTTGTACTTGATTAAAAAAAAAAAAAAAAATTGAGTGCCCTTAGCTCAGTTCCTCAATTGTGATTTAAATCCATTTGTTACATGCACAGTATCCACTCAGGCCTCTCTGGTTGGTGGGTTTGGGAGACAAGGAGACCATCCTGAACCTAAAGCTGCTGCTGTGCTCTGTGTGCTGTAATCCTCTCCTTCTGACTTGGGAAGTAGAATTGGGGATGTGGTCCAGTGGTAGAGTGCTTGCCTGGCTGTGTAAGGTCATGGATTTGATCACTACCTCTTGGCAGAGGGGCAGAGAGATGTAGGAGGGAGGAGAAGGTCTATCTGGTAAGTAGGTGTATTTTTTAATACTGCTCAAATATGCATTCATTTCAATTTGAGGTTTTTAAGCTTAAAGCTTATTTTCTGATGGGTTTTGGTTTCTAAAAGCACACTTTTGTGGGCTTCTAGATGACAGCATCAGTTTATGTCCTTGGCCCGTTGTCATTGACTCATTTCCACCTCAGCTGGACCTGACACCATAGTCATACACAAAAGTGTCATCCAGGATCTATTTATTAGCAGTATCACGCCCTGCTTCCAGCTTTTGGGCACATATTTCCTATGTGAGGGCTCTTGCTGAACAATTCACTTTATTTTCTATTTTCTTATGACCTACCACCATTTTGTCTAGATCAGAAAGGCTAGAAGCTAGTCGTTTAAGTTTAGACTTTAAATTTTTGGAAAAATGGTTTCTAATATTTTAGTATTTAATACTTGTAATTTTTATCACATTACTAATTCGAGTACCTTATTACTTTAATTCAGAAAGATAATCAAACTTACATTTGGCATAAATAAAATGTTTTATTTTTAAATCTTTTTTGTTTCTTACATTTGTATTTTTTAAAAAACTGAAAATAAGATTAAAAACCTAAGTATAGACTGAGAATACAACTTGGTTGGTAGATAGTTTCTTGCCTAGCATGCACGAGGCACAGTAGGTTCAATATCTAGTACAGGGTAGGGGAGTGGGTCAGGGAGTTACAAAAACAAAACAAAAAAAAAACAATAGAGCAATGTGGTTTTTTAAAATACTGAATTTCAGGTGGGACAGTGGTGGCTCACTGTAGGGAGACACCATAACCACGCCTCCTAAGGGCCGGCTGCAGGTGTAATTAACCCTTAAGACCCCCACCCCCACCCCACCCCCGCGTCATCCTGAACACCCCTTGACCACACCCCTTGACAGGCGTGGTTAAGTACACCTGTAGCCCGCCCTTAGGAGGCGTGGTTACGGTGTCTCCCTACAGCTCACCACTTTAATGCCAGCACTTGGGAGGCAGAGGCAGGCAGATCTCTGAGTACACATAGAGAAACCTTGTCTCAAAAAACCACAAGCAAAAGCTAAATCAGACAAACCCAAACCCTGAATTTCTTAGTTTTTTTTTTCTGTTTAAAATCAATTATAATAGCATGACACAGTTAGACTATTTTAACAAAACATTTACATTTTTGGAGCCACTTACACAATTTTTACAATATATGTGACATAGCAAACAAAAGGAAGAAAACATACTTTTTCTACACAACAGTTAGCAATATGTTGTTTACTCATGTTTATGCCTTTTGCACAGTCTTTGGTATTTGTTACATGCAGTTTTAAAAAATGAAAGTCTCATATAAACGTAGTAATTTCTCTTTATATTTGTGGGCTTTGAAATTAAATACCTGGATGTCCTGTTTGCCAATCTATATTGCATAGAAATGGTTACATTAAATACCTTAATATTTAGAGAAATATTAAGAAACCAGTTTTTGAATGGCTGCTACACCTTAAACATACTACCTCAAGATTCACTTATGCTTTTAAAATTATACATTCTGTAGGTATAGAAGTTTTTTTAAATAGTACATTCCAATTTAATTTTTAAAAGTTTTTTAAATTTATATTTTCTAATGCCTGCTATGATTGCTGTAACTATCCCATTGATACATAGTCAAAAATTTTTTAAGTTGTAACATGTAGTATCCTTGCAAGATGACTTTTTTTTATTTTTTAAGAAACAAGGACAATTACGAACTCAACATTTTACAAATATCACTACAAATACTTAGAACATCGCAGAAAACAGAAATGCATGAAACAGGCAAAGTGTTTTTAAGTCATTAGTACAGGAATCTGGTCAGTTGCTCTCATGGAGCTGAAGGACTTTACCTCAAGCATGACTTTTTACAGGGATATGGAGTCTGTGAAGCAAAAAAAGCTAAAGCTGTTTCTACTCAAATACTTCTAGCCTGTTTTTAGTCAAGTGGTTTTTATGTAGTTAATCCCTTAACTTAAGTATTCTTTCCCTGAAAAAGACATTTTTAAGGTAATTTTGGCCTGATGACATACTATAGTTTTTAAAATAGATGGAATTCTATAGTCAACCCTTCCCCCATTCTGAATCTTAAATGTGTAATACACATATGAATATATGCATATTCTCAGGATCATAAAATATTTGATAATAAGATAAATTACTGCATGTTATTATAAGAATACATTTATAATTGTAACAAATCTTTGTCTCTAGCTCTCTAATAATGACATGGAGACTTTTTGTTAATTATGAAAGCTTGGCCTTAGCTTAGGCTTGTTATGAACTGACTTTTAAAACATAAATTAACCACTTTATATTCATCTACATTATGCCACATGGCTCGTTACGTTTCCTCAGTACCGTACTTCCAACTTCTCCATATCTGGCTGACAAATCTCGCATGCCTCAGATTTCTTTCCCAGAATTCATCTCTCTCTCAGGAAGTCTTGCCTGTCTTCTCCTGCCTAGCTATTCTCCGCTCAGCTTTTTATTAAACCAATCAGAATGTGCCCTAGGCAGGCAAAGAAGGACAGAGACACGTCTTCACAGTATACAAAAAGATTATCCCAACATACATTGATATCTATACAATTTTATGTTTATAAAAAAGGTTTTTTTTTTTTTTTTTTTGAGACAGGGTTTCTCTGTGTAGCTTTGGAGCCTATCCTGGCACTCGCTCTGGAGACCAGGCTGGCCTCGAACTTACAGAGATCTGCCTGCCTCTGCCTTCCGAGTGCTGGTATTAAAGGCGTGCGCAACCAAAGGCCGGCCTATGAAATTTTTTTTATAGCACCATTCATATCACAAATGAAATGTGACCAAGTGACATTACACAAGGATTCTGCAATTTGGCCTAATTATAGTCTGATACTGTAGCTTATTGGTAGATACTCTTGCCTAGCATTCATGGGGCCATTAGGTTCAATCCCTAATTACTGGCAAGGCAGGAAAGGGGTATTACAAAGAGCAATGTAGCAATGTGGTTTAACTACTGAATTTCTGTAATTTTAAATAAATTTAGGAATTACAGAACAAGTTCCTCCTAGGTAACACCCATAATTAATCTTAAAATTCTGTATGTTCATACTATACCTAGACATCATACAACTTAAAAATATGAAGGAAGTCAAGCAAATTAACTTTAGAATCTTTTCTTTGAATAGGGAGAAAGTGTGACACAGAAACTTGCCATTTATGACAGAATGTAGAACTTAGTATAATTTTGATACCTCATCAGCCTGATTATTCAGTTAATTGCAGCTCTTTGTTATAAACCCAGTTTCCATCGCAGCTGCTGAGTAAACAAGCTTCCTGGTCTATCTTTGGTAAAGTTGATTAATTTCTCGTTTGTTTCAGAAAAGGAACTTAACCTGTTTTTGCAGTATTAAACTGTTTTGCTTTTAATGGACATTCAAGCTGACTTATATTTTTCTATTACATATTAGTTTAAAATATTGAGGACTGAGGAGATGGCTTAGCAATTAGAGCACTTGTACACAGTGTACATACATACTTGCAGGTAAAACACCTGTGCACCTATAATAAAAACACATAAATCTTAAAAAAAAAAAAAAATTGGTGCCCAGCGTTGGTGTCGAACACCTTTAATGCCAGCACTCGGAAGTCAGAGGCAGGTGGATCTCTGTGAGTTCGAGACAGCTTGGTCTACAGAGTGAGTTCTAGGACAGGCTCCAAAGCAATACAGAGAAACCCTGTCTCGAAAAACCAAGAAAAAAAATTGATGCGTCTTATTACTGTTTGCTACCCTTTTTAAAATGGAAAACTTAACCTCCACCACCAACTCTCTTATACTCTTTGCCCTTTATTTTCCTACTTAATTTGTTCGCAACTGATATGCCTTTTATTGTCTTTACCCTTGCCCAAGAGAACACTGTATTCCTTGCTTCTAGAACATTATCCGGAACAGTGAGTTCTGACTATTTGTTAAAAGAATAGATGGAGAAACAAGAATTTTTTTTGTATGTGTGTGGTTTAGACACCATGTTGTCTTTTGTAAGTTAGTTATGTTAGTGAGGAAATAGACTTTTGAATGTTAATTTGTCTAATATCATTCAGTTTATAAACAGTAGAGCTGAAATTGGAGGTTGAATCATATTGTGACAGGTCCTAGGCTCTTAATTTCAGTGGAGATTTATGATTTATTGAATTGTTTTTAAACAGGAAGAAGAGAATTTATCCAAAGATTAAAACTTGAAGCAACCTTAAATGTGCATGATGGCTGTGTAAGTAATGGTTAATTCTTAACTATAAATGGCTTTAATAATGTGTTTAAATGTCTGATGAAATGTCCTGATCCTCCTAGAATGGATTATAACTGACTTTTAAATATGGGAAAATAGCAGGTGGTGGTGGCACAAGCCTTTAATCCCAGGACTCAGGAGGCAGAGGCAGGCACATCTCTGAGTTTGAGGACAGCCTGTTCTACAGAGCAAGTTCGAGGATGGCCAGGGCTACACAAAGAAACCCTTTCTTGAAAAACAAGAAAATAAAGGTGGGGGGATAAGTTGTGGTGACACACAGTTCTAGTCCTGGTACCTTGGAAGCCAAGACAGGTGAATCTCTTGAGTTCAAGGCCAGCCTGGCTCACATAGTGAGTTCTAGGGCAGACAGGGCTATATAGTGAGACATTGTCTCAGAAAAAGAAAGAAAAAGGGGGGGGGGGGAGAAAGGGAGGGAGGAAGAAAGGAAAGAAAGAAAGTAGGTGCTGTGGGGGAGTTAGTGGGTGCTAGCTTTTTCCATTGTGTTTATTATATGACATTATAATTGTCTAAGCATACATATTCATAGTCAATATACTTGCTGCTTCTGCCTTGGCACATTTGGACTGAGAAAACCTCTTTATAGGTTTTCTTTAGGAAGACACTAAATGAATAAATATCCAGGAAAATAAGTTTCCAGGCATTCTTAGTTCATGTGGAGCACTTAGGAATTGTTCACTGACAAGGGCAAAAGACTGTGTTATATGCCAGGTTTTATATACCCCTTAGGAGCTAAATGCCAAATCTTTTATCTCTCCCAAAGAAAAGATTTCCAAATATTAGTTGTGAATGGATTTGGTATTGTCTGTGTCTTCCCATCTTTAACTTTCTTTTAGGTTTTACTGTGTTCTCAAGTATTTTTTTTTTTTTTAAAGAAAGTAAACTTTCTCACAATTCAAAACCTTTTTTCTTTGCCTTCATACCTAATTTATGATTTGGGTGGGCATACAATTTTAAGTTGGACATTATTAATTTTATAGGCTATACATGTGCATTCAAACATCTAGTATAGTTGATAAGAATGATGTGAATTTAATCTGTGTTTTATATTGCTTTAGTGCATTAACTTGTATTAAAATTTATATAGAGATTTAAAAAGGTTTATGGGTGTAATTGACTGTACTTAGATGATATTGGGCACCTTCATGGGACCATAAGCAGCTGTACTTATTTAAAATGTACACTTTGATAAGTCTTTTCTTTTTTTTTTGAGACAGGGTTTCTCTGTGTAGCTTTGGAGCCTATCCTGGCACTTGCTCTGGAGACCAGGCTGGCCTTGAACTCACAGAGATCCACCTGCCTCTGCCTCCAGAGTGCTGGGATTAAAGACGTGCGCCACCAACGCCCGGCCACTTTGGTAAGTTTAAATGTATATATTTATTGGTGAAGGTATCAAACCAGCTTATCAATCACCTACTAAGATCAATTCATCTTGCCATTTCTCATGATCATAATTAACCCTAGTCGGTCTCTTTTTTTTATCATTGTAAATTCATTTTTATTTTTAGGTTGGTGTGCTGATGGTGTGTTATCAGTTCTAATTGTGGTGTCACTTTTATAAATAGAATTATCTAGCATAGGGATCAAGTTCAACTCCCTCTGCATGCTGTACAAGTGCTCTAACACTGAACTATGTCCTTCTGGCCTTGTGTTCTCTTTGATGTTTGACTTCTTCACTTAGAATTACTTAGAATAATTATTTGGGTATTCATTTATATTGAGGATGTCAGTGGTTATTTGTTATTGCTGGGTGCTTATTGTATGGGTAATTCAACTATTCAACTGTTGGTGAACATTATTTCTAACTAGCAACTACAAAGTTACCGTGAAACATTTGTGTACAGTTTCTGTTTTTGTTCTTTTTTTGATAGATACCTAGGAGTGGAATAAATAAATTATAAGTATAGGTACATATTTGTTGCTTTTTTATTTATGATTTTATTTGGTTTTAGACAGGTACTTGATAGGTAGCCCTGATTGGCCTAGATCATGCTATGTGATCTGTAATGATCTATCCTTCCTTGGAGATCAGAGGCACTGGATCCTCCAGCTCTCCTCAGCTTTCCCTGAGCACCCTGAATCTCTAGTTTGCTGATTGATACAATTTTGAGGGCACTCTGTCATTATTATTTCAAATGTTTCTGCCGTTTCTCACTTTAGTCTTTTTGTATTCCCATTAAACATGGATTATATACCTTTTGTGCTTGTATCTCAGTCCTTGGATATGCTTCCCCCACCCCACCCCAGACTTTGTTCTTTGTAGTTTCTAAGGTGTCTGTATTTCATTAAAGTCGGATTTTTTCAACTATGTCCAATATGCTAGTAAGCCTATCAAAGCCATTCTTCATTTCTGTTAAACCCTGATCTCTAGCAATACTTTACTCTTTGTTCTCTCTTAGAATCCCCTCTATGCTTTAGATCACCCATTCTTAGGTATTGTCTGTTTTATTAACACCTTTAGCATGTTGTAATTCACGTTTTCCTACCTAGACACAGTTTCCTGCAGAGGCTTCCATTCCTTTGCTCATCAGGACTGCCTGGTGTCTTTGGTCATAGTGGTAGTAGTTTGTCTGTAGGATCCAAGAGCAATGGTTGATTTTGGCAGTATCTGCCTTGTCGGATATAACAGTAGTTTCCAGGACTCTCGTATGTGAATCAAGAACTGAAGTGTGGTTTTTCAGTCTGTAAACTTTCTCTCCTTTACTAGTATTGTAAATTTTGTAACACAGGTAAGTAAAAGATGGTTTACTTCTTTTTATGTCCAGTTTGCTTATATTTCTTTTGTGTTTACTTTTTAGGTTAATACAATCTGTTGGAATGACACTGGAGAATATATTTTATCTGGCTCTGATGACACCAAACTTGTAATTAGTAATCCGTACAGCAGAAAGGTGAAGTGGTTAAATATGTATAATTTAGTGATAAAAGGAAGCTAGGGATGAGGAAATTATAACCACAGGATAGTCATTTGTATTAGAACATCGTCTTTATTAAAGTTAATTGCATAATTTAGGCATTGTTACTTGTGGGTACTGTAGTTTCCTTTGGAATATGTGAGAATTTTTGCTTGTTTGGTTGGTTTGGTTTTATTTTTTTATTTTTTATTTTTTTTTGAGACAGGAGTTTTCTATGTAGTTCTGGCTGGCCTGGAACTCACTGTGTAGATTAGACTGGCCTCAAACCCACAAAGGTTCTCCTGCCTCTGTCTCCTGAGTGTTGGGATTAAAGGTCCTGAGTTTGGGATTAAAAGTGTGCATTACTATGCCCTGCTGGAATATTTCCAAGTTTTCTCAAGTTTAGACTTGAGAAAATGTAAATATCCTTCACTTTACCCAAGTGGTTAATAGGGAAATGATATCTCAGTAACATTATTTGAACCAAAGAAGACATTATGTTCTTTCTTTTCATTAACATTAAGGTGTGTGAATGAGTGAATTTTGCTTACTGTTGTTATTTATTTGTAGCATATTAGAAATAACTTTTTGCTGGCACAGACCTGCAATCTTAGCACCCAGGAGATAGAGGTAGAAGGATCTTAAGTTCATGACTAATCTGGGTAACAGTATCCAGACTACCTCCAGAGGCTGGAGAGATGGCTCAGTGGTTAAGAGCATTGGTTACTCTTCCAGAGGACCTGACTTCAATTCCCAGCACCCACATGGTGGCTCACAACCATCTGTAATGGGATATGATGTCCTCCTCTGGTGTGTAGGTGTATGTGCAGATAGAGCACCATATACATAAAATAAATAAATCTTTAAAAGAAAGAAAGAAAGAAAGAAAGAAAGAAAGAAAGAAAGAAAGAAAGACTGCCTCTAAACCAGCAATAACTGTGCTCCCCTTTGGGTCACATGATATTTCAGGTTTTACTGTTTGTGAAGCAAAGCAATCTCCAAATTCCAAACTTTTTTCTTTTTTAAGAGCACTTCAAAGGGCAAATATTCACAACAGAATTAATAGCATACATTACTTACATTGGATTGCTGGTTTTCCAAAAGTGTTGAGCTTTGAATCTCTCAGTAAAGCCTTGTTCAAACTTGTATATTACCATATCTCAAAGCTTAGGAATATCTCAAGTATTGTAATTTTAAATATTTAGAAGAAATATTAAGCCGGGCATTGGTGGCGCAAGCCTTTAATCCCAGCACTCGGGAGGCAGAGGCAGGCAGATCTCTGTGAGTTCGAGGCCAGCCTGGTCTCCAAAGCGATTGCCAGGATAGGCTCAAAAGCTACACAGAGAAACCCTGTCTCGAAAAACAAAAAAAAAAAAAAAAAAGAAAGAACTATTAAAGGAATTTTTATAATTAAAATTTTTGTAGATGATGATAGTACTCTAACAAGCTTTTCAGCATATTTAATATATTTAGTTATACCATTAATTTTATATTAATGGATAAACTTAAAATTTTTAGATTATTTTGTTTTATGTGTATGAGTATTTGGCCTGCATGTATGTATGTGCTCCTCCTGCATACTTGGTATCCATAGAGGTCAGAAAGTGTTGGAGTCCCTGGAACTGGAGTTAAAGATGGTTGTGAACTACCAGGTGGGTTCTGGGAACTGAACATGGGTATGCTGCAGGAATCGAATATTTTTTGGCACTTTTTCATTAATTCATTTTTTTACATTACAATTCCAGTTCTCCCTCCTTCCCTCTCTTCCTGCTCCCCCCACTCCTCTCCCATCTCCCATCTGCTCCCCAGGAAGTCTGCTAACTCTGTCCCATTATCTCCTTGAGGCAGGACCAAGGCACCTCTCTACCCCTCTTACTAGCTTGGGTCAGCTGATTCTGTTGTTTTCCCCATCATGGTCTTAACTCCTTTTTTCATATTATCACTCCTCCCTCACTTTGATTGTACTCCAGGAGCTTGGCTCAATGGTTAGCTGTAGATTTCTGCATCTCTTTCATCTGTTTCTGGAAGAGGGCTCAAGCTTCTCTGGGGTTATGGATTATAGGCAGGGTATCTTTTGCTTTATTTATGCCTGGTATCTACTTAAGAGTGAGTACATACTATATTTGTCTTTCTGGTTTTGGTTTATTTCACTTAGGATGGTTTTTTCTTTCTTTTTTTTTTTTAGTTCTGTTCATTTGCTTGTGGATTTTAGGATGTCATTGTTTCTTACTGCTGAGTAGTACTCCATTGTGAAAATAAGCCGTATTTTCTTTATCCATTCTTCAGTTGAGGGGCATCTAGGTTGTTTCCAAGATCTGTTTATTACAAATAATGTTGCTATGAATATAGTTGAACAAATGTCCTTGTGGTGTGAATGTGCATTTTTTCATAATTTTAAGGGTGTCTGTTTATCTTTGGACTGTCAGTTCAGGGTTTTTTGTTTTCTAGGTCTTGGTTATTTTTTCTCTCAATGTTTAAGTACTAAGGGAATCAGTTCTTGATCTGCAATATATATTGCAAATATTAAGTACTAATATTAACTTTTATTTCTGTCACAATAAGGAATTAGATGTTGGAACTTCTTGCTATATACTCATTTTACCATTTTTTAAATTTAATTTTGAGTCATTTTGATTCTTTGTCTTGAAAGAAAATTAATTATTTAGTACATACTGTTTCAAAAGTCAATCCAAATAGTTATTTCTTAGTTATTAAGATTTGATGAGTGAGAGAGATAAATTGATGTGGGATGTCCTTTTGTATGCTAAGAGTATGTGTTACTTTTGTTGGTTGTTGAATAACGCTGTTTTTGCCTATAACAGGGCAGAATATAGGTAGGCAGAAAATCCAAACAGAGATAGAGAAAGAAGGCAGAGAACAGGGCCTGCAAGCAGGAGAGAAACTAGTCCAGGGGGACCAGCAGGACAGAGAAAAACATTCAACTAAAATAAATGATTTAAATAAGAAGTGTGCTGAAGTTGCTTTTAAGGGAATTACTACAAATGGTGATAATTTTCTTATCTCAAAACAAAAGATAATATGTGAGATTCTGATGTTTTATAATTAGTTCATAATCAAACACTAATCTTTTGTTGAGAATGTTAATGAGGATTTATTACTATTTGCAATTATATTAAACATGACTGTTTCTCCTGTTTCTCCCTAGGAAAATTACTTGCTCTGAACTACCTTTTTTATATGTTTTAGGTTTTGACAACAATCCGTTCAGGGCATCGAGCAAATATATTTAGTGCAAAGTTTTTGCCGTGTACAGATGATAAGCAGATTGTGTCTTGCTCTGGAGATGGAGTCATATTCTATACTAATATCGAGCAAGATGCAGAAACCAACAGACAGTGCCAATTTACGTGCCATTATGGAACTACTTATGAGGTACATACAGTATTGTGATTGCATGTATAAATGCATGCTTCTGTGTAAGTGTATAGATGTATCTATACATTTATTTACACCTGTATCTATATTTTTAGGTATAAAAATTATTGGCAGATTGTATATCACCAAAGCACTTCTGAAAGTTTTTCATGGTAGATTTTGTGGATAGTAATAACAGTAAGATTCAAGTATTAGTGTTGTAAGATGAATTTGCAGTTGCTTAAGCAGCCATGCCTTAAACCGGTAGTAATCCTTCCCCTGCTTTGTGCATTTATTTATTTATTTTTAGATTAATTTTTAGTTAGCATGCAAAGACAATGGGTTTTACTATGGCAGGTGCCAGCTCTTTTAAGATGCTCCTGTTATTGTACTGTGTGGTCCTGTAGCAGGTGTGTCCTCTGAAATGAACTGTTTCACAAAGATTCATTTCTGTCGTCCTCCCTGTGTAAGTTGATTTTGTGTTGCAGTAACACAATAAAATAAACTTTTTTGAGACAGTGTCTTGTAGTCCTTATAGGCATGAAAGTCATTTTGGAGACCAGGCTGGCCTTGAACTCACAGAAATCCATCTGCTTCTGTCTTCCAGGTGCTGTGATTAAAAGTGTACATCACCATGCCTAGCCTCCCCCACTTCCTGTCCCCATCCCTGTCCTGTCCACTTCTCTCACCCAGCTTTGTAAATTGCTTTTGAGTCAATGTCATGTAGCTCCCCTCATTTCAAGTTTGCTGTGTAGCTATGGCTGACCTTGGATTCCTTGTCCTTTTGCCTTTGTCTCCCATGTACTGGGATTAAAGGCATAGGCAACCACACCTAGCATGACTCCCCCCCACCCCAACCCTGCTGCACTGTCCAGCCTTAGCTGGACTAGAACTTGCTATGTATGTAGGCCAGGCTGCCCTGGAATATGCCTACCTTTGCCTCCCCAATGCTGAGATTAAAGGTGTGTGTCACCATGCCTGTATGGCTTTAACTTTTTAAAATACCATAATATGCTGATTCTAAAGAGTCTATTTTCCCTTCTTCCCTAATTTTGTTATTGTTCCTGTTTGCTTAGTTTTTCTGGGACTGAGTTTTATAATTTTTGTATTGGACTTTGTTAGGTTTGTTTGTTTGTTTTGTTTGTTTGTTGTTTGTTTTTTTGAGACAGGGTTTCTCTGTATAGCCTTGGCTGTCCTGGAATTCACTCTGTAGACCAGGCTGGCCTTGAACTCACAGAGATCCCCCTGCCTCTGCCTCCTGAGTGCTGGGATTAAAAGCATGAGCCACCACCACCGCCCATGGTTAGGGTTTCTATTGCTGTGAAGAGACACCATGACCGTTGCAACTTTTATAAAGGAACACATTAATTGGGGTGGCTTGCTTACAGCTCAGAGGTTAAGTCCATTATCTTCATGACAGGGAGCATAGTGGTGTGCAGGCAGACGTGGTGCTGGAGAAGTGTTGATGGTCCTACATTTTACAGGCAGCAGCAATTTAACTGTGACACTGGGCAGTATCCTGAGGATAGGAAACTTCAAAGCCTGCTCCCACAGTGACACACTTCCTAAGCATTTGGTTTGTAGACAGTAATACACAAAGTAAAAAATGACCCTATTATTGAATGAAGTCAACATAGCTGAGTCAGCAACAACTTGCAAATATGTTTTACTGATAAAATTACTTCATAAGTAAATAATTCAATACTGCTACTTCATTGAAGTGATATAATAATCATCACATTTCTCACAAATGTGAAATAAGTCAAAAGTCATTATCTTCCTTGAAATATGCATTACATTCACTTGTGTTGAGTGTGCTTTTACAATTGCCTTTCCGTGGTGTATAAGTCTTACTATTTTGAGTTGTTTATAAACTTGTTCAATAAAAGCAAATATCAATACTTGAAGTTTTAGAGTTTGGCTTTAAACAACACATTTTTTTAAAAATTTGATAATTCTGAAAGTCAGCTAAAATGAATCTAGCTAGGCTCAAATTGAAGTGTTTGTGGGTCTGTGAGCTTTATGGTTTTACCTTTTCCACTTCTGGAACCCTGTGCGTGCTTTGAATCAGGGTTCCTTCCTCCATCGTTTAAGTCAGCAGTCTTCAAAACGTTTTTTTTTTTTTTTTTTTCTGATTGATTTTTTTTCCATTATCTTGTGATCTTTTCTGACAGATAAATTTTTGTCTCCCTCTTTGACTTATAATATCTCCTATAGTTATTTTGGCTTCATATGGATAATTCACCATACTCTTTTTACTTTATTGTCTTTAAACATATTTCCAAAGTTTAGTTGTTCAAATTTTATGATTTTGGAAAATCTTATATGAAGTTATATAATTTCAAAGTAATTATTTTACAGGACTGCTGTGTCTGTGTATTCTATCTTTTAAATCATGCTTTGGAGAAGTCATAGATAATGACTTACTTGGATAGTTTTGTTGCATTTACCTTCATGGATGTATCAAACAGTGGCAGTGAGTTTCTAAGACTCCTGTTTAATTGTTCAGTAGTGTTTCTTGTACTTTTGTTTCATCTTCAGATTATGACTGTACCAAATGACCCTTACACATTTTTGTCCTGTGGTGAAGATGGAACCGTTAGGTGGTTTGACACACGCATCAAAACTAGTTGCACAAAAGAAGACTGCAAAGATGTAAGAATCCCTGTTTTATACAAGTGATTTAGAAAAATTAATTATGATTCAATAAGATATCTTTGGTGATAATTTTATTTTGCTAAAATTTTTAATCACAAAAATCTTTAATTTCAATGTTAATGAGGTTAAGAAGCTTCTATTTCAGTTGTCCATTTAAATATATTTGTAGGGGATAGAGAGATGACTCAATCCTTAAAGCATTTGTTATGCAAAGCATAAAACATAAGTACCTGAGTTTCAAGCCCAAGAGCCCAGGTAAAAGCTGGCATGGCAGTGTACATCTGTAATCTTATAGGCAGATCACTGGAGCTTATTAGTCAGCCAACCTAACTGAAATGATGAACTTCAGGGTTAGTGAAAGACTGTTTCAAAGAATACAGTGTAGAACAATCGAGGATGACCCCTGACATTGACTTTGAGGTTTGCACCCATACTCACTTAGCACACGAAAACCAAACCAAACAAAACAAAAAACCAAACACACACACAACAAAAAGGCCTGAAAAAAATGTCTTTTGGCCCTAGCCAGCTTCTCCCAAGAGTTTTATCTGTTATCCAGTATGAAGTGTATAGTAGATCTTTACTGAATCATTGTAGTAGTTAATGAAATAAATATTGTTCCCTTTTTTGTTTTTGTTTTCTGAGACAGGGTTTCTCTGTGAAACAGTCCTAGCTGTCTGGAACTCACTGTGTAGACCACAGTCAGAGATCCACCAGCCTCTGCATCCCGAGTGCTGGGATTAAAGACATTTGTCACCACTGACTGCCATAGAAACATTTTAAACAAAATTTTGATGTGTTTTATGTTATGTAACATATATAAACACATTTGCACACTGAATAGAAAGGTGAAATAAGTTTAAAATATTGGGTGTTTAGGGACCAGGGTTGTAGCTCAGTGGTAGCTAGAATGCCATTTGTGTTTGAACCTCAGTATTGAGGAAAAGTATGTATATATATCTTCATACACACGTTTTATATACATTTTCCAAATCTTTAAAAAGCTATTTTTAACACTGTGGAGTATATCCCTCAGAATAAAATGACTGGGGAGAAATAACTCCCTCTCCCTGAGGAGTGGCTTGGAGTGTGGGGACGTGTAGACTGCCGGAGATGATCTACAGACTCAGGCCAGTCAATACTGTCAGTGCTGGGACCTGCGAGCACTACTGGAGGAAACAGGACCAGGCTAGGACTGGTTCTAAGCATTCAGGCAAGAGAGGCAAGAGCGTTGAACAGTGAGGGCTTCAGGTGCACAGGTGAAGGGCAAGAGGGAATCCACAAAGCTCCTTGGTTCCTCTTCCTTCTTGTGTGTCGTTTTCTACTTATACAGCATAATGAAGAGGTAGCAGAAAGCCCATCACCATAGTACTTGCCCTTACCTTGACATAATTGCTTTGCCTTTCCAAATTCTGGCAGGCAAGCTCATGCTGGTTATTGTGGGCAAGGTCAATGACCCTGACCTCCCCCCATGGAGTCCCCTCATTCTGTCCTAGGTTGCAGGTTATATACATATTTTATGTACACATATCAGGTTCTTTGAGAACATTTGCTAAATGTATTTCTAAGTAAATGGTGGGTACTAAAACTCATTCTTTCAAATGCTTCTAAACCATGTAGTAGTTCATACTTTAGGGGGGTGTGGGTATCCTTTTCTAAGTAACATCGTCATAATGATACAAGGGCTAAGAAGTGGAATAATTATTTCCTTTGTAAAGTTTATTATATGTGTAGCCAGAAAGTATAAAGAAAATTCAGTAACTACAGAACATCCTAACTACCAAGATGTTCAGACCATGAAATTGGTCAATGTGTGTGATAGGAATAATGTTGTGAGGTTTCCTGTTGGCTAAATATGATAGAAATAAATTTTAGCAGTCTTAAAAAAATGCATTACAAGAAAACCACTCTTTTTGTTTTTGCTTACTGAATTAGAATATCTAAGATGTTATTACCTTACAATTAGAGGGAAAATACTTTAAATTTGGACTATTCACTTCTATATAGCCATATGTAATTGGTCCCATGCCTGTCTTTTGTAGGATATTTTAATCAACTGCCGGCGTGCTGCCACATCTGTGGCTATTTGTCCCCCAGTACCATATTACCTTGCTGTGGGTTGTTCTGATAGCTCAGTACGGATTTATGACCGACGGATGCTGGGCACAAGAGCTACAGGTGAGGAAATATTTGGCAAAATTTAGGACTGTTCAAAGTAATGCTTATAGCATTTTACATTACACAGTTTTAAATTTTGTTATAAAATAACATAGATTATTCTGAGAAAAAGTATTTTACTAATTTTTAAATGCTCTGTTGGAAACTAGGCATAGTGTTGCATGGCTGTAGTCTCAGCACACTATAGCTAGAGGCAGTAAGGTCAGAAGTTCAGGGTCATTCCTGTTTGAGGACAGCTTGCATTATATGAGACCTTGTCTCAAGAAAAAGACAACAAACTATTGGGATGATGCTGATGCTTTCACAGTTTATCAATTAAAAAAAAAATCCTAACAGGAGCTGGGGAGATGTTTCAGTAGTTAAGAGCATTTGCTGCTCTTGCAGAGAACCTGAGTTTGGTTCCCCCCATCCATGTTAGGCAGCTCACAACTGTACTGAATGGTTCACAACTGCCTGAAACTCTCACTCTAGAGAATCTAATGTGTATTCTTCTGACCTCCTTAGGTACACACGCATGCACGCACACACGCACGCAAACACATTCAAGCAAACACTTATACATATAAAATAAATCTGAAAAAAAATTATAACACTTAATTTGTTTCTTTCCCAAGGTTGCCATAATGAACTATTCAATTTGAGTCTCCAAAAACAATAGCAATGTGTTTTCTTTCACACATTTCTAGAATTTAGCTATCTGAAATCAACATGTCTTATGGTTAGTTCTGCTAAAGACATAGGGAGTATCTGTTCTGTGCCTCTCTTTTGCCTCATGATAATTGTTGTTTGGCAATGTAGGAGAGCACTTCAATTTATCAGTCTACTATTTCTTGACAGAAATTAGGAGACGTATTGATAAAGGAAAATAGGTTTATTTATATATCAGCCAAACTGTGCAGAGAAGGTTACTACTTTTCTTTTGCCTTTTCTGTAGCAGTATTATAATTTTATAGAAAGACTGAAACAAGAGCCAGGAAGTAGGTAGGGGTGTACTATTTAGGCAGAACTATGTAAAATCTCTTTCTGGAAGTCATGTTCTTCCTCTAGCTGTCACCAGGGCTTTAGCCTTTCCTGCCTCCAACTTGACAGTCCTGGGGAAATTTTAATTCTCTGGGACCCATTGTTGTAATGGTCTTAAAGCCACAGAGAAAGACCTAAGTGTCTCTCTTTAGACTATTTCCTTTGCTGCCTGTGCAGTTACAAAATCAGACTTCCGTTCACAGCAGCAATATTCACAGCATTCCAAGCTAAGTAGATATAAATATATGCTACATATTATTTGATACCCAGGTCCAATTAAAAAGATCATGCATGTATACATGTACTCATGCATATATACAAAGATGAGTATCAAATATATATCTACATTGTGTTTTGGAAAGTAAAGGACTGAGGCAGAAATCACCAATGTCAGTAACTACCAACCTAGGTTATCAGATGGGAGGGAATACTAGATGAAAGGTTTTCTGTTTTGTTTTTAATAGTATTTATTTTTATTTTATGTGCATTGGTGCTTTGCCTGCATGTCTATCTGTGTGTGGGTGTCAGATCTTGGAGTTACAGACAGTTGTGAGCTCCCATGGGGGTGCTGGGAATTGAACCCAGGTCCTTTGGAAGAACAGTCAGTATTCTTAAATGCTGAGCCATCTCTCCAGCCCCTCTGTTTTGTTTTTAATCAGTTTTAATTGTTTGACAGTTTGGCACATTTATATATGTTTATCATATTCCTCCTCCATTCTTCTATTTTATCCTTCTCCCACTCCCCGAAACCCTTCTTTTCCGACACTGCCCCTCCCTCAATAGCCTGGTGAGTTTAATAGAGTTGCTTGCATGTGCATACATGTGGCTTATTTACTGGATTTGGACAACTTAGCAGTGGCTACATCTCTGAAGAAAAAGTACTCCCCTTCCCTAGCCTCACTAACTCCCAGTAACTCTTCAGCTGGAGGTGGGGCCTCATGTGCCACTCTGGTATCAGGGTTAGACTATCAGTGGGCTTCTCTTGTGCAGGTAACCACAGCTGCTTGTGAGTTCATGAGTGCAATAGCAGTGTTACATTCAAGTCAGCATTTCACATCACTCCTCCTCATCCTCAGGCTTTAACATTCTGAGAGCTTTTCTCTCTTGAACTGTGATGAGGAGTCCTATCAATTTGAATATGCACATTTGAAATGTGCATATGAAATGGTATGATAATATGAAATTATAGGCTTAATTATTGCTCTCAATATAAACAAGAAAATTTATATTTTTAGCAGGACAAGACTCAACCATGCAGGATTACACAGCTTTGGAGAGCCTTAGAATTTATCATTCCTGGGCCAATTGAACTCTCTCCTCTTGAACTCAATTGTACTGAAGACCACCAGAGTTATTAAAATTGAGATTATAAGCTAGACATGGTAGTCGTGCTTATAATCCCAGAACTGGGGATTCAAGAGATGAGAATCACGAGTTCAAGGCCAGCCTCTACTATGCAGGCAGACCACAGGCTTTCAAAAATACCAAGGACTAGAGATGTAGCTTAGTGGTCAAATACTGGCCTAGCATAGGCATGTTCCTGGGTTTCATCCCCACTACCACAAAAAGTAAATCAATTTTAGACTAAGAGGGGAGTATATGAGATGGCAGCCAATGAGTATGGCCAAAAATGCCTCATAGTAAACAATTTGGAGAAATAATTTACAAATAAAAGTAAAACCATTATGAGACATTAATGGAATGAGTTGTTGGCACAGCTCTAGAGTTTAAAGTTGAAGTTTTCAGGCTCCAACAGCTCTCTGTGCTTCTGTGTGCTTATGGGGTAGGAGTGAGTAACAGCCTTGGTCTCTGTAGCCTCAGTGTTCTTGGCATTTGGGTTGCTGGAGAGTGAGGTTGTGCATTCTTGGCAGTTCTCTTGGACCCATGCACTCCACTGTAGCCTCTTGGGTCCTGCAGGTGGGCTGTGTGTGAGGAGCTGTTCTTGCTGTGTAGTTTCTGCTGCTTTCTCAGTAAATGTATTTTAAATGGCACTGGTAGGGACTCCAGGGAAAGGGCTTCTGTGAGTAATGCATTACCCATGCTTGGGACTTCAAGAGATACAGTTGTTTTTAACCTGCAAATGTTCCTGGTACAAAGTTCATCTGTCAAATACAGCTGTAACATGCAAAGTGACTTGGAAGGAAAGAGCAGGTGTGTCCCTTCTGGGAGAGTTATGAAAGTTCCTCTGAGCTGCTTTTCTCTCAGGTGACTGAGGCCCTGCTAGCATTGAGAGAAATGGACTAGAAGGCTATCAAGGCTTCCCAGAGGTGGCAGGAATCCCTAGTATGCTGAGACACCCTGGACTTCCTGGTTCTAGTGTCTGGGAGCCAGCCTTCTGTACCCTGTAGACTATTTAGGGAGCATTTAGTAAAGGCCCAGAGAGCAGTGAAGTCTGCACGAACATTACCTGATAGAGAAACCTCGAAGAGAAAGGCCATCCATAGCTATAACAAAGATAATAGTTTATTGTCTTCAACAAGTTCCTGTTTATAACAGCCAGAGTTAAAAGAATGGTGCTTATTGAATAAGACTTTTTTCCTTTTTCTTGGAAGCCAGAAGAGTCATCAGAAATTTTTTAAAAGTTAAATTCTCTTTGAATTCATAACCCTCTTTTTGAGATCTTTTAGTGTACTTACATATACCATGAGCCATTGTTCATTATTTGTCTTAACTTGGTTGCAGTAGTTATTTACACTTTTAATTTAGGTATTCTCAGATGATTGATTCAACTACATAGAGTATTACTTTACTAGACTAGGAAGAAACCTCAGTACATTCAGTAAAATCAGTGCTTAACATCTTCAACAATGTGTTCTCTCAAGAATGCAGGAGGGCCAGAGAAATGGCTAAGCGGTTCAGAGGACCCGGGGTTTGATTCCCAGCATCCACATAGTGCTTAACAACCATTTGTAATTGCAGTTGTAGTGGATCCAGTGCCCTGTTCCAGCCTCTGTGGGAACACATGTCTGTGAACACATGGTTCATAGACATACATCTGGACAAAACACCCATACACATAAAATAATTCAAACATTTTTTAATGGCAAGAAAAAGCTTTGTCATAGGAAGTGGTTTTCTTGCATCACATGTATTTTCATCCTCATCCTAACTTGGTGCTGTCATCCAAACCTATTAATATTTTGAGTTCTATGTGAAATCAAATAAATGATTTTAATATCCTGGCACCTGTCAGTTATACTAATGAGGTTATTTATTTTAAAGGGTTGAAGTAGTATGATTTGTTCAAAAAATAGATAATGGTTTTTAAAATAAATGAATGATTAAATAAGCAGCCAATAATAGGTTGTAATCAACCTATTTTTTTGAAGTGTCAGGTTGCCTATTGTAGAAATGATCTTAATTTGAATGAAAAGTTTGTGGATGACTTAGTGCAGATATCACCTATTAGTAAATGTTTTTTCAGCAAATGATGTAATCTGAAATTCTGAATGATGATGAGGTGGCTTGGTGTGTGTGTGTGTGTGTGTGTGTGTGTGTGTGTGTGTGTGTGTGTGTCTGTGTTTAAATATGCTGTATGTGTCAGCTTGACACACCTGGGAAGAGGGGATCTCAAATGAGGAATTGTCTTAGTCAGATTGGAGGGTGGGTGTCCCTGTATAGGTATCCCCATTTTCTTAATTGCTAATTGATGTAGTCTCTTTGTGGGCCTGGGCTGTGTAAGAAAGGTAGCTGAGCAAGCCAGGGAAGCAAGCTAGTAATCAGCTTTCCACCATGGTTCTTGCCTCTGCTCCTGCTTGAGTTCCTGCCCTCAATGATGGACTGTGATTGGGACTATAATCCAAGTTAAACCTTTCCTTCTCAAGTTGCTTTTGGTGTTTGTCATAACAACAGAACTGGAGCATGTATTGTCTTTATAGCATTCTTTCTTGTTTGCTTTAAATTCTTGACTGTTAATGCAGGGAAGTGGTGGTGCATGTCTTTAATCCCAGCACTCAGGAGGCAGAGACAGGCAGATCTCTGTGAGTTCAAGGCCAACTTGGTCTACAAAGTGAGTTCCATCCAGAATAGGCTCCAATGCTACAGAGAAACCCTGTCTCGAAAAACCAAACCAAACCAAACCAAAAAAATTATTGGCTGATTAAAAAGGAAATAACCTCTTGTAGATACAGAAAGTGATAATTTGAGTTTATGTTGCTACATTATTTAATGTACCTCATAATTCAGGCTAAGAGTTTTTAAAATGTTTATAACACTATTAATTTTGAATAAATTCCTATTAGGGAATTATGCAGGTCGAGGAACTACTGGAATGGTTGCTCGCTTTATCCCTTCTCATCTTAGTAATAAATCCTGCAGAGTGACGTCTCTGTGTTACAGTGAAGATGGCCAAGAGATTCTTGTTAGTTATTCTTCAGATTACATCTATCTTTTTGACCCCAAAGACGATACAGCACGAGAACTTAAAACTCCTTCTGCGGAGGAAAGGCGAGAAGAGGTAAGTTTACTCAAAACTAGATCTTTATTCTTTGTGAGATGCCTAAAATTCCCAGGAGGAGGCAGGATAGATGATCAATTTAAGGTAATCCTTGGCTAAGTAAGTTTGAGGTCAACTTGGACTACATATGCTGCTGCCTCAAAAATAAATAAATGAACAAATAAATAGGTAGGTAGGCAGATAGGTAAGGAAAAGAAACAGAAAAGTTAATTGTCCAAATAAAAAAGTAAATGTATTGATTTTTTCGAAGGGTTTATGATTTAGGGAACATGTGAAAAAATAGGCTAATAAATAGAGCTCTAGAAAAAAATGAGCTAATTTTTAAAAAGAAAGTAATATACAATGTAATATATGCATAATTGCGGCATAAAAATTAACATCTCTAGCACTTGGAGGAAAATCAGCTAAGATGAGACAATGTGATGATAAATGTCTAAGAGATTGTGTTCCTGTACCAAGTGCCGCCTTATCATTCACTGTTCATACATAGGCAGCAGTGCCATCCTCTTGCAGTTGTGCTTGTTTTGCACAGTTACAGATAAGTAGCATGCAATAATACCCCTAGGTACTGGTTACAACATACACATGAGAAAGTAGGAAAAGTTCAAGAGGGAATTTATATAAAAGGTGAAGGAATTGAATTACTGTGACCAAATTATAAAAACGGGAAGCTGGAAGTGCATTTTTGATAGTATAGCCATGGTAACATACTTGGTTTAGCTTGTTAGGTTTTTCCTAACATTCAGGCCATGTTTACCTTCAAAAATACTTTATTTAAGATTTTCTTTTAATATTCAAAAATTTTGTTATTTTATATGTATAGTTGTTTTGCTTATATGTATTTCTGTACATCATGTACATGCTTATTGCATGCCAAGGGCCAGAAGAGCGTGTCTCATCCCCTGGAGCTGGAGATTAGAAGACTCTGAGCCGCCATGTGGGTGCTGGGAACCAAACTGTGTTCTCTGGAAGAGCAGCAAGTGCTCTTAAATTTTACAATGACCTATGCTTGTTCTATATTTTGTTTTTTAAATTAATTAATTCTTAATAGTGGTTTGGTATTAGCTAAGTGTTAATGAGCTTATATTATTTGATTTATGGTAATAGGCATTGAACCCAGGACCTCACATTGTAGGCAAGCACTGAGTTATAGTCTCAACATTTTGCACATTAAAAGGAAGAACAGTAGCAAATGTGTAATTCCCATGAAATGAAAAACTAAATTCAGTTGTGAATACTGATGATATGACCTCTCCAAGGTATGGTTGAGGGGAAGGTTTTTATTGTAGATATGAGGGAGAGTACAGCCAAAGGCTTCTGGAAGAGTCCAGAGCAGAGAGAGAAAGTAGTGGATTGAAAATGGCCAGCTGACTGCATGTGGTCTTGAACGGAGAGAGGGGCTTGGGAGAGTGAGAGGTAAAGACCAGGAGAGGAAGACAACAGAGATGGAGCAGAACCAAAATAGCAGGGTTACAAGGAGACGTGAGAAGGTGGGACAGGAAGGGAAACCTAGGAGCTGAAGCAGTAGGGCAAGGGGTTGGGGGAGAAGAGTCAGGATGCCATCATGGATTCTGAAATATGTGACACTTACTTGTGATACTGAGGGAGGCTGGAGGCCAGTGTGCTTTGGTGTGCATTATACATACCACAGATAGCCATTTCTCCTTTCTGCCAGTGATAAGGAAATGGCTCTTTGGTAGAGGGGAGCAGGCATCACAAGTTGCAGAGGAATGCTGCTTTTATCTAACCACCAGAACTTGGGCTTGACAATTTATTTATAAAATTAGAAAAAATATGATTATTTTGTAGATGAATTTTAAGATGTTGAATGTGACAGTGTATTTGTGTAAAGTAGGAAAATTATAAGGCATTTATGAGTTTATTGGACTGGTTGAAAATGAATTCTGCTGTGTCATTTCATTGCTGCTGTGTAATTTCCTTTGAGACATGTGGGTAAGTAGAGTTGCAGTCAAACTCTGTGACTGAGAGATAATGAAAAAGTTGGAAGTGTACTGACATTTTTAAGTGGGCCAGCCAACTTTGCTATCATAGACTCCTTAGCCAAAGATAATTATATCATCAGGACTAGTGCTGAATATTTTATAGAGATGTTTTTCTTAGTATGTGTTGTGGAATCAACCAATTTAAAAACAATTCTAAAATCTGAATTATGAACATAAATCATACTTTGATTTTTAGCCAAATAAGAGTTGTATATGTGTATGAAATTAATGAGCTATCGTCGTTTTAATTTCCATAGTTTTTCATTTGGTATTTTATGTTAAAATTTTGACAATAATATTTAGATAAGCTATTCTTAGCACAACAATTATTTATTTTAAGTACCTACTATACACTTTGTTCTATATTAAATTTAAGAAAATGAGAAAACGATTACATGAGTCGGGTGGTGGTGGCATATGCCTTTAATCCCAGCACTCGAGAGGAAGAGGCAGGTGAATCTCTGAGTTCAAGGCCAGCCTGGTCTACAGAGCAAGTTCCAGGACAGCCAGGGCTACATAGAAAAACCCTGTCTCAAAAAAAAAAAAAAAAAAAAAAAAAAAAAAAAAAGGGAAGGAAGGAAAAGGAAATGATTACATAAAGACAAGGCGCCTTCATTTAAGCAAGCAAACTACAGTGACTCCTGTCTCTGACTCCCTTCCCTCTAGTGCTGGGGCTAGGGGTATATCTGACCACACTCACTTTTTACATGGATTCTAATAATTTGAACATAGGTCCTCATGCTTATTCAGCAAACACTCTTAAACCACTGAACCATCTCTCTAGTCACAATCAGCTTGTAAAAGTATATAATTAAGTAGTTAAGTATTATATATTCACAAAGTAATGCAACTACTATCATTGTTGATACTCTATCATATTAATCAACCAAGAAAGCATGCTAAATGAAAGGAGATGGGTCCAAAAGGCTACATATTGTATTATTCCACTGATATGCACTGTTATTCAGAATACACACTTTTTTTGCTTTTCTCTGTGTAGCTTTGTAGATCATGCTGGCCTTGAACTCACAGAGATGTACCTGCCTCTGCTTCCCAAGTGCTGGGATTAAAGATGTGTGCCACCACTGCCTGACTATACAGGTCTTTTTTTAATTTTTAATAATTATTTACTCATTTTATGTATTTGAGTATTCTATCACGTTTTTGCCTGAAGAGGGCATCATATCCCAGTATAGATGGCTGTCAGCCACCATGTGATTGCTGGGAATTGAACTCAGGACCTCTGAAGAGCAGCCAGTGCTCTTAACCTCTGAGCCATCTCTCCAGCCCCAAATACGCACATCTTTAGAGAGACAAATTAGAATGTTGGTTTTCTGGACCTTTGAGAAAGGGATAGGTGTTACGATAAATATTTCTGCCAAAAGCTGCCTGAGCCCCACCGCCACATGTGTGCTTTACGCCAGCCGCCTGCCTGAGTTAGGCCCAAATGAATACACAGAAACTTGTATTAGGTACAATGTTGCTTGGCCAATGACTAGGACTCTCATCTGTTAGCTCAGTCTCAATTATCATACATCTATATATTCTATAAGACTTATCTTATTGGACGCCTTATTGGCGTCCCTCCTAGCTGGTGGATCACATCGTGCCACTGGAGCAGGAGCCGAGGGGAAAAGAGGGCCCTTCCTGTTTCTCTTTCGCTTAAATATGAATCTCCTTGCTATGTCACTTCCTGCCTGGATCAGCACTTCTCTACTACATTTCCCAGAATCCTCTTTGACTCCTAGTTCCATCTAACTTGCTGTCTCATTGGCCAAACAGTATTTTATTCAATAATCAATAAGATAAACATACACAGTAGTACATTCCCCATCATCTCCTCTTTTCTGTCTAAATAAAAAGAAGGGTAACTTATCTTTTATAATAACTGAAGAAAACTATAACCATAACTATCTGTCTTCAACTCTATCAAAGACCATAGAAGGATAATATATAAACTCTAGAACTGACAGAGACATCTCGATACCTGGGCAGTCATCCAAAGTTCCTCTGTAACGTTGGGGCATCCATCTTTAGCTCATAGGCCACAGTGTGTCTGGCACACTTCTCCATTTTAACAGGAACCCTTTAGTATTGTCTTGTTTTGTAAGTTCAGCAGTCATTTTCTTGTGGGTCCTGCATGTCTAGTTTATATAGCAACAAACAGTCCAGGCAAGAGCAGTTTCTTGCCCAAATGGCTAATCTTGCCATGTTGAAAGCAAATTCCATAATGAGTTTCTTCCATGCCCATCCTCCTTTCTGACATAATTGGTGTGCCAGGAGCAGTTGTGTCTCATTGCCAAGATAAACCCTAAACCATTTAAATGTCATATTTCTGTAGGTCTTTGAAAGGTTTGAAGAATACTTAACAATCTCAAATATATCTCTGTATATCTAGAAAACCTAACTAACCTAATTATAAGTTCTTACTATCATAGGCGATTATATAACCTTATTTAAACACAAAACCTAAACAAGAGGAGACATATACATATCATAAAATTGACCTTAAAGTTGTATCAATAAATGAAAATCTATACCAATGCAAAGTATTCATTCCTATATCCTATTCCCCTTTTTTCTTTAAAACAATTAACTATGCTCATCATCATTTATAACCTACTCTGTTTAAATGGAAACATTTATAAACCATATTTGGGAATATGGGTGTCGTTCTTTCTAAACCACTTCTGACACCAGATATAGTGGGAAATTACCAATATGGAGTCAGGTAGAAATACAAGGGTATTTAATAGGGAAAAGCCTTACTTACAGAGCGACCTAGCCAGCCTGCGTGGCAGCAGTCTGTACGCAAGCCCAAAAGAGAAACGAAAGCGAAAACGAAGTCACCCTACGTCCCCTGACCACGCCCTTGCAAGCTTGTGAGGGTGTGGTCAGGCACACCTGTAGCCAGCCCCTAAGTAGGCGTGGCTACAGCTTCCCCTACAGATAGGTGCATAATGGCTGCTGATGGGAATGGGATTTCTTTTGGAAATGATTAGAATGTCCTAGAATTAGATAACAATGGTTGATACTATTGATACTAATGCCTGAAAGGTGTTGTTTGACTTGGAAGTTAATTATTGAGCTTAGTATTGGCTTCTTACATTTATCTATTTATTTGTGTGTATGAACATGCCAGGGCACACATGTGGACATCAGGACAACTTTTTTTTAAACGTTTGTGTTGTTGGTGGTGCTTTTTTGTTTTTGTTGTTTTTTTAAGACTGTGTTTCTTTGTGTAGTCCGGGCTTTCCTGGAACTTGCTCTGTAGACCAGGCTGACCTCAAACTCAAAGAGATCCATCTGCCTCTGCCTCTGCCTCCTGAGTGTTGGGATTAAAGGTATGTACCACCACTACCTAGCCTATTTTGTTTTTTAAAGAAAGATTTATTTATTTATTTATTATGCATATAGTGTTCTGTCTGTATATGTGCCTGTACACCAGAAGAGAGCACCAGATCTCGTTATAGATGGCTTAAGCCACCATGTGGTTTCTGGGAATTGAACTTAGGACCTCTGGAAGAGCAGCTGTGGTCTTAACCTCTGAGCTGTCTCTCCAGCCCCCTATTTTTTTTTTTTTTTTAAGTAGGGAAAAAGTAATTAGCTGAGAATGATGGGAGAAAATGGAGAAAGTTTGAGACAAGTGATGAGGGGTAAAATAGATACTAGGGAGAGATGGAGAAGTAAGTGGTTCAGAAAAAATAAAGAATATTGTGTCATTGTTAGGTGTGTAGGTACTTAGACTATGTTAGACTATGTTAACATCAGGGTGATTGACTTTTCTGCTGTCAACTGGATAGTGATTAGAAGTCACTGTACATGGTTCATTTCTTTTTCCTTCTCTCTTCTCCCTCTGTCCATCCCTACCCCCTAGCCTTACTAGGTATAAAACTCAAGCAATTGCCCTACCACAGAACTGTATCTTCTCTAGACAACCACCACATCACCACATTACATCACTTCCTCCTCTTTTTCTCTTTAATTTTGAAACAAGGAGCCACTAACTTGCCTAGGCTGTACTTTTCTTTTCTTCTTTTTTTTCTTTTTCTTTCTTTTCTTTTTCTGTTTTTTTTTCTTTTTTTCTTTTTTTGTTTTTTGAGACAAGGTTTTTCTGTGGCTTTGAAGGCTGTCCTGGAACTAGCTCTTGTAGACCAGGCTGGTCTCCAGCTAACAGAGATCTGCCTGCCTCTGCCTCCTGAGTGCTGAGATTAAATAAAGGCGTGCGCCACCACTGCCTGGCCGCCTGGGCTGTTCTTAAACATAGCTTAAGTAGGTCTTGAATTTGTGATCCTCCTGCCTCACCTGGGATTGTAGGCTGGCACCACTAAATCCAGCTTACATATACACGATTTCAAAGTTGTATTTGTATTTGTGCTTTTTAGGTTGAGGATAGTAAGTATGGACTGTAGCACCAGTGGATATTTATCATCATGAGCACTGTAAAAGACTGAAACAACATATAGCAGTATTTCATGTATTGATATAACATTTCATTTCCATACTTAAAGATTAAGTAGGGAGTTGGAAATGCTCCATTAAAGTATGCTGTAATAACTGTGGACTAAGGATTAATTCAGTGGTATAGTACTCACCTGCACAAGGTCCTGGATTCAGTTCCCACCATCAGAATAAAGGTTGAAAGCAAATCTGTTCTTTAGATTCCCATAGAATCTACTTACGATTATTACCTTGTAGTTACGACAGCCTCCAGTTAAGCGCTTGAGACTTCGTGGTGATTGGTCAGATACTGGTCCCAGAGCAAGGCCGGAGAGTGAACGAGAACGAGATGGTAACTATACTTTGGCTAGCTTTTTTGTGAATACGGTATTAAAGATTTATTTATCTTGTCTGTGTGAGTCTTTTGCCTGTATATATACTATGCCTTGTGCTGGTGGGGATGAGAAGAAAGCATCAGATGCCCTGTCATTGGGGTTAAAGATGATTGTGAGCCACTTTGTGGATGTTGGGAACTGAACCTGGGTCCTTTTCAACAGCAGCAAGTCCTCTTACCCTCTGAGCCATCTCTCCAGCCCCTCACTTCCATTGTTTTTTATTGTAAATGGTGTTACAATGAAGTCTTAATAATATTTTTGTAGAGTTGTTCAAGTACATCATAGGATAAATTCCTAGAAGTGCAATGGCTAAGTCACTGAATAAGTATATTTTACTTTCATATACATATATACATATATGACCAATTTATCTGATTATATCTTATTTACTAATCTATAGTCAAAAATCTTATTCTAGTTATTAAACATTTTAAAATCAAAACACTATTCCTAAGTATAGTATCCTTGGCTCTATTTTATTATATTCTTAAATATAAAATTACATTATGTAGGCCAGGCAGTGGTGATGTACGCCTTTAATCCCAGCACTTGGGAAGCAGAGGCAGGCAGATCTCTGTGAGTTCGAGACCAGCCTGGTCTACAAGAGCCAGTTCCAGGACAGCCTCCAAAGCCACAGAGAAGCCCTGTCTCAAAACAAACAAACAAACAGACAGACAGACAAACAAAAAAACACTATGTAAAGGTGGCTTAAATGCCTGTAATCCCAGAATTTGGAAGGCTGTGGCAGAAGGATTATCCTAAATTCAAGCCAGGACTACATAGTAAATTCCAGACCAGCCTGGACTAGAGTGAAGAGACCTGTCTCCAAAAAATAATCATATCAAAGAATCGTATAATTGGATAATTATTACATTTTTTTTATCTGACCTCATACTCTGTTTTGACTTTGAAGCTGGGCCTTACTGTGTAGCCCTGACTGCCCTCCTATTTGCTGTGTATTCCAGGCTGGCTTCCAAGTCACAACAGTCATCCTGCTTTAGCCTACTGAGTGTTGGGTTTTCATGTTTCCATCTTAAAATGCCCTTAATATCCACAGCACTGTAAGAACATAAGCATCCCCCATGGTCTAACAAAATAAAATGCCCTTAAAGGAGAAAAGCAAACAAATATTTATTTGAACAAAGAAAAGGAGTGAAGTTGAAAAGACGAAATACATTCTGTCAGCTAATTGCAAATGCCTGTTGTCATACAACCCTGAAAGGACCTGATCTCATTAAATACCTGAAACTTACAGTAACTAATAGGAATTCTGTTTTAGAGAAATTGAGGTAAAATCTCAAGGTTATTTCATGTCTGTCTTTGATGATAATGTTATAGTGAGAAAGCAAGCCTTCCCTTTAGTTTATGCCACTTAGAATTCATGAGCCCTTCCTATTGGGCACACTTATAACTATTAATAGACAGTTGTGGGGCAGGGAGGGGGCAGAGTTACTTAAAAACAGGCATAGATGAAGATGAGAACTCATGCTCCTTGAGATCTCACACAAACATGTGTACTCATACAATGATTATAAAATGTGATGGGGATTCTAATAGCTTTTTATACATTCACGTAAGTTACTTAGGTTTAATTTCTAGCATTTTAAAGGCCTTCAAATCTAGGTTTTTGTATTAAAGATCCTGACTTTTTGCTAAACTTACTGATGAAATTTATGTTGTAATAGGAGAGCAAAGTCCCAACGTGTCATTGATGCAGAGAATGTCTGATATGTTATCAAGGTGGTTTGAAGAAGCAAGCGAAGTTGCACAAAGCAATAGAGGAAGGGGAAGACCTCGACCAAGAGGTAATTTGTCTTACTAGTTGAAGTCATTAGAAAGAGGTAGTTTTGATGGTGTTTGTTTGTTTGGTGGTGGTTTTTCTTTTTCTTTTCTCATTTTTTTTTTTTTTTTTTTTTGAGAAAGGTTTTCTCTTGTGTAGCCCTGGCTGTACTGGAACTCACTCTGTAGACCGTGCCCACTAGAAGATAGTTTTTGTTGTTACCATCTGTCAAACTGAACTGTGTTTTGTAACCAAAATAGTCATAGGTCTCTTCTGATTCCAGTAGACCCAGCTCTTTTATCTCAAAACAAAGAAAACAGAAGTAAGATTTCCAATTTTAAGTCCCTTTCCACTGCACCTTGAAAATGGAAGTCTACAAAACTCTCAAGATAAGCACAAGCATATAATTCTAAAATTTGGTTAAAGAATTTATCTATTTGGTATGTATGTGTGTACATATGTATATGAGTGTACATGCGGAGGTCAGAAAACAGCTCGGAGGACTCAGTTTTCAAACTCAGTGAGGCATGGCAGCAAGTATCCTCACCTGCTTAACCATCATACTAGCCCGAGATTGATTATTTTAATAAGAATGTGTCATTGATTCTTATCTCTATCGATTAGATTGCTTGATTAAGCGGACCAGACCACCAGTGGCCATTATTGGTATTCTGAATGTCTTTTTTTTTTTTCAAATTATATGTGTATACACACACACACACACACACACACACACACACACACACACACACATATGAAGACCAATAATGGCAGTGTGTTATGCATCAATAGCAGCAACAGCTTTTCCAGGTTCTGCAATCATTTGAACAAAATTGTAGAGACATCCAGCACACTCCATTTAAAAAAAAAAAAGTATTCTGAATTTCTTAATTGAGGTTTCTGTTTCTGTCATGTACAAAAAACAAGTTGGAGAGCAAAGGGTTTACTTGACTTACACTTTCATATCACTTTTTATCACCAAAGGAAGTCAGCACAGGAACTCAAACAGGGCAGGATCCTTGAGGCAAGAACTGATGGCAGAGGCCACCAAGGGGTGCTGCTTACTGACTTGCTCCCCATAGCTTGCTCAGCCTGCTTTCTTATAGAGCCAGGACTACCAGCCCAGGGATGGCACCACCCACAATGGGCTGAACGATGCCTCATCAATCACTAATTAAGAAAACGCTTTACAGCTGGATCTTATGTAGGCATTTTCTAAATTGAAGTTCCCTTCTTTTAGATAACTTTAGCTTTTGTCTAGTTGACATAAGACTAGTCAACACACTGAAATTGTATGTGTGTGCATATATGCACACATGTAAAATTATATATTTCAGAACCTGTTTCTATAGAGCTTTGTTTTTGTGATTTTTTTGTTTGGCATATAAAATTTGAGTCTGAGGCTGGGGAGATGGCTCAACAGCAATTAAGAGTTGGTTAAGAGCACTTACTGCTTTTGGAGAAGACTTGAGTTTAATTCCCAGAACCTACATAGGCTGCTCACGACTGTCAGCAACTCCAGTTCTGGGGAATTCAGTACCCTCTTCTAGCCTCTGCAGACACATTCGTGCATGTGACCCAAACACTCATACATGGAATGTAAAAATAATTAGATCTTTTAAAAATTTGAGTTTGCATTAATACGTGCTTTTTTTAAGGTGCAACAAATCAGTCAGATGTTTCAACTCTTCCTACGGTTCCATCAAGTCCTAATTTGGAAGTTGGTGAAACTGCAATGGATGTAGATGCACCAGCTGAGCAACTGCTTCAACCTTCTACATCCTGTACAGTGTCTGTTCAGGCTCAGGCAACAGCATCTGCCATAGAAAGCCCTGGTTGTACTTCTGTGCTGTCTTCTCCAGACAGTGAACCAAGGCAGTCTGTTGAAGCGTCTGGACACCATGCACACCATCAGTCCGGTGAGGATGCTATTCTTCAAGTAGGCTGTTCATATGCTCATCTCTGATAATGAACACATAGTTTGCTGTGAAAGATCCTAAAGGGCAGTAACTTGCTGGTGTAAATGGTCAGAATTAATTGTAGTATGCAAATAGTAACACATAGAAACTTCAAGTGCGTCTACTTTGAATGAATTTTTACAAATAGTGAATCTTTAATTTACATAAGAGTTTTTTTTTTTAAGGTAACAGCAGGTGTTACTTTGCCATAGTTTAATACACTGAAAGATTATTTATAGATCATTATTGGTGAAAATAATGTTCTAGATTTACTTGGTTCTATGTCTATATTAAAATGACAGTGAAAATATATCTCATCATTATTCCCATTGTATTTATATTTTCAATTTTTCCTCAAATTATGAAATACTTTGAATATGTTCAGAATAGTGAGTCTGAGATGGTCCCTCTCAGCAGCATATTGTGCTTTACCTGGAGGATTACTTCACTGTTATATATATGAAAAAATTCTCTTACCAAATCTTTGTCTTTAAAATATATATATATATATATATATATATATATATTTGCCTTTCAAATATATTTGAAATTTTATTTTAACTATTCTCATAAATATAGTAAAAATAATGTATTTGTTTATTTTTTAAAGTTCTTATAAGAAAGCATTTTATTAGATCCAGAAAAATATTTGCCAAGGATGTAGCTAGGAATACAGCTAGTACCTAAACTAAGACCTCTGACAGCTTCCTAGCAACATGTTTCCAAGCTGTCACAGATGCCAGATCCCAGATAATGGGGTGTTTTAAATTAAGTAGTTTTATCACTAAATCTCATTTTTGGTAATTAATATTCACTTTCTGTGGGAATAGAAGCCAGGGTCTACTGCATAACTGGTAACACTATGTACAGCTTATAAAAATGGAAGCTAACGCTAAGCTAGAAAATCAGCTTTTCCACATTTCACATGGCATTTCAACTTGAGGAAAATAAAATATTTTGAATTGCTTGAAAAATAGGGAAGAGGCATCAGAAGTAGACAAAAACTAGTATTAGTAAAGGTAAGAAAAAAATTTAAATACTTATTTTTATTTTATATGTGTGAGTGGTTTGCCTGCTTGCACTATGTTTATGTCTGAGGAGGCCAGAAGAGGGCATCACCTTCCCTGGAACTGGAGTTACATCAGTTGTGAGCCAGCACCTAGGTGCTCGGGACTGAATCTTCCTCTGAAAGAAGAATAATGCTCTTGATGACAGAGCATCTTTGGAGCCTCAAGATAAGGATTTTTAAAGTGATAGTGTGGTTGCTAATATTCTGAAAGATTTTAGGCAATTATAAGTTATCAGAAAAACTTAGCAAAAAGACTCTGTAGCCTGGTTTTAAGTTCAACTGAGTCTTAACTCCTCCTAATTGTTTCTTAAACATATTTGTGAGTAAAATATTTTGGAGCTTTAAAAGAATGTTTGCATAGCTATTTTTTTTCATTTTTCATACTACAATTTAAACTTTAGTGTTTAATATACTAAGCATTAAAGAATAGTTTTGTGATGACCATATATATGATCATTGTTTGAATATTATTTGGTTCCTTTGTCCATAAATATTTCAGAGAAAGTAAGGAAATGTTTTCAATTAGTAGATTGAGATTTTTAACTTAACTTTTGTAAACTATAATTAGAGTATTTTCCTGTTTTCTAAATTGTACCACTTTTGAGGAAAATGATTTGGTGTGAGATATCGATTACGCTTATAATTGTTTCAACAGTAGCCCTTTCATTATCCTAGCATCCAGAGTGTCCATAGCAAGGACTTAACTTTTTGTTGTTGTTGTTCCTTTCCTGATCCATTTGTGTTAACCAAAGCCTATCCAAATCCAGATGGCTTACTAGGCAGACACTGGGGATTGTCCATTGTGAGAATGTAGTAGGTGGGAATGTCAATTTAGAACTGTGATTTCGGTCAGTGACTTATGTAGATCTAGATCTGTGGAAACACTGTTTTCTATCCTCGTCTTGCTATGGATATGTGTAAATGGTTATGTCTTTCCTTCATATCACATGTCTTTCCTTTGTCGATTTTAATAGTTAACTACAGTGACTGTGAGGATGAAAACTAGTCCAAGTGCTTTGGACTCCTTCTCATAGTCTGCATCTGAATCTCTCAGTGATGATGATGAAAGTCACACACAAATTTTAGTGTACACTTGTCAGAGCAGTTTGTCTTTCCATGCCTTTGCTGTCCAGGTGTAAGAATGTTTATTTGACTCCTTCCTGGCTTCTACATTTTTAATATCCTGGTTTACCTTCTCTGCTCCATAAGCTGCAGACTTCCTCACAATGAAGAGCAAAACACTCATTTTCTTGACCATTCAGCTTTCCAACATCTAGGGGAAAAAAAAAAAGTATCTTCTCCTGTCACACCTCGATGGAGCAGTTCAAACCATGCTTTCCTAGCTTCTCAGGGACTGCACTCCTGTTTCTGTGCCTTCCTGGGGACTTCACTTTTTTCCTGTGTCATTATTGCCTTTTTTGCTGAATTTTTTCTTTTAGCCTCAAACATACTGTTATCTCTTTCCTCAAAACAGAAAGCCTCTCTATCACTCTACATCCCTCCAAAGAAGGCTGTTCAACAACTCTACTTCCCCATTTCTCTGCATCTTCATTTCTACCCCACTCATGAACCAACCAAAATTTGCTTTTCAGCCTCCTTTTCCTGTCAAAATATTTGTCAGAGTCACCAGTGAGCAGCTAGCTCTGTTTTGCCAACCATGAAACTATCTCTCTGTTAGTACCTTAGTAGATTTTTTGGCTCAGTTACATTTAACACCATCTTTCCCTTCTTACCCTTCTTGGCATTCACACTACACTTGCCTGTTTGCTCTCCTTATCTGCCATGGCTGTGTTTATCATATCCATTGATAGTTCTTGTTCTGTCTACTTTGGATTGAAGATTCTGGTTGAACCTCTTAGGATGATCCTCCTGTCTTGTCTACATAAACGTTATCCATCTGGGATTCACTTCTAGTGTATGACTCCCAAAAAGTCTTGTCTTAAAATCCAAGTTTCAGGTTCTTTTGCCTACTTATTATATAGGACTCTTTTTTGGTTGTTGTTAGTGATTTTAAATTTAATAATATGTCCAAAATAAAACTTAATGCAGCCTGCTTTCCTTCCTGTCCCCTTAATGGCTATACTTTAGTCCTTTTCTTTTAAATTTTTCAAAAAATTTAATTATTTTTGTGTTGTGTGCACGTGTGTGTGTGTGTGTGTGTGTGTGTGTGTGTGTGTGTGTGTGTGTGTGTGTGTGCGCGCGCGCATCCGCATATGTAGGTCAGAGGACAACATTCATCAGAGATTGTCAGACTTGGCAGAAAATGCCCTTACCTCTGAGTCATCTCACTTGCCCCTTACTTTAGTCTTTTTATGCTTTAATCTTATTTGCTTATTTTAATAGCCCATGAGTTATTTTGTATTCTTTGATTTTCTTTGTCTTTTATCAGCAAGTCCCATTGCTACTGTATCTAAGTTATATTTCACCTCTTTCCATTTCACTGTCATTCCTTATCTGTTTCTTAATGTCCATGCATCTATTTTTGTTTTTTTCTATAAAGTTATTCTCCTTAAAGAGGACACAATAAGCATTTAAAGTATTTAATCAGATTCTACAATTTGGCTGTTCATAGCACTCTATAAAAGCTTTGTGAAAGTATTTAGAAATAGAGCCACAAAAGAAAATACTTGAAGCGTCTTATGGACTGACCAGTGTACAACTCTAGCTTCATCTTATTCTTTTTATCCCCATAGCATCATGTTCTGGGTGTAATGCTTTCCACTTGGTTCCTCTACTGTGCCAAACTCTATTTTGCCTCCTTCTTTGTCTTTAACTTTTAAGTTCTTACTGTTCTTTTTATTAGGAAGATTTTCTTCAGCTTAAATACTTCCCAAGAGAGTGGTCCCAGGATTATCTTAGAGTCCTCCTTCCTTTTTTAACCACTTTTCCTAAAAAGTTGCATTTTTAATAGAACCTTGTTTATTTTTCAAAAGTACCTACTAAACTTTATGATTTCTTTTTACTTGGATTAATTTGTTTATGACTTACTTCTTTTTACTAGCCTATGATCTTACAAAGATAGGACATTCATTGCTTGTTGAGTTTGTAATAAGACTGTCTTTTTCTCCTCTACAGTAGTGTGTTTCTAAAGTTGCAGGAAGAATATTACAAAACACCCAGTTATATTTTAGTCTTTAGAATTTTTTTAAAAGTACTTTTCTGTTTTTTTTTCCTTTTTTTTTTATTTTATTTATTTATTATGCATACAACATTCTGCTTCCATGTATGTCTAAACACCAGAAGAGGGCACCAGATCTCATAACGGATAGTTGTGAGCCACCATATGGTTGCTGGGAATTGATCTCAGAACCTCTGGAAGTGCTCTTAGCCTCTGAGCCATCTCTCCAGCCCTAGTCTTTAGAATTTTAGTCCCAGTTCATTATCTGTTTTGTGGGGAAGGGGGTGTTCCCCCTCCCCCCACCCCCAGTTTTCCCCCTCCCCACCCCCCGGGCATCTGGAGTGCTGGGGTTGCATGTGTAGTCCACTATCCCTGGCCATTAACTTTTGATATATCTGGTAAGTTATTCTCTTCCTGGGGAGTCTTTTGAGATAGTGTCCTGTGCCCCAGATAGCTTTGAACTTTGGATCCCCCTGCCTTTGCTCCTAAGTGCTGAAATGATAGTCATGCACCACTACACCCAACAGGCTGTCCACAGTTAACAGCATGTAGGAGACATGCAGCTTTTAAATTTCCAGTCTGTCATTTGAGGGCCATGTTTTGCTCTATAGTTATAGGTCATAGAAGACTGAATAGTTTTTGACTTATAAAAATATCTTAAGATAGCTTACAGAAATATGTTTCTAAAATTTTGATGGAAATCTAAATGAGCAAATCTGGTCAGTTAGAATTCTGGCAGAAGAGAAATAAAATGGAGGCACAGGTGGAGCAGTGATACAAAATAGGTGATGAGGACAGACTCTCTAGAGCATGCTGAAATGGACTTTGGGCCTGGAGCAGAACTTGAAAATATGCCAGACTCAAATGGAATTTGAAGTCAGTGATAGACTTTTCCTTTTGTTGTTGCTTCTTCATCCCTTGTGTTCTTGAATTTTATTTTAGTTGCTACGTCAGACTACTTGAAACCATTTCCTGCAATTATAGCTCAGAGATTGTGATCCTATACACATTCCTCTGTAGATCATTTAACAAGACCTTTTAAAGAAAATGTGTTTATACAATTGTGTTTTTTAAAGTAAGAAAAATATGACTGTGCCAAATTAAGTGAAATGCTTACAAGTTTACTCTAAAGTGTTCCAGTGTAAGTACACAACATTACTGTCTCTGTTAGTGATGCTCAGATGTCTCCTCTTTACCAAGGTAACTTTGCTGAACCTGGGTGTTTCCTAGGCTAGACTTGAGTAGTTTTCATTTGCTGCATCATTTGTAAACATTTTCTATGTTAGAGAGCTTAGGGTGAGAGAGTATTGGTATTTCATTTTTCTTCCTTTGCATGAACCCATTTAAATATATGATTAGAGAATGTGGTAGCATTGGATTAGATAGTGATTTTGGTGCATACAAAATTCAGTTTGGAATAGGGGCTCCCTTGAGACTGGAATCATTTCTAAGAGCTCTGAGTTTCTAATTACATAGACCACTCAGACTGCAAGAATTTCTATTACCAGAAGATATGTAGAAAAACAATTTAATAAAAAAAAGATATGTAGACTGTAAGGCCTGTATGTGGATTCTTATTTGCAAATAACTGCTTAAATTCACAATCTTCATACTGTATATAATGATTACACTAAATTTTGCTCAGTAGAAATGTCACTAGTGAATTAAATACTGAGGTGTAGAATATAGTAAACCAAAATTATCACAGCCTAAATACTAGCTAGATGGAAGTTCCTTGAAGTAGGATCATGCCAGCCCTTACATGGGAAACAAGTTATAACTGCTCTTATCCTCTGAGCCATCTCTCCAACCTTCAGACTACTCTTTAAGAGTATTTTGTTTCCCCATGGAGGAAACTGACTTCATTTTTCTTTTTCTTTTTGTAAGTGGTTTTCAGTTGGAGATAGCTTCTGGGTTAGGGATGAGGCAAATGTTCACTTCTTTCAGCTCTAAAACCTCATCTGGTACAGACCCTACAGGCCCTTTGCATGCTGTCTTACTCTCTGTGAGTTCAAGTGTGCTTCATCCCTGTTTTATTTAGAAGGCCTTGTTTCTTTGGTATTCACCACCACCTCCAGATCGTAACACTCTTTCTGCCTCCTCTTCTACAGGCTTCCCTGAACCCTGAGGTGATGGATGATGGAGACATCCCATTTAGGGATGAGTGTTCTGAGGTCTCTTCTCTCTCTGTATGTTGTCTGGCTGTGCGTCTCTATATTGGTTCCCATCTGCTGCAGGAGGAAGCTTCTCTGATGATGACTGAGCAAGAAACTGACCTATGAGTATAGCAGCATGTCATTAGTAATCATTTTATTGATACATTCATTTTGACAACTGTAGTATTTGGTTTTCCCCTATCTATTCTCATGTTCTTGGTCAGCTAAGCAGCACCCGTTATGGACTCCATCTCACGGAGTGGGCCTTAAGTCAAATCTGATATTGGTTGATTAGTCCCACAAACTTTGTGCCACCTTGCACTAGCATATTTTGTAGGCAGGACACCATTGTAGGTCAGAGAGTTTGTAACTGTGTTTTGTTTCTCTTTTGGTACCATGCAGGGTACCTTCTGGTACCAAGAACACTAGCCAGTAGGGATGAAGGTTCTAAATAGGTGCTAACTAGACTTCTCTATGTTCAACATGTTGTGTAGGTGTTGTTTTCAACAATAGGGCCTTGTCATCAGTTTGTGGATGGCAACTATATAGTCTTTGCAACAGCCTGGGTTGTTTGGGGATTTCCACGGAACCCCTTTGGCCAACAACTCAATTAGATGTAGCCCAATCCCAGTACTGGAAACTTAATTTGTTGACAAGAGATATCCATTTAGGACTCTGTTTCCTCTGTTATTGGCAAATTTGTTTAGATTGTCTTTGTATATGTATGAAGACGGTGTGTGTGTGTGTGTGTTTATACATATATTTTAGGAAGTTTCTATTGTACCAGGTTTCCATACTACCACTCAGATGGCCCTTAATTTTTAGCTGTCTCTCACCATAGTCCCTCTTTTATCCCCCCTTTCCCTCCCCATCCCTGCTTGGTCCATTCTGGTCCCCTTCATCCATAACTGTGTGTTCTATTTACCCTTCCCGGGGAGATCTATCTATCCCCTCTAGTCCCTTACTTTATACCTAACCTCTGTGGTTCTGTTGATTGTAGCTTGACTTAACATCTAACATACACATATAAGAGAATGCATACCTAATATTTATTTGTCTTTCTGGGACTGGATTACTTCACTCAAGATGAATTTTCATTAACTCTTAATTAGCAGATTGAAAACAATTCTTTATAAGTAGAAGCCACAATAATAAGAGATTAATGACTGAAGCATGCTTGATTCCCCAAACAACAAAAAAGTTTTCATGAAGCTGGGAAACCAGCATGGGACTGATCCAGACGCCATGAACATGGGTGTCAGTGAGGAGACCTCGGAAATCCCTATGGAAGGCTTAACCCTCCCTGGGGAGCAGAAAGGGTATGGGATAGATAGGTAAGGTGTTAGTTGGGGGGGGGGGTTGAGGGAACCGGGATTGACATATAAAACAATCTTGTTTTCTAATTCAAATAAAAAAAATGATAAAAAGGACAGTAAAAATTAAAAAAAAATAGTTTGCATGAGAGGCTGAAATGTAATTTGTTGTAAATATCACTGAGTATCCCAGCACTAGGGAGACAGAAGAAGGTGTATCTCTGTGGTTTTGAGGCCAGCCTGGTCTACAGAGCGAGTCCCAGGACAGGTTCCAAAGCTACAGAGAAACCCTATCTCAAAAAACCAAACCAACCAACCAACCAAACAAACCCTATCTCAAAAAACCAAAACAAACAAACAAACAAACAAACAAATAAATAAAGCTAATTTTCCTCCACATCCTTGGTCTGTTCAAGGGTACCTGTCCTGCACTCCCCTACTTCTTTTCATGTATTCTTTCCCTTCTCCTCAATTAAATGTATTCTAGCAGCACAAACTTTCTCCCCAGTGAAAAAACACAGAGTTCCCTTTGACATTTCTTCCTTACCGTCACCTAACCTTTCCCCCTCTACTAACATTCAGTTCTAATGCAGAGTGGATATGCTTTCTGTTTCTATTTCATTGCCCCCACTTCTTGAACTTCTACAGTCTGATTCTGCCTCATATTAGTACACAGCTCTCATCAGTGTTGCTATTGTCTCAGCCAGTATCCTTTTCAGGAGTGTGTTACAAACGTTTACACATCGACTTGCTCAATCCTTGGGCTGTTTCCATCCTTCCTGGACTCACTTTTATCACTTTACCTATAGCACTTTGGTTCCTCAATTGTTCCTACCCTACCCCTGGCTGCTTCTGTTCTTCTTAGTATTAAAGTTCCCCAGGACTCAATTCTTACCTGTCCTCAGGGGCCTTGAAATTTCATCATAAGTGACATCCAAATTTCTGTTAGGAATTCTTGACTATACATCCAGTCTCTATTTACCTTCTCCTTTTGGATGGCTATTAGTTGTTCTTTCCAGAATGAATTGTTCTTCCTTTGTTGTTCTTCACTGTAGCAAATGACAGCTTCTTTGCCTTGCACCTAGGCTCAACCTTTTTCATTGTGTCTAGACATTAGCAAATATGCTGCCTTTTCTCTCACATCTCCCACATTTCCCCCAGCATTCCCCTTGCCCTTTCCTCCTATTGGAACAGCTTTTTCATGATAGCCATATAGCTTACTGTCTCATGTCCTTGAGACCTTGTTAAAGTAGCACCTTAGAAGACTTTCCTAAGGACCCAGTCCTTAGGAAAAATAGCAATCTCTCCCCTTCATCTATCTCCCAGGCTTTCTGTACTAGTTTATTGTAACATTTACCCCGGGGATACATACATGCATTGATACTCTGTCTGTCTGTGTGTCTGTCTGTCTGTCTGTGTGTGTCTGTCTATCTGTCTGTCTGTCTATCTATCTATCTATCTATCTATCTATCTATCTATCTATCTATCTAATCTATATTTACAAGTGTTGTTTTCCCTCGGAACATAAACTCCATAGGGGTAAGAATTATTTTGCTCAATGTTTTATTGTCCCCAAAACGTCGTATGTAATACATGTACAACTACCTCTGTGCAGAATTTCATGTAATTTTTCTTTTCACCTGGATCATTTCCTCAGAAAAGATTAATAAAATGTTGTATAAATCTTTTTGAAATAAAGTAGAAAAGGTTAATTACAATTCCAACATAAAGTGAACATTTTTTAAAGGATATGTCATATAACTTGCATTTTTAAAAGATCTAATGAATTCTAAGAATTGTTTCCAAATACTGAACCATTTACTCCTTTTATTAAATTTTAATTGTTACTTGATTAAAATTAGTAAATTTTTTTTGCTTAGATTAATTAAATTAACATTTTATAGCTATCATTTCCCTGTTATTTTCTGTACAAAGAAAAATTGAATGTTAATTTAGAGTCTTACACGCTAAGTGTGTAGTGCAGTGATCCAATATCATCATATTATGGTCTGTAGTACCATAATATGAAGAAAAGTGCCATAAAGTAAAATGGTGTTTTGCTTATGGAGAACTTTATTTCCATTATTTTGGTTACTTGAATATTTGTAGAAATTATGTGTCTAATTCATCCAAATTAAAGAGAAGCATTTGGTTGTATGTGTATAGTCTTGTCTCATAATTTAATGACTAATTTTTATCAGTAATTTGTTTTTAGTATTCCTCTTTGAAACATGTCTTTTTTAATCTTTTCCCATTTTAAGTATGTAATCAACTTTATACTGTTTTTTGTCATGTTACTCTCTTTCTTTCTTTCCCTATCTGTGTCAGAATTTTTAAGGGGGCCTGAGATAGCTTTGCTCCGTAAGCGCCTGCAGCAGCTGAGGCTTAAGAAGGCTGAGCAGCAGAGGCAGCAAGAGCTAGCCCAGGCCCAGCCTCAGCCCTCCACTTCCACTTCCGATCAGTCTCCTCGTGAGGGCTCTTCACGGGACCCTCGAGCTTCAGGTTATTGATGTCAAGTGTGCTTAAGCAGCTTCTACAGTTGCTTTCTAATACTGCTCTGTGTAGTCCTGTGTTTCCCCTCCCATTCAGATGGGGACCTAATGTACCTGCAGCTTGTCCTTCCCTTCCTGGCAGTAGAGTGGTGTTCAGTATCTGCTATTGGAGGGGCAGGTGGACAGGAGCATTTTCCAGAGGTGTGGAGATACAGCAATGCTTCATCTTACTGTAAAACTGCTTGGAAAGGGCAAATATTTATTACTTTTAAAGATGTTGAATTGCTTTCTAATTTACTGAATTTCATGACTGCTTTGATATTTTTGCAGAAATTTCCTATATGCCAAAATGAATCTAAGCCTATAGACTTTTGACTCTTCTTTTTTAAAAGTCTGTAATTAACCAATATTTTTAAGTGGGCTAGTAATTATTTGGCCATACTAGCATGCTCGCTCAATCATTCTCTTCTGTTATTATTTGATTTTTTTTCCACTATTTTCCTACTTAACACTGCTATAATCAACTTCTGTGTATAGGGCAGCAAAAGTACTTTATGATCTCAGTTTCCTGTTCTTCAGCTGTCAAATTCTTATAGTTTATAGTAATAGTCAGTGCCACATATATTGAACACTCCAATTCTTTTTTTGTTTCTGTTTTTGTTTTTGTTTTTTCGAGACAGGGTTTCTCTGTGTAGCTTTGGAGCCTATCCTGGCACTCACTCTGGAGACCAGGCTGGCCTCTGCCTCTGCCTCCCAAGTGCTGGGATTAAAGGCGTGCGCCACCAACGCCCGGCCGAACACTCCAATTCTTTAACATTTCTTGAGAATAATGAAAGATACTATTTCATAAAAGTTTATCAAGAGAGTAATAGGTACTATATATTTTACTGTGTATTATAGTAGGTGTTAAAATGTTCACCAGGGAACAAAATGTGACTTAAGTTTTCACATTAATGAATTCATAATACTTCCATATATTTTTGCTTTGACACCCTAAGGAATAATGAGTTTGGGTGTTAATCACTTTGAAAACTCTGATTTAATTACTTGGAATTAATCTGTACCATTTATGGGTAGAATTAGTCAACCTCCACTTTATAAATTTCTGTTCCAGCAATGTTAACCATAACACATTTGTTAAAAATATTGTGGTACAATATAAAAAATTCAAGCCTCTGTAATATGAATATGGTATTTTGAACAAATTTGGGGGACTTGATTTGTTATTATTCTATGCTATATCAATAGAAAGAAAGTCAGAAAAAAATGCCCCTGACTTTTTTCCTGTGGGGAAATCTTTTCTTATACTTAAAACAAAACAAAAATTAAGAGGATATGGTCAGATTGCAATAATGCAATAATATATTGCATATATTAATAAATCATTTTACTATTAATTCATGCTACATACAGACTATAGCCAGAATGTTTTTAAAGCAAAAAGGAATCATGAACAAAAATCAATAAAAAGAAAATGTCTTGATATATTTAATGTCCTTTTGCTTTTATTGATCTTGTGTGTGTGCCTTTGCACATTTACACACATGCACATGTGCCAGGAACATACATACACATGGAAGACAAATGAAAATTTGGTAGAAACATTCTCTTTCCACTGTGCAGATTCTGAGGATTGAACTCAGATTGTTAGGCTTGGGGGTAGTCCCTTCACTGGCTCCATCATTTTGCTGGCTCCTTTTAGATACAGATATTTTTAAAATACCAAAATTTAGCAGTAACAAATCAAATAGTAAAGTAAATTTTGGTAGGAAGCAAAACTGTATGAGGAAGAAAGAACATTCTGAGTGTTAGAAAAGTAAGTTGAGGCTTATTTACCTTTCATATAAAGTTCCAAAAATTTGAAAATTGAAGCAGGTTCTTTTTTGAGTCAAAATTTTTAGAGTAGTGTAGGTGTGTTAACTCAGGAGACAGAGGCAGGCAGATAGTTCAAGGACAGCCTGTTCTACATTGTAAGCCCCAGGCAAAGCAGGGCTCTACACTGAGACCCTGCCTCAGAAACAAACAATGTAAACTGACTATATAGGTTTTGTTAAATAATAGGATGCCATCCTCTCATCAGTCAGTGTCATTCTAACTAACCTGTATAGTTTGAAAGTCGATTTACTACTGGTGGTAATCCTTAAGGAGCTCTGGCTTACCAACAGTGAAGTTGAGAAACATTCTCTTTTCTTTTTTATTAAACAATTGTCTTGGCCCGCTGAGGCCCCCATGGTCCAGAATTTGAAGCCCTTAGTGCTGTCACTACTGAGTGACAATGATCTCCTCACCTAGAAGTGAAGTGTTTTATGTGTATCTTATGTGTTTGTCATATTATTATTCATATAAAGTACCTTGATGGGGTTTTGTTTTGTTTGTTTGTTTGCTGGATTTGTCCTTGGGTAATGGTCTCCTGTTGCCCAGGCCAGCTTCAAACTCTCTATGTGGCTGAGGATGAACTTGAACTTCTAATCTTCCTGTGTCTAAGATGCTGGGATTACAAGAATGCTCCACCATACCCAGTTTATATAGTTTTGGAGACTGAACCCAGGGCTTCATGCATGCACTCGGCCAACTAAGCTACATTCCCAACCCCCTAATAAATTTTAATCAGTAGCATGCCCTGTGTTCATTTGCTGGTGCTACTTTCATCTTACTCTGTCCTAGAAATGTTATTAGTAACTAAAAGCCTTATAAACTGTTAATAAAAGGCAACTGATAAGGTCTGTTTTCTTTTTCAACTAAATAAGCTTTGGTTATGAGAAAAGATGAGTTGGCTTAAGGCAAATTCTTCATTTCAAAATATCTTATAAAAATATTGAAGGGAAAGTATGAAATTTAGCAAAAAGATAATTTTTAACTAACAATTCTTAAAGCCTTATCTTAGGCATACTTCATTTTAGTTTGTTAGTTTCTTCTATATAAAAGGTATGTTTTTTGTTATGTGTTTGGCCCATCAGTAAATTACAAGGGGCCAGCAGATGGCTCCTTGGGTAAAGGATCTGGCCATGGCAGCCTGATAACCTGAGTTGAATTCCTAGATCCCACTGTGGGAAGGAGAGCACTGGTTCCTGAAAGTTGTCTTCTGACCTTCTATGTGCTATGTATGGCATGTGTGCTCATACTTATACACATACCATATGTACAGATACAATAATAATGAAGAACATTTAAAATAAGTTATGATTCTGCCAACAAATAGTACTTCCATTATCTTGACACTCGTTTAAATTTCTAGATATAAGGCGTTCCAAAAATACATGACTAGAATCAAGAAATTGTAAAAGTAGAAACTTTCTGAATTATTTCATTGACTGACATATTTTATTCTCTTTTTAAAACATAGGACTCAAGAGAATTCTGTGAAAGGCTAAGTATAGAATGAACCAACACTACCTAGTTTTTAAATGAAAGTTGAGAACAGTTCACTTTGCAGAAATAATAATATGCAAGTTTAGTGGGATTGTATAGGAAGGAGCCAAACAGTAGTAATTGATAATCACAGTGAAATATTATACATTCATATTATATAGTAATTTGTCAATCGTTCCTCTGTTTCTTCTCCTCCTCCATCTCTGTGTCTCTGTCTCTGTCTCTGTCTCTCTCTCTTGGATCTCTCTTTCATCCTGGTTGTCCTGTGTCCTGGAACTGTTTAGATCAGGCTGGTCTCAAACTCAGAGCTCCACCTGCCTCTGCCTCCCAAGTGCTGTAATTAGAGGCATGCACCACATAATTCTGAAATGCCAAATAATGCTGACTTCACTTTTAAATTATTGTGTAAAACAAGTCATATAAAAGAGTTAGAGCTTGGGACATAGCTTAGTGATTAAGACAGTTGCTTAGTATGCCTACGGCCCTGGAATTGATCCTGCACTGCCACTAGAAAACAAGGGGGAGTTGCTAGATGATTTAAGTCATGGTTTTCTCTTTTATTGAGGGTAGGGTGGCTCAGCTGTAAATCTTTCATCAGAGTTTTATATGGAAGTTCTGATTTAAAATCTGCAAATGAACTAGAGATCTAGCAGAGATTGAATTATCTAGGGGCAGCTGTTTGATTCTCAGGGTCACAGGAGAAAAAAATCAATCTCTCAGATGTAAAAGTAAAACTGTGATGATTTAGCTTGATATTCATCCTACCCCATAGCTCCTCAGCTCTTAAATAGAATGTGAACCAACCTACTCTAAAAGAAGGGTTTTTTCAAGATTTATTTTTATTATTTTTAATTATGTGTGCATGTCTGTGTGTGGGTTTGTGCACATGTGTGCAGGTGCTTGGGTAGGACTAAGGTGCTGGATCCCCCACCCCCATGGACCTGGAGTTTGAGGTGATTGTGAGCCACTGAACATGGTGATGGGAACCGAACTTGGGTCTTCTGCAAAAGTACTATTCACTTTTAACCACTAAGCCATCCCTCAAGCCCCTAAAAAAGTTTTCACAACTACAAATGATAATCCTTCATAACTAAATTTACAGTTTCAGTTTTCAATTTTAGAATACATTACTTTAAGAGATTTTTGTTTTAGTTTTTAAAAGATGTGTTTATTTTTATGTATATGAGTATTTTGCCTGCATATATGTGCACAATATGCTACAATGCTGTTGGAAGCCAGAAGAGGGCATTAAAACCTCTGGGATTAGAGTTGCAGAGGTTTGTGAACCACCATATGGGTGCTGAGAACCCAATCACAGCCTTCTGCAAGAGCAGCAAGTGCTCTTAACCATTGAGCGCTCTCTCCTGTTTTAGTTTAGTTTGTTTGTTTTGAAGTACATTTTTGTTTAGAAGTCAGGAAGTTTATAGTGAATCATTTAGGGATTATTTTAACTCATTTTCTAAGACTTTTAGGAAATGTAACAAAACTTAAGTCAGTGATTTTGTTGTTGGCAGTAGTTTGAGATAGGTTCTCACTATACATTCCCAGGTGGTCTTAAACTTGTGATCTCTTGTCTCATCTTCCTGAGTGTTGGAAATAGAGTCATGCACTTTGGTTTTCTTGTGTGTGACTTGTGGTATTTGAGATATACTTTTGCTGCCTAGCTCAGGCTGGCCTTGAGTTTACTGTCCAAGCCTTTCCCTCCAAGTGCTGAGAATACAAGCATGTGTTACATGTGTTACCAATAGCTAGGTTGATTACTTTTAGTTATATTTAGCTACCTGGAGGGTGGAGGTGTGCTACAGCATGTGTAAGTCAGAGGACAACTTGCAAGGAATCAGTTCCACTGTATGGGTCCTGAGGAAAAATCTCAGGTTTGGAGGCACTTTTTTTTTTTAAATCACTGAAAAGCTTTTTTTCTTTATCTCATTATTATCTGGGTCTGAGACTAGTTGAATGTCCCTTACCTTATGACTAGATGAACCTTGGGTAATCCATTTGGTATTGTCTGTGAGTTTCCCAGTTACCAGTTTATTTAGATACTATAGCCTACCCTACATAAGAGATGGTATATATATATATATATAATTATATATAATAATAATAATAATAATAAGATATATATATTAGATATGATACTACCATCTTATTTATAATGTATAGTTAGGTAGTATAGTCTACCCCAGTTAACAGAGGTGCATAGATATGGGATAGATACATTTTTAGTTCTTTTTTTAAAATTTATATATATATATATATATATATATATATATATATATATATTTAAGAGAACAGCCCCAAAGCAGACACTTTTTTTTTTTAAGATTTATTTATTTATTTATTTAGCATGTATGCAGTGCGTGCCAGAAGAGGGCACCAGACCACATTACAGATGGTTGTGAGCCACCATGTGGTTTCTGGGAATTGAACTCAGAACCTCTGGAAGAACAGTCAGTGCTCTTAACCCCTGAGCCATCTCTCCAGCCCCTATTTGTATATTTTTTTACATACCAATCCTTGTTCTCCCTCCCCTCCTCCCACTCTCTGCACCTTCTCAGCCCCCATCCCCCATATGCTCCTCAGAGAGGGTAAGGCCTCCCATCTGGAATCAGGTCTGTCCCATCACCATGTGGGAGGCAGGACCAAGGCCCTCCCCACTGTGTCTAGGTTGAACACGATGTCTCTCCATAGGAAATGGGCTTCAAAAAGCCAGTTCATGAAGGAGGGATAGATCGAGGTCTCATTGCCAGTTGGCCCCACACACTGCCCAAGCCACCACTGTCACCTGCATTCGGGAGGCCTAGTTCAGTTCTATGCAGGTTCCCCAGCTGTCAATCTGATTTCAGTGAGCTCCAGCTAGCCCAGGCCAGCTGTTTCTGTGGTCTTGACCTCTTTGCTCATATTATCACTCCTCCCTCTGTTTGACTGGACTTCGGGAGCTCAGCCCAGTGGTTAGTTGTGGACCTCAGAATCTGCTTCCCTCAGTTACTGGATGAAGGTTCTATGATGACAATTACGGTAGTCCTTAATCTGATTACAAGGGAAGGCCAGTTCAGGCACCCTCTCCACTATTGCTTAGAGTTTCATCTGGGGTCATCTTTGTGTATTCCTGGCAATTTCCCTAGTGCCAGATTTCTCAATAATCCCATAATGACTCTATCAAGATATTTCTGTCCGTGCTCTCTCTCTCTGTCCTTCCCCCAACTCACCCATTCCTTTCCTTCATGTTCTCCTCCCTGCTGCCCTCTGTCCTCCTTTCTCCACTTCCACCCTCCCCAAATTTATAATTCTTAAGGCTTGTAAGCAAATACCATCTTATTTATAGTGTATTTTACTTCTTTACAATGTCTTCATATCAAGACCATTGAAGATAGACAGCAGTGAGGATTCTGAATGAGCTGTTTGTACATTTATCAAATGAATGCCCTAAATAGCTGCAACAAAGGCATTCAGTATATGACTCATTTAAAGCCCAGGTCTTTTTTTCCATTTCAGGTCCCCTGAAGTCATGGGTTGCTGGCTCCTGCTCAGAGTGACAACACCCTGTGGATTCTACTGGTACTGGCCCAACCACCACAGAGCCCCACTGGAGCATGGAGCCAGCCTAGAGAGGGTCAGGTAGGAACTGTTTTTTCACTTTATGGCACGGTTTTGCCAATTGGATAAAAAGTGACTTTTATACCCCCAAAAGGGTATAAAACATTGATGATTATTTTTGAAAAAGGGCTTTTCAAAACTGAGCCATATTGGAAAAAATCAGCATTTAACATGTCCTGTGCAAGCAGGCCCTATTTATTGTCAGCTTCCCCACAATGCTCACAATGACAACCAGGGTAGTACTTCTGAGATGGATGCATTGGTTCATGTTTTAGCCTTTGTGCATTAATAAATCAGACATGACATTGATCTAATTATGCAAGGCTTTGTTAATTACCTTAACTGTTAGAGTCCTGAGGAAAAGTAGTGAATCTTAGGACTTTAAACTGTAATTAATATACGTTGCATAGTTTGAAGACAATTTTCCATCATTCTTTTTCAGTCAGTACCATAACTCTGAAAAACAGGGAGGTAGTGGTTACATGAACTGACTTTTGCCTATATGTTACGTAGCTTACAGAGGTCATCTCATTAAAAGAATACTGCATCCCTTTTTATAGATTTAGAAATGAGACTTGAAACGATTGAAATAACTTGCCCAGGGTTACAATATTAGTGAGTGAAAAGCTATTCAAACCCAGGAAATATGGCTGAAGAAATCTTGTTATATGTTAGATTATAACTTTTTATTTTTCTACAATTAAAAATTTCTGGTGTTAAAGGACTAGAGGATTTTCTCATTACCAAACTGCAAATTTGGAGAAATACACAGTAAATGACTACTACATATGTTGAGCTTAGTATCTGATGAACTTTGCTTAACATTTATTTCTACCTTTAAAATAATATAACTTAAAATACGTTAAATATGTTGGCTTACCATATTGACATTAGTAGTGGACCATATATTCTGATTTTTATTTTGTAATGATGCCTTCTGAAATATTTCACAGAAATATGGAGTAGAATATACAAACAGTTGCAGTGATGAGTTTAAGCTTCTTAGTTTTGTTGTTATTCTGTTGGTTGTTGTGTTAATATTTGGAAATATTTCTGTAACAGGAGTTATAGGCATTTATGAATACTTAGTATTAGAAAAGCATGTTACTTAACATATTTATGTTATAGGAAAATAATAATCCTAAAAGGAGTTGCATGTTCCCAAGAATGTAAATAAAGTTAAAAGCCAAAAAGCCTTTAAAAGATGTTGGCCTAAGCTGGGTGGTGGTGGCGCACACCTTTAATCTCAGTACTCAGAAGGCAGAGACTCTGTGAGTTCAATGCCAGCCTGGTCTACACAGTGAGTTCTAGCACAGTCAGGACTGTTTCACAGAGAAACCCTGTCTCAAAAGACAAACAAACAAACAAAAAGATGTTGGGCCAGAAGATGGCTCAGTGGGTGGGTAAAGGCCCTGATACCAAGCCTGACAACTGGAGTTCAATCTTAAGGACATACATGGCGAAGAGAATTGACTCCCACAAGTTGTCTTCTAACTTCCACATATGAACTATCAATAGCATGTGCATATCTACACACAATAGACTAGTACACAAAATAAAAACGTAATTTGAAAAATTTTAAGAACGTAAGGATAACAATTCTAATTCTTAGGAAAGAAAATTTTTTAGTTAATCATGGGGTTTTGTTGTTGATTTAACATAAGCTTTGTTATTTTAAATGCTGGAAAACTTAAGTACAGTTTTATGGAGATGATAGCATTGAAGATCTTCATTAGTGGGTTTTAGTGATACTTTCTAAGTTTTAATTGAAAGAACAAGATACATTTTACTTCAAGAAGATTTATGCATTCCGTAATGTATAAAAACAATTATTTGTTAAGTGCATTTCTTAGTGACCTGAGTGTTATCTTGGAACTTTTAATTATTAAAGGAGAACATAGGGAAATGTGTAATGAAATCCGGAGGGATGAACTGTATTCTGTAAAAGACTCTTAAGGAGGTTTTCCAATCTTTAATTAATTGGTTTTGGTTTTGATTTTGCTTTGAAAATTGTAACTTTATTTCTAAAGACTTAATTGCCTATTTTCCCAAAATAATGCAGGTGGCAGTGTTAGATCTAAAATGAATCAGTGAGAAATCTTTTTAAAGAGAAAAGTATGGTAGATTAAGGAACCAATAAACGCTACCATTCCCACTTTCCTTCTTGTGTAGTAAAGACTCTTAACCAGTTATTCTGGTGAGGAAATGATAGGTAAGGATGAATAAAAGCTTCAGACTTTAGAAAATATGTTGTAGTTTATCAGTCTTTGAGCAAACTGGTATGATGCTAGAAGATGGAAGACTTAAGGTTAATAGAAAGATGCTGGTAGCAGGCCTCAGACTACAAATGGAAGCAATCAAATGGTGTGAATTTGGTATGAAACCAGGATGTATTGGGGAATTTCACTTACTATTAATCAAAGGATGATCATTACTTAACACCTGTTTGGAGGACGTGAAATACAATTATGAACACAGCTGGCAATAAGTGAGACAGGCCTGGTTATCAACTTTGACTGAGAACTAGAGTAAAGGGTCTTAGAAATTAGGGACCATTTTCACATTTGATGTGATGCTGTGTTTGTTACCCACACTTTTCCCTTTTTCTGTAACAGCTCTACTGGGGCACAGGAGCTTCTCTATGTTAGGTATCTTTTGTCCAAAAATGCTTGGCATCAGAAGTAGCACGTTTGGGGGAATATTTGCATAAGGTGTCTAGCAGAAGTACTCAGGGCAAAACAGGAAGTTCCTTTTTGCTTTCTGTATATTTGATACAAACATCAAGGTAATTTTATGCAGTGCTTTTAATGTATCTATATTCTGGCTGCATTCTATCATAGATTAGTGGTGAAATTTTGGTGTATCTATATTCTGACTACATTCTACCATAGGAGATTAGTGATAAGATTTTCCATTGTGCCTTATCAGCACTCAAAACATTTTGGATTTTGTAGCATTTTCAGTTTTTTTTAAATTTTATGTTTTTTAGACAGGGATGTATAACTTGCATTCTCTAGTACTTTTGTTAAGGTACAGGTACTGTAACCCTGGGCTGATAGGGAGAAAGAAGAATCTGCCTAAAGATGTTGCTGATTATCAGAATTAAGACTTGCTAACACCAGGCAAATGGCTTTTCCATTTCAGCCCTCCCTTTTTTTCCTTCAGTGTTTTCTAAAAACTAGAACCCAATAATGAAATAAATTCTCACATGAAGACCCAGTGTGTCCAAAAGATCAAAATAAAGTTGTATTGTTTAACACCAAAGTAGAAAGTAGAAAGCACAGACCATTAAGCTTTTTTCTTGCTTTTCTCTTTCTACCAGGTACCTGTATAAAGAAGCCTAAGCTTTCACAGAGTATAGTTTCATTATGCACAATGTACCATAGAGTTTTTAAAGTTACATGTTTCTTTAAAGGTATTTAATTCATTGACTATTTTCCCTACAAACCACTCTTTGTTGTTAAACATCCCAACTCCTTCAGCTCATGGTATAGCATACAGCATCTCACACAGTCCAGTGAGCATCTCATTTCATGCTTTGAAACTCCCAAGGCAGGATGAAAGCCACCTTAAGAGCTGGTGAGGGAATTTAAGAAAGTCAAGACATCTTCTGTCTAGAGGAAATACGATTTCTAATTATCTATCTAGCACCTTATATTGGTGCTAGATGAATTTGATTAGAGATATGTGCATGAAAGTAGATTTTCAACTCATTCTCAGGATTGCTAAATGCTTGCCTGGAATAACACCCTGAGCACATACCCTGCTTACTCACTGCTTGGGAAACACACCACACTACTTACTCCTCTTCCCCGCCCTTATACATTTGTTTCTTAAGCTTAGAGATTATCGTAACATTGCTGTGCAGTTTTCTGCTGCTTACTTTTAAGTTGAAATCTCATTTTTGTTTCAGATTCTCCTTCTTCTGTGGTTAACAAACAGCTCGGATCCATGTCACTTGATGAGCAACAGGGTGCGTGCTACAGGAGATGCGCTATGCCCATCCATCCATAGTTTTATTGCAATGCATAAACAAAGTTCTTTCTTGATTTTGCTTAGCATATCATCTTGATTATGGTCTTCAGTCAGTATTTTATGGACTGAATTGTCTTGTGTGGTATTGTGCACAAAGGGCTCTTGTGGCCTGAACAAATTATGTTCTGTGTAAGCTCATTTCTGCCTTCAACATTTTATAACAATTTTGAAGTCTCTCCCTCTAATAAGATACAACTTTTATTATAGCTATAGACCATAAAATCATATAGAACTGTGGTTAAGGTTAGCATATTGCCCCACTGTTCATATAAAAGCTAATTTGAGCATAGTAATATTCTATATTACTAGGTTGCTATGGCAGTGACGCTTGGTTTTTATGTCATACTTAACTGGTGGTGAAACTCAAGATAAGGTGGTTGTCTGTTTTGTTTGAGACAAGGTTCTATGTGTAGCCCAGGTTGACCTTGAACTGCAGGGGGCTTTGTTTGCCTTCCTCCTGAGTTCTGGGATTACAGGCATGTCGCCACCCCACTCAGGTCTGATACTTTTAACTTTAAGCTGTATGCTTATAAAACCCAGAGATATCCAGTCAGCAGGGAAAACCTCTTGAACTTCCACTGGTACTGTTTTTGAAGTAGAAAAGACTGTGGAGAGCTAGATGCAGTCACAGGTTTATTGGTCAAGTTTTATTCCTAGCAGATCTGATACAGTGCAGAGAGGAATTGGAAAAACACAACATTCTGACAAAAAAGAGGTACATGAGAAGATGAATGCAGAAAGGAAAACTGTAAGAAGCTATAGCACTGTCTTGAGAATTAAGGCAAAGAGCTTATAATAGCAACTCAGTATTCTCTATGTGATATAATGTTAGTGATATTAAGTAGCAAAGAATAACTTTAATTATTTATTTATATATTTTATGTGGCATGTGTGTATGTCAGGGGTCCATGTCATGGTACAACCTTGCATAATGATCAGGGGATAATTTTCAGGAGTCAGTTCTTTCCTTCTACTGAAAGGATTGCAGGGATTGAACTCGGGTCAGGCTTGGTTGCAAGCACCTTTACCACTGAACCATTTCACCCCTTTGACTTTGCAAATTTCTTTTAAAAAATTATGAATAAGCATGAAATCTGTAAGACTTGGTAGGCTGAAAGGTTACATATGTAGGAGGACTCAGTGGTTGACTAAGTGAAGAAATTAATATTTCTGTAGTGTCTGGTGTAAAATAGGTCTAATTTTAACTGTCTAGAGAAATGTTCAAAAACTAAATTAAAAAAAATTAGAAACGTCTGTAATTTCAGTCTTAAATAATTTATTTGTAAATTTTTTGATGACACATATATTGTTGTTAGGTGTTTTGTTTTCTTGTTTTTTTCCTTTTCTTAAAAAATAAAGCTAAGCATGGTAGTTTTTGCCTTTAATCCCAGTACTTAGAATACTGATGCAGGAGAATTGGCCATGGGTTAGATTGAAAATCTGTATTAAAAAAAAAAAATCAAGCAAAATACAATGTGGAAAAATAGGGTGGGGGAGGAAGAAAAAATAGAGCAAATGAATTTGAGAATAAGATTAACCATGTTTTATCTTTATACAGAATAATAAAATGGTATACAATTATACTATGACATTATATTACACAATAGCCAGATTAATGTTTACTTAACCATATAGAATAATTTCTATAGATTTATATTAAATATTATACCTATTTAGTTGATACTTCATTTATATATGGTTTGGGGATATAAGAATCTTCCCCAGTTTTGGCCTCAGTGCTTGAGTGAATGGTGATGCCATTTAGTGAGGTTGTCTGGCCTAGAGATAGTAAGTAGGAGGCTCTTTGTTTTGGAGGCCATGTAATACAATTTGCCGTGTAGTCCTGTAACCTCCGGAGAGACTGTATGAGATCACATATCAGTTGTGTTCAGCAGAAACTTCATTGTTAATGGCCACTGCACATGTAGTTTTGTGATAACAGAAGTGGCCTAATAATGGGAAATGACCTAAGCACATAGGCTTACCTATGGCAATGTGTGTTATCTGAAGATAAACTGTACTTTAGAAGTTAAGACAGCCTGCCTGTCACCAGTCTATGGCTTCTCATCTAAAGTAATAACTTTCTCATGTCTCTTCAAGACACGGTCTCTTCTTTACTAGCTAGCAGACAGAGTGAACCTTTGAAAAGTGTGTCATCTAACATCATCTAAAGTTACTTTTAACCCTTGAAAACTAGTGAAGTTCATACCACGTCTTATAAGGCACTGCTCTTTATCTCTCTAACCTTACTTTTGGCCTTTCTGCTCCTTCACTGTGTTCTTGCCAAGTTGCCTTCAGTCTCCTAACACTCTGCTCATCACTGTGTCTTGCCTAGTAGCCTTCAGTCTGCTAACATTGTGCTCACTTGCTGTGTTCTTATCAAGGAGCCTGCCTCCAGTCTGCTAACACTCGGAGCTCCTTTCCTTCTTGGTTATCTTACACGCACTGTTCCCACTCCCAAACTGCTTTTTTGTTGTTGTTGATAAACAATTTCTACTTATCCTTTAAGTGTCAATCTCAAAAAATATGATTTCCCAGTTTGTAGTACTTTCCCCTTTCCTTCTTTGTGGCTAGTTATTTGCTTTCATTAGATTTGCAATTGTGTATTTGTTTGGAGGAATGTTTCATATATACCTCCATATTCTATATATGTTGTCTTTACTCATTGTCATTTATATGCAGTGTATGAAGTCATACTGTCTTTATTGGTATCAATATTTGGTCAGAGTTTTTTATTGGGGGGGCTTTATTTTTTTGAGATAGGGTCTCACTTTTAGTCTTGGCTGGCTTGGAATTCTCTATGTAGACCAGGTTGGCCTGGAATGTTCAGAGGTCCGTGCACATGACTCCGCTTCATGTGCTGGGATTTAAGATGTGCCACCATTGATTCTTTAAGTGATCAGAGCTATGGAAATTATTTCAGTTTGGAAAATTCAGCATAATAGCCAGATTTACATATTGGAAAGTTCATTTGGACAATATTATAGATAAATAAATAGAAGATAAAGATTGAAGAGAGTCAGAACATACAAGAAATTATTGTAATAATCCAGGTAACAGACAATGAAAAATCCAATCTAAGGCAGTAGGAGTGGGAAATGAGTAAATTTTAAAAATCTTCATGAAGTAGAATGAATGGAATTTGGGCTTGGGGTAGATTGCTTGTCTTATCTAGTACTATGGATTATGTCTCCAGCACTACAAAAGAATCAAAATAATGACAATAATGGTAGTAATAAGTGATACTTTGAAACTGGTTAGCTAGAAATTAATGAGAAAATTATGTCTAGGAGTCTTGGTAAGATTATAATAAACCATCAGTAAGGTAGAACTTTCAGGAACAATAGATAGTTCTGGGGAAAAGAAGCTATGTAAGCTACCCTTTGGTAGTGTGGGGGTATCCTTTAAATGTTGGCTTTGAAGTATCTTAAGTCTGTTTTCTCTTGCTATTAAGAATACTTAAGCGCTGGCCATGGTGGCATATGTCTTTAATGCTAGTACCTGGGAAACAGCGACGGGTGGATCTCAGTGAGTTCCAGGCCAGCCAGGTCTGCATAGTGAGACCCTGTCTTTAAAATATATGTATGTGAAAGGGAGGAGGGAGGGGGAGATAAAGAAAGAGGGTAGGGGAGAGGGGAGACTGAATAACATAAGGAAAGGTTTTGACTCTGGAAGTTATATACTTGGCTTTTAGTTAGGGTCATGGGCTGCTCTATGCATTGCCAAAGAATGGAAGAACAAACAGAAGTGTATTGAAGACAGATGTGAAGTGAGAAAGCTAAAACCAAATTTAGTTGATAATAGTTTGCCCTACCAGTAACTTATATGGTTCTCCCTCAGAGAGGAACCACTCCTGCAAGGTGATATTAGCCCATTGGTGAGGACTCTGTATTCATGATCCAAACACTTTGCTATGCTGCTGATGAATGTAATTATTCAAAGTAAAAATTCATTAGTGAAATGATCTCATTGAAACTGAACGTTATTAGTAATCTTTTTATCTTTGATAACTACCCCCTTAAAGAAATCTAGGAACTACTGTGAGAAAATAAATAATATAGAAAGCACCTGATCACCTACACAGCGATAAATACACCTTCTGCAGCATAAATACCAAACTTTAAAAGAAGTGTAGTTTCTTTATAAATATGAAAAAGAAATAAAACATGCAGTCAGAAGTCTGGCTTTGTTGCCCAGGCTGATTGAAGTCTTGTGTTCATACAATACTGCTTCAGCCTTCAATACAGCTGGGAGTAAAGGGCACATCCCCCATTCCTGACTTTGTCTCAGTAGTCTGTTTTCTTTAGTCAGTATGTTTGCTAAATAAACAAAATGATAGGGAAAAATCAAATAACAGACATTGTTATATGAGAAATACTCTGTCATACTAACAAAATTTAAAGTTGTGGCCAAACATGTGGATGGCCCTCCTGTGTTAATTATGGACAAGGCACAATGTTCCTATCATGTACTTTGCTGGCTGCCTAAAAAAATTATATATAATACATATAAAAATAAACAGGTATTACACACGCATGCTTTATAATATATATCATGTGTATGTATATGTGTGAACATATGTGCATATATGTATATATAACTTACATATAAATGTATTTATGCATTTATGTATTTTTGTGGATATAATGTATATTGTATTAGATATGCATGTATCTACATATGATGTATGTATGTGCATATATAATATGTAATCATATACATACATAATTTTATGTTGAGATATGTTCTCACTATATAGCTCTGGCTCATCTCCAGGCTGTCCTTGAACTCACACAGAACGTTTGCCTCTGTCTCTCCAATGTTGAGATAAAGGTGTGTGCCACAATGCTCTCCTTGGAGTAATATATTTTTTAAGGAGTTTGGGACTCAGTATGTTCTTCATGCTGGTCCTAAACTAAAGAATATAGGCATGTGTTGCATGCCTACAAAAAATGATACATTTTAATAAGTTTAATTTTCCTTTTCATTTCTGTGTCTAATTGTTTTATGTTTGTTTATTGTCCTTAAGAGAAAATTCTTATATTATTGTTTATATATTATTAAAATTTATAAATATTTCTTTAGATATTTAGGTCAATAGTTTTTTCATTTTATTTGTTAAATTTTTGGATAATGTTTAATTTGGGAGAATGTGTAAGAAAATAGTTTTGTATGAGTATCTTTGTCATGATTGAGCAAATTGCATTATTCTTATTAAAGTGATAATTTGTTAAGTAGGAGTTGATAATTAACAATCACTTGGGGGTCATTGTACCTAAGTAGGCTTTCTGTGGTGTTAAAGCATTGACCTGTAGGAGACAAGAGGGTAATCTGAACCTAGGAAAACTGATTTTATTCTTTGGGGTAGGTTGGGAAGTGGAAAATTGGAGTTGTCACTAATTAACTGTATATTTCCTGGAAATTATACTTGCATTCTGTTACAAAATTGAAATTTTAATAACATTATCATAAGAATACTACATTACTGTTAATTTATACAACACCAGGACCTTGCATACATTAAGGAAGAGCTGTATCCCAGCGCTTTATTATTACTTTTTGTAATTTTTTATTTTTTGAGATTATAATATAATTCCATCTTGTCCCCTGCTTCCCTTTTCTGCATATTATATTTTAATGACAGAGTCTGAGTTCTGCAGCCTGGTCTTAGACATGAGGTCACTCTGCTTCCACCTCTTCAATAGCTGGGTTCACTGCACTGTCATGTCTGGCTCAAGTAGTATTTTAGGTAGCCATGAAATATATGCTGAATTTTTTATTTTTAATAAATATCTAACATTTCAAGCCTTTTAAATTAATGAGAAATGTTAGTTTAGTATTTACCACCCGGGAACACATCTATAAATAGTATATTTTAAATTCTAGTGGACAAAAGATGGTGTTTGTTAGATTTAATACCTACCAGTTGGTTATTTGGAATGAAATGAGTAGTTTCCATCACCACCACCCCAGTACTCAGTGTAGAATCTGACAATTGGTGATATTTTTCATCATTTAGACATTAAACCATGTTTTTATTTCATGTTAGTTTTACTCTTCTATTAATCAGATTGTTTTCTGTGCTTCTAGTTTAGTTATTTCCTAACTTAGAATTGTCTTTGATAATTGACATGTACTAAATTTTTTTTGTTAAGAATTTTACTTCTGAACCAGGTGTGGTGGCACATGCCTTTAAACCCAGCATTTGGGAATCAGAGGAAGGTAGGTCTCTGTGAGTTCAGGGCCAGCCTGGTCTACATAGTTCTAAGACAGCCAGGGTTACATCAAGAGGACTTGTCCTGGGGCGGGGTGGAGAAAAGAAAAAATTTTACTTCTGTTACCTCCTGTATTTTAATATAATGAGAGAATTTTATTGTTATTTTCTGTTGTAGAAATCAAGACTCAAAGACATATATAAAACAAGTGAAATAGATAGTTGAGTCATACCTGTTTATATGGGCTAGGATAGATGGATGATGGATGATGGATGGATAGATATTTAGATAGAGCTAATGCTCTGCTATTGCAACATTGAAATAGTAATAATAATAATAATAGCAACAACCACTTAAACACTTAATATCACACTTTGCTGTACCAAATACTGCTTTATACCATTTTGTTAATTTCCTTAGTCCTTACTGCATCCTCATGGAGTAGGTATACTTTTCTTCATTCTCCAGAGGATAGAAAGGTAGAGATAGATAGATAGATAGTTAGATAGATAGATAGATAGATAGATAGATAGATAGATAGATAGATGTAAAGGAAAGTTAAGAAACTTGTCTAAGACTACACACAGCTAGCAAACATTAGGAATATTATTGAGCAGCCTGGCTCTGCCATATATGGTTGTGAATACTGTGTTCTGCCTCATCTGACAGTGAAGACAAAAATACTGTGTGAAAAGTATTAAAGAAAGGTCTGTGCATTATATAATGAATATGGCTTTGAAATAGTTTTTAGAATGTGTTTGCCGTTCCTATTTAAAACAAACTAAACAAGGCAGAGGAAACCTAAATGCTTATAAATATCCTTTAAGTATATAAAAACAAATCATTAATTTGTACACCTTTGAAGTATCTTTTCTTAGGAAATTTTAGCTTAAAATATGCATTTTATCACACACAGTGAATTACATCCATTTAAAATTATTACTGTATATTATGTGCATGTGTGTTTTGTCTGCATGTGTGTCTGTGCACCATGCATGTGCCTGGTGCCCACGGAGGCCAAGGCAGGCAAGGATTCTCTGGAACTGGAGTTACAGATGGTTGTGAATTTCCATATTGGTGCTGAGAATCAAATCCAGGTCCTTGTGAGAGCAACCAGTACTCTTAACCTCTGAGACCTTCCTCCAGCCCCCAAATTATATCCATTCTTAGATAGGGGATCAAATTTCTCAGAAAACCCATCTTAATAAGTTGTTTATAGTCATGTAACACAGCATAACCTAAGAAGAGAGGGATGAGGAAAGTTAGAAATAAATTCTAATCCTTGGATATAAACTCACACTAGTACTTCATTTATAGAAGTCAGATTCTATATTGTATAGTGTTTCTGCCAGAGATACAATTTATACTCATTTTATGATTATATTAATATTGTCCCATTTTATGACCGTGCTTGAATAATTTTGTAATAGATGACTCCAGGAAAGATATTGTGACTGTTGTTGATTACCTGGAGGCTTCTTGCTGGGGAGGGGTTGGCAGGGTGTTGTACAAATATTTATGAAATGTTTCTGAACTGTTCTCTCTTTCTTGCTTTTGTTTAGTATATTCCTATATTAATAGCATACGAATGTATGTAACTGTCTTTCATTTTCTTAAAAAAGAATGTTGTTGTTGGGTTTGGGGGTCTTTGGGGGGGTAGGGGTGGGTTGGGGATTGCCCATGAAGCCCAGAAAGAGGGTATTGGATCCCCTGGAGCTGGAGTTAGAGGAAGCTATGAGCTACAGGTTTTGGGAATTGAACTCAGTTCCTCTAGGAGAGGGCCTTCCTCAGTACACTTGCTCTTACACCCTCCCGCCCCCCTTTTCCCCTCAGGACAGTGTCTCACTGTGTACCCTTGGCTGGCCTGGAACTTGCAGTATAGACTATGCTGACCTTGAACTCGGATCCCTGACTCTGCCTCTCTGGTATGGGCTTAATGATGTGTACCTCCATAACCTCCATTCGTTCCTTACCTTAGAGGAAAAATAAATAGCAAAATATTTTATAAGCTGTTCTGAAAGAACCAGTTCTAGCTCTGCCTTTGTCCTTGACCATTCCAGGCTTTAGCCCCAGTTATAGCAACCTTAAAACAACATTGTCTTTATTATCAGTGGTATGAAAATCTCAACAGCATAACTAAAGGATAAAGGAAAACTGTGTGGCCAAATGACTAGCAACTATAAATTTTTTCAAGTGGTTAAGGGACTGAACAGATGTAAAAGTCTCATTCTTGATATTTTTTCCAAGATAAAGTTTTGTGGTTTTACTAGAATGATGTTTTGTAAAATGCCTCCTCCAAGACCCTAAGTACAATGCTGAAGTGTTGAACATTGTTATAGGCCTGCTTTGGTGGCACACACCTTTAATCCCAGCACTTGGTTGGCAGAGGCAGAAGGCTCTCTGTGAGTTTGAGGCCAGCCTGATGCACAGAATGAGTTCTCAACCAACCAGTGTTATGTGGTGAGACACCTATGTAAGAGAGGGAGGGGAAGGAGAGAGCTAGAGAACATTGTTTCGGGTTATTAGGTCATTCTTAGTAGCTGTTTATATATTAAGGATGGAGTCAAAACAAATAGAATAGAAATAAGGTGATTTTTATAATTTGGGATGCCAGCCTTATATTTATACTTTTATTTTAAAATAAGCATCATATAAGTCAAGATTTCTCACAAGTTAGAACTTAAAATATAGTGTAAGAATTGGGCTTTTTAAGTTCCCTTGTCCCTTGTCCCTTGGGGAATGCTCTCTCCTTTCTGCTCCAGTACTTTATTGAAATGCTGTTGTGTTTCCTGGTTATAAGCTAGACCAGAGATTCTATGGGGTTCTCTTTCAGTAAGTGCTCCTATCTTCAAAAGGAGTGAAGGGAAGGTATGTCCTTCATTATAACAAGTTAAGAGCCTGCTTAGGCCTGTGCATCTGGTTCAGTTGTAGAACACTTGGGGCTCGCTTCAGACCCTGGCGCCCACTCTTGGCACTGTGGTAAAAGCAGAAAAGAAGTCTGAGTAATTTGGATTTTTAAAGTGTGATTTGTTGTTAATTTAGGAAAAGTAATCATTGTTATATCAGTTTTGGAATGGGTGCCAGGAAAAAGGGATAGCCACAGATGAGTTTTCTCTGTGGAGACAGCTAGCCAAAGTGTCTGATACTTGGTTTTGTATTTTTTGTTGTTGTTGTTGGAATTTTCTTTGGGCCACCAACCAGCTTCCTAATAAATGTAGACTTTTTGGGGGGTTTTATATTTTTTAATGTTTATTCCCCATGTGTTCTTGTGTTTCCACAAGCTGTTAATGACCCAGCAAATGGGAAGTTTTAAAGTTCTGCTGTATTTTGTCCTTGAATATCCTTGCTCTTTGGGGAGAAGGCTTTGGATAGTCTCTACAGTTTCTGTGGCTTTGATTTGTCATTTTGGTTTGATTGATTAATTGATTTAGAGACGAGGTCTTGTTAAACAGCTATGGCTGGCTTAGAATTCACTGTATGTACCAGGTTGTACTCAAATTTAGAGTAATCCACTTGTCTTTGCCTCTTGAATACTTGGGTTAGAGATGTGTGCAACCATGCCCAGCCAATTATTAAGCTTTTCTTTTTGAAAGAAGATCTCACTTGTAGCCCAGCTGGCCTGTTTTTAACTGTGGAACACAGGCTGGCCCTAGAATCTTGGAGGCCATCCTGTGTTAGCCTCCTAAGTGCTGGGATTACAGGTGTGAGCACCATGTCCACCTTTATTTGCCATTTTTTAGAAGACATTATACATTGTGAATATGCTCTATAAAACTTTAAAAATACTGTCCATTAAGAAGTAACTTATTTGCAAGATTAGTTAAGACTAAAAGCTGAAAAATACTAAAATATTGAAGCACTTTTAGAAAATGTCAATGCCCAGTGCACTGTTGCCTTGCCATAGAGTGTGTCCTGAGAGAACTCAGTAGCATCTGCCTGAGCAGCTCCGTGCAGAGCCCTTTCATCTTACACTTTAGCTGCTGCTAATTCTTTCTGATGTTGAAGCCGCTAAAAAGGAAATCATAGATATTCTCTTAAGTAATGTGCTACTTTATTATGTATGTCATTGCATGTGCATAGCTTTGGGTTCCTTAATCAAAGGGTATGGTTTTTAGTGTATTTGATTTCCCTCTAAATCTGAGGCAGTCATGTGCACAAAGCTAGAAATTAATAATGTTGCTTTGCACTTTAAAGGAGAACCTAACATGAACAAAAATTATGACAAGAACAACCTAACTTAAGTTCTTTTAAATTTTAGGAAATGTCATATTTTTACTGGTTTCAGAGATTTTTTTCAAATGTTTTAAACACAATTTTCAGATAACAATAATGAAAGGCTGAGCCCCAAACCAGGGACAGGTGAACCAGTTTTAAGTTTGCACTACAGCACAGAAGGAACAACTACAAGCACAATAAAACTGAACTTTACAGATGAATGGTAAGTTAACCTTTTTGTAAAGACATTCTTAGCCGTTTTGTAGAATTGTATTAGATCTGCTTTTTCTGTACTTCATTTTATGTTTTGTTTTTGCAGTACTGTATTGGTTGTGGAAACTGTAGTGTGCTTTAAATTCCTTGAAGAATTTATAAATACACAGATAGCTCACTCTCAGTGGATAAGAGCCCTTGCTATGCAAGCAGCCATGTAAAAAAGCTGAGCATGGCTTCACATACCTGTATATACCTGTAGCCCTAGCACTAGGAGGCAGACTGGCGATCCCTGGAGCTCACCAAGGGACAGTCTCAAGGCCATAGGTGGAGAGCAATAGTGGAAGACCCCCCAGCATCTCCCTTTGGCATGTGTGTATGTGTTTGTATACACATACACACACAAATCAAACTCAGAAAACCCTACAGATCAACAGATTCCACCAGCTGATTAGCTATGAGCCAGGCCTAAGAATTTACATTTCTAAAAATTTAGCAAATTGTGTTTGTCATCCTGGGATGTTTGTTCTGATAGAAAGTACAAGCAATAATATAGTCACCTACATTAATTAGTTTAAAATATTTTAGTCTTTGTTCTCTCTTTTCTGATATTTTTTTAAAAGATTTTATTTATTTATTATGTATACAACATTCTGCTTCCATGTATATCTGTACACCAGAAGAGGGCACCAGATTCCATTACAGATGGTTGTGAGCCACCATGTGGATGCTGGGAATTAAACTCAGGACCTCTGGAAAAGCAGTCAGTGCTCTTAACCTCTGAGCCATCTCTCCAGCCTTAGAACATAATTTTAATTATGCTGAATATACTCCATTCTGTGTTTGTTAAACTTAACTTTATAGTAAGCATTATTAACTGTAACTAAACATTATTTTCCTTTAGTTACTTGTACTAATTGTTATTTTACTAGTCCATCCAGTAAGGCTGTTATAGATTACTTATTTATTCCCTTTTAATTGGAAAATGAACATCATTTTAACCCATTAAGGGAAAGTCTTCCTTTTAAAACTTTTCCTACCTTCAGCATCATATCTGTGATATATATTTCCAGAGATGAACTACATTTAGATCAAAAGATGTTGCCAGTTTATTTTTAAAGGGCTTTCTCTTTCTACATTTCAGTTAGTGTATGAACAAACATATTTTACTCTTCTGTTCAATGCATTTTTTAATTTATTTAATTTAGAAATGGCTCAGCTGTTAAAGGCTAGGCTCACAACCAAAAAGTATTTATTTCTTTAATCATGATTTTTAAATAATTTTACTTGTTATTTTATTATTAGAAAGGTTGGACTTTTATACTCATTTAATACTTTATATGTTGTCTTTAATAACATTTTCTGATTTTATTCATATATTTACCTGATTTTTACATTTAAGAAATCAATTTATGTAAACATTATCTTTCCCACTGTTTAGAGGCCTTTTGATTGATTGTTATCCAAATGTTTTTATTTAACCTTATGTGGTTAGCAATTTATGAATGTTTGTTGACAATATGATACTTATAAACATATAGTTATATGCTGGCATAATTATATAAAGTATTATATAATTATGTCAGTTATTTATAATCACTTATAATTATCTATCATTAATATATTAAGTCATGTTAATATATTAAATTTTTGTAAATATATCATATGCTGTTATAAAGTATATTATGTACAAATAATATATCACATGTTAATATATTATTAATACATAATTATATGTTTGTGATTGATTAATATGTGATTATTCAGTTCACTGGCCTACATGTGTGTTTATGTTTGAATGTATTTTACAGTAAAGCCTGATTAAATAGGATTTCAAATGTTATTGAAGACCTTCTATGTGCCAAGGATTATTCTAGACATTGGAAATGCTTAAGAAAAATAGTTTCTAAAAAAATCTGTGCCCTCTGGAACTTGCAATCTAGGTGGAGGAAGTGGACAATAATTACAATAAATAAGTATACAGTATAGCATTTGGAAGGCACTAAGTTCTGTGGAAGAAAATAGAGCAGGTAAGGACAATCTGGAAACCTAGTGAGAAGATGGCATGCATGTAGGAGAAGTAGTTTGAGGCAGAGAGACATCCTGTGTAATGTTGGAGCAAAGCAGTCATGTTGAGGGATCTTTTAGGAAGCTGGTGTATGTGACACACAGTGAGGAGAGACACAAGTAACAGATAAGGACAGCCAGGACAAGGATGAGGCTGTTTAAAAAACATAAAAGACATTTGGTTTTTGTGTTCATGTTGCACTATAGATGCTAGATAAAGACTGTAGCCATAAGCAGAGTAAGAAGTAGCTATGGCTTGTGCGAGAATGGGAGCAGTAGAGATTGTAAAGAATCAGATTTAAGATTAAGTCAATGGGATTTCTTAATGACCCCAAGTGTTTTACTATTACATTTTAAAACATGATGTCTGTGGCCCTGATCCATAATATATAATTTAACACAAGGTTCTCATATTTATTATTTAGTCCCTATCTCTTCTACTCTCATCTTTCTATACAAGACTGCCTTCTTAAGGAAGGATGCATTCAGATAATCCTAAGTTTTATTCTATTTTTCTTGAATGCTAATTTCTCTTAAAATGACCATAAATTATATTGTCATTTATTAGTTGGTCAAATATTACCATTTTATTTTTAAAATATTCAATATACATTGTTGAAAATAAAGCAGAACATTAAAAACTATGCATGTTTTCTTTATTTCAGTATGTGTATTGCTTTTTATTTTTCGTATCTTTAAAGACAGATGAGGTAGTAGAGTACACTACAAAGTTGGACTCTTAACTTGACAGCCTGAGGAATTCTCCAAATCCCAGTTTTTTAAAGTGGAAATGGCCATTTTTAAAAAGAACTTATTTCTAAGGTTTGTTGTAAAGATTTAATGGGATTTTGCAGAGAATGTACCTTAAACTTAGCACATTTTGTATATGATAAGTCCCATATAACTATAGCAATAATCTTTTATAAATTGTTATTCTACTGTGGTCTTCATCCTTTCCTGTTGGCTTATGAGAGCAGTTGCAGAACCAGGTGAGGGTGATAGTGTTTTTTTTGTTTGTTTGTTTGTTTGTTTGTTTGTTTACATCTGTTGTGGTGCTTTCCAGGTTTGGTGTTTGTTTTTCGGTTTACTTACAGTGATTTTGCTGTAAGGTTTCTGCCTGTAATCTTGTTCTTCCCAGAGTTATGGAATACCTTCTCTCATGTTACTTTTGTGTTTTGTATAGTTTTATAGTAAAAATGTCTATGTACTAATTGTGGAATTGTTTTTCTAGCAAATGTGATGCTGAGTTATAGTGTTAGCTTTCCCATGGCTGTTCCTTTGTCACAGTACTGTTGATTGTGCAGTCTTCTCATTTTACTGCGATTTAGAATGCCATAGCAGCTATGTTGAGTGTGTCTACTTAAGTAGCGTGTCTTTTGCAGTAGTGGCTCTTTTCCTATGTTAGTATCAGAATGTTTTAATCATCATAACTATTGTACTCTAGCATTTTATTTATGTCTGTATCATAGCTTTCTCAGTAAGGAAAAAATTGTATCATATTTGGTTTTATTTACCACAGTGGCTTTGTATTCTACCCTGGTTAAAAAGATATTCATGGGGCCTGAAAGATAGCTCATCAGTTAAGAACAACAGGTCCTCTGTTTTTCCAGAGGACCTGGGTTTGGTTCCCAGCACTTGTATGGTGGTTCCCAACCGTCTGTAACTCCACATGCAGAGGATCAGATGGTTGCTTCACACACCAGACACCCACGTGGTACACAGTCATACATGCAGCCAAAATAACCATATATTAAAAATAAGGAAGGAAGAAAGAAACACATGTTCTTTACAAAAAAAAAAAAGAAAAAAGAAACAGCATAAAATATTTAACTGACAGGACTGATCCAGACCCCTGAACATGGATGTCAATGAGGAGGCCTCTGCACTCCAGGGGGCCTCTGGTAGTAGATTAGTATTTTTCCCTGGTGTAAGAAGGGACTTTGAGAGCCCATCCCACTTGAAGGGTTACAATCTTGCCCTGAGCACATGGGGAAGGGCCTAAGCCCAGCCCAGGATGATGTGGTGGACTTTACGGAGCCCCCATTGAGGGCCCTACCCTGCCTGGGGAGTGGAGGGTGGATGGGGTGGTGGGTAGGTTGGGGGTGGGAGAGGAAAAGTGGGGGTGAAGGGAGGGAGAGGGAGAAGGGATTGACATGTGAAACAAGCTTGTTCCTAATTTGAACTAATAAAAATTTTTTTTAAAAATCTTTAACTGAAATAATCCTGTTGAGATGACACTTTAGGCTGGTTCACAACCCTCCTGACTTTCTGCATATATACCCATGTAGATATATATTATTGTTTAAAACAATGTGTTTATCTATACTTTAAAAATATGAAATTGACTTTTGTAATTTGCTTAAAAGGAATTTTACAAAATCTTGGCAAAAAGTCCCTAGCAATTTGTCTTTTTGCATTTATTTGCTTTCTGCATGTGTATGTATGTATAGGTGTGCATCATGGCATGGATGTGGGAGCCAAAAACACCTCGGGAGAATTGTCTCTCTCCTACCTCCAGTGGGCTCAAGCCATCAGGATTGGCAACAAGAACCTCACCCACTAAGCCATCTTACTGGCTCTAAATTTGATTTTAATCTCAGATTGTTATACATCATCCTCTTTCCTTATCAACCCTCTCCTTACACATGTGCCATGACTTCTTATGGAATACTTACTGCAAATTACTATTTGAATGGGTCTCATATTGTACTATAGCCAGAAATGCAAATGGGATTATGGCCATCATCAGGTGGGTATTAAAACTGAAATAGAAAAAACAATCTCTTTTTACAAAACTGTAATGCTCAGTAAACACACACACAGACACACAAACACACACACACACACACACACACACACACACACACACACACACACACACACACACAGAGCCTCATTAAGGGACATGTAGAAATGTGTAGCAGGCAACAGAAGCATCAAAATAGTGACTTAAAGGGCTTTCGTTTAAAAATCTTTCTAAGATGAAGTGTGCTGGAAGTCATGTTTTTTTTTTTAATGGCTTTTCAAGGTCTTGTGTTCTAAATTTTCTAATTTATTTTTGAGTTGTAAAATATAAAAGTTACATCAAAATCCTTCTGTTAACTTTTGGTAGAATCACTTATCTTCTTGTGATCTAGGAGCAATACTGCCTCAAGTTCCAGAGGAAATGGGAGCCATTGCAAATCTGAGGGTCAGGAGGACCCCTTGGCTCCACAGAGCTCTATGCAAGCACCTGAAGGAGACAGCGAAACAAGTTAGGTTATTTTGTTGATGATGTTTTTTTTTTTTTTTCTTATAAGAAACCTCAGTGCTGAATATTCACCTATTTTTTTCTATTCCCCAACAATGGTTCACTTTTGTTTGTTCTTTGTAGAGTGAGTTTTGCTTTATTGTTAAAATTTATTGCATGTGATCCATGCCTGTGGAGGTCAGAGGACAGCTTTGTGACATCAGCTCCCTCCTTCCACCTTTACTTGGGTCCTAGGGATCAAACTCAGGTCTTAACTAGTGCCTTTACCCTGTGAGACTTTTTTGTGGAGCCCTGGGTGAGATTTTATTTGAATGTTTAAATTTCTGTGACCCAGATAGAAGTAAAAGCCATTTATTTAAAAGAATGTTGGGGTATTATGTTCTTTTTCTTTAAAAAAAAAAACTAGATTTAATGAATTTTGTTTAATTCTAGGAGCTCCTGAAGAACTATCAGAAAAAGGAACATTTTCAGAAAACCTCACTCAAAACCAGATAGATATAGGTGAGTTGTCTGTCTTTAGGAAATTGACTCATATACAAAACTAAACAGCCTTTATCTGTGTCAATGTCTCCAGAGACAAAGGTCACTTCCAAATGATGGCTGTGCTGTTTTCTTCTCTTGTAAGAGTATCAGACTTCATAGTGGAACATGTTAGCTCCTAAGTATGCAGTGGTGAACACATGACTAACTTATGCAAGATTTTGTTTTCTGACAGCACAATCTGATACCTTCCCCACTGAGCCATTGGATCCTAACTCAGGAGAAAGGAGTAATCCAAGTCTTGATAGCCCTTGTGGGGTTCCAGAAGAAGGCACATTGCCCGAAACAGGCAAGGAGGTTTCCGAGCCAACTAGCACTGGGGACGCTACAAGTCATGCTAGCACCAATCCTGAACTCCCATCCCAGACAGAAGCCATTGGGCCTTCAGCTCACGAAGACACATCAACCAGGGACTCTGCTCTCCAGGACACAGATGACAGTGATGATGACCCAGTCCTGATCCCCGGTGCAAGATATCGGGCAGGACCTGGTGATAGGTTGGTATGTCTTAAATTAGCATAGACTATAGAAGATGTAACTCACCAGAGCGTATTTGAAGTCAAATGAGAGGCTCTTCATTTTTACGGTTGTTTCATCAGGAAGTGTCACAATCATATATGACACATATATGATGCCACATATTCTTTGAGCAAACTGTATGAAGAAGTGAATAGAAAGTGTCTTTGCTCAGTATCTCTGCCACTGAGGCTTGCGCCTCAATTTTCGGATGAAGAGAGGGAATGTTGAGAATGACCACCAGGATGTTTATGAAGTTAAGGTTACATTAGTTGTCTGATTGTCCTGTAAAGATTATGGCTATTGTTTTTGCTTGTTTGATATTGAATTGGGGGCCTTGATATGTATATCAGACTGGCCTTGAATTTGGTATCTGTAAATGAGGCCGGCCTCAAACTCACAGAGATCCACCTGTCTCTGCCTCCCTATGCACCACTAAGGCTGTTTTTATTTTAATGTTACTTTTTTCTTTTTTATTGTCCCTGATAGTGTGCTAGTTCTCTTTTGGGGAACACTATGTTTTTTTCTGTTTTCTAATATTGTAATGAATGACTCAGTTAAGAAAATGAAAAGGTGCAATGCATAATAAATATTGTAGCAATAATAGAAAATTGAATTGTTAATATATATTTTTTGCAATTTTTGATTTTATATTAACAGAATGAAACATTTTATTTTAGGTGGTAAAATGCCTGTAATCTTTTAAGATAACCAGGCCTGGTGGTACAGGCCTGTAGTCACAGCTACTTGGGAGGTTGTAACAAGAGGAACAATAGTTCAAGGTCTGTGGTGAAGCTTAGTGAGACTGTCACAAAATAAGAAGTAAAAGGAAAGAGGTAGGAATAGCACTCACTTTCTACCATATGGGAGGGCCCTGTTCACTCTCTGGAATCCAAGTAAGGATAGTGTGTTGCATCCCATATACACGGGAAATTATCTGTGTGATTAGTACCATCTTACCTCATTGTTCCAGAAAATCCAGTTTTATCGTTAAAGTCCTAATTCACACAGGAGTGAAGTTCTGTTTAGACCATTTCAAATATTCGTGTGTCAAATAGGCTTTTGCTTATCAAACATTCAGTTTACATTTCTGACATAATTAACACAATTACATATTACACATATATATAAGATTAGTATACCATTCAAAATTACGATCTAGCCTGCAACCTGAGTACTTGGAAGGCTGAGGCAGAAGAATTGCTGTGAGTGTAAGGCCAGCTTGGCTATAGAATGAAATACATTCAAAAATCAAAAACAAAACATTAGCAGTGCTGTATAAATAAAGGCATCATAATTTGGGTTTGAATGTACATTCACCACACAATGTTTTCACAAATATGGTGCTTATTGATTCAAATGCTCAGTTTCCTTCATATATAAAATGGGGTTATGATTATCTAAAATTATTGTACAAATTAAAAATGAGTCAGTCACATTGAAAATTCTGGAACATGTCTTAAACACCCAATATATTTTCCGTAACCCTGAAAAGCAATTACAGTAAGATTGACTCAGCCAGCAGAAGTAATGCATGCCTGTAATTTTAGCTGCTTGGAGGCTGAGGCAGGAAAATTGTTTGAGGTCTAACCTAAACAGTTTAGACCCTCTTACAAGGCAAAAGGAAAAAAAGGAATGCCTCTAAGGAGTAATAAAGGTATTTAAAAAAAGGGCAGCTTTCAGCTCAGTAAAGCCGTCTCTGCTATCCATGGAAGGGGGTGTTCCTTCCCTCAGCTCTGGAAAATATTTACTTTGCTAGGGCACTGTTCAAACAATCTTTCCTTATATTTGTGCTTAGAGATTAATAAAAATACCTTCTACCTGTTAATCATCAACCTCCCATGGTTTTTGATTGTTCAGTTGTTTTGTTTTGAAATAGAGTGTTGTTGTTAGCCCTAGCTGGCTCTGTAAGTCAGACTGACCTTGAGCTCTCAATCCAAGTGCTGAGGTCACAGGCATGTTCTACCAATCCCTGGCCTAGCACTCTTTGTATATATTTTTGGCAAAGTCCTATTCCTTAAAAGGCCATTAATACTTAATGTATACAGGTAAAGTTACCAAGCATAGCACAAGTCGACAATCAAACTGATGGTTTCTAAAGCATTACCATTTTTACAATATTTAAATGATTTCTCATTCTCCAAAAATTTCATCTGCCACAAAGTTGGTACCTGGTAACTTGATTAACCTGGAAAACTCAGGTGTTGAAGATTGATAGTTATGGGTAACAGCTTAGAACTGCCTCCTCTTCATACATGAGCTTAAATTCAGCTGTTATGATTAAATCCAGATTTTAAACCTTTAAACACTGGATATCATTTAATAATCTATATAGTCAGTCTCCTTCCTTAGTTTGGCCTGTATATTACTAGCTTTTATAGGACATAAATTTATAGACTAGTAACAGAAATAATAATAAAATTCTTAATTTTCAGGAAGCTTATTAATTTATTGAAGAACGTATACAAGCCATTCAAAGCAACAGAAAACTAAGTATCTGAAACAAGTAAAATGTCACATGTGCAAACATACCCAACTGAGGTGATGCTAATGCCATTGTAGTGCTCTTTCAGCATTATAGCCATTTCCCTTGAGATTTGCTTTGTCTTTTCTTAGGTTTTTTGTTATTGTTGTTTTGTTTCTTTGTTTGAATATACTTTTTGTTGCATCATTTTGTAGTTCAGAGGTCTTGAATTCAATGTAATCCTTCTGCTTTAGCCTCTGAAGTGGTGGTATTGCAGGCAAGAGGCACCGAATCTAGCCTCTCCTAGCTCTTCACCGAAAGCTGGAAAGTGATTTAAAAAAAAAAAAAAACAAACAAACAAAAAACCCCTCTTTCCTCTGGTCTTTGTGTGGTGTCTAGCTTCCTTGCTGTGTAGTTAAAGAATGTGCCACCTGCTATGTCTGCCCTCTGCTTCATCCTGAGGCTGCTGCCATGGCCATCGGCCTCAGGCCTAGTTTGTTGCTTCTAAATTTGGAGATAAATAGGTTGACTTATATATTAAAAGGAGCCAATTTTAAGAAATTTTACTTGTAAGGACACAAATCATTTACTGTCTTGCAAAATAGCAATATTTAGACTACTTTCTGTCTCTGAAGAGGCAATGTACATACTATACATTGATGAAACACCCAACTAACAATGCAAATCTTGGAGTTCACTCTGCTACCATTTTACCATAGCAGGCCCAGTCTAGAAGTGCAATGTGTCCTCACTGTGCCCCAGAACATTTTTGTTGTTGTTGTTGTTGCCATTTAAAAAGCCCAGTGTGATCTGGAGAGATGGCTCAGAGATTAAGAGCACTGGCTGCTCTTTCAGAGGTCCTCAATTCAATTCCCAGCAACCATATGGCAGCTCACAACTGTCTGTAATGAAATCTGGTGCCCTTTTCTGGCATGCAGGCACACATTCAGGCAGAACACTGTATATATAATAAATAAATCTTAAATGAAATTTTAAAACACCCAGTCAATTGATTTAGTTAGGGTAGAGAAATGGTTCTCACAATTAGTATGATAAAAGTCAAGTAGTTAAACAGTTGAATATGTAGTTAGTTAAATTTTTACTTTAATTTATACAAAAAACTAGTATATGTCATCATTTTGCTTCAATTTTAATTTTTACTTTTATTGTTTCCTAAATTTAAACTTTTAAATGAAACCTTAAAAGTTTCATATATTTAAGATACGAAAGCAGCCCTTGCACTGCAGAGCAGTGACTTCCATAATGCATTCTTTCTGCATTGTGAAGTTGCTGTGGATTTGAAGGTGGCTTTTAATTCCTGACCCTCCTGCTCCCACCTCCAGGGTGAGATTACAAGCATGGGCCACCAAACTTGACTATTGGCATTCTTAAAGTTTTGTCAAATATTAAGCAGATTTGCATTTGGGGGCTAAAATGAAGCATGAAAAGGCAATCCCTCGGAAAGTAAAGGCCATAGCAGCAACATAGATATTTTAAATGTATAATGGTCTTCTCTAACAGCAAGGCTTTATAAAAACACTTTATAAAAACACATAGAGGTATTCAGACTTTTCCCCCAAAGGGCAAGATAATAAATATTTTAGCCTTTGCTGGCCAGGAGGTAAAGTGGAAACTATTGCATAGGCACTTACATAACTATTTAAAATGTAACCATTTAAAAATGAGAAAACTGTCCTTAGCTTAAAGGTCATAAGAAACAGCTGACCAAGAGTTAGCATAAAAGCATTTGCTAATGCCTGCTTTATAACAAATAGTCACAGAGAGAACCCAACTCTATTATAATGTCTTTACTGGCAGAAATCCAAAATTTAAAAAAAATAGATCCTCTTTGTTTAGGATAAAAGCATAAACCATTAAATAGAAAATAAACTGATAAAAAATACATTGTGTTCACTAATGGTTGTATTACAAACAAGTAAAATTGGTATGTTTATTCCTCCACTAATTTTACATGCTAGATTTGTGAATATCAGAATGTACCCTGGGAATGATAGAGTTCCTGGCGTTTGTTTTGAAGACAGGATCTCATTGTGTAGCCAGCCCTGGCTGGCCTCGAACTCCACTCCTGCCTCCAGAGTGCTGGGATTAAAGGCATGCAGCACCACACCTGACAAGCCTTTTCTTAGGTAATTTTCATGTAAGCTGTTCTCACAGTGCCAGCTCCATCATGGAGTAAATGGAATGATGACTTTTTTTTTTCTTTCTTCCTAAATCAAAGAAGAAAATAAAATTACTCTGAAAAAAGACAAGCAAGTGAAACTTTGTGAAGTCCTTACTTAGTGCACTGAAAATATACTTCTAATGAGTTTTTCTAAAGATTTAAAGTATTAGTCCCCTATTGCTTCACTATTTTTAAAGTACATATCATTTGCATTGACATTTTAGTCCATCCAGCCTTCCTGGACTCTGTGGAGCCAGAATTCTTTGTACTATAAATATGCCAGCATTTCTTCACTCATTATAACTGACTCATTTAATGACTCCACTTGCTTTATTAAAGAAAATTGCAGAGGAAATCATCAAAGAGAAAAACTAGGGTTCCTAGGGAGTTAAAAGCCCTGGTACTCGGTTCGCTTGTTCCTGTTTTGTGGTTAGGACAAATGAGTCAGCTTCAATGTTTATTTCCCAACGTGCAGGTCAGTCTTGAGGTTCTGCAACTGGAGGTGTTCAAAGTAAGTCCTGCACTTCCCCACACTATGGCAGGATTAGGGCTGACTTACTGAAAAGGGAAAAGATTCAGTGCAGTCTTAATTCAGTGAGTGGATCTGTTTCCTTGATTTCTTCCTGCACATTTCTCTGGGTGACATTCCTTACTTCGTGGATGATCACAAAGAGAAACAAAAGTTCTTTAGATTGAGATGATTGATGACTAATGTGGTGACTATAATGCTTTACATATTTGGTTCTTTGAAATCTTCCTAAGTGACTTTAGTTATTGTGTTCCCTTCACTAGATTTAATATCAGAGGAACAACAGTAGGTGATAGAATAATGAGGTAATTCAGAGTGCTCCTTAATTTCTTCTTTTTGATGGATTTACCAGGTCCTCTTTTCCACCGCTAACCACCTTTCCTATTAACAGTTAATAACGTCCTTTGACCTTACTGAACTCATAAGTGCTAATCATTGGAAACAGGGTGCTTTTCACAAACTGTATTTACCTGCATGTGCTGCATGGGAGTAGAATGAAAAGACATTTCCTGTGTGCAGATGTAACTGCATTCACCAAGTGTGGTGACAAGTAGCTGTCGTCTAAAATGGGGCCCTTCAAATGGCAGCTACTGACTTTGATGGTTCATGAATGCAATTTATGGTTTTCTTTTTTAACTTGACTGGCATAGTTAGCAGTTTTGTTATTCATATGTACATTTTCTTCAAATCTAATTCTGTGCTAGTTTTTAAGATTCTGATTTTTAATGCCATTTTCTTATAAGTAGCTAAATAATTTAGGAATATTACATACCATGTTGATATAGAACCCTTAAATATATCTCTAATTGATCAGTAGCACACAGTTTTTAGTAGAATTCTATTGGTCATCTATCCAAGCCTGGCTTACCGAAAAAATTAGCCAAACTAAGAAGTGGCATGTTTTTCTGGTATTATCAGTTTCTAAAAGTAGTACATAAAATATTTAGTAATGATCAGATTGTAAAAATAGATGGTTTCCTATACAGAATAGAGAAATAAGCCAAAAATTAACATAAATCTATACTAATTTCCCATTAAAAGCCATCCTCAGGATCTTGAAGTAAGTTTTAATTCATTTTTGCTTTTTGAAAAAAATTTTATTACTATTATTATATGTATATTTGCAGGCACACATGATGCATTGTGAGTGTGGCAGTCAGAGGACAACTTTGTGGAGCCCCCCTTTTCTCCTTCCACCTTTATGAGGGTCCAAGAGATCTAGGTCACCAGCTAAGCCATCTCACAGGCTCTCATTTTTATTTTTATGCTGGTGTGTGGAGGCTGTTTTGACATCAAAGTATATTTAAAGTAATAATTTTGCAAGTGATTCTACTGCTGGCTATCACTTTTTAATTTAATGACACCAAAATGGAATTTATTTCAGGGCTTTTTGATGTTTTTAACTTACTAAACTTTATCCCAGGTACTCAAAGCTGGTTTCTGCTTTTAAAATGAAGATTGCAACTAAAAAAGTAACATGTTGCTTTAAATGAGTCTTCCAAAGGCTAAAACCTGGAAGTAAACAATGTGAAAAAGAATGATGTTGAAAAGGGAATGTCAGCCAGGCGTTGGTGGCACACGCCTTTAATCCCAGCACTCGGGAGGCAGAAGCTGGGTGGATCTCTGTGAGTTCGAGACCAGCCTGGTCTACAAGAGCTAGTTCCAGGACAGCCTCCAAAGCCACAGAGAAACCCTGTCTCGGGGGGAAAAAAAAAAAAAAAAAAAAAAAAACGGAAAGAGAATGTCACCATACCTCCCCCGAGTGAGTCAAGTAAGACTCCTCCACCTCAGACTGCATGTAGAGATTTCCTATGTAAAGTTCTAATTATAAGACACTGTTTTCCTGAGGTCTCCTACACACAGCTGCTCTATTACCCTCTTATAAAAACTTCTGCTGAAATAAATTAGAAATATATTATCACAGGTATGACAGTTCTCACAAGGGAATGTGTTGCATTTTATAAATATGCATTACTGTATTACAAATGCTACATGGCATATTCCCTGTTTCTTTGAATAATAAATAAAATGGTAGTTGTCCTCTGCTCTTTTTCTCCTGTGAACTCACCCTACCTGTCTCTCAGTCTGTTCAATAATCCCCACTCCATCCCTCCAGCCTCCTTCATTCAACGCACTTTCTTGACAGATTGGCCAGGCTGGAGTGGACACAGTCCCACAACTTGGTGATCGCCTGCATTTAGGTTACCATTTTGATGCTGGGTACCCTGTGAGCATAGCTCAAGCAAATATCCTCTTGCCTCGTCCTCCACAATAGCTGGGACTACAGGCATGCACTACCTTTGTCCTGGACCTACAGTTTGTTTTATAAGCAACTTGCAAGTCCCACACATATATCCTCAGATGATGATCATAGTTGTGGTAAACACATGAATTTCAGTTGAAAGGTGAATATAATGAATGTGGTGTTTTTTTGTTTGTTTTTCTTATGTATCGGTGGCTGGGGAGATGACTCAGTGGGTGAAGTGCTTGCTCTGCAAGCATGGGGGACCTGAGTTTGGATTCCCAGCGTGTACATAAAAGTTGGGTTGCAGTGGCACACATCTGTAACCATAGCATATGGGTGGGTGAATCCCAGGGGTTCACCAGTCTAGCTTCAATTTCAGCGAGAGACCTTATCTGAAACAATAAGGTGTGCATGGTTGAAGGAGACTCTAGAGAGAATAGGCACAGCTGGACACACACAGACACACACAGTGACATTTTGTACGAAGAAATTTTACAAATCTTTGATAGGAATTTTAATTTTAGTTTCTGTAACAGATGTGATTGTTTATATTTTTATGCTAACTGTATATTGCTGATTTTTAGAAATGCAGTTGAGGCCGGGCAATGGTGGCATAGGCCTTTAATCCTAGCAACCGGGAGGGAGAGGGAGGCAGATCTCTGTGAGTTTGAGGCCAGCCTGGTCTACAAAGCTGTACAGAGAAACCCTGTCTCAAAAAAAAAAAAAAAAAAAAAAAAAGAAAAAGAAAAAGAAAAGAAAAAGAAAAAAAGCAATGCAGTTGACTTGTATCCTAATTGTATTTCCAGCCACATCACTTTTCTAGTATTTCTGTTAATTAGTCTGTAGGTTATTTTCATTTTTTAAATGTAGAAATTAGATGATCTACAAATATTTCTTTCTCCTCCACTTTTTCCTTACTGCACCAGCTAACAATGTACTAGTGGTATTAGGTATCACACATTACCCCTGAGTGTGGGAAGAATGTCCCACCCATGTGTTGCTGGGGTTACTGTGAGAGCTTATCAAAGGTTCCCACTGCTCCTTTCTGTCTTACTGTGGTAACAGTTCTGTCTTGAATGGGGCTTGGCTTAATCAGACACAGTGTCACTCTGCTGAGTTACCATGTTTTTGTTGTTTTCCTCAATCTTTTAAGTGTTTCTCCCAAACAGAATAAGAACTGATACTATTTGTTAGTGCTTTGAAAGTTTGGATCAGTTAATTTCATGTGTGCTGCTTTAGCCCTTCAATAAGCATGCTAGTTGAGGACTCACCTACTGAACTCCCACAGCTGTAGAGCAGTTTTGTGAATGCTTTTTAGTTTCCCTGAATGTCTTGGAGTATACCAATTTTTATAAAAACAAAATATTTTTAAATGGAAATACAAAATTGTAATGTTATTGTTAAAAATTCTCACTAACAATTTGCTGTTTCCAACCCCCTTTCTATGAGTACATAAATTTGTTTCTGTCTTTGCCAGTTACAAAGTATAGATTTGTATTTTTAGTTTTCTACAAGACTTTTTTTGAGACAGGTTTTCTCTGTGTAGCCCTGTCTATCCTCAAACTCTCTCTATAGACCGTGTTGGCCTCAGACTCACATAGATCCTTCTGCCTCTGCCTCCCAAATGTTGGGATTAAAGGTATGCACCAGGTCCTAGCTTCTCCAAGACTTTTTTAATACGGAAAATTGCCAAGTCAAAGTTTTATACATATTTTAAATCTGATATTATATTTTCAAAAATATTATGCTCTGGAACGCCAATATACTGCTGGTAGGAGTATGAGTCTGTGCAATCATGTCCCAGACTGGGACTGTTTACTGTTTACTGTTGATGAACCTTGTACACATACTATAGTGCAGCATTCACTCGTAGGAAATACCCAACATGAACATGTGTATATATTCACCAAAAGATATGCCCAGTTCCAGTCATCAGAAACTAAACAACGCAATAAATAAAGTATACTTATGCAAAGCAGTACTTTGCAGGGAAGATGATAAGTGAACTTCAGCCAATACAACAGCATGGGTGACTATGTGTCTGTGATCCCAATGCTCCTTCCTTGAGATGGGAATTAAAGACAGGGTAGTCCATGCAAGCTCCTGGGTCAGCTAGCAACACTGTACAGTAAAAGAGAACTGTCAGACAAGGAGCAACAGCTATGCTTGTCCTCTGACTGCCACACACATGCCAGAGCACACAAGCTCAATAAATGGACGCCTGTTGAATTAAAATTCCATTGAATTAAAACCCAAAAATAAAACCATGATATTAGAGGTCAGAAAAGTTTTCTTTGAGGGTAGAGAAATGATAAGTGGGGCTCGGGAGACTTGTGGATATCTGATGATGCTGCCTCCTCCGGGATGTTGCTGCTGAGGTCAGCTTGTTCTGTTTGAAGACTGCATCGAGCTAGGCCTTTCTCCAAACTCTTGCCACATCCAGAGACATAAAAATATTTTCAATCTGATAAACATAGAGACGCTTGTTTATTGATGAGACTATCATCTGTTTTTCTTACAAATTTGTAGTTTTAGGTCTTACCTACTTTCTATTTTATGTCAAAATGTGATGTTTTAAGTGACAGATGAAAGCTTCAGAATTAGGTAATATTGGGTGTCAGGAGAGCTTTCCCTTAATAATAAAATCAACCTTAAAAAGAGTACTTTGTTCTTGAGTAGCTACTACTGCCACAAGCCCCTGTGTAGAGAGAATGGAATTCACCTCATTAACTGTAAATTTCTCCTGGGGTGTGAGCCATATAAAAGAAGACACTATTTGAAGGTCTTCATTTTATCTTACTGATATTTAGTCTCCTCTTGACTAGTTTGCCCTTGGAACATCTTTAAACTATGTCAGAATATTAGTTACCACTGTTACATGTTACTCTTAGTTTCTTTAGGGTTCTCTTTATGGCATTTGTGAAAAGAACAGGACATTATTTTTTGTTTCCTTTGAGACAGAGTCTCAAGTAGCCCAGGCCTCAAAATCCACTTTGTAGTCAGAGCTGGTCTTGAGTTCCTGAACCCCGTCTGCTTCCCAAGGGTGTGACTCCAGGCCTAGGCCACCAACCGGGGCAAATAGGATGTTTTGTTTAAAGTAAAATTGCACATGAATTTTGTCTGTTTGATTTTATAAAATAGTACTTTAGAAACTCATATGTCGCATGCTATTTTACTTTTTCAACCAGTACCAATTTCCTAAGTGATCACTGAACTAAAATATCTTTATAGTAACTCAACTACTATGATGAAGTCTGCTTTCTTATGCTTTTGATTTGGGGGGTGCTTTATTAAAATAATGTGTTTGAAGTATATTACAAACTTACTGTATTTTGACGTTTTTCATTATTATTCAGAAGTTGCCTGTGAATGTTATATTTTTGGTTTTTCTTTTGTTTGTTTTAATATGTAATACACAGACGCTCTGCTGTTGCCCGCATTCAGGAGTTCTTCAGGAGGAGAAAAGAAAGGAAAGAAATGGAAGAATTGGATACTTTGAACATTAGAAGGCCACTAGTAAAGATGGTTTATAAGGGTCATCGCAACTCCCGGACAATGGTACCAGATGCTCATTGAGATTCTTTGATGAGATTGCAGTTTCATGGGTTTTTTTCCCCGTGGTGATTTTTATTTTATTCAAACCTGTTTTTTTAGTGTGGTAAAATATTGCAAAAAATTCTACCTTACTAAAGAAATATATGTGAGTTAGAAAAAATTATTTTAGCTTAGAACATTGTAGCTAATGCTTTTTATTTGTTTGTTTATTGTCTATGCTTGCTCTCCTCAGAAATTTAGTATTAAACTTTTTAAAACTCATTTTACCACATTTTGTTATTTGGGATGAGAAAATAAACCTGTACATGAAATCCAGATTGAGTATAAAATACAGATACAATAATTAATTAAAACACCTTTTGAAGTAACAGCTAAAAATTGGCTTTGATCACTCTGTCTCTCCTTGCTTTAACTTGTCATCTTTGAAATTGTCAGGATAGACCAGGAGATCTGCAAGATCAGTTGTAGTGCTTGAAACCCACAAATCTGCATTCCAGTACAAGGCAGCAATATAGCTATTACTATCAACCATTCATATCTAGAAAGTGCTCTATATGCCTGTAGTATTACCACAAAGTACCTTCAGATCATGTTTTACCTTCTTGAGGGTCTAGGTAAAAAATAAACAGAATTGAGGAAATAATTAGCTCTCCTTGTAATGTCATTGGTATTAACAATTTCATCATTTTTAAACAGATACTCATTATTAATAGAAGTAACCAATTTGTATTTTGTGCATTTTGCCAATTAAAATTTGAGATGAAATTAATTAAAGGATGACTGAGGCTATAACTCAGTGGTTGAGTGCTTGCCTAGCACGCACATGGCCCTGAGATCATGTCTTAGTACAGAAAGAGATGAAAACCCAAGGTAGGTAAGTACAACAACTGCACCATATGACTGCAGGGGAAATGATTTTAAAGACAATGTCTGAAGTATAAAGATCTTTTTACAGTCCTTTCATGTATGTTTATTAAGCTAGTATACCATATTCCTCTGCTTGCTTGACTAAAGATCAGTTTATCATTCCTTCTTAATTCTGTGAGCTACTAACAGCTAATTAAAAAAAAAATACTTTCTGATCCTTTTTCCCATGAAATGTTTTTATTTTCTTATAAAGCTAAAAGATGATTTTTACAAAGTTCATCTATATGTATATACTTTTTTCCACTATACTATTTTAAGCCCAGAATTCTCATTTACTTGTTTATAGTGTGTGAAGTACCTGTTGTGTATCAAATAGTGTCTCCTAGCAAACCTGCTCTCGGGGAGGCTTCCCGTACTTTGCTGATGTGATTACCCATCCCTCCCCCCCCCCCCCAGTGAAGTGCTGACACAATTTTAAGATTCTTAGACTTCAGTATTTAACTTTATTTTTAAAACAATTCATTTTCATCATGAGAATGGAATCTGTCTTTCTTTTGGTAACTTTGACTTGGATGTCCTTGTGTTTCTTAAAATCCCTCAGATAAAAGAAGCCAATTTCTGGGGTGCTAACTTTGTAATGAGTGGTTCTGACTGTGGCCATATCTTCATTTGGGATCGGCACACTGCTGAGCACCTGATGCTCCTGGAAGCTGATAATCACGTGGTCAACTGCCTGCAGCCTCATCCATTCGACCCAAGTAAGGCAGCTTTCATAGAACAAGTACTAGAAATTGCTGGTATCATTCCTCAGCTGTAGTCACTAGAACAGAAGTCTGAATTGTCCTATTAAGCACCACTACAGATAGTCACAGCTCTACATGGGTTTAAAACAAAGCATTTACTTTTTGAGGATGGGAGAGGGGCTCACAGAGCCCTACCCCTAGCTGAGAAGATGCTGGCAGATGATGGCTGCAGGTGGAGGGAGGGAGAGTCAGTTTTCCTCAGGACATGGCTCCTAGTAAGTTGCCCATGCTAGTGGATGGCGGGACTCAAGCACACACTGGCAGCACTAACTGGATTCAGGGGATTTAAAATGAGTACACAGTGTTAGGAGGGAGACGTGGGGAGCATCTGGGAAGAGATGGAGAGAGGGAATAGGGAATGGGTTTGGTCAGAACATTTTGTATACATGTACAAATTCTCAAAGGACAGGTAAATACTTTTAAAGGTTCCCAACCTCAGAAAGAAAAGAATGTGCTTTTGACAGATATTCTAAAGAAACAGGTTAAAAGGTTTATTCTTCTAATATTTAAGTTTATAGAGTCTGGCATGACTGAACTTCTCATCATTTATTCAAAACAAGCCTCCAAATCTTTTTAAGACTTAATGAGTTTAAATTAATTTATTAGCACAAAGGAGAATTGGCTTTCTCTTGCAAGTGACTGCATATTTCATAAGAAAACAGTGAATATGACAGAAATTTGAGTGACTTCAAGGTGGTCTTAAAATTTTGTTCTGCAATTAGTTACTTTTAGAAAATGTTCAAAATGATAATTAACAGTTAATTATATAGAACAAAGACTGGAGAGATGGCTCAGCAGTTTCAGTTAAAGACATCCAGGCGTTGGTGGTGCACGCCTTTAATCCCAGCACCAGGGAGGCAGAGGCAGGCGGATCTCTGAGTTCAAGGCCAGCCTGGACTACAGAGCAAGTTCAGGATGGGCTCCAAAACAATACAGAGAAACCCTGTCTCTAAAGACCAAGAAAAGTAAAAAAGAAGGAAAGAAAGAAAGGAAAACATGTGCTAAAAACATACATTATTATCCTTGTAGAGCCCCCAGGTTTCCTTCCCATCACCCACATCAAGCAGCTCACAGCCCCAGCTCTAGGGAAGCTGATGCCCTCTTGTGGCCTCTCCAAGTACCTGCACTTGTGTACACACACACACACACACACACACACACACACACACACACACACACACACACACAATATTTAAATCTTTGGCCAGGTGTGCTCGTATATACCTTTATTACCAGCACTCACAAGACAGAGGCAGGTATATCTCTGTGATTTCTAGGACAGCCTATATAGTGAGTTCCAGGACAACCAGGGCTATGTAGAGAGACCCTGCCTCAAAAAAAAAAAAAAAAAAAAGTTTAAAAAAAAACTTCAAAAATATGTATAGTGGTTTTTATTCAAGCTAAATTTTGTTAATCTTGCACATATGCTTAATATCTACTTCTTGAATTTATGATGTAAATTTTCTTTTTAGTTCTAGCCTCATCTGGCATAGATTACGACATAAAGATCTGGTCGCCATTGGAAGAGTCAAGGATTTTTAATCGAAAACTTGCTGATGAAGTAAGACTTTTACTATACTTCTATTTTAATTTTTATCTAAAATGCTATCTTAAGAGAAAAACCAGTTCATTATTAGTTGCTAAGTAAAACAAAGCATTCAGTTAAGGAAGTCAAATTTTTAATCTCAGCATTCAGATGGATAGGTAGATTGATGTCTGTGAGTTCAAGGCCAACCTGGTGGTCTATATTGAAAGTTCTAGGCTAGCCACAGCTATATAATGAGACTGTGTCTCAGGAAAAGGGGGAGAGAGAGGATGTCAAATCTTTGGAAAAAGAAAAATGAAATAAAAACATATCTATAATAGTAAATGTAAAAATCAATTTATTATGTTACTAATTACAATACTGACATTATATTTTTGGTGGTAAGCCTAGCCTTCAATGACTGAGCCATCAGCCTCCATGGGAATGACCTAGGCCCTCTGCATGTGTGTGACAGTTATATAACTTGGCCTCTTTGTAAGACTCCTGGCAGTGAGATCAGGACCTGTCCCTGGCATTTGGCTGGCTTTTGGGAACCTGTTCCCCATGCTGGATTACCTTGCCTAGTCTTAACACAAGGGGAGGAGTTCAGTCCTGCCTCAACTTGATGAGCCATGCTTTGCTCAAGCCTGTGGGAGGCCTGCCCCTTTTTTGAATAGAGGAGGAGGAGTGGGAGTGGAGGGGCGGGTCATGACACAGGAACAGGGAGGGAAACTGTGGTTGCTGTGTAAAGTAAGTGAAAAAATCTTATTTAAAAAACAAAAATATGACTTTTATAACAGATTAGGAATATAGTATAAAGACAAGTTTGATTATCATGCTTAGTATGTATAACAGAAAGCATTAAAAAGTTCTTTCTGTGCCGGGTGTTGGTGGCGCACGCCTTTAATCCCATTACTCGGGAGGCAGAGGCAGGCGGATCTCTGTGAGTTCGAGGCCAGTCTGGTCTCTATAGCGAGTGCCAGGATAGGCTCCAAAGCTACACAGAGAAACCCTGTCTCGAAAAACCAAAAAAAAAAAAAAAAAAAAGTTCTTTCCTTTGAAGAGTGTTTTAGCTGCAAACAAATTGATTATGCAGCCTGTGATTCACCTTCTACGACCCAGGAAGCTGAACCTAGGGTTCTGGTCAAACTGAGCCTCATGTCAAGATCCTGTCAAAATAAGCAAAAGATAGTGAGGCAGGAGGTGGGGGCAGATAATCTTACTATATGCAACCCTCCGTAACTGTAGACTTTTAATTTTTCTATTTGAGGTTTTCACAAGGGAGCATTAGGACTACCCCCCCCCATGTCCCCAGTATTAATAGGTAGACCAACAAATGATCATAATTTTTCTTTATTATATTTTAAAGACTCCCTTAGTTCCTTGGTCTTACTCATTTTCATTAACATTTTTAGCTAACATACAAAGTGATGGGTCTCATCCGGGCATTGGTGGCACACACCTTTAATCCCAGCACTCAGGAGGCAGAAGCAGGCGGGATCTCTGAGTTCCAGGCCAGCCTGGTCTACAGAGCGAGTGCCAGGATAGGCTCCAAAGCTACACAGAGAAACCCTGTCTCAAAAAACAAAAACAAACAAACAAACAAAAAAAAGTGATGGGTCTCAGTGAGAGAGAGGTGGGGGAGTGAAGAGGGAGAGGAAAAGGGAAATGATTTCACATCCTTAATCATTGAACCTTCGTCATTCTTATCCCTCCTTCCTTGTTCTTTCCCTCTGATCTCACTGGTCCACATCTTCCTCCAAGTGTCCCTTTTGCTTTCTGCTGCTGCTGCTGCTGCTGCTGCTGCTGCTGCTGTTGCTGGAGGGGGGGGGTGGTAAAACTCTGCATATGAGTAAAAACAAGTTACCCTGTCTTGCCTTCACCTCTTTTCTCTTAGACCCTTCCTCCCAATTCCCACTTACCCTTCTGTTTTCATGCCATATAATACAGTCTTCATACTGTATTTGTCTTTCTGAGTCTGGCTTAATTCCACTTACACAGTAATCTCGTTTCTACCCATTTTTCTGCAGATGACATAATAACCCTCCTTATGCTGGCTTATATACATTTTCTTTATCCATGGATATTTAGACTGGTTCTATAGTTTGGGTTTTATGAGTATTGCAGCAATAAATATGTATGCATGAGTATCTATGGTAGGCTGGCTTAGATTCATTTGGGTATAGTCATAGAAGTGAGATAGCTAAATTATATGTCAGTCCTATTAGTAGTCTTTTTGAGGAAGCTTCATATTGGTTCTTATAGGGACTGTACCAGTTTATATTTCCACCAGCAGTATATACTGGTTCCTTTTTCACACTTCCTCTCCAGCATTTGTTGTCATTTGTTTTCCTGGTAGCTATTTTGACAATGTAAATTTTTATTATTATTTTGAGTCGGGATCTCATTTTACATCTTCAACTGGCCTAGAATTGGCTATTGTGGACTAGGCTGGCCTCAGATTCTCAGAGATCCACCTGCCTGTGCCTTTGCAAGTGCTGGGACTAAAGGTGTGCCCCGCCTCCTGCAGCCCCTGGGACTAAAGGTGTGCCCCGCCTCCTGCAGCCCCTGGGACTAAAGGTGTGCCCCGCCTCCTGCAGCCCCTGGGACTAAAGGTGTGCACCGCCCTCATGCAGCCCCTGCTGCTTTTCCCTGCTGGCTGAGGAGTTTGAACATTTTCTTTTTGTTCATTGGTCACTTGTATTTCATTTGAGAACTTTCTGTCCAAGTATTTTCCCCATGGGTTTTAATATTTAATTTTTCTGCTCTGTCAGATGCACAGTTGTCACATATTTTTCTCCATTCTGTAGACTGTCTTTTCACTCTGTTAATAGGAAGAAGCCTTTTAATTTGATAAATCCTATTTGTCCAGTCTTGGAATTATTTCTTAAGCTATAGAGGCCTTTTCATAAAGTCCCTCTTTGTGCTTAAATCTTGAAGTGTTTTTCCCAACACTAATACTTTCAAGTCCTACATTAATGATCTATTTTGAACTGAATTTTGGTCAGAATTGGAGAGATGGTTGTAATCTCATTCTACATGGGAATTTTCAGTTTTTCCAGCAGCATTTGACTAAAAGGCTCTCTTTCCAGTGTAAGTTTTTGTGTTTTTTTTTTGGTTTTGGTTTTTTTTTTTTTTTTTTACATACCATAGAAGTCTTCCACTTCCTGAGTAGGTTCATTCATGGGTACTTGATGCGCTTATGGATTTTGCTAGTGTTGTGAATGGGTTTTTTTTTTTTTTTTCATTTCTTTCTCAGCATGTTTGTTGTATGGAAATAGGAAAACTACTGGTTCTGTTAAAGTAATTGTCATTGAATAGCCTAAAGGCAGAAATAGAGACATTACACATAAAAAGCATGAAGAAGGGCTGGAGAGATGGCTCAGGGGTTAAGAACACTGACTGTTCTTCCAGAGGTCCTGAGTTCAATTCCCAGCAACCACATGGTGGCTCACAACCATCTGTAATGAGATCTGGTGCCCTCTTCTGGTGTGCAGATATACATGGAAGCAGAATGTTATATACATAATACATAAATGAAATGTTTTTTAAAAAAATATTCTTCCTAAGACTTGCTGATTTTCAAAACTGTTTTCTTTAAGGCAAGGATGGTGTTACTTTATGAACTTTGACATAATTGTTTAACTTGCTGTAGGTTATAACTCGAAATGAACTCATGCTGGAAGAGACTCGAAACACCATTACTGTCCCAGCATCTTTCATGTTAAGAATGTTGGCATCACTAAATCATATCCGAGCTGGTAAGAACTTCTACTCTATCATTAAAATCATTATTTTATTTGAAAACAGCCCTGCTTTACAGAAGTTTATATGATTTTCTTAATATCCAAAAATGAAAGTAGCAGCTTCAGAACTAGGATTTCTCTCTGTGAACACTTGACTTTAGCCCAGTGAATTATTTTCTTATTAACTAAATTTATTGAAAATGGTAAAATGAAAACACAGTCACTTGAGAACTGTATTAGGTAATCTCATAATACAGAACTGTACCATAAGCCTCCAGACACATTGTACTGCTGGACGTGCTGGCACACTCCAGTGATCTAACACAAGGAAGGTGGAAGGAGGAGGAACAGGTGTCCAGAGTCACCTTCGGCTGCACAATATGAGATACTGCCTCAACTAACAAAAAACAAAAATGCGAACAAATAAAGTTATGTTAAATACATTATAATGGTAGGTTTATTCAAAGTCAATACTGTTCCAATTAAAAACATAAAGTGGTAAGAAAGTTATATTAGTGTACTTTCCAATAATTTTTAAAGATTTAGTTATCTTTATTTTATATGTAAGGGCCTTGCCTGAATGTATATCTGTGTGTGCAGTGCCACAGAGGCCAGAAGAGGGAGTTGGATCCTGTGGAACTGAAGTTACAGACTGGTTCTCTCCTATGTAGGTGCTGGGAACTGAGCCCAGATCGGCAATAAGAGCAGCAAGTGCTCTTAACTACTAAGCCATCTCTCTACTCTATCAACACTGTTTTAGATGATAAACTGTGGTTCAATGACAGAAATCCAAAAACTGCATATATTACAACTGATATTCAAGAAGAAATTGCATAATATTTATTCATAGCAATAGGGTTATTATCCAGTGTGTATTATGACATTTTTATCAAGCAGGAATGCTTATCCCTTCTCACTGATTGCATAAATGCATTCATACGTTAGGCGTTAGGTATTATGTATCATTTATACAATACCTATTGTGTATCAAATATTATGTCTTTTTAATTTGGGTTTTTAGGTTTGTTGTTTTTTGAGACAGTCTTTCTGTGTAGTCCTGTAATTGTCCTGCAGCTTGCTCCAGGCTGGCCTCAAATTCACAGAGATGCACCTGCCTCTGCCTCCTGAGTACTGATATTAAAGACATGTGCCACCAAGCCCAGCAGATACTAACTCTTTAAAAAAAATAAGATTTTACTTTAGATTTATTTTATTTCATTGTATGAGTGTTTGCCTACATGCACATGTTCTCCACATACACGTTTTCCACATGCGTGCCTGGCACCTTGGGAATCCAGAAGGAAGTGATAGAGACCCTAGAGCTGGAGTTACAGGTGGCTGTGAGTCACTGTGTGGTGATGGAAACTGAACCTGGGTCTTCTACAAAAGCAGCAAGAGCTCTTAACCTCAGTCATCTCTCCAGTCCCTCAGACATTAACCCTAACTTGCCCAGGCCATCCACCTGATGAACGTTAAAGCCTGAATTTGAAACTACCTTCCCCTTGACTTAGGATTCCATGGATAGCCATGTATTCAGGTCCATACTCTGACATGCAAGCTTTGGACCAAAAGTCTTTCTCTTCTCTTTTTATAATTATATAATTATAATGTCCCCTTCCATCTAATGTTTGGCATCCTTCTGTTGTGGACTATTTACTTTATCTGTCCTTAATATTTTCCAGATTACTTGAGGAAATGTGTCTGTCAAAAAGCCCTAAATACTATGGTAAATACTAAATTACTGTGGTAGTGATTTTCTGCCATTGCCTTCGTCATAAACCATAATGTGATACAGCTTACCTTCATAAAACTTGCATTCATTTCTTTAGTAAACCTTTCTCTAGGGTAGAGGTCAGTGGCACAGTGCTTACTGTGTGCGAAGCTCTAGGTTCAATCCCCAGCATGGCAGAAACACAAAACAAGGACATTAAACACCTTCAGTGAACATCCTATCATAAGCCCTAAGGATAGAGAGGTAAACAGATGTTACTTTTGCCACTAAAAAGCTAATAGTGTGGTCTGAGAAGACAGGTTCTCAAGTACTATAACGGGTCATCATTGAGAAGCTCATAAAGAACTTTCCAGAATAGGTGGAGGAAGGAGCTTGTGAAGAAGTTGGGACAATTTCACAATAAGGACAATAGTTGTAGCTAGCAGAGCCATGATTACTAGTGAACGGTGCAGAGGAATAACAAGCGCAAAAGGCATAAGCCCAAGAGAGCATGCTGCACTGGCTCTCCAAGCTCATAACTATGTGTGCAGTGAATATTGGACCCAGTTCATGCTCTACCTTGAGGGAAGAAACAGCACTTATTTTGGTCATTATTGTAATTTCGGTTAGCACAATTCCTAGAACATAGCAAATGATGGATTTAAGAAATCTTATTGCCAGGTGGTGGTGGCACACGCCTTTAGTCCCAGCACTCGGGAGGCAGAGGCAGGTGGATCTCTGTGAGTTCAAGACCAGCTAGTTCCAGGACAGCCTCCAAAGCCACAGAGAAACCCTGTCTCAAAAAAACAAAAACAAACAAACAAAAATCTTATAAACAGAATTACACAATCTTTTTACAGGCATGTCCAACCTGTTACCCACAGGCTGTGTGTCCTAGGATAGCTGTGAATGCAGCCCAATGGAAAGTCATAAACTTACTGGAGTAAACAGTATATGAGGTTTTCTGGGGGTGGGGGCAAGGAGTTTTTGTTTCTATGTTTTGTTTTTGCAACTTGATTGCTCTGTTGGAGCATGAACTGTGTAGATGACATCATGTCACATTGTCGGAAGGTTGAACACAATGTGAGTGGTCTCCACTCTTTTTCTCTCTCATATCCTCCTTTCCAGGTTCCCTTGACAGCACCTGACATCCGTTATTAAAGCTTAGCCTCCAAGGAACCTTGTTTGAAAACCACTGCAAGAGAATGTAATAGATCAAGATTTTGTGTGTTTTAGAATTACATGATGTTGTATATATGATATTATATCATCACTCTTCATTTACCTCTTGAGGCAAAATTAAAAACTTACATTGGGGTTGGAGAGATGGCTCAGTTAAGAGCACACACTGCTCTTCCAGAGGACTCACAATTGACTGTCACTAGCTCCAGTGGCATCCAGTGCTTCTGGCTCTGGCCTCCTTGGTCACCTGCACTCATGTAATGGTATATGCCTTTAACCCTGAGATGCAAGGCAGGTGAAGGCCAGACTGGTTTATATAGCCAGTTCCAAGAGCACCAAGGCTGCATAGTGAGACATAAGACCTTGTCTCAAAAACAAAAACAAACCCTCATCTGTATATACTAGTGAGTAGATTTTTACATGTATATGTTTTGAATGGTAAACATTTTTCATAGTTTTAAACAAAGACTCTGTGGTTATTTTAATAGATACTAAAAGGATTTTGAGCTTGTGTGATTCTCGTGTTTGTTTTCCAGACCGTTTGGAGGGTGACAGATCTGAAGGTTCAGGTCAGGAGAATGAAAATGAGGATGAAGAATAAATGACTCTTTGCAAGCACTTAGATGTTCTGAAATTTGTATACGACATTTATTATATTTTTTTTTTCTTTACAGAACTTTAGTGCAATTTAAGGCTATGGTTTTTTTGGAGTTCTTCCCCATTTTTTGGGATAACCAAACATTGGTTTGGAATGAGTGTGTGCATGAGTTGGGAGAGTGTGTAAAACAAAACAAGCAAAATGTTTTTGAAACTTTTTGCCGTGTATGGAGTGCTCGAAAATGCCAAGTGCAATACTTCCCTAACCCTCAGATGTGAGAGCTTGGATCAATGTTGAAAAGTCATTTTCATTGTAGTGAAAATGTTGGTTCAAATAAATTTCTACACTTGCCATGTGCATGTTTGTTGCTTTCTAATTAAAGAAGTTGGTTGTTTTAAGATCCTAAATTTGAGTTTTTATTTAATTCTTTGCTACTTTGACCCACATTTTCCAGTCATTTCTCTAACAAAGAGGGCTTGTTCTGTTTTCTGCATTTAGAAACCTTTTCCAATTTGACATATGTATGACCAGATCACATAAAAGGGCCTTTATATTTCTCTTCCTGAGGTACTTTTTTTCACCTTGCGCTACTGACTCAAGATTTGTGATACCTCATCTGAGTCAGACACTGAGCCTTCTGGATGGTTCACATTAGCACAAATTGAAGGTGCTGTCTTCTGGTCTACCTCTCTGTCCATACTCCTGATTTCACAGCAATCAGTTAGCTGACTGTAGCATCCACATCCACTTCATACCCAGACCTGTGTGTATCTTACAGTGTTGTCCTGAACTGCTTCGTAGACCTAACCTTTTTCACCTCCTAAATTGTCTGCTTGTGTTTCCTCGATCTAATTTCATGCATATATCTCTACAATCCATTTACAAAATAAAGTCTTTTCTCAATGCCAGGTTATTGTGTATTTATATACTTTCTAATCGCCATCTGCACAAGCATCCATGCTGCTCATACTGAAAGCCTCTTCTAGAAACCAGACCTGCCAGATGGGAGAGAGACAGTTGCTGCTTCCTGATACCTTACAAAGTACTTTGGCCTGCAGAGTGGTGTACCTGTTGTTTAGTGAAACAAAAGGACTACTTCAAAAGCAAGAAACACCCCCTCCAGCCATGCTCCAACCACTTCTAGAAGTGGCTTTCTTCTAGACACTCCTCATAGTTGTCTGATAGATGAATGGCCAGAGCCAGTGCAGATCCAATATGGCCTGCCAAGCATGGAGCCCTCTGTTGGTATTTGCTATACCAGCTGCTTTTGTTGAAAGCAGTTCACTTTTGCTTTAATCGGCAAGTAGCTTAACTGTTCCTGTCATTTTCAGCAACCTAAATGTCCTACTAGAAGAAGAATTGACTGAATCAGATACTGAGAATAAGACATAACCTGTCTCCTTCTGGGCCTTCAACATGCTTGATGGTATAGCAGCACAGAGCCATCTCTATGGGAAACATGGACCTCCTCCCCACAAGAACACCTGCTGCTGGCAGAATATAGTTAGCTTTGTTGTGGAAGAAAGTAGATGTTACTAAACTGGTAGCACGGACTTGTGGGACGACAGTGCTGGAAGACTCGGGTCAAAGGGTGTCTGGTAGGAAAAGGTTAGAACAAAGGCAATGGCAGGTGTCGTGTGGCACAGCATGCTGATGGAGGTATGGGGTCTGTGTGTGTGCTGTTCATTTGCCTGTGAGCTTGAAGCTGTTCTATCAAAGGGAGTGGGTCTGTTACTATCAAAGCAATTATGTAAACAACTGGTGTTTATTACTTAGGAACAAGCCAACTGGACAAGAAGTTAAGGATATAGCAAAGACAGAATTAAGTCCTGGTCACTTCCAAGAGTCAATGGAGGACAGGTGGAGAGTTAGGGGACTGGCCCCAGGGTTCAGCTACATACTTAGAAAAAAAGATGGTGTTAGTTTGAATAGGTGAGGGGAGAGGAAATGATGAACCTGGTACGGAGGTGGTTGTGTGTTTATGCTACCGACAATCTGCTACTCAGTGTGTTTGGGTGGGTGGATGATGGATGGATGGATGGATGGATGGATGGAAAAGCACTACTTCATTAAACCTCTTAAAAACCAGGCTTAGAAGCTGGTTGTGGCGTACACATGCCTTTAATCCCAGCACTTGGGAAGCAGTTGAGATTCAGGCCAACTAGGACTAAACTAAACTAAAAAAAAAAAAAAAAATCAGGTTTAGAGTGTCTTGAATATATATGATCAGCAACAGTCATGTAATCCAATACGCCTTTCGTTTAACCACCTGGGGGGATTTAAGTGCATTTGTGGATGTATCCAAGTAGTGTAACATGGGGAACCTCACTCCCAATTCTGCAGTAAGTTCCCTCTTGCTGCTCAGTCCTCTTAGCCCATGGGGACTGGAGATAGGAATAGGGCTATAGAAAGTTGGGAGAAGGAACAGACACCCATAAATGCCCACAGACCACAAGTCCAAGTGCAAACTGACAATTTACACATTCCAGAAACATTTAATCAGGTAAACAAAACTTGTCTACATACACTTTTACTTATTCATAAATACTGATTTATATATAATAACCCTAGACCATTTTATCTTCAGGAACACCATCCAAAACTTCAAGTTAAATATATTTTAGGGTTAGCTTGGGTTTTGTTTATTTTTGAAGTTTGGTTTTTAACCACGTCTTCCTCCATGTAGATGTCATCAGAACAACACTCAGAACTCTCCTTAAAGCATGTCTTTTCCACCAGCAGATCCATTTCCAGGCATTCAGGGTTTCTGCCGCACTTGGCATGGTCTCATCACCCAAGTCTTCTGGTACTGTCCTTTCCTCTGAAAGGAGCTGGCTCACCTGTGATTTTTAGTGTTTCAAATAGTGGTATATTGTGTGCCAAAATTACTCTGGCCAAAATTGTGCTTGTAACCTTGTGCAGATTGGTTTCTGTGCTTTGAAGTCTTTCCAACAGATAATTGCCTGACCTTGACCTTCAAGGCCATGTTTTAGGCCTGGTCAGTTAGGTTCTTCCTAGCTAATAAAGTCCAGCTGGCCCATTCTGCTAAGGATGACCTTTAACTCACCTGTGCCTCATTCTCCTTGAGCTACAAGGCTTGTTCCTTCTCTCAGACACATGACCAAGACCTAGGGATTTGGCTATGCCTCTGGTTTACCTCATTTTGAGACACCACTTTCCTCCGGCCTTCCTGGACAAGGACAGTATCTGCCTGTCCTCCTTATAGTCATTTATGGCTGATCGCATCCATGTTCTTGTGGTCCTCCTCACATTTCCTCAGGTTCTGTACACTCCCCGAGTGACATGGACACCTATACCTCCTCTGCCTCTTCCATCCGAGTCTTGGAAGACAAGAGCTTTGGCTGCTGGGAGCCAGACACTGTCACTGCTAGACTGAACACCCAAAGGCATTGGAGTTGGAGGGAGAGGTGTGTGGCCTTTCTGAGTATAAGGAAGGTCAAAGTTGAATTGACATAGGTTGGGGACTCTATACATCATCTTTAATTTGGGATATTATAGAAATAATTCCTTTTTTGTGTGAGCAGGTCAATGTAGAAGAAAGACTTTCTTACTAGGAAAGTTCATTTTTGTTCCTACTGACCTCATGTTCCAAGGTGTACTCAGCCTTTCCACCCTCCCCTACTGCCTTCCCTTTGTCATCACCACTATTATACTGAATAGCAAATAATTCCCCCAGGGCAACAACCCTCAGCATAATTAATTACCCTGAATTGGATAAAATATCTTTAAAGATCCCTGTAAAACAGGAAGGATTCTGCCCTGTCAGTTACACTGAGAAGCAAGACCAGAGGCTCAGGTCAGCCTGCACTTCTGTCCTGTGATGGATGCACCATGAGCATTTCTGTAGTCCACCCTATGCAAACAGCATCCTTGGATTCTGTGTCCCTATATACAAACAGATTATCCAACACCTAGCTAGTAAGTGGCAACCTGAGGTCTTAACTCACAACCATGCCACACACTAGCATCACCCTTACTGTGTCCCGCCTGCCTGAAGCAAAAGAAGATGGAGCATCTGGAGTTCTCAATTAGTGCCTAGCACATAACAGGCTCTTAGAGGTGAGGTACACAGTAGGACCTAATGCATACCTGTTCTTGGCCTCCCCTTGTTTAGCCACATCATCCTCACTTCCAGACAGGAGGCAGACAAAACAAAGCTGAACATGTTTCATGAGTTCATCTTACAATCCATTGAGAAATGTCTCTAATCTGCAAACCTAAGAAGGACATTGTCCACTTGGAAAAGCATTCATAATAATTCTGTCTCAACAGACTAGTATGCTCTCTCATTGGATCAGCATTATTTTCCTCCTCTGTCTAGACCCAATCTACAGCGCCCTATTGCAAATACTGAGTGATGGTTTCATTCTTGGCTGAAAGATGAAGTCACAGTTACACAAATGAGAATCTAAGTACATTAGCACCAATGGGCCACTGTCTTTGCAATCCTCCCTGCCTGCCTGTCTTCGGAGTAGTGCTTTGCTTAAGATCACACAGCTCTGTGCAGGTAGTCCCTGTGAACCCCAACAGGGGTCACACGTATGAAGATCAGTTGTCAAGGCCAGGCATTTGTACTCATGGCAGGGCTCAGAGGAACAAGCCTCCCTGATGATTTTTTTTACTCTCCACAGCCATACTGCTGCCATCTAGCGTCTAAGGTTTTGAACTCCAGTTTGGGATGTCTGGCCAGGTTGGAAAAAGTAGGTGTCACTGTAGTGCTTGGCCCAATGCCTTCTCAGATGCAACAGTCCCCACAGCAAGCATCTGGAAAACAGCACAGGGACCAAGTCAAGGGGAAAACCTTGTAAAGCAGTGGGCCATGGACCTCCCAGTGATCCTATCCGAATCAGGACTGAGGTATTTACGCAAACAAGTAGCCAAAGGGCCTACTTGCCCCTACCCATGAGTGTCCTGGGGAAGGCCTCAGGCCTGCCACTGCACAGAAATTTGCAGCTAACATGGCTGGGTTTAGTTGGGATGGTGGCTTCTACACAAAAGGCAGGTGTCCTCCACAGAGGACAAAAGAGAAGGTATGGACTACCTCTCTCTCTCCTCAGCCCACTTCTCTCTAGCTCAGTTGAACAAATGAGAATCCCTGAATATGCAAAAACATGGTTCTGGCTCCTACACGTTCTCCCAAGACTCAGTTGAGATGGTCACCTGCTTCCCTGGCCCAGCCCTAGAATCCTGGTTGGAATACTCAAGACCCTCTGGAGCCACAGCTTGGCCATCACCGCCTGATCTGTGTCCACAACAGTATCTTCTGGACCTTTCTCCTCTGAAGTGGTAAATAAACACTGCTATTATGCCCCAGTGCCTGGTGAGGTGCTTTATGGGCCTGCAGTGTTGGGTAAATGAATAGTCCTCACTCCATTAAAAACACTGACAATTCCATTTTCTAGGTCAGTTTAGATGATCTCTTCTTGTATGCCAGTGAACTGGGGGTCAGCCAGCAGGACTCAGAGGCCTCAGCATCCTTCCCATAAAGCCTAGCCCCAGGCAAGCAAGAAAGAGCTCTCTAATCTTTGAGTCTTAAGTCAATCTATTGCACTAACCGGCAACCCGTCCCTAGGGGGCAAGGCCTCTGCCATGTTCCACTTCTGTGCATTAGGAATATGGTCCCTCCAGACACCGGACAAGTACTAGAAAAAGATAACACACTAGAAAGAGAACAGAAATGCTGCCAGGGATGAGAAAACATATGACTGTCCTCTGCCCACTGCCATTCCATCCAAAATCCTACCAATCCCCTGCACAGCTGTCTTGGAGTAGGTGGTGTTAACAAAATCAACCACACAAAGGCAAATGCCAAGCCTCATGATATGTCTTCAGTGAGCTGCAGACCAGGCACCACAGGAAAAAGATACTGCCATACCAGGAGCCAGGTAGCCCACAGAAAACACATGAAAAGTAATTCACTCTGGAATGGCTGCCTTGTGGCTGATATGGCAAGTGGGGTCTTCCTTTGCTCTGTGAAATGGAGAGCCCTGAGCCTAGCTTGTCTAGGCACCCAGACTTAAGAACAGCAGGGAAGGCTGTCTTCCTGGCCACCACAGCAAGCACTCAAAGCTCAAACTTCAAGTTCTAGCTTGAGAGGCAAGGGGTCCAAGCCAATGGATCCCACCTGCTTCCCTACCTTTGCCTCAGCTGTGGTACAGTCTTCAAACCCGTGTCTCGGTAGCTAGCATTTAGGACTGCCCTTAATAGTCAAACAGTACAAAGACACGGGGCCAGAGCGTGCAGGTAGTTTTCCGTGTGTTCACTGAGTACACACTCAAAAGTATACAAAGGCTGGTTTATCCACTGGTCATGTTCTGTTTGTTCCCATCTCTTAAATTACAAGTTCAGATGACATCAAAGATCAGAGCTGGAAATATCTTGGAGACTAACTTGTTCCAACTCCTCACTCCTCTCCCATTTCTCCAAATGGCCTAATGACAGGACAGGATGTTCCAGATGATACGCAAAGACCAAGCTGAGCCAAGAACCCAGGCAGTGAACTCAGCTCCAGTGCCCTTTCTACCTTGTGCCTGCCCCAAAGCTGCAGTGACAATCACAATTGCTCCTGGCAATGAATTGAGGCCAGCTAGGTTTGTCAGTCACTCAAGCATCTCCCACATTGCCTGTGTGAGGGATTTCCCCTAGATTCTTCCCTGCTCTATGTGACATCATAGCCCTAGTCTTAGTGACATACCCTAATCTCCTGGGTTTCTTATTTTGGAAATGAAATGCCTGGTACTCACCCTTGTCTTTTATAGTGGTTTCTCCCTTCTTTTCAAACACTAAAACATCTGTCAACAAAGAGGTGGGTGGGGTGGTCCCATCTTGGGTGGCCTGTGGGCTGCTCCTACAGACCAGCAGCAGTTGTCACCAAAGGCCACATCCTAATGAGGGCAGTAGATAATGGGGTGTCTGTGTATGGTGCGCTACTCCTGGGTGTTCTCTGGACTGTTGTGCAGTTAGTCTATCCTGTGTGGCCCTATGCCGCCTGGATCAACCACATAGAACCCCAGATGGTCTTGCATCCCATGAGGTACACTGAGTAGGGACTGCCTCTGAGACCATGAGCAGTTAGACCAGCAGGATACTGGTGAAGACATGGTCCACATGGTGGCTTCCCTTTGAACCCATTGTCTCTGTCCTCCCGAAATGGCAGCCACATCTCTCCATCTGCTTTTTCAGTGTGCTTTGGAAGCCTCGTTCCAGCCCAGGGACCCTGGACAGCCACACATGCCTTCCCGGCAGACAGTGAAGTCAGAACTTCCAGTCCTCCTGGCTGCATCCCCAGTGTTTCCTTCCCGGTGTCTGGCCCTCCATGAGGGGTGACGTCTTCCAGGGCCTTGGCACCGACACAGATTCCAGTAGCTCCAGTGTGGCCCCAGTCCCCTCTGAGGCTTTCATCTCTGTTCTGCAGCTAAGATGTCCCCTTCCTCAATGCTCTGCAGTGGTAACCTCTGATTTAAAAGAGTCCTGCTGCCTCGACGCCCCCCAAAGCTAGCCCCTGGGACAGTCCGTGCTGTGAGCAAGACCCCTGGCAAAGCCTCCTCCCCGAATAAGTTGATTTTGGCTTCGGCCTCAATGGCTTTAGCCAAGCTGGCTGCGTAACTGTCCAAAGATTTGTGGACTTCGGCTTTCACATGAAGAATAGAGTTCTTGGCAGCCTCTGTGGGAGAAGGCAGAAGGGAGGTTAGCACAGGAACCAGGACCCATGACTACCCCAAGAATATGGCCTCTGTTGGCTCACTGCCACAGAGAGAGGAGACAATCGAAGATAACATGTATGGATGTTGACATCCGATTCCCCAGGCTAAAATTCTGGACTTCCCGATTTACTACCTGAGAAATGCCAGATGTTATTTTTCAGTTTAGTTTCCTCATCTATAAAGAGAAGAGATCTCTTACTTCACATGGTTACTATGACAGGTGAATAAGTAAATTCTTCCTAAAATGTTTTAACTTTTACGTCTTCAAAAGAATTCCCTTCTAGCACCTCCCTGGGACAGCCTTACTTGTGAACCTAGGAATGTCGTGTCTCCTCTCCATTTCATTCAGAGCTTCCCTAAGTGTGGAAAGCAAGCCTCAGGTTAGGAAGTGTGATGTTAACAGTTGCACCATCCTATAGGGATTAGGACCCCTGACACCTGCATTGACTGAAAAAGAGGAATGAAGGTGGCTTTTCATTGCCAAACCAGAGCAAAGCTATCACAGACCTCACTGCCTAAACTCCTGGGATATTGGGGGGAACCTCTCTTCCCCTTATGTTTAATGGAGAACAGCATCAGGTTTGTGCCTCACTCTCCAGGAAGTAAGAGAGACTTCCCAGGTAACACCTTGCTCTTAGCACCAGACCAGCAGAGGGCGCTTCGAGACCTACCCACCCCACAACACAAAGGGCAGGCTTGGCTCTGTGTGGGGAAGTCTGGAGAGCACTGGGACTCACCCTGCAGAAAGGTAATGTAGGCTCACAAGGTTGCTGGTTGACTCTGATTGGATCTACCTGGCTAGAGACGTGGATGCTTTCATATCTTCCCTCTGAGCTCCTCCACCACCTCTCCCCTCAATTTGGATGTGAGTGGGGTGGGGTACAAGAAGATCGATAATGGGCCGGTATTTATTTTCATACTCAGCATTTACACCTTAAAACCCTGGGCTCCAGCAGACTCGTGGCTCCATAATGCCAGTGGCTATTCTCACTCGGTGAGATTCCTACCCGAGAGCAGCCTGAGTGGCTTCTCCGTCACTTGTCTACTTGGCATGTCCTGATGGGAAGCTAACCCCAAGTCCCAAAGCAACGTAACACAGATGCTGGGTGTTAGAGCAGGAAAGCCCAGCCAACAGACTCAAGTTCTCACAGGCTTCAGGCTTCAGGATGGCATCTTGGTCTCCACTCACTAGGCCGTATTTCTACTCTCTCGCTCTCTCAGTGTATGAGAGCAGGTGAGTGTGTGTGTGTGTGTGTGTGTGTGTGTGTGTGTGTGTGTGTGTGTGTGTGTGTGTATGACTACAGCTGTGTTTGCCCCACCTTAGATGCTGCTTGCTCTGAGTCAGATACCTCATAGTTCAAGATTCAGCTGACACCAGTAGAGCTGTAGTCAACAGGAGGCAGAGGTGACAAAGCCTTGTAGGAAGGTTGTGGCTAAAATCCCCTCCTTGCCCCCGTGTTTTCCTGAAGCAGTCCCACAAACCAACCTTTGCTCTGTTCTACTTCGTCCTCAAATGTCACGGAGCTCCTTCTCCTGGGTGGGCACGTGCAGTGTGGGGGAGGGTTGTCATCAGAAGTGCAGTCTTCCAGCAGCATCACATCCGTCCCTGAGGCAAAAGGCAGACCATATAGCTCCAGACACCAAGGCCTCTCCCTCCCACCACCCAATGCCTCATGACTGCCAGCCATCCCAGGATTTCACAGACAGTGGCGGGGCTGCCACACCATCAGATGACCAGATACTCTTACTGTCAAAAAAAAAAAAAAAAAAAAAAAAAGGAAAGGTGGACAGCACCTGAGGAACAACACCCAGGTAGTCCCCGCCATCCATTGCCTTAGGACACTATGCCCTGAACCCTTTGTGGGTGAGGGGTAGGCCTTGTGGCTGGCACCTAGATGAGACCATCAGTTGAGAAAATTCTCTGTCTTCCCTGGGGTTGTCCCTCTCTGGCAACCTGCACATCACATGGTGTCTGGGGCTGACCTGTATCCCTTGTCTGTGGTTGGAGGGACTCCCCAGGCTATGTCCCCCTGCCACTCACTCACTGAGCCCCACTGACTTCACTAACAGCTATCTTTCCATACCCCAAAGTGACTTTTCCCAGTGGGGGCTGGGAGAGGGCTCAGCTCTTAAAGGTTCACAACCAAAAAGACAAAAGTTCCCAGGAATGCAAGGATAAAGGAGCTTGGAGTTGATGGTGATGCGTGCTGCAGTGTTTGGGACTTGGTACCATTCCCTGTGTGGCCCAGAGCATCAACAAGCACCAGCCTCAGGTGTGGGCCAGGCGCCTCAGTTCTCCAGCAGAAATCTGTGAACTAAGTGCATGAAGATTCGCTTCCAGCTCTGACCGTGCTGCCCCCACCAAGGGCCACTCAACAAAAATGGGATCCAGCTGCCATGGTTCCCCATAAGCACAAGGAGCAGGCCCTAACATCAGTAAGCCAACTGCAGGAAGGAGACTAAGGACCAAGAAGATGGACTCCAGGGCCTGGCCAGTCAATTGTAGTATAAGTAGTGTCAAAGCATAGATTCTTCGAATTTTAATGTGTGTGTGATGGTTTTTCAGGACATGGTTTCTCTGTGTAATGGCTCTAGCTATCCTGGAACTTACTCTGTAGAGCAGGCTGGCCTCGAACTCACAGAGATCCACCTGCCTCTGCCTCCCAATTGCTGGGATTGAAGATGTATTCCATCACAGCCAGCTTAAATTTTAACTTTTCAAAGGCTTTCTTGTACTTTGATCCTCACCATCACACCATATGGTAGGGAGAGAAGGAACTGAGAGGCCCTTTTGTAGAGGACAGAACAGAGGCACGGCTTAGCGACTCAGGGCCATATGAGAAGCCCAGCTCCGAACCCTTGCCTCTCCTCCCAGCAGCAATGAACTCAACAAGTTTACACAGAGTGAGCAGTTTTCAGAGTAGGACCATTACCTGAATCCTGGGAGTAGCTGAAGCCGGTGTCCCCAGTGCTGCTGCTATGTCCCAGGGACTGTCCACCTGCCATGAGAGCCGTGAGGTGTGGGGACAGGCCCAGATCTGAAAGACAAAGTTGACATTGATGGAATGAACACAGGCTGCTCAGGGGGACGTCTGCTTCATACTGGGCAACTGATTCAGTTTCTGGCGCCACTGGCCTTGGCCCACCAGCTCCATTCTGGACACTGTTCCTTACAAAAACTCACTCCTGACCCACAGGAAGACACAGCCAAGCCACGGCTGCTTTCCCCTGATCTTGACCCTTGCTCCTTTCCTGCTCCATCAGGACTCACTGGGCTCCCCATGGGGAACCTTCCTGACCGTGTCCGCCACCAAGACAGATGGAGGGGAAAGCTAAGGTGAGCAGTCACCTGGGGAAGCTAGGACATACTATACTATACTCTTCCCCTCCTTCCTGAGAGCCAAGGAGGGCAGGGTGAGGGTGGAGTGGTGCACAGTAGCAACCCTTGTCACAGATGCTTTTCCCACAAGCAGTTGTCACTTTACTTAGGGTTAATAACAGGGCTGGAACTAGAGAAGACCCCCAGCCTCCCCTGCACCAGCACCTGCTTATCCCCTCTGGCACATTGGCCTCTGAACATGGCTGTGTTTAATAGAAGTCCTGCTTCGAGGAGTGGAGGCCCTCAGGGACATCTCCTGCCAGCTGGGATGGTGGCAGCCACAGTATGTTTGGACACCATCTCTGAGGCTCCGGCAAAAACCAGGAACATGTGTTTTGGTCTCCCCGAATGAGAAGACCCATCTGAGCCAGACCACTGTGGCTCAGCTTCGAAGCCTCCTCCTGCGAAGAGCAGACACGGCTACCATGAGAGTCCATGGAACACCACCATATCCCACGGGAACTGTCCACATCTAACCCATCCAGTGAAGGTGCACAGAAGGCCAGGCCCAGGGACCATGTTTGCTCCCTAAGAACATGCACCAGATAAAATTCACCTGCGAATTTTAGAAGCTGATGAGCAGGGTGGGATTCCGAGATGCAGTGGGGGATTTAATTAACTGAGAAACAGTTAGAAAATGAAAAGAGGGAAACTCAAAGGCCCCTGCAGTACCTACCCTGCCCCCAAATACACCCCTGCATTTCCCTCTCCAGCCCCCACCAGGCCTCCCAAGAAGGCTGTGACATGTGCTTTCTTCTGAGTGAACGGCAGATGGGACATGGGAGATAACTAGAGAGCTCTGTCCCTAGTCACCGGGCATCTCCACATTTGGGGCACAGGGGCTTGTCCTTGGGCCCCAGGGCTGGGCTGAGGAAAAGGGTTGTTTAGTTCTTCTTGTCCTATTTCCTACAGTCTTTTCTTTCTTCCCTCTGCCAGGAGCCCCCATCAGTTTGTATCGAAGTTTAGCATCCAACCAAAAGTTAGTGGTCAGCTCACCCTTCTCATTAGGGAGCAACCTGCACTCCATGGCTACCCTACCCATGAGGCAGCACTCTCCACAGCCTCCAGGTGCCCTGGAGATCTCTATTCCTGGAGGAACCCCCGACCCACCATAGGAATCTGCTAATGAGACCTCACAAGCAAAGGGGTTGGTGGCTCAGTGACAGCTAGTACACCTCTGATCATGGGTGAAGCAGGCTGTGCATGAAACCACCTTCTGTCCTGTTCTTGGGACATTCCAAGCATGTGTAGAATTCTGCTTCTGCCTTTGCATGAATTATCAGGACGACTGATATTATCAGGACGACTGATAATTCCACTTACTGACTTCTTGGGTGACAATTTTTCATGTACAGCACAAATGTACTATAAAACCATAGCAGGGCCTCCATCTTGCCAGCCATCTTTATTTCACCTTGTGAATACCAGAGCACTTGCCTTCCCCAAGGGTGGAGAGCAAGCTTGAAAGCAGGTTAATGGCAAGGGAGGTAAGCTGGGTTCAGGAATCAGTTGCATTTTAAAACCCTGTCTGCAGAGGGCAATGGTAAGGTCTGGTAAGCCTGGCTGAGACAGAGGACTATGCATGGAGGCTCAGGGTTGTCCCTCCTGATCAGAAAGACAGTGGGTATTGCTGGCATGGACAGCCATAGAGTGTGTACCTGGGACACACTATGGGTCTCATAGTCTATCTTGCTTCCCAGTTCCTATGGTATTAATATGGTTGACTAACCTACTATAGCCAGGCTCTCAGAGAAGAGCAAAAGCCACTGCCTACTCCCAGGCCTGTAGAAGCCAAAGATTCAGAACCTATCAGCCACAAGGCTGGTTTTCCCTGGATAAGCCTCAGACCGCCAATGGCTTTGGGTTTGCCAACCCAACCACAGCTGGTGTTTTCCGATGGCTCCCACAGCCTGGTAGTCCTTTCCAGGACAATCAAAAACAATTCACACAGTAAATCTCGGCCAAGAAACGGGTGCTCCTTTTTATTCTATCTCCTCTTTCCTCTATCCTCTCTTCTTTTTTCCTTCTTATTCTTAGTTTTAATGGAATACAAAAAAATCTATTAATTTTTCCAAGTTATTATAAGATCTGAGCCAATAAATTCACCAATAAAATGAAGCCAAGCACCAAATGTACCTTCTGGCTCACAAGTCAACTTGGGAACATGAGCTTGTAAATGAAAAGGGGTGGGTGCTTCAATAGAGAATAAATAGAGCCATGGAGATTGTTTTCTTCCTATGGTCAAAAGAAAATTCACCAGATTTCCCCTGTCCAGCAATTGCTCTCCACAAGGCCACAAAGTCAGTCAGTCAGCAGATGTGTTATCTGCCATATGGACAAGGCATCTTGTCATCTCTGGCCCTGAGTGTCCATAGACAACAGAAGCCATGTCTTTGCCCTGTTGAAGGTGAAGGTGGAGGATCTCTATTTCCTCAAGAAGAGAGACCTTTAAGTAGGTCTTAGTCATCTGGCAAGAAGTGAGCTACAGGATGAAGAAGGTATGTTGGGATAATCTTTTTGTACACTGTGTGAAGATGTGTCTGTCTTTCCTCACCTGCCCAAGGCACCTTCTGATTGGCTTAAAAAAGAGTTGACTGGCCAATAGCTAGGCAGGACTTCCAGGGAGAGGTAGGAACTCTGGGAAAGAATCTGAGGTGGGAGATTCACCAGTGAGACTCTAAGGAAGTTGGACCTATGGTACTGAGGAGAGGTAACCAGCCACATGGCAGAACGTAGATTTAGTTTTAAGAGTCAGTTGGAAACAACTAACTAAGGTCAAGCTTTCATAATTAATAGGAAGTCTCAGTGTCATTATTCGGGAGCTGAAGGTCCACAGAAAGCTCAGCTACAGAGGTGCTCTTGAAATCTCCTCCCGATAGCTCAGGTGGGTGACGGTCTTCCTCAACGTGGCCCTAAAATCCAACTACGCTCACTTCAGAACAACATAACCACATATCAGTGAGCAAGGGATACCAGTGCAAGCTAGAGTCAGCAGGTGGGAGCCAGAGGACAGCTAGGATATTCCCAATCTCTAAGCCTCTCAGCCAGCATTTATGCTAATTACAACAGAAACAGTGCTGAGTGGAGAAGGCTGGCAGACCACACCTGAAGCAAAAGGCCAGGGTAACTCTAATAATAAGATACACTGACACAAGAGCCCCTAAGCTGATGATGAACAGGCTCCCACCACTGCTGCAGCATTCTTGTCCAAAATATACAAGGCCATTAGACCTGACAGATCCTCTACAGAATCCTCAGGCAGGGCTGAGGTACATGTGTGGGGCTCGAGGGCTGATCTTGTACTACAGTTATGTAAGTTGATAACACCATGGGAAGCTCCCTGTGCTATTTTCCAACTCTTCTAAACCTAAAATTATATCCAAAAGAAAAACAAAACAAAACTGAGAAATGACATCTAACCTCTGGATTAGAGCAACTCCTCAAGGGCATGATGACAAATGCTAGTCGTCGTCGTGGTGTGTGTGTGTGTGTGTGTGTGTGTGTGTGTGTCCTCCAGGTAGAGTAGCCCTGAGCACAAGACAATGACACTTTGATGGAAGGCTAGGGTTTGGCACTGATAAACCCAGCCTCCCATGCACACACACAACAGATTACCAGGGACCCTCAGAAACCACTGACCCAGGAGGGAAAGCTCAAGGTGACAAGTGTTTGAGAGGAGAGACAGGCTAAGTGAACCACTGAGGCATAGAAAGAACATCCAAGAGAATGTTAGGAGCATGTCAGCCAAAGGAGAAGGCAGCCTGGTCCAAGGCTCAGAGTCTTCCCTTCCAGACCATGAGGTCCCAGCTAGGGTTCTGGAAAATAGATTTCCAAATCACAATGCCCCCTGTCTCATTCTCTGGGGATGTGTACCAGCAGAGACTCCAGCCTCCTACTCAGCATGCTCCTTCATCAACTAAGTAGTGGAAAGCTGCTTGGGAGTCACTGTGGCTACTCTGGGGTGGCCCCTTACCACAGGAAATCTGTGGCTTAAACCTGGAGGCCACAATCATCCTAAGAACTGCTACACTGACAGACCTTTAGTAACTGAGAAGGACCCTAGGTGACATCTGCTTCGGAGTGTGAGGGTCTTTTTTCTAACAGGTTCCCAAATTACCTGTGATCCTGTTGGAAATGCTGAAGAGCCTGGAGGTCCTCTGTCGCTGCACAAATGGTTCCCGGTAATAACGGTCCCCAAAGCACATGCCCAGGAGCTCCTTGCGAACAGTCTTGTTCCAGAGTCCATAGATCAGAGGGTGGCAGATGGCACTGGTAAAGGACAGCCATGTGGCCCAAGTCTCCAGGGTTGGGGAGACATAGTTCTTCCCCCAGAGTGCCTCTGAGGTAATGACAACCATGTAGGGGCCCCAAGTGACCATGAAGGCGCCAATGACCACAAGAATGGTAATGAGGGCTTTGCACTGGTTAGCTGAATAGACCACGCCTTGAAAGGCATTCCTCCTGCTGCCTGAGGAGGAAGTGGAGGTACTAGAATTCTTCCTCCCGGTCCTCTGGGCATCCTCCTCCACAATGACCACAGAGCCACAGTGCACTTTTCGGGCCTTGACCCTGGCCACACGGAAGATGAAACCATAGCATACTAGCATGATGAGAAAGGGGAACAGGGCACACCAGATCTGCCAGAAGACAGTGTAGCCAGGCTCCCGGTGCCACGCAGCCACACACATCCACTTGAACTCATCAAACTCCAACGATGACCAACCAAATAGGGGTGGCAAGCAACCAATGAGGGAGTGGAGCCAGATGTAGACAAGAGCCATCACGGCTCGGTTCCCTGTGATCTTCATGGGGTACACCATTGGATACAGGACAGCGTAATAGCTAGAAAAAAAGATTGAGGGAGGTGAGAGATGACCTACATGGAGGCAGGACGTTCCACTTTCTTGGGTAGGGATTGTTGTACTTCTCCCAACTAACTAACCCTTGTGCTGTGAAGACTTCTACAAAAGACAACCTCACCCAATCCTCCCAGACAAGCAACAGGCTACACCATGTCACACAACTCTACACTATCAAGGACAAGGTCCTGTGTGAGGGTCAGCACATCAGAGCCTTCTTGTATTTAAGAATTCAGCTATGGGCCGGGCGTTGGTGGCGCACGTCTTTAATCCCAGCACTCAGGAGGCAGAGGCAGGTGTATCTCTGTGAGTTCGAGACCAGCCTGGTCTACAAGAGCTAGTTCCAGGACAGCCTCCAAAGCCACAGAGAAACCCTGTCTCGAAAAACCAAACCAAAAAAAAAAAAAAAAAAATTCAGTTATGGGGCTGGAGAGATGGCTCAGCCGTTAAAAGCTAGGCTCACAACCAAAAATGTAAGAATTCAGCTATCCTTGAGGGACATCCTATTGCAGATTCAGCCGTCCTCTTCAGGGACTGTGTTAGTTTCTTTCTACTACTCTGATAAACACCATGACCAACCAAAACAACCTGAAGAGGAAAGGGTTTATTTGGCTTACACTTCCTCATCACTGTGTACATCTGAAAAACAGAGACTAATAGGGCTGTCTCGAAGGCAAACTCAGCTAAATGTTGACAGTATAATAAATATGTCTGATTTGTGACAGTTATGCAACATGTGACAGTAAAAATCATGACCAATGCCGTTGTTTTCTGTACTGCTTAAAAAAAAAAACATTTTAGGCAGGATCACTTCATTGTGTAGCTCTGGCTGTTAGGGAAAGTTGGCCTTGAACTCACAGAGATCCACCTGCCTCTGCGTTGAGAATGCTGGTAAGAAAGGAATGCATTTCCACATCCAATTCATGCATCTTTGATTCCTGTATCTTTTCCCCCTTTTCTCCCCTCCCCTTGCCTCCCTTTATCGAATAGCGTAAAGATCAATTTAAATTTTTAGTCTAAACTAATATTTACTAATAAAAATAGCATCTGCCATTCACATATCTAAAGACACTAAATTTTCTTTTAATTCTTGGTTTCAGATTATTTTATTTTATGTTCCTGAGTGTTTTGTCTGAATGTATGTATGAGCATCACATGGATGCCTGATGCCTGAGGAGGTCAGAAGAGCAAGTCAGAGCCCCTAGAACTGGAGTTACAGACAGTTGTGAGCTGCCATATGGGTGCTGGGAATTGAACCTGGGTCCTCTGCAAGAGCAACAAGTACTCGTAACCACTGAGTCAACTCTCCAGTCCCAACATTTTGTTTTAATAATACAGCTTAGTCATAAAGATCTGGCCAAGCCACTGTGACTCCATCTTGTGTTGATGGGGGAGATGAGCTATTTCTTCAAGACAACCAGGTCTTGGAAACTCACCATCTTCGTCAGGTGGTCCCTTCTCCACTCAAAGCTGCTCCACTGAATGACCCTGGGGCCAGGCTGTGAGGACTGACACTGCAGCGATGTGAATCTGTCTGTTCCAATCCTATCACCTGGCTTCTGACTCTCAGACACTGCATCCTTATCACACACCCTGGGCACTTCTCCCTCGTTCTGTCTTGTCTCTTCCTCTGCATTCTCACAGCACGCAGAGCATACTAGCATCTTTTCCATAGTGGAACACTCCAAAGTTATTCGCCCCCAACTCTATCGCCCCTTCAATATTGATTTCACAGTATATTTACCCGCCTTATTTGGCTGTGTAGCCCCCAGTACAAGTGTTCAATAATTGTTTGCCAAATGACTAAAAACAGCCTATTCCCTAAGTAGAAGGGATCACCCTGCCTCCTATATACATGTGCAATCCTATTTGCTGTTTAGAATGTCACTCAAATGCCACCCTTCCTTAAGCACTCACTGTCCTACCCACCCTCTGCAGTGACTTCTGTAGTTGCCTATGGCAGCTGTTTCTGTTCAACACTAATAGCAGCATACATAGTTGAATTTGTGCTGCCAAGATGTCACCATGGTGGACAGTTTGGGGTCCCAACCAGGCCTGCAGCTTACTACCCCAAGACCCTGCCTTGGGCTGATGGGGGAAGTGCTTCTGTGTATGTGTTTGTCTTATTGGATGATAAATAAAGTACTGTTTGGCCAATGAGGCAGCAAGTTAGGCGGGACTGGGAGCCAAGGAGGATTCTGGGAAATGTAGTAAAAAAGTGGTGATCCAGGCAGGAAGTGACATAGCAGGGAGACTATATATAAATATATATATATATATAATATATATATATATATATATGCAAGGGCAAGAAGGAAGTCATCCTTTCTCTCTTCCTCCTGGTCTCTGCTCTGGAGTCGCCATGTGATCTGCCGGCAAGAAAGGGTACCAGCGGAAGGCATCCTCGATAAGATAAGTCTTTTAAAATATATAGATTTATGATAATTAAGACTGAGCTAGCAGATGAGAAATCCTAGTCATTGGCTAAGCAGCATTTGTACCTAATATAAGTCTGTGTGTGTTACTTGGGACCTTAACGTAGTGGCGGAACTTGGGCAGCCTGGCCGAATGCGCCCACGTGGAAGCAGGGCTCGGGCAGCTTGGCGGAAAGAACTATTGTTACATTGGGCCTTTAGAGACATCCAACAAATGCCCACAGCACTGGCATAGGTGAACTGCTGGTGATGCACTTTGATGGTCTGAGGATCTGTCATTCTCATCTTCATTTAACTTGCTCCCAGATTAGAGGAAGCAGTTTGCATCTTCCCGGACCTACCCCTGCAGACTACTGACACTATGACCAAGTACAGAGAGTGCTGCAGAGACACAGGGACCAACTTTCATCTACACCTGAGCTGCTTAGCCTCGATCTGCAAAAGCCAAGAAAACGGGTGTTCAGAAACCGTTATTTTTTCAAATAGAGAGTAAAATGCCAATAAGATCTGATTCTCTCTATTGCCAACAAATTCCCGGACTCTTTTCTCCTGTGTCATGCAGTCATCTTGGTAGGATACCAACGCATCTGTCTAACTTTTGGGAGAGCCCCTTGTCTTTTTCCAAGTATTTTGAAAGTGTGTTTCACTTCTCTGAACACAGCAATTCCACAAATGGACAGGGTCACCTGAGCACTACAGGGAGCTATGGAAAACCACCTAAATCCAGTACTAGGGTACTTAAAACTAAGTCAGAGTCCATCCCAGACAGAGTACCACATGACCACTAGTAGTACATTCTCCAAGGTTATCAGAGATGGGAGGAGATGTTCATGACTGCATGTTATATGACAAAAGCAGAGCATAGACCTATACATGCTGTGAGCTGATAGCAAACACACACACACACACACACACACACACACACACACACACACAAAATGTACTGCTGGGCTGGAGAGATGGAGAGATAGGTGGCTCTGTGCTTGCTACTCTTGCAAAGGACCCAGTTCCCAGAAGCTATGTTGTGCAGCTCACAACCACCTGTAGCCCCAGACCCAGAGAATCCAACATCCTCTTCTGATTTCTTTGGGCATCTGTGCCAGTGAGCACACACACATACCCATACGCACACATAATTAAAAATAAAATAAAATAACATCTGTTTTAAAGGATGTACTATAGAGCAGCTGGAGAGATTGCTCAGTGGTTAAGAACACTTGCTGCTCTTGCAAAGGACGTGGGTTTGGTTCATGGTATCCAACTGGTGGTTTACAACCATTCATAATTCCAGTTCTAGGGGGTCCAATGACCTCTCTGACCACTGCAGGCAAGATACTCATACATATAAAATAAATAAATCTAAAAAGAAAAACCTAAAAAACGTACTGCAGACAACTAAAAAGTAGTAAGGAGGCAGACACCCTGAAAACATGCAGTAATGTTCCTGGTTGGCTAGACTGTAAGCATCTATTTCATTCTTTTTATTTATGTTGCTTTTATTACTGGAAAAATAGACATTTAGAGATGCTAATAGTTTCATTTTGACTCATTCATTCTACATTCTCTACAAAGCCATGGGGAAAACAAGAATCCAGCCTTGGGGTCCCGCATCACTGTGCTCAGGGGAGTCAGTCCAACCCAAATAACTATGTTCCCAAGAGTCTGGAGACTTGTGTCAGCCTGTGGCAACATCCCTGAGTAGCCTCCTCTGTATTTCCCTGACCCTTCCTCAACAATCTTCCCAATTTCCAGGGAAGCACGTAGACCACAGACTTTGACTCTACTCTCTGTTTTCAAGAAGTCCAGCTCTGTGTATGATGATTGAAATGACCCAATAAATAAAGGTCAGAAACTTGCTGACAAGTCCAGCTGCCAGGTGCATAGCTAAACCTGCCAGCACAACGCTGGCAGGACTCCGAGAACATGAGTTGCAGCTAAGCAGTGTGGGCATCGGCATCTGGCCTCTGCCTCAGTTACACCTGGGGCGGGGTTAACACAGGCTGTAAAAGTGTGCTGGGCTCCTACAGGTATCACCATTCCCTGGGCTGTCTGCCTTCCCACTGCTCCCCAAGCCAGTCCTGGCTGTCTCTACAGAACAAAAGAGTAAAGGGGACTTTTGTCTGGGGTCCACCAGTCACAATGGGACAGAGGTCAAGGAAGACACATCAAGCACGCAGCGGAGAGGAACAGCTGAGTCTGAAGACCAGACTAGTTCTTGCTTTGGCATGTCACTCCCCTTGGCCCTTGCTTCATGTGGAAAAAAAAAAGGAACTATAGGTTCCTGGGATCTTTGTTTTGTTTTATTCTTTAAAGCAATGGACCTTCTTTTTCAAAATTAAGCTACAGTTGTGCAACACTTAACAACAGGGATACACTCTGAGCCCCGTCATCGGGTGATTTTGTTATGCAGAAGATATTATAGATTTTGTATAAAACTTAAATGTAAGAGGTACGGCACACTGCCTGCATGGTACATCCTATCAAATATACAATCCGTCATCCACCAGAACATTGTATGTGGCACTTGACCATACATAAGATATAGACAGATAAAATGAGAAGGACTCTGGCTAAGGGACTAAAGAGGAAACAAAACCCAACTTGTGCACTCTCCTTAGGAAGAACCTTCCAGTGCCCTTCCCAGGAACAAAGTCATCTGGAGTGGATGGACCAGAGATCCGTCCTTCCATAACCCTTCAACTCTCCGAGTCTGATGCAAACTTACCGGTCGATGGCAATGACCCCGAGGGTGAGCATGCTGGCCGAGCTGATCAGCAGGTAGAGAAGAGCAGAGAAGTTGCACCAGACCACGCCAAAGATCCATTCCCTCCGGATGCAGCTAGTTACCACAAACGGCAGCACCAGCACCGACAGCAGGAAGTTGGACAGGGTCAGGCTGAAGACGAACTTGTTGCTGAGGGTGAGGAGGTAGGACTTCTTGTACAAGGTGACGACAATGACCAAGTTGCCCAGGCAGACGAATACGGTGATGATGATGATGGCAATGAACTCAGTGACCACACCCCCTTCACCACCCTCCGTTGCAGTGAGATTGCTCAGCTCCTTCCTGTAGTGGGGGGAGGAGTTGAGGCTCATGGTCAGTGCACCTCGGGATGCGGTGAGCAGAGCATGCTGGGCGGCTGCAGAGAGAAGGCGGGACCAGGGGTGGGGGAGACTCATCAGATCACATCTCTTGCACTTTAGGAAAGATGAAGCCCAGCTTAGCAGGGCTAAGTCCGGTGCCTCATGTTCACCAACTGGAGTCTCTGAGACAGTCTCCCACGAAACCTCTACAACTTGTTTTTGTTTGTTTACATCCCACAGACCCTGTAATTGACTACTGTCTCTTACTACCTGTGGTAGCTTGGCTTTGGAATGTCTCCCAAAGATCCCTGTATCAAAGCCTTAATTCTTAGCTTGGCATTAGGAAGGGGGCTGGAGTGAAGCAGGTAGGATGTGAGGGCTGATGGGAGATGTTTAGTTCATTAGGATGTACACTTCAGAGAGGGTTACGGAACCCTGACTCTTCCTCTTTTGCTTACTGACTGTTAGGCGGGAAGCTGCTCTCCTCTACCATGAACTTACTGTGAGGTGCAGCTTGTCACATGCCCCTAACAATGGGCCAACTGCCCCCCATCTGGGCTCAAACCTCCAAAACTCTGAAGTAGGACACCACTCACCCCCCACCCCTTAAATTTTTCTCATGCGGTACTGGGCATCGAATACAGCATCCTGCATATACTAGGCAAGAAGTATCTACCACTGAGCTATATCCAGCCTGAACCTGCACTTTAAACAAGCAGCCAGAGGGACAGGTGGCTTGTCATAAGTATGCTCTGTGGGACATTTTGCAGACTGCTGCTGTGGGCCCTTGCTCCTCGGGTGGATTTTCAATTGGCAAAACAGGAGCCACAAGGGCTGCAGGCCACCTGCAGAATCAAAATCTATACTTTAACCCATATCCCAGCTTACTGCGGACACATTAAACTTGACCACAAGATTATCCTAATAACACGTGTGAGTTTCTGAGCAGGGCTAATAAATCAGGGTCAATGCTGTAACAGGGTGATCGCCCTCATTGGATATGGTGGAGGCAAGGAAGCAGGTAGGAATTGTGAGTGGGGACAGGAAGACACTGTATTGACCCACACAGACTTCACTGTCTAGTAAGTAAGGGTCCCTGCTCTCAGGAAACTGGCTTGAGATCTTGGCTAAAATTCAAGGTTGACACATTTTAAGCATAAAATATGCAGACTAATGTTTCTCCAGAACTTTTCATCTACTTTAATCAGAAAAAAAAAAAAGAATCCCACAGATCCATTTTCCTACCTGCTCTTATTGTCCATGAACAGAAAACACCAAAAAGAAAGGAACACAGCTTTCTGTGAGATACACAAGGTCCCCGTGACTAAATCGCTCCAAGATGGTCCCCAAACCTTCCTAAGGGACCTGCCATTCTGCCACCCTATTGGGCTTATGTAAGCATGAGGTCAACTTATCCTACGCAGAGTTTATAGCATAGGAAATGCTGTGAAGGCAGGTGTCTCCAGTCTTGAACATATGGAATTACTGTTTCTAAAGCCAAGTACAAACATTACTTCTACTAAAGCTTGCAATGTGCATGTCATCCCATATTTCCAAGCTGCTTAAATATTCTCTAAATCTTGATGCAGTTTCCCAGTGTCTTAGTTCCCCAGCATCACCATGTCATGAAGATGCTTTGTTGGTGGGTCAACTGAAGGTATGTTTCTTTGCAAGGTTCTTTCTGGTTTTCACCTTCAGTTGCCAAGTTCTAGATTTTGCTGCCTCTACGTAAATTATTAGTTGGAATCTCAAAACAAAGCCTTCATACAAGAATATCATTCTTGAGCCAGCTGCAATAGCTATAAGGTGATGGTGAAGAAAACAGACTTAAGACAGGCGGTGGTGGTCACACCTTTTATCCTAGCACTCGGGAGGCAGAGACAGGCGGGTCGCAGTGAGTTCAAGACTAGCTTTGGTCTACAGAGTGAGTTCCAGGACAGCCAGGACTACAGAGAGAAACACTGTCTCAAAAAAAACAAAAAAGAAAAGAAAAGAAAACAGACTTGGTACCAGGCATGGCAGTGCACACCTTTAATCCCAGCATTTAGAGGTAGAAGTAGGAGGATCTCTGTGAGTTTGAGGCCAGCCTGGTCTACATAGAAAGTTCCAAGCTAGCCAGGGCTCCATAGTGAGACCACCATTAATTTTTTTTTTCTTCTGGGCTAAATGAATACAGAAGCCCTTAAAAATGTGACTGGAGTGAAAAATATTACAAATGAGTATGTCCTCAGGACAGAGACTTTGGTTACATGTCGCTAGCACCTGCTCAGGCCCCTGTTACACACTTTGTTGGAGAATGACTTTAACACTTTGTGAGAGAGTTAACATCATAAAGGCAGCCCCTGAGAGAATAAAAACAGATGCAACGGAGACCAAGGGAGTCTCCACTGGTCCTGTTAGCAAGCCTGCCAATGACTGCAAAACGAGGGAGCTGCAGCTGGCAAGGGTTCTTGAGATCTCCCAGTCCAACCCTACCAGGGAGGGAGCCGAGGAATGTGGGCCAAAGAGGTGCCCACCCAGGAAATCCAGATCCTAGTCTCTGCCAGTAGGTCTTCAGTGGGCAGGCACAAGCCCCAGCAGATTCCTCCCACTGGAGCTTTAAAGAACCAGAGGATTTGGAAGGCCCCAGCCATCGCAGGCCTTCTGGCTGACAGCCAGCTTACCCCGGGGCCTGACAAGCCAGGGCCCATTGAATGGCAGCGAATTCCAGTGCGACTCACGTCTCTATGCTCCTGAGCACCCTCCACTGCCAGGCACAAAGGTGTTTCTGAGCTCGCACAACAAGCTGACCAACAACCCAGTGCTCCTGATGCACAGCTAGACAGGAACACGGGTGGAGTGTCAATGCACGATCAGAACCGTCCCTGAAGGAGTTAAAGTCCCAGGAGGGCTGGCAGCTACGTTCCTGTACCTTTACCTTTAAGGCCACAGATGCAAGGGTAGCCGCCCCTCTCCGGGAACCACCTTCAGTCTAGCCATCCATCTAGAAAGATAGTAAAGCATCAGCTGCCTCAGGCCACTAGCAATAGCCTCAAGTCATCCAAAGCCAAACCTTGTCACTAAAGACAGCAATCGATATCCTTTTTTTTTTTTTTTTTTTTTTTTTTTAAATTAAAACACAAGGCAGTGCTGGAGAGTCCAGAGACGATATCTGTGAATTGCACAAACTAGTTTGTGTGAGGGTTCCAGTACAAACAATTCGAGGCTGGAGCCACAAGGGCAGAATTACCATTCTCTTCCATGACTCCAAATTTGGATATTTTGTGAGCCTGTGTCACGTTCTTCCCTAGAATTCTGGTTATGGATGGTTTGTACTACATCTCCTACTCCATTGCTGCCTGAGTCTTGGAGGACAACAGGGGCTTAGGGGCTGAGACCACATACAGACTTCAACACCAGACCATCGGGGTAGGTAAAACCTAGCCTTTTGACTTTATATCCACAACTACGGACAAATCCATTGACTTCCATTTCCTTGCCAATGGAAATGGCTTTTATATTCTACACAGAGGAATTGTGAGGATGGAGTTGTGTCCAGCACCTAAAACATCTGGCACAAGACTGCCTTTGCCACAGGAGTTAGACCTCATTCTACTTTGGAAACTTATTTTCTCATTAGGGCAAATCCAACATCCCCTCCAGCTCCTACTCACAGCCACTGGTCTGGGGATGACAGAACTCCAGGCTTAGGACTTTGGCTGAGAGTGTTAGAGGACAAACTAGCCAACCAAGGGGCTCTATTGTCTGGCACAACAAGAGCATCACATCAGCTGCTCACCACTGACACTGTGTAGGAAAGGCTTACCAGGAAGCAAAGCTGAGAGAGTGAGAGTGAGAGCGAGAGGTGTGGTGGTCTGGGAAGAGAAAGGGAGAAGATACAGGTTAACCCATCCACAAATGCTCATGGAAGAGCGTGTGATTCTAAAATCTCGCTTTTCTCAATTACATACACAGGCTGTCCCTGCCCCCTACTTATGCTAATTTCCGTAAGTATCTGTCACTTGAAACTCAGCCCTGACTAATTTCCTAAAACATCATGATCTGCATTCAACATGTCAAGTCTACCTCTTTTGCCAAGTTTACTCCAACTCCTCAGACACGGCTCTGCTACCTCAGCTTCCTTCTATAAACTTCCTTCTCTTTCTCTTCTTGGACCCATGGATTGTCCTTGCATGAAAGTGTGGGAAGCTGTTCATCTCCAGAGAGGGGTATCTATAGGGTCAGAAGATTCATGTCACCTTCCACATGCACTGTGAGGCAAAGGTGACTTCCATGCTGGTTAGTGTGTTGTCAACTTGACAGAAGCTGGAATCATTTGGGAAGATGGGACCTCAGCTGAGGAGATGTCTTCACCAGGGTGGCCTGTGGGGAAGGCTATGAGGCATTTTCTTGATTAATGACTGATGTGGGAGGGCCTAGCCCACTGGAGGTGGTGCCACCATGGGCAGGTGGTCCTGGGTGATATAAGCAAGTAGGCTGAGTAAGCTATGAGAAGCAGGCCAGTAAGCAGTGTTACTCCATGGCCTCTGCTTCAGTTCCTGCCTCCAGGTTCCTTTCCTACTTGAGTTCCTGCCCTGACTTCTCACAGTGATGGACTGTTACTTCCCCAAGTTACTTTTGGTCATGGTAATTTATCACAGCAACAGAAACCCTAAAACAATTCCCTACTTCCAGATAGGACCAGCAAAGGACAGCCACAGAGACTACAAACAAAAGGTGAGCACTGTGAGGATGGAAAAGGCAGGGCTCCTAATACTCTCTAACAATGGGACACTAGACAGGACAAGACGGTGGCTGTCTGCTCTGGAGTTTAGCTGTAGAGAAAATAAATTCATTTTGGCAGAAGGTTCTCTTCTGGTAACCCTGGGCCTTTCCTCCTTCTTGCCTTTCTGGAGCTAGTCTCTCCCTCCAAGTTGGGACCTTACCCTTCATACCTACCCCACACATCATACAACCCACCCCAGGAAGCACTGACCAGCCTGAAAAGCTAGGCCCACACAGGCCTTCATTTAAGAGGATGAAATGCAAAGACACAAATACACACGATGCTCAGCTATCCCCCAGGTAAGGAATTATTCCAAAGCATCCTTTCAAACCAGTCCCAGTGGGTTGGTCACTGTGCAATTTTGATCATACTCGCAGAGGCTCGTCATCTGCACACCTCAAAGCAGCTTACGTACATCAGTCTCAGTAGATGGAGGTGGGTGGAGCCAGGGAGACGGTCCTAATAACCACCTTGTTTGTACTTCAGATAACTGAAAGGAGTGTGAACCCCCACTCCAATCCCACCCACAAACAAGGCCACACAGCTCGACAGGAGCCAGAAAGGGATCACAGGGTCCCTGGTTTTCATACATATATGTATAAAGAGTTCTCTCCCCAGTCTGCCTTCATTATGTTCTGGCAGTCACATGAAAGTCAGTCTAAAGATAGCAGGTATGGGAAAATGGCCTCAGTTACCCTGGGCAGATGTGCTCCTGCTGGCCTTCCCAGTATTGGCTATAGTGTTTAGTGCTTTGCTTCGCTTTGCTTTGCTTCCCCACTGGGTCCCACAAAGCGAGTCATGGGCTTGTTCAGAGCCTCTTGGTGTGTGAATTAGGTCTGCGTTCTGGTCTGCTTGGGAAAATACATCAAGGGAAAGAAAAGAAGCAAGCATGGGAACCCACATGACCTTGTGGTCTCTTTCTGAATTCTCAATTCGCTGGGCAGAAACACTGTGAACAACCCCTTCACAGCACCCTTTGGCACTACAGCTGGGTGTCTGTGGCTTAGGGATCTTTGCTAGTTTCTGCCACTATGACACCATCCATAAAGAAGTGTGCCAGTTCAGAATCTGTCCAGATCCAGGCTCTTGACTTGCTAAGTAGCCTCTCTGGGCATCAGTTTCCATCTGTAAAGTAAAGGGAAAAGGAGTGCCTGTTCTAGGGCTTGTCAATGAGTCAATATTTGCACAGTTCCTAAAATAGTGCCTGGGTCCATGCAAGTACCCATTAAGGAAAGCTGGAAATGGGCTGAGAAAGGTTAGGTTAAAGGTAACTAAGCTCAGCTCTACAAGCTGGCTCTGTGGCTGCCAACTGACCTTTAACCCATCCACTCATCACAACACATGAGAGTCTACATGGTGTAGCCTCATTTCATCTCACACATCTCACCCACACATCCACCGCTGCACAGATCCCACCAAGCTCCAGCAGCTGGCCTACGTGCTCTTTACTTTCAGCCTACTCTTGTTGAAGCATATCACCTACCTGGAATATTCTCCCCGTTAATAATCTTTAATAAGTCTATTTGTCAAATAACTTCATTGAAAGAGAAAAAGCAAACTAGTAAATAGGAGGAGACTGGGGACCTGGGGTAATGCAAAAAATACATGAATTTATGACATTGGGTTTGACAATGATACTACAGACAGGATACTAAAGGTATAGGCCACAATGAGAGACAAAGCCAGAGATAGACACTCTCTGTCTCTATCTCTGACACACACAAACATACACAGAGACAGACAGACAGACAGACAGACAGACAGACAGACAGACAGACACAGAGAAATAGACAAATTTGATTTCCTGAGCTTTTAAACTATATGCATTCAAAGATACTCATTTTTTCCTCTGAGACAGGGTTTCTCTGTGTAGCCCTCATTGTCCTGGAACTCACTCTATAGGCCACCAGGCTGGCTTCAAACTCACAGGGATCCACCTGTCTCTACCTCCCGAGTGCTGGGATTAAAGGTGTGCACCTCCACACTTGGCTAAGACACTCACTTTTTACTCAAAAGAATAAAAAAAGATAACCCACAGAAGTGGAGAAAATTATGTATCTGTTAGGACATTGATATTCAGAATATATAACAGACACCTAAAACTCCAAGAACAAAAATGCAAACAATCCAACTGGAAAACAGGCAAAAGACTTGAACAGTGTTTCTGCAAAGAAAGCAAGCAGCCAAGTGCAAATTCGAAACGTCACCAATACATTGTAGAAACACAAAGAGAGTCTTCCACTCATTAACAACCAGAAATGGAGAAAACAAGTGTTGGTGACAATATGGCAGGGAAAAAAAAAACTGTACTTCTCTGGGCATGGTGACTAACACCTTTAGTCCTAGCACTGGGGAGGCAGAGGCCAGGGGATCTCTACAAGTTCAAGGTCAGCCTGGTCTACATATCGAGTTTCAGACCATCTAGGGCAGCATAATGAAACTGATTCCTAATAATAATAATAATAATAATAATAATAATAATAATAATAATAATTTAAAGATTAAAAACATGCCTTGCAGACTACTGGTGAGGGGTGTGAAATGGTAGCACCAATACAGAAAAGTTCCTAAGAAACTTAGTGCAGAGAATTACTGTACGATCCAGCAATTCCACTGCTGGGTATGTATGCAAAAGAACCAAAAGCAATGCCTGTAAGATGCATCCATTGGTTGCAGCACGTGTCTGCAACCTGAGTTCCATTCCTGGAACACACATAAAGGTGGGGGGAGAAAAACAAATATGAATGTAGTTACTATCACAGGACTGCACAATACATTTAGAACCCATCAAGATGGTAAATTTTATGTCATGTGCATTTATGTATTTTGCCATAATAAAAATTTCTTTAAGAATCTGTCTATTGCCGGGTGGTGGTGGTGCACGCCTTTAGTCCCAGCACTCAGGAGGCAGAGGCAGGCGGATCTCTGTGAGTTCGAGGCCAGCCTGGTTTACAAAGTGAGTTCCAGGACAGCAAGGGCTATTACACAGAGAAAACCTGTCTCAAAAAAGAAAAGAAAGGGAAAGAGAGAGAAAGGAAGGAAGGAAGGAAGCAAGGAAGGAAGGAAGGAAGGAAGAAAAGAAAAAAAGAATCTGTCCATCTTCACCTTAATTTTGCTGTCTCACAGAGTGAGGAAAGTCATAAAGAAATAAAGAAAGCCTGGGGCTGGAAGACGGATCAGCAGTTCAGAGTAGCTGACTTCCAGAACCCCAAGTTTGGTTCCTAGTGCCCATGTCAGGTGGCTCACAACCCCTGTAATTCCAGCTCCAGGGACCCAACACCTCCGTGGCTTCAAGGCCAAGTCTCTGTATGAGATCATGAAGCACTCTGCGCCTCAGAGACTGAAATGCGTTACAAGGTTAAAAAAAACTCAACTTGGAGTTAAAAATGTGTTTGCTCTTTCTGTTGGATCTTCATGGAAAGTCCCACACAAAGCTGTACTCTCTGAAGTAAATGTTTAGAGGCCCCTCTCCCAGGCCCGGCTAGCAATAGTCACACTAGCCTTCCGATGGCCCAGGTTTACCAGTCAGCATAGTCATCAGAGGGTCAGGCAAAGTCCTAGACCCACAAGCAGGCAGGAACACAACTCACTACGGAGAGCTGTGAGGAAGTATTTTGGGAAAATGGGAAAATGGAAGGCTCTCGACACCCGATGACAGAGAAAGTCTTCACTAGAGAAGAGTATCAGTCCCAGTTGCCCACCTGCCAAGCATCCTTCTCCTACTGGACATTCCAGCCTGGTCCATGTAATTTCTCTGAGTGGAATAAAGGCAAGATGACAGATCTTTTACATGAGGTTCAGACCATGGCCCCAGAACAGGAATCCCAACAAAACCCAAAGGCAAAACTAGGTCAGACCAGGTCAAAACTGTCCAAAGCCATTCCAAGTCTACCTGATGCTGTTTCCAAGGCTACACACCAAGTCTACCTGATGCTGTTGCCAAGGCTACTCCAAGTCTACCTGATGCTCTTGCCAAGGCTACTCCAAGTCTACCTGATGTTGTTGTTAGGGCCACGATGAGTCAACAGGCAATTAGATCTGCTCAGAAGCCCCAGCACGGATGGAGAGACACCAATGACATCCCCCAGGAGCTGTAGACTCCTACATCCAGCTGGCCACTCAACATCTCTACTCTCCTGTCACAGGCAATGAAAGCCAAACATGTTCCAAACCACCTCTTCATCATCTTATGTGAGGCATTCCCATCCTTCCAGGTGCTCAGAGCCTCATCTTGAAGTCACTCTTGATTCTTTGCATACTCTCATGTCCCAAATCAAGTCCATTTGGGAATTTGGCTCCCTATCCGGAATGTATTTAGAATTCAACCTTGTCTTATTATAGCTCAGCCCCCATCACTTTACCCCAGACTATCTGTGTCTTCTTTGAGAGCTGGAGACATAGTTCAGTCCATAAAGAACTTGACAGAGCAAGCGAGAGGACTGGAGTTTAGTCTCTAGAACCCATACAAAACAGCTGGTGCAGAGGGCTTCTCTATAACCATAGCACAGGGTGGCTGGAAACAGCAAAACCCCTAGAACTCACTGGCCAGAGAGTGTAGCCAATTGGTAAGTAACAGGTTCAGTGACTCTGTCTCAAAACACAAGGTAGAGGGTCGGTGAGATAACTCAGCAAGTAAAGGCACTTGCCACCGAGCCTGACAACCTGAGATTGATTCCCTGACCACCTGGTAGAAGAGATAACCCACACACAAATAATAAGTTACAATTAAAAATACCTTTTTTAAAAAAAAAAAAGACAAGGTGAAGAATGATTAAGGAAGACACCAGATGTTGACCTGTGGCCTCCAATCACTGATTTAAAAGGAGCAGATTTCTCAATGGCTCTCAATCCTTTGCCCTTTCTCCTAAGGAAACCCAAACGCAACGTTTAAGGGAGAGCTAGCTTTTGAGCATGTGGCTGGAAGTCCCACACAGTGCAGAAAGCTTGAAACAGCTAAGTCTCCTAATGAGCTGTGATGCCACTGCACCTGGCTCCAGCTAAACAACAACCCCTTCTCAGTTCCCTGTACGAAACTTTCCTTGCTGGAAAACAGCAACCCAATTTGACAACACAGGTCAAAGATGGAACGAGAGAAGCCAAGGAAGGTGAACTGCAGTGAGGTAGTGACAGCGTAATCCAACAGCTGGTGAGAACAGGTGTCATGGGGCAGCCACCCCTTCTCCCAATCCCTTTTCATCCATCCTTGTCTCAGTATCCTCAACTCCCTCCTGGTGCAAAAGATCCCACAACCTTAACTTGCTTGCCCTCTCCCATGGTAACCCTAAACATACAAGGAGAATGTAACCACCAAGGAGTGCAATGCCAGTAGCAATTTCTAAAATTGCACCTAAAGACCAGCTTACACCCTGGAATGCTTCATTCTGGACAGCTGGGTTTTCCGAACTGGTGAGATGTTATTAACAGCACGTTAACTCTTTCTAGTAACCCTTTCAGCAAAATAAGTGAAATCCACCATACTTTTCCATGTGTGTGTTTTTGTTTTGTTTTGTTGGGTTTTTGTTTTGTTTTGTTTTGTTTTTTGAGACAGGGTTTCTCTGTGGCTTTGGAGGCTGTCCTGGAACTAGCTCTTGTAGACCAGGCTGGTCTCAAACTCACAGAGATCCGCCTGCCTCTGCCTCCCGAGTGCTGGGATTAAAGGCGTGCGCCCCCAACGCCCAGCTCCATGTGTTTTATCTTACGTGGATGGATGTTTTATCTGCATGTATGCCTATGCACCATGTGTGTGCCTGGTGCCAGAGTACGACAGGGGAGACATCAGATCCCCTAGAATAAGAGTTACAGACACTTCTGAGCTGCCATTTGAGTGCTGGCAATTAACCCTAGGTCCTCTGGAAGAGCAGCTAGTGCTCTGAACCACTGGGACATCCTCCAGTCCCTTTTCCCTAAATCCCCTCAATACATGGGCCTTAGAAATCAATTCCAGGCGGGGCGTTGGTGACATAGGCCTTTAATCCCAGCAAGTGGATCTCTGTGAGTTCGAGGCCAGCCTGGTCTCCAGAGCGAGTGCCAGGATAGGCTCCAAAGCTATGCCGAGAAACCCTGTCTGGAAAAAAAGAAAAAAGAAAAGAAATCAATTCCAATGTTATCACTGGCTTTTGAAACCTCCAAGGTTGTTAGTTCACAACTGATCAGCTGGTGGGTCATGACAGTAGACCACTGTCACATGATCTGAATGAATTATGTTCAGTTACACCAACCGGTTGCCACTGAGCTGTTCCAAAGGGCAAAGTCAGAGAAACCTGAGTTTCCTGCAGAGACCATAGGGATCCAAGCAGAAGGTCCATGAACAGCCTGGATGAGGAAGAATGTCACTGTTCCTAGCTACCATACACCTTTTCCTTACTTTCTATAAACTACCCTACCTCACATTCTCCAACTGGATCACTTGGTGGTGGTCACTGGAGGGGTCCACCCAAACAAGTACACCCCAAGCACAGTTGAAGGCCCAATAAGGGATATTACAATAAAAATCTCTGTGGCCAAAAAAATTCAAATGCATTTTTCACATGGTAATTAATTCACAGTAGCTTTTTGTTCTTAGGCGTGTCCTCCAGTTGAAGAGATAATAAAAGGGCAAGGAGGAGTCATGTGGGCTGGAAAAGCCATTCCTGTGCCCCAGGCCATGAGCCTCCTCAGCGCCACTTATTACCACTTATTTGAATAGCATGTAGCTCAAGGCCTGACTATCGCTTGAGCTAAACTCCCAAGAAGCCTTTCTGGAACATTCTGCTCCTATTGTGGTTGCTGGCATCACCATACCTACAGTGTTCCTGGTCCATTTTAGTTATCTTTTCAGACACACGCATCTTTACACAGCACAAGGGTTTTTGTTGTTTTGTTTTTTGTTTTTTTTAAGGGAAGGTTGTGTTCCTTTCCCGGTGGCTTACAAATGTTTCCTGAGTGTCTTCTACTTTCTCAATTGGCTTTGAGAAGATAAATATTTTGTATTCTCCCTACACGCTTTCTTTTGGATTGGATATGAAGTATCTCCCTAACAGACTCATGTGTTGAAGACACGGCTCCCCAAACAGTGTTGAGATGCGTGGCTTAAGGAAGGGACTGGATCACACATGCAGGCAATGACCTGATCAGTGGACAAATGCGCTGATGAACTCGTAATTTAATGGACGGTTTCAAAGTTGTAGAAAGTGTGGGAGGGGGTAACCGATCAGAAGTACCTGAGTGCCTTTGGAGGCCCCCACGCCCACCCCCTACCCCCACCCCATTCCTCTTCCTGCTTCCCAGCCATCAAGGGATAACCAGATCATTGTTGCATCCTCTTCCTCATCAAGCTCTTCTCCATGACAGGCTCGGAAACATTGGAACCAGCATGCCATATGGTGGACCCTCTGAAGCCATGAGCCAAAATAGGTCTTCCCTAGCTTAAGTTGTTATCGCAGGCATTTGTCACAGCGGCCAAAAGCTAACCCACACTAGTATCCGCTTAGACCTGGTAATCAGTAGAAGAACATGGACTTTGGAGTCCTCACCCAACCTAGGTCTGGGTTCTGGTGATCTTGTCTTTTAACCTCTCTGAGCCTCAACTTTTCCATGAGGTAAAAGAGAGAATTAACTGACTTCGTACGATTGCCAAAGAGGAAACATGGGTAAAAGCGGCTGGCAGAATGGCTACCAAGGTAAACTCTAAGATGCCTATATAAATGAAGGCATGAAACATTTAATCCCTCCCACTTCAAATGTAATTAAAGACACCTAACTACTTAGCTAGATGAAATGGATGTGAGGCAGGAGAAGGCCAAATGAAAACTACCCAGGCTCCATTGGGGATTCAAGGCACCGGAAGCTAAGTGTAGAAAAATACTTCCTCCCAGTAGTGAACTGACTTAGCACTTGGTATCCAATCACCTACTTGCCACAGCGAAGTCTGGGTCACAGGCACGTTTAAATGTATCTCTACTTGTGACTATAGGTGGCCATGTCCCCTGTTTCCTTTGCCTCCCAAGCCCCTTCCTTGAAGAGTGAACTTTCCCTGTGAAAGCAAAAAAAAAAAAAAAAAGAAAAAAAAAGAAAAGCTCACAGTGATGTTAGTGAAGAGAATCGGGACGGCTGGGGAACAAGGCAGGTAAATCCAAGCAGACATCTCAGGTAACCACTACTCCTAGGAGAGGTGATTTTGCGCCCTCTGCAGGGAACACCTGGAACTGCCAGGAGGCACTTGGCTGTCACACCGGGGGAGATGGATGGGGCAAGTCAGGGAAAGGGTGTTTGGACGCACAGATCAACCCAACAGACAATAGCTAGTAAAAATATCAGTCACATGGGGATGGAAGGATCCTGTCCTGTAGAAGCAATATTTCTTACTGTATATGCTTTCTAAACAGATTAAGAAAAATAAAACAACCCCCTCCACACATATACAGACACACAAAGGAGTAAGGAAATAGTAAGTAATGAAGGCTACACTCAGAAGACCAAAACAATTACTTCCATTAAAGGCAAACAATGATTACATGTTAATTAAGTTTTACCCTCAATTTTATTTTTTACTGATTATACTCACTGAGCAAAACAAACTAACTAAGCCTATATTGCTAAAATGACAATATTACTACATTTAATTTAACACATTTATTGATTCCTTGAGAGTTTTAGACATGTAATAGTATAATTATTATGTTGTCATTATTATTATTGAGACAGGGTCTCACTGTATAGCCCCAGCTGGCCAAGAACTCACTATGTAGAGCAGGCTGGCCTCAAACTCATAGAGATCCACCTGCCTCTGCCTACTGAGTGCTGGGATTAAAGGTGCATGCCACCAAGTCGGGCCTTAGCAATATTATTTTTAAATGGCTCACAGGAATATTTTTTCTGAATAATTTTCTCTGGTGGCCATATGTAAGGCAGATACCTAATGAACCTGTAGCCACACTGTTGCAGGTTTCTGGACACTCATATAATCTTATCCTCCAGTCGGCTCTCTGCTTGTCATTCCTCAGTACACCATGCAAAAAAAAGTATGTAAGGAAGATACTCATTGCTCAGCTATTCTTTACAGCTGTAACACAACAGAAGTAAGATATGACCGAGTTTATAAGGGGGGACACAAGCAGTAAATAATAAATATGTAAGATAATTCCAGGTGGTAGTAAGTGCAAAGAGGAAAAACGAAACTGGCCCCGTTCATCTGTTTCCCCTTACTATAGTGAAATGTCTCACAATGCATACTTTCTCAGGAAAGTTTGTTCAGCTCGTGGTTTTGGAGGGTGAAACCCTAAGCATCGTCTGACTATATCATATCTTGATGAGTGCCGTCTGGGAGGGAGAGGCCATGAAAGACCACATGGCCAGGCAGGAAGTCAGCACACAGGAGGCATCAGAGCCAACTGGTCTATAACTCAACTCTTGAGGGTGCTGGGAAGCAAGCTTGGGTCCTCAGGAAGAGCAGCAGATAATCTCAACCTCTGAGCCATCTCTCTAGACCCAAGGGTCCTTTACATAAGTTTTCACTCTGTATGCTCTGTCTACCACCAAATCTTTTCTAGTTAAGTCTCCATCTTTACCCAAGAGAACAGACTCACATCCACCCACCCTTAGACGTTTTCTTCCATGTATGACACATCCAAGCACCTCAGATATGACACATACAGAAAAAAAAAAAAATTCACCATCTCGGCTCCTATCATCCCTACTCCACAGAACACCACCATTCACCCCATCTCTTAAAACAGAAACCTAGGGACTAGAGATACAGTTCAGCTATAGGATACTTGCCTAGCACTCACCCTGGACTCTGTCCCCAGCACTAAATGAAGTATTTATGTTAACACACACCTATAATCCCAGCCCTGGGGAAGTGAAGGCAGAAGGATCAAAGCCATCTCTGTCACACAAGGGATTCATGCCCATCCTGGGCTAGAGACCCTATCTTTTTTTTAAAAAGTAGCTTGTGCTGGAGAGAGGACTCAGCAGTTAAGATCACGTGATGCTCTTGCAGTGGATCTGGGTTCAGTTCCCAGCAGTTACACCAGGCCACTTACAGCCTCCTGTAAATCAAGTTCCAGGGGATCTATTGTTTTCCAGACTCTGAGGGCATTTGGACACACACATACTGCACACACATACATTTCAGCATATACACATACACATAAAATTTTTTAAAAATTAGAAAAAAGACACAGAAAACTGGGGCATTTTCAACTGCTCTTACCAAATAATCCTGATAGGGCTACTACAGCTCTGACACTCAGGCAGTGTGATCTTGGGTCAATGAATGAGCATGTCCAAGCCTTAGACTTCCATACAAGGCAAAATAAGACTGTGTGTGTGTGTGTGCGCGCGCGTGCGCGCGTGCATGCGTGCGTGCGCGTGCGCGTGCGCGCGCGCATTTTGCTAAATGTTGATCCGTTCCACTCCCTGTGGCAGACATCCTGTGTATCACTAAAATCTAGCTCAAAAAAATTCATCCATATTGTCATTACCCATCTCAGAGTGCCACCGTCTTCCCCCTAGTATTAGACATTCCCATCTCATCTTCTTATCTCTGATGTCACCCCCGTTCCAATCTGTCCCTCCTACTCTGCCAGATTGATGGTTCCCCACACAGCCCTGACCATGCCATGGGAACCCCCCACCTGCTTTATTCATTAACAGATGCCTCCCACCTCTGCTATCCCAAGTCACACCTGCGCCTAAACACTGTCCCCATGGCCCACCACACCCTTGCCACCCTCTGCCTGCCCAAGAAAAGCACACGCTTAAGACTTAGTGAGAAATACCCTTTAAAAAGGCAAAGAAAATGGAGATTGACTAAAGAGACTCAGGGACAGATACAAACCCTGACCACAGAGGTCACACACAGAAGGGAGCGAAACTGATGAGGAGGATAAATGTAGTTCTGCGTGTACCCCGCTCCCCAGTGCTCTGCCATTAAGCTACGCTCACAGTCCTAGAATGAATATATGTATGTATGTATGTATGTATATATGTATATATGTATGTATGTATATGTATATACTTGTACACCTATGTGTGTCTATCCCTCTCTCTCCTTCTCACTCTGTCCATGGGGGGGGGGGGCAGATGGAGGAGGTTACTCATGCTTGTAAATGCAGATACCTAGTGAGGCCAGCCTCTCCTGGAGCTATAGTTGATAGGCAGTTGAGAGTTGCAGACATAAGTGCTGGGAACTACAGTCCTCTGCAAGAGCAGTAAGTGCTCTTAACCACTGAGCCATCATCTCTCAACCCCACTCAACATGTTTCTTAATTGATAAATAAATAAATAAATAAATAAATAAATAAATAAATAAATAAAACAAAATTTATCCTGAAATTGGATAAGGCTTCTGGGAGAATAAAAGCAGAAAACAGAAAGCCACCAAGAAAAAAGACACAAATCTAACCTCACGAAAGTTAATTACTCCTGCACAACCATGCACACCACAAGGAAAGGGTAGAAAGGAAAAATTTCGATTTGTTAACAACAGGTGGATGAAAGTCCAGAATCTAGGCAGAGCTTATGAAATTGATGAGATTCCAATTCACCAGAAGGGGGTAAATGGCAAAGGAATTGACAGAGGAATGAGAGGAAATACAAGTTGATTTCTTAAATGTTACGAGTAAATGTGGAAGAATCTATTAGCATTTAAAGTGCACACAGTCAATACTGTTCCCTAAGATTTGGGATAAACTTAAAATGTCATATGCACAAGTGGGTATAAAGTATGCCACAGCATTCATTTTGAAAGGAAAAGAGAAAGATGAAAAGATACAAATTGTGCCACCTGTGGGTGTATGGATTATATCTGAAAGACAAAAACTGACAAAACTGGCTATAAGTCAAAAAGGAAATACAGGGCTAGGGAACAGGAGTGGGGTGGAGTTGTTATTTTATATAACTTGTGGAATTTTGAATGTCGTGATTTTTTTAACTACATGACCTAACCCTAAACAAGTAATCTTACATAAGTAAGATAATTAGATATCATTTTCAACAGTCCCTCAAGATCTCAATAGACAAAAGAGAACTCTTTAAACAACTGCTTAAGCTGGGTGTGGTAGCACATGCATTTAATCCTGGCAGTTGGGAGGCAGAAGCCGGTGAATCTCTGTGAGTTTGAGGCCAGCCTGGTCCATATAGTGAGTTCCGGGGCAGCCAGGACTACACAGTGAGACCCTGTCTCAAAAAGAAAAAAATATATAAATAAATAAAAAAGCTGCCTAAAATGTGTACATTCCTTGACCCACAGATTCTACTTCTAGAAATAATTTGTATCCAGAAATATTCTAAATGTGTCATAAAGAAAGATAGGCAGATAGACAAAGTTGTGGGCCATCAACAGGGAGATGTTTAAATAAATAATAGTAAATACACTATCAAGTACTATACATCCATTTAAAGGGATGAAGCTGCAGGGTGCAGTAATGCAGGCTTTTAATCCCAGCACTTGGAGACAGAGTCAGGTGGATCTCTGTGAGTTCAAGACTAGCCAAGACTACACAGTGAGACCCTGTCTCAAATAAATAAGAAGGAGAAAAAAAGGAAAAGGAAAGGATTATACTTATTATTATGAGATTGGATGATTTTTATGTCATATTGTTCAATCAAAACAATAAATTACAAAATTTATATATATATATAGCCTTATTTGTATGTTTTTCAAAAGTATATTCAACATATTCATGTTGGTTCTAAAGCTAAAAATGTAGACAATATTATTTTATGATGTCATACTGTGATGTGAATAAGTCACATATTACATATATATTATATTAAATAGTATATATAAATAATATATATTAATTAATATTAAATATATGCATATATTACATATATATCACCTATATTTCCAGGCATGGTGATGCATAAGCACTGAAAAAGACCTGGAGGGAAGGGCTTGAGTGTCTGTTCCCTCAGTAGAGTATTTGCCTTGAAAGCATGAGGACTGGGGGGAGAGGGGGGCAGGAGGTCCCCTGGAGCCCATTGGCCAGCCTAGAGGATTAGTAAGCTCCAGGTTCAAAAAGAGATGCTGTCTCAGAAAAATTTCTTCAGCACATAGGTTGACCATGGAAAGTTGCCCATGCTCCAGTAAACAATGCCCCCTCCCCCATGCACATGCAAACAACTCGAATCAAACGTCTAAAAATGACGTGAAAGTAGACGGGGTCTAATTAGGGCAGAGGGGCTTCAGTTAGAGAGGGAGAGGGGAAAGAAAAGGTAAAAGGGGTGAGCGTGGTCAAAATCATTATATACACTGTCAAAATATAAACAGTAAGGTGCAGGAAGGTTATCAACCTCTGGCTTCTACATGCACATATGTACACCACACACACACACACACACACACACACACACACACACACACACACACACCTTGAAAGGAAATACATTTGATGTGGTTACCTCTGAGGTGGAAAGAGGGTCGTGGAGCTGTGAAAAGAACTTTAATTTTTCTATATACTCCTATATTAAAGAACCTTTCCTATTAAACTGTGTTTTTGAAAACTAACCATATACCAGATAAGCTCATTCATTATGCACCCCAGGTCATACACTGTAAAGGGCAGGGTTAGGCAGTACTTAGGTCTAGGTGCTTCCGATTATTCCCAGTCACCTATGACTCCAGTATAATACAAACACAAACGCAAACAAAAACGCAAGTGTAACTCATCAGGATTTAGATTTGACAGACCAAAAATTCCTTCCTTCATGCTCCCAACTTTCCTTGAATATATCTGACCTGAGTGCTACCCTCTCCACTGCCAGACAAAGAAAAGGACCCCAGAAACAGACTGAAAACTAGTTGAAAGTATTCTTTCTTGGGACGGGATACAATCATTGGCAAGCCTGGGATAAACTGAATGAAGTATTTAATCTTTCCTCCAAACTGTGAGGCACGCTGACAGCTAACCTCATCTTGTTAGTATTTTTGGCTTTTAAAGATGCCCTTTCTCCCCTCCAGCCATGCTTTACAATGGTTCAGATAGACTGTGTCTCAAAAGGTCTAACCTAGACTGTACACTGGCAGTCTGCAGACCACAAAACACCTGGACACACAATCAATGACTCTGCATATTTAACAAAAGTGAGTTTTGAATTAAAAGCCATTTTTTAAAAAAATTGGGGTCCCCCCAAAAATTTACAGTTTCCACAAAGCTCACCTCAGACAACAATGCGTAGGGACCTTGTGATAGTATCCACAGCTGGCTGCCTCCTCATGGGGTGTCACTCTGCACATAACCTTACTTCTCCCTATACTCTGGCTTCCTGGGTAGCATCGTCCATGAAATATGTGTGTGCCATAGGACTCTACCTGGATCTGTTGACACTTAGGACAGATGAAGTTCAGACCCCAAACAGGGCACAGATCCTCTGATTACTCCATACTCCTTGATCAGAGGACATGCAATGCAAAGGGCTGCAACACAGATTTGGGGACCATAGGTCTTGAAGTCAGTGCCAAAATACCAAGCAGATCTCTTTCTGAGGTCTCTATGCTCACTCCCATCTCATTAGGTCTGTAGGACAAAAAGCTCTGAGTCAAACGACCCCCACATGCAAAGCATTGCTAAGTCAAAAGATCCTACCTAGTTCAGCCTGGTGGCAGAGGCAAGTTCAAGTCCTCCCGCCGCCCCTCCCCCGGTCCACATAGTAAGTTTCAGAACAGCCAGGACTGTCTAGAGACCCTGTCTCAAACAAAACAAAACAAGTTAACAAGCAACAAGCAAGCAAACAAAACAACAACAACAAAGAAAACAGGGCAGAGTATTTCACTTTCCTGACTTTCAGTTTCCTCACTCATCAAAGGGGATAATAATTGCAGTTCACAGGGCTGTCGTGTGAATAGATTTAAAAGGTGAGTATGAAACCAGTTGTCAGCACCTTAGAAGTATAAAACAAGGTGGGTGTAGGTTAGGGCAGGAAGAGGGGTTCTGGAAGAAGCCTGGTGGTGGAAAGCCTGGCTACATAACCTGAGGCCCCGCCCCCTCCCCATTCTTCCTAGAGGGGCTGGGATGCGCCTATTTTCACCTGCTCTCAAGGTGGCTAAAGTACGATGCATTACACAGGCAAACATCATCGATTTGGCAAAGCTCTGGCTCCAACCCGGGCTGGTTCTACCGGGAGGAGACAGATGCCGAGGCTCCAGGAGCCTCCAGCACCTAAGACAGTCTGATCTATCAGTGTCTCCCACTGGGCACATCACCGAACCCAGGTCTTTTTCCTCCAAAACTGCAGCTTTCTCCTTACCTAGCAGGGAAGAGGACTAAATGGCCGCTCTTGTAAACACTTTGCAAAAGGGATGAGAGGTACGATAAGGAAAAGGCAGAGTCTCAGAGTTGTGCTGTCCAAAGGTGCCAACGCCCGGCTGCTGCCACTGGTAAGCAGGCTGCTCTGAAGCGCGACGGGCCATCCCAGCAGACGTTCTCAAGCCACATGCCTTTGTCCACAGGATGCCCCGGGCTTAAGCTCTTGGCCCAGTTGAAGTGCTTCTCCCCAGCCCCCAAACCAAGCGAATCTCCCTGCTAAAGATCTGAGGGGCAGGGGCGCCCATCCCACGGCGCCGGGGCGACGTCTGGGTTCGTCTCGCACCCGGACTCTGGCACAGGACACCCTAGTCCTGACCAGGAGGATGCTACTCACCTGGTCCTCACGGATTGCAGCCTGGGGTCGTGGCCGCTGCGCCCCACACCCCCATTCCTGAGCCGGCCGCAGGGGGCGCGGCCCTCCTCGACTGAGTCCGGGGCATGCACTGATGCTTTCCCTTCCCAAGGGATGTGCAAGAGGGGCTCCGGGGAAATGGAGCGGGCTGCACCCAGCAGAACCAGGTGGGCTTCCGAAAAGGACTCTGGCCGATTGGAGGGGCGCGTCCCCAAGGCTCTTCCCACAAAGAGCCCCAAAACCAGACCCGAAAGCCCCAGCGCCCCAAAGCAAGGCACGGTTTTCAGCCGGGAACGAGCCTCAAGAAGACTTGGGAGAGGGGGGCGCCGGGAGAAGCGGACGCCGCCGAAAGGGAAGGGGGGTCGGGGGAGAGCTGCAGACCTAGCCGGGCCGGCGCCTAGCACAATGCCTTCCGCGCCTCTCCATCCCAGGGCAGCCCGTCCCGCCCCGGCCTGCGTCCCCCACCGCTCCCCCACTCCCGGTGCTCACCGAAGCGCCGCGGCAGCTCGGAGCCCGGCCGCCTCCCCTCCGCCGCTTCCTCCCTGCGCGCCCGCCGCGCCCGCCGCGCTCGCCGCGCCCGGGACGCGAGGTTTCGGGTTTCAGGCCGCCGAGCCCCGCTTCGCTCCTCCCGCCGGCAGCACGCGGCCCCGGGCCCGCAGCAAGGCCGAGGAACTTTGAGGCGCTCGCGCTCCGCCTCCCGCAGCTCCACAGCCCCACAGCCCGCCCTCGTCGCCGCCCCGGCCGGCGCCCCGCGCCCGGAGCCCGGTGTCCCGCGCCCCGCCCCGCCCCGGCTCTCCTCCCTCACGCCCCTTCCTCCGCCGCCGTCTCCCCGCCCGGCCACTTTTCCCCATCTCTTCCCACGACCAGCCTCTGAGTAGACTCGGCCCGCTGCTCTTTGTCTCGCTCTCGCCCTCTCCATTCTCCCACTTTTTCGCTCGAATCCTCTTGTGATCTCTACTCAGGCCTCCTCTCTCCCCAGTCCAGCCTTTGGGGACATCCGTTTCCATTTCTCTCTCCATCCCTCAAGTACTTTCGGGTTCTTCCTTCTTCACAATTGCACTCTCCTCCTCCTCCAGTCTCTAGTTGGACTCTGGGCATCCTTTTCCTCACTCACCGTTCCTTCATCCAGTCAACCACAGAGGGCATCTGTCTAGGACCAGACTCCGTCCTGGAACCTGGCAGTATCGCAATAAATAACCCCAAAACCAGATTTGAAGGAATGAAAGCAGGCTGGAGTGGGAAGTGCATGTAAACAGACCTTTACAATGCCTCTATGCCCCCTCTCAACAAAGGCGGAGAAAAGGCAGTGGGAATAAAGACCAGGGCCTGCTAAGGGGACAAAAACTCCTTCTCATTCTTTCCTTCCTTCTTCCTCATTTTATGTATTTCAGACTCCTCCCCAGCCTCCTATGTTTCTGTGCTGCAATCTTAATAAGGAGATACATTTTTTAAAAAGCTGAAGCGAATGGTACTTCTAAGAAGAAGAAATAATAACAAAGGAAGAGCAAACGTGTCAGCATAATAATCAGATACAAAGTAATAACGCCGTTGTCAAATTCCATAAATAAATAAAATACTGATACAGTGCTTTGAGTAGTATTCAGATCCCTCTGAAATCCATCTGCTTGGATAAGTGCGTTAATTATTCCCTTGTCTGCGGACTGACACTATGGGAGCTGCCTCCTTATTATTATCGGGCACCATTTAGAACAATAATTTACTATCTGCCACCTGCTAAACACCCAACTGCTTTAGGGAGCAAGTGGGATAATGACGGGGAAAAGCAAGCCCATGGCTTGCTATTCTGTGTGATTTGATGCTTGTATTTGGTCAAAAACTAGCAGCTAAGTCCTTCTCAAAGTCTAGGTCATCCAGCTAACTAGATGCTTGAAGCAGCCTAAATCAAGTTGTCCTCAGAAGTATGTTACACAATTTATTCCAAAATCTCTGATTATTAATTTAATTAACATCGACTCAAATACCAACTAAGCCCTGTGACCCTAGGGGAGTTAGCTATCCTTTTTGAGTCTCAGCTTATCCATGTACAAAATGAGGGCATGGGCACCTACTTATCTGTGGGAATTAAAAGGTTAAATGAAGGATGGAAAAGATGGTTTGGTGTTTCTGAGCACCTACTACTCTTCAGACTTCCCAAATTTGAGTTCCAGGACCCCACATCAAGTGACTCAAAACCACCTGTAACTCCAACTCCAGGGGCATCCAACACCTCTGGGTTTTGTGGCCACCTGTACGTGTGTGTGTGTGTGTGTGTGTGTGTGTGTGTGTGTGTGTGTGTATGTGTGTGTGTGTGTGTGTCCACACATGTGTACTGCACGCATACACACACACACACACACACTATTTTAAACAATTTAAAAGTTTTTTGTTTTATTTGTTATGTTTTAGGTTTTTCAAGACATGATTTCTCTGTGTAGCTTTGGAGCCTATCCTGGAACTTGCTCTGTACACCAGGCTGGCCTCAAACTCATAGAGATCTGCCTGCCTCTGCCTCCTGAGTGCTGGGATTAAAGACATGTACCACCACCTGGCTACAGTTTAAAAGTTTCAAAGGGTGAAATACATGCCCTAAGTCTGTCATCCAGAGCCATACAATCTGGACACTAAGCTTTTCTGAAAGTTAGCATTCAGGAAAGATCTGGAACTATATGTCACAGAGTGCTGCTACCAAGCGAATGAGAATTCAGAACAAATGGTTACAGCTTTCTTGGCTTCCATGCAAAAGCTACCTTCTTCTGAGCAAACCTCCCAGACTTATTCTTTCGTTTTGAATTCTTCAATGGAAAACATTTTTTTATCCTGATGCTTATTACCTGATACATTATTTATCAGATGGATTTTTACCCATAACTCACGGGCTCAGGATTTACTGTAAATTTGGGGATAGAAATTGCTGCCAACAAACACATTTTTGATTGCTATCATAAGACTGTTCTGTGTTTTCCACCTTCTGGAGCTAATATTGAGCTCTGAGCAGTTTTCAGTCAGGAGTAGAAAAAAATTAGAACGGGTTATTGAAATAATTATTTCTCTCCATATCACTAAGTAGGTAACAATCATGTGCAAAAACTACACTAATTTTGTGGGAAAAAAAAGAAGAGATGTGTGTGTGCATGTGTGTGTGTGTGTGTGTGTGTGTGTGTGTGTGTGTGTGTGTGTACACACGCGCATGCGCACACACTCTCTCTCTCTCACACACACACACACACAATACAAAAGCAAAACTTTCTTTCCCAGTTGATCTTATGAGCCATTCTTTTTAAGGACCCTCAGAAGACTTTAGAGCTGAGAGGCTTCGTTCAAATTAATCCCAAATGCTTCCCAAAGAATTCTCATCTAATGAGGCATTTTTAAGTAAAATATCCTTTCCACCCATCTGTCTACATAAAGCCAGTAAAAGTAAGGCAGTGACTTATGTTATCTGCACCACATGGACTGTTACTGCCCACTCTTCATAAGCGGCCTCCCTACCCTCTTCCAAGAAGTCTTCCCTGGGCAATGTGGAAGACTTTCAAACTCTCTCTATTGTCCTTTATAGAATACGCTTGGTGTCCTGCAAGCTCTTAAGAGGCATATACAGGCAGATCTCTGTGAGTTCCAGGCCTACATAGTGAGTTCATGGACTACATAGTGAGACCATGTCTAGAAAAAGAAAAAGAATTTTTTCTAAAAAAGGAAAAAATGCATCTTTCTACTTATCTGTATTTTTTTCTATTTATTTTTCTTTATTATTTATTTTGTGCTTGTGTGGACGTCTGTGGGAGTGCTAAGGCCAGGTGTGAAGGACATAGGCCTAGCCACAGGAGATAACTCTTTCTACCATGTGTGGCATGATAGAAACAGGCACCTCTACCTCTGGGCCTCACCACCTCTCTATTCACTCCTTTTCAGGGTCCACCAGTAAACATAAACACCACACAAGAGCAGGTTCCTTATGGAGTGGGACACAGAGGTTTTTCAATCATTGATATGATGCCAGGGCTCAGACTGATATAATATTCAAAATAGGTGGTAGCTGTGGTGAGAGCTCAGAGGCTACGGTGCTGGCCCGAAGGCAAGCATAATGGAGCAACTCCTTTAATGGAAGCACTTGGGATCGTGCTGAGTCTGAAGCCTGCTTGGTCTGCATAGTAAGTTCTAAGACAGCAAGGGCTACACAGTGAAACTATCTCAAACAAATAAACTAAAACAAAACCAAAATGGGGGGGGCAGAGGGCTCTGGCCCTTCAGACAAGCAGGAGGAGCAAAGTTTGGATCTCAGCACTAAAGAAAATGTCAAGGGAGTAGTTGAAGCAGGCCTGTAGCTGCAGTCTCAAAACTCAGGGGTTGGCATTCCCAAAGAAGCTGGCTAACTATTGGTGAGCTCTAGGTTTGACTGAGAGACCTTGCTCAATGACTACGTGGAAAATGATTCCCCAAATCAATATCTGGGCTCTACATGCATACACGCACACTACATGTACACCTACACATTTGTGACTCCCTCCCCCATGGAAATATGTCTCATATATACACGTGGAAGAAAGGAAAATAAAAATTTTAAAAATAAATTTACAGGGCTGGAGAGATGACTCGGAGGTTAAGAGCACTGACTGCTCTTCCAGAGGTCCTGAGTTCAATTCCCAGCAACCACATGGTGGCTCACAACCATCCTTTAAAAGATCTGGTGCCTTCTTCTAGTGTGTAGATATACATGGAAGCAGAATGTTGTATACATAATAAATAAATAAAATCTTTAAAAAGAAAAAAGAAAAAAAAAAGAAATTTACAGCAAAAGTAAATGAAGGATTTTTCAGGGAGCTCTGATTCTCAAAGATAAAAAAGCCCTTGAAGTATCTCAGATACCACAGACACAAACAATAAACTAAGTTTGTTATGTTAGACTTCACTAAAATTAAAAGTTTAGTGCCCCCTAGGGACACCATCAGAAAGGGAAAGGAAAGTCATCAAATGGACTAACATATATGCAAATCACAATCTGACAAAGGCCTACCATCCAAGCATATCCAAGGAACTTCTGTCTCTCAATAAAAAGAGAGCTCATTTTCCAAACAAGCATAGGTTCTTCTCCAAAAAAGGTAAATATACAGCCAATGAGCCCACAGAAGCTCCTTGGTGTTATTAGTCATTAGGGAAAAACAAATCAAAACAACAATGGCATTCTATTTTACACCCACTGGGATGGCTATGATCAGTAAGACAATAACAAGTGTTGCGCAAGCTGTGACAGAACCAGAGCACTTGTACTTGACAGCTACTTCAGAATACATTTTGGCAGTTCTTCAAAAATGTCACATATAAGGTTATCATACAGTGCTGGGATTTCATATCTTGGTATCTACCCAGGAAAGATGAATGCGAAAGCATGTACATGAATCTTAACTGTGTCATCATAACTTACCAAGAGCAGAAACATCTCAAAGTCTCTCACTGGAATGCATAAGCAAATTGTGGCAAATCCACACAATGGAATATTACTCAACCATTGTGGATGAAAACATGCTAATTGAAAGAAGGCAGACATAACACAACACACATTGTATGATTCCATTTACATGAGATATCCAGAATGGACAAATCTATAGAGATAGAAACTACCTTATAAATTGTCTGGGAGTGGGAATGGGGCTGATCATGGGTATCAGATTGCTTCTGGAGAGGATGAAAATATTCAAAACTTAAGTGATGATGTTGATGACCACATGAAGCTGAAGACTGAAGAGATATATGCTTTAAATGAGTGAGCTTTATGACTTGTGAATTGTCTTTAAGTAGAGATGTTCAGAACAAAAGGAATCCCCTGAAGAGTTTGTAAAAATGGATCTTGGGCACCATTTTCAGAAATACCCTGCTTGAGTTCTGAGTGGCTGCTTGTCTTTAGTCAGGATTACATTTTATGATGAAACTCCATGACCAAAAGCAAGTTGGGGACAGGGGATGGGAAAGGTTTGTTTGGCTTACACTTCACATCATAGTCCATCACTGAAGAAAATCTGGTCAGGAACCTGGAGGCAGGCACTGATGCAGAGGCCATAGAGGGATGCTGCTTACTGACTTGCTCCTCATGGCTTGCTCAACCTGCTTCTTATAGAACCCAGGACCACCAGCCCAGGGATAGCACCATCCACAAATGGCCTAGGCCCTCCCCCATCAATCACTAATTAAGAAAATGCCCTACGACTTCATCTTATGGAGGCATTTTCTTAACTGAGGTTCCCTTCTTTCAGAGGACTCCAGCTTGTGTCAAGTTGACAGAAAACTAGACAGCACGCTGCTGTTTGCTGTTGAGCATCCACATTCCTTTCTGCAGAGAGTGTACCCTCAAAGTTTCATTGAGAAACTATGACTTCCTCCTGGGGATCAACATGACCTTGATTTCTCTTCCAGCTCCAGTGATTCTGCTTCTCAGCATCACTCATCTCTTTTCAGCCACAGTGATTGGTTTACCAGGAGACAGGAGACTTCAGTCTGTATCAAGTAAAGTCTTGAGGAAATTTTGTTGAGAATATGTGCAACTGAGACTGAGAATGTCTCTCCATGGTAGAGCATTTGCCTAGCCTACCCAAGACCTGGATTCAATCCCTAGCAACACAAACAAAACGAGGATGCAATTAGTTTCTTCCCCTCCACTGTCCACCGTGAGGAACGTTATAGCCCTAGTTTTTAGCAGTCTTTCTGGGACCACAGGAGGGATCCTGCCTATGTGAAACCCAAAATTAGGAAACAGAGCACACAGAGGGCTGGAGAGACGGCTCAATGGTTAAGAGCACTTGCTGCGTTTGCAGAGGAAGTGGATTCTGCTCTAAAGACCGCATAGTGTCTCATAACACCTTTAACTCCAGTTCTGGGGGATCTGACACCCTCTTCTGACCTCTGTGGGTACTAGACACGAGAAGTTTGTATATGTGCATGCAGGAAAAAGCTCATACACATAAAAAATAAATAACTAGCCAGATGTGGTGGTGCATCCTTAAGCCTTGGCACTCATGAAGCAGAAGCAGGTGGGTCTCTGAGTTTGAGGCCAGCCTGGTCTACAGAGTTAGTTCCAGGACAACCAAGGCTACAAGGAAACCCTGTCTTGAAATACCAAAATAAATAAATAGATAAATAAATTTAAAAGAAAGAGATCACACAAAGAGTGAGAAAGAACTTAGATCATGGATGTACCCTTTAACCCTGGGTGAAGGTTTCCCTGCTAGTGGACCATTCCACCACTGATCATCCACAGGAGGCGATATCATTTTTCTTAACTCGTTTTTTAAAATTCAGCATATTTTCTAAAATGTCATTTTTATATACAATGTTGTGACCACATTCATCCCCACTACCCTTTCCTATTCCCCTCCCCCTCCTGCCAGCCCCTTCTTCACAACTAGCCTCCTCCCACATTCATGTCTTTATTTGCGTGTTTGTTTTACTCCACTGAGTTTATTGGGGTTGCTTGTTTGAGAATAGGTAGGGAATTATTCAGCAGAGCATGGGCAATTTACCAATGGCTACATCATTGAAAAAGATGGCATTGCCTCCCCTGGCAACCATTAACTGCCAATAGCTCCGCGTGGAGGGATGAGGCCTACAGTCTCAATCCATGTTACACTGAAAGGCTCATTTCTGGGCAGGTCTTGTGCAAGCATCCACAGTTGCTATGTATTCCTCATTACAGTGGCCTGGCATATCCAGAGGATGAGGTTTCTTCTAGATCTTAAGTTTGTTCTGGCCCTTCTTCAGTGTTCCCTGGGCCTTACAGGAGGTAATGCATGTGTCCCTTGTAGGACTGAGCACTTGATGGTTGTTAAGTCACAAAAGTTTGATGAGTTATGAGTGTTTGCATTAAAGGCACCCACTACAAAAGAAGCTTCTTTCACAAAGGTTGAGAAGGAGCCAGCAACTGTTTAATTAAGTATGGATTTAGAGTTGTCACAATAATTAGACAGTAAGAAGACAGAAATATATCCAGGAAAGCTCTGACGAAGGAAGACATGGACCTAACGTGACTAAGTAGAGCTTAGGAGTGCTAGCAAACTGATGGTCACCACAAGAAGTGGAAGCAAATGCTCCCCCATACTGGCTTTCCAGAAGGTCATTTTGCTCTGTTTTGTGTCTACCTTGGAGTGAAGTCACCTATGATTTTATGGGCTGTATACCTCCCCTAGAGCAGCTTTCTCTCTCTCTCTCTCTCTCTCTCTCTCTCTCTCTCTCTCTCTCTCTCTCTCTCTCTCTCTGTGTGTGTGTGTGTGTGTGTGTGTGTGTGTGTGTGTGTGTGTGCAAAGCAAAAGAGAGAGGAGGAAAATTTGCCTCAAATTATAGGCTATATAGACACTTGAACATTTCTGTCAGAACCTTTGCTCTGTTTTTGTTTGTTTGTTGTTGTTTTGTTTTGGTTTTGGTTTTTTTGTTTTGTTTTGTTTTGTTTCGAGACAGGATTTCTCTGTGTAGCTTTGGAGCCTATCTTGGCACTTGCTCTGGAGACCAGGCTGGCCTTGAACTCACAGAGATCCGCCTGTCTCTGCCTCCCAAGTGCTGGGATTAAAGGCGTGCGCCACCAACGCCTGGCCTAGAGCCTTTGCATTTAAGGGATGGATTATCCATGTAAAACTGTCAGTTAAACTTGGGAACTTTTCTGCAAAGATGATCTACAGTACATAGACACTCAGATCTGAAAAACTTGTAGTGGGTCCTTTTATGCCCATTGTGTTATTGCAAAAGAGTAAGGCAGACAAAATTTGCTCTCCTCAAGGCATCCAGGAATCAGAGAGAAATAGAGAGGGGACCAATGTCATGACATAGTTTCACATGCCGCAATGAATACTTACTTCTTCCAACCAAGTCCCCCCCTCCCCCAGGTTGCTACCACTTAAAAGAATTACACATTTACCTTTTGATCTATAATAGCAGCACTCCTAGGAATTTGTCTCAAATTACAAAATGTCGTTAGAAGACAGACATATTTGTAATTTGAGAGAATAGAAACTACCAGGCATCTATCAAAAGGAGGCTGGTTAAGTAAGTTATGACTGAATGGTACAAAGGAATGAAGAAAGTCTCTATACAATGTAGTGGCAGCTAAGATGAATCATTGTCAAAAACACTTCTGCAAAATGCAGACGTGTCTATTATGTGTTATCTTTCTCGTGAGATAAAGAGAGTATGAACATGCTGGTGTTTTCAAAAGTAGAAGAGCACATCAAAAGATGGACCCAAGCAGAATGGATCAGTGACTGTCAGTTATGGGCATTGCTCCTGCAGAGGACTGCAGTTCAGTTCCCAGCACCAATATTGGGTGGTACACAACCACCTGTAACTCCAGCTCCAGAGGATCCAATGCCCTGTTCTGGACTCCACAGGTTCCTGCACACACACATACACACACACACACACACACACACACACACACACACACACACGAATTAAAATCTTTAAAAAAGAGTTGATTCCAGGTTCTAGGAACTGGGTGGTGGTGCATACTCTTTTAATCCCAGCACTTGGGAAGCAGAGCTAGTTCCAGGACAGCCAGGGCTATACAAAAAAATGTCTTGAAAAGCCCCACCCCCCACAAAAAAAAAGAAAGAAAAGAAGGAAAATAAGTGATTCCGATAAAGAAAGCAATATGTCCAAGGAAATCACTTGATGTTTGGTTTTTAATTTGAAACTTAAGTATACATTTTACAAAACGGAACAAAAATAAATAAAATGATCTCTGAAAACTAAAAGCCAGAATAAATATCCTTTTGTGTTGGTTTGAATAGGAATGACCCATAAGCCTTTTTTTTTTTTTTTTTTTTTTTTTTGAATGCTTAGTCTTCAGGGAATGTCACTATTTGAAAAGTTTAAAGGGATTAGGAGGTGTGGCCTGGTTGTAGGAAGTGTGTCACTAAGGGTGTGCTTTCAGGGTTGAGAAACTCATGCCACACCCAGAGTTAGTTTCTCTCTCTCTCTCTCTCTCTCTCTCTCTCTCTCTCTCTCTCTCTCCATCAGGATGCAGCTCTCAGCTACCATGTCTGCCTGCCTGCCACCATGCTTCCCACCATGATGATAATGGACTAAACCTCTGAACTGTAAGCCAGCCCCAATTAAATGCTTTCTTTCTTGGGAATGGTGTCTCCTTGAAGCAATAGAACAGACTAGAATGAAGACAACCCTGATGGCAGAAGAATGTTTCACTAGTTTTCCATCAATGCATGAAAATCACCACCAACTTAGCAGCTGAAAGTATCTCCTTGTGATGTCAGGGCTGGGAGGAGTCCAGGTGGGCTCATTGCCTTCTTAGTTCACGAATGCAGAATACTAAAGTCAGGGAGTTGGCGAGGCCTGGCACTTACATGGAAAATCTATGGCAATTTTCTTGCTTCCAGTTCTTCAGGCCGGTAGCAGAAATCCCCTCCTTGCCATCAGGAGCCTGAGATGTCCACATTTCCTTTCTGGTTACTAGCAGGCACAGCTCTGCTCCTGTAGGCCACCTCCAGTCCTCCCCACTTCCTGCAGGCCACCTCCAGTCCTCCCCACTTCCTGCAGGCCACCTCCAGTCCTCCCCACTTCCTGTAGGTAACCTCCAGTCCTCCCCACTTCCTGCGGGCCACCTCCAGTCCTCCCCACTTCCTGCGGGCCACCTCCAGTCCTCCCCACTTCCTGCGGGCCACCTCCAGTCCTCCCCACTTACTGCGGGCCACCTCCAGTCCTCCCCACTTCCTGTGGGCCACCTCCAGTCCTCCCCACTTCCTGTGGGCCACCTCCACTCCTCCTCACTTCCCGTGGGCCACCTCCACTCCTCCTCTCATGAACTCTTGGTTCTCACAGTAAAGGCCTGCGCAGCTCTCACTCTGGGCTCTCTGGATTCCCCCATATTCCTCTTTCACTGAGAGAAAACTGTTTGCTTTTAGCTACTCCTGTGATTAGGTTAGGCCTATCTGGGAAGTATTTCTATTTATTTAAAGGTCAACTGTCACATTTCACAATGTCATCACAGGAGCAATATCTCATAGTAGTCATAATTTCAGGACGTTTTTGTAAATCTGCCACAACAACATGGAGAAAGAACTCCAGTGAGTTTGGATTATAGTATTGTAACACTACTTCCCTAGTTGGCTATATTCTAAGGACAGAAAAATATCTTTAAAAAATAAACAAACAGGGGCTGGAGAGATGGCTCAGAGGTTAAGAGCACTGACTGCTCTTCCAGAGGTCCTGAGTTCAATTCCCAGCAACCACATGGTGGCTCACAACCATCTATAATGAGATCTGGTGCCCTCTTCTGGTGTGCAGATATATATGGAAGCAGAATGTTGTATACATAATAAATAAATAAAATCTTTCTGAAAAAAGCAAACAAACAAAAACAACTCAATTCTATTTGACATTTAGTTGTCTTGTGTTTGTGGCATAAGGTATGACAGGACAAATGGATTTCTTGTGGCTCTTTGAAACAATTCCATTAATTGTACAGGGAAAAAAAACCACAGTAAATAATTCTGTTTACATTGTGGGACCTGTGATTTTTAGTGAAGAAAAAGTTCAAATACAAAATTAAAGCAGATTAAATAAAACCTGCAAAAACTCATTTTCATTGAAAATGTCAGTATGAAACTGTGTTTGTTTCTTCCTAAGTGAATTTGTTAACCATGTCTATTTAAAAGGCATGAGGAAATGACAACACAGAAGTAACATGAACTCAGGCCAGTGTGGTGGCTCAGACCTTTAATCCCTGCACTTGGGAGGCAAAGGCACACTTGCACAGAGATCCACCATCTCTGTGAGTTCAAGGCCTACATAGTGAATTCCAGGACAGCCAGGACCATATAGTGAAAACTTGTCTCAAAACAACACAACACAACACAAAACAAAGAAAAGGTTTACCCTCAATATGAACTCACAATGGTACCAGATGGGTCCTAATATCATTTCTTATTCAGTGTAACTATCGTGGCCCAGCATGTCTCAGCCCCAAGCCACGATATGTAACCAAGGTCAAGAAGAAATCACTTGTTAAAGTTCTGGGTCAGAAAGAAGAGAAGATAAATCTAGAGCATCTTCCTGCACCAGAAAAGAAATTTCAAAGACAACTAGATCATTTCAAAAGAATAGAGGAGCCTATCTGAGGGTATAATTTAAGCATCAAAAACAATGGTGATCCCGAATGTTTTCAATAAAAGGAGATAATTTGAAGTTACACTTTTATAAAAATCTACTGGTCACATTCCTGATTGCTAGGCAACCAACTCATTCCTCTGAGAAATTAGTAAATACATGAGCAAATCAAACATTTGTTTACACTTGCTTATAGGAACTACATCTTGTAATGTAACAATGGGTAATCTTCCTGTTTGAAAGCCATAGAGAATCATTGAAGGAAAAGACTTTTTAATAGAAAAATTCCAAATCGGCCGGGGATGTAGTTCTACAAGTGAAGTGCTTGCCAGCAGGCATGAGGCCCTATGTTACAGAAACCTGGAGCAGTGGAATATGCTTGTGACCCCACCATGTGTAGGTGGGGGGAAGACGATTCCAGAAAATAAATGTAGCAGGAGGACTAGGATTTGAGACTCACCACTCACAACCCTTAATGAACTAATGGTTAATCAACACAGGGGATACAGGGCTCCCTTATCCCCACCTTAGTTTTTATATAAGCTCTTTGGCGAGCTATAAGAATCTACTTAATACAAGTGCTGGCTCACAAGAGATAACAGAAAAACAAGCTTTATTAAATATATATGTACAGAGATGCCTTTACAAGAGAGCCAAGGCTGGAGAGATGTCCAAAGTAGGATGCTTTTGAACCTTTTAGACAAAGGCCAGTATACTTGGGAAGGAATAACAGACAAATGAATATATGGACTAGAGCAGGGTCTTAGAGTTTCTACTGCTGAAATGAAACACCATGACCAAAAAGCATGTCAGAAAGGGTTTATTTGGCTTATACTTCTATACCTCTGCTCATCATCAAAGGAAGTCAGGACAGGAACTCAAACCTGGAGGCAGGAGTTGATGCAGAGGCATGGAGGGGCGCTGCTTACTGCCTTGCCTTGTCTTAATGAGAAATTGCTTTCTTATGAACCCAGGAGCACCTGCCCAGGAATAGCCCCATTCACTAATTTAAAAAATGCCCTACAGCTCAGTCTTGTGGCATTTTCTCAATTAAGGTTCCCTCCTTTTGGATGACTCTAGCTTGTGTCAAGGTGACAGAAAGTGTACAGCACAGGCAGTAAATCCTAGAGCTGTTTCGTTGTAGGGAGGATATCCAAACCAGAGGAAGATGACAGCTTCTTCTGACTGTGGATACAATTTCATTGCAGCCCTGATTTATAAGTCTGGTGATAGAGGCGACTTTTCAGCCTTGCTGTGTGAAGACATCTCTCTCCAAAGAGCCTTATGGGTTGCTATGTGTTAAAAAAAACAAAAAAGGCCCCTTCTAAAGTCACAGGAACAAATCAATATATCAAATTGTCATATTTTGCCTAAACTTTGGGAAAAATCACCAGTATGTACTAAATTCATTAGAGGAATGGTTGAAGCATAACTGGTCAAAATTAGCATCATAAAAAAAGAGAGATGCGAGCGAGTGCCAGGATAGGCTCCAAAACTACACAGAGAAACCCTGTCTCAAAAAAAACAAACAAAAAAAAAAAGAGAGAGAGAGATGCAATAGGAAGACACACAGCAACATCTGGGAAGCATCATCTTCTTAAATTCTATTTTTAAAAATTTATTTGTGACCCACACCTTTTTTAGAATATTTTTGGCACTTTTTTATTAATTTATTTATTAATTTATTTTTTACATTCCAATCCCAGTTCCCCCTCCCTCCTCTCTTCTTGCTTCCCCCACTCCACCCCCAACCTTCCATCTGCTCCTCGGAGAGGGTAAGGTCTCCCCTAGGAAGTCTACTAAGTCTGTCCCATCATCTCCTTGAGGCAGGACCAAGAACACTCTCCACTCCCCACACCCCCGTGTCTAGGCTGAGCAAGGTACCTCTCCATATAGAATGGGCTCCACTAAGTCAGTCTGTGCATTAGAGTTAGATCTTGGCCCCACTTCCAGTGGCTTTGTATATTGTCCCTGTCACACCATTGTCACCTATATTAAGGGAGTCTAGTTCAGTCTTACGCAGGTATCCCATTTGTCAGACCAGATTCAGTGCTCTCTCACTAGCTCAGGGCAGCTGATTCTGCCGGTTTCCCCACCATGGTCTTGACTCCTTTGTTCATATTACTGCTCCTCCCTCACTTTGATTGTACTCCAGGAGCTTGGCCCAATGGTTAGGTGTGGATTTCTGCATCTGCTTCCATCTGTTTCTGGAAGAGGGTTCTAGCTTCTCTGGGGTTGTGGATTATAGGCTGGGTATCTTTTGCTATGTCTGGTATCCACTTATGAGTGAGTACATACTATATTTGTCTTTCTGGGTCTGGGTTACCTCACTCAGGATGTTTTTTTTTTTTTCTTTCTAGTTCTGTCTATTGCCTGCTATTTTAGGATGTCATTGTTTCTTACCACTGAGTAGTACTCCATTGTGTAACTATACCACATTTTCTTATCCATTCTTCAGTTGAGGGGCATCTAGGTTGTTTGCAAGATCTGGCTATTAAAAATAATATTGCTATGAACATAGTTGGGCAAATATCCTTGTGATGCAAATGTGTCTCCTTTAGGTATATGCCCAAAAGTGGTATTGCAGGGTCTTGAGGTAGGTTGATCCCTAAGTTTCTGAGAAATTGCCATACTGATTTTCACATGTGGCACACACCTTTAATCTCAGCACTTAGGAGGCAAAAGCAAGTGGATCTCTGTGAGTTTGAAGCCATCCAGGTCTACAGAGAGAGTTCTAGGATAGTCAGGGCTGTACACAGAGAAACCCTGTCTTGAAAAAACAAACAAAATATTCGTATTGAGAGCGAGAGCGAGCGAGAGAGAGACAGACACACACAGAGAGAGAGAGAGAGAGAGAGAGAGAGAGAGAGAGAGAGAGAGAGAGAGAGAAACAGTATTCATAGAATGCAGAAGAGGGCATCAGAGTTGGAGCTGGAGAGCTGGAGTTACAGACTGTTGCAGACTGTTGTAAGTTGCTGGAATTAGGTCCTCTCCCATAGCAGCAAGTGTTTTTAACCGTTGAACCATCTCTCATCCCCAGTAGGGAACAGTCTTGTGTAAATTTGGCAATAAGAGACGGATGCTGGCTTTTTTCTTTTTTAAATCTATTTTAACTTTGCTCTTTGGCTCTAGCATGCCTCCCATAGGTTTATGTAATAAAGGCTCAGTACCCAGCTCGGCACTCAGGGGGTGGTGGAAACTCCAAAGGACGGGGCCATGGGTCAGGTGCAATGATTCGTCCCTGTGGCTCTCCAGCCTCTCTCTCATTAGTCCCATTTGTTCCCCAGTTTCACTTCGAATTTTGTGCCATTTTTCTAATGAAGTCATGAACACCTGAGAAGATTATAAATATATTTTTTGCTGGGCGGTGGTGGCACAGCCACCTTTAATCCCAGCACTTGGGAGGCAGAGGCAGGCGGATCTCTGTGAGTTCGAGACCAGCCTGGTCTACAAGAGCTAGTTCCAGGTCAGCCTGCAAAGCCACAGAGAAACCCTGTCTCGAAAAACCAAATATATATTTTTTTCCATAGGCATTGTTCAGCTTTAGAACTCTGTATCACAATGCAATTAGCATGTTGACTTCAGAATTTTAAAAAATATTCTAAAATAGTTATTTGGTGTGTTTGCATATTTAAAGAGAGGTCAGAGGGCAACTTGCAGAGAGTTGGTTCTCTCCTTCTACCATGTGGGTTCTGGAGATCAAATTCAAGTTGGCAGGCTTGGTGGCAAGTGCTTTACTCACTGAGCCATCTTACTAACCCTGAATTCACACATTTCTATTACTGCCATTGACCTTTAAAATATCACTCCATAAACAGCCCTTTACCTTCATTTATTTGTGTGTGTGTGTGGGGGGGTGGGGGTCTTGCATGTGACATATCTGGCATGTAGAAGACAAGAAGACAGGTGTTCGAGTAGGTTCTCTCTTTCTACCATGTGAGTCCAGGTGATAAAACACAGTTCCTCAGGCTTGGTGTCTATAAGGTCATCAAGAAGGAAAGATGAAAAGGGGACAAGCAACTCTTCAACAGCATAGACCTTATTCAGGAAAAGCCCTGAGGAGGAGAGATCTCCAGCCCAGCAAATCAGAGAACACATCAGGCCTTCCAGGGTGGAATACTTACAGAGGAGGAAGGGAAGAGGCCTGAATTTTTTTTTTTTTCTTCCTTTTTTGGTCCAGTTAGGGATAGCTAGGAAAACAAGGTTTCTGGTAGGAAAAATAAAATGCCAGGTAATGGGGAAATGTGTCTTGTTGCTGCCATTAGGGTAAGGAGGGCAAGAATCTAGGAAAACACGTCACTTTCATTCAGGAAACGAACCTAACAATTGTCATTGCTTAAGCAAAATGGAGGAGCTTTGCAAAATGCAGTAAGCATAGCTAACGGCGAAAAGCACCTTGACCTGCTAAGCCATCTCATGGGCCCTTTAAAGGAGGGATTGTAATACAAACGGCAGCCGGCATTTCAGAAGCCAGAAGCTCTGGGTTTGAAACCTGACTCTGCCCCAACTTCCCACTGCGCGGTGGAGATTAACGTTCAAGACCCAGGGCTGGAGGAGGTTTAGAGCACTGGTTTCTCTTCCCGAGAACCTGGGTTCAAGTCCCAGCATCCACATGGCAGCACCCTCACACAAGTCCCAGCACCCACATGGCAGCACCCTCACACAGACGCATGCAGGCAAATCATCAATGCACATTAGAAAGAAAGAATCAAGATCTGATGGTACCGCCTAAGGAAGGGCTGAAGAAACCACAGCTCTGCTCTCGCCTAGACCTGTGGGAGGTCTAACGGGACCCTGCAGGCTGGTCCAGGCAACCCCGCTTATCCCTACTGGCCAGTGCTGGCGGTTCTCTTCATTTGTCTTGTTTAGGGAGAAAATAGTGACGAAAAGGTTTTTGGATTTTGTTGTTATGGTTTCCCTCTTTCTTCTCAAGCCAAGGGAGCAGAGGGCCCCTAGCGGCCAAAGCCGGGTCTGCAGAAACCACACTCTAGTTTGGGGACAAGGTGCCTGGGTGGTGAGGAGGAGTGTCCCCGGGAACCAGGGGAGATCGATGGAGGTGGATAGAAGCAAAGAAAGGAATCAGAAGCAGAAGAGAAACAGGAAGGGCAAGGGAGAGGAAAGCACAGAAACAAGAAGGAAGACATGCAATGTTGATACGACTGCATTTTAAAAATATACTTCTGCCAGGCGGTGGTGGCACATGCCTTTAATCCCAGCACTCGGGAGGCAGGGGCAGGCGGATCTCTGTGAGTTCAAGGCCAGCCTGGGCTCCAAAGCTACACAGAGAAACCCGGTCTCAAAAAACCAAAAAAAAAAAAAAAAAACCAAAACAAAAAAAAAAAAAAAAAAAAAAAACAAAGTTCTGTCACAATCCCTTCTCTGCCCTGTGACTAAAATGTGCCATCATGGATGGCCACTGTCCATTATATAATTGGGCTTGAGAAAATATAACTTAAATGGGGGGGGTCGAGATGGGGTCTCACTGTTCCCCTGGCTGTCCTGGAACGTGATCTATAGACCAGGCTGGCCTCAAACTCACAGAGATCTACCTGCCTCTGCATATGAGTGTTTTGCCTGCATTTACATGTGTGTCTGGTACTCACCGAAGTCTTAATGGGGGTGGGGGGTGTTCTAGAACTTCAGGTACAGATACTTGGTTGTCAGTCACCATGTGGGAGCTGGAACTCAAACCCGGGGCCTCTCAAGAGCAACCATCTATTTCTCTAGTCCAAGATAACTCTTACCATTGTGGTGACCAGGTAATATGACATATATTTAAGGTTGAATAATGTTTTTTCAGGGTGTCTCTGCTATTTACACAATGCTGTTGGATTATGAGGTGAAATGTTTAAATTGGAAGACTTCGTTAAGGAGAGTTTCCATAAAATGGCAGTACTGGTCCTTGTCCCTTTATTCATTTCTTCACAAACCCTACTAAAATTTCACGTAGAGCTTTGAAGTGGCCATCATGACTGGGTCCCAACACCTGGTAAACAGCTGTTTCTGTGAGTAGCTTGTCCTCAGTATAGCATGTTTTGTGTATTTGTTTGCACTTTTTACTTTGGGTAGAAGGCTTTTTTTTGTTTTTTGTTTTGTTTTGGTTTGATTTTGGGTTTTTGAGACAGGGTTTCCCTGTAGCTTTGGAATCTGTCCTGGAACTAGCTCTGTATACCAGGCTGGCCTTGAAATGACAGAAGTCTGCCTATCTCTGCCTCCCGAGTACTGGGACTAAAGGCATGCACCACTACTTTTTGTATAGCCTACGCTATCCTAAAACTTTTGATCCTCCTGCCTCAGCCCCCCGAGTGTGAGGATCGTAGGCATGTTCCCTCTTATTGAGCTTTCAGACTAGCATTAAGAACTAGGGCACCACACCCTCAGACACTAGGGGGACTATTATAGGTTTAGCTATTGGAAAGCAACAGGCAGCATGTATTAAGTTAAAATGCATATATAGGCTCAGTGCCCTAGGGAGTAGTTGGTTCTCTTTATCTATTTCATATATACACAATAGATATCTAAACCATTGCCTTCAGGATAATGGAAAACGGACAGGAGGGGATATCACCATGTTAAGAAAAATAAGCCAGAACTAGAAAAACAAAATATGACATATTTTTCTCTTATATGTGGAATCTAAAGAAAAAATATAAGGGCTGGAGAGATGGCTCAGAGGTTAAGAGCACCGACTGCTCTTCCAGGGGTCATGAGTTCAATTCCCAGCAACCACATGGTAGCTCACAACCATCTGTTATGAGATCTGGTGCCCTCTTCTGGTGTGCAGATATACATGGAAGCAGAATGTTGTATACATAATAAATAAATAAAAATCTATAAAAAAAGAAAAAATATAAAAGTTAAAAAAAGGGACTGTTGGGAACTAAGTAAGCAACAGGAGGAATAGGTGTGGACAATGGGGAAGTAAACGTGATCAAATACTTTACATATATATATATATATATATATATGTATATATGGGTTGAAATGTTATAATGAAACCTATTACTTTATATAATTAATACACACTATTAAAATTCACAAATTATAAAAACACCCTAACAATACACTGTAGTTTAAAGCATAAAGCGTGAAATTCTAGCTATGATAATGGATTAAATATATAAATGTATACAAATTAAGTATGCAAGTGGAATGTTCTAGAAGGTGATGAAGACAAGTGGAAATTGAATTGATTTTTATGAGATGAAAAATAAAATTTCTTCTGATATTTCTCTAATGCATAAACTATAAGTATATGGTCTTTTGCTTTTGCTTTAACAAAAAGGAAAGGAAGGGACCACTGGCCTGGCTGCTAGTGGGAAGGACACTTTTGTGTGCTGTCTTCAGTGTGAGTCCTGATTCCGTCACTTGTGATCTTTCGAGACTGGGTTTCTCTGCAGAGTTTTTGTCTGTCCTGGAACTGGCTTTGTAGACCAGGCTGGCCTCGAACTCACAGAGATCCACCTGCCTCTGCCTCCCAAGTGCTGGGATTAAAGGCGTGCACCCACAGGCCCATTCACACCTGACATTTCTAAGTGCCAGGCATACCAAGGCAGGTGGAGAATTTGTCCTCACAGAAGGGATAGTGTGGATTGTTCTGTTTTTTATACAATCATGTCTCCTTTCCTAACAACTGCGCTGTCTGATCCCCAGTGTCAGAAGTAATGTCTTTTATGTCACTCAAGCAAGACTTTGAGAATGATCTTGAATTTCTGATCCTGCTGCTGCCAGCTTCCAAGTGCTGATATTGCAGGCAGTTGTTACCATGCCTGGTGCTGGGTTTTTTGTTTGTTTGTTTGTCTTCTTATTGGGTTTTTGTTTTGTTTTGCTTTATTTTTTTAGGTAGGATCTATCATATATTTCTGGCTGTTCTGGGACTCATTGTGCAAACAAGGCTGGATTCCAACCCACAGAGATCCACCTGTTCTATCTCCTGATGGCTGTAGCTAAAGGAATGTGCCACCATGCCAGGCTTGGTGATTTGTTCTTTATTTCGAGGCAGGGCTTTACTACAAAGCCTAGACTGGCTGGAACTCTTCATCCTTCTGCATCAGACTCTCAAATACTGAATTAAAGATATGCACTATCATACCCAGTTTTATAATATTACCTGCACTGAGCCAAGCATGGTGGTTCACACCTTTCATCCCAGCATTTGTGAGGTAGAGGCAAGCAGATCTCTATAAATTCGAGGCCAGCCTGATCTACATAGTGAATTCTGGATAGCCAGGGCAACATAGAAAGATCCTGTTTCAAGCAATAGCAAAAACAATATTATCTGCTGCATCAATGCCTTGAATACAGAGGGCACATAATGGATGGGATGCATTTAGTCAGGCTATTCCTTTTTCTTTCCTTGCATTTACCTTTAAGTGCTCCCAATGTAAAAAGTGCCTGCTTATGGTCACTATGAACTATCTCTCCCATTTCTCTCCTTAATCTAGCATCAACCAGGTTCAAACACCCAGAATGCCTGGTTCATGTTCAGGTATGCCCAGAACAATGTGACTTTTGCAAGATGGCTCACTGTGAACGGGAATATGAACATAAGGACTTCTATATGAAGTGCCCACTTTGGTCATCATTCTTTTTTGTTTGTTTTGAGACAGGGTTTCTCTGTGTAATAGTTCTGGCTGCCCTGGAACTCACTTTGTAGACCAGGCTGGCCTTGAACTCACAGAGATCCACCTGCCTCTGCCTCCCAAATGCTGGGATTAAAGGTGTGTGCAACCACCACTTGACTTGTTCACCATTCTTTAGCTGTTCTATTGTCTGAGTTGACCCCCCACCCTGCTCCCTGCTCCCTGCCCCAGTTACTCCTAAGACTCGGAGCTGAACTCCAGAGCACTGTTGGAGGGAACAAGAGTACACTGTATCTTCTCACCATTTAATTCATAACCAAGGTGATTACTTTTGCTGTTATAAGGCCGAAACAAGTTATTTATTTATTTATTTAAAGCCCCAGTGCAGCAGGCCTACTGACTCAGGCTCTTTGTGTTACCCCACACAGTTTTGTTTTCTTTTGTATAACTATCCTAGAAATAACCTCAGCTAGCCCTCGGAGATTTTATTAGTGTTCAGGGAGAGAGGAGGCTTATACACCCTGCCACATCTTGACAGATCTGGTTTGTGGCCAAGCTTGAGTAAGCACCCTTGGTTTCCAACATCCAGACAGTTGTTTAGGGAGGAACAGCTAGAGCTCCCAGTGGGTTTAACACCAGATGTGCTGTTACGGGGAGAACAGAGCTATTTCTTAGGGGGATAGTTAATTGGAAAGAGATGGGAAATACCATGATGCTACAGATAAACTGACTTGCTAATTATGCCTTTATTAGGACATGCATATTAAACTGAATTAGGGTTCTACAAAAAATCATTTAGTTCTAGCTCTGTTACAAAAAGATAATTATTTTCATGTTTATGTAACAATAGAGTCCAATATAATCTGGGCCTATTTTTGTTCGGCAACTGGAGATTGCCAATACATTTCCCTGAAGCCATGAGAGTGTCTGAAATGTCTGGCTTCCCTTACTGTGTCACTAATGAGTGTTTTATTCCCAAGTAGTGTCACAAGGGACAGTCGGGGATACTATAATTTTTAAGACAAACTTAGATGAAATCAACTTCTGCTCTTCTCCCAGGTCCACTCTTCTTCTTTTCTTTATCTTATTCTATTTTTCTCCTGAAGTCTTATGAGCCTTTCTTCTGTATCCTGCCTTCCTCTAGAACATATCAGCTGCCTGAAGACTGTATGTAGATTGGTGTGTTTTGAGATAAAGTCTCACTCTGTAGTCCTGGCTGACCTGGATCTCACTATGTAGACCAGGTTGGCCTTAAACTTACAGAGATCTGCCCTTGCTGCTTCCCTAGTGCTGGAATTAAACAACTGTGTCTCCACACCTTGCTTGTATATGAATATTTAGGACAAAGAAGTTGTGGAAAGGGAAACTCAAGGAGTATTCAAGGGGATGTTGAATTCCACTGCACTCTGTGGTCATAAGGAGCATCGACTCCTTCAAATTTCCTCAGGCTCTGAGGAGCTTGAAACTCAGAGGGAGCTAAGTGAGATGTCTCTGCAAGAAAGGGCATTTCCACCAAGCCTGATGAGCTGAGTTCCATTCCTGGGATGTACATGATGGAAGGAAAGAATGGACTCCATCAAGTTATCCTCTGACCTCCTAACACCCAACATGCATGTTCATGTTTCCACGTGCCCCTATACAAACTAACTAAATCAATGCAAAAAGGCATGAGGGACAGAAGATGAGAATCTCAGTTTAATGTCTGAGTTCTTCACTTATTTGCCCCGTGACTGAGAGTCTATCTACAGTAACGAATCTGTCTTTTCCCTCTCCATGTCTGATACTTTGATGCCATCGCTTGCCTGGCATGAGGATCTGCCCTCTCCATTTAGAGCTGTGGAATTAGAACCCGGATTTCAGTCCTCAGCTCTGTGATTGCCCCCTGTGGTTGGATGTGTGGCCTGCATTGTTTGCTCTGTCTCCTTTCCATATGGTGCTCTTCCCACAAACTAGAGCACTCCAGCTAAGATAATGCTGGACTTTTTCCCTAGGGAGTATGTCCATATCTCACTAACTGCCTTGACCTATGGGACCTTTAATCCCAGCCTGTTCAAACACCTTGAGTTGTTGGTGAGTGACATATAGAATTTACAGCCCCAAATGAGTTTGGGGACATAAATATAAGTAACAAAAAAAAGTCTCTGCTTCGTTAAAGGGGAGTTTAGGGAAATTTTGATAGTAGTTTTTCCTTAGTGAAGAGATTAGTGGAGAACAAGAACTGGAAGGAAGTTGTTTGAAATTGAAAGAAGGGACCAGCATGTATGTGGCAGTAAATGGACATTGGGCAGTAAGATTCAGGACATCACACTGACAAAGGCTATGTAAAATCAGCCCTTTGGAGCTGTGGTTTGCTTCTGTGTGGCACATTTGGGAGGTGACACCATAGAATTAAGATGTAAAGGAAAAGAGTTTCTCGACTGTCCTTTCTATTATGACAGGGAAAACCAGACAGGGCTGCCATTTAGTCTTGTTGACTGTGTCTTTTGCTTTACAGAAGTTTTTCAGTTTCAGGAGGTCCCATTTATTAATTGTCAATCTCAGTGTCTGTGCTACTGGTTCAGGAAATGGTTTCCCATGCCAATTCATTCAAGGGTATCTCCCACTTTCTCTTCTAAGAGGTTCAGTGTGGCTGGATTTATGTTGAGGTCTTTGATCCATTTGGACTTAAGTTTTGTGCATGGTGATGGCATCTAGCTTGCTTGGTCATGATATCTGTGTTTGTGTCAGCCCAGTCTACATTTTTCTGTATGCAATTATAGGTAGATGCTCTTTATCCTCATAGAAGCCATCCACCATGGGAATTCTGAGAGAGAAGTTGGGTTCTGACCTTTCCAGACACTTACAAGGTTGTGGAGGTCCACTCTTCTTTTCTTTATCTTATTCTATTTTTCTCTCCTCCTCCTTTCATTCTTCTTGTCTCTTTTCCTTTCCACACCAGCCATGGAATTCACACTACAGTGATGGGATCCGGCCTCGATGCTCACATCCTCCCCAGCATGCCTGGCTTCCTGACTCTTCATCAGGGGAGAGACCTGACCCCAGTGGGAACTCATGTAGCTTTCATCCCTAGTTTTTGGCATCCTTCCTTTTTTTTTTTTTTCCTCATTCCTATCTCTACTTGTCTCCAAATTTTAATCCTAAGTTTATGGTTTCAGAATGTTTGTCCCTTAGGGATCTTTGTTTATTAACTGTCCCAGTTCCTTCAAGACCTCCACCCCACCCCATCCCCCCCAAAAAAAGGAAAAGAAAGAAAAATATTTTGATTGTGCAGCATCTGGGCAGAACCAGCATGAATTCCTAGGATTGTTCTGTTTGGTTTGGTTTGAATCTGTTTCTCTGTTAGCTGTTTTATTAATCCCTAGTTCATGTGCTTCATTCTTATCTTCAGACATCAGCATATAAATGTTTCCTTGACAATATTTTGCTCATCTACTCAAGTTTTATAGCTTAGTATTTTGATGACCTGAAGTAAAATACACATACAAAAGTCTATCCTTCAGAGGCTATTTCTATAAAAGGCATTATAAAATACATGTGTTTTACAAGGGATTAAGGCCTGTGATTTTTCTCATAACCTCAAAATAACATTTGAATCAGTCTTTTAGGTGTTTATATTTTCCTAAGAGCCCAAATAAATGCCATTTATAATGAGATGAGGCTGTTCTCTATAAAGTGTTCATAGTTGCCTCTTTCCCTGACATTAAATATGTCAACAATGACATAGTACAGCTGTTTCTCTGTGTAAATGATTCTTAAATGGACTACTTACCTACGTTCCATCAGCATATTTGCTACTGTTCTAGGCCCAACACTTAAATCTCTCTCCATGTGCACACATATTATAAATGTGCAACAAAGAATCACAGTGTTTACACAGTCACAATTTTAATGCCAATAAGTAATGTCAAAGACAAAAAATATCAGCACAAATAATGCTGGTGACTGCAAAGGATATCTCCACACCAAGTTACCAAGTTCAGGGAGAACCAATCACATCCTGAGCTGGGTACAGCTGTGAAGAAAAGAGGCACATTACGTAACTCCTGCCTCCTGCCATCCCATGAGAAATGAGAACTCATCTGGACCATTGAAAAGAAAGGCCATAGTGGTGCACGCCTTTAATCCCAGCACTCAGGAGGCAGAGGCAGGTGGATCTCTGTGAGTTCGAGGCTAGCTTTGTCTAGAAACAAGTTCTAGGATAGCCAGGACTACACAGAGAAACCCTGTCTCAAAAAAAAAAAAAAAAGAAAAAAGAGAATAATACAATATCTGCATTACTAGCAACTTCTTCTTCTTCTTCTTCTTCTTCTTCTTCTTCTTCTTCTTCTTCTTCTTCTTCTTCTTCTTCTTCTTCTTCTTCTTCTTCTTCTTCTTCTTCTTCTTCTTCAGGTGGGTCTTACTGGCTGGCCTAGAGCTGACTATGAAGCTTATAGACCACAGTGGCTTTGGACTCAGAGGTCTGCCTGCCTGTGAGTGCTGGGATGAAAGATGTGCATCACCATATCCGGCTGGGAGTAATGACTCTGGTGAAAAGTTGTTACTTTTTTCTGCTCAACCTTGCTCAGCCCCCCTAAGGAACATCTCAGCAAGGTTTTTCTGCTTAGAAGATCTTAACCTAAGGCTCTTTAGAAAGATTTATTTGGTAAGGAGGAGTTCAGAGAGCAGCTGCCTCTGCCAGGGTGGAAGGCACAGTTGGCAACTGAACAGGCAGAGGGGCTTATAGAGGGCTTCTTAGGGGCGGAGTTTTCCCAGGGAGATTTTTCTGCTCAGGGATTGGTTAGTTTTCCTGCTCGGGAATTGTTTAGTTGGTCAGGGGTAGAGATGGCTCTGATTTCAGGGCAAAACTGTGTTTCTTTCACTGGTCCTTTTAGCCTTTTGGCTCTAATTTTAAGGCCCAGGCATATTTCTTTCACTGGCTCTAGTTCTAGGGTCAAAGTGTGTTTCTTTGGCACTGGTTTCAGAGTCAGGGTATGTTTCTTCCAGTCTGGGTTCAGGGATAAAGTGTTTCTTTCACTGGCTCTGGGTTCAGAGCCAGAGTGGGTTTCTTTGGCTGGCCCCTTTACACTACAGAATGACTAGAAACTGACCAGCACTCAAGACTTTCTAGCTCCTGGGTCCTTCCTTCCAGAGGCATGGATATTCTCTTTTTCCAGATATGCCATAATTCCAGATTCTTTTTCTGTTTGTTTGTTTGGTTTTTTGAGACAGGGTTCTTCTTTAGCCCTGGCTGTCTGGTAACTCAGAGTTCCCAGGCTATAGACCAGGCTGACCTTGAAACTCAGAGTTCTATGTGCCTCTGCCTCCTGAGTGCTGGGATCAAAGGTGTGCACCACCACTACCCGACCCAAATTCTTGAATACAAACCCCTTCACCAATGCTAGCTGGAGATGGTTTCTCCAGGTCTCAACCAAAAAGTAATTCCATTAAGACACTCCCTTAGAGAGCATACTCATTATCATTACACTGAAGAGCAGTGAGGCCTCTTTTAGATACTTGATTCCTATAGAACTTTCTAGGCCCCTGTTCAGTTCCCACAGTCCCCAGTGAACTCTTTCACTCTGCTTTGTTGTTTCCAGGGCCAAACTGTGCCCCCTCCCCAACTATTGCCTGTACTCTAAGTTGCTGTAACAATTCTTTTTGAGAGTATTTTAAAAATCAGGTTTGACAGCTTATAAAAACAAGAAAATGCAGAGTAGGTTTTTTGTTCTTTCCTATATTTTGATTTTCGAGGCAGGGTTTCTCTGTGTAGCCCCGACTATCCTGGAACTCACTCTAAAGACCAGGCTGGCCTCAAACTCCAAGATTTACCTGATTCTGCCTCCTGAGGGCCGGGATTAAAGGCATGCACCACCATGGGTTGATTTTTTTTTTTAAGACAGGAGAGAAACATAACAGTGAAATGGGTGATCAGAGTGAAAGTATTGCAAAGTCTTTAGGGTTTGACAACAGAGTAGTAATACATGTAATAGCCTGTTCCAAGCATTTAATAAAAAAAGTCATGAGCCGGGCATGGTGGTGCACGCCTTTAATCCTAGTGCTTGGAATGCAGAGGTCCGCAGATCTCTGAGTTTGAGGCCAGTCTGGTCTATAGAGAGAGTTCCAGGATAGCAAGGGCTACACAGAGAAATCCTGGCTTGAAAAAAAAATTAACATTATTTTGCTATTTTTCACTGGCACAATTCCAGAAAGAAAGTATGGAAATAAAATACAATATTGCAGGTTCAAAGATGGGGGAATGTAATTTTATTTTTTTAAAAGATTTATTTATTAGCCAGGCGTTGGTGGTGCACGCCTTTAATCCCAGCACTCGAGCGGCAGAGGCAGGCAGATCTCTGTGAGTTCGAGGTCAGCCTGGTCTACACAGCAAGTGCCAGGATAGGCTCCAAAGCCACAGTGAAACCCTGTCTCGAAAAACCAAAAAAAAAAAAAAAAATTATTTATTTATTATATATACAGTGTTTTGCCTGCATGTATGCTTGTACACCAGAAGAGGGCACCAGGCCTCATCATAGATGGTTATGAGCCACTATGTGGTTTCTGGGAATTGAACTCAGAACCTCTGCAAGAGCAGCCGGTACGATTAACCTCTGAGCCATCTCCCCAGACCCATGATTTTATTTTAAATTGAACATGAATTGATATGTTGTAGTTAAGAGAGATTCTCCATTCAATGTGAAGGTGGGAACAGCAGACTTTTGTTCTGTTGGACCACAGTCAAGTGAACCAAACCTAAACTTAGCCATGGCCTATGCTTAAAGAACTAGAGACACGTTTGTTTGTTTGAGACAGGGTTTACATAGTCCTGGAATTTGCTGTGTAGACAAGACTGGCCTTGAAAATCACAGAGATCCTCCACATTTTTCTTGGCTTAATTTAGAAAACTTCAAAGGATGACATCATATAGTAGGAATGTTGAAATGGAGGAGGGCTTGGTGATATAAACCTATAATCCCAACACCTGGGATGTAGCAAAGTTCAAGTTCATCCTTAGCTAAAATAGTGAAGGTCAGCCTAGTCTATCTGAGACTCTTCCAGAAAAACTGTTGGGATGGATATTATTACATGTAGTTTCCTCATTCACTTCCTCATTATGTCTTCTAACAGATCCAGATAATGTGAGGTTTTCAATGAAACGTTAGTGAAAGGGCCTCAGCCGCCTTGGGAAGTACTTCAGTAGCCAACTGCTGTAGGCCAGTGACGAAGGTGGACAACCATCCACAATTCAAAAGGAACTTCATTCCATGGGGACGCTGACACGCCCCACTTCCCACAGGCAATGTGAACGGAGTAACTGTAGTAGGAAGCAAAAACGGAATGACAACACAATGAATTAACCCAGAGACCCTGGGCAGGGAAATTGATGATGGGTCAGAAATACATACAGAAATACCCGAGGAGGAAAGGGGTTATTATTACACCTCTAACAAGTCAAGGCAGGAACTGAATCACGAACCATGGAGGGACGATGCTTAGTGGCTCCAGAGTCGATGAAACGTTTCGTGCAAGATGGGAAGGAATAAAAAGGGGCCACTGGAATTGAGATGGTTAACAGTTCTGAGAGATGCTCTAACATCTCTTTTTTGAGGCAGCCGAAGCCAAAAATAATCAGTAGTGTTTTGATCCAAAGATACACAGAGTTGCACTGCAGGCACAGACGGAGCCCAGGCTCCCAGCGTTGTTCCCACTACACCGGTGTGCAGGCAGAAAACGCCTTATTAAACCGTCAGAAGGATAACTGGGCGCTCCCTTCGCGATGCTGAGAACGGGACACAGGGCCTCGACGGCTCGCAAGGCAAGTGCGTGCTCTTCCACGGAGATGCCAGGCGGAGCCACCATCAGTCGCTGGCTCGAAGGCCACTGATATATTCTGTTTGGCTTGGGCCTTCTAAACGCTAGGGGCGTCGGGGATGTCCTCATTACCGCGACTCAAAAACGCACCACACTGCCGGGAGGCGTCTGTAGGGAGCAGGGAAAGCAGAGAAGCAGGGAGCTCGGGGTTCAGAGTGACGTCACCGGGAGACTTCCGGGTGCGCGCCCACGAGAACGCCCAGGCGTCCTAGGCCCCGCCCCTCAGCTTCCTCACGTAAGACGCGAGTCACGCAGAGCCCGTGGCTGGTCCCGGAAGCAAAACCAGTAAGGGACAGACGCGACGGCGGAAGGGCGGGCCCTCGGCGCGGCGGCAGGGGGCGGGGCCGGGATGGTAACGGACAAACCCGGGAGCCGCGTTTCGGAGAGGGCCGCTCTGTGACCGCTGCCGCCGGCACTTGCTCCGAGTGGTCCTGCGGTCCACCTCTGCCATGATGCTCCACGGCTTCCAGAGCAGCCACCAGGACTTCTCCTTCGGGCCTTGGAAGCTGACGGCGGCCAAGACCCACATCATGAAGTCTGCGGATGTGGAGAAGTGAGGCTGCGGGGCGGGGACCGGGACGGGGACGGGGTCGGGGTCGGGGACGGGGACGGGGACGGGGTCGGGGACGGGGTCGGGCCCGGCCGGGGATCGAGCGGGCTCGGTGCAGCTTCGCGCGGGTCTCGGAGCCGCAGGCTCTGCCCCTCTGAGGCGACCGTTGATTGACAACTTTAGTGAATGGTCCTGTCCCCGGCTCGCGACCTCTGCTTGCTGAAACTGTCGCTTCGCAGGCTTGAACTGAGCGCGGCCGTTTTGGTGGACTTTGCCCTCGCCCCTCCTGTCTGATACCCTTACCTAAGCCCGCGCGCCACCTTTCTGGGCGTGGATGACCCGTTTCCCTCGGGAGCAATGACAGAAATGGCATTTATGTTTAGCTTCTAGCCTGTGGGGATGTGTGGTGGTGGGCGCCTGAGATTCGGAACGTCACGAATCATTAAGTCCCCGGACTTCATAGTTTGTGAGACCGTTATGTTACTCCGTGACTGTTTAGGATGAAGTTGTATACTCGGAGCGATTTCAGTTTTCAATTTTTTTTTTAACTTTTAGCAAATGAGGTGCTGTGATAAGCACTTGAGATATGGAAGATGAAAGATAAAGTCCTGAGGAATTTCTAGTTTCCTGAGAGACCGTTATAATTATGTGGCTCTTTAGGATGAAGATGTATGTAGACGGGGCTATTTGTGTTGTGTGTGTGTGAGTCAGTGCATCAGAGCAGAATCTTTTTTGTTTCCTTCGAGGCAGGGCTTTTCTGTGTGTAGCTCTGGCTTTCCTGGAACTCTCTGTAGGCCCGGGGTGGCTTCGAACTCACTGAGATCAGCCTGCCTCTGCCTCCCAAACGCTGGGATTTAAAGGCGTGCGCCACCACCTGCCTGGCCTGGGCAGAATCTTGATCAAGTCTGGGTGGGTGTGTAAAGCCAGGAGTCAGCTCTGAGATGTTTGGGGATGCTTGAACTGTATCTTGACAAAATTGGTGTGTGTGTGTGTGGGGGCAGCCTGGCAGAGTGTGTTTGGAGAATTCTCTCTGGTGTCACTGGAGAGTAAATTCTCTGTTGTACTAAGGAGTTTGGATTTTATCTGATAGCCACCAGGTGTTATGGTTGGTCAGAAAGGTTTCTTGGAGGTGTGTTTAGAAGATGGATTGAAGGGCTGGGAGCTGGAAAGGAGGCCAGGAAGTGGCAAAGAGACAGTTGGAGAAGCTAAGATTAGGCGCCTACGTTTGATGGCCAATTGATGGATAGGATATGATAGCAGGATCCTATTTAGAGATTTAAAATGTATATATGCAAAAGAATCCCAGCACTGGGAAGACAGAGGCAAACAAATCTCTGAATTTGAGGCCAGCCTGGTCTGCAGAGTGAGTAGGACACCCAGGGCTATGCAGAGAAACCCTGCCTCCCCTACCCCCAAGGGGGAAAAAACAAACAAAAAAAAAATAGCTTTTTTCCCCCTTACAAAACTATTTTCAATTGAACATTCAGTATTCCTTTTTCACTATTAGAAGTAATTAGTATGTAATTGTACTTGGTTATTTTCTATAGCTATCCTTCATCAGAAAGTATAAATCTGGTCAAATTATTAGAAAGTTTGGTTCCTGTGGCCTCAGGGTGGAGTTTAATTGTCCTAGAGCCTTGTAAGCAAGTGTAGTGACTGTGGCCCTAGGGTGGAATGTAGATTCCTAGAGCCTTGTAAGTGTTGGTTTCTACCCTCCTTAGCTACTGTTGCTTCTTTTTATCACCAATTTTGAAATTGCTTAGAAGTTGAAAATTTTACCAGAAGAGTTGTTTTTTTCCCTTACAAGTGACAGGTCCTTCATTATCTTTTCTTCATAGCTATTATTGATATCGATGTCATATAAAAACACAGTGCATTAAGTCATCTCCTAGGTGATATTTAAACTCTGTCTCTCTCTCTGCCTCTCTCTCTCTCTCTTTAAACTGTTAATGGGCCTTTGACGACTCAGAAATGAGATAGATGTTTCTCATAAGGAGCAGTATTTCTTCGCTCTAAACCCTAATTTATTTGATCATATAGGCTTTTTTTAATTGATTTTAATATGTATACAGATTTTAATATGTACACAAAGACTTGTTTAATATGTCTAATTGGAAATAAATGCAAAACTGTTGGAAAGAGTATAAATGTGCATTGTTCTTTTCTTGACCTTATATAAGACTATATTGTTACATAATGGTTTTGTTTCCTGATGACATTTTCCTACATGTACATGATATATTCCAATCACATTCACACCTCTCATACTACACTTTTTTTTTTTTGTTTTTTTCGAGACAGGGTTTCACTGTGTAGCTTTGGAGCCTATCCTGGCACTTGCTCTGGAAACCAGGCTGCCCTCGAACTCACAGAGATCTGCGTGCCTCTGACTCCCGAGTGCTGGGATCAAAGGCGTGTGCCACCAATGCCCGGCTATACTACACTCTTATTCCCCTCTGATTTCTACTAATCTCTTTTTTATTCCCACCTTCTATTTTCTTTTAAGAATATATTTTTTTTTTTGAGACAGGGTTTGTTTCTTTTTTGAGACAGGGTCTCACTTGTAGACCAGGCTGGCCTTGAACTCACAGAACTGAGATTAAAGGCATGTGCCACACACCTGACAAGAATATATTCTCTTTGGTATTATTTTGTTTTACCTAAACTGGGCGGTGGTGGCACACACCTTTAATCCCAGCACCGGCAGGAGGAGCCCTGTGAGTTGGAGGGCTGGCCTAGAATGAGTTCCAGGACAGCCAGGGCTGTTGGAAACCCTGTCTTGAAAAACCAAACCAAAAGAAGTGTTCTTGTTTGTTTTTCTAGCCTATAGTAGATGAGCCAAATGAAGAGGGGTGGGATAATTCACAGGTCGAGCCCTATATTCTGACACAATCTCATATATTGTTAGGTGTGATGATCACTGCCAGGATATGGTAAAATAAGAAATATGTCTTGTGCTTAAGGACACAAAAAGTCAACAATTTAAATTGGATAGTTTCAAAGCAGCCTTATCAGAAGCCTTATCTACATACTTAAATAAATATAAGTTTATCTGCAGAATTCCCAAAAGGAAAAATTTTGTCTCACATGGAGACACTGGACAAATCTGGTGTGTTTTAATTAGCAATCACACGCTTAGTTAAATATACACTTTAAAGCCTCTTGTGAACCATTTCTTCATAAAACCATCCAAACAAAAAAGTTCTATGTTAGAGTGATGTGAGTTCATGATTCATAGAGTGACTAAGACTTAGCTCCTGGAAACCTAATTGGGTATTGACTTGGGGCACCCTGTCAGGTAGCAGAAGGTGTAGGACCTAGTGGCATAGGTGAATGAACAAGCTTTTGTTATATGTTTTTGGTTGTGAGCTATCTCTCCAGCCCCAGCTTTTGTAATTTAAACAACTGGTCTGTGTATACTTTCTTTACTCTTGCTTCTTATATGTGTGCTCAGTCTTTCATATTAATGTATTTGTTTTGTATACACATAAATTGTGTATTGATTGTATAATGCCAGATAGTAGTAAGTGAAAGCAAGGTAACGGGGTGAGAGACATTATTTTAGATAGGATGATACGATCCGTTCTGAAACGGTGGAATATACGCATTTGTCTACTCTAAAACCTGCCCATCTGTCTGTGTAAAAGCACTCGGGCAGTTCTGTGGATCTCTCTGACTTGCTGCTCCCTTTCTGATCCTTTGTTACTCAGTAGCTTTACTCGTCCATTCTCTGCCTCATGACTTGTTTCATGCTGTGTCTTTTCAACTGTGCTGCTGACCCTCGGATGTCAGAATGGAGAGAATCACAGTAATAATTGGTCATTATTTAACCCCCAATAAGCATATTGGGCCAAGTTTCCAGGGTTTGTAGCCAGCCCATGGATAATTGCCTTTGGTTGAGATGTTGAACTTTCATCCCTGAATTGAAAGTTCAGGTTGTAACCAAGGTGATTGGGTCATAAAATGTGGCAGTCTATGTACTTACAGCTTCCTTTTCCAGAAGCGAATAATTAAGTTACTTAACTTTACAGAAGCTAGGGTTGTAGCTAGGTGATATCTCCCTAGCTTGTTCAAGGCCCCGAGCTCAGTCTCAGGCATCAAAAACTAAAAACAAATCTTTTAACTGGGACTGTAAACCCAGCTTTAAAAAAATCATTATTTATTTATTTATTTATTTATTCATTTATTTTTGAGACAGGGTTTCTCTGTATTGTTTTGGAGCTTGTCCTGGAACTTGCTCTGTAGATCAGGCTGGCCTCGAACTCAAAAGAGATCCTACTACCTCTAACTCCCAAGTGCTGGGATTGAAGGCGTGCGCCACCAAGACCAGCCTGGTCTACAGGAGCTAGTTCTAGGACAGTCTCTAAAACCACAGAGAAACCCTGCCTTGAAAATAAATAAATAAGTAAATAAATAAGTAAAAAACAAAAATTAATATATTTTGTATTTATTGAAACTAACTATAATTACATCATTTTCCCCCTTCCCTTTGGTCAGTCCCTCCCTTGTTATCCTCCACTTACTCTCTCAAATTCATGACCTCTTTTTCTTTAATTTTTGTTGTTGGTGGTAGTGTTGGGGTGTGTGTGTGTATGTGTGTGTGTGTGTTATATGAATCATGCTGGCTTAGTAAAGTAGCAGTGCTGGTAGGTTCTCTAAGAACCATAACTCACTAGTCCCAAGGTAGTTGGCAAACTTTCTAGTACCAGGTATGATTTCCTCTTGTTGAGAGCTATTGGTTACCACCAAGATATATGTGCCACTATTATATCCTTGCATTTATTTTGCATCAAATGTTCCATGTTGGTTGTTGTAGTTCATAGTTGTCAAACCCAGGTTTCTTAAGGACTAAAAGGGACCAGTGAACTGGACAGCTCATTCCCCAACTTAGAGGCTGGCAACTTGTACTTAGCATCAACCAGGTGGTGCTATATGACAAAGCAGGCATGTGCTGTTAGGCCAACTTTTTCTTTTTTAAATCAGAAGTCCCAATTTACACAATAAAAAACAACAAAAATCTCAGTTTTTCTTGACAACTTTTCAAGTGTCAAAACAATACCAATACCATTCATACTAGCAAACATATCAATGTGTTACTGATTTGTGATGCTGGCTGTTTTGCTTATCTTCTAGTGAAGTTGTCATTGAGGCATGAGCCACGCATGTGGACTAGCATGTTGGATAGAGGGCTGGTATTATACTAACAAGAGTACTAGTGTACTCTAGAACTCCTTGGGCTTTTCTATTTTTACTATTTTGCAAGTAGTGAAATTGGAATTGATCTTGATTATCTTAAAATAGTGGTCCCTTTCCAATTACCTCACTTTGTTTTGTTTGTTTGTTTCCATGTATCATTTATACCATCTCTTACCTAGTTTAGTGACATAAAGATTTAATGATGAACAAGTAGGTGATGAAAGTGTTTTATAGGTGTGCTTTAAATGTCATGTTTATTAAGTCATGCACTATTGAACTCATTCTGTAAAGTCAGAATTAGGTTGGGGTGAAAAGGAAACAGAAGTGATATTGGCGAAGATAAATAATCTCCCCTGATCTCTGCTTATGTGTAGGTTAGCTGATGAATTGCATATGCCATCCCTCCCTGAAATGATGTTTGGAGACAACGTTCTAAGGATCCAGCATGGCTCTGGCTTTGGAATTGAGTTCAATGCTACTGATGCACTAAGATGTGTAAACAACTACCAAGGGATGCTTAAGGTAGCTTGTGCTGAAGAGTGGCAGGAAAGTAGGTGAGGATCTGGCGGTTACAGGTTAAACATAAAAAGGAAGATGTGTGTTAGAATTAAACTTTAAAGCTATATTATGTTGACCATAAAACAAAGGTTAATGCGCCACTGCTTGAATGTTTGTTAAGTTGAGCTGAGCTGTGTAGGTGTCCTTTATCCAGACTGTCAGTGTCCCTTAGTCCAGCAGGTCCATTGTATTTTAATGTTCCTGTTTTTGAAGAAAAACATTTTTCTTGTTGTTTTCATTGAATATTTGTGGAATATTAAAACTAAGAAAAATGTTTAGTTTTTTTTTTTCTCATTAAGTCAGCAGTTACTTACTTTGTGCTTATTGTGTATTAGATGTTTTGGAGGATAGGAAGAAGTGTAAGCTTTAAGTCATGTCTTAGGCAGTGTAAGATGACCTAGAAAGACTATATCAGCACTGACAAGTTAAATAACAGTTAAATGTTCAGAAAACAGTAAGAAAGGTTTTCTGCTAGTGAATGGCAGTGTATGCCTTTAATAAGATGTTTTATGTTGTGTGTGTATTAGTAGGGTATTTTATATTACATATCTGATGTGTAATTTGGTGTGCATATGAATACTGCTAATATATACTCTAAACTCATCCTTTTTTGTTTTGGTATTTGAGGACGGAGGGTGAACACTCCAAAGAAGTTCTTAAACCATATGATTGGACCTATACAACAGATTATAAAGGAACGTTACTTGGAGAATCTCTTAAGTTAAAGGTAAATTTGAACTTTTTGCTTTTATGAATCATTAGTTTTTTATAATCTCAGCACTAGATCTTTTAGTTATGTTATTATTTTTTCCCACTGCTTTTATCCTGCTTAGTTTGATTGTGGCAGGCTTTAGAACCTAATATGAAGGGATTTAGTTTTATTAATGTATCTATTAGTGGAAAATAAAAGAAAGATATAGCCAGTTCCCCTTTTGTTTGCTTGAGATGGAGTCTCAGGAGTCTGGCATTGAACTTTTAGGCTCAGGTACTCCTGCCTTGGCCTCCTGAGTATCTGGAAGTATAGGTATGTACCTGTACTTGCCTAGGAACGATGTTCTTTAAAACCTTACTTTGCCTTGGTGTTAGCAGTGTCATAGGCAAGCATCTGTCCTTGGTAATGCATTATTAGGTGATATAGATAGAAATGGCTAGCTAGTAGCTTAGAGTTTTACACATGAACAACAGAACTGTTGAACAGAAAATTTATATCCTGCTTGCACTGAGTATGAATCTGGTATTTTAGTTAAGTTACTTTTTCCTTTCCTTCTGGATGACCTGGAGCCTTTCCATGTAGTCCAGTTTTGCCTTGAACTCAAGAGATCGATTGCCTGCCTCTGCCACCCCGGTACTGGGATCAAAGTTGTGCACTACCACACCTGGCCCTTTAGGTGACTTATTTAATCCAGACACCTTGTTACTAGTAAATTGAGAAAATGGAAATGCTTGCCCGTGGAAGAATTTTTATATGAATAGTTCACAAGCGGGTTCTAATTACATTTTAGCATGTTGTGTTAGTGTTGATTGATCTGCATCTGTGTAGTCAGGACACAGAACATGGAATTGGAAGGTCTCTATTAACTACATTTTAAGCTCTGATAGTGAGACTGAAGTGAAACAAGTGAGGCTTAGGTTGTATGTCTGTCAGGCGTAAGGACAAAGTTGTTCTAGTGTAAACTATCTTCCTTACCCTTTAGGGCTGGTGAGATGGCTCAGTGGATAGTCACTTGCTGCCAAGCTTGATGACTGTGCCTGATCCCTGGGACTCATATGGTGGCAAGAGAGAACCAGCTCCTACAAGTTGTCCTCTGACTGCCACACATGCTCATAACACACACACTAAATGTTATTGGAGGCTATATCATAAGTTGATGGTTAGCTGGACATGTGAGGGTATGTGTGAAATCCTTGTCTCCTTGCCTATGTAAATTTTTTTTTAGTTTAGTTTCAGGAGATAGAAATTAAATCTTTGGTGGTGGTGGTGGGGTTCTTTTTTCTTTTTCTTTGTTTTTCAAGGTGAGTTCATCTACTTAGCCCTGGCCATCCTGGAACTCTCTGTAGACCAGGCTGGCCTCAAATTGATAGAGATCTGACTGGGTTTTCATCTCAAGTGCTAAGATTAAAAGGTGTGTGCCACCACACCGGCTGAAACTAATTCTTAGTTTCTCCTCCAAACTTTTCTATGTGTGCTTCCAGTACACAAACAAAACTTTTGAGAAAATAGACATTTGCTCATTTATTCATTTCATCAGACATATCTTAAACTTCTTCTGTGTGCCATTGCATAGTCCAGTGAGAGTATGGTGATTTTCTTATTCTCTTGACAACTTTACAGACTGTAGTCTGTCATCACTTCTGATTGAAGTTTGCAGAGAGCTGAGGTCATTTGATATTTTGTTGCCAGGAATGAAGAAATTGAAGTTTTATGATACCTCATGCAATAGTGATGATGGTTGTTTAATGGATTCACTTAGGAAAAGCTGCATTAGCTGTAAGTATAGCATTTGGAGCAAGAACCAAGGCAATAGAGATGGAGACTGATAGGAGAAGATAAAACTATGCGCTTGGTATTCTTCCAATATTTTCACCTATAATATAATTTCTTCTAAAGTGTTGCTGATAAATGTCAGTGTGATCTCCCATTCTGGTAGTGATAGTGGTGTACTTAGGCTTTGTCAGAATATGGGCTTTGCTTCAAATCAGCTTGACAAAGCAATTTGCTCTCTCTCTCTCTCTCTCTCTCTCTCTCTCTCTCTCTCTCTCTCGTGTGTGTGTGTGTGTGTGTGGGTGAGTGTGTGTGTGTGTGTGTGTGTGTGTGTGTGTGTGTTGGGAGTTTACATATGCCACAGTGTGTGTAGGTTAGGACATCCTTGGGTGTGGGTTCTTGTCTTCCATCTTACTTGAACATGGTTTCTGTTTTTTGCTGATGTGTGTACTAGGCTCTATTTCCCGCAAGCTTCTGGGGATTCTCCTGTCTTCACCCTAGGAGCACCAGTATTACAGACATGAACTATTATATCTGGCTTTATGTAGATTTTGGGGATTCAAAGTCAGGCTTTGCCCATTGAGTCATCTCCTCACAGTTTGATCTTTTGCAAAGCCTTATTTTGATAAATGGACAATACCAATTGTGAGGCAGATCCCACATGTAAAATATTTAATGCAGTGTCTGTTACATAGTGAAGACCTCAATAGATGGTCTCAAATAGTAGGTGACTGTTGGAATACTAGGCATGACTAGGCTTTATGTCTGAAGTTGATGAATGTGGTTTTTTGGTGTTTTAATGGAGTGACTGAGGCTGTGGAGATGGCTCAACAGTGAAGAGCACTTACTACTCTGCAGAGGACCAGGTTCAGTTCCCAGCACCCATATGGTGGCTCACAACCATCTGTAACTCTAGTTCAAAAGATCTGATATCCTCTTCTGACACCAGTGGGCACCAGGAATGCACATGGTGTTCATGCATACATGCATGCCAAACACTCATACATATAAGGTAAATACATCTTTGGGGGAAAAAAAAAAACAGACTTTTTAAGTTAAAGGTTTTCAGATAAATTATTATAATTTTGGTCTTTAGTGCTCAAAATAACCTTGTAGGTAGGTCCAGTATCCTCATTTTGTAGATGAAGTATTGGGTTCACAAATTTAAACTATGATTTTGGATAACACACTGCCCGTAACTTACTGTTTTGCACATTTGGTATATGTGAAGTTCCTAAAGAATCAATTAAAATATGTTTTAAAAAATTGGGGTAATTGACTATTAACATAGTGTCATCGTGTGTGGTCTACCTAACAACATTAATGCTTTAAGAAAACAAACAAAAAACAATTTGTAAGTATATATAGTTGAGAAGGGTTAACTATGTTAGCATTGTTGTGTAACCAGTCTCCCCATTGCTGACCTTGTGTTCAGGAACCTCCACACCTAGCTTTTTATGTGGTTTTCTGGGGTTTGAACACAGGTTGTCATGCTTTTGCTTCAGGCACTATATTTCCCAGCACCTAAGGTAGGTGCCATTTTAACAGAAAGAAATATTTCTCCAGTTCCAACTGAGCATATACAAGTACACTTTACTAGCAGGAAACTGCACTTAATTCCTGTGGTAGCTGTAGTTTATCATGCTAATTTTCAGTTGATAATTTTCTCATCTTCACAACAGAATACTTAATTATATTCTGAAAGATGGTACATTTGGACTCTGAGAGAATATCAGTTATCTATAGTGTTTTTCAGAGTTTCAGAGTGGGGGCAAAGTGTAATCTTTCAATGCCTACTAATTACATCCAAATTTAGAACTGCATGCTGCTGTTAAGCAGAGAAAATGATAAAAACTGTCTTTCAACTCTAGCTCTTTATATTAAAACTTTCCCACTTAAAATTGTGTATTTCAGGTTGTACCTACAACAGATCATATAGATACAGAGAAATTGAAAGCCAGAGAACAGATTAAATTTTTTGAAGAAGTTCTCCTGTTTGAAGATGAATTACATGATCATGGAGTTTCCAGCCTGAGTGTGAAAATTGTGAGTACTGTGATTGCTAAATTGACACCATTCTTCCATTCTTAGCGTTGGCTGACAGGATGCTATGTGACATTTCTCTTGTGTCTAGAGCACACCCTAGTGAGTAGCCATTATGAAATTCATGAAAAATAAGGATATTCTTTTTTTTTTTTTTAATATACCTACCTGGCTACTTTGTAGGTTATTTGCTTATTATTAATTCTCATGTTTTGAATTAAAAATGATATTTCTAGGATCTGCAGGTAGCCTGTTGGATTTATTTTTAGATTTATCTTATATGTATGAATGTTTTGCTCATGCACCACGGCTTGCCTGGTACCCTTGGAGGTCAGAAAGGGCACTGCCTCCCCTGGAACTGGAGTTAAAGATGGTTGTGAGTTTGGAAAACAAACCATGTTAAGTAACCTGCTAAAGGCTGTGAGGCTAGTTGGAGCTAGGGCAGAGACCCTCCATCTAGTTGGTCCCTGATTTGGATTGCTTCAGCTTATCATTATTTTGGCTTCATGCTGGTGTGAAAGTGATAAGTAAGCCTTTATTAACTATATTTTGTAGTTTGAATTTTATCTTTTCCATGTTATCAATGTGTGGTATGATACTCTTGATGCTGGGCAGTGAACTGCAGTGCCTGGTCAGCTGTGCCACTGGAAATGCCTGGTACTCTGTGTCCCTGCATTGTTGAGCTATGGTATCAAATAGGTCAGATCTTGTTAAGAGCTTCTTAGATAGTTGCTTTCAATGTGATGGGCCATAAACCAGGGGGCATTTTTACTGTGGATTTAGCTTTCTTTCAGTGCTTCTCTTTTTTCCTTTTTGTAAAGAAATAAAATATTTTAATTTCATTAACATTTTAATGTGCTGTCTTTATGCCCTAGAGAGTAATGCCTTCCAGCTTTTTTCTGCTATTGCGGTTTTTCTTGAGAATCGATGGTGTGCTTATCAGAATGAATGACACAAGGCTTTACCATGAGGTAATGAGAATCCTGACACTGAGTCTGTTTATGTGTTTTCATTATCACTTAGGTTTTGAGATTAAGTTATGATTCTTGTTAAATGATCATCCATTAACCCATAAATTGAGTGTTTTAAGTTTACTGGTTACACGTTATTATCAAACTGTCTTTTTGTTTTTCTTCAAAGTTCTGGTAATCAAAAATGTTTTATAAAAAATACTTTCTGTGTATGAGTGACACTTTGACCAGACATTTTGTATATATTTAACCTGTGTTTAAGGAAGATTGTCCCTTAGCCTGTAACCTTTATTGCTAGTATTACTATAGAATGTCCTGGTGTTAGAAATCCCACTTAAGCTGCCTCTTTAAGTTTGTGTCTATTGAATGATTATTTGGTGGTTATTCTAAAGGTAGAAAGTTCTGTCTTCTGTCTAAAGTAACAGGTATAAACAGTGTTAAGGGTTAGGGGGCTGAGTTTACAGTGAGTTGTAAGAATTTTCCAGCATCTTATAGGACAGCTTGTCTTTTTTGAATGTTTAAGTTCAGAATTGGGATCACATGTGGTGAAGAATTAGACATTTTGTTTTCTTCTTGAAACAACACAATGACTGTTATTGGCCTCTTTTCTTCTCCCTCATCCCTCCCCATTCTCCTCCCCTTCCCCTCTCCCTCTCCCTCTGTTATGTAGCCCTGGCTGTTCTAGAACTCAGTATGTCTATCAGGCTGGTCTCTTAGAACTGCCTGCCTCTGCTGGGATCAAAGGCACATCTGATGACTGTTTTCCCTTTGTAGAAGCAAAGCCAAAGTAATACATTTTTCTCATAGTGAAATCTAAATCTCAAAAATACTATGTTAAACTTAGTTATTTTATAAATGTATCCTAAAAGGTTCTGTTAAGCAATAACTTATATTTATCATGTAGTTGATCAGAGTTGTATATACTAAGACATTCACAGCAGTGTTATTTATATAATATGAAGGAACTTAATAAATTTGATGAAGCTTTATATCCATACATTAGTAGCAGAAAAATATATGCCCGTTACCATTGACAGTACAGAATTAAATTGAGCTTCTTTGGAAAGGTGCCCATCTCAGTGAATTTTTATAGTTCAGTGTGAACCTAGTCAAGATTTCGTGTAGAGGCTTTGAAATGGGAAAGCCTGTGTTATCAGAAGTAGCTATGATTGATATTTTTATTTATACTTTTATATTATTGATTTTTTATGGCAAGCATTAATTATTTCTTGTTTCTTGTTGATATAAAACTGAAACCTTAGAGGAGTATGATTTTGTATGTTTCTATATGGAAAAGTATCCTGAAAACAAATTATAATAAATTTTAAATTCATTCTTAGTTCCTTTTTTTTTTTCTTTTCTTTTTGAGACAGGGTCTCACTTTATATCTCTGGCTGTCCTAGAACTTATTATAGAACTTATTATTTCTTACTTAGATCAAGCTGCCTTAAAACTCAGAGGTATCTGCCCGCCTCTGCCTTTCTAGTGCTGGGATTAAAGATATTCACCACCATGCCCAGCAAAATGCAGTTCTGTAACCCAACCATAAAAGTCTTCAATGGGAAAAACTTGAGTACAAAAGGGTGGATTTCTATTTTTATTTACTTTATTTTTTTTTTTATTTTTATTTTTTTATTTTTAAGACCTGGCTGCCTTGGAACTCACTGTAGACCAGGCTGGCCTCAAACTCACAGAGATCCACCTGCCTCTGGTAAAGTGAGGAATTTAGCAAGATATGTGGGAATAGGAAAGATTTAAAAAAATAAAAAAAGTTCTTTTTTTTTTTTTTTGAATGAAAGGAGCCACTGAAAATATAAGATAGCTCAAGAAAAAAAGATTTCATTTAATACTTGAACCTTTAAATATCTCTGTATTTTTATTGTGTATAGATATATCCCATCAAAGTATAGCCTTTGTGTACCTGTATGTGCATGTGAGTTTGAGTGAATGTTAACATGATAATAGTCTGGTTACCTGTGTGTATTTGGAGTTCTTCTGGAGTTACTGTGTTTATAGAGATAGGAAATAGTATTTCAGAATTCTTGTTGACAATTAAATGAAGAGCCAAATATTTTCATCAGACTTCATGCTTCCCTTACAACCTGTCCTAAAATGTAGACAGTCTGTTTTATAGGAAGGAGTTTATAAAATCAATATAAAATATATTCTAATTTTTTTTTTATTTTTAAACATAGGCTGACAAGACCTACATGTTGCGAGAATATACATCACGAGAGAGCAAAATTGCTAATTTAATGGTAATTACTTGAATTTTAATGATTTTAAACCTGTTATCCCACTAATTCCATTCATCTAAATTTACATCTGTAAATGTGCTCCTGCTCAGGGCTCTGTAGAGTGGGTGAGTCTGGTGAGTGCTCTCTTCTGAGCTTGTCTCAAGCACCAGGGCATGTGGAGAGTTGTTGGGTGTCACTCATCTAATTCCCACTGCTCTGAAGAAACTGAGATCCAGAGGTGCCATGGTCTGAGTCGCATAGCTTCAGCTGGATGTCCCTCTGACTTAGCACCTGGTCACTCTAGAATTTTTAAAAAGTAGTATTTTCATTTTTTGAGATTATATGATATAGTTCCATAAATTTCCCCTTTCTGTACCTTCCCCTACCCCCTTACTCTCTTTCAAATTCATGGTCTCTTTTTCAGTAGTTGTTGTATGTGTGTGTTTCCTAAATACATAAATACAACCTGCTCAGTCTGTGTATTTGTATGTATATATTTTTACGCATTTCTTTTTCTTCCAAAAACTGGTCATTCTGTACCCTGATATAATTTTCCTGTATATTTTACTCACCTGGAGTTTTTGAAGCCCTTCCTTAGTACTTGAATTTTGTAATGAGTGGCTTAGAAGGTAGTACCTCTCTAAAAACTTAGTATTTTTTTTTCTTTTTTTACCTGTAGTATTTATTTCTGTCTGAATATAGAGTACACTTGAGTTAGAATAGTTACTCAGATTCTGTCATAGAATATGAACTGGGCTCTAGCTTAAGATTTGTCTTTCAAATTACTCCAGGGAACCAGGGAGGGGATTTGGTTAAAATGTGTGAAATTCTTCCAGCATTTATAGTAGCACTGTAAATTACATGGTCCTGAGTTACTGGAAGGCCATTCAGCAAAGAGTTGAATGATTGAGTATGGCAAACACCTGTTATTTGGGGGAAGCACTTAATGCTGTTCCTTATGTATGTAGTATCCCCTATTTGGAAATTGGCATCCTTTGTGAATGTTTGAACTAGAAGATCTCAGAAATTGTCCAGGCTATAACTTAAGTTTATACTAATAAGATTTTGTGTTTTCCCTAGCACGTTCCACCTTCCCTCTTCACGGAACCTAATGAAATCTCTCAATATTTACCAATCAAGGAGGCAGTTTGTGAGAAGCTAGTATTTCCAGAAAGAGTTGATTCTAGCCCTGCGGACTCACAAAGCACACCCTCGGAATAGAATGTGGTACAGCCTACTCTCCGTGTAGAGCCTGCCTGGACATCTTGGCTGTTTGTAGGGATATTTTTATTATGAGAATTAATTTCCTTGCTTATGCTCAGATTTTCTGTGGCCTTAAAGGAAAATAAAAGAGTGTTACAGGCAGGTTCCACTTAACTCCCATTTATATTGTCTGTCTTCAAGTTCCTACTGGAGTTGTATGCTCTGGAGCAAAATTTGGATTCCTAAATGATCCCAAATTGTGACCTCAGCAGCAGTGATGTGTATGTGTCTCAGGAGGGGGGACATGATCTGCATCCATCATGAAGCATCGTCTTCTACTGTGAAGAGGCTAAATTGTAAATTCCATCACTGAGTCCCGATGCCTTGTGACGTCCATAGGATTCTGACTGCATGTTGATGTACTGTACTGGCTGGGCTTGGGGCTGGCTTTCTGGTGTTTATTCGCACTTCTGAAGAGTTGTGACCTGTCACCTAGGAAATTAATCTTGTATTATTCATTAGTTCCAGTTTCTGGGCAACATGATTGTGTGTGTTTGTACACACATGTATTTTTAAAACTTTTCATTTAAATGTCTTTGTCTCTGAGTAGTGTTAGATTACTTATTTTGATAATTCATTGTTAAAAATTGTGGAGAATTAAAAGAATTTACCTTTTTTTAAAAAAAAAACAAAAAGAAGTGGGTGGGGGGAAGGATGAGTGTGCTTCTGAGGATCTTATTAGTGTGTTCCGGTGAGGAATGCCAAGGGAATGTGTTGGCCATTTCTAAATATGACATGTACCATTTTATATTTATTTGTCCATTGTCTTTTGTAAGAGGAGAATAAATAATAAGGAATTACAGATCCATATTTTGCTATTTATTTCAGCTTTCCTTAGAGCTTCATTCAAGAGTGGCTCACTTAGGATCTATCTTTTTCATTCATTCCTTATGTTTTGAGCCTGTTCAATATTGTAGATACATTTTCCTATGCAGATTACAAAAGGAAAATTGGTAGGGAGTTGTGAGCATGACCCCCTAGTTTACCTCTGAGCGCTTGCCCCTCTTCTCTTTCTGTTCCTTACATTCTGTGGGCATTTTAAATAGTCAGAAAACATGCGTACATGCCATGTATAACATCCCATTCAATTCTGAATGCTGTGCTGTCTGATACGGTACAGGGGTTACATGAGATACAACACAGTTTTTCCTTATACCTATGGATGCTATGTATGTGGATTCAATTAACTGCTCATCAAAAGATTTGAAACAATATTCCATCTATACTGACCATGCACAGACTTTTCTTGCCATTATTCCCCGAGTAACATCTTAACAACCATTTTTGAGGTGCTAACAACTGTATTAGGTATTACCAATAATCTAGAGGTGATTTAAAGTGTATGAGAGGATTTGGTGACTTATTTTATATTTTGGTATTTGTGTGAATATGAACCAAATCTCCTATGATGACTGAGACAACTTTTTTCCTGGGGCTAAGTTCTACCAGAGAATACAAAAATAACTATAGATTTTAGGAAATGCAATGATGGAAATAATAACTTGAGGATAATGGGAGTGTCAACTTTAGTAACCCTTTCTTCAGAAGGAACTGTAGTGGGCCTTGAGATTGCCATTTTCAATTTAACAAGGAACAAAAAGCTGGGCAAGCTATAAAATTTCCACTTTTGTTGAACTGAAGTTGAAGTAACAAGACAAATTGAATACAGAGAATGATAAGCTCCAAGGAGAAAAAGGAAACAGAGACCTCTTCCTCTTCAGAACACAGGAGAAAGGCAGCCACCATTGCCACAAGCATAAAAGAAACATTAGCAGACATCATGTTACAAATTCTGTTTATTTACTTATCTAATTGGGCTTTTCTTTTTTCAAGACAATGTTTATCTGTGTAGCCCTGGCTGTCCTGGAACTCATTCTGTAGACCAGGCTGGCTTTGAACTCAAGAGATCTGACTGCCTCAACCTCCTTAGTGCTGGGAATAAGTGTGTGCCACCTGCCTGGCACACACTTTCTTTTATTTTTTTAAGATTATAATTACATCATTCCCCCTTACCTTTCCTCCCCTCAAGCTCTCCACATACCCCTCTTTGCTCTTTTTTCAAATTTATGGCCTTTTTCCCCCCCATTAATTGTTGTATATGTGTGCTCGGTACATGCGTTTGAGTGCATGTGTGTATGTGTCAGTGTCCGTGTTCTAAATAAGTTCAGCTTGCACATGTGTGTTTAGGGCTGACTGTTGGGCGCTGGATAACCAATTGGTGTGCTCTTCCCTGGGGAACATTTTACTCACTTCACGGATTCCTGAAGTTGACTATGTAGTTCACTATGTAGTTCACTATGTAGGTCATTTTACACATTCTTTTTTTTTCTGAGTTTTTTTCCTCCATTTTTAAAATTTGAATTAGAAATAATCTTGTTTTACCTGTCAGTCCCAGTTCCCTCTCCCTCCCCTTCCTCCCCTGTCCCCAACCAACCCTCTATCCCATCTCCTTTCTGCTCCCCAGGGAGGGAGGCCTTCCATGGGGGGGGATCTTTAAGGTCTGTCACATCATTTGGAGCTGGGCCTAGGCCCTCCCCGTTGTGTCCAGGCTGAGAGATTATCCATGTGGGATGGGCTCCCAAAGTCCATTCCTTTGTTAGGGATAAGTACTGATCCACTACAAGAGGCCCCGTAGATTTCCGAGGTCTCCTCACTGATACCCACATTCAGGGGGTCTGGATCAGTCCCATGCTGGTTTCCCAGCTATCAGTCTGGGTTCCAAGGGCTCTCCCTTGTTCAGGTCAGCTGTTTCTATGGGTTTCACCTGCCTCGTCTGGACCCCTTTGCTCATCAGTCCTCCTCTGCAGCTGGATTCCAGTTCAGTGTTTAGCTGTGGGTGTCTGCTTGTACTTCTGCCAGCTGCTGGATGAAATCTATAGAATGGCATATAAGTTAGTCATCAATCTTCTTATCAGCAGAGGGAATTTAAGGTAGCCTCTCAGTTAAGGGGACTTACTAACTTCTTCAGTTAAAGATGTAACTCTTAGACCCAAAGGCCTACACCTGGGAAGGAGCAGGGCAGAACACCTGTAAGTCCTGGCAAGGGTTCAGGCACTTGGGAAGTAGCTGGGGACAGGTATAAACCCTGCCTACTCGGATCCAGGTCCTCCTTTTGAAGGATTCAGATGCTGTAGGGTGCTGTGGGGGAAAAGCTGCATCTGACAAAACCTACCTCCCTCTAGAAGAGGAGTGCAGATTCAGGAGAGGCAAAGATTGATTCTACCAAAGAAAGAAGCCCAGCTTGGCTGACCTGGATAAAGGGACTGAAATGCAGTGTGGACCCCAGGGTTCCACATGTGTGACAACAGAGGACTGCTGCTACTGGGGGTGGGGGACATGGGACTCTTCCTCACATGAGACCTTTGATTTAAGGTAGAGTTTCCTGGTTATTGCAGATTGAGGTGAGAATGTTGAGAAAGTCACACCCCTAAAATCAGGTACAAAGTCTGCCTAAGACAGGCTAGCCAAGGTCAACAGAAAACTTTCCTGTCTCCACCATGAGCCAGTCTATTGCTAAAGGAATAACAAGTGTGAATGCAGATACCTGAATGGACTAGGCATTTGGGGATCCCGTAAAGTTGAGGGGGATAAGTATTACTTTAAAACTAGAAGACTTGCTGTAAAGTGTGGCCTGTAATTTCAGCTTCTAGGAGGCTGAGACAGGATCACTACCTTACGACCAACATGGGATGCAGGGTTCTTCAAGGGTAGTTTGAACTACTTGGGTGAGATCCTTTCTGAAGTAAATCAAGGGCTGGGGATGCTGCTCTGTGGTTGAGTGAATATACATAAGGGCATAGGTTCAATTCCCAGAGCTGCAAAAACAAAACTGGCCTGTTAGCTGGGGCTTGGGAACAATCCTGTCCGTGGGAACACTTCGTAGTCATTTGGTGATTTGAGAAGGTGGTTACTCAATGGAGCAAATCACCGTTACTAATAGAACAAGGCAAGTTGGAGCTTTCTAGTCATCTTTTCTTTTAGTTCTAAGATGTATTATGAGTAGCAAACGTGTTCCTTTTTCATTTGTTGTCGTTTGAGAATATTATAGCTGTTTACAATGTGTTTTGAATGATCAATGATAATGTCCTCTTGGATTCACTCCTCCACAATTTAATGTCTTTTTTTTTTTTTTTTTTTTAACCCACCTGGTCCAATTAGTGCTTCTTATATACCCAGAGTGTGAGCAAATCGAATGGAGTATGGTTGGCCTGCCAGGGCCACACCCTTAAAACTGACTCTACTGGCAGCCATCAATTGTCAATAGTGGCTTCTCTAGGGGTGGCAGCTTGTGAGTCTCTCACAATTTCATGACGAGAATGTTGCCTGGCTTGATCTTGTGCAGACAGCCACAGCTGCAGTGAGCTCATGACTCCCATCGTGGCCAGAAGACAATTTGACCCTGGTAGATTTCTTTTCTAACATGCCTAACGTAGCTTCCATCTATGATTCATAAAACACAGAAATCTTTGCTAATCTTTCCTATGACTGTGCCCATCCTAACAAGCTTCCAAGCTGCCCACCTTACGAGGCTCCTCTGCTCCACTGTTTTTTCTGTCCAATTTCAAACTAGTTTAACACAGGCTTTAGGGTGTTCTTTCTGACTGTTCACATGCATGAACACGCACGGTATACACCTGTGCATGTGTGGTAGAATATTACTTTAAGGTGTGTGACTTTTGTTAATGCTGCATTTGTTTAACTCTGTGAAGCTGTGCTTCTTTGCCTGTCTAAAACACCTGATGGTCCTAATAAAGAGCTGAATGGCTAATCGTGAGGCAGGAACAAGGATAGGTGGGGCTGGCAGGCAGAGCATATAAATAGAAGGAGAAAGAGACCAAGGAGAGGAAGACAGCCAGTCATGGAGTGAGAAGGAGAGTAAGAAATACAGAAGAAAGATAAAACCTAACCCTAACCCAGAGGGAAAGGTAGACGGGTTAATTTAAGATAAGAAAATCTGGCTAGAAACAAGGCATACTAAGGCCAGGCACTCATAATTAAGAATCAGCCTTCATGTGTCATTTATTTGGAAGCTGGGTGGTGTGTCCTGACAAAAGCTAAAAGAGCAAAGATAAAATATTCACACAACACGCAACCGTGCATGAACACACACAACTCCAAAGTAAGAGTGGCTCTATTATAGTAGCAATGATCGTTACAAAAAAGTAGACGATTCAGTGATTCATAGTAGTTATGCAGAAAACCATTACCACCATTTAACATTTTAGTCCTCATTACCATCAGTCATTACCACTCCCTCCATCCCAGCTCTAGTTGGCAGCCACTGACCCACTCTGTTTTCATGGATTTGCCTATTTTGGACATTCACATAAATGGTCATAAACATGTAATCTTTTGTTACAGCAGTGCCATCTACAACAAAAGAAACTAACCCACGGTGTCATTTGCCCAAGAGAGCCTGATGCGTTTGTTCTGAAGGGTTCTGAAGAGGTCATCCTATTTGTCGAACAGCAAGTGTGGCATAGACAATGAATGTGGAACTTTTAGCAGTCTTTGGGAGTCTCACGGTAGAAGACATTGTTTTTCTGACCCTTTGACTCAGAACAGCACACAAAGGCACACATAGATGTTCTCAACCCATGCTCACATGTTGTTTTCAACATTTTAAAGGGGAGGTGGTGTTGATTTCAACTCTTTGCCGTCTAGTTACTTCATCTTCCCCATATATATGCTGTTCTGAGTCAGGGGCATGCATGGGCTATGAAGGGAAGAGAGGAAACACGATATGAGATCAAAACTATGCTATCAGCTAAGCTTGCAAGAGTTCATTAGGTTGTGAGTATAAACTGAGAAGATTGATTCCATAGTTTTTCTTAAAGGGCAGTTGATTTGGATCAGGCTGTGTACACAGTATGTAAACAAAATGAGTACGTGGTTCTAAGTGACCTCAAAGCACATTGCTAACTTGGCCACAGGCAGGGCCAAAGTCTGGTTTATAAAATGCAAGGCACAACAGGAGTTTCTCAGAAAAGTCATCCCCCTTTGCTTACTGGCTTTCTCTTACTACGTTTTCAGGGTTCACCCATGTTGCACGGATGTGTATTCTCTCCCTATTGTAGAATAAGATTCTATCACATGGATATGTTATCTTTTATTTATTCACCATTTTACTGGCCACTATACTTTCTGTCTGTTATTAATAAGGCTTCTATGAACATTTGTACACTTTAAAAATTGTTTTATAATTTTGTTGTTCTTGGCAGAAACCGGAGAGGAGAATTGTAAGGTCATATATATTACTATTTTTTAACTTTTGGGAAGCAGCCATTTTTGTTTCCCAAGTGGCTTTCCCATTTGATATCCTTACAAGCAATGTTCGAGGGCCTCAAGTCTGCCACACCTTCATCAGCCTGAGTTCTGTCTCTCTACCAGAGCTAATCTAAGGGGCCAAGGAGCTCCCTCATTGTGTTTTGGTTTACATTGCTGTAATGACGAATGGTGCTGCTGTCTTTTCATGTGTTTACTGCACATTTGTGTATCTTCTCAGAAAATGTGTCTATTCAGAATCTTTTTTAGAAGATTCTTTTTATTTTAGAAATTGGTTGTCTTTTGTTAGTGAGGTAGAAGAGTTCTTCCACATTCTAGACACAAGCCTTGTGAGTTGGCTTCACTGTATGTGTGTGTGTGTGTATGTCCTCTGAGCACACACAGAGGCTTTTAATTTTTATGAAGTTCATTGTATTCTCTCACAGATACCCGTCTGCTTCTGCCTCCTGAGTGCTGGGATTAAAATGCGCTGCCATCCTGGGCTCGTTGTATACTATTGTTGCTTGTGCTTTAAGTATCTTATCTAAAACTTCATTGTTGCCCAAACCAAAGTTCTTGTACAAGTTCGTAACTACTGTATGACCATTAGGTCTTTGATCCAATTTGGCTTAAGTTTTGTTTGTGGTATGAGGAAGGAGTCCAGATGCATTCTTTTGTATATGGACATCCAGTTGTCTTAACAACATTTATTGAAATGATATGCCAAGCACTTGACACCATCTACCTCCTTTTCACCTCATAAAACGCTATGGCTAGCCTGGCAGTGGTGGTTCACTTGGAGGTAGAGACAGGCAGATCTCGGAGTTCAATGTCAGCCTGGTCTACAGAGTGAGTTCCAGGACAACCAGGGTCGTTACACAGAGAAATGCTGTCTCCCAAAACAAAGACAAAGACAAAGAAATAACAACAGCAGCCAACCAAAAACCCTGATTCTCTTGTCACCAATGAAGACACCAAATCTTAGAAAGTTCAAGTAATCTGTGGCCACATGACTGATAAATGAAGGAATCTACATTTGAACTCATGTTCTCTGACTCCAGGCACTATGTTATGCTTTAAAAGAATTTTTAAAATTGTTGAAACCCTAAAGAGAATGCACTTTCCAATAGGGAGTGTTTAAAGAGAGAAAGAGCACTGACAGTCCAACTCTGAGAAAAAGAAGGAACACAGGCACAGGGGGACTGCTTGTGTCTGTGGCTTCATATGAACAGTGGTTCTTGGATGTTTCTATTTTATATACATGGTTTTCAACTAGAACAACTGATACCTTGACTTTTGTGACTATTGTATATGTAATTCACATCAAAGTCCCCACTAAGGCACCAAGAGCACAGAATTAAGGGAGAATACCAATATTTGGTCTTGGTAAGTACCTATTTTCTTTAGCACCATGTTAGAAAATTGTCAGTGATGGAAAAGACTCTTCCCGAGAAGTGACTATACCAATACATGCAATTATACAAATTGTTATGTACTGTGTGTATTAGACACTGTCGAAGTAGCTACATTGTTCATGTTGATACTGTTTTTGTTGTTTCCTCATTTCCCTGAAATGGTCAAAAATCTCAGTACAGACTGCCATTTGTAACTTTATCTTCTTTGAGAGCGGGAACTGCATATTCCCTTAACAGCACGTCATAGCTCTCTAATGTTTTCTCAAGTGAATAATAGACTTATAGAAAGCCTGAATCGGCAATCCTGTGAACAGTGGGGTAGAAGGTTAGTTTTAAGACTTTTATACGTGAGATTCTCCCAGAATATTAGATGAACCATGGTACAAGTGGTACAGTGGGCTCTGGTGTAAACGTTGCCATTCAGCTTTGTCTCCTTTAAAGCAGGCCCTGCAATCAACTTTCAATGCTTCCTCTTTTTGTCAGGGGCCAGCTTGGTCTCAGAAATTCCACCCAGGGATCACATGTGCTTAGCTCTGCATTTGTGCCAACTATGTAGTGTGTAGTATATAGTAGTGCTTCAGAAATTCACAAATAAATAACTGTGTGAGACAAGCCAGTTGGGGACAGAGAGGCTGCCTGAGGGTCGAGGGGCCTTCCAGGGAAAGAAGATGCAGCCTGAAGGTTTTCCGAAACTTAAGAACTGTGTGCACCAATCTTGTGGCTTGCCAGGCACTTCTTTCTGCTTCAGGCTGGAATTCTGCATCTAGAACCTTGTTGGGTGGCTGACTGGGCCACAGGGTTGTCATCTGCTGCAGGTCCTTCATCAGTGCCCAAATACAAAGACTGTGCACGTGTACACTAACTGGAAGCTTGTTTTTCTTGTCCTGAAACAGAAAGTTCATGTCTTTTTAATATCTTCAGCAGATTTGTATTTCCTCTGAGATAACTTGGTGTCCTTTGCTTGGGTCACTTAGAGTGAGTCATAGCCATAAGATTTTCAGGGCCTAAGAGCCCATATGCCATCTTTGAGTATTTAAACATTAAATGGGTAGCTAGATATATAATCATTAAATTATGTTTCATCCTCTAACAGCAGCAATACTCATAAAGTGATGGCTTTTATATGATCGAAAATTGGCAAAATATCAGAGATGGTTGAATTCGATCAGTATCAATACAATTTTAGAATATATTACCATAGTGATGAATTTCAAAATAATTTTTTTATATTTTAAGAAAATTTCCTAGCATATTCCAAACTCTCTATGGAAGATAAAGGTAAGAAATAGAGCATATTTAACACATGCTAATAAATTAAATTGCTACACAGAGCTGAAAGTTTTTGACTTTTTGAAACAGTAATTTTGTTAGTTGTTTTTTTTTTTGTTAATGTTCAATGCTTTAGAACCAGTTCATGAGTCTTGTGAGTTATGTCTAAACACAGTTAAGAACAATGTCACAAAAGCAAATATCCCTTAGCCTTTGTGTGAACTGTTGTGAACACTGCACTAATCTGAGAGCACTTCTGGAACGTTAAATGTCAGTGTGATGAGAAGACAAGGGAACAAATCCCAGCCTTACTAGGAAGTGCAATACTGCTATGCAAGAATCGGCTGCATTCAAGGTTTTCTGAGAGCAGGGTAGCTTGACTTTTACCTAAGCAGTCCCATACACTGGAATGGAGTTGCCTTCTGTCTCAAGGATCTAAGACAGGAGATGTGAAGAATCACTTGTTGGGGCCAGTTATTTGTAGAAGGTTGTATCATGTTAGGGGCTTGAGTGTGAGATCTCAAGTAAGAGATGCATTCATATGTCTGTTTGTGTGTATGTGTTTGCGATTTGCAAGTCTACAAAAGCATCGCTCAAGAGCAGAGCCCTGTCCTGTCTTGCTCTAAGGGTACTGGTGATCTTAGACCATGGAGTGATTAAAAAGATGGTTTTTCTAACCAAACTCTTTATTTCAGTAAATACAACAAGTAGATGGGAGAGGAGGTTGGCCCATGCTTTTCACTCAGCCAACACAAAGAAGCCTTGCCTGCTGACTTGTCATGGTCATCTGAAGTGCTGCTCTACTCACTGGCTCTTGAGTTTTAGGGCTGCAGAAGACAAAATGAGGCTTTTCATTCATTCATTCAATAAGTAATTGTCAAGCATCCTGCTTTCCAGATGTTATTTGTGAAGATCTCACAGTGTTGAGGACACAGACTTGAACATATATGATAATATTGTGAGCCAGGTATGTAGATGTGCTTGAAAGTGCTACTGGAGCATAAAGGAAAGAAACACTGCCCATGCCAGTGTTGGGTGGTTTGGAAAGGCTTCTGAGATTGTAGAATAAGGACAGCCTCTACTACATGCTAGGTGTCCCCTCCACTCTAGACATGCCTATTTAGTCATGTTTACTTCTCATAGTTGTTTCTCAAAGTCATTGTGCTTGCTTTACATTACAGAAACAAACAGCCAGGAATCAGAATGGCTAATAAGCTACTTCTTTCTTCAAGGCTACAGAGGTGGCAAATGATAGAGCTAGAGTTGCTGTTCCAGGTGTTCCTGACTCCAGTGGATGGACTTCACACCATGTTCTGATGTCTGATGTGTAAGAACTTCACTGGAGAACTCGGGAGGTAAGCGGCATCCAGCAAAAGCAGTAGCAATTGATCTTAAAGGTCAACCGTGCCATTTCTAACAGGCCTAACTTCTTGGTTAGTATGTGGATTCTCCCCTCAGTGGGTGCTTCTGAAGTTCTCTCTGTGGCCCCCTTTCCCTTTTTGGAAAGCAGGGACAGTGCTGGGAACTGAACCCAACGCCTTGCACATGTTTGGCAAGCAGTCTCACTGAGTTACACCTTGGTCTCAGTGTTTTTCAGAGCCAATTTAATCTTAATATAGGTTTTCCAGATTTCCCCAGCGACCAGTGTTCTAGCTAAGCAAACTTTTGTCCAGTCTGGAAGATTCCATGAGTTCATATGATTTCTGCTATGTAGCTTCACTAATGCTGCAGCCTGATTAGAAGTAAAGCAGTCACCAAACACAAAACTATCTGAATCTCCCTCAGCCAATTTGCCATCTGTTCTTAGGCGTTGTCCGGGTCATATCTCCCAAGCCATTTCCCCTAGGAATTAGGTAAGAATTGCTGCTTTCACTGACACATTTGCACCGCTACAGCCTGACAGCCTGTTGCACACTGATTTGTTCCAGTTAGCCTGGATTGTTGGTTTTTGTTTTTTGAAGGTCTTCTGCGGATTAACTTCAGTATCTGTGCGTAAGTCAGCGAAAGGTCTTCCCCTGCGTTCTTCCAGGCCCTGGCACGTGGTGGTGCTCGTCCCTGGAACGAAAGCGTGAGTCCCGGGCACGCGCGCAGCGAGTCTGGTTAGGCATCGTCTCTCTCGCTGACTTGACTAAGCCTCCGGGCCCGCCCCGAGTGACCCCTAGGAGCGGGCGCGGAGGGCGTGGCTGGCGCGGGGCATGCTGGGGCGGGCAGGTGGGCAGGTGCCGGGGCGGGGCGCGCCGTGGTTGGCGGCGGGCGGAGGGGCGGAGGCCGCGCACCCGGAAGAGCGGTCCGCGGAGCTAACGCGACAGGCGGCGGCTCGGGGCCCGACATGGACAAGCTGAAGAAGGTGCTGAGCGGCCAGGACTCCGAGGACCACAGCAGCCTGTCTGAGGTGAGAGCAGCCGTGGAAGCCAGGACTTCTTGGGAAGCTGCTCTGCTCCCTTCCCGCCCGCGGCGCTGAGCTCAGCCGGGACACTGCCACAGGTGGCAGCGTGGGGACTTTGCAGAGGGCGTGGCTCCCCAACCCTTCTCAACTTCCCCTCCCGAGGACGGGGGCTCTAGGGGAGCAAGAGCCCAGAAATCTGTGCGAGTGGGAGTGCGGGTCCCGGGGCCTCCTGCGCCCCCGGGCCCGACCCCCAGCTCCAGCTGGAGCAGCCAGGGCTCTGCCTTTGGAGCCGGGCGAGGCCGGCGGCCTTGGTGGAAGGAGCCCTTTCCTGGATCGCGGGCTGGCCTTGGTTGTGGGGTGTGAGGTCCAGACCCGACCTTATGAGTACTGCTTAGGTAGTAGTAAAACTCCGGGAACACCTGGTTCACGGGAACCTACTAGGTCCCCGAGTCTCCAACGTCCATTCCTAGACTATAGATTCCCAGTCACCCCCCGGTGACTGCCAGAGTGCTTGTTTTATTAGCAGGACTTTGATGGCTTTGAAACCTGCCTAATAAGGTCCTGTGCTCCAGAGCCACTTAGAACGTCTTATTTTAGATGCTTTTGGAGTTTGCTTGCATTTTCCTTTCTCGAAGACGAAATAGCGTTTTACTTGATGTATCTTTAGCCCCGGTTTCCCTTTCTGTGAAACAAGGGTGTTGAAAAGATGATATGGCCCTTTCTTCTTGGAAACTTGAGTTCCTCACTGATACTTAATCGTGTTCCTTGTGTTTCCCCCAACATTCTGCTCTCACTTTTGTGGTTGATTTTGTTCCGAGTTGAGTCTTTGCAAAAACACAACTGCACCTCAAATGGAATAAGAGTTTATTTTGAAGCCAGCTACTTGAGACCATGGCCCCAAGACAGATTTAGATTACAGCAGATTCAGTGTTCAAAAATGATAACAGTTGGATAGGTGTTTTTTTTTTTATAGTGACAGAACAAAATAATAAATCAAGGCATTTGCTAACTGTATCAGTGGAAACACTAAGGTGGTTACAGTAAGGTGGAGGACTGTCAGGTGGAGGTCCTCTCTAGGCTGTCTGATGCTACTCTAAAACCCTTGATTTGTGGAAGCTTGGGTTGTGTTAAGTTAATGAATTACAAGATTTTTTTTACCTGTTAGTCACAGGTGGGCAAGAAACGACTGTTTAGGGGCTAAAGATAGTTCAAGGATAGTTGCTATTAGACTCTGGACCTGCACCCTTTCAGCCTCTCCACAATCATTAGAATTAGAACCAGTAATTTTTATGTTTTTTTAAATCATATTTTAATGTCTGGCCTCTTGTGAAGCCTAAGAAAGCCCCCTAGACTTAGTCGAGCCTCAGTGTCATTTAAGTTAAACTCCATAGAAGTCAGCAAGCTGTTCTACAAAGTTGGAACTGAAGGGAAGACACAGTGTTGGCTGTGAGGTGTGCATTTGTAGCAGTGGGTGGGCCTTCAGGAGGGACTGGTGCAGCACCATTTGAAAACATATGCAAAGTCTCAACCCCTCTCCCAGCGGTGGAGCCTTGTGGAAACAGGGAAGGCTTTAATTTAACCTCTGAAGCTCAGGCACATATTACATCTATTTTTAAAACACTGTAGGCTTCACTCTTGTTTGAAAACACTGTCAGTTTCCTCTTTCCTAGTTAAGATTCTTGTAGATGTGCGTCATTTCCAGGTCTTGAACTCCAGGATCTATTCTGTAGTCAACAGGGTCCCGCCTCCTGTTAAAGTACTAACTAATGTGGTCACACTTTCCAAGTTTTGAGCCTGGAAAAACTGGAGGATTCTGTGGGGAAATTCCTGTTTGTGTGGTTAGCTGGATGAAGTCGCCTTCAAGTCTTCTCAGTTATATAACCCGTAAGACATTGCCAGAAAAGTTAGAAAACATTTTATAATTTATATTAGTGCCAACTGTAAAGTGTGTTTTGTTCCTGCCTTCCCTCCTAGGTAGCTGTAAAGTTGGCAGGATTCTTAGTCACAAGTCTGTGATGTCTTCTAATTGACACCCCATCATCATAAACACACTTAAGTCCTAGTTTCAGTGCAGTCCTTTCTGAAAGAATAGGCTTTGTGTTTTCTGGAAAGGGTTCTTGGGACAAGGAAGGTCTGAAGGGTGTCCGATCATAACATGTAGGAATACAGCAGCATTCCTTTCTCACCTCCTTAGCTATGGTGTTTGGCAAGAATCCCTCTGCCTTCTCCATCCTGGAGTCAAAGGGACCTTTGTGCATGACTGCCAGCCACACGGCTCATAATTCCCCACAGGTACTGTTTTACCTGTTTGGATTTTGGAAAAAAAACCTCTGTGTTAGCAGAGTTTATAGAAACTGCAGCTTAGAGAGAGAATTTTCCATCGACTGAATTTGCTTTCATAAATTGACAAAAGGTATTTTCCTTTCACCGAGTTCTTTTAGAAGAAGTAGAGCAAAAGCTTCCTTGTCTTCCCTTGACCAAGTGACGGAACACACCGGCAGTGGAAAACATGGTGGTGAATTATCTCTGCTCCCTACCCTGTGTCCCCGTCCCTGCTAAAGAAAAGGCAGCATTTAGATGGACTCATCTTGAGACATTTGCTGAACTCAGTGTCATTCTTGTGTCTCCAGGTAAAAAGCAGAACCATGCTTTTTGGCAGAAATGCTTTCTCTTGCCAGTAGTTTTCTTTTTCTTTTTGTTTTTTGAGATAGGGTTTTTCTGTGTATCCCTGACTATGCTTGAACTCACTCTGTTACCAGGCTGGCCTCAAACTCAGAGAAATCCACCTGCCTCTGCCTCCTGAGTGCTAGAATTGTTTGCTGCTGCCATCGCCACCACTGCCCACTTAAATAGTCAGTGCTAGTCTCCTAGTCTGAGGGAAATCGAACCCCAGCCTCCCACATGACAGGTGGGATTCCCACCATGATAGTAACGAGGAGGATGGCCATCTCTTGCCTGTGCTTTTACTGTCTACAGAGGCTTGGATCTCATGGCCTTGCTCTGACTCTGGAATGTTCTGAATGCCAAGACTTGTTCGACTTTGATTCTTTACAGTTCACGTTCCTAAACAGAGAGAGGTTGAGCTTTGAGTATGGCTGTTGATGCTGGTGACACTCAGGCAGTTTACGCACTGCTCCGTTCCTCTTTTCTTCCTGTACACGGCTTGCTTGTTTCCACCTTGGCAAGGTCTGTGCATGATTTTGGAAGAGCCGGAGTTGTTCATTTTCTTCTGCGTCTGGTGGGAAATTACATGGGTTAGTCAGAAGAGGTCTAACCTGATAGTCTAGGGTTGGGTAAAGCCTGGCAAACAGCATCCTGTGGTTACTTTAGAGCCAGAGGGAGTGGAAACAGATTCTTAAGGTGGACAGGTAGCCTCTGCTTGGAAACACAGAGCTCAGTTATCGGGTCCTAACATTGTGGTGTATGCCCTCTTCCTCTTTAATATGTATATTAAATATATGAATTATATGTTAACCATAAGAAGTGTCTATATACACATACACATACACATATATGTGGGGAGAGAGATTTTAATTACATCATGTACCCCTTCCCTTTCCTCCCTCTGAACCCTCTCAGATGTCCCCCTACCCCTTGTTCTCTTTCAAATTCATGGCCTCTTTCTTTTGTTGCTCTTGTTGTTCTTGTTGTGGTATGTATTTTACTAAATGCATGAATACCACCTGCTCAGCCTGTGTTACGTTACTTGAATGTATATGTGTTCAGGGCTGACCATTTGGCATTGGATAGCCGATGGTGTGTTGTTCCTTGGGGAAGACTGTTTGTCCTGCTCTTGGCGTTCCTTAGTTGCCTGTAGTTGTGTAGGGTTGAAGCTTTAAGTTTTCTCTTCCACATTAGCATGTCTGTTGGCGTCCTTGTTCAGGTCATGTTTAGGCAACTCTGTTAGTGATGTTTCAAGGGTGTAGCTTCTGACATTTCTAGGAGATATAATCTTATAGCAAACTCCTTGTTCCCTGGGCTCCTATAGTTTTTCTGCCCCCTCTTCCACAGTGATCCTGAGACTTAGGTGCTGGAGTTGTGTCATGGTTGTGTCTGTTGGGACTGGGCTCCACAACTCTGCGTCTTGATTGGTTGTGATTTTCTTTGATGGTCTCTGTTGCAAAGAGAAGTTTCCTTGATGAGGGGTGAGGACTACACTTATCTGTGGGTGTAAGGACAAGTATTTGGAATGTATTTAGAGATTCTGTTGCATGCCGCCTTTCTGAGGTGCTGAAGATAGAACCCAAAGTCCCGTTCATGCTAGGCAAGTACTGTACCACTGTGCTACACCCCTGGCCCATCCCATCCCTAAATGTGCCCTCTTTTCAGGCTCATACTCTGTGCCAGGTTTCTGCAGGTACTCAGTATGTTTATATGTGGCATTGCAGTGTCACAGTGACTAGGAAGTGGGGAGAAGAGCCATTTTTGATGACCTAAATACCTTTCTCCTGGGTGGAGAATAAACCTTTCCGTGCAGTACCTGTCACACCTAGGGAGCCTCTTGGTCTTCTCTTCCAGTTTCTAGTTTGACAGGTTGGAAACAGGTCATTGAGCCAGGGCCAGTCAGGCCTGAGGGAGTGCTCACCTACCTTCCTCCATCAGTTGGGTGGCAATGGAATAGGCAGCCTTCCTCGCTTTGTGAGGCTGAGCTGCCTACATAAGGGGAGCTTGGGTGTGTAAATGCTGACCTGGGTCTGCTGATTGGGTTTGAGCTCTCAGTGGCAGCTTCCTGTGTCCATCTGTGTGCAGTGATCCCTCTGCATCTTAAGGACAGTCTAGAGAGGCCCGTGGTACAGTGACTTGTCATCTTTGATATGGGAAAGGGCCATTGAGATCTTCTCTCCAGCTTTTCTGTTTTAGTAGTGTTTTCCAGGAGATTTTGGCTTCCCTTGTTCTTAACCTGGAGGAAGCATTAATCATGCTGAGGATGGTAGAGAATCAAGATGAACAGCTGGTGATTAATTGGCTGGGATCTGGCTGCCTGTGGCTGATTTGGTTGCTGCTAGCACGATGTAAGTAAGAGCAAGTAGCAGGAGTGCATCCTGGTAAATATGAGGGCCTTCTCCCTCTGGGGTCCTGGAAGTGTTGCAGCAACTTCTGTGGTTGGTAGGAGAGATAAGAGAGCATGGCCAGTGGACCAAACCGCATGAGTTTGTCTTCTCCCATGACCCAGGCACTATCTGGCAGAGCCCCGCCCTTCCAGTTGTAGTCTTGCCCTGCCTGGGCTGTAGTAAGGCTTTGGGCTATGGTAAAACTAGTACCCCTGCTGTGCTTGAAGCAGGAGACTGGATGCAGTAAACTTGTGTAAACTGCTGGAGGGAAGAGTCTGGTCTGGATAGGAACTCATAGCTGCATGTGAAAGCTAGCAGTGGATGTGTAAGCTCCATGTTTCCTTCCTTCTCCAGTGAGTGCTGGCTCCCCCCTTTCCTCCCTCTTAATTTATTTGTTTGTCAATAAGCCAGGGGTCAGCCTGCAGGACTCTTCTCCTGCTTCCTTGTGTGGTTTCCCGTGATGGAACTTAAGAACTCTGGTTGCACTCCAAGTCCCTTTACCTGCTGAGCCATCTCGCCAGCTCTAAATACCATTTCTCTTGGCCCTTTAAGACCATTTCTAAATTGTGAGTTTTCTTAGTTTTCACTAAGTGTGCATGTATGTATGTAATTTTTGTTTTGAAACTGCAGGTTGTGGAGTCATCGTCCTTAAGCTGGGGTACCAGAATAAAAGGCTTCATCGCATGTTTTGCCCTAGGAATTCTCTGCTCACTGCTGGTAAGAATTCCTTCCATCCACTGCCTTTTTCCAATTCTCTGCTGTATTCTTTTCCTTTTGTCCACTTTTCCCTTGACACTTCATTCAGTTGAATGGATAAGAGGCAGGGAGATGGGAGGCAGGGAGGGCAGCTGTGTGGCTCTGGTGGGAGTGGCATGCTGTGCTCACATAACATGTCCTGTGCTTCCCCTTCTAGGGTACTTTTCTGCTATGGGTGCCCAAGAAAGGACTGAGCCTCTTTGCAGTGTTTTATACCCTGGGTAACATGGCATCAATTGGGAGGTAATCTTTTTCTTTTCTCCTTTTCCCAACTTTGCTATTTATCCGTCATATTTGGGGAGAAGGATGCTGCATTTTCTTTAAGGAGTTGGAAAGAAGGAAGAGTTTTGGCTTATATCACATTCATACCCTCTTATTTCAAAACATCCTATACTTTAGTTGTCTTTCACCCCTGGGAGAAAGCAGAAAATCTGTGACCACTTCCTCACGTGGGAGGGAACTACAGCACAGAGCATTGGAGTGATTTCACTGAGGCACACGGTATGGCCTACCCTCCCTGAGTTGGCTTCACTGCCCTCAGAGACTGACTGGATGCAGCTGATTCTTCTAAAAGCCACCAAGCAGACGGGTGGCTGTGACACTGGGAACTGGTTATTATGTAGTGTCAAGACCATCCTGGGCTTGAGGATCAGGCTCCTGTGTCAGGGCATCTAATGGGTACTTTTCAGGGGAGGTCAGCCATTCTGCCTGCTTCAAGGGCACTGATACCCAAGTTGACCTCCTTCACCCTGATGCTTTAGCTACACCTGTGCAGACAATGCTCTGATGGGAAATTTGGCCTGGCCCTATCGGAATGAACTTGGGGAACCTGACTGGGCCATCTTCCTTTTCACTCTCCCTCCCCCATGTTTCTGTAAATGGCTTCAGAGTCCTGTGGGAAAAGGGCTCCAGGAGACCAAGTTTTCCTATGTTAACTCAGCCATAATAACGCAGTTGCTTTTGTCTTACATATATATCTTTTATATATGAATGTTTTGCCTGCATATATATCTGTTTGCCACATGTGTGCCTGGTGCCTGTGGAGGTCAGACAAGGGCATCAGATCCCCTGGAACTGGATTTAGATACAGTTGTGGATACTGGGAATTGAACCTTGGTACTCTGCTAGAGCAGCCAGTGCTCTTAACCATTGAGCCATCTCTCCAACCCCACTGTTGTCTTTCTTACTTGGCTTTCTTCCTCATCCTGGTGGCTGTTTGTCCCCACTGGTTGATTTTGGACTCATTGGCTAAGCACTGTTCCCTCTGCTGGACTCAGACTACAAAAGACAGGCCCTCTGGATCTTATTCACCAGATAATGTGAAGAGAAACTCTGAGAGGGGAGGGCCTGACAGCGGGTCAGGGACGATTTCCTAGAGAAGGTGGTACCTGGACTGGTCTGAGCTTGGTCCATCTCCTCCTTACCTCAGCTACTCCATTATACTCTGTTGGGTTTCTTCACCCCCGTCCAGGCTCTTTTCCTCTGACCCATGGAATCTTTGTGTAGATCCCCCCCCCCCCCCAATGTGGCTCCCTGTCCCTTCCCTGCAGGTGGAATCCAAACTTGGTGCTTCTGAGCGTCTCCCAGCATCTCTCTGCTTCTTCCCAGGCCATTTTGTCTGTGGTCCTGCCTATCTCTTCGCTCCCATTTGTCATTTGTCATTTCCCAGCTTGCTAATTTGTTACATCCAGGCTCTAATGTCACCTCTTGTGGGAAGGTCTGTTGATTGCCACCTCCTTCCTGGAACTGGTGACCTCCTCCAGGGCTCCTTCCATCCCATTATCTTTATGTGACAGCACAGGTAGCAGTGACTGATGTTGCCCTTGAAGCTTTCTCAGATAGCAGCTTTTATAGGTCTGCTTTGGGCCCACAGTGTGGGGTAAATGTACAGAGCAAGCGTAATTATACAGGTATGTTGCTCACTCCAGAAGAACTCTTCAGCAGTTCTGACTGACACCATAGCGCAGCAGAGGGCAGCAGTGGAGGGCACATTGTTATTCCTTGGTGTTGCTAGGGGCTTCTGACTATATACAGAATGTGTTTATACATGTGTGCCTTGAATCTGCTACTTACTTTGTTTGTTAAAGGATCCCTGAGCTTGGAGACTTGAGCTCAGAAAACAGCTTAACATCAAAGAGGGGCAGACGTATTGTAAACAACAACAAAAGAAACAAAACCAAAAACAAAACTATGCCTTTTATTGAATGTTCGGTAGTTAATAACATCTGCTGTCACTTATATTGACTCCCACTGTTTGTCGATTGGGCAGCACATGTTATCCAGAAATTGTGACTGAAACCTGGTGCCTATCCTTGATGTGTTAGGTGTGTGTATCTGCTTCATTTGTGATCACCCCATTGGCTGGCTCTCAGGTTTCCTTCATACAAATTCATGCTAAGGGTGCCTTTAGAATAGATGTGGACTAAACACCAGCTCTTTGGACTCATAGCTCTGTGATCTCAAATAGGTAAGCTACCCTCTCACGTTCCTATCTCTGAAATGGGAACAGTAACACCCATCGCAGAGTTATTGAGGGGCTGAAATGAGTACTGACATTTAGCAAGCATTCAGCTGTGGTAGATGTTACTCTAATCGGCCTTAAAATTCCTGGAGAGTATGAAAGAAGTGTTCTGTTTTTAATGTAACCAGTGTAAAACTGTAAGGTGTGTTTTCTGTTTCTTAAATCGGAGCTCTGGGTCTGTTTCTGAGGGTAGATGGAAGTGGAGTAGCCGCTCTCAGAGAGAGGGTGCTGAGAGTGGCTCCCAGTCAGACCCACATGCACTCACGGCCCTGCTCTTATATTAGTTGGGTGACTTGGTTATGTAAGCCCTTGGAGTTTTTCTTCCTCTCTAAAATGAGTGTACTAATTGTCCCTACTTCATAGGTCCTTGATGGACTAAATGAGGGCAGTGCACAAAAGACCTGCAAGTCCAGTGCCTGGCAAGAGCCGTTGGTACTAATACTATTCCTGTTACCGCCACAGGAGCTCTTGGGGAGGTGGCTGGTGTGCCTCTGTTCTGACCTTAATGGCTTGAGTGTGTTTGTGTTTGCCTCTCAGTACCATCTTCCTCATGGGGCCCTTGAAGCAGCTGAAGCGCATGTTTGAGCCTACGAGGCTGATCGCCACAATCCTGGTGCTGGTAAGGACATACAGACTGCTTTCCCGACAGGCTTTGTAGGTGGGAGCCTGTCTTTTCTTTTCCTTCTTAATCCTGGGAATTAAACATGGTTTCATGCATTCGGGGCTTCATAAATTGTCCAGGCTAGCCTTGAACCTACTGCCTGCTTGCTTCACTCTCCTGAGTGCTAAGATTGCAGGCATGTACCGCTGGAGGTTTTTTTTTTTTTTTTTTTTTTCCTCTTCTTTTTTTTCCTTTTTTCCCCCCTCTGTATCTCTGGCTGTCCTGGAACTCACTCTGTAGACCAGGCTGGCCTCGGACTCAGAGACCCACCTGCCTTCACCTCCCAAGTGCTGGGATTGAAGGTGTGTGCCACTACTGCCTGGCTTGAAAGATTTTATTTCTATCCCATCAACACAGAATATCTCTTTGTTTTTTGACCCAGTTGTCCATGTAGCTGTCAAAATCTTTCCAGACCCCATTCTCTAGGTTCCAGGCATAAGTATCAGTATTGTGAGATTTGAACTTGATCGGCATACTTCTAATTTTAGTTTAGTTTGTGGGTCTCTCACTCATTCGTACAGGGATGTTCTCTAAGGCCAGGACTACGTTTGCTATTTACTTACATCCCCCCTCTGGGTGCAGTGCTGGACACAGAGAGTGTTCAGGGCGCACAGTTGAGGAATTATAGAGGAGTGCAATGGAAGGGATGGTAGGTGTCTGCAGCAACCACTTTTTTATTTTTTTATTTTTCCAGCTTCACATGTAGATGGCCTGACGGCTCCTGTGGAAAGACTTTCTAAGGAGACATAGGGCAGTGTCAGGTGACAGGGGGACAGATAACAAGCTTCCTGGCTGTGCAACTGACATCTCATGTTGACCTTTGTTCTCACAGCCTTTTCTACTCCAGAGGCTCAGTTACAGAGAGAGGGCTGTGGCCAGCTTACTTTTGTGTCTTGGATGAAAAGATTGGTCCAGAAAGGTGCTTTCATTTGCCGACATTTAGGGGGGACTTGAAAGTGAAAGCACGTCTTTCCCTGTCCAGTCTGCATGCATTTTTATTGTTGAGCTGGGTTTCTTTTTCCAGCACGGCTGTTCAGATGGGTCAAGTGCTGTGAATCACACTGTACTAATCAGCGTTTCTTCTTCCAGTTGTGTTTTGCACTTACCCTGTGTTCTGCCTTTTGGGTAAGTGTGAACTTTAGTCTTCTGTGATGTTTGTGGTTTATATCCCTTGTCCCTTGTCACACACACAGTAACTATGTTTTTTTTTTCTTTCTTCAAGTGGCATAAAAAGGCACTAGCGCTCATCTTCTGCATTTTGCAGTCTTTGGCCTTGACATGGTAAGTAATATCAGGGTCCTTCCTCATAACCAGCCCTGCCTTTGACTTGTGGTGGGAAAGGAGAGAAAACCAGCGTGTTGTGGGTGGGAAGGTTAGGAAAACAGAAGCTCTTGAGTTGAAGAGTTGTCGGTGATGCAACAGAAGTCAAGCTTCTGAAGCCAGCCAGGTGACTCAGGCCACCCCCAATAAATGGCATTAGCGGTCTTGAGTGGTTACCAGAGGCCTCCAGCCACAGCATTTTTGCTGAACTCATGGTCAGTTGTGAGATGTACAAATATTACTCAGCTACTCATGTCCGGGAAGTGCAAGCTCAATGAAAGCCTGGTAACAAGAGGCTAGGCGTCAAATGGACACTTCCAGAGAAGGGTGCTACCCAGAAAGTCAGCGATTGCCACAGAGTGACCATTTGGGAGAACGACATCGAGGGCATGGCCAGCCAGGATGAGAGGGCAGTAGCCGGGGAAATGGAAACCCATGTGGATGTGGGGTCAGCATCCTCACTGGAGGTGGCGTGGCCTTGGGGAATTACAGGTGAAGGTTAGGAGATTATAACTAAGAAGCCAGGTATAGTAAAAAGGTGACCAGAGACATGGCTTTTTAAAATCATGAATGGAACTGTAAGTTCTTGGCTATTTAAACCTGTGTAAAACATCCAAGGGAGAGGAGTGGTGGCACATATCTAATCCGTGTGTTACTTTACAAGTTTAATCCATGAGTAATGATGTTCAGTAGAATAGTTTCAGTACAGTGTGACTGTTCTGTTTGGGATAAAACTGTCTGCTAGGATACAGAGAAAAGGGAGGCTGTGGGCATTTTAAATAAACTTCTGGTCGGTGAACACCTAGTTGGTAGAAATGGATCTTGGGAATGCAAGCTTGATCCCATCTTCCTTTTGGAACTTGGACCTTCTGAAGAAATACTCTTGTCTAACTGCCTTTCAGATGTTACCATGTTCACAAGTTAGCGAATGCGTGTGAAAAGTGGGAGGTATGGAGAAGGATGGTGACCTGATTTTAATATGGGATACATTTTGCTATTAGGTCCTACAAGGGCCTGGCTTGATAACTTGTGTTTGTACTCTGGCTTTCTTCTGGCTGTATAGTACCTACATATACATAGTTCTTTTGCAAGCCAGTTCCAAGGAGTCAGCACTCTTCTGGGCCCAGGAAAATGGGGATTCCCTTTGAACTGATTCTTAAGTCTGACCAACTTACACCCTGACTGACAGACACACAGGGACTGTGTCTCTGTCCTGCGTGACTTTCTTATAGGCAGTGTGGCTTGGGTTCTTGAAGCATTGTACCAGGGTGCATTCTCATCTATAGATTGGTAGGCAGTGGCTTTTTTTTTTTTTTAATTAGCGGAACAGATAGAGCATTGATCTCACATGGGTTGATGTTGAATTCTCTTGAGAATTTACAAAGCATTAGATCACACCTGTTGAGGATTTTATTTGCAGTTTCTGTAAATAGGACTCTGGCGCCATACGGGCATCTGGAATCTGCCCATTTTAGTTGGTTACTGCTGGCTTGTGAGGTTAAGCAGCACCACAAGCAAGGCTGGGGCCAGAGGGCTTAATGTTACACTATTTACGGGATGTGTTTAGGTGATGTGTGAGTGCATATGGGTAGAGCCTAAGGGCTTGCTTCAGGGAGTTTTCCACTCCCTCCATTCAATTTGATCTTTGCTTTGTTTTTCTTTGTAGGTATAGCCTTTCCTTCATACCATTTGCAAGGTAAGACTGTAACTATGTATTTGGAAATAGGGATTCTTCCATTTGTGAACCATGATATGTTTACATAGGACTTTTAATTTTTAAGAAAATGAATTTATTTTCATTTTAATGTGTATTTTGCCTATATGCATATTTATTTGCTATGTAGGTGCATTTTCTTGTGCAGGTTAGAAGAGGGTGTTGAATCCCCTGGAACTGGAATTAATGGATGGTCGTGAGCTGCCATGTGGGTGTTGGGAATTGAACCCGGGACCTCTGGAAGAGCAACTAGTGCTCTCTAATTGCTGAGCCATCTCTCCAGCTCCTGCATGTGGACTTTAGTTTGGAGATGTTAGTTTAGTTGCAGAAAGTACATGTTATTTTATTTGTCTTTAAAATTCTTTGATCTAGTTAGACACAGGTTGGACATCTGCTTTATAGGTTACTATGATAAGGGCCATGGTTCTCCTGATGTCATTGTTCAACTAGTAATGTGTTGGCAGACTCTGAGTTCCTAGTGTTTGGGGCACTCAGCTCTAATAGAAAGGACATTGATGCACACCACCATTCCTTTAATCTGTAGCTTTGAGATGATAACTTGACAGGTGATCAGTGTAGTGTAACTAAACAAGAGTATCAGGGTCCTTAGAGCCTGCTTGTTTTCCTACAGGGCTCACACAGGGATTGTTTTAGAAGAGTCTAGAGGGGAAGCAAGGCCAGAACTCTAGAGGACCAGCACTTCCTAGTTAGCAGTGTGAGCTTGGTGACTTTACCAACCACCAAGACCTCAGATGAGACATCGATAATTGGAGTGCGTGGGGCTGGTTCATCCCCAGATGCTGGGAGTTTGTTAATCACTTTTGGTGGGCTTTTCCCAGTTAGTCACAGGACCTTTGCCTCTGATTCTATTCTAATGAAGCCACTTAATTTCATTTTTCTCAGTCATCTACTAAGTAAAAATATTTTCCATAATCGTGTGGAGGAAATGAAAAATTGTGCAGAGGCTGGGAGAGAGGGCAGATGTTCTGTCTTATGCTTTGCAGATCTGCTGTTGCCAGTGATCTGAATGCGCTGGGAAGCAAGGCTCACAAGCTCATAGAGCGTCCCTTTGTGCATGGGAGTATAACCTTTGTGAAATACTGCCTTGGGGGCAGGGAAGCTAGCTTGCTATGTGAAATAAGCATCTAATGAAGTAGTTATCAATTTGGCAAAAATTTGACCATATCTTGTAAGTCCCTAAACTATTTACATAATTTACTGGGCCCAGCATAAAGTGACTACCCCTTAATGATCTCAGTGCGTTCTGTGATTGGCTGATGTAAAAATGCAGCAGCATGTACTAGTCCCCAGGACCAGTCTGCAGGGTAAGTGGGCACATCCCATCTGATGGATGAGGAAATTAAAACTCCAACATGAACAGTAATTTGCCCAGGAGAAAACTCCTAAGAAACGTTGGCACTACCGTTTGATGAGTGGTTTTGACCTCGATGTTTTCCCCTTTAGCAGCGTGGTCCCCTAGGAAATACTCAAGAAAGGTCTTTGCCGTTGGGAGCCCCTGGGGTGATAACGTCCCATTCATCTCTGTGTTTTTCCTTCCTAGGGATGCTGTGAAGAAATGCTTTGCCGTGTGTCTTGCATAATACACTGCCAGTCTGCAGAGAGCACTGTGGATGGAAACTGGTGGACAATTTTGTAAATACCCTCTGAACTCTGTCTCACAGACATGTGCCTTTCACTTGCAGCAATGCATTGCTTGCAATTTGGACATTTTGAGGGTTGCCCATGGGAGCAGTCCTGAATCCTAAGCCTTATCATCTGTAGCACAGTGCAAGGTTCTGGGCTAGTGTAGAGGACTCTTCCTCATGACCATCTTCCTCTCTGGATGGTATCCCACTGAGTTCTCACACATTAGTCTTTGTTTAATATCAGCCTATAAGCTGCAGGAGCACCTGATTCCCTGGCAGCAGCAGGAATGTCTAGTAGAGAATATAGGGATGCAGCAGAAAGTAGAATTTTGAAGATTTGCCCCTCACCAAGGAAACCATTATCACTGCCTCACCCAGCATCTTCCCTGGTGTTTGAGAACAAGTGAGTCTGCCCTTCCTTAGAGCCTGTCCTGAGTACATTGTTCCTTCCTGTGGACTGCACCATCTTGCTGTTCTCAATCACAACTGGCTATGGAATGTATTTTCTAGTGTTCATTGTAGATTTTTTCTCTTGCCCTCACCTTCCCATGTCTCTTGTCTTGTGATCTTGGGACACTGCTTGATTGAGAGTGAAGTAGTGGCCTAAATTACTATTTGCTTTTGGACAAGAGCCACCAGAAAGTTGCTCATGTTGCCTGCTCTGTTTATTTTTCTTCATTATTTATAAATGTTTACTTTTATTGATTTTATTTTCCGTTCTTCACTGGAGTTGGGCCAAGGAAGGTGCATTGGAAGACAGATCCCTTGTGGGACCAGCAGGGAGTAGGCATGCCTGCCAAGCAACTTTTCAATGCTCCGACATTGGCACTCAGCCTGCACTGGACACTGGGAAGACAGCAGCCTGCAGGTGGTCATGTCTCAGCCTGATGCCTAACCACACGCGCAGTGTTCTTGTGTTGGTGATCTCATCTGGTCGTCATGAGAGCCATGTATGGGAGCAGGATTGTTGTGTCACTGTACAGTCAAGGAGCCAAGCCTCAGATGGGTTTCCATGTCACCAGAAGTTACAGCTGTGGCAGGGTCAACCCAGAGTCTGGACACCTTGGTTCCAGTTTCCATCGTGATGACATGGCTCTGGTCAAATCTGCCATCATCTCTCATAACCGTTCCCTTGTTTTCATCATCCTAGCCTGTACCTTTTCTGGTTCCAGCATCTATGTCACATGTGCCATCTTCTACCTGCCCTCCCCCATCTCACTTTCTGCAAGAAGCTTCCCTCTACATCTATCGGATGGCCACCATCCCCTGCTCCCTTTCAGCTGCTCTCTGCTTCCTAGGCATCATTATTAGAGTTCCCGGTGATCTAGGATTACCCTTTGTTCTTTGTGCAAGGCCAGATGTACTCTGGCCTCTGCTTTGTCGGCTTTGGTTATGGCCAGTTGCTGCACTGTGGTTAATAACTGCCTTTTCTCCTACGATGGAGAAGAATGGATAGACAACTCAATCATTCCAGATTCTTTCCATGCTATTGAAGGCACTTGTGAGGTCTTCAACCTATCTGCAGTCAGGAAGGAAAATTATATGCTACCCTCTGGCTTTGTGAGGTACATTTATATCCCAGGAGCCTTGGAAGTCAGTTCAGGTCTCAGAAGGCCTCAGGTGTCAGAAGGGACATTGGGAGTTTAGAGGTGCCCATGGCTCCCAGCTGACAGGAGGCTAGCTAGCTGCTTCAAGCTCCAACCATCCTGGAGTAGTGCACCTAAAAGACTGACCCTTCCATGCCCTTTTCAGCAACTGGACTTGAGCCCGAGTACCTTTTAAAGATGTTACCAGGACTGAATAGCATAGCAGTGTGACTGTGGGCTTAGAAAACAAGCAGATCTGGGTGTGAGCTGTGGCCAGTCACATGTTGGTTAAGTTCTGATGTTGCCTAATGTTTGGGTCCTCCGTTTCTCTGTTTCAAAAAAAAGTGGGCTGACAAATCCTGCTGGCTCACTGGAGGATGTCAGTGCAAGATGACTGTGTCAAGTCCTTGGTATGGGGCTAAGAAGAGAGTCTTTGCAATAACTAATGACTCCTAAAGGTAACAGATGAATGCTTGGCTATTAATTTGTCTAGTGTACTGAATATTGTGTATATCACTGTAGACACTACCATACATTATCTCATTGAATGATCACAGGACTTCCAGGCAAGAGATACTGCCTTCGTCATCATAAAATAGTAGCTGCCTCAGATGCTCCCACTAGCAGGGGCATCAGTGAGGAGGCTCTAGGTGGGAGATGAAATCTTGGATAAAAGGCTTTTGAGCCCAATTCCTACAGCCTGTGGCCAATTGACTTGACTCTGGACACATTTAAGCAGCTTTGGATGACCGTCTTCCAGTATCTTCCGGACTCCCAGATTTTTTTCTTCAATTGCCTTATCCTTTGGTTGTTTCCTTTCCTGCTTTTATTAGACTGTAAAAGGAAGAAATCTACTTCAAATCTGCTAAAGTCTCATACCAGGCTAATAGCATCAATTAAAAGCAACTTTAGTGAGGGAGGCTGAAGTGGAGAATTTGGGCCTCTGACACTGGCTGGTGGTGGTGTGTTTCCTCTCCCCGCCCTTCACACTCCCCAGTTCCCTGGCTGGTGAGGGGCACCCCTGCGTGTGGGAAGTGATGGAAACTATTGAGTAGCTGTGTTTTCAGGTTTGGGGTGCCTCTGGCTTGAGTGCTGCTGCCTTCCCTAGGCTGTGGTCTGTAGAGTGCTGCACTCAGGACCATTGTGTCTTCTAGACCAGGAGTAGCTTAGGGTCCCCTTAGCTCCCCTCTACTCCAGGCTGACTATTGGGACCTGTCACTGAGTTCTGGCTCTCTCATAGGCTGACAAGCTTCCCTTTTCACAGACCAAGCCCTGAGGAAGCTTTTGTCTCTCTTGCTCCTCTGTATGGCTTCTGCTCAGACCCAACTCCAGGCATCCTGTCATGAGGAAAGATGAAATACCATTCCCAGCTCAGCATTCCCACCATGGGGATTGTCTCAGTGCTGGGGTGCCTGTATTGCTCTCATGGAGCCTTTGTGGGTTTCGTCTTCAGTGCTGCTTTCTTTCCACATAGTCACTCTAGACTGAGAGAGTAAGAAATGAAATCAAGAAACGCATTCCACATAAAAATTACTTTTTAGTGCTCAATTAAAGTAGATAGAAGCTGCGCAGTATAGGCTTTTGTTTTGACATTCCCACAAGTGACAAGTATTGTAGTATATGGAATGAGGCCTGGTGAAATAGGTTGGGCAACTAAGGTGCACCCCATGGCCGTGGATTTCCTTTCCTGTCGGCACCTTCTGCCCACACTTCCGATTTTACTCTTCCTCCTCTAACTTCTCATTGGAGTCAGTTACACACACTTGAAATTCACAACCTAGCCTAAAACTTATTTTTTGGCTAATTAAAGAAAAAAAGAAAGAGTGATCAGTGTTTAAAACAATATAAAGATGTTTGCTAGACTCTGGCGGTTTTTTTTGTTTGTTTTTTGTTTTTAATGCCCAAGTTATTTTTTTTTTTATGTTTAATATGTGCTGTAGCTTACAAATAACATCCTTTTAAAAGTAAGTGAAGGAAATTGAGTGCAAATTCACATTTGTGTAACACTTTGCATGTAGAAGTCCAAATTGCTTAGGAAGTTTTATTTTAAAGGTTGCTGAGGAGGTGATCCAGAAGTACTTGACATTTCATAATTTCATGATGCTTTGAGGTCCTGTGTGTTTTTAGGGGAGTAAGGGGGAAGTGCGGTGGAGTTTGTCTGATCTCAGCTCACTCAGGGTGGGGTACGTAGTTCCACTTTGAGTATTGCCAGTCCTGCTGCGATTGATGGGTGAGACTTGAAAGTAGCCACTGCTTAGACTTTGTCATCAGCTAGTCAGGTTTCTGTTGCAGCATGGTAAATGGTAAGTAGCAGTCTTCATTAATATAAGCTGACAACATAAAATCACATTCTATCAGGAGCTGGTAACTGACAGCTAGACTTGGACATGTACAAAGTGATTTCTTTCTTTCTTTTTTTTTTTTTTTTGGCGGGTTGGCTGATCTGAAACCAGACAAAAAATAGGTCCAGTAGATAGAAATTCTATTAGAGATGAGAGAGCGAGGTCAGCCCATGGCAACATAACAAATAAATATGCTTTGTACTCAGAATAATGCCACTCACTACATGTAATAGACTGCTTGCCTGGCATACATGAAGCCTCAGATTCAATCTCTGAAAATACATACACAGGCCATGATGGTGCATGCCTGTAATCCCAGTACTTAGCAGGTGGAGACAGGAGGATCTGGAGTATATTAGACCCTATCTTTAAAAAATTAGAAAAAAAATCAAATGAAGTCTTGTGTTTGGGTTCTTGCATATGGCTCTTGTCTGTTAAATGTCCAACTTTTTTTGCTGGCCTTTTCCATTGTGTTTGCTTAACTTGAATAAGGAAAGGGAAAAAAACAAAAACAAAAACAAAAAACTAGCCCCTGAACTCTGTCCTTTGCAATTCTATTGTGAAATTGATAGTGAGGGCATGCAAAAGCCTATGATGGAGGCACCCTTATCCTTGTGACTTTGGGCATCTGGGCACACTTCCCAGCAGTAAAACCAAATCCAAAATGCCTGTGGTGGATTTGTATGCCTTGAGAACATTGTACCTGTTCTAATACAGTGAACTTTAGAACTTTGTTAAAACAAATGAAACCATTTTTATAATTGTGTAGGTGTAGTTGATTTTGAATATTACTGATTGTATAACTGAATTTTTATATCTAAAAATACATTCTTGAGTACTGCCTTATCTGCCTTGAGGATCTATTTCATATGATATTTTCTTTTTACTAACTTATTTCAAAGAGAAAGTGTTGCTAGAGAGAGAGCTATCTCTCCTTTTCACAGTTATTTTTTCCTTTTTCTTTTCTCCAATAAATTGTAGCAGCATCATGATCTCTAACAGATCTAGTGTTGTCTCTTATCCATGTCTGTTTCTCTGGGACTCACTGAGCCAAACAACTGTAAGATGATGTCTTAGTGTGTGGTTCATATTGCAGGTATGTTAACCCCCCTCCCTCCATGTATACATATATAATTGCTATATTGTGTTTTTCTCAGACAAAGTAGAGCTTAAAATTGATCTAAGGACCACCATCATTGATTTCTTTCTTTCTCTTTTTTGAAAGATTTTATTTATTATGTATACAATATTCTGCTTCCATCTATATCTACACACCAGAAGAGGGCATCAGATCTCATAATGGATGGTTGTGAGTCACCATGTGGTTGCTGGGAATTGAACTCAGGACCTCTGGAAGAGCAGCCAGTGCTCTTAACCTCTAAGCCATCTCTCCAGCCCCTGGCATTGATTTTATGACAGTGAATACTGTCTGACAGTGTGACCAGCGACTTCATGCTATCACTGCCATGATTTCCCATCCCCTCAAACCATGAGCCAAAGCCAACTCTTCCTTGAGGAAGGTGCTTTGTGGCAGCTATTCTGTCACAGTGGCGCTAAAAAGGAACCAACACAAAAGGCAACATAGCTCTTTAAAAAATCATGTTTCATCTACTGAATCCAAAGATCCTGAAATAGGTAAGATTTGAAAAGGTCGGTAGCGGAAAAAGAATAACTCAGAAGACAAGAAATTAAGACTGGGTTCTGGAGAGAAAAGGAGAAATGTAAAGAAAAAGGTCAGCAAAATAGACAAGATCAGAAACACAGAAGGGATGGCAACAAGGAGGACATTGAAATCCTGGAAAACAAAATATTAGAAATGAAAAACTACAAAACACAAACCAAACCAACAAGCCAAAAACAGTGTAACTGTCACAGATTGAACCAAGCAGAAAAATGAATATTGGGGATGGAGGACAAGATTGAGGAAGTTCTTCATCTAAACAATGACTACAATGTCCCATGACTCAGGGTTATAATTAAGATGGCCAAACCTATGAATCTATAGGCTGGAAGAAGCATAGGTAAACACCGAAGGCATAGACTAAAATGAAGAGATAGCAGAAAATCCCCATGTCTAGAGAAAAGCATTCAAACACAAGAGATGCTTAGAAAACCATAAACATCAGAAAATAACCTCTTCACAATAGTCCAGAAACAAAAACAAAGCAAACAAATCTGTAGGGAAATCACCAACCCACCCACAAAGGCAAAGACACCAGAAGAACAGCAGCACTCTGGCCAGCAACCCTAAAAGTCAAGAAAACATGAGATGATGTATTTCAGGCCCTGAAAGTAAATATCTACCAACCAAGATTGCTATAACCAGGTGAGGGTCGTTTGAATGAGAAGCGCTCCTATAAACCCCTGTATTTGTACACTTATTTGGTCCACAGTGAGAGTGAGGTTTGGGGAGGTTTTGGAACTTGCTGGAGGAAGTATGTCACTGGGGACAGGCTTTGAGGGCTTGTAACTTTCACACTTCCTGTATGTGGAGGAAAGTGTTATTGGCTAGCTTCCTACTGCTCCTGCCATGCATTTTCAGCCATGGTGGACATCTAACCCCTTCAAGCCATAAGCCAAAATGAACTTGTTTAAATTGCTTTTGGTCACAGTATTTTATCA